>NC_136059.1:1149980803-1152380803 GCF_964261635.1 Lissotriton helveticus | reverse complement strand
TCCTTGTATCGCCATCCTAAAACCAAGTTATACCTGGCCTTAGTTTTTGAAATTGCCCCATCCTTGTAAATATAGGGCAGCGTGAAAAAGCAATGGGTGTTTCAGCGGAACGCCACTGCCACACTCATCCTTTTCCTCTAAGTGAAGCCTGAAAAGGTTAAGCCACGTTTTGTGGCTTAACGCCTCCTTGTAAATAAGGGGAAGGGGATATTGCCACCAGACCATCACTAAAAGTGGAGGTCTGGTGGCAATATCCCCTTGTAAGTATAATTCTACAAGTAATAACAAACCAATCTGTTCACTGCACACATTCTACCACCCGCCAGGTGATAACCTCACCTTCATCGAGCAATTCATGGATATCGTGACCACACATACTGGTCAACAAAATACCCAAATATTCCTCGGTAATTTCAATCTCCATTGGAATGACCCTAATGACCCGGCAGTAAATAGCCTCAAAACATTCAATTCAGACCTTATCCAAATCTGCAATAGCCCCACACATGTTAAAGGCTCAATCCTTGACCTGGTTATTGCCAACCCAGAGGCTATTCAGCTTAACACGATCCTCCCATGTGATTGGTCTGATCATCATTCAATCACCTTCTTCATCAAGGAATCAGTTAAACTACACTCAGCACAACCTACGAGACCTAAACTATGGAAGAGGAACCTAAAAAACTCCCTCACAGACCTATCCACTTCCACCAGAGTCAACTGTCCTGCTCCCCCCGGAAGACCTTTTTGATGTTCAAGCTTTGACAAATCACTGCTTTAACTCTATGACCACGATATTAGACACAACCGCTCCTCTACAACTGAAGAGGCTCTTCACAAAAGACTCTAAACCCTGGTACGACGGTAGAGTCAACGAGGACAGATGAGCCCTAAGACTAGCTGAACGGCGATGGAGGTCATTACCATCCCTGGACCACTTCAAACTGCTTAGAGCCACCAGAAACTCCTACTATAGAAAGATCAGACATTCAAAAGCAAACATTTTCAAAAATCAGTGGGACCAAGCCAACTACTGACCCTAAAAACTATTTGAACTAGTTAAAACTCAATCTATTGGCGTATCTCACCCTCCCCAAGCTGGACAATGCACACCACCCATCTGCGAAGAATTTGCCTCCTTCTTCACAAAAAAGACATAACTCTTGAAGACAGACCTACTTAAGGCCTTAGTAGCTCAGACTGACACTCAGAAGGACACGTCATTTCACACTCTAGCAACCCCAATCACTTGCACACCTAAGCTTGGGCCTCCATCACAACTTATCGTGAAGAAGCAATTCTAAAAGCACTCACATCCTTGAACCCCTCCAACCAATTCTCAGACCCTCTTCCTGCAAATTATGTAAACGACTTCATAACGGTGCTACTGCCACTTTGGACAACGATTATCAATACCGCCCTACTCCAAGGAATTATTCCTGAAATTCCCACATCAGGAAAAGTATCCCCCATCCTAAAAAACCGATGGCAAGCTCCACCGACTCAAATAACTACCGACCAATTTCCAGCATCCCACTCAGGCTATAGACAACCACATCACCAACTTCCACCTGCCCAATAAATTCCAATCTGGCTTCCGTGCAAGGCATAGTACTGAATCAGCTATGACCCACATAGTAGATAACGCACTAAAAATCCTAGACCAGAACGAAACCTGCCTACTTATTCTGCTTGACTTATCTTCAGCCTTTGACACCATCAAACATGATAATCTACTAGACCTCTTGAAATATAGAATGTTCTTATTAGGGTCAGTACTAAATTGGTTTACCTCTTTCCTCCTAAGTAGATCCCAAAGTTTCAAGGTCAATCAATTCCTGTCCAGGGTCGTCCCAGTCACATTAGAAGTACCCCAGGGCTCCTCCCTCTCACCTACACAGTTCAACCTATTTATGGAGCCGGTCACTGAAATCTTCAACTCATCAAATATCCACTTTCACATGTACGCAGATGACAAGCAACTATATTTAAAGATAAACTCTCCGGATGACATCAAATCTCTCAATCCAACGCTACAAAAAAATCTGTCTTGGTTGACTGAAAACCACCTCAAACTAAACGCCCTCAAAACTGAATTCCTACTAATCGCTCCACCTAACCAACCAGCCATCATACAAGAATGGCTTAAACAACTTACAGCGCTCAACTGCCAACCTCTTATAATCGATTCAGCAAAATCGCTGGGAGTAACTCTGGAGAGTAATCTAACCATGCAAAAAAATATCAGTGCCACAGCAAAAGGAGCAAACTTTCAGATGAACACCTTAAGAAAATTAAAACCCTTCCTCCCAGTAAATGACTTCAAACTGGCAGCCCATGTACTAGGAATCCCTAGACTAGAATATGGTAGTGCAACTCTCTGTGGTTTCCCTAGATCTACAACTGCCCCTCTAAGAGCATCACTCAACTCAGCGGCCAGGCTCATCATAGGTTCCCAAAGAAATTGCCACATTTCTCCCGACTTCAAAGAAATCAACTGGCTACCTTTCGAGGCAAGAATTCAATAAAAAATCGACTGCAGGACACACAAAGACCTACATCACAGCACCTTGAGGTATCCGGACCAGAAACTCGAGCTCTCAGGCGGAGACAGATACTCCTGGAGCGCCAGCAACCTTCTTCTGAAGCCTCAAAGATTTGACAAAAAGAATACATATAACCGCGCCTTCTCTGGAATTGCTCCTAGGATTTGGAATGCACTACCCCCAGAAACCAGACTTCCCTCAACTGCCTCTTTCAAAAAAGAAGTTAAATCTCTTCTCATGACGAAATTCACTTGATCATTGTATCGGACTCTTAGAACAACCAGCTGTAACGTAAGACATTACTTTGAAATACAAGGTTTCTTTTGTTCAACTACCTTACTTGTAAAGCGCTCTGGTACCCGCAAGGGTCATGTTTGCGCTACAACCTTCAAAATAAATAAATGCAAATTTATAATGGGAACAACTCTAAAGCAAAGCCAAACACGTAGATGTTGATGACTTGTTCTTCCTGACAAGAGACAACTTGAGCCCACGCTGATATTATAGAGTCCTCTGAGTGTTGCCCCGTGTTGTATTTATATTTGTGCCCCCATTCTGCACATACCCCTGCGTATCCTGTGCTCCTCTGATGCACACCTCCCTGTGCTCACCAAATGCACAACAACCGGTTCTCCCCCGAACACAGCGTTCATTGGTCTCGCGCGGGGAACATCAGCAATGCTCCTTTGAGGCACATCATTCAATCAGTCCCCGGAGGTGCATCCTCCAGTACTCATCTGAGGTGCATCACTACCTGTGCTCTCCTGGTGCACGTCACGCTGTGCTTCTCACGTGAGCACCAGCCTGTTCCTCCTCTTATGCATTACCTTGCCCCCCTCCTTCCCCCACACGCAATACCTTGTCTCCAAAGAATAGTGTGTGCGTTCTGGCATGTGGGCGTTAGAGTCAGCACATATTTCAGGCTTAATACTGCTTTGTGTATGGATCTGTGTGTAAAAAGCGTGTGCCTCTTTGTGCACGCACTGCACTAAAACGAAAGCTTGTTAGTTTTACTTTGGACGTGCTTAGTACTACTGCATTTACCTTGCAACATGGTTGCCAGTCATGACATCTCCTTCCTTCATTATTCGTCGACTGTATGACCTACAAGGAGAAAAACAATAAAAAGAGTCACTCTCCCGGTCTGTTCACGGGCACAGCCCAGGTGAATTTGTTTTGTGCGCGTTATATACGTTTAGGATTTGCCGTCATGCATTTTTACTAAATATTTATATCGGGCGTTTAATCATTAACATAGCCTTAAATATATTTCTCTCAAGCACTCTTTTATTTCGTAGTATATCAATGCGGGGAGTAGGATGCGCAGTTCTCAGTAAAGGGTGCACTGAAACCCTGGGCTCAGAGTAGCGCTAAATGTCACGCGGAAGAGAACGGTGGGAATTGTAGTCCTATTCGCTGTGGAGGGGGAGGACTGGATTAAAGGAAACCTAGGAATACCATGTGTTTCTTCTAAAGTGGGTGTCCAGACAAGGCAAGGGGGGGGTATTTAAGGTAAGAGTGCTCCGTTAGACACCTGCTCTTCACTCCATGTGCAGGAGGGGTTGGCCTTAGGCCTCAAAGTCCTTGAAAACCCCCCCTTTCTTCTTGGACGTTGTTTGCATTGTCCACGACCAAACACAAGCCAGGGAAGCACCCAATAACGGACACACAAACTGGGACACCCGATGTCTGACTGAAATAACAGCTGCCCTGTGCACAGTGCTTAATTTGAGGCAGTGGATGCAGGTGGGGCCCACCTGCATCCAGTTTTGAGGACTAGCACTTATTTTTCCTCATCAGAATTTGATCCAGAGCACGAGAGAGAACAACATACAAAAAGGAGGAAAGAAGGAGGAAGACAAAGATAGAGTACAGTGAAAAGGGGTGAAAGCAGAAGCACATATGGAAAATAACCGGCACAAGTGAGATTTAAAAGGCAGTAATTGTCGATGGGACAAAGAGGCATGAGGAAGCCTGGCTGCCAGTTCCTGTTCCTGTCAGAGACAGATTAGGTAAAGGACTATAGCAAGTTAACTTAACATATGACACTATAATGTAGGTGTAATGCACAAACGTAACCACTCATTATGATCTGAAAACACAAAATTGGGGCTGTTTAAAGCACACCGTTAAATTCCATTTTAGTCTTAGCTTTAGTTATTGCTTATTCGGGGATCAGTAGACCCTCTGCTGGACAATAAGGAACAATTAATAACATCAATTTAAAGACACACCAATCTGACACTACAAAGACTAAGGTAAGGGTGTTTGTCTATGGACATTCGACTCAACTTCAGCTAGCTCGCGTGTTCATAACAGACATTACTCATGAGCAAGAGACTGTGCACCCAAAAATATTGGTTACACATGCAACAACGCAAGAGCAGCCCCACCCGCCCATTGTCATTCTGTATGCGGCTAATTGCCACATACAGAATGTCAATGGGGCAGTCTGGGGTGTGACAGCATGTGGGGGCCTCCTCCTGCCTCAGTGTACAGGAGGGCAATCTGTAGGGTAAAAGGTAAAACGCCCATGCAATGCTGCAATGTTAGAAAACAGTTTACATAGAAGACACTTGTTCTTAGCGACGCTGGTGATGCAGTGGCGGACTCGGTGTGCTGTGTAGAAATAGTCCTGGTACGGGATACCATGTGTTACCACCTCAGAGTCCATCACAAATCCTTTGCTCTTTTGACTTGATTTATAAAGTGTCTGGGTTTCTACAGCAGGGGCGGACTTGGGCCCAAGGGGTTTATTGATGGGCATAGGAGTTGATCCGTGTCTGCTTGCTGACACCATCGCATGCCCAAGAATTAAGTAGTAGTAAATTTCTTTATTCTGCATTTCATAATAGAAATCCATAAAAGCATTTTTGTGCACATTACAGCATAAAAATAAAAAAAAGAACAATAAAAACTTTTTTCAGTTACAAAGGCCGAATCTTCCTCCATTAAGAACAATTCATTAAGAATAAGGCAATTTTTCTCACAGATTGTTCCTATGTCTAAAAATACATTTAAAAAAGTTAACCATACGGTAGCAAGTAATTTCAGAGTCCAATAGTTGAAGGCGCAGCATAGCAGGGCAACACTGTCTTAGGTCCCACGATTTCAGCAGTGGTACCAGCCAAATTTTACGATGTGCATGATAGTATTTACAAAACAATACTGTATGTATGGTGGTCTGTACAGATATATCATCGCAAGGGCAGTGACCTAACGTTTGTTCCCAGGTATTTCTCGTGGGGAAAGCTACTAACCGATGGAAAAGATTTAATCTAAATCTGGTTAGTAGGAAGCGATCAAAAATGCCGATTTCAAGCGTTAGGTAAGGCTGAATTGTAGGGACAAGATGGACCATAATTGCGTGGTGAACAGAGGGTTTCCCTATTTCACTTGCAAGTCTTAATCCATCTAAGTGGCTCAAGGCCAATTCTTTTAACTCCTTCTTGGATATGTCAATGATCTTTTCCGGTATTTTATAGTAATCCTCTAGGCCTAGATCTGTAAGAAACTTTCTAATATAGGCAAGCCATTTTATGTCACCCGAATGATCTAGTGCCATAGAGTCTACCATAATTCCTCTAGTTAACATGTTTTTTTCAGCGGTCCAAATACGCCTCCATAGTAGGAGAGGTTGGATTTTTGCTAGGTCCTCAATATGGGGAATGCCTAATTCAAGATGAGATGCGTATGTAGAAATACGCTTCGGTGCAACCAGAAGAAATCTTAAAAAGGAGTTTTCTGCCACCTGTAGAGCGCTGACATCGGCATGACCCCAAACCCCAGCCCCATACAGAGCTACTGCTCGGCATTTTGCATTATAGATGTTCAGCATTTCTACAGGCGATCGTTTGCCTAATTTTTGTGACAATGCCATCAATGCAGCTATTGCCCTCTTAAGGGAGTTAAGTGAAACATCTGTAAACTTGCGTTGATCTAGAAATTCCAGCATGAACTGTGAATCGCTAAACAACATTTGCTGCAGTTTCTCGGCACTGATGTGGTTAATAGAGTTGATGTGAAGACGTCCATTGAGGTCAGAGGTAAAGGTTTCCAAGTCTCCTTCGTCCTGAGTGCTGGAGGACGACGAAGAGCTGCTCATGTCTGTGGGGAGGTCCTCACTGTTCAGCAGGTTCAGAGGCGGCAGGCTGTCCAGCAGCAGGTTGGCCTTGGGGTGCTCTTACGGCAGTGGGGAAAGTTACACTGAGCTCATATTAGGGGAAGGGGATGAGCACCAGTTTGAAATCAATGACAAGAGTTAAATTAAGGACATGTCAGAGGCCCTGCATTGGAACTGTGCAGCACTTTGAAGAGGACCATATGCTTGATTGTTGGTGTGAATCATGACTAAGGGCCAGATGTAGGTAGGCATTTACCGGTCGGTAACGGCCGAATTCGGCCGTTACCGACCGGTAAATGCAATTTGAGATGTAGGGCCCTGTATTTTACAGACTCGGTTAATTTACCGATAGGTAAATTTACCGATTATGTAAAATACCGAGTCGGTATTTTTACGGAATAGGGAAAATTGATATGTAGGTGGAACTCTTCTGAGTCCCACAAGCATTAAAAAATCGGTATTTTACCATCAAATACTATTTGATGGTAAAATACCGATTCTGGTGTGCTTGCACATGTGTGCATGCACACCTATGCCATATGACAGGCAGACCTGCCCTTAAGGGCAGGTATGCCTGCCACATGGCACCCGAGCCTCTTTTGGGGGTGCCAGAGGGTGTCAAAGTGACACCCCCTGCACCCTTGTGTCAATCGGTATTTACCGATGCGGTAAATACCGACCGGTAAATGCCCAATCATTCCTATGGGCTTCACTAGTATCGGCTAATACCGATTGTTTCCGAATCGGTAAATGCACATCTGTATTTACCTACATCTCGGTACTTTTATTTTACCACTTCTTAAATACCGAGTCGGTATGATGCGGTATTTAAGAGGTGGTAAAATAAAATTTACCTACATCTGGCCCTTAGAGTGTGAGAGAAGGATGCAGTGTGCCCGTGTTTATTTGGGGCACGGTATTCAGGTTGAATTAGTTTCAATAAAAAAAAAGAAAACAGTTTACATAATGAAGCATGTGAAACAAGTTAAAAAGAACAGGTTATGTTCTTTCACTATCTCATCATTTTAGAACTGAAGTATTTTCAATATTATATTCAACAAAGCCATGGTTACTGCTTTTTTTATTTTAAGCAAATAACAACCATTAACAAAGCCAATAGTCCTGGCTTGTTGTTAGTGTAATGATACTTACTGTATTATATATCTGGATGCAATGACAGAAACAACATAATACCAGTCGCGCGAAAAACTATGCTAAGCACAGATTTTTAGCCTAGGTGATTTAAAACACACGCTTAATTACATTGAACACCCCCTTTGAAGAGACCCCCCCCCGTTTTTTTATGCCGCTTAAAAACCCTGGAAACAACACCATGTCACAGTCACAGTCACCTCACATCCTGGCACTGTGCATCATGCATGACTCATGACTTCTAGTTTTCAGATTGCCTATGTGCAGGGGCATAGTGAACCCACCCCACCCCTTGCTTTAGGAACTACAGCAGGGGTGAAGCTCTTGATGGGCCTCTTCTGTCTGCAACTCTGTAGATAAAGGCTCAGCTCATGAGAAAACATGGGTGAGTAAATAAGTGAAGGAATGTGTGAATGGCTGGATGGATTAGTGAAAGTATGAATGGATGAATGAAAGGGTGAATGAATAGATAATGAAAGAAAGGATGGATGGATGAGTGAGTGAGTGGAAGTGTGGATGAGAGAAAAGGTAAATAGATGGATGTATGGGTGGAAGGGTAGATGGATGGGTAAAAGGGTGGATAGGTGTGTGAAAGAATGGATGGATGGATGAATGAAAGGGTAGCTAATGGGTGGGTGAATGAATACGTGAAAGGGTGGATGTAACGATTGATGAGTGAGTGAAAGGGTATAGATGGACAAAAGGATGGATAGATGAGTGAAGAAGTGAAAGGGTGGTTGGATGAGAGAATGGATGGATGAGTAATAAGGTCAATGGATGGATTCATGAATGGATGAGTAGATGGGTGGGTGGGTGTAAGGATGGGTGGATGGATAAGTGAAAGGGGGATGAAGAGAGAAAGGGAGGATGAATGACTAAAAGGGTGAATGGGTGGAAGAATAAGTGAGTGGATGGATGAATGAGTAAGTGAAAGGATGGCTGGATGGGTGAAAGGGTATATGGCTGGATAGATGATTGAATAGATGGGTGGGTAGAAGAGTGGATGGGTGACTGTAAGGATAGATGGGGTGAAAGGGTGGGTGGATGAATAATGGATGGATGAGTGAAAGGGTGGATGGAGGGATGAATGAGTGAAATGATGGATGGAAGGATACATGGTGGATAGGTTTGCAAATGGTTGAATGTGTTTGGATATAGATGGGCACATAGATGGAAGGACAGAATGAATGGTGAAAGACTGAATGATATATAAAAGAATGATTACACCCTGTAGCACCCATTATCTTAAGTACCATTTCCTATACATTGACTTTCACGTTTATATGAGTCATTGTCTCTACATAATGTGTGTGTGATGTAACGCACTCAGACAACCTGCCCTACATACTCAGAATGAGTAACACTATAAAAGAAACTAAATACACATGAGAGACGGTCTATGTGAAGATGAGGGGCACCATTGGAGGGTGGTAGCAAGGCCGGACTGGCCAACCGGGCAGCAGGTGTTTCCCTGGGAGGCTGGAAAGGGGGGTGAGCGGTTTTGTTACTTGGGGCTGGCACTGCCAAGTTCCTTGTATATCCAGTAGTTTTCAATCAACAATAAAAGCGGCCTCATTTATATTCAGGTGTGGTTCACCATCGTCTGGTCACTAATGTGCCTGCTGGAGCGAGATGCCTGTTCAAATCGTCTAAGGTAGCAAGCAGCGGCCATACTGAAAAACCGTGAAGTCCATGATTGTCTCAACCTAATATAAACTTATTTTGACTTGTACTTAAGTGGTTGTCTATTTACTTACTTATATACTATTGCGCAACCTCCTCTGATGCATCTGTAAAACGTACCTTTTATCCCGAAGTTTTGTCCTGAATTTTGACCTTTTGTCCTGAATTTTTGTCCAGAATTTTGACCCTTTGTCCTGAATTTTTACACTCGCCGTCCTGAATTTGCACCCATGACAGTTGGTCACCCTACCTGAATGTCGTAACTTTGCAATTTTGAGGACCAATATCGTCTACTACTGCCTGCTGGACTGTTAAAAATCTGGAGGCAGGTGTGTTAGAAGCGGCTGTCTCTAGTTGGCAGGGGTATACACTTCTGACAAATAGGGACACACCTTTTCTAGTCAGGGCAAGGGGATCACACACTTAGATAACCCCTGCTCACCCCCTTGGTAGCTTGGCAAAGCAGACAGGCTTATCTCAGAGGCAGTGCGTTAAGCATTTATGACTTGTTTAGGAAGTAGGGGACCCCTATATAAAGATACACTGGCTATACATAGGGAAGAAAATCTGTTTTGAAAAGGTCTATAGCTAGTGAAAAATCCTAAATCGATAGATGCATCTATATCATAAGCCCGCTACATACAAACTTGTCAACAACTACATAGATGTATTCTATTCCAATTTTATTTTTCACATATATATATAAATTTTTTGTATGTTTTTGTAACTTAATTTTTAGAAAAATAGATATACATTTCATGGATACATTCCAAAACATTTCATAACATATGGATATTTCTATGAATTTACACAAACAAGTCTAAAAAAGTGCATAACACACACATAAGTGAGCATACGCCAAGTAATGATGGAGGCAACGTGGTAGGTAACACACAGGCAAAGCGGTGGGTGACACACTACGCGCGTTTCGGATTGGGAGCCTTCATCAGGTGGCCCGTCTTTGGCACTACAATTTAAAAACATGGTGACAATCAAACAGACAAGAAAGAGGGCATAGCTGTAGTGGGCATATATATATCTATTGATTCCATTTCTTAACAATTCTAACAATTATACATTCTTTATATACAATAAAAAACATAATGATACATCATATACATGTCCAAAGAATGTAATAATACCTAGGTCATATTGGATAAACGTACTTTACTTATTCGTTGCCGCATCATTCACAGAATGAAGAATATATAGGTTCAAAGATTTTCAACTTTATCAAGACATCTTTCTGTTACTATTTCCTATCTGAAAAATTACTACAGAGAGGAAAAAGGAGGAAGAGGGTGGAGAAATACCAAAGGTTTCATATATGTATCTATAGACAACATTATATTACATTTATTCAAAAAGATACAAGCACCAGCCATAATGCACCTCTTTAGATCTAATCAAGATACTTATTCTGATAGTATTCAATGACCAGTATATGTAAATAAACAATACACGTAAATTGCAACAACCTGAATGATACAGTCCTATATGGTTGAGTGCACATGGACACCACCTAATTTCCTATTCAATGCATCGGATCTTTAGAGACAGTAAAAATTTGAGGACTCCATAGTACTTACATGAGTGAATAGATTAAGATTTGAAGAAGTGCTGAATTAAAAACATGTAGATCGTCAGAGCCTTCAATTCCTGTTTTTAATAAGAGGGGAGTAAACTTATCAGAAATGAACTCCACTAGATAAGGACCCAATTTGACCATATGGTATCTAATTGATATGTCAGCATGGTAAGCAAAGATAAATAATAATCATAGCTAGAAACTAGTAAATAGATATTGATAGAACATGATGATACTAGCGAGCGCCATATATATCAGGATGAACTCTTAAGCTCTAGAGAGTGAGAGTGAATATTATCATGTCATGTATATACTTACCAGAAATGGATGATAGTCACAGCATGATACATAAATTGTGAAGGTGATGAAAGTCCTAATGAGGAGAAAACAATAATGCCATGTATTTTTCCGTCATACGATAATTTAAGGGCATCTAGATATCTCACGATTATTAATACTCTACATAACTAGATTCTCCTGTACCTTCAATTGTAGGCGAGGATGGATACAATTCACTTCTATAATGATGAGGAATACTTGATATATGAGAATGTTCATAAAGGTGGTATATGATGCAATCCGCCGATCTATAATATAACAGACATACATCATAGTATTGTACTGCTATTATCTATACCAAGAATGGAAATATATTTATTCTAGAATAAAGTAATTACCTTATGATGGGGTCGCTTTATCATGACCGAGGGCCAAAGATTTGTTCATATGTACTTCAACGAAAAATCTGAAAATATTTAAACCGATGGTATTAGCGGCATAGACGCAAAATTAAGCTACCTTGTATAAAGACAGGTACCAAAGAGAAAGATACAAGACGAACTCCCCAATGACGGCTGAGACCTTCCATCTGACTCAGTTTAGTCAGAGATGAAACATGAATTATTCCCGGTCTGTCCTAAGGTATCACTAATACATATCCAATTTTATGTTTATATCGTGTATAATAACAGCCTAACTCACCATCTTTAATGCATGTTATACCCCGTACAGCTAGCAAAAGTATCTATATGGCCACGAAAGTCACTAGATGAGAGACTCTAATGAGCTGACAGCATCGTTAACTGAGATCCCCGAATTACCTCAGGTGAAAAAGATGTAAAACTGGATAATGCCCTCTTGTCATCTGGTGCTCCGCATACCCGGCATAATATGTCGGTGAAAGTAAACAGGAAGATGGATCCCGTCATACTTTTAAACGGGGCATACTGATTACGTGGACTTCCTGACGGATTAGGTCGTCACGATAGAAAACGGACTCACGTTGAGACGGCCTTCATCCCGTGAAGAAACGTTGTCGCGATTGAAAACGGACTCACGCTGAAAGGGCCTTTATCCCGTGGTAGGGCTACGTAATGAAAAATCGACTAGGGCCAGAACAGTATACTCGTGGATATAAAGAGCGGACTTGAAGGTTGGAGATGTAAATACTAGCGTCCATTAAAAAGGATAAGAATATAGCATTCAGGTATTAAAGCCCAGATATTTATGTGCACATAAAAATTAAAGATAAAACTATTCACTAACCATAAGTGTCACTTTGTATTAATTTTCACTGATTGTGAAGGGGGTTTGAAAAGATAAGAGAAATAATTCATATGGATACGAATATTAATATCTAATGTCCCTTATATAGGTGACAGATGTTTAACATAGCAGATACTGTTTTTCGATACAGGCTACGAACGAAGTAAGGAAACATAGAGAATTTTGCGTTTCTACAGATCTAATGCCCATGCCAGATGACCAATTGGCCTGTCAAGGTATCTGCAATGCAGACCCTTATTATCAGTCCAATGATAACATTCACAGCAAAGAAGGTGATATACATGTGCTCTCATCATAATGTATATAGCATACCCTAATGTATATGATGGTCATAACGTGTCTAGAAAGGCTTGTATCTGTTCATTCAATGATCATATAATGTTCATTCACATAGATATGCATAAAAAATAGCATACGTTTAGTGAGCATACATCATATACGTTTTCTATAGGTATATTCTCCTATCTCCTTAACAGTATTATTACTTGAAGACTAGCATTTTCTCAGATTCAATTATTAAATAATGGCCTGATCCCAAGGTATGACTGAGTTTAGTGCTTTTTTTACAGTATCTAATGTGAAAATATAGTGTACTTCGCGCTTTTTTCTTATGGCGTCACAGCAGATCCCTGCTGTGGGTATAATTTTTTCAAGAATAAACCACCGTATATCTTCAGGTTTGTGGTTGTATTCAAGAAAATGGCATACCATGGGGGCAGTTAACTTTTGAGTGCGAATGGTCGATCTATGTTCGGTAAGTCGAACATTAATAGTTCGGGCAGTTTCGCCTACATATGCTTTCTGACACGGGCATAGTAATAGGTACACAATGTTTTTAGATTTACAATTGGTAAGTCCCTTACTGTTCACGATTACTTTGTTATAACTGATTGATGTACTTTCTATAGCTAAAGAACAGGATATGCATGTGCCACTTTTGAAGTTACCTTGGACTGGTGATAGATCCATGATATTTCGCTGTGATAGTTGTTTCGGTGGGGGCATGCGTGATCTTACTATCAGGTCTTTAATGTTCTTGTTCTTACGATATGCGAACATAGGTTTTTCCAAAGTTTCATTGTGGGCCTTATTTGTGTTGAGTAAGTGCTAGTTCGAGCAAATTATTTGGCGAATTCGTTCATTCAAAATTGAGTGTCTCGTGACAAAATCCAGATTGGCATTTCTCTTGTTGGAATAGCCCTCTAGGAGGTGTTGGCGATCATAAAAACGGGCACGTTTGTATGCATCGCGTACCACCCGATGAGGATATCCTCGATTCAAGAATTTCCTTTTCATTTCAAGGGCTCTTTGGTCGTAATCTAGTAGTTTAGTACAATTGCGACGAAGTCGCAAAAATTGACCAAATGGTATTCCATTTTTTAGTTTAAGAGGGTAAAAACTAGAGTGATGTAAAATGGTATTACGAGCTGTCGGTTTTGTATATAGATCTACATATATTAACCCATGTTCATGTTTTATCATGATGTCCAAAAATTCTATTTCTTGGGTACTGCAATGTGACATAAACTGAAGGTTATTGTTACATAGGTTCAGCCACTCGATATATTCAGACAAAGTGTCTTCATTGTCATCCCATATGAAGATAATGTCGTCAATATATCTAGACCAATTTAAAGTGGTCTCAACAAAGGGGGCTTCTTCCTTAAATACAAACTGATGTTCAAAATGGGCGACATAAATGTTCGCTATAGTGGGCGCGCAAGACGCGCCCATGCTGACACCTTTTTCTTGTTTGTATAGGGTTCCATGGAATTCAAAGATGTTTTCCTTGAGGATGATATTTAGACAATCAAGGATAAATTTAGGATTACAGTCAACTTGGTATGTCTCTATAAACCATGTTACTGCTACAAGGGCTCCTTCACATGGAATGTTAGAATACAGGCTTTCAACATCCAATGTTACCAACAATTGTCGTTTGTGGTTGTATGACATTCCTTCTAACGAGTTGATTACCTGGCATGTGTCTTTTATATATCAAGGTATATTATGAATGTAGGGGCGTAAAATAGCATCAAGATACTTCGATATTGGGTCAGTGACTGATCCTATGGTACTCACAATTGGCCTTAGCGGGGGATCTAGAGCATTTTTGTGGACTTTGGGAGTCCCATATAGACACGACATTTTGGGCTTCTCTACGTTTAGATAGTCATACTCTTTCTGACAAATAATGTCATTGTTGAAAGCTTGAGTAGTAAGGCGAAGGATTTTTGCCTTGATCATAGCAGTTGTGTTCTTTGTTATCTTGGTATAAAACTTCGTGTCCAGTAACATGTCCTCAACTTTGGCAGTGTACTTCTCAGTGTCCATAATAGCTATCCCACCCCCCTTATCATAGCTTTTGATTGATATAGATGTTGAATTCTTAAAGCTAGTTAAAGCCTCATATTCTTCTGTGGAGATGTTATAGGGGGTTCTTGGGATGTATTCAGTTGCCTTGAGGATTTTATTGTACACAACTTTTTCAAAGATTCCAACTTCTGATGCAACTTCATCTATGGTAGGCATAAATGTTGATTTGGGAGCCAAACCTGATTTATTAATGTCTTGATTAGTAGAATTGTTCCCTGCAAAGAAGAACCTAAGACGGATCTTGCGGAGAAATGACATAAGGTCAGAGAACAGTTCAAATTTGTTTAGACCAGAATGTGGCACGAAAGATAAGCCTTTGGATAGTAAAGCCAAACTAGGTTGGTTAAGGCTGGTTTTACTCAAGTTGAAGATAGGTATGCAATCTATTGTCTCCAATACCAGGCGTTCCTTGTTTCTAAGAACTGATTGGGATTGATTAGTTGAGGGACCTGCTAAGGATGTGGATATTGGGCTTGAGGCTGATATTGTATAGGGGGCTGGTATTGCATTGGCGGTTGATACTGATGGTTCTGGTATCGTGGCCTCCAATTTCCTCTGTGTGGATTGCGCCTCCCTAAAAAATGCCTTCCTCCTTGATTATATAGAGGAGTTCTGGATCCTTGTGGGTCAAAGAATGTCGATCCTTCATCACTGTCAGACCCTGACGTATTGGAGAAAGTAGTCGTTTTTTTATTATAATAGGGTCTGGTGGATTGTTGATTGCCAAAATTCTCGAAATTGCTATCTTCAGATGTGGTGTAGAAACCATCTGCAAGATACGGATATATTCGTTCTTTGCTGAAGTATCTTATATCTTTCTGCAATTTTTCTGTCTTGCTTTTAATTAAGTAATCATTATAGGAACTGAGTTCCACTTCAATATCATCCAGTGCTTTTTTTTGCATCAGAAATAGCTGGAGAGGACTTGATTTTGCTTTCCAACTCTGAGATCTCCTTTAATAGCTGTTGTTAGACTTGGGCCTTAGGGCAGGTTCACCCCTAATCTTTTTGCTTTTATTTGTGACCCTGTGTAGTGATTTTTGGGTCTCTGCGCACTTTTTCCCTGTGTCCCAGAGTAAAGTGCGTGCGTGTAGTATGGCTGGCCTGCCCTCCCATAGGAATGCATGGGGAATGTGTGTGTCCATGTTAGTTCCTGATGCGTGGGGAGTGCAGGCTCGAGTTTAGTATGTGTGAACTTGTGAGAATGAATGCTGCGCGATGGTATGTGCGGCTTGTATGTGTCTAGAAGGGAAGTGCTACTTCTGGACATTGATGTATGTGTGCAGTGAGGATACTGGAGCGTGATTGGCTGGAGCTGGCTGGCATGCCAGGCTCCAGGAAGTCTGGATGGGTCTGCCCGGTGGTGAGTGTGAGATCAGCATGAGTGATGTGTGGGAGGAGTGCACCTGGGTCCTTGATGGGCTGGGGTTTTCCCCACACAATGCTGGCTCCGCCCCCCTGTGGTTTGTCTAACGACCCAAGCCTCCCCAGTGAATGAAAGGGGTGCTTGGGCCATCAAGGGTACTCCCAAGCCAGCTGCAACTGGTTTCCCCCCACCCTGCACCCTGAAACAAAGGATTTCACAGTATAAGAAGGGGCTTTGTCCCCTTACAGTTTGTTCTACTTTTGGATCCTTGCCAGAGGGGGCTGTTGCTGCTGCTGGGGCCAGGAGGACCGCCACTTGGACTGTCTCCCTGCCTGGACACCCAGTGTGCTGGCTCTGGCCCTGCCTTGCCCCCCTGCCTGCCTCCAGTCCCTGCTGGAGCTTTGCTTTCATGCCCCTAGCGCTTGGGAGCGCTTAAATTGCCTGCTAGCGCTGTGAAGCGCTTTATTTGACTTTCACGGCTGCCCACGCCGCATTTTTGCCGTGTGCTTTGCCCCCCTAAGCGCTGGGTGCGCCTTATTTTGATGATAGCGCTTTGGAGCGCTTTGCCAGGCATAGCGAGTGCCTACCTCGCTTCATATTTTAATTTGAGGCCGGTGCCCACCCATCATTGCCCCGTTTCTATTTAATTTGAGCGGCTGCCCACGCCGCATTTGCCCGTGGAATCACCGCCGCAGCCCGGAGGAAGCAGCACCCGCCTTCAGCCCGGGCCGCGCTGGGATTGGCCCAGCCGGCCGAGCCTCCCGCCGCGTCCTCGGGGGAGGAGGAGATCGCCGGAAGGCAGGAAGCAGCCTGCGTGCATCGGCCAAGGCTCCCCAAGCGAAGGAGAGCCCCGGACCTCCGCCGGAGCCCCGAGGAGAGAGAGCGCCCGCCCAGCGTCTCTGAAGCAGCCGGTGAGTGTGGGTGGGCCTCGTTGGTGCTCCTGGGCGGACCCCATTGTTTCCTTGAGCCCCGAGAGGCTCCAGGCGTCCCGGGGGTGATAGTGCGGCCCCGGTTGGCAGCGGGCCGCTCCGACGTCCATGCTGAGTCCACGAAGGACTCCCAGCGCCCTACATTTGTGATTAGGAGCCCCGAGGCTCCTGGGGGCCATTTCCTGTGCTTTAGAGCCCCGAGAGGCTCAGTGTCCCATTTTGGTTTTGCGAGCTCAGAGAAGCTCGAGGGGGGCATTTGTTCTTTGAGCCGGAGAGGCTCCAGGCCCCTATCGTTTCCGTGACGAGCCCGAGAGGCTCAGGGGGTGCCAGTTGTGTGAGCCCTGAGAGAGGCTCATCGCCCCCATTTGTTCTAGAGCCCCAGAGAGGCTCCTGGGTGCCAATCATTGTTCTTGAGCCACGAGGCTCCAACGTTGCCCAGCTGTATTTACAACTGTCCAGCACTTAGTGGACAGTTGCTACGTTTAGGCTTTTGTGTGCTGTGCTGCCTGCGCAGCTCCCCTGACATTGAGACTCAGGGCAATCAGCCCCTTGCGAGGCCAGTTGGCCTGAGGGACAATCCTAGTGTTGTGCTATATGCACCCTGCGCATTGTAATTTACTGATTTATGTGACTTCTGCGCAAATGTTCTACCTGCACCTCTGAATGTGTTTTAATGTTTCATGTGCAATTGTCTATGTTATTACCTTTGCTAAAAGTGACCTGCTTAGGTGATTCTTTATGTTTTTATTCCCCTTTGCTAAAAGTGACCTGCTTAGAGGATTGTTTGATATTACCTTTGCTAAAAGTGACCTGCTTAGGTAATTCTTTGTTTTATTCCCCTTTGCTAAAAGTGACCTGCTTAGAGGAATGTTTGTTGTTACCTTTGCTAAAAGTGACCTGCTTAGGTAATTGTTTATGTTTTATCCCCTTAGCTAAAAGTGACCTGCTTAGAGGATTGTTTATGTTATTACCTTTGCTAAAAGTGACCTGCTTAGGTAATTGTTTATGCTTTTATTTCCCTTTGCTAAAAGTGACCTGCTTAGAGGAATGTTGATGTTTTATTGCCTTTGCTAAATGTGACTTGCTTAGGTGATTATTTTAGGTTTCCTTCCCGTTGCTAAATGTGACTTGCTTAGGTGATGGTTTTCCTTCCATAGGTCCTGATGATAAGGTCCTAGTTCCCTGCGTGATTTCCCTACAGTGTTTAGGGTGGCGTAGGAGGTATTTACCCTTTACCAGTAGTTACTGGTTGTATGCTACATTTACTATATCTGTGTTACAGTCATTATATGTTTATGTGCTAAGTGTTATACCTACAAGTGCTATTTCTAAAAAGTGCATACCCCTGACAGTGGTCCAGGTGGCCCTGTCCTGTACATAATCCCTTGTAAATCTTGCCCGTGCCTGTTGGCACATTGTAAAGTGTGTGTGTTATCTAATGTGTTTTTATTATTATAATACAAAGGCTATTTTTGATATAACCTTGTGTGAAGTTTCCTTTGTGGTGGGCCTAGGGTGTTGTCGCTGGGGTGCGCGCGCAAACGCTTTACACATCGCCTCCGAGATTAGCCTTGCTGCTCGCGCCACGTTACCTAGAGGGTGAGCGGGGGTTATCTTGGTGTGTGACTCCCTTGCCCTGACCTTAGAAATGGTGATCCCTGACTGACTTTGGCGTGAGCCTTGGCCGGCCGGGGGTCCCGTTTCTAACATTGGTGGCAAGCGGTGCGGATTGGACTTGCGTTTGCGTTGTACCACAGTGGCGACAGACCACACTACAAAACTCTGCAATTTTAGATAACCACATTTTGGGGATTATTGTTTTTTAGGGAAGCTCAGTATTGCTTCTCCTGAAAGGTGTCATTTTGTAATTTCTGTCCAGTACATTTGTTCCCCGCCCTGCTTCCAGAGTTTGGTACCTGTGTCTTTATGGTCAGGTTGAGAAGTCAGGGGTGGTAGAAACTGCCTTACCAGTCCGAGGGGAGGGTGTGTGTGAATGAGTGGTGTGTTACACTGGACAGAGGAGTGCAAGTTCTCTGAGATAGGAATCTTGCTGAATTGTGTAATTGTATACTCCTGTGTAAGCTCAGACCCCCAGGTTCCCTGGGTCAAACTCTTCTTGAGAACGTCCGCCAAAATGGAGCCTGTTTTTGATCTCTGTTGTCTTTTTAGGTACAGTAGGTCAGAGCTGGTCAGATTCTGTGAAGAGGGAGGCATGGAGGTGAGTGAGTCGGATACTCAGTCCCAGCTTAGGGACAGCCTGATCCAATGGCAAAAGGGTCAGTGGGATCTTGAGCACAGTGAGAGAGATAGGGCCCGGGCCGCACGCCATGAGGGTGGTGAGTCTGTGGAGAGCCCTGAAGAATGTGAGTTGTATGATGATGACAGTGGATGGATATCAGCAGATAGTGAGGACCCCATAGATAGGGAGTCCCTTGCTGGGTCCAGTGTCAGTACCAGCGCCCCATCCCTTGTCCTGTCCCCAGAGGAGTGGTTGGATAGGAGGGAAGAGCGGGAGCATCAGCTAGCGATGGAACAGCTCAGGTTGGAGCACGCCAAGCTAGAGGCTGAAAGGGCCTTGTTCAGGTAGAAGGTAACCCTAGAGGGTAGGTTATCCCCTGAGTGCAATTTTGATTTTCTGGATTCCCCAGGGAGGGTTGAGTCCAGTGGTGGCAGCTATTTAAGTGTTAGTGTAGACAGTCCCACTTCCAGTTTCCCGAGTGTGGTGCCTGTTTCCCTAGAAGAGGAGTTAAGGTTGAGATTCAGGAACCTTAGGAAACTGTCTCACCAGTCTTGGGAAGAGTTTGTGGATGAATGTCAAGGTGCACTGTCTGATTGGCTAGAGGTTCACATGGGAACTGAGTTTGCCAAGCTATTTGATCTGGTTCTAAGAGAGCAGGTGCTCAATAGTTGTTTGCCAGGGTTGCGCCAACACCTGTTGGAATATGGGTTGACTGATCCAGACACCCTCGCAGAGGAAGCAGAGCGCTGGGACAGTGCGAGGGGTTCTTTAGAGTCACTAGTGGGTGATTCCAATAATAGTGGGTCAGGTGTCCTCCAGCCCAGCGTGGTGGAGGAGGGTGAGAGTAGCCCAGCTAGGTCCCAGGTTAGTGAGGAGGGTGTAGGGGCTGACTGCCTGTCTCAGTGGAGCAGGAGTGAGTGTGTGACCGAGAGTCCCCAGACGCCCGAAGCCCTGTCACAGAGCCTGGATGGTTTCTTTAGGGAACACCAGGATGGGAACCTAAGCTTGCCTGTTAGTTCATTTGAGGGAGATCTCCTAGTGGGTAGAGGACCTGGAGCATCTGTAAGCGGAGCTTCTATGGTTCAGAGTCTGGCAGTACCGCTCCAGTGGGGAGGGTACATGAGTCCAGCGAGAAGAGTGATTGGGGGATAGTATGTGAGTCCCCAGAAGTCCTGGAGTGCCAGGCATTGGTTCCACCAAAGGTTCTAGACCAGAGGTTGGAAGGCCAGGTTCAGAATCCGCCTGACCTGAAGGGTGGGACTACTGTAATCAGTGTCCTGACCAGTTCTTTTTCCAGAGGTACCGCCCCGGTTGGGAGGGAGCAGGACTCTGGAAGGGGGTGCAGAGGGTGGGAGAGCCCACCTCTGACCCCGGTGCAACCTGCGGCGTTAAACCCCAGGTTGGGAGAATGTTGTTTAGAGGGGACTCCTCGCAGGAGGAGGAGGAACCCTAGAAGAAGAGGTAGGGGGAGGAGAGCCTTCCCTGAGACTCCTGGTCCACCTGAGGTTGGAGACCCTAGGCTGGAGAACCAGTGGCAGTCTAGCCCTGTCTTGCAGACAGGAAGGGTGGAGAATGGCTATTATGTGCCAGGGGTTACTACCCCCCACTTTGTGAGTAGGCAGGATCCAGTGGTACCTGGATGGCCTAGGGCCTGGTCCTGGCCGAGGGCAGCTGGAGAGTATCAGTGGGGTACCCCAGTTAGTCCCTACAGTAGTTTTAGAAGGAACCCTAGGGGTTCACCATGGCGTAAAACAGGAGGGTGTCCCTGCAGTTGTGGGCCCGCGTCCATGTTTTATCGCCCCAAGCAGGGAAGTCCATCACGGTGGTGATTGGTCTGCCCTGCGTTTTGGCTGGAAGGGGGTTGTGTTGGACTTGGGCCTTAGGGCAGGTTCACCCCTAATCTTTTTGATTTTATTTGTGACCCTGTGTAGTGATTTTTGGGTCTCTGCGCACTTTTTCCCTTTGTCCCAGAGTAAAGTGCGTGCGTGTAGTATGGCTGGCCTGCCCTCCCATAGGAATGCATGGGGAATGTGTGTGTCCATGTTAGTTCCTGATGCGTGGGGAGTGCAGGCTCGAGTTTAGTATGTGTGTACTCGTGAGAATGAATGCTGCGCGATGGTATGTGCGGCTTGTATGTGTCTAGAAGGGAAGTGCTACTTCTGGACATTGATGTATGTGTGCAGTGAGGATACTGGAGCGTGATTGGCTGGAGCTGGCTGGCATGCCAGGCTCCAGGAAGTCTGGATGGGTCTGCCCGGTGGTGAGTGTGAGATCAGCATGAGTGATGTGTGGGAGGAGTGCACCTGGGTCCTTGATTGGCTGGGGTTTTCCCCACACAATGCTGGCTCCGCCCCCCTGTGGTTTGTCTAACGACCCAAGCCTCCCCAGTGAATGAAAGGGGTGGTTGGGCCATCAAGGGTACTCCCAAGCCAGCTGCAACTGGTTTCCCCCCACCCTGCACCCTGAAACAAAGGATTTCACAGTATAAGAAGGGGCTGTGTCCCCTTACAGTTTGTTGTACTTTTGGATCCTTGCCAGAGGGGGCTGTTGCTGCTGCTGGGGCCAGGAGGACCGCCACTTGGACTGTCTCCCTGCCTGGAGACCCAGTGTGCTGGCTCTGGCCCTGCCTTGCCCCCCTGCCTGCCTCCAGTCCCTGCTGGAGCTTTGCTTTCATGCCCCTAGCGCTTGGGAGCGCTTAAATTGCCTGCTAGCGCTGTGGAGCGCTTTATTTGACTTTCACGGCTGCCCACGCCGCATTTTTGCCGTGTGCTTTGCCCCCCTAAGCGCTGGGTGCGCCTTATTTTGATGATAGCGCTTTGGAGCGCTTTGCCAGGCATAGCGAGTGCCTACCTCGCTTTATATTTTAATTTGAGGCCGGTGCCCACCCGGCATTGCCCCGTTTCTATTTAATTTGAGCGGCTGCCCAAGCCGCATTTGCCTGTGGAATCACCGCCGCAGCCCGGAGGAAGCAGCACCCGCCTCCAGCCCGGGCCGCGCTGGGATTGGCCCAGCCGGCCGAGCCTCCCGCCGCGTCCTTGGGGGAGGAGGAGATCGCCGGAAGACAGGAAGCAGCCTGCGTGCATCGGCCGAGGCTCCCCAAGCGAAGGAGAGCCCCGGACCTCCGCCAGAGCCCCGAAGAGAGAGAGCGCCCGCCCAGCGTCTCTGAAGCAGCCGGTGAGTGTGGGTGGGCCTCGTTGGTGCTCCTGGGCGGACCCCATTGTTTCCTTGAGCCCCGAGAGGCTCCAGGCGTCCCGGGGGTGATAGAGCGGCCCCGGTTGGCAGCGGGCCGCTCCGACGTCCATGCTGAGTCCACGAAGGACTCCCAGCGCCCTACATTTGTGATTAGGAGCCCCGAGGCTCCTGGGGGCCATTTCCTGTGCTTTAGAGCCCCGAGAGGCTCAGTGTCCCATTTTGGTTTTGCGAGCTCAGAGAAGCTCGAGGGGGGCATTTGTTCTTTGAGCCGGAGAGGCTCCAGGCCCCTATTGTTTCCGTGACGAGCCCGAGAGGCTCAGGGGGTGCCAGTTGTGTGAGCCCTGAGAGAGGCTCATCGCCCCCATTTGTTCTAGAGCCCCAGAGAGGCTCCTGGGTGCCAATCATTGTTCTTGAGCCACGAGGCTCCAACGTTGCCCAGCTGTATTTACAACTGTCCAGCACTTAGTGGACAGTTGCTACGTTTAGGCTTTTGTGTGCTGTGCTGCCTGCGCAGCTCCCCTGACATTGAGACTCAGGGCAATCAGCCCCTAGCGAGGCCAGTTGGCCTGAGGGACAATCCTAGTGTTGTGCTATATGCACCCTGCGCATTGTAATTTACTGATTTATGTGACTTCTGCGCAAATGTTCTACCTGCACCTCTGAATGTGTTTTAATGTTTCATGTGCAATTGTCTATGTTATTACCTTTGCTAAAAGTGACCTGCTTAGGTGATTCTTTATGTTTTTATTCCCCTTTGCTAAAAGTGACCTGCTTAGAGGAATGTTTGTTGTTACCTTTGCTAAAAGTGACCTGCTTAGGTAATTGTTTATGTTTTATCCCCTTTGCTAAAAGTGACCTGCTTAGAGGATTGTTTATGTTATTACCTTTGCTAAAAGTGACCTGCTTAGGTAATTGTTTATGCTTTTATTTCCCTTTGCTAAAAGTGACCTGCTTAGAGGAATGTTGATGTTTTATTGCCTTTGCTAAATGTGACTTGCTTAGGTGATTATTTTAGGTTTCCTTCCCTTTGCTAAATGTGACTTGCTTAGGTGATGGTTTTCCTTCCATAGGTCCTGATGATAAGGTCCTAGTTCCCTGCGTGATTTCCCTACAGTGTTTAGGGTGGCGTAGGAGGTATTTACCCTTTACCAGTAGTTACTGGTTGTATGCTACATTTACTATTTCTGTGTTACAGTCATTATATGTTTATGTGCTAAGTGTTATACCTACAAGTGCTATTTCTAAAAAGTGCATACCCCTGACAGTGGTCCAGGTGGCCCTGTCCTGTACATAATCCCTTGTAAATCTTGCCCATGCCTGTTGGCACATTGTAAAGTGTGTGTGTTATCTAATGTGTTTTTATTATTATAATACAAAGGCTATTTTTGATATAACCTTGTATGGAGTTTCCTTTGTGGTGGGCCTAGAGTGTTGTCGCTGGGGTGCGCGCGCAAACGCTTTACACATCGCCTCCGAGATTAGCCTTGCTGCTCGCGCCACGTTACCTAGAGGGTGAGCAGGGGTTATCTTGGTGTGGGACTCCCTTGCCCTGACCTTAGAAATGGCGATCCCTGACTGACTTGGCGTGAGCCGTGGCCGGCCGGGGGTCCCGTTTCTAACAGCTGTAATATGAGATCTTTGGCCGTTTCTACTATTAACATCATCAGATCTCGCGAGCAGCGATTAGCTATTTGTGACCATTTTTCTAAGAATTCCTTGATGTGGGCGAACAGACCCGGGATGTATTTTATCTGTAGGCCTTGGGGAATTATACCTGCTCGTAAATATTGCAGCATGTATTCTCCATGTAACTCGATCCGTTTAGTTTTCTTTTTGAGTGCTAGAAGATCATTTAACTCATTATTTGTTCCTATATTGCTGGTGGTTCTATTCTCAAAAGACGTTCATGTACCCACCATAGACATAAAGTCTGCATCGCTGAAACAAAAGGTAGATACCTTAGGACAGACCGGGAATAATTCATGTTTCATCTCTGACTAAACTGAGTCAGATGGAAGGTCTCAGCCGTCATTGGGGAGTTCGTCTTGTATCTTTCTCTGAGCTACCTGTCTTTATACAGGGTAGCTGATAGTTAATTTTGCGTCTATGCCGCTAATACCAGCGGTTTAAATATTTTCAGATTTTTCGTTGAAGTACATATGAACAAATCTTTGGCCCTCGGTCATGATAAAGCGACCCCATCATAAGGTAATTACTTTATTCTAGAAAAAATATATTTCCATTCTTGGTATAGATAATAGCAGTACAATACTATGATGTATGTCTGTTATATTATAGATCGGCGGATTGCATCATATACCACCTTTATGAACATTCTCATATATCAAGTATTCCTCATCATTATAGAAGTGAATTGTATCTCTCCTCGCCTACAATTGAAGGTACAGGAGAATCTAGTTATGTAGAGTATTAATAATCGTGAGATATCTAGATGCCCTTAAATTATCGTATGACGGAAAAATACATGGCATTATTGCTTTCTCCTTATTAGGACTTTCATCACCTTCACAATTTATGTATCATGCTGACTATCATGCATTTCTGGTAAGTATATACCTGACATGATAATATTCACTCTCACTCTCTAGAGCGTAAGAGTTCATCCTGATATATATGGCGCTAGTATCATCATGTTCTATCAATATCTATTTACTAGTTTCTAGCTATGATTATTATTTATCTTTGCTTACCATGCTGACGTATCAATTAGATACCATATGGTCAAATTTGTACTTATCTAGTGGAGTTCATTTCTGATAAGTTTACTCCCCTCTCATTAAATACAGGAATAGAAGGCTCTGACGATCCACATGTTTTTAATTCAGCACTTCTTCAAATCTTAATCTATTCACTCATGTAAGTACTATGGAGTCCTCAAATTTTTACTGTCTCTAAAGATCCGATGCATTGAATAGGAAATTAGGTGGTGTCCATGTGCACTCAACCATATAGGACTGTATCATTCAGGTTGTTGCAATTTACGTGTATTGTTTATTTACATATACTGGTCATTGAATACTATCAAAATAAGTATCTTGATTAGATCTAAAGAGGTGCATTATGGCTGGTGCTTGTATCTTTTTGAATAAATGTAATATAATGTTGTCTATAGATACATATATGAAACCTTCGGTATTTCTCCACCCTCTTCCTCCTTTTTCCTCTCTGTAGCAATTTTTCAGATAGGAAATAGTAACAGAAAGATGTCTTGATAAAGTTGAAAATCTTTGAACCTATATATTCTTCATTCTTTGAATGATGCGGCAACGAATAAGTAAAGTACGTTTATCCGATATGACCTAGGTATTATTACATTCTTTGGACATGTATATGATGTATCGTTATTTTTTTTATTGTATATAAGGAATGTATAATTGTTAGAATTGTTAAGAAATGGAATCAATAGATATATATATGCCCACTACAGCTATGCCCTCTTTCTTGTCTGTTTGATTGTCACCATGTTTTTAAATTGTAGTGCCAAAGACGGGTCACCTGATGAAGGCTCCCAAGCCGAAACGCGTGTAGTGTGTCACCCACCGCTTTGCCTGTGTGTTACCTACCACGTTGCCTCCATCATTACTTGGCGTATGCTCACTTATGTGTGTGTTATGCACTTTTTTAGACTTGTTTGTGTAAATTCAGAGAAATATCCATATATTATGAAATGTTTTGGAATATATCCATGAAATGTACATCTATTTTTCTAAAAATTAAGTTACAAAAACATACAAAAATATATATATATATATGTGAAAAATAAAATTGGAATAGAATACATATATGTAGTTGTTGACAAGTTTGTATGTAGCGGGCATATGATATGGTGATGCACACTTACAACGCAACTTTTACGTCGTAATGCTGTTACAACGCAGCTATTACAACGCAGGATCCATTACATCGGATGCCATTACAACGCATGGCATTACATCGCATATGCTATTACAACGCATACCATTACATCGTAAGTATTGGTAAGTATATACATTTTTTTTATTTTATTTAATATTATATAATTGATTTAATTATTATTAATTATAAATAAAAATAAATAAAAATATTTATTTATGTTTTTAAATATTATAAATTAAATTTATTAATTTAAGTAATTTTTTAAATAAGTATGAGTATAGGAGTATATGTTTTGGTGTACTGAGGTATATGTTTTGGGGTGTTTGGGTATTTTTTGGTTTTAGGGCAGGGTTTGGGTTTTGGGGTACAGGGGTGTTTTTAGGTTTCAGGGCTAGGTTTGGGTTTTGGGGTACAGGGGTGTTTTTAGGTTACAGGGTAGGGTTTGGGTTTTGGGGTACAGGGGTGTTTTTAGGTTTCAGGGTAGGGTTTGGGTTTTGAGGTACAGGGTTGTTTTTAGGTTTCAGGGTAGGGTTTGGGTTTTGGGGTACAGGGGTGTTTTTAGGTTTCAGGGTAGGGTTTGGGTTTTGGGGTACAGGGGTGTTTTTAGGTTTCAGGGTAGGGTTTGGGTTTTGGGGTAAAGGGGTGTTTTTAGGTTTCAGGGTAGGGTTTGGGTTTTGGGGTACAGGGGTGTTTTTAGGTTTCAGGGTAGGGTTTGGGTTTTGGGATACAGGGGTGTTTTTAGGTTTCAGGGTAGGGTTTGGGTTTTGGGGTACAGGGGTGTTTTTAGGTTTCAGGGTAGGGTTTGGGTTTTGAGGTACAGGGGTGTTTTTAGGTTTCAGGGTAGGGTTTGGGTTTTGGGGTACAGGGGTGTTTTTAGGTTTCAGGGTAGGGTTTGGGTTTTGGGGTACAGGGGTGTTTTTAGGTTTCAGGGTAGGGTTTGGGTTTGGGGTACAGGGGTGTTTTTAGGTTTCAGGGTAGGGTTTGGGTTTTGGGGTACAGGGGTGTTTTTAGGTTTCAGGGTAGGGTTTGGGTTTTGGGGTACAGGGGTGTTTTTAGGTTTCAGGGTAGGGTTTGGGTTTTGGGGTACAGGGGTGTTTTTAGGGTTAAGGGTTGGGTTTGTGATTAGGGCTAAATAAATTATAGTTACCATTTATAAATTAATTAAAATATATTTATTAAATTAAATTAATTATATTATATTAATTACATTTTAATTAAATTAATTAAATTAAAAAAATTATTTTAATTAATTTAATTTCATTACAATTTTAAACATATTTAAATTAAAATAATTTCATTATATTAATTAATTAAAATTAATTACAATTTTTATTAAAATTAAATTAAATAAATAGATTTAAATTTATTAAATTAAATTAACTACTATTTTAAAATGTATTTTAATTAAATTAAATAAATTAAATTAATTAAATTAAATTAATTACATTTTTTTTAAAAAGTATACTTACCTATACTTACGATGTAATGCCATGCGTTGTAATAGCATCTGCGATGTAATGCCATGCGTTGTAATGGCATCCGATGTCATAGATCCTGCGTTGTAAAAATTCCGATGTAACGGAATGCGTTGTAATAATCCGCGATATAGTGACACCAATCCTATGATATAGATGTTATGTTATGTTATGTTATATTCGTATTTGTATAGCGCACGGCTACTCAAAAAGAGTGTCCCGGCGCTTTTGAATAGGGAGACCTACAGCAACATAACACAACAACAGTAATAAAAAGCAAAGGGAAATACAGAAAAGAACCGAGAGAAGACAGCAGAACAACCTAAAGAGTAAACAGCCAGGTTTTGAGGCCTTTTCTAAATGCAAGCAGACTGGTAGCTCCCCGGAGTTCTAGCGGCAAGGTGTTCCACACCTGCGGCGCCAGCAGTCCGAAGGAGCGACCCCCAATGCGGGCTCTCTTCACTCGTGGCACTGCCGCCAAGAACAGAAATTCTGACCTGAGAGAGTGAGCGGGATGGTAGAATACAATTCTCCTTTGGAGATACTTTGCTCCCACCGCATGGAGAGCTTTATAGGCCAAAGTTAATGCCTTGAAAACAATCAGTTTACGGATGGGCAGCCAATGTAGAGTCTGCAGCAAGCCCGCAGCACTGGCTCGCCTATTAGGGCCAAAAATGGCCCTCGCGGCCGCGTTCTGCACAACTTGAAGCCGCTGCAGCAGGTACTCTGGCAGGCCCAGGTAAAGAACGTTGGAATAATCTAACCTAGAGCCGATCAGAGCCTGCACAGTCAGCTTCCTATGTTCCTCAGACAGAAGAGGTAGAAACCTCCGCAGCATCTTAAGGAGGCCGAAGCAGGTGCCCGTCACACCAAGGATCTGGGCTCTTAACGTCAGACCCCTGTCCATCTTGACCCCCAAATTCTTGGCAATTTGGGAAGAACAAGACGGAGGAAACATGTGACTGGGCCACCAAGCTTGCCAGTCTGGCTCCGTCGCACACCCGAAGAAGAGTACCTCGGACTTATCGGAATTGCACTTGAGGCTGCTCAGCTGGAACCATTTAAAAACAGCCCCAAGGCAATCCCGGATACTCTCTCCATCAAAGTCTCCTCCCCTCTTACAAGAGAAGAGGAGATGGGTGTCGTCGGCGTAGGATACGATCTGGGCCCCAAACGACTCCGCCAGTGCCGCCAGAGGGGTCATAAAGATGTTAAAAAGGGTCGGGCTCAATATAGAGCCCTGTGGGACCCCGACTCCCAAAGGCGGCATCACAGCGGAATCTGGGGAGGCCCAGACCGTTTGCCGGCGGCCAGCTAAGAAGGATGAAAACCAGCTGAGCACCGTCCCCCGTAGGCCAATCTCATAGAGTCTTGCGAGAAGGTCGTCATGGGGGACGGTGTCAAAAGCCGCCGACAAATCCAACATCACCAGCATGGCTTTGCCCCCAGTGTCCAGAACCCCTTTAATGGTTTCTCAGACCTCTAAGAGCGCGGTCTCTGTACTGAGATTCGGGCGGAAGCCGGATTGGGTGGCGTGCAGAATCTCGTGTGTTTCCAGAAAATCGGAGAGCACCGTGTGTACATGCTTCTCCAAGATTTTCGTCAAAGCAGGCAATAAGGAAATAGGCCTATAATTGACCGGAGCCTTAGGGTCAAGACCAGGCTTCTTCAGCAAAGGAATGACCATTGCCTGCTTCCAGGCCTGCGGAACCACTCCCTGGCACAGTGAGAGATTCAGGAGTGGATTCGCCAGCGGGTTAATTACTTCCGCCATTTTTGCCAAAAATTTGGCCGGGCAAGGGTCCAAGGGCGACCCTGATTTAAGATTGCCCATGAGCGCTAAGGAAGCAGGGGCTGAAATAGGTGGAAAGACGGCCAGCACCGTACCTAACGGGGCCGGAAGGTGCAGATCATCCTCAGGATTGGACAGCCCCGCGGGCGCCACCAGTGGAAAGGAATCCTGGATATGTTTAATCTTGCTGGTGAAAAAATTAGCAAGATCCAATGCATCTATCGATTTAGGTTTTTTCACTTGCTATAGACCTTTTCAAAACAGATTTGTATCTGTTCAGTGTATCTTTATATAGGGGTCCCCCACTTCCTAAACAATTTATTCTCATAGCCGGTTGTATGAGGGGATGTCCAGCTGCTACATTTGTTGTCCATTATTTGGTAGCCAGTTTCAGTGATCTATATTTCACTTAAATACAATTTTTTAATATACATGTCCATGGTGTTTTGACCCTGCACATATCTGATAAGATAGGTTTGCCACTTGATCAAGCACAGTTACATATACCCTCTTTGTATTATGATGTCGATACATACACTGTAAACCATAGGTATATTAACATCTTGCTCATGCCTTTTGTTAGTTTTATCCTTAACTAATAGACAAACCATCAGCATGGCAAACTTTATAACCTTTGGTTTCAGCGATGCAGACTTTATGGTGGGTACATCAACCTCTTTTGAGAATAGAACCACCAGCAATATAGGAACAAATAATGAATTAAATGATCTTCTAGCACTCAAAAAGAAAACTAAACTGATCGAGTTACATGGAGAATACATGCTGCAATATTTACGAGCAGGTATAATTCCCCAAGGCCTACAGATAAAAAACATCCCGAGTCTGTTCGCCCACATCAAGGAATTCTTAGAAAAATGGTCACAAACAGCTAATCGCTGCTCGCGAGATCTAATGATGTTAATAGTAGAAACGGCCAAAGATCTCATATTACAGCTATTAAAGGAGATCTCAGAGTTGGAAAGCAAAATCAAGTCCTCTCCAGCTATTGCTGATGCAAAAAAAAGCACTGGATGATATTGAAGTGGAACTCAGTTCCTATAATGATTACTTAATTAAAAGCAAGACAGAAAAATTACAGAAAGATATAAGATACTTCAGCAAAGAACGAATATATTCGTATCTTGCAGATGGTTTCTACACCACATCTGAAGATAGCAATTTTGAGAATTTTGGCAATCAACAATCCACCAGACCCTATTATAATAAAAAAAACTACTACGTTCTCCAATACGTCAGGGTCTGACAGTGATGAAGGATCGACATTCTTTGACCCATGAGGATCCAGAACTCCTCGATATAATCAAGGAGGACGGCATTTTTTAGGGAGGCGCAATCCACACAGAAGAAATTGGAGGCCACGATACCAGAACCATCAGTATCAACCGCCAATGCAATACCAGCCCCCTATACAATATCAGCCTCAAGCCCAATATCCACATCCTTACCAGGTCCCTCAACTGATCAATCCCAATCAGTTCTTAGAAACGAGGAACGCCCGGTATTGGAGACAATAGATTGCATACCTATCTTCAACTTGAGTAAAACCAGCCTTAACCAACCTAGTTTGGCTTTACTATCCAAAGGCTTATCTTTCGTGCCACATTCTGTTCTAAACAAATTTGAACTGTTCTCTGACCTTATGTCATTTCTCTGCAAGATCCGTCTTAGTTCTTCTTTGCAGAGAACAATTCTACTAATCAAGATATTAATAAATCAGGTTTGGCTCCAAAATCAACATTTATGCCTACCATAGATGAAGTTGCACCAGAAGTTGGAATCTTTGAAAAAGTTGTGTACAATAAAATCCTCAAGGCAACTGAATGCATCCCAAGAACCCCCTATAACATCTCCACAGAAGAATATGAGGCTTTAACTAGCTTTAAGAATTCAACATCTATAACAATCAAAAGCTGTGATAAGGGGGGTGGGATAGCTATTATGGACACTGAGAAGTACACTGCCAAAGTTGAGGACATGTTACTGGACACAAAGTTTTATACCAAGATAACAAAGAACACTACTGCTATGATCAAGGCAAAAATCCTTCGCCTTACTACTCAAGCTTTCAACAATTACATTATTTGTCAGAAAGAGTATGACTATCTAAACGTAGAGAAGCCCAAAATGCCTTGTCTATATGGAACTCCCAAAGTCCACAAAAATGCTCTAGATCCCCCGCTAAGGCCAATTGTGAGTACCATAGGATCAGTCACTGAACCAATATCGAAGTATCTTGATGCTATTTTACGCCCCTACATTCATAATATACCTGGATATATAAAAGACGCATGCCAGGTAATCAACTCGTTAGAAGGAATGCCATACAACCACAAACGACAATGGTTGGTAACATTGGATGTTGAAAGCCTGTATTCTAACATTCCATGCAAAGGAGCCCTTGTAGCAGTAACATGGTTTATAGAGACATACCAAGTTGACTGTAATCCTAAATTTATCCTTGAATGTCTAAATATCATCCTCAAGGAAAACATCTTTGAATTCCATGGAACCCTATAGAAACACGAAAAAGGTGTCAGCATGGGCGTGTCTTGCGCGCCCACTATAGCGAACATTTATGTCGCCCATTTTGAACATCAGTTTGTATTTAAGGAAGAAGCCCCCTTTTTTGAGACCACTTTAAATTGGTCTAGATATATTGACGACATTATCTTCATATGGGATGACAATGAAGACACTTTGTCTGAATATATCGAGTGGCTGAACCTATGTGACAATAACCTTCAGTTTACGTCACATTGCAGTACCCAAGAAATAGAATTTTTGGACATCATGATAAAACATGAACATGGGTTACTATATGTAGATCTATATACAAAACCGACAGCTCGTAATACCATTTTACATCACTCTAGTTTTCACCCTCTTAAACAAAAAAATGGAATACCATTTGGTCAATTTTTACCATTTGGTCAATTGTACTAAACTAGTAGATTACGACCAAAGAGCCCTTGAAATGAAAAGGAAATTCTTGAATCGAGGATATCCTCATTGGGTGGTACGCGATGCATACAAACGTGCCCGTTTTTATGATCGCCAACACCTCCTAGAGGGAAATTCCAACAAGAGAATTGCCAATCTGGTTTTTGTCACGAGACACTCAATTTTGAATGAACGAATTCGCCAAATAATTTGCTCGAACTGGCACTTACTCAACCCAAATAAGGCCCACAATAAAACTTTGGAAAAACCTATGTTCGCATATCGTAAGAACAAGAACATTAAAGACCTGATAGTAAGATCACGCATGCCCCCACCGAAACAACTATCACAGCGAAGTATCATGGATCTATCACCAGTCCAAGGTAACTTCAAATGTGGCACATGCATATCCTGTTCTTTAGCTATAGTAAGTACATCAATCAGTTATAACAAAGTAATCATGAACAGTAAGCGACTTACCAATTGTAAATGTAAAAACATTGTGTACCTATTACTATGCCCGTGTCAGAAAGCATATGTAGGCGAAACTGCCCGAACTATAAATGTTCGACTTACCGAACATAGATCGGCCATTCGCACTCAAAAGTTAGCTGCCCCCATGGTATGCCATTTTCTTGAATACAACCACAAACCTGAAGATATACGGTGGTTTATTCTTGAAAAAATTATACCCACAGCAGGGATCTGCAGTGAGGCCATAAGAAAAAAGCGCGAAGTATACTATATTTTCACATTAGATACTGTAAAAAAAGGACTAAACTCAGTCATACCTTGGGATCAGGACATTATTTAATAATTGAATCTGAGAAAATGCTAGTCTTCAAGCAATAATACTGTTAAGGAGATAGGAGAATATACCTATAGAAAACGTATATGATGTATGCTCACTAAACATATGCTATTTTTTATGAATATCTATGTGAATGAATATTATATGATCATTGAATGAACAGATACAAGCCTTTCTAGACACATTATGACCATCATATACATTAGGGTATGCTATATATATTATGATGGGAGCACATGTACATCACCTTCTTTGCTGTGAATGTTATCATTGGACTGATAATAGGGGTCTGCATTGTAGATACCTTGACAGGCCAATTGGTCATCTGGCAGGGGCATTAGATCTGTAGAAACGCAGAATTCTCTATGTTTCCTTACTTCGTTCTTAGCCTGTATCATAAAACAGTATCTGCTATGTTAAACATCTGTCACCTATATAAGGGACATTAGATATTAATATTCGTATCCATATGAATTATTTCTCTTATCTTTTCAAACCCCCTTCACAATCAGTGAAAATTAATACAAAGTGACACTTATGGTTAGTGAATAGTTTTGTCTTTAATTTTTATGTGCACATAAATATCTGGGCTTTAATACCTGAATGCTATATTTTTATCCTTTTTAATGGACACTGGTATTTACATCTCCAACCTTCAAGTCCGCTCTTTATATCCACGAGTATACTATTCTGGCCCTAGTCGATTTTTCATTACGTAGCCCTACCACGGGATGAAGGCACTTTCAGCGTGAGTCCGTTTTCAATCGCGACAACTTTTCTTCACGGGATGAAGGCCGTCTCAACGTGAGTCCGTTTTCTATCGTGACGACCTAATCCGTCAGGTATGCCCCGTTTAAAAGGATGACGGGATCCATCTTCCGGTTTACTTTCACCGACATATTATGCCGGGTATGTGGAGCACCAGATGACAAGAGGGCGTTATCCAGTTTTACGTCTTTTTCACCTTAGGTAAGTCGGGGATCTCAGTTAACGATGCTGTCATCTCATTAGAGTCTCTCATCTAGTGACTTTCGTGGCCATATAGATACTTTTGCTAGCTGTACGGGGTATAACATGCATTAAAGATGGTGAGTTAGGCTGTTATTATACATGATATAAACATAAAATTGGATATGTATTAGTGATACCTTAGGACAGACCGGGAATAATTCATGTTTCATCTCTGACTAAACTGAGTCAGATGGAAGGTCTCAGCCGTCATTGGGGAGTTCGTCTTGTATCTTTCTCTGAGCTACCTGTCTTTATACAGGGTAGCTGATAGTTAATTTTGCGTCTATGCCGCTAATACCATCGGTTTAAATATTTTCAGATTTTTCGTTGAAGTACATATGAACAAATCTTTGGCCCTCGGTCATGATAAAGCGACCCCATCATAAGGTAATTACTTTATTCTAGAATAAATATATTTCCATTCTTGGTATAGATAATAGCAGTACAATACTATGATGTATGTCTGTTATATTATAGATCGGCGGATTGCATCATATACCACCTTTATGAACATTCTCATATATCAAGTATTCCTCATCATTATAGAAGTGAATTGTATCTATCCTCGCCTACAATTGAAGGTACAGGAGAATTATGTAGAGTATTAATAATCGTGAGATATCTAAATGCCCTTAAATTATCGTATGACGGAAAAATACATGGCATTATTGTTTTCTCCTTATTAGGACTTTCATCACCTTCACAATTTATGTATCATGCTGTGACTATCATCCATTTCTGGTAAGTATATACATGACATGATAATATTCACTCTCACTCTCTAGAGCTTAAGAGTTCATCCTGATATATATGGCGCTAGTATCATCATGTTCTATCGATATCTATTTACTAGTTTCTAGCTATGATTATTATTTATCTTTGCTTACCATGCTGACGTATCAATTAGATACCATATGGTCAAATTTGTCCTTATCTAGTGGAGTTCATTTCTGATAAATTTACTCCCCTCTTATTAAATACAGGAATAGAAGGCTCTGACGATCTACATGCTTTTAATTCAGCACTTCTTCAAATCTTAATCTATTCACTCATGTAAGTACTATGGAGTCCTCAAATTTTTACTGTCTCTAAAGATCCGATGCATTGAATAGGAAATCAGGTGGTGTCCATGTGCACTCAACCATATAGGACAGTATCATTCAGGTTGTTGCAATTTACGTGTATTGTTTATTTACATATACTGGTCATTGAATACTATCAAAATAAGTATCTTGATTAGATGTAAAGAGGTGCATTATGGCTGGTGCTTGTATCTTTTTGAATAAATGTAATATAATGTTGTCTATAGATACATATATGAAACCTTCGGTATGTCTCCACCCTCTTCCTCCTTTTTCCTCTCTGTAGCAATTTTTCAGATAGGAAATAGTAACAGAAAGATGTCTTGATAAAGTTGAAAATCTTTGAACCTATATATTCTTCATTCTTTGAATGATGCGGCAACGAATAAGTAAAGTACGTTTATCCGATATGACCTAGGTATTATTACATTCTTTGGACATGTATATGATGTATCATTATGTTTAGGAATGTGTAATTGTTAGAATTGTTAAGAAATGGAATCATTAGATATATATATGCCCACTACAGCTATGCCCTCTTTCTTGTCTGTTTGATTGTCACCATGTTTTTAAATTGTAGTGCCAAAGACGGGTGACCTGATGAAGGCTCCCAAGCCGAAACGCACGTAGTGTGTCACCCACCGCTTTGCCTGTGTTTTACCTACCACGTTGCCTCCATCATTACTTGGCGTATGCTCACTTATGTGTGTGTTATTCACTTTTTTAGACTTGTTTGTGTAAATTCATAGAAATATCCATATATTATGAAATGTTTTGGAATGTATCCATGAAATGTATATCTATTTTTCTAAAAATTAAGTTACAAAAACATACAAAAAAATATATATATATGTGAAAAATAAAATTGGAATAGAATACATCTATGTAGTTGTTGACAAGTTTGTATGTAGCGGGAATATGATATAGATGCATCTATCGATTTAGGTTTTTTCACTAGCTATAGACCTTTTCAAAACAGTTAAGCATTTATGACCACATACAGTAATAAAGTGAATACACTACAAATGGACACAACACAGTAGTATTATAAAAATAATGTTGTTTATATAAGGCTTAGCACAAGACCAAATAACAACAAAAATATCCCACAATCTTAATAAATACTCTTGGAAGGAAAAATAATAGTTCAAATGTAGTTTCTTCTTAGCACAAAGTCTTTAGTAACAAAAGCAACTCTTCTTCTTTAAATCACAGTTTTTGGCAACAATGTAACCCCCACAGGAGTCACACGACGTCGAGGCAAAATTAATCCAAAGGTTCGGCGTCGACCGCGAGGAGCGCTACGTCGAGCCCGGAGTCGAGACAGACCCCCACAACACAGTACCTTGGAAAAGTGAAGCACACGATGATCACCGGCGTCGAGATGTCCGGCGTCGCGTCTTCGGCGTCGATCGGGCCTCGGAGTCGGGGCAATCTGCAGCGGCGTCGACAGATGTCAGGCAGGAGCAGCGCTCATGAGGCGAAGCAGGATACAGCGTCGTCGTCAATGTCAATGGTAATGTTGCAAGAGTGATCAGCGCTCACAGCGTCGAGAGGGCTCGGTGTCGAGGCGTCGGTAGCGGCTTCGCTACTAGCGTCGATCGGGCCCGGCGGCCGGCGGCGAAGGTGCGGGACACGGGAGCTGCACTCACGATGTCGAGCTGGATTCGGCGGCGTCCGTCGGCGTCGAGATTGCTGGATCTTTCAGAGGTGCTGGACTTTCAGGTTCCAGCAACAAGCACTTTTAGCAAATGGTGAAGTCCTTTAACCCTGTGACTTCAACAGGAGGCTGGCACTCTTTCAACCCTTGGAGATTTCCTTGGCAAAGCTTGAGAGTACTCACTTAGTTCCTCTCTCCTGGTTCCTTGGCAAAAATAAAGAAGTAACTGCAGGATTCCCCCAACAAACAGCACACTGGCAGAAGGGGTAGGCAAGTAAGCATGGGCGGATTTTGCGGATTGGCAATCCGCGAACTTGCGTATTTACGGATTCGCAATCCGCGAAGATCCGCGAACTCTAGCGGATTTGCGGATTTTTCCGTTTTTTGTGTTGGCGCGTGTTCGCGCCGATTTTGGGACAAGTTCGCAATTGCGAACTTACTTTTCGGCTTGCAACGGCCGCGACTATGTTGTTTCTACGTCTGGTTTATCATCACAGGTTCACAGCACCCTCTGTTTCACCACTGCCACCCTCTGGGACACCCATGCCACCCCCTAGTACATCCTCACAGGCACCTATTAGGTTTATTTATTACTGTAGATTATGGTGGTTGAAAAAAGCTAGCACACCTGCCCTTCTTCAACTGCCATCAATTAATTTGTGTTTCATTAATGTGTCAGTAATTTTGAAAGTTCCAGTCTGGCTGGCACCTGCTTCCTTCCTTATCTGTAATTTGCTTTTTGTTGCAGTGAAATTTTTTTTTTACAGGACCTTTATGGTGCTATTCTATGAGCCTGCTGTTTGGGTCATAGCAGGGTCATAGAATTGTTGCAAACTCTGGAGGGGCCCATCAGGAAGCACTACCTTGAATGTTACTAATGTTAAGTTTGAACTTTTGCACCTGCTCATTGCTTTCATTTTAGCTAAAATCGTTTTTTTTGCAATTTCGCGCGTTATTTGGGGCGCGAATCCGTGCGAGATCGATTTCGGAAGCCGCGAATACGTGCGAATACAAAATTGTTTTTGTTGCGACGTGTATGTTCGCGTGATCTTGCGCGTGTTCGCGAGGCGCTTCTAGCTATTCGTTTGCCAAGTTACCCTATCGGTCGTACACGGGCGCGGCCATCTTGTTGGCGTGACGTAATTCCGTTTCCGCCCGCTATGTGTAATCTCGCAAAGTGTGCTGCTCGCGAGTACAATTTCGCGCGTACTCGCAAGGAAAATCTCGCGCGAACTTACCCACGCGGTCGTGAACGGGCGCGGCCATCTTGTTTCTCATTCATTGCTATGGTTCTGGGCATGCTTTCTGTATCCTCTCTCAATCTCTGCCATCCTTTGCTTGTTTGAAGTTTTTTTGATCTAATTTTACTTATTATCTAACCCTCTATTTTTCTAGCTCTATATTTTTGTGTTTTCTGCAGCTTTTATTTACTTTTAAACTACTTTTTTAAACTCTTTTCTTTTCTTCTTCACTATTCTATTTCTTCTTTATCATTTAAGTTTATTTCTGCCCAGACCATGGTAAAGGGAGCCGGGAAGCACCCTGAGAAGGGGAAGGGTCCCGCACCCCGTGCCCGGCTCCCGTGCGGGCGTTTAAGGGGGGAGCAAGTGGTCCGAGGGAGATCTTCAGCGCGGAGGAAGTGGCGGCACTGATCTTCCATGTCCAGCGCCGCCTCCCCAAGACGATCCTGGGAGGCGGCAAGATCGCGACCGGCTATGGCATCCGGGAGCGCCGCCAGCGGTGGGAGAAGGTGTGCCGGGCCATGTACAAGATCTCTGGGGTCCGGCGCACATATAACCAGGCCACCCACCGCTGGACCGATGTCATGGACCGGGAGCGGGACTTGCTGGACGCGCTCGGCGTAGAGGTCCCCGGGCTTGGTGAGTAGTAGTAGTAGTACATTTACTACTCTGTTTTATCCTGCTCTGTTATTTGCAAATCTTTGTTCTTTACCAAGAGCAATAATGCTGCCGATTACATTGAGGTAAATTATATTTCAAAATCTTCTATGCATTTCATTTTCAGGTGCACTGCTCTCCTTCTCAGTAGCCTTGCTTGCTACTATGCTTCTTTGTTTTGTATGTTGTGTTCAGAAGCATTTCATTGGCCTGAGAAATTATGTATCAGTGTACTGTAAAGAAAAGAACTGCGTAATGCTAGACAGTAAGGGTCATATTTTCAATTACCGGCGCATCCCTGCAAAGTAGCAGGGATGCGGCAGTAATTGTGTGCCATGCCACCACCACCCATTGGCCCAAAACGTCACAGAAGCCTTACGCATCTGTGCCGTAAAGGCAGCGCATTGCTGGAGTTGCGTGCCAACGATGGCGCAGCTCCAGCAATGCTCTGGGGTACCCTATCTCCCCAATGCTGCATCAAGCCGTACGTCGGCTTCAAGCGCGCAGGGTTTGAGTCATGCATCATTGTCCTAAAAATGACTGATTGACATCTTGTAGATTTCCCTCAGCCACTTTTAGGATTCGTTCCTGCGCAGGTACGCCCTCCCTTGCGCCGGAACGCCCCCTGATGGCGCAGGGCTTTACAACGTGATGCATCGCCCATATGCCCATATGTGTTTTTTTTTTTTATATATACGCCGCACCAACACCATGGCGAGTCTTTTGTTCTGCCGCTGCGTCAGAAAAGGCACGCAACAATGGAGGAAAATCAGCCGCAACTTCCGCAAGGGACTTATAAATCAGCCCCAACAGACTGAAGTCCAGTGTCCTTCCTTTAGACAGTCACATGGCTATCAGAAGAAATAGTGGCGGTGGTGGCGGGTGGATTGATAGTTTGAGTATTCACTGATCTGCAAGCAGGATGGACTTTGTCTGTCACGTGTTGCGCACTACTGCCTGCAGTGCCAGGCCTAGGCAAACCTCTTTAGTAGTCTGTTTATTGAGTTACATAGGAACTTTCTAAGTCAACGTTCCGCAAATCAGGCAATACGAATAACGTAGTATACCACATGAGATAGATCCCGTGGAATAGTTGTCTATCTATTTGCTATTTTTCCAAAATATGTTGTTATTGTTCTTTTGAAATGTTTGATTTGGTTGAAAAATCTCATCCATGTTTTATGGTTTTTCTTTCTTTCATGTTGTACATCAGCTCCCCCCAAGGGCAAGAGGACACAGGAGGAGGGTGCTGAGGATGCAGGCCAGGATCGGGCAGGCGAGGGCTCCTTTGCTGGCCCCAGTAAGTTTACATTTTACTAAACAGTACCTATTTTTTCCTAGCGTTCCTCATTCGATTTTTTCTAAATCGTCTTTGATCTTCTTGTAGACTGGATATAAATTCTTATCCTGCCTCGAATATGACTCCCTGTGGTATTACTAGACTATTCTTATTAGTCTGTCTGTGTAGCTAACTAAGATTGGACATTTGGCAATTCCATTGGACTCCCATTATATTCAGCAATACCTCTATGCACTGTCTCCTTACTGACTAGATAGTGTGGCAGAGTCATTCAGCTCCCGAAGTCACCGATTATAGATCCCCAATGATCTCTAGATTATCGTACGCAGGACAAGAGAGTAGTACGGAGTCACAGCACAGTCAAGAAGTGTCAGAGGCACTCATGCTTGCAAAAATTCCAAAACCTTTAGCTCATCCACTCTAGTCTAGAGGAACAAAAACCACAGAGTCTATTTAAGTGTAAAAGCTTTATTAAAAGTAAACACATTTATTAAAATCTACTTTGTCATAAAACTATTTAACTGTAAACGGAAAAGTGGTTAGTGCTGACGATTAATTGGACACATTTCTTGTGGTCGAGCCGAACTCTCACCTACTTTGAACTTGATCCTGGTCGTGTTCTTAGGACTCAGGAGTCAAGCTTCTGTCTGTTAGGAGAAAAAGTGGTGCGTGTTAAAAATCAAAAGCAAGCATTCATCAGTTGTGCATAAAAGTGCAGCAAGACAACAGCCTTCCCTGGAAAATGGGACATTTTTACTATGGAGTAGACAGTCACAAATTATTACATTGTATTCTGTTTTTTTAACATTTCTCCTAGACCAAATATTATATAGTAGTGAGTGGTGTATTCTAACTTTCTTAAATGTACTTTGTAGGTGTAACATCTGGTGACGGGGCCAGCGCGGAGGTGGCTGTGTTGGACTTGGACTCGGAGGCCTCTGGGGAGGATGCGGCGTTAGAAGAGCTGGTGGCCGTTCCTGTGGGGGATCAAACGGTGGTGGCGGAAACAGGTAAGCTATATATTCCTTACTTATTGAGATTGAAGACTGCATAGTGTGCTTTCTGCACGGGTGTATTACAATTACAAATCAACCAGGTAGTAGCCTCCTCGAAATGTACTTCGACTTAGCTGTGAAGTTTTTGGTGAGAAGAATCCCAATAAGTTCTTAGACGAACGTGATGGATGGGATGAACGAAAAGCGAAAGAAGGGTGTAAGTAAGTGGGACGCGAACTTGTATGATGGCTGGCAAAGAAGAACGATATGTGTTTGCTTGGACCCAGAGGTGGCTGGGAAGGAAAGAATATGGTATGGTGCATGGCTGGGTCAATGATGAAGCAAGGATGGGTGGAAGGACAGCAGCCTGGGTGGGTGAAACAGAAACTGTATGTGTGCGTATACTTTGAATGAATGGATGCCTGGAGCATGGTATTCTCTGACTCTTACATAGCAAATGTGTATCTAGAGAGAGTAGATGGTCGCCAGGTGAAGTAAGTGTTACCTTGAAGAGCATGTACCACCGCACCCGCACGTCCGTCCCAGTGCAGGGAAGGCAAGGAAAAGAAATTGTAAATGTGTCCAATACTACCATGAATAGTAGCAGTACTTTGTATTGCGTTTGCATTCACAGCATATATCTGGTTATTACGGTGGACACTCCGTACCTCTCTTAATAACTTTAGTTTACTTGTAGTACGTCATTCATGTGTGGGTGTATCACTGTGTTCACTCAATATTAAGCAAAGCACCTAAAGTCATCTCATCTGTCATTAAATACGTCCCATGTGAAGTGATAGATAATCAAATTAGTTAGCTTCTTCAGTTTCCTTTTCTAGTACTCATTTGCACTGTAGGGTGAAAGGTAAATTAATTAAGCAGTAGCCCTTGTAACAGAGTATTCTCAGTGCCACCCGTAATAGAAAAGTAATAGCTTCACCACCTGCATGTACTGGACCGGTACAGTAACGCAAGTCTGTCTCCATCATCATGGTGTGCAACTTTTTTTCTCGGGTGCAACTTCACTGTGCTGTGTCCATGTCATTCTGCCGGCTTGCATAAGATAACGTACCCATTTCCCTAAACAAGAGAGAAGAAGAAGAATAAGACTGGTGTACTGTCATAGTCGACTGTAATGGAAGTCCATAGTGGTCGTAGAATTAGTTCATTAAACTACCACTACTGTTAGAGCAAGGATGCAGAAGTGGGAGGTTACATAGATACTGTCCTCAATAGTTATGTACTGTGCTTTCAATTTGCTACTTGTACTCTGTGACCCAACTTTCGGCTCAATCACTTTGTGTTATTAATAAGGAGCATTGGTTACAGACTATGTCTTTCTTTCTTCATATAGTTGCTCCTTCCAAATCAACAACAAGGAGGGAGCAGGCTAGATTGGCCCGGCAACGGAGGCTGGAGGCCACAGTCGCCGAGTATCGGCGGCTGGTGGCCCTGGAGGAGGAGGAGGACACGCAGTCGAGCGGGGCAACATCTTCGACTGTGACCACTGCATCCTCCTCCGTGACTAAACCAGCGGGACCGAGCCGGGCTAAGAAAGCCGACCGCCACCGCCAAGCACCCGAAATACCAGCTGCCCCCCACAGGAGCTGCAAGGAACGCCAACGCCGCCTACGAGTCCGCATGTCCAACCTGGAGCAGGAGGTCCTGAGTTATAAGACCTTGGTTAAGGGCCTCCGCTCCGAGCTTGCCACCCTCCGCAAGGAGTATGATGCCCATGCCGCATCATGCACCAGCACCAGCACCCTCCAGTAGTGGAGTGTCCCTTGCCCTTTTTTTATAGACTTTTGGGGGGTGGGATTTGGGAGTTGGGATCGTTTTGGGACGTTTCAGAGACAATCGTTGGGGTTAGGGTGGGTGAGGGAGATTATTTTGTTAGGGATAAATAAATATATTTTTCAACTACTTTATCTGACCATACCTGTTTTTTACTGCTTTTCAGTCTGGTGGGTGGGGGGCGGGGGTGTAACAGTAACTTTGTTTTCCTGAACAGTCGTAGGACTTTAGTAGTACAACCGTCAATCTCTTGTCTACTCCGAAATAATACTCCATTATACTACCTCCCACCAAACGCTTATCTTACCTGTAATTTGTGTTAGAAATTAGGGCTAGGCCCAGGGCTGGCTCCAGGTGAAATGGGGATTAACGTTGTCATTCCTGGGCGGGTGACATTTCCTCATTGCGGTGTTACTAGTGGTGTGACACAGTGGCAGTTGCATGCCTATGGAAAAAAAGAAAACGAAACCTTGTTTGTACTCCTTACTGTAGCATTACAACGGTTACGGTACGATCGAGAAAATAGCAGGTGACAGTACACTAGAACAGTGCCATAATGTAGCCTAACAAATGGTAAAGTATTGCAAGTATAACTAGTACTTGCGTTGAATTTATTTGACATTGGCTACTACTACTAGAAGATATAGTACTGAAGCTGAGTAAGTCTAGAAGATATCCTCGTATTCCTTCACCAGCCTGTTGCTGCTATCACCTTATCCTCCCCAGCAAGTGTGTGGAATTATTGATGTCATTTTAGTCAGACATCAAGCAAAACAACACAGCCCGGGGGAAGAGGGTTAGGGTTTGTAAAATGGATGGGAATGGGGGTTTCTTTTTGGGTAGGTTTTGTTGAGAGAAGAAAAAAAAAGCAGAGCATGGACAAACAATAATTGAAGATACAGAGTTTACAGACAATCTTTGGTTACAAAGTAAAGGTAAGCACATGCAGTCACACTCATAGAATAAAAGACAACAATGGATACTGTATCTGTATTGCGTATGTTGTTGGAGTTGTCCTGTTGAAATTGGTAAGTAAGTTGCATGCAGCAAACAATTCCTCTTATTGGCGGCACTCCTCCATTCCAGCTGACGCTTCGTCCATCAATGTGGTGGGGACCACTGACAGAAGAGACACCCTGTCCACTGCCTGCCTGGCGGATGTTGACTGAAACCCGGCCTGTAATTATTGAACGGAAAACAGGAAGTGCTATTACAATACCACTGATAAATAAATAAAAGGTATGTACGCTGTGTGGTTCAAAAAGTGACACTTTGATTTCCCTAATAGACAGTACAATATTTTTGAAATTGCGTGCTCTGTCTGAGTCACCTTTTTAAGGATCAATAAGTATGGCCAAAATATTATAGCGGATCTTTCCCCTCAAGGTGGGTGTACTACTGTGTTTTAGAACAAAATTTGACCTTCCCAGCAATGCTCCCACCAAGACCCTTACTAAAGCCAGTCGCAAAAATGTAGAAGAACCCAATCATATCTCCAAAAACGATGCCTAGCAGAAAAATGGTTACAAAACGTACTTTGAAAGTAACAGTAGACCCAAATACAGACCGTGGATTGTATTCAAACCACTTGCCTGCAAGCAAAAGTATCCATAGCCAGCATCGCTCCAACAGTGCTCTACAACAACAGAACCGCGTTGCAATAGAACCCCCCTAAACACATGCAATCCTGCTGCTAGGGCTAACCCTAACGAACCCTAACTTACAAAAAGTGCAAAAACTGGTGTTTCCTTATGGATTTTGTCCAACAAACTTCTAGCCGGTATTAGACCTTCCCAGGAATGCCCCAGGCAAGACCCGCCAACCCACCCGCAAAAAAACACGCGACACAACACCACCAAACAGCGAAAAAGCTAAATCTCATACTTACAATGTCTCTCGGCCTTCGGTCCAAACGCGGCGCTGTGCAGCTAGGTCGTCATCATCATCAATCATCATAACTCCTGTTTTCCACCACGGATTTCCTGAAAAGCAAATGCAATCAAGATTAGACTGTCGCAGCAGTGCTTCGACAGAGACCCCGGCCGCAACCCACCCACGAACAGCAGGAAGCCCCCCAAAACGCTACATTGAGCAAGATGTCTGAAGAAATGGCAAAAAAAAGGCTGTTCCTTATGGATTTTGTCCAAAACACTTGTATCCGGTATTAGACCTTCCCAGGAATGCCCCAGGCAAGACCCGCCGGCGCCAACCCACCCGCAAAAAAACACCCGACAACACCCCCAAACAGCGAAAAAGCTAAATCTCATACTTACAATATCTCTCGGCCTTCGGTCCAAAGTAACGCGCTGTGCAGCTAGGTCATCATCAATCATCATAACTCCTGTTTTCCACCACGGATTTCCTGAAAAGCAAATGCAATCAAGATTAGACTGTCGCAGCAGTGCTTCGACAGAGACCCCGGCCGCAACCCACCCACGAACAGCAGGAAGCCCCCCAAAACGCTACATTGAGCAAGATGTCTGAAGAAATGGCAAAAAAAAGGCTGTTCCTTATGGATTTTGTCCAAAACACTTGTATCCGGTATTAGACCTTCCCAGGAATGCCCCAGGCAAGACCCGCCGGCGCCAACCCACCCGCAAAAAAACACCCGACAACACCCCCAAACAGCGAAAAAGCTAAATCTCATACTTACAATATCTCTCGGCCTTCGGTCCAAAGTAACGCGCTGTGCAGCTAGGTCATCATCAATCATCATAACTCCTGTTTTCCACCACGGATTTCCTGAAAAGCAAATGCAATCAAGATTAGACTGTCGCAGCAGTGCTTCGACAGAGACCCCGGCCGCAACCCACCCACGAACAGCAGGAAGCCCCCCAAAACGCTACATTGAGCAAGATGTCTGAAGAAATGGCAAAAAAAAGGCTGTTCCTTATGGATTTTGTCCAAAACACTTGTATCCAGTATTAGACCTTCCCAGGAATGGCCCAGGCAAGACCCGCCGGCGCCAACCCACCCGCAAAAAAACACCCGACAACACCCCCAAACAGCGAAAAAGCTAAATCTCATACTTACAATATCTCTCGGCCTTCGTTCCAAATGCCGCGCTGTTCAGCTAGGTCATCATCATCAATCATCATAACTCCTGTTTTCCACCACGGATTTCCTGAAAAGCAAATGCAATCAAGATTAGACTGTCGCAGCAGTGCTTCGACAGACACCAAAAATTACACACAAACCCCCGGAACCCCGCCAAAGAGCACCTCAAAGGCAAGCAAGTCAGCAAAAACGGCAAGAAATTTCCACCTCATATTTGGTCCAAAACACTTTTGTCCATTATTAGAGCTTCACAGCAATGGGCCCAAAACCGTCAACTCACCCGCAAAGAAGTACAACACCCCCACAAGTGCTGAGTCTTTCTTCATTGTGCGTAATCCAGCACTCTGCTTGGAGGGAAATCGCAGTCTGGAGGAGGAGGATAGAGGAGCATGTTCTTCAGAACTTGTGAACCTGAGGAATGTAGACTGCGGCACCTTCAAATCAATAAGCAAACAAGTGAAGACAGTTCTGATGATGGTCTTGTTTTTGGGATTAGGTGATTAAAGTTTGAATTAAATTAACTGTGCAAAACAAAGAAAGAGAGACACAAAGCACACAGGAATAAAAGTGAATAAGGACGAAAAAGAAAGTTCTTGATTGATTGTCTCATTTTCAGGGCTCGGTGTCAGGGAATAAGAACAAGATTTCGTCATCATACTCTGCGAATTCAGGCTGGATGAGGTCAGTGGCACCGAACAGAGAAAAAATCCCCTCATCTACGTTGCTGTCCTCATCGTCTTCATGTGGCGTGCTTTCTCGCACTTTGTAATCTGGTGGTATGAGGTGCTGATTCATCTTGATCATTGTCAGCCGCTCCACATTTTTGGGCGATAGGCGGCTCCGTTTGGCAGTTACAATGCCACCAGCAGCACTGAAAACACGTTCAGAAGACACACTTGCGAGTGGGCAAGACAAATAGTTTATAGCCAGGTTGTAGAGCTGTGGCCACAATTGTTTTTTGCCATGCCAATACTGCAATGGCTCCTCATTAAGAAAGACCACTGTTGAGTCATTCAGATAGTCCTGCACCATCGACTCAAGGTCATCAACTGTTCCTCCACTTTGCTTACTTTTTGCTGTGCCTGTGACATTTTTTCGAGAACCATACCCCATCAAACTTAGCCAATCCTCCTCCCCAGCCACTGTTAGTGTTGTCATTGTGTGTGGTGCAGATGATCCAGTTGCCGGTGTCTTTAACGGCTGAGAGGTCACTTGTGCCCCAGCCACAGGTGCAGAAGTGGATTCTTGTGACTGCGGATGGTCTGCTGATGCTGATGCTGATGTACTGGCTTCTCCTTCAATAACCTGCCGTTCTTTTTCAAACCTCTTGGCTGACCAGGCTAACCAATGTTTGTACTTTTGAACATCTGCATCAGCGAAAGGAAAGAATGCGTTGTCTGCCAGCGCCTTTTTGTAGCGTGGATCCAGAATAGTAGCACAAATGTAATGCTGATCTGAGTTGATGTTTTTAAGACGTTCATCACCACGTAGGCGATGTAATAATTTCTCAGACAAAATGAAATGGGTTTTTTTTTTTTCATCTTTTTCAAACTCAGAAGAAACCGCCATCAGTTGGTGCTCCAGTATGCACAACAATGGGATAGCTTTTCCCAAATTACAGTCCTCCTGGCTGACTGCACGCGTGAAGAACTCAAAAGGACGAAGCATGTCTGTCAGGCTTTTAACTATGGCCCATTGCGCCTTACTCATCCGCAGGTCCTCCTTCTGAGATGTAGCCTCTGTCAAGAAATAGTGATCGAGTACCGTATACTGCTCATGCAGACGCTCAAGCATGTAGAAGGTTGAGTTCCAACGTGTTGCCACCTCCTGGATGAGTGCTTTCACTGGCATTCCACGTTGAAGTAGCAGTCTCCGCAGATGCTTCCGGGCCTTAAAAGAATGGCTGAAATGGTTGCACATTTTGCGGCAGGTGGCCATTACCTCGAACGCTGGACTCTCTTTATCACTCAAGAATTTTTGAACTACCAGGTTGATACAGTGCGCCAAACACGGCACTCTAACATGGTGACCCTGTAACATGGCCTTAACTACATTGGCGCCATTATCCGTGGAAACATAACCAATCTTGCGTTTTAGGGGGGATAGCATTGACAACACCTTTTTGTCAAACTCTTCCAAAAGGTTTTCTGCTGTGTGACTTTTCTCCAAGGCAAACATGGCTAGTGTTGCATGTTTCCGAGCAGCTTTGAAAACTTGGTCCGGGTCAACACCTGCGTTTAGCTTTGCTATAACACCTGAAAAAGAGACCCAGTGTGCAGTGATGCACATGTAATCATCGCCTGGGCCACTGGTCCACATGTCTGTTGTCAGATGTATTGTGTGAACAGCACTCTTCTGCAAAGCTGCCCCAATCGCCTGCAGCACATCTTCATGTAGTGCTGGAACCGCAACTCTGGCAAAATAGAACCGGCTCGGAACCTTCCATTTAGGGCAGAGCGTTGCAACTAATTCAAGAAAACCTACCGCTTCTACAAAAGAAAAAGGTAGAAGGTCCACAGCTAGCATTTTAGCCAGCTTAGTGTTATACAGACGCGTCAGTGGGTGGTTGCGTTCATATGGCACCTCTGAAGTAAGCATTGTTCTAATGTTGCCCTGGACCAAGCATTTACGGGCTGATAATGACTTCGTTGACCCAATTTTGCTCGCTGGTGAACTTTTGTGCGTTGGTGTCTCACTCGCTCCAACACTCTTAGTGTGCCTCACATTGGGTGTGCTGCTGAGAGGGGTACTGGGTGTAAGGGAAGTGTTTGACACGTCTTCTTCCTGCTCGTCAACATCAGATGAAACATCAACGTTTCCTTGATTTTGGCCTTTCTTGATCGCAGCTAGGTGCGCAAACCATTGGACAGCGTGCTTTCTGTCAAGATGACCACTCTGGCCGCCGGTACCATAGTTGCTACCTGGCTTACCACGACTAACTGCAAGCTTACAAAGGGTACAAATGGCAAACCTTGGATTTTTGGGACAAACAGTAAAGAAGTCCCAAACTGGGGACTTGAAGTGTCTGTGGGACCTGGAGGAGGCGGCGATACTGGTGGTGGTGGTGGTCATGAAGCTAATGCCAGATGAAGTGGAGGATCTGGATTGGCCAACTTTTGTACGTTTTCCACTTTCACCGCCACTAATTAAGGTCGAGGTTGACGCAGGTCTCTTCTTGCCAGAAAGAAATATGGAAGCGGGACGAGTTGGTGTACTACTTAACTCCAATGATTGTGGTGTTTCCACTGCCTCCTCATCGACAACATCATCATCATCATCATCACGCGCAGCAGCTCTTCGGGCTAGGGTCAAAATGTCTGTTTGCTGCATGCCCGCTGGGGCTGCAGTGACCTTTATGATGACTGGGTCGTCGTTGGCAGAGTCTTCATCAGCAGCAGTATCCGCCACTTCTTGTTGAGCCTCATCACACTCCATAAGTCTGAGACTTTGGACGAGCTTCCTTTTACGCTTAAGTACCTTTGTTGGATCATGGTGTGCCTCACTCTCAGACGGCTGTGGTGCTGGTTCCCAAGTTTGATCCGTATCATCAGAAGGAGGTGTGCTTGAAGAGGATGTAGACACCACCCTTGATCTCTTCCTTGCTAGGGTTGTGGAAGACAATGAAGGATCATCAGGAGGAGTGGCTTCCTCAAATGATACCTCGCCTTGATTGTCGATTTCCTGATGTGCCCCTACTTCGGGAGGAACAACTATTGTGGGCACTTGTTGTGACCCTCCATGCACCTCTGCATGCGCATCTCCTTGCGCTGCCTCTCCTTCCACATGTACTTGGGCTTGTACTTGCACATGTGATTGTTGTTGCCGCTGTGGTTGTTCAACACTCGTCAGATGAGCTACAACAACCTGTGTTGATTGAGGGACATTGCTGCTGCTTTCTTGCGATGAGCCAACATCACTGGTCGATGGTGATTGAAGAAGTATACTGGCTGCCTCTGCAGCACTCAAGGGCTTGGACTTAAGTTGGCGTGGTGGTGGTGGTGGCACTGAGCCCAATGGAGCGGGGGTGCTGCTGCCAGCTTGGTCCCCAGCAGATCCCGCTGCAGCTGCTGCAGGCATACTTTTTTTTTTACTCACAAAAAAAGGGGCGGGCGGCACACCAGTGTCCTTGGTAACTTGCTTCTTCTGCTCCTTACTGGCACCTTTCTTGCTAGAGGAGCTACGGGTTACTTTTTTTGGGGCCATCTTCTTCAGAGCAGGTCAGCAGGCAGCAGTTGCACGAGTTGCAGAGGGTTCTGTGTCCAGACGTGACGTCGCGTGACGTTATGCTGCACACACCGCTGCAGGACTTCTTCCTGGCACTGGTGGTTCTATTGAGTCTTCTTGTGCACCTAAAAGCAATGGAAGACAGAGGAACATCAGTTCAGTTATACACCCCAAAAAATCGACAAAACACAGAAAAATGAGCACAATCCCATGCCATCCATGATGTTTACATTGAAGACACCCCACAGAAAGACTAGGGACATGCAAGTATGCAACACTCACTACCCCTGGGCATAAGGGATGAAAAGTAGGCAAAATAAGTGCAGGCCTCAGACACTGCCTCTCCTCAAAATGGCCCCCTTACACCCCAAGCACATGTTGCCTGTACCAGCCAGCACTCAAGATGGCCACCACCACCACCCACATGGCCAGTCCACATCAACAGTACACCCCCAAAAAACAGAAAAACTGCCAGAAATCACCACAATCCAATGCCATCCATGATGTTTACATCAAAGAGAGTGAGACAACACCACAGGCACACTCAGTCCATGCACCACCACCACCCCTGGGCAAGCAAAAGGCCACACCAGCAGCCCCCCAAAAACGACAAAAAACAATAAAATAAGCACAATCCCAGCCCATCCATGGCCTCAATTATGTTTAAATTCAAGAAGACACCCCACAGAAAGACTAGGCCCATGCAACACTCACCACCCCTGGGCAAAGGGCCACACCAGCAGGCCCAAAAAAACGACAAAAAACAATAAAATCTGCACAATCCCAGCCCATCCATGGCCTCAATGGTGTTTAAATTCAAGAAGACACCCCACAGAAAGACTAGGCCCATGCAACACTCACCACCCCTGGGCAAAGGGCCACACCAGCAGGCCCAAAAAAACGACAAAAAACAATAAAATCTGCACAATCCCAGTCCATCCATGGCCTCAATGGTGTTTAAATTCAAGAAGACACCCCTCAGAAACACTAGGCCCATGCAACACTCACTACCCCTGGGCATAAGGGATGAAAAGTAGGCAAAATAAGTGCAGGCCTCAGACACTGCTTCTCCTCAAAATGGCCCCCTTACACCCCAAGCACATGTTGCCTGTACCAGCCAGCACTCAAGATGGCCACCACCACCACCCACATGGCCAGTCCACATCAACAGTACACCCCCAAAAAACAGAAAAACAGCCAGAAATCACCACAATCCAATGCCATCCATGATGTTTACATCAAAGAGAGTGAGACAACACCACAGGCACACTCAGTCCATGCACCACCACCACCCCTGGGCAAGCAAAAGGCCACACCAGCAGCCCCCCAAAAACGACAAAAAACAATAAAATAAGCACAATCCCAGCCCATCCATGGCCTCAATTATGTTTAAATTCAAGAAGACACCCCACAGAAAGACTAGGCCCATGCAACACTCACCACCCCTGGGCAAAGGGCCACACCAGCAGGCCCAAAAAAACGACAAAAACCAATAAAATCTGCACAATCCCAGCCCATCCATGGCCTCAATGGTGTTTAAATTCAAGAAGACACCCCACAGAAAGACTAGGCCCATGCAACACTCACCACCCCTGGGCAAAGGGCCACACCAGCAGGCCCAAAAAAACGACAAAAAACAATAAAATCTGCACAATCCCAGCCCATCCATGGCCTCAATGGTGTTTAAATTCAAGAAGACACCCCTCAGAAACACTAGGCCCATGCAACACTCACTACCCCTGGGCATAAGGGATGAAAAGTAGGCAAAATAAGTGCAGGCCTCAGACACTGCCTCTCCTCAAAATGGCCCCCTTACACCCCAAGCACATGTTGCCTGTACCAGCCAGCACTCAAGATGGCCACCACCACCACCCACATGGCCAGACCACATCAACAGTACACCCCCAAAAAACAGAAAAACAGCCAGAAATCACCACAATCCAATGCCATCCATGATGTTTACATCAAAGAGAGTGAGACAACACCACAGGCACACTCAGTCCATGCACCACCACCACCCCTGGGCAAGCAAAAGGCCACACCAGCAGCCCCCCAAAAACGACAAAAAACAATAAAATAAGCACAATCCCAGCCCATCCATGGCCTCAATTATGTTTAAATTCAAGAAGACACCCCACAGAAAGACTAGGCCCATGCAACACTCACCACCCCTGGGCAAAGGGCCACACCAGCAGGCCCAAAAAAACGAAAAAAAACAATAAAATCTGCACAATCCCAGCCCATCCATGGCCTCAATGGTGTTTAAATTCAACAAAACAGTTGTATCATGCACCCATAACCAACCCTGGTCCTACTGGATACTGTGGCTACCCACAATATAATTTATTTAATTTTCTGAAAAAGTTCCAAAATTGTACTTGCAGCAACTGTAATGCCCCAAACAAACTTACTTGTGAAAGTTGATTTCTAATCCAAAAGTGATCCAAAGACAGTCAAAAAGGCCTCAAATCCAAATATCCAGCAGCACCCACAAAAAGTAATCCTTCCAGCTCCAGATCCAAATGAAAGTGACCAGGAGATGGACAAAGCACTGGGAGGAGCCTGCTGGACAGGAACAGGAAGTTGGAGACTGTGGGGCACTTCCTTCCTCCCCCCCCCCCAAAATGGACTCCTTGCAAAAAAAAAGGCCATGCAAATGTCAACCTGAGGAGTGATTCTGATAAAAATCATAATTTTCTGAAGGTTTATCCTGTTTGCTGGTGATTTTCTTGTGCGAAATTGCAAAATCTCTATTTCGCAAGTGCGAGATTGTTCCTTTCCGCCGCAACTACGTGTTCGCAATTGCGAACTCTCGCGAGGTGTGCTGTGCAAGGTGGCAAGCCGCGAGTACGTATTCGCGGGCGACAAACTCCCGCGGGAACACGCAGCAAGATCTAAAATGGCGCGTCACTCGCAAAGAAAAACAACTCGGCAAACGCTAAAATGACGGAAAGTGAACGCCGTGCACCACGCCGCGCGCCGCAACCAAGCAAAAAATCCGCCGCGAGCGGATTCACGGATTTTCGACAAATTCGCGAGCGTTCGCGGATTGCGGATTTGCCGAAAATCCGAAAAATCCGCGAGCGGAGCGGATTTTACGCCCATGCTTATAGGCAAGTCCTTGGATCAGCAGGCTTCTTGTCCTTGGTTCAGGTTTCCTTGTCAGAAGTGATCTAAATTCTTTGGTTCAGGGGTCCTTCTCTTATACCCCTTTTCTGCTTTGATCCCTTTGTCCATGCAGGGGAATTCCCCCCATCCTGGGTTTGTTGTGGGTGTTGCCAGGCCGAGGCACCTGGCCTATTCACTGTGCAGGGCAGAGTCTTCAGCCGCCCAGCAGGAAGTGGAGCCAGCATTGTCACTGGCAGGGGCAGGGCCATCAGTCGCCCGGTAGGAGGTGGGGCCAGGATCGTCCCTGGCAGGCACAGAGCCATCAGTCGCCCGGCAGGAGGTGGATCCAGCATTGTGTCAGGCAGGGCAGGCTATCAGGAGCTACTCTTCCCCTACTCTCAGTGCAAATGCCTCACTCACCCCACACTGACTCATTCAGACCTCTGGAGCCACCCAGCTCCTGTTACACGCACACCAAACCAGCAGAGACCAGTAGACAGTCAGACAAGAAAATAGCCACTTTCTAAAAGTGCTATTTCCAAACACAGAGTCCAAAAACCATCCACCCAAACGGATGCGTTATTAAACTCTGAGTTCAGGGATACCAAACTCGACATTGCACCATGCTCCCCGAGCCCGCTAGGATTATACTATTTAATAATCCTGGCAGCCCATTCTAACTTATGGAGAGCAGGTAACCTTACAATAGTGAAAAACGAATATGGCTGTAATTCACTATTAGGACATGCCAACCTCATCAGGCTTGTCCTACCTTATGCTTACAATGCACCCTGCCCTTGGGCCTACCGTAGGGGTGACTAACATGAAGTTAAGGGAAGGTGTAGGGACTGGCAAGTAGGTGTACTTGCGCAGCCCGCGTGACAGTACCAGACTGCACATAGGTCTAGCAATGGCAGACCTTTAGACATATTTTAGCAGGCTGCTTCTGTGGGTGGCACAACACGTGCTGCAAGCCCACTAGCAGCATTTGTATTTACAAGCCCTGGCACTCCTGGTGCACTCTACTAGGGACTGCAGTAAACCAAATAAGCCAAACATGGAACCCAATCAATATTAATTTCACATAGGGAGCACTTGCACTGTGGCACTGATCAGCAGTGGCACAGTGCCCAAAGCAATATTCCAGCAAAAACATCGTAAACAGAGGAGGCAAACAGAATAAATGGAGGAGAGACTCATGCCAATGATGTCAGGTCTAACAAGGTGGATCTGCATTGTGAGGAGCCACAAGATGCTCCACCTAGTTCATGCGTCCCACAGTCATGTGACAGCACATCCTAAATCCACGACTCCGGTACCCGCAAAGCAGTGAAAAAAAGCCTCACAAAGTTGGGTAGCCGGATGGCGTGAGAAAGAATTGGAAAATCTTGCAGGCTCTGCTGTCTTTTCTTATACCCAGGAACCACTACCGGAGCCCATGAAAACAGTACTAGACAACATTCCAGTTGAGATATGAGGATTAAAGGTTCAACAAGCTCTAGATATCGAAATGATAAATGAAAGGCTGTCCAAGATTGAAGATAATTTGATGACACTACCTAAGCGGATACAAGAAACTGAGCAAAGAATATCAGATATTGAAGATGAACTAGTAGAAGTTCAAAATCATATTTTGCCGGAGCTAAACAAGATCTCGAAACTAGAGATGAAACTTCTGACTACGGAAAATCACTCAAGACGCTCAAATTTAAGATTCACGGGAATTCCAGAAGGAAGTGAGTCACAGGGCAAAACTCAGTCTGTCCCACATCTCCTAAATATGCTAATAAAGAAATACATTGTACCTTCTGCTCCAGAGGATTTGATGATAATGCAGATGCACAGAGTACCCTTTCAGCGAACTCCAGAGCTAAATATCCGCAAACTATTTTGTTGAACTTTTCCGACTTTCAGATTGAAGTGCAAATAATCTTGAAAGCTATTCAGCAGAAATCTTTTACTGTTTTCGATAATGTGACTGTGAAGGTTTTTTTCTGATTTTTCGGTGGCTTCAGCAGGGCGCAGGAAGGCCTTCCAAGAGTTGGTACATGAGTTCAGGCTGTTGGGCGCCTAGGCTTCAGTAGTACAATCTATTAAACTAAACATTTAATGAAAAGGCCAATTCCAGCTGTTCGTATCTCTGAAAGAAGCGCAAGCTTTCTTAAAAGTAACCAAAAGCTGAAAATATGACTAACATGAAAAGTAAGATCAATGGGGGTATGGTCGGAAGGAGCTGGGTTGGGTGGGCATTAGATGCGATTCTATGGCATCCTTAGAGGGTGGTTTTCCAACAGGCGGGATGGAAGGGGGTTTCTCGTAGCATGGGAAGGAAGGGACAAGGGGGGTGGTGAAGGGATGGGGATGCAGAGAAAAACGAGTAGGGGAAAAGCAGAACACGTTGGCTGCTTTTTTTGCTGTTTTTTTTATTTTTATAGGTGTTTAGTTATTTTTTCAGTAGTGATTGAGTATATATAGAGGCAAAGGGAAGATCGGAGCCAAAGCTTATTCTAGTTGGTAAAAGATGTATAGTCTCAATATAATCACATGCAACGTCAATGGATTGCTGAATTATAGAAAAGCAGGACCTATGTTAAATAGGCTGTCATACTTTTCTCCTCAGATTTGATTTATTCAGGAAACTCATTTTAAGTCAAACACTCCCAAAGTGCCTTTACCCCCAAAAATATACCCTAGCTTATTTCACATCAGCGAATACAGATGTACGTGGGGTGGGTATAATACTAATATGCAGAATTGTGAAGTACACCAGATTAGCCGGGATTGCCAAGGCCGATGGATATGGTTAAAGATCAAGGTGGAAGGGACAGTGTTAAATCTCTAAAATTATTATGGTCCCATATTTTACGACATTGAGGCTTTACAGCAAGTTTATGATCTATTAATTTCATTGAGAGGGTCCATAATATTGGGCGGGGATTTCAACTCCATTCAAGATATTAGGCTGGATACCTCAAATAAAACAAAGAAACAACTAAAGTCCAAACAACCATATTTATAAACAGGAAATGGCCCTTATAGAAGTATGGCGCCACGGCCATCCAGGAACTCACAATTCACTTGCTATTCCTCTAGGTTTAAGTCAGCTTCTTGCATAGATTTTTTTCTAGTTGATAAATGGCTGGCAAGAAGGGAGTCAGAGATAATCACAAACTCATTCTCTGATCATTTAGTAGTTTCCATGATAGTCGAATTGAAAGGACTCTGGGTGAAAAACAGTTAGCACTTTGATAAATCTCTACTCGAATATACAGGCTGGATCGCAGAATAGCAGCTTTTTGTCTAATTTTTTTTAAATAATGAGAATTCAGTTGTTGTATTCTCTGTTTGGGAAGCTTTCAAAACAGTTTTAGGGATCAGGTTATTGGCTATAAGGCTTTGGTTCATAAACAACGAACACTAAAAATCAAGTATTCTAGGCAGATGTAGAAAAATCTAGGCATAAGCTAAATATGGCCAGTTCACAGCATCAGATAAATGATTGTCAGTCAGATCTGGCCTTAGCCAAATAACAACTGAAAGATTTTTTTTAACTGGAGGACATTATGGGCAGCGAGGTCCACAAACGAAAAGTTTACAAGGAAAGTCAACATATATTGGGAGATACTTGGACTACCAAAGTCCAAAATAGTAGAATGCAATTGTTCAGATTAGGGATCCCAAAATGAGTATAGTGGAAGACACTGAGGACAAGATCAGTAAAGGTATTTCTTAATTATTTAAAAAATATCTACGAAGATGTGCGGGATATTGATTTTGAATTGCTCTCATGATATTTTAAACCTCTGCAAATAGCTTGTATTTTGAATAACTATAGGGATTCTCCTATCAAAAGTATCACACAGGAGGAAGTTAGCAATACGCTGAAAAGTATGGCCAATGCGAAAGCTGCAGGAACAACAGATTACCTGTAGAAGTCTGTAAGACCTTCCAGCCAGTGCTTTTACCTTTTTTAACAACATTTTTCAATCAGATAAATGATGGAAAGGCTATATCTAAAAACTTCAAGGAAGCCATTGTGGTATGTTTTGTGAAGAAAGATAAGGATCCAAGAGACCCTAATGCAATTTGTTCCATCAGTCTACTAAATGCAGATGATAAAATAGTTATGAAAATTTGGGTAACAAAACTGGCCCTGTGTGCACAACATGTGGTCCATTCAGATTGACCAGGTTTCCTACCTCATAGATTAATGTCCGCAAATACCAATTTTGTTTAACACTGTCAATAGATTCTGTCGGTCAGCAAGGTCAAAACAGCTATTTTAATACTTGATGCGGAAAAGGCGTTCGACCTTGTTGATTGGCAGGCTTTGTTTTTTATTCTGCAAAAATTCTGGTTCCCCTCACAGTTGGTCAAATTTCTACAAGAGCTCTACTGAGGATCAGAGGTTAAAATCGTGAGAAATAAAGAAGAGGCAGCAGTGATTACTGTTGCCCCTTCTCCTGTTCTCACTATTTGTAGAAACCCTATCAATTAAAATTCACAACACTTTGGAGGTTATATCTCCCTTAAATGGTTTGCCTAAAATCAAATTAGTTGCGGATGATATTATCCTACATTTGCAAGCAGATTCGATAAACATCCAAAATGCATTTGACGAAATACAAGCTTTTACACTGATAGGGTGCTACAGATTAAATCAAGCCAAGACTTAGATTCTGATGTTCAATGCAAATTTAGAGTGCGTCCCTTTGTCCCTGCCACAGATATCTCCCACACCCATTAGATATTTGGGAATATTTACAATAAATAATTATGATCCACTGTTTATGCTTAATTATGGTAATACACTGAAAAAAACATAGAGGCTTTTGGACAAATGGTCTTTGCTTCCTCTGTCAATAGTTGGTCGAGTTTCAATGATTAAAATGTCCATTTTACCTTTATCCTTATTTTTGTTTATTTATCTCCCTCTCAACTTACCCACATCTTATTTTAAGGAATTTAGGGCCCGATGTAGGTAATCCCAGATTACCGATTCTTAAATACCGAATCATACCGATTCGGTATTTAAGAACAGGCAAATGGGATGTTGGTAATTGTTCTTAAATAATTACCGAATCGGTAAGTTTCGGTAATTACCGAATCGGTATTACCCGATTCGGTAATTGCCATTCATTCCTATGGGCCTGGTGGCCCATAGGAATGAATGTCAATTACCGAATCGGTAAATACCGATTCAGTAAATGGGGGAAACATTGAAGGGTGGCAGGGTGTCACTTTGACACCCTGTTGCACCCCTCAAATGTGAATGGGTGCACATGTTGCAGACATACATGCCCTAACGGCATGTATGTCTGCAACATGGCACTGTTGGAAAAGCAAAAAGCTTTTTCTAAGGTTTTCATTATTTACATACTATCTAGGTTGTCTAATCATTTGTTACTTTGCTATAGGACGAAGAGCTGATGTGACACTGATTGCTAGCTAGTTGGGGTTTATAGGTACTGAGGTGAGTTTCTGGTACACCACAATTCACTAATGTCCTAGATCTCTGTGCACAGTTCTGTGTATGAGCAGAAATCTTTGCAACATGACGCCGCCAACGAGTGTGGTCTTATTATGATACACTTGAGTAGTGCTTATATCAGTCTACGACCCCCTTCACTATTGTTTCCGGTTGACGGTAGTGACGGATAAAACCTACCTATAGTTACATAGGTTTCTTCAAGCTTGATAAATTTAAAACAGTTTACTGTTTGAATTACTACCCAGTTGTACCTTTTTGTATTGCATTGTACTTCTCTATTACTGTTTCGATATGGCTGCGGTTGATATCTCAGCACACAGCCGTTGGGCTGTACGGAATCACTTGCAGGAATACCTTGTTTCTTTAGAGGGACAGGCAGTCTTTTTTGTTGTCGCGGCGTACCCATTTGAGTTATATTACTCATGGGTTGCTTTTTCCGCGGTAGTTGCTGGTACTGGTGTATTTCACACTTACACCCCTGCTGATGCTCCTGCTGCGTACGCTCCTTATCGGACAGTAGAAATTCCGATTTCTGCTTGGCATGCCGTTTGGTTTAATGGCGCCCTCCCACACGTTATAACAGCGGTCTGACAAGGGCCGTTGCCGATCCCAGGTGCTACTTGGCCTGTTTTAGCTGCTTACACCCCGCATCCTCAGGCGGGGCAGTTAACAGCTCCATAACTAAGAACCATACATGCCTCTGCAGTATCAGTTAGTAGGGGTTTGGTTCATTACATTACGCGCAACCTCCCGGGTGGGGCCCCGGGTGGTGCTGTGCATACAGTTGGTGGGGGCGGGCTGAAGCTTAGTCCCGTCATGGTTAATGTGGTCATGGGCAAGCGTCCCCTAAATAAGGAAGAGATGCCTTTTTGGCTTGCCGAGAAATTCGACCAGCTGGAAGCAGTATTCTCAAATACTAGTCCTGTGGAGAAACACAGGATCCTCACAGTTAGTTTGCAGAAAGACTTAGTGCCAGACGTAACTGAATGTACAACTTGGGGTGTGATTTTTGCGGCAGTCTATACTAGGTTGTACCGTACTCACTGTGGATGGGATAAACTTTTCCCTCGACATGAGATTCCCTTGCGGTCAATGCCACAGCCTCAACCCCAATACCCCATGCGATGAGAAGCAAAGCCTCTGTTGCAGAAATCCTTGAACAATTGGAATATTAAGGTGTAATTGAAACATCTGTGTCCCACTTTTTACTGTGACCAAGCCGGATGGCTCGTACCATTTGGTATTGGACTACCGCCACTTAAACTCTCATTGTCGTACGTGTGCGGTGCAGAATACTCACAGCTCTGTTCTTGTGGATAGTCTTGTGCGTAAAAGGTTTGAAACTACACTTGACATATCCAATGTTTTTTTGCCCACTATCTGTCCTCTCTTAGTAGTCAATGGACGGCTTTTACAAGTGGCGGCAAACAGCCCCAATTCCTTCGTTTGGCTATGGGCTACAAGGATAATCCAGGCGTTTTTGCCGCCCGCATTGTCTCTCTCCTGGAGAGTCTCGACGCAGATGCATGTTCGTATGTGGATGACATTTATCTCACAGACGAGGAATTATGGCCACATCTGTGCCGTGTTGACCGCATAATTTGCCCTTTTGCGGACTTTGGCTATAAATTTAACTTTGCAAAATCACACATTGCAGAGTACACAGTGTTGTTCGTGGGCTACGAGCTCAACAATGAAGGTTGAGGTTTAGCTCCTCACTTTTTGTAGAAATTTGCACTTTTGCGAGCTCTGACAACACTGAAAAACAATCTTTACTGGGCTTTTTGAATTTCGGTCGTACCTACATTCCGGAATATGCCCAGCATATCCAGCCGCTTTATTCGTTGATACAACCTACTTTTTCCAAATCGTGCTGGCTGTCAGAACATTCCGCCATCTTGCAATCTTTGCAGGTTGACCTACTTGAATCTAAATTCTTGTCGACTTGTGATAACCACACCAACCTCGTGATAAGAATCGTGCCGGGGCGGTGGGTTTCACATACCTCACCTTTAATGAGGGTAACACAGTCCCTATCGCTAACAAGTCACACTTGTACACTTCGGCTGAGTTGCAGTTTTCCACTGTGGAAAAGGTTTTGACCGCAGTGCAAATGGCGATTCTTAAGAAACGTGCACTGTCACAGGGAAAACCCATTTTGGTTGTTACTCAGTATCCTGCCTTGGAGGCAGTGACGAAATCAGTGTACCGAATTCCAAAGCTTTGCACTGTCGGTGAATACAGTGGGCTACATCCTTGACATCCCCGGATGTAACATTCATTTTTGATTCCTCTTTGCAGACTCAAGAATTCTTGCAGTATGAATTTGTTCATCCTGCTCCTCTGACTATGTGCCCACTTGAGGATTTTCGTTGTATCCTTTACACTGACGGAAGCGCGCAAGCCGCTACGGGTTCAAGGCACGCATATTCCTCGGCATGCGCAATTGTGGTTGGTACAATGGTGGATGGTGAATTCAATTCCGAAGTTGTGCATACACAGACATTAGGGGACTGTACTGCCTAGTTGGCAGAACTTCGTGCTCTGATGCTTGCATTGGAGTACGCTGATCCCAGTGTGACTACTCTTGTTGTGAGTGACTCTTACTACCGTGTTCAGTCTTACAATGACAATCTACCCTTTTGGACTCAAAATGATTATCGTGACTCCAAGGGTCGCACAATAAAACATAAAATGATCTGGGTTCGGGTGGCTGAGGTCAAAGAACGATTCCCACTCATTTTTGTAATTCATACTCTTGGTCATCAGCGTGTTGGGGTTCACGCTGTTGGCAACATTCTCGCGGACGAGGCTGCGAAGACAGCAGTTGCAACATATGCAGTGGCAGCGGTTACATGTTCCAAAAGTAAGATTGATGATGACATCTTGGCAGCTATTGCCGCAACAGAGAAGGGAGATAATTACCCTAAGGGTTTCCCTTCTAAATACTCTTATCATTTAAGTCCTGATAAAGTTCCTTATGTTGAATTAACGACGTTGGTGACAGGTTGATTCCCAACGCGGACCGGAGACAGGCTTTGATTACAGCAGCCCACGCCGGGATGGCTTCGGCGCATGCCGGCGTGTCAGCTACTGTATCTCTTCTCCAGCAACGATATTGGTGGCAGGGTTTGTACAAACAGACACGTGATTTTGTCCTTCAATGTGGCATTTGTCAGCAAATTAAACCTTCCTCTGCTGCACGCCCACCCCAAACTCAGTTGTACATATCTAATAAATCACTTGCTTGTGTTTATTTAGATCACTGTGGTCCTTTCTCCTCTGATATTGCGTATAAGTACATCTTAGTAGCAGTTGACTCTTGCACGCGCTTTGTCTGGATGTAGCCTCAAAGGAGCGCTGATTCTCGAACTGTTGTAGGGGATTTGCGTGTCTTAGTGGGAATTTTTGCGTGTGGTACCTTTCATTCGGACCAGGGTCTAAGGCCTCTAAGGCGTACAAGGATGCCATGGCTTCATTGGAGGTCCAGGTCAAATTTTTGTCTCCGTTCCGGCCTGAGGGTAATAGTGTTGTGGAGTGGATGAACCGTGACTTAAAGCAGTCCTTGGCAGCAAAAGTTTTAGGTGCTGGCAGAGACTGGATATCCCATCTCAATAGCTTTCAACGTGCACTAAATAATCTCCCTAGAAGGTGTCTGGGTGGGCGAACCCCATACGAAATGTCTTTGGCATCAAGATGTTAGTTCCGTACCTTGATGGTCTAGACATGGCGGTAGGAGCCGCATCCTTTGACGTAGATGAACCTTCTAATGTTTTGCAGAACCTACAAAAGACCAGAGACAGTCTTGCAAAGGAACAGTTCCCCTCCGCGTCAATTTGGTCCTTCCTGTCGAGCTCCACTTGCTGTGCTTGGCATGCAGGGTACAACAACAGTCATTTTACCTCCTCTTCCTGGGCGAAAGGGGAACAGGTACATTTCCATTGACAATGTCAAACCACACAGGGTGGCCGATTCGCTATAGTATGACGCCTTCGGTTTCGTGTCGAGGAATGGTGCGACACTCTGTTTTGGCCCCGGATCCAGCCATCGGGCCTGATGTTGTCATTGAAATGAGTCCACTTTCGAATCCTTTATTGACTCTACCTGCTGGTGATCCTCTTAATGACACTGAATGTACTTATCCCACTGACTTGTCTATGCCTGATTTGGAGACCCGTGTGGCTAATCAATCCCGTTTTTCATTTGGCACTGGCTCTTCCTCATCTAAGTCCCCTTCAAAAGTTTCGATTTTTGCTACCTGGTTTAAAAAACATTTTTTTGATTCCTCCTTGGACTTACATTTGGCTAGAGCTTATTGCAATTTTTTTGTTCATGTCCATAGGATTTGTGGTGTATTTTCATCAATGGACACTACGTTCAAGAAAGAACTTCAATTAGACTGATTGATGGAACTTTGGCTCCCCACTCTTCGCACATCATGAAGAGGGACCAGACTTTATTGAATATAACTGCTTGGCCCGTTTTAGATGGGATTGTATGGGATGCTGTAAAGTTCCAGATACATGATCCCACAGAGGTTATTAATGTTCCCAATGTACTCCGTGTTTCTATGGGGGATGTGGTTAAACAAAATATTCGCTCTGATGATTGGGACGTCAAAGCCGTAGAGGCTTTACTTTCTGATTTGAAATACTATGCTGCTTTCGATGCTGAAGATTCATATTTGGAATCTGCGAATTATGGTGATTTGTACAGTTACCAGCATTTTGGCAATCACTTTCTGCATAAGACAAATTCATTTAGAAATGTGGTTAACTACACACAGTGGGAGCACTGTCCCGCACCTTTGGAAGGCAGCTCGAAAACGCTTTTGAAAACGTTTTTCTATTTTACTGATTTTGATCAATCAAACCCTAATGTTTTTTATTTTAAGATGACTGAGAAGTCCTCTTCCAAGGTTAGACTTACCCACACTAAATTAATGTATTTGAAGTTCTTTATTGACCAGTTGGCTGTTGGGGGCTATGAACGTTGGAAAGATACTATTGATCTTAAATCTGTTTGGGGCTCTAAAAGTTGGCAAGGCACAGAGGCTTTGCATCGTGCATGTCTCATCCCGAACCATATGTTGTTTCTGAATTACACTATTTCACAAACCACCTGCTTTGGATTGGCTACTTCTAAAAAATTAAATGCTCCTTCATTTCCTAATTTGGGAGAATTTCCCCATTGGAATAATTATACCAGTACTTCCCTTAGTGACTTACAAGCCCTGTTAAGAAATTCCTCTTTTAATGTTTCCAGCATTAATCCCGAAGTCTGGTTGCTATGGCAAAAAGTGCAGATTCCTGTCAGCACCGTTTTCTGGGTCTGACCCCTGGCTATATAGAGGTTAGAGTTGATCCCCGCTTTCAGTCACCACCTATTCTGTAGGCAAATTGTGCCAGAGTTGGCTCAGACATTCATCCTTAGCGTCTGTTGAGCTACATTTATTCAAACTCACTGACACTGTTGACTTAAATGATTTGTTAAAGGTCCTGCAGCAGGCAGATCGAAAAGATGGATAATTGCTGCTTACAATGAGGTTTGGAAACTGTCGCAAATTGAATCTGCTTCTAGGCTTAGAGCTATTAATCAGGCCAATTTAGAAAATGTGATTGCTGTTGTAGATAATAGCATTAACACCCTTTCTTCCAGAATTTACACTCTAGATAATATTGTGTCATCTGTGGTTGATATTGTGCAAGAAGATGTTCCCGTACTGTATCATGGGCAAAATCAATTGCGTTCTGGTATGCAGTTTGCATGGACTCTGCAAACGTTGAAAAATGGCTGAGTTCCATGGGATTACATGAACACGAGTTTATTATTTCTGCCTTTCAATTTGACTGTTAAACAGCAATTTTCACTGTTGCATATTGAAAAGTTAGAACCTTTACCTTTTTCAGTAGCAGAATCCAATTCGGCAGTTTGACTCATCCATGGGTTGATAACTCTACCTTTTCTCCTTTTCAAGTTTGAGTTCTGCATGAACCACTATGCAATAGGCAGGTTTGAGCCCCTGGGTGGTGCTTGTCTTCATGAAGTTTGGAATCTCCCGTTCACATACAGGTGTTTGAGGAAAGGACGTTTATTTAAATGGCAAAGATTGCACCACCATACAAGATCACTCATTAGTGTGCACAAACATGCTTGCGCTGAACCTTGCCTGCATTTTGAAGGGCACTCCAGTCCCGGCCATTACACCGCCATTCACATTGCTTGCAAACGGTAGTTATTTATTGTTAAATAATGAAGATTGTTATGGTATGCGTGCTGGTATTCCTTATAGCGTTACGGTTTCCCAGCGTGTAGTTTGTTGCAAGAATGTCTTGTTCCCTCCTCCACATGGGAGGTCGATGTTTCCATCTGGCCTTCTATCCCAACCTTGAAAGCAGAGTTCAACAAGATAAGTCGAATAAGAGCTCTTTTGTCCCAGAAGGAAGTCCCACTTACATCTGCGCGTGAGACATTCGTCCTTCACGTTGCAAATACTCGTACTGAGGTACATGCCTTATTAAACACAGACCTGCCCCTTCATTTCAGTGCTTTGATTCACACAATCTTAAATGCCTCGTCGACTAGTGGCCTGGCATATTTTTTTTAAGCAGTATGTTCTGGCCTTGTGAACTCATTTCAAACCATATTCGGTGTGATCCCTGCATTTTTTCATTTGATGTTTTCGAGTGTCTTTGGCGGTTTCCCTTTGATCCTAGCTTTAGGCGCAGGCATACTGCTGTTAATTTGTTTACTACACAATGGATGCACAGTCTGTGCCCCACGATAATCTGCCCCGGCTGCTCCACCTTTGTAACCGGATGCTAGAATAGTGTGGATCGCTGCCTCTGGTGACTCTGAGTGTGGCGTATGGTTTATCTTTACGGTTCTCATTCTTCACTTGCGTGCAGCCTGTTTTCCATTGCCTCGATTGTGGATTTGAATGGGCCCTGGATTTGTGTCCCTGCAACACTGTGTCTCCTAACCTGGATTTTTATCTACTAATGAGTCCCTTAGTTGCTCATGAACTAGATTGTTCTAGTGACAGGATTATGGCCTGCACAGTGGCTCATGGGGTTCTAGGCAATTGGAACATTTGGACTGCGGCCAATGACTTCTGGCACGCAGTTATCTTGAAGTAAGTCAGAGTTGTCCTCTGATGGTACTAGAGGCTCCGGCAATCGAGGAACATGTATGTTCGTTCCCTTTACTTAATTGAATGGCTGAAATGTTCAATGATTATTGGAGGCAGTTGCAACATATGGTGCTTATACGCTGTTGGATTGAAGTACGGATTTTTTTTCCTGCTTCATAAACACGCACTGAACTCGTGAATATTTTTTCTTTTACTGTCTTGATTTTTCCTTAACATGTTTGAGGTCTTTCTTCACACCATGGCCATCCGTGATTGTTTTCACTGACTTGGTTGTTTTGATTCAGATCTTTTATTTCCAATTCTCAAGTTTGGCAAAATTCCTGAACTTGGTTCGGTCTCATTTGAACTTGAACTCTGTGTTCTATGGAGTTTGCCCCGGTTATTGTACGTGCCCCGAACAAGGGAGGGTGTAGTATGGTTTAGGGCCCCTTTTTGCGTGCATGTTATGTTAGCATGGCTTATTAGAAGTTTAAACACCATTTTACCTTTTGCTGCTTTTGCACTGCTTAGCTGTGTTTTGCAAGTTAGCTTTCACGACGGTCTATATATGGGAAAAGGTTTGTTTTTCGACATCTCTAGACATACATCATGCCCCCAGTCTGTACAGTAAGTGCTGAGCCGTCAAGGTTATCATAACGTGTGAGCCTGTTTATCGGCATGTCCGTGTAACACATTCTCGACACAACATTTTGGCAGCAGCGAGCCAAGTAAGATTCTGGCGCCTTTATCAAAGCACACTTGCCATAATTTCACACACTTGGAAGATGCCAGGGATGCAGAGAGACTTGCTGATACAGATGTAATTTACACTTACTTAGCGGAAAGGTAATGGGGTCCCACAAAACAAGCTCAAGAGACCTTCTATAGTTTATAATACATAGTTCCTATATAGGGAGGGTGTTTAAACTAGGTGCTATATCACCTGTTTGCACTATCATTGTAATATGATTCTTCCTTTTGTATTTTATGGAGTTGTAACCATGCTGACCATATTATTTTTAATCATATGTCTGCTTATGTTGACTAAAATACTGCGCATGAGATCACGTCGTTAAAATAAATATTTTAACCTTACCGTGTCTCTTTTTTACTTCTGTTGTGGACTGGTATGAGAGTATAACAAAAGAGTGTTCTCACTTCCCACCATTCCTGAGATGGTCTTAAGTCGCATGTTCTAGGTTGTCTAATCATTTGTTACTTTGCTATGGGATAATGAGCTGATGTGACACTGATTGCTAGCTGGTAGGGGTTTCTAGGTACTGAGGTGAGTTTCTGGTACACAACAATCCACTAATGTCCTAGGTCTCTGTGCACAGTTCTGTGTATGAGCAGAAATCCTTGCAACACTGTTAGCAGACACCAGACATGTCTATTGTGACCCACAGACAGACAGAGTTGTCTGTTGATGCCAGTCATACAGGATTGTGCTCACCCAAAGGCAATTGTGTGAAATGTGGTTGCTGTAGTGTACACCAGTTGTGACCTCACCCCCACCAGGCCACTTATTCGGCTATTCCAGGGATCTGCTTCGGCTTATTCTGCCATGAATAGAAAAATGAATACATCAGTTGTGTTTGTTTTCTGTAGTCTATAAACCAGCATCTGACTACTGCAGACTATTTGCAGAGACATTCACAGAGGAGCAGAGCAGAAGAGGAAGCTCAAGTCCATTAAAATGAGGAATAAGTAAGACTGGTGGTTCAGAGGTAACTCCCATGTCATTCAGTCAGATTGTACAAGTCAATCACGGTGATGGCTGTTTGCAGTTAGTTATGCAAGACATCCAGAAACAGGATTGGAGTTGTCTTAGGTTGAATCAGAAAACGGATGAAGCCAGATAAATATTTTATTATTATTATTTTGAAGTTTATAAAGCGCGCGGCTACCCCCGACGGGGGTGTCCCGGCGCTGCGGACAACAGGCAACAAGAGGGGTTCAGCGTGGCATAGATGTTGGAGAACAGCCAGGTTTTAAGTTTACTCCGGAACAACAATTTTGATGTGGTGAGCCTAAGGTCTAAAGGGAGGCCATTCCAGTACTTTGCAGTGGCCACAGCAAAGGCACGACCCCCCGTTCTAGAACTGCAAAAACGAGGGGCACAAAGAAGGCGGAAATGATTTGATCTGAGGGATCGAAGAGAGTAGACAGGTTTGAGCCTATGTCTCAGGTAGGCAGGGCCTAGACCATTAAGGGCCCTGAAGGCAAGAACCAGAGCTTTAAATTGTATGCGATAGGTCACCGGCAGCCAGTGCAGCTTAGCTAGATACGGTGGGATGGAGTGGCGATATGGGATGTTACAGATTAGCCTGGGTGCGGCATTCTGCACAATCTACAGCCGTTTAATCAGGTAAGCCGGGGCTCCTACATACAAGCTATTCGCATAGTCCAAATGGGAAGTAATTAAAGCATGAACAACGGTCCTCCGAGAATCGAGCGGGAGGAATGGGAAAATGTTCTTGATCATGCGAAGTTTACCGAAACAAGCTGCGGTGACTTTGTTGATTTGGGTTTTACAAGACATGGCATTATCAAATTGAAAACCCAAATTACGAGCAGTTTGGACTGGAACTGATGGGGAGTTTAATTCCGCAGGCCACCACAGCTTAGAGGGAGGTGGGGATTTTTGGTTGAAGAATAAGACCTCGGTCTTATTTGTGTTGAGTTTCAAATTATTGGTAGTCATCCAGCAGGAGATGTTAACAAGGCAAAGTCGAAAGTTGGACAAGTTGCCGTCAGACTGGTCTCTAAATGAGAACACAAGCTGAGTGTCATCAGCATAAGAGATCACTCTGACCCCCCAGGATTCCACCACTTCCGCCAAGGGAGCAAGGTAGATATTATAAAATAGAAGGCTGAGTGCCGAGCCCTGTAGGACCCCACATAGCAGTGGTTTCTCTGAGGATAAATAAGGCCGGAGAAAAACCTGCTGAGATCTGCCCCTCAAAAAGGATCTCACCCATGCCAGTGGAGTCCCCCCAATACCAATATCACGCAAACGGTCCAATAGGATGTCATGCGAAACGGTATCGAAAGCCGCGGATAGGTCGAGGAGGACCAACATGGCCTCCTCGCAACATCCACGCACTCCCGAATGGACTCCGACACCTCCAGTAGTGCAGACTCAGTACTAAAACCTGGCCTAAAGCCGGATTGGGAATCTTGTAGGAGTTGTTTATATTCCAGATATTCGGCAAGTTGCTCCTGCACCACTTTCTCTAGGATTTTCGCTGGCTTAGGGAGGAGTGAAATAGGCCGATAGTTACTGAAGTGTGATGGGTCAGCATCTGCCTTTTTAAGGATTGGAATCAGCATGGCCTGTTTCCATAAGGAGGGAAACAGGCCAAAGAGTAGTGAGGAGTTCCAGTTCTCAAGAAGCGGGTTAATCAACAGGGGGGCAAGGCTGCCCAGTACCTGTGCAGGGGCCGGGTCGAGGGGAGACCCAGATTTGCACCGGTGTAGCAAAGTCAGCGCATATTCCCGCAGTTAGGGTTTTAAATGAGACAAATGTTTCCTCATGAGTGGTTTTGAGGTCAGGCAGTGGAGAAGCCCTATTCTGATTAAATGTGGACGAAATATTGATGATTTTCTCATGAAAGAAATCCGAAAGACCATCACAAAGGGTCTGACTAAGGCAATCGGGCAGGCCAGGGCTGGGGGGGTTAGAAAATTCCTTAATAATATTAAATAAGGTTTTTGATGAGTTTTCAGCAGCCTTAATTTTCTCAACGAAGTGATCCTTCATCGTAATGCATTTAAGTTTGTGGAAGTTCTTGAGGGCAGTTCTATAGATAGCTTTGGTGGCCGGATCATATGACAGTCGGCAATTACGTTCCAATTTTTTGCACCTACTCCTTTCCTCACGCAGTTCCGATGAAAACCATGGGGCAGACGGCTTAGATCTTAAAGAGGTTAGGGGTAGTATAGGGGCAATTAGATCAATAGAGGATGAAAGACACGAGTTGAATTTGGATACATCTAGGTTCAGATCATTGGAGGGCTGCCCTATAAGATTGGAGAAAGTAGGTTGAAGGGCATTACAAGTAACCTTGTGCCATTTTCTACCTTGGTCCCTGACTTTAGATGGGACGCCAGGAGACAGTGGCACAGTCAACTAAAAAAGGGATCAGGTGGTGATCAGACCAAGTGAGGGGTAGGGAAGGTAGAGTGATAAGGCCAGGGTGATTCGAAAATACAAGGTCAAGAGTGTGGCCTGCTGAGTGTGTAGGGCCCTGTACCAGCTGAGTCAGGTTAAGGCCGAGCATAGTATCCAGAAAATTACTAGCTCGTGAACATGTGCCCACATCTACGTGAAGATTAAAATCACCTAGAACAGTAAAGTGTGGATGCTTTAGCGATAGATCCGCAATCGTGGCCAAAAAAGCAGTGAGCGAAGAAGGTGAAACACCTGGGGGATTGTAGACCAGGACGCCTGAAAAGATGGCAGAGGAGGCATCCAGGATGGAAAAATACATCGCTTTAATGAGGCCTATGTTAGCAATTTTCCTGGTGGTGTTTTTTAGATGGGATAGTAGAATGACAGCGATCCCCCCACCCACGTTTGTACCCTCATGATTTATTCCCACAAGACGTTAGCCAGGGGGGAAGGCCAAATTGATATCACGATTGGAGGAATCCTTAATCCACGTCTCTGTGAGAAGCAGGATATCCCAAGTGTTGGTGGAAAACAGTAGCCAGATATCGCTGGTATGGCGGGGGAGAGAGCGACAGTTGAGCATGCCAGCCGTGAAGGTCACAGCATGACTGGGTGGCATGGGGAGATTAAACTGCACAATCGCACATTTTCTGGGGGCTTCCAAGGTAAAAGCGCAGCATCTGCATTTGAAATGAGGCAGTTCAGGCCCCAAGAATTTGCAATGTACAGTGGGGGTGGAGACCCCGTAACTCATCTTCAACAGCTATAACAAATATAGGGGCGCTTGTTCGATATTTAAGAAGAGCTGGCAGTGTCCGTGGAGGGCTGTATTCTAAGGTGGCGCAGACCGGTCAACCCAGCAAGTCTGATAAGGAAAGTGGTTCACCTGGGACAAGGGGGCCATCAGGGCATGGTAAATATCAGAAGTACATTGAAAAGCAAGATGTGGCTTCCCCAACTAGATGAGATGATAGTGTGATTTGTGCCAGGCTAAAAGCAGCCCTCATCCACCAGAGCTTGTAATCATGGAAGAAGTCCCACCGTTCCTCTGTGTATGAATGAGTGCTGATTTTGGGAGCCTGTCTGATGGCTGCCAATGTTGATGGCAATTCAAGATTTCTTAAAATACTCAGAAGTCAAAATTGTTCCTAATACTTCAGCAAGTGAAGAATTCCTAAACTTTAAAAAGAGATCATAGCTATGCATGTTCTTATTCAGGAAGTTAGAAGGGTCAATTTTCCTCCATTTCAGTGGCATGAACTTGCAGAACACCTTGCTTTCATAGGAATAAAGCACTAGTGGATTATGCCACAATGGCCCCAGCAAACATGTAAGCTGAGAGGTTTATGCATACTGTCTCACAAGGAATTTGAATGACTCCACACCCATCAACACAATTTACAATTGTTAGACCTGGCACCATTGGCATCGGTCTCCCTTCCATTTTGCTGTTGCCTCATGTATTTTTGCTGGTGTTAGATGCTTTGGGCACTGTGCCACTGCTATCCAGTGCCACAGCGCAAGTGCTCCCTATTGTACATTGATGTATTATTCAGTGGTTCCATGTTTGGCTATTTGGTTTACTTGTTAGACCACAGACTAGTGCATTGAGTGAGCCCAGGGCGTGTAAATCCAAATGCTGCTAGTGGGCCAGCAGCATAGGTTGTGCCACCCACAGAAGCAGCCTTGTAAAATGTGTCTAAGGTCTGCCATTGCAGAACCTACGTGCAGTCTGGTACTGTCATGCTGACTGGGCAAGTGCACCCTCTTGCCAGTCCCTAAACCTTCCCTTTTCTTCATATCAGCCACCCCTATGGTAGGCCCAAGGGCAGGGTGCATTGTAAGTATAAGGTAGGACAAGCCCTGATGTGTGTGGCATGTCCTAATAGTGAATTACAGCCATTTTCGTTTTTCACTATTGCAAGGCTACCTGTTCTCCATAGGCCATAATGGGCTGTTACCGAACGGTATTCAGGCATTTGAGATGTAGGGAGGATCCGGTATTAAGGAATCGGTAAATACAGATTCCTTAATACCGATTCCTTATGGCCTTGCATTTAAGGTAACATGTTTTTTCCAAGCAAACAAATGCAGTGGGTCGCATAAAACTTCTGCATGTCTTCTAGGCGATCATCCATTAAGATACAACTAAAGGCTAAAAAACAAGAAATACAAGGAAGTCACTCGATCGAGGAAGCTACACAAAGCTTTCTAGTGTAAGTCAATAAGCCACATGAAGAACATTAAAAAGAAGTACACAGAAGTACACAGAGGACAGGTTATGTTAATTTGTTATCTTGATTTGTGTTGCATGTTGATGGCGAACAGACTGGCCATATTATCATCATACAGAGTAAAGAAAACACATGATGCAATGCTTTTTTGAAATAAAGGTAAGAAGGCAGATACAAAGGTGGTGGCTTAGAGACGAATAATTAGGCACCAAGGTTTGGGTTTTGACCTTGTTCTTTTATTGGCTTTTTCAGTGAGGTTGGTACTGATGAGAACCCGGATTCAAAAGGGTTTGAAACGCATAGACCGTGGAACTACCAAACAATTGCTCATAACAACTGGCGTTGAAATAACTAATTTATGTTGTATGAAAATAAGCAAAAATTTCAAATATGATGAATAAGAAATGAAGTATGTATAGAATGTAATAGTGCGTATTATTTAGTGCAATTGTTGTTTGGTATGAGGAGTATGAGTGTGAATGGAGGGTGTTGAATTTTTCTTTTTATTTATAGAGATGTTGACTTTAATGTGGTGTGGCGAATAAATTGAGTTTGTTTAATGTAATTGTAAATTTTGTGGTGTACAGAGAAAAAAGTGTATTAGTCATTTGCTAATGTGACAAAAAAACTCTTTTTCAAACAATATTTAAATAAAAAGCAATTAATAAGCTTAAAATGGTTTGATGGGATGTCCACACATTTTGTAGAGGATTAAGTTTTAAAACAAAAAGCAGTATTGGCAATTCCTTTTGGTTGTTCATGAGCTGACCCATTGGCAGCAAGAAGGAGGCCCCTCCAGGGAAGAATTCTGCAAGGAGCAGAGAGAGTGCCCTTCTCTTGTGGGTTTGCGGAAACAGGCTGCAAGCCAGGCAGCAGGTGATCACTCAGGATCACACTCGATTAGCTGGGAGAATGGTCTCCTGTATAGTCAGCCTAAGGTTGCTGAACCTGGGTCAGTCTGTGTGCTGGTGGTACCCCAGAAGTTCAGAGCCTTCCCACTGGGGCTGGCTCATGATGTGCCGTTAGCAGGACATTTGGGGCAGAACAAGATCTTTGAGAGGCTTCACCCCCTTTCATTGTCCGCAAATGCGCAAAAGTTCAGACACTCATAACTGGACTTGTCAGACTTGCCAGGCAAGTGGAAAGAGTGGGAGGAAGCACAAGGCTCCTCTCCAGCCCTTCCCTGTGGTCAGTACCCCCTTTGAGCGGGTGGTGATTGACATTGTGGGGCCACTGGACCCCAAGACAGCCATGGGCAACACGTTAATCCTGGTCTTGGTGGACCATGCCACCTGGTACCCGGAAGCCATACCTCTGAGGACAGTGACGGTCCCCATGGTGGGGCGAGAACTGATGGGAATTTTCTCATGAGTAGGATTCTCTCGCGAGGTAGTGTCTGACCGGGGAACCAACCAACTTCATGTCCAAGTATATGAAGTCCTTGTGGCAGGAGTGCGGTGTAACTTACAAGTTCACCACTCCTTACCACCCCCAAGGAAACAAGCTGGTTGAAAGGTTCAACCGGACCCTGAAGGGCATGATTATGGGTCTTGAGGAACCCATGAGGCGAAAGTGGGACGTCCTCTTACCGTGCCTACTGTTTGCATACCGTGAGGTGTCACAGAAATCTCTAGGGTTCAGTCCCTTTTCGCTTCTCTATGGACACCCAGTCAGAGGACTTCTGAGTCTGGTCAAAGAAGGCTGGGAGCAATCTCCCAGGAAACCTCCCCAGGATGTATATAGCTACATGCTGGCCTTCAGGAACGAGAATAGGCGTTTCAGGCAACTCGCTGAGGTGAATCTGGAAGCCAGCCAGGTGGAGATGAAGCGCTGGTATGACCAGAATGCCACTCTGGTAGAGCTTCAACCTGGTCAGAAAGTGTGGGTCATGGCCCCTGTGGAGCCTTGCATGCTCCAGGATAAGTGGACTGGACCATTTGAGGTTGTGGAGCGCAAGAGTCCGGTTACCTACTTGGTGGACTTGTGGTCTGCTAGGAACCCCTTGAGGGGTCTACAAGCCAACTGCCTTAAGCCCCACTTGTAGAGGTCTGAAGTGGGCATGCTCTTGGCAACAGATGCTGGGATGGAGGAGGACAGTGAGCCTCTTCCTGACCTGCTGTCAGCCTCAGAGCAAGATGGGTCAGTGGATGGTGTTAACCTCTCTTCCACCCTGACCCATGAGCAACAGAATGACTGCCGCCAGTTGCTGGGACAGTTTTCTGATCTGTTCTCCCTGGGTCCTGGTGTCACAGAGTGGTGCGCCCATGATGTGGACACAGGAGACAGCTTTCTAGTGAAGCATAAAACTTACAGGGCAACTGACAAGGTGAGGGCTTGCATCAAAGAGGAGGTCTCAAAGATGCTTGCGCTAGCGGTGGTTGAGTCCTCTAGCAGTCCTTGGGCCAGCCCAGTGGTCTTGGTCCCAAAGGCTGCAGCGCCGGGTGCCACACCCGAACTCCGGTTCTGTGTAGACAACAGAGGGCTCAATTCAGTCACGAAGACTGACGCGCACCTCATCCCCAGTGCTGAGGAGCTCATTGATCTGCTAGGGGCTGCCCGGTACCTCAGCACATTTGACTTGACGTCTGGGTACTGGCAGATCGCCTTGACTGATGGGGCAAAGGAGAGGTCAGCATTCCCCACACCAGATGGGCATTTCCAGTTCCGTGTTATGCCCTTTGGGATGAAGAATGCCCCTGCCACCTTCCAGAGGTTGGTCAACTAGGTGTTGGTGGGACTGGATGAGTTCAGTCCACCTACCTGGATGACATCGCAGTGTTCAGTGCCAGTTGGGAGGAACATCTGCGCCACCTCTGGGAAGTGTTGATGGCACTGCGGATGGCAGGCCTCACGATTAAGGCGAGTAAGTGCCAGATCGGGGAGGGTTCCGTGGTGTACTTGGGACACCAAGTTGGGAGCGGCCAGGTGGCGTCCCTACAACCCAAGATTGAAACCATCTTGGCTTGGGAGCCACCCAAAACCCAGACAGAGGTAAGAGCCTTCTTAGGTCTCACAGGGTATTAAAGGAGGTTTGTCAAGGGGTATGGCAACATTGTTGCACCGTTGTCAGAGCTGACCTTCAGGAAACAGCCTAGGAAGGTGATCTGGACTGACACCTGTCAGAAAGCTTTTGAGGCCCTAAAAGCTGTCATGTGCAGGGCGCCCGTGCTCTGGGCACCCAACTTTTCAAGTGAGTCTTCGTTCAGACAGACACTTCAGAGCATGGTGTGGGGGCTGTACTGTCACAGATGAATGAGGAGGGCCTGGATCAACCTGTAGCCTTAATTAGTAGGAGGTTACTCCCACTGGAACAGTGGTGGAGTGCTATTGAGCGTGAGGCATTTGCTGTGGTCTGGGCACTGAAGAAGCTCAAACCGTACCTGTTTGGGACTCACTTCCGGGTTCAGACAGACCACAGGCCCCTCAGATGGTTGATGCAAATGAGGGGTGAGAATGCAAAGCTGTTGAGGTGGTCCATTTCCCTACAGGGTATGGACTTTACGGTGGAACACCGCCCCGGTAAAGAACACGCCAACCCTGATGGTCTGTCCAGATTTTTCCACCTTAGTGATGAGAACTCCAAGGAGTTAGGGTAGATCTCCCCACATTTGAGCTGGTGGGGATACGTGTTAGACCTGGCACCATTGGCGTGGGTCTCCCTTTCATTTTTGCTGTTGCCTCATGTATTTTTGCTGGTGTTAGATGCTTTGGGCACTGTGCCACTGCTATCCAGTGCCACAGTGCAAGTGCTCCCTATTGTAAATTGATGTATTGTTCAGTGGTTCCATGTTTGGCTATTTGGTTTACTTGTCAGACCCTAGTCTAGTGCACTGAGTGTTCCCAGGGCTTGTAAATCCAAAAGCTGCTAGTGGGCCTGCAGCACTGGTTGTGCCACCCACATAAGCAGCATTTTAAAATGTGTCTAAGGTCTGCCATTTCAGAGCCTGCGTGCAGTCTTGTACTCCCATGCTGACTGGGCAAGTGCACCCACTTGCCAGTCCCTAAACCTTCCCTTTTCTTCATATCAGCCACCCCTATGGTAGGCCCAAGGGCAGTGTGCATTGTAAGTATAAGGTAGGACAAGCCCTGATGTGTGTGGCAGGTCCTAATGGTGAATTACAGCCATTTTCGTTTTTCACTATTGCAAGGCTATCTGTTCCCCATTGGCCATAATGGGCTGTGAGATTATTACATGCTTAGAAGCCTAACTGTCTCAGAGAACATGGTAGAAATTCGAGTTTAGTATGCCTGAACTCAGAATGATAAAATACATCTTTTAGTGAAGTTGGTTTTAACATTCTGTGTTTGCAAATACCACTTTTAGAAGGTAGGTATTTGCTTGTCTAACCTTTCATGCCTGCCTCTGCTAGTTTGTTTATTCCTTTGTCTGGTTTTGTGAATGACAGGGCTGGGGGATTCCAAAAGACAGGATGAGTCAGCCCAGTGGTGAATAGAGAGATCTGCATCTAGATGGGAGGGAGGAGCTGCACCTGAACCTTGAATAGGGCTGTGCCTGCCTTCCACAATGCTGGCTCCACCTCCTGGGGAGCGGCTGATGTCTCTGCCCTGCACACTGAAAGAAGCGAAGGAGTCCTGTAAACAAAGTGCTCCAGGACTGTACTTGCCTTCCACAATGCTGGCTCCACCTCCTGTTGGGCATCTGATGTGCCTGGCCTGGACTGTGAAAGGAAAGGAGAAGTCTGTTAAACAGAGTGCTTCAGAACTGGTTTGGACCGGGCAAAGGCCCCTCTCCCTTCAGAGAACAAAGGATTGTTGGGTATAAATATTGGGAGCCTGATCCCAAGAAATTAGATCACTTTGGACTACAAGAAGAAACCTTTGCTGAGGAGAGTAACCTGAAGAACACGAGGAGAGACTATCCCTAAGCTGAAGTGCTGCTTGGGGGATTGGCCTGCAGTGGTTGCCTGACTGCCAAAGAAAGGAGAAAGACCTTTTTGTGTTTTACTTTCAACTTGTGAAGGATCTCCAAAGGCTTGGAACAGAGCGTGCCGCCTGCTGAAGTCTCAGGGACAACAGACTTCACCAACCAGCTTCCTAAAAGTCTTCCTGACATGCCTGCAGCTGTGCTGGACTTTGTGGGGGATTTGCGTGTCGCAAGGAGCTGGAAGCGTGACTCAAGATCGAGAACCGTGTCGCAGAACCGCCGCTGCCGCTTCACGACAAGAAGCGCCCAGCATCACGAAGAAGAGAATTGACGTCGCCGCAGACGCCAACACATCACCGGGAAGCGTGTCGCTGGAGAGATGGACTGAACTCGCCGCACACGCCGCCGCATCTCTGAGAAGCGTGTCGCAGGGCCTGTTGCGGCCCATTGCAGGAGAAGTAGATCGACGTCACCGCAGACGCCGCCCCATCACCGGAAAGAGTGTCACAGGGCCTGTCGCAACTCGCATCGTTGTGGAAGCAACTCGCATCACCAGTAAAGAGGATCGACTTTGCCGCAGACACCGCTGCATTGCTGGGAAGCTTGTCACAGGGCCTGTCGCGACTCGCATCTTGTAAAGTATCTTGCATTGCCGGAGAAGAGGACCGACGACGCCGCAGACGCCGCCGCATCACCGGGAAGCGTGTCGCACCAAGGAAAGAACGTCATATTTATTTCTTTGCACCCGAACTTCACCGCATTTCCATCGCTGCAACATTGCTTGTTGTGGAAGTGCAACGCATCGTAAGGTACATTGACGCAAAGTGTCGCATCTTAAGAACTGAACTGAACTAAGCTAAATCCACCACCTTAAAGTAACAGTCTTGTGTATTTTTGTCGTTTATGGTCTTGTGGTAACTCTATATAAAGTATACTTATTTTTTTTATATAAAACCTGTGTGGTGTCCATTTGTAGTGTTGTCACTTGGTTACTGTATGTGGTCACAAATGCTTAACACACTGCCTCTGAGATAAGCCTGCCTGCTCGTGCCAAGCTACCAAGGGGTTGAACAGGGGTTATTGTAGGAGTGTAATCCCCTTATCCTGACTAGAGGCAAGGGTCCTTATTTTTCACAAGTACCTACCTTTGCCAACTGGAGACCCCCAATTCTAACAACAATGAACTATCCAGTCTTTCCTCAAGGACTGCCGTCGGACACCTTATGTGAATACTGGCTCTGCCCCAGGGGAAGTGTGCAAGATAACCATGATTGATGTTGTTCCCCATCAGCACTGGTGGATCCCTGATTGTATCAACTTTGATTGATCTCTTCAACATAAGACTTAGCAAAATGCACAGATCAGCAGGTGTTGTTGAGCTGAGTGAAGCTGAAAAAAGAGATTTGGTCTTGGTGAAGGGTTGGCCCTAGCACAGTAACTTTTGACTCCCTTTGGAACTAGAGGCCTGGAGGGTGCAAACATAAAGGGCACCCTTGTTACAACCCAGAGAGGAGCAAAGGAAGTTATGTGGGGCACTTCACACTTCAATAATTTCCTAGCTGTTCCTTAGTGATTAGTTAGCTGTCAGTGACCAGGAAGAGGAAAATTCTGGGACTTGGCTGGATATTTCAGCCCTGCTGTCTCCAATAGTCATGGATCCTTCCATCTACATGGCCCCCTTTGCAGCCATCATACGACAACACAGCCTCAACATCGTATCCTACTCCGATGACGCCCAGCTCATCCTCTTCCCTCAACCGAGACTCCACCACAGCCAATCTCAATTTCCAGAAAGGAATGTAAGATGTAGCAGTCTGGAAGACCAACAGCTGCCCTAAACTCAATGCTGAGAAGACAGAAGTTTTTTTCCTTGGAACCATCCCATCATCTGGTGGCCACCCGCCCTCGGAAGCCCACATACTCCCTCAGACCACGCCAAGAACCTCTGCATCATACTCAACTCATCACTCATCATGACACGACAAATCAATGCCATCACATCCAGCTGCTTCAACACCCTCCACATATTTCACAAGAACTTCAAATGGATCCCCCCTAAGTTAAGGAAGACAGTCACCCATGCACTCATCACCAGCAGACTAGACTATGGAAACACACTCTACGCCAGCATCAACAAGTCCCTACTCAGCAAACTCCAAACTATACAGAACACAGCTGCCAGACTTGTCCTCTGCATCCCCCGGCATGAACACATCAGCCAACACCGGCGAAAGTGCAACTGGCTCCCCTTGGAGAAAAGAGTCACTTTCAAAATCCTCGCTCATGCCTACAAATGCCTGCACAACAACGGACCCAAATACCTCAACAACAGAATCAACTTCCACATACCCAAAATAAACCTCCGATCTTCCAACCTCGCACTGGCTGAAACCCTGCGCATCCACAGAGCCATAGCAGGCGGAAGATCCTTGTCGCAAATTGCGGCCAAGACCTGGAACGAGCTACCGGCAGACATCAGACGTGCCTCCTCCCTGAACCCATTCAGGAAGACTCTGAAGACATGGCTCGTCGACTAAACAGACCTACTGACCCCCCCCCCCAGCGCCTTGAGACCCTCATCGGTGAGTAAAGCGCTTACAATCCCCTGATTGATTGATTGATTGAAGGGTGCCTTAGAGTTCAATTTCTAGGGCTAGGGGTGGTTTGTCCTTGATGGTGCCCTCTGGCCCCAGTGAAGAGCTGAGAGGACACACAGGAATGATGGATGCTGATGGTGGTAGGTATCATCTAGGAGCAGATCCCACCCCATCACAGAGATATTGCGACTTTATATAGTAAACTATGGCCTATGTGTAAATGGCAAATTTAGAATAGATAGTTATATTCTTTAGTATGTTTTGTCTTATGTTGTGGAGGAATGTATTATCTGAAAGAAGCGAAAATGATGGTGGTGATATAGGTGACACGGTGCACAGACATAATATCGACTCCAAAATATCGTCTGGACAGAATATCGAGTTTTAAATATCGTTTGGAGAAAATATCGACTAGACAGAATATCGACAGCCAAAATATCGTTTTTAAGGTAAGTGAAGTAATATCGACTGTAAATAATATAGACAGTGAAAATATCCAAGTATATAATCTAGATAGTAAAAAATATAGTTTTTTAAATAATATTTAATTATTTATAGTGTGTTTATGTTATAATATGTGTGAAAAGTGTCAATTTATTTTATTTTTTTTTTTAATTAATTATTTTTTTAATTATTGTGTAATTTAATTCTGTAGCGGGTTGTGGGTTTATAGGGGAATAGGGTGGGAAGTAATTTAATTATAATTAATTAAATATGTAAATGTATTAATTGGTAGTAATAATTAATTAATTGGTAATTAAATAATATATGTTAATTATTTAAAATTTAATTGGTAATTAATTTTATTTAATTGATTAATTGCTAATTATGTTAATTAAAATAATTTATTTTCTCTAGCGGGTTGTGGGTTTATAGGGGAATAGGGTGGGAAGTAATTTAATTATAATTAATTAAATATGTAAATTTATTAATTGGTAGTAATAATTAATTAATTGGTAATTAAATAATATATGTTAATTATTTAAAATTTAATTGGTAATTAATTTTATTTAATTGATTAATTGCTAATTATGTCAATTAAAATAATGTATTTTCTCTAGCGGGTTGTGGGTTTATAGGGGAATAGGGTGGGAAGTAATTTAATTATAATTAATTAAATATGTTAATTTAATAATTGGTAGTAATATTTAATTAATTGTTAATTAAAAAATGTTTGTTAATTAATTAAAATGTAATTGGTAATTAATTTTATTTAATTGATTAATTGCTAATTATGTTAAATGAAAGGGGTATTTTTAGGGTTCAGGGTCAGTTTTTAGTTTTTGGGTAAAGGGGTATTTTTAGGGTTCAGGGTCAGTTTTCAGTTTTTGGGTAAGGGGTATTTTTAGGGTTCAGGGTCAGTTTTCAGTTTTTGGGTAAAGGGGTATTTTTAGGGTTCAGGGTCAGTTTTTAGTTTTTGGGTAAAGGGGTATTTTTAGGGTTCAGGGTCAGTTTTCAGTTTTTGGGTAAAGGGGTATTTTTAGGGTTCAGGGTCAGTTTTCAGTTTTTGGGTAAAGGGGTATTTTTAGGGTTCAGGGTCAGTTTGCAGTTTTTGGGTAAAGGGGTATTTTTAGGGTTCAGGGTCAGTTTTCAGTTTTTGGGTAAAGGGGTATTTTTAGGGTTCAGGGTCAGTTTTCAGTTTTTGGGTCAAGGGGTATTTTTAGGGTTCAGGGTCAGTTTTCAGTTTTTGGGTAAAGGGGTATTTTTAGGGTTCAGGGTCAGTTTGGGGTTTTTGGGGTACATATACAATATTGCCTATTATTTAATTAAATGTTGTTACTATATATATATGTTTTAAGAAATATGATTAAAAATATATATATTTTTTTACTTTCATTAAATATTTAATTATTAAAAGTTATTTTAAGTATTGTTAATTATATTTTAGTAATTAATTTTTTATATTAATGTAATTAAACATTGTTTTTAGTAAAGTCGATATTTTTTACAACAATATTTTTGTAAACGATATTTTGTAGTCGATATTTTTGTACTTACCTGTTTGTACATACAAACTCGATATTTTTGTAGTAGATATTTTCACCTCGATATTTTGGGTACTCGATATTGTGGTAGTCGATATTCTTTCAGTGATCCAGGTGACACATGCCAAGCCACTTAGATTGGCAGGCTCATGGTTTGACCTATGATATTACATAAAAGAGAAAAAGTAGGGCATTACAGGGTTCAATCCTGCCCTTAGTAACTTAAATGAACAAAAATTGGCGTGGTGCCCTCAGAAGTCTGCATCTGCTTAATCAGCTGATCTGCAGGTCATTAACAGAGACCCAGCAGGTTCCCTGTGTGCTGCTAACTGTGCTTAACCTAAACTCCAGGCAATTCCATGAGATGGACAAGGATAGCTTACTCATGTAATGTGACATGCTTCATCATTTGCCACCTCGTCTCACCTTGGTAAGATGGTACTATGGGGCTTTTCTGGGGGAGTTCTTAGATATTTTTATTCTTTCAGGACAGTGATTTAGGTCCAGTTTTGTGAGTTTAAAAACCTATGGAAAAAAAGACTAAAGTATCCTTTAATTTGGTGGTATCCCTGGTGAATTAAAAAGATTACCAAGGGGTAAATACAGGAGGCATACTTAGGTATAATGGTCTGTATGCATCACTGTATATGATTATGTATTCATGCCTACATGTTTCTGCCTCTATTAAGCCATGGGTCTAAGGCATTCATCTGAGACGTATCGACGTCCCCCTATACTGCACGTAGTTAGTGTTGAGCGAGCATAGATATAAAGATAGGACCTTACCTCTCAAATGGTATCGTTATATGGGACAACCTATGGAATAAATACAAAAGCAGCAACAAGATATTGTTTATATACTAAATAAGCAAAAAAACTGAGTTAACTTGGCTCAGTACAGTAGTTGACCAAAGTCTGGATGCCACAGAAAATAACGATAAAGATTTTATAGCACTGTCAGACAAATAATCAAAGAAGTGTGATCAGGTGAGTAGACTATATTAAAACTGAAGTCCAATATATAACAAGCATTTCCAATGCAATAGGTCTCGCATTAGGAAAGTGTGAGCTATTAGTATTGTAAATGACACATTTTTTAAATATGTGTTGGCTTTGAAAATATATAAATTAATAGCATCGGTATTCACAAAGCCAATAGCTTACACTTTCCGAATGCAAGTCCTATTGGCTATGGCAATGCTTGTTGGTAGCAAGCAAGGACAGTGCTGTTGTGGTGCTGAGTGATGATGTGGTTGAGCCGAGTGATGTGGTGGTGTATTAGAGTGATGTGGTGGTGTCCCCGAGTGATGTGGTGGTGTCCCCGAGTGATGGGGGGTGGAGTTGGAGTTGGAGGGTGGAGTTTGAGGGTGGAGTTGGAGGGTGGAGTTGGAATTGGAGGTTGGAGTTGGAGGTTGGGGTTGGGGTTGGAGTTGGAGGTTGGAGTTGGAGTTGGAGGGTGGAGTTGGAGTTGGAGGGTGGAGTTGGAGGGTGGAGTTGGAGTTGGAGGGTGGAGTTGGATGGTGGGACATGGAGTTGGAGGGTGGTGTTGGAGGGTGGAGGTGGAGGGTGGAGGTGGAGGGTGGAGTTGGAGTGTGGAATTGGAGGGTGGAATTGGAGGGGTGTAGTTGGAGGGTGGAATTGGAGGGTGGAGTTGGTGGGTGGAGTTGGAGGGTGGAGTTGGAGTTGGAGGGTAGAGGTGGAGTTGGAGGGTGGAGTTGGAGGGTGGAGTTTGAGGGTGGGGTTGGGGTTGGAGTTGGAGGTTGGAGTTGGAGTTGGAGGATGGAGTTGGAGTTGGAGGGTGGAGTTGGAGGGTGGAGTTGGAGTTGGAGGGTGGGGTTGGAGTTGGAGGGTGGAGTTGGAGGGTGGAACATGGAGTTGGAGGGTGGAGTTGGAATTGGAGGTTGGAGTTGAAGGTTGGGGTTGGGGTTGGAGTTGGAGGTTGGAGTTGGAGTTGTAGGGTGATAGGGGTGGAGTTGGAGTTGGAGGGTGGAGTTGGAGGGTGGAGTTGGAGTTGGAGGGTGGAGTTGGATGGTGGGACATGGAGTTGGAGGGTGGAGTTGGAGGGTGGAGGTGGAGGGTGGAGGTGGAGGGTGGAGTTGGAGTGTGGAATTGGAGGGTGGAATTGGAGGGTGTAGTTGGAGGGTGTAGTTGGAGGGTGGAATTGGAGGGTGGAGTTGGTGGGTGGAGTTGGAGGGTGGAGTTGGAGTTGGAGGGTAGAGGTGGAGTTGGAGGGTGGAGTTTGAGGGTGGGGTTGGGGTTGGAGTTGGAGGTTGGAGTTGGAGTTGGAGGATGGAGTTGGAGTTGGAGGGTGGAGTTGGAGGGTGGAGATGGAGGGTGGAGTTGGAGTTGGAGGGTGGGGTTGGAGTTGGAGGGTGGAGTTGGGAGGGTGGAACATGGAGTTGGAGGGTGGAGTTGGAGGGTGGAGGTGGAGGGTGGAGGTGAAGGGTGGAGTTGGAGTGTGGAATTGGAGGGTGGAATTGGAGGGTGGAGTTGGAGGGTGTAGTTGGAGGGTGGAGTTGGAGTTGGAGGGTGGAGGTGGAGTTGGAGTTGGAGGGTGGAGTTGGAGTTGGAGGGTGGAGTTGGAAGGTGGAGGTGGAGGTGGAGGTTGGAGTTGGAGGGTGGAGGTGGAGTTGGAGGGTGGAGTTGGAGGGTGGAGTTGGAGGGTGGAGTTGGAGGGGTGGAACATGGAGTTGGAGGGTGGAGTTGGAGGGTGGAGGTGGAGGGTGGAGGTGAAGGGTGGAGTTGGAGTGTGGAATTGGAGGGTGGAATTGGAGGGTGGAGTTGGAGGGTGTAGTTGGAGGGTGGAGTTGGAGTTGGAGGGTGGAGGTGGAGTTGGAGTTGGAGGGTGGAGTTGGAGTTGGAGGGTGGAGTTGGAAGGTGGAGGTGGAGGTGGAGGTTGGAGTTGGAGGGTGGAGGTGGAGTTGGAGGGTGGAGTTGGAGGGTGGAGTTGGAGGGTAGAGGTGGAGTTGGAGGGTGGCGGTGGAGTTGGAGGATGGAGTTGGAGTTGGAGGGTGGAGTTGGGAGGGTGGAGATGGAGGGTGGAGTTGGAGTTGGAGGGTGGGGTTGGAGTTGGAGGGTGGAGTTGGAGGGTGGAACTGGAGGGAGTTGGAGGGTGGAGTTGGAGGGTGGAGTGGAGGGTGGAGGTGAAGGGTGGAGTTGGAAGGGTGTAGTTGGAGGTGGAGGTTGGAGTTGGAGGGTGGAGGTGGAGTTGGAGTTGGAGGGTGGAGTTGGAGTTGGAGGGTGAGGTGGAGTGGAGGGGGAGGTGGAGGTTGGAGTTGGAGGTGGAGGTGGAGTTGGAGGGTGGAGTGTGGAGGGTGGAGTTGGGAGGGTAGAGGTGGAGTTGGAGGGTGGCGGTGGAGTGGAGGGGAGGTGGGAGGTGGTGAGGGTGAGGGGTGAGGTGGAGAGTGAGGGTGGAGGGTAGAGGTGGAGTTGGAGGGTGGAGGTGGAGTTGGAGGGTGGAGTTGGAGGGTGGAGTTGGAGGGTGGAGTTGGAGGGTGGAGTTGGAGGGTGGAGGTGGAGGGTGAAGGTGGAGTTGGAGGGTGGAGGTGGAGTTGGAGGGTGGAGTTGGAGGGTGGAATTGGAGGGTGGAATTGGAGGGTGGAGTTGGAGGGAGGAGTTGGAGTGTGGAGTTGGAGGGTGGAGGTGGAGTTGGAGGGTGGAGGGTGGAGTTGGAGGGTGGAGGTGGAGTTTGAGGGTGGAGGTGGAGTTGGGGGGTGGAGGTGGAGTTGGAGGGTGGAGTTGGAGGGTGGAGGTGGAGGTGGAGTTGGAGGGTGGAGGTGGAGGTGGAGTTGGAGGGTGGAGGTGGAGTTGGAGTTGGAGGGTGGAGGTGGAGTTGGAGGGTGGAGTTGGAGGGTGGAGGTAGAGTTGGAGGTTGGAGGAGGAGTTGGAGGGTGGAGTTGGAGGGTGGAGGTGGAGTTGGAGGGTGGAGGTGGAGTTGGAGGGTGGAGGTGGAGTTGGAGGGTGGAGGTGGAGGGTGGAGGTGGAATTGGTGGGTGGAATTGGAGGGTAGAATTGGAGGGTGAAGTTGGAGGGTGGAGGTGGAGTTGGAGGGTGGAGGTGGAGGGTGGAGTTGAAGGGTGGAGGTGGAGTTGGAGAGTGGAGGTGGAGTTGGAGGGTGGAGGTGCAGTTGGAGGGTGGAGTTGGAGGGTGGAGGTGGAGTTGGAGGGTGGAATTGGAGGGTGAAGGTGGAGTTGGAGGGTGGAGGTGGAGTTGGAGGTGGATTTGGAGGGTGGAGTTGGAGGGTGGAGTTGGAGGGTGGAGGGTGGAGGTGGAGGGTGGAGATGGAGGGTGGAGGTGGAGGGGTGAGTTGGAGGGTGGAGTTGGAGGGTGGAGGTGGAGTTGGAGAGTGGAGGTGGAGGTGGAGGTGGAGGTGGAGGTGGAGGTGGAGGTGGAGTTGGAGGTTGGAGGTGGAGGGTGGAGGTGGAGGGTGGAGGTGGAGATGGAGGGTGGATTAGAGGGTGGAGTTTGAGTTGGAGGGTGGAGTTGGAGGGTGGAGTTGGAGTTGGAGGGTGGAGTTGGAGTTGGAGGGTGGAGTTGGAGGGTGGAATTGGAGGGTGGAGTAGAAAGTGAAAAAATTGAGTTAAAAACACCTGGTGACTGCTTATATTTTTAAATATTCAGCATTGAAAGGGAAAGTAGGTTAGCGAGAGGGATGTTACGGGGAGAGTGAGGGGGTGTGAGGGTGAAGGTGTGTGGGTGGGTGATGGTGTGAGGGTGAGTGAGGGTGTGTGAGGGTGGGTGAGGGTGAGAGGGTGTGAGGGTGTGAGGGTGGAGTTGAAGGGTGGAGTTGGAGGGTGGAGTTGGAGGGTGGAGTTGGAGGGTGGAGTTGGAGTTGGAGGGTGGAGTTGGAGGGTGGAGTTGGAGGGTGGAGTTGAAGGGTGGAGTTGAAGGGTGGAGTTGGAGGGTGGAGTTGAAGGGTGGAGTTGGAGGGTGGAGTTCGAGGGTGGAGTTGGAGGGTGGAGTTGGAGAGTGGAGTTGGAGTTGGGGGTGGAGTTGGAGGGTGGAGGTGGAGGGTGGAGTTGGAGGGTGCAGTTGGAGGGTGGAGTTGGAGTTGGAGGGTGGAGTTGGAGTTGGAGGCTGGAGTTGAAGGGTGGAGTTGGAGGGAGGAGTTGGAGGGTGGAGTTGGAGTGTGGAGTTGGAGTTGGAGGATGGAGTTGAGTTGGAGGGTGGAGGTGGAGGTGGAGGTGGAGGGTGGAGGTAGAGTTGGAGGGTGGAGTTGGAGGGTGGAGTTGGAGGGTGGAGGTGGAGTTGGAGGGTGGAGGTGGAGTTGGAGGGTGGAGGTGGAGTTGGAGGGTGGAATTGGAGGGTGGACTTGGAGGGTGGAGTTGGAGGGTGGAGTTGGAGGTTGGAGTTGGAGGGTGGAGTTGGAATTGGAGGGTGGAGTTGAAGGGTGGAACTGGAGGGTGGAGTTGGAGGGTGGAGTTGGAGGGTGGAGGGTGGAGTTGGAGTGTAGAGTTGGAGTTGGAGGGTGGAGTTGGAGGGTGGAGTTTGAGGGTGGAGTTGGAGGGTGGAATTGGAGGGTGGAGTTGGAGGGTGGAGTTGGAGGGTGGAGGTGGAGTTGGAGGGTGGAGTTGGAGGGTGGAGGGTGGAGATAGAGGGTGGAGGTGGAGTTGGAGGGTGGAGGTGGAGTTGGAGGGTGGAGGTGGAGGGTCGAGGTGGAGTTGGAGGGTGGAATTGGAGGGTGGAGTTGGAGGGTGGAGTTGGATGGTGGAGGTGGAGTTGGAGGGTGGAGGTGGAGTTGGAGGGTGGAGTTGGAGGGTGGAGGTGGCGGGTGGAGGTGGAGTTGGAGGGTGGAGGTAGAGTTGGAGGGTGGAGGTGGAGTTGGAGGGTGGAGTTGGAGGGTGGAGTTTGAGTGGAGGGTGGAGTAGGAGGGTATAGGTGGAGTTGGAGGGTGGAGGTGGAGTTGGAGGGTGGAGTTGGAGGGTGGAGGTGGAGGGTGGAGGTGGAGGTGGAGGGTGGAGTTGGAGGGTGGAGTTGGAGGGTGGAGGTGGGAGTTGGAGGGTGGAGTTGGAGGGTGGAGGTAGAGGTGGAGGTGGAGGTGGCGTTGGAGGTTGGAGGTGGAGGGTGGAGGTGGACTTGGAGGGTTGAGTTGGAGGGTGGAGTTGGAGGGTGGAGTTTGAGTTGGAGGGTGGAGTTGGAGGGTGGAGTTGGAGGGTGGAGTTGGAGTTGGAGGTCGGAGTTGGAGGGTGGAGTTGGAGGGTGGAGTTGGAGGGAGAGCAAGGAGTAACAGAAAGAGCGTGGGTGTGAGAGCGAGAAAGAGACGTAGAGAGAGGGGGTAGGAGGAGAAAAAAAATAAACACACGAGTGGTGCGCACGTAGAAAGTGAAAAAAATTGAGTTAAAAACACCTGGTGACTGCTTATATTTTTCAATATTCAGCATTGAAAGGGAAAGTAGGTTAGCGAGTGGGATGTTACGGGGAGAGTGAGGGGGTGTGAGGGTGAGGGTGTGTGGGTGTGAGGGTGGGTGAGGGTGAGAGGGTGTCAGGGTTTAATTGTGGAGTTGAAGGGTGGAGGTGGAGGGTGGAGTTGGAGGGTGCAGTTGTAGGGTGGAGTTGGAGTTGGAGGATGGAGTTGAGTTGGAGGGTGGAGGTGGGAGTTGGAGGTGGAGTTGGAGGGTGGAGGTGGAGGGTGGAGGTGGAGGGTTGGAGATGGAGGGTTGAGGTGGAGGGTGGAGGAGTTAGAGGGTGGAGTTGGAGGGTGGAGGTGGAGGTGGAGGTGGAGGTGGAGGTGAAGTTGGAGGTTGGAGGTTGAGGGTGGAGGTGGAGGGTGGAGGTGGAGTTGGAGGGTGGAGTTGGAGGGTGGAGGTGGAGTTGGAGGGTGGAGTTGGAGGGTGGAGGTGGAGGGTGGAGCTGGGAGGTGGAGATGGAGGGTGGAGGTGGAGGGTGGAGGTGGAGGGTGGAGTTGGAGTGTGGAGGTGGAGGTGGAGGTGGAGTTGGGGGTTGGGACGTGGAGGGTGGAGCTGGAGGGTGGAGGTGGAGTTGGAGGGTTGAGTTGGAGGGTGGAGTTGGAGGGTGGAGTTTGAGTTGGAGGGTGGAGTTGGAGGGTTGAGTTGGAGGGTGGAGTTGGAGTCGGAGGGTGGAGTTGGAGTTGGAGGGTGGAATTGGAGGGTGGAGTTGGAGGGTGCAGTTGGAGGGTGGAGTTGGAGTTGGGAGTATGGGGTTGAGTTGGAGGGTGGAGGTGGAAGTGGAGGTGGAGTTGGAGGTTGGAGGTGGAGGGTGGAGGTGGAGGGTGGAGGTGGAGTTGGAGGGTGGAGTTGGAGGGTGGAGGTGGAGTTGGAGGTTGGAGGTGGAGTTGGAGGGTGGAGTTGGAGTGTGGAGGTGGAGGGTGGGAGTTGGAGGGTGCAGTTGGAGGGTGGAGTTGGAGTTGGAGGATGGAGGGTGGAGTTGGAGGGTGGAGTTGGAGGGTGGAGTTGGAGGGTGGAGTTGGAGGGTGGAGTTGGAGTTGGAGGGTGGAGTTGGAGTTGGAGGGTGGAGGTGGAGGGTGGAGTTGGAGGGTGGAGTTGGAGGGTGGAGTTTGAGTTTGAGTTGGAGGGTGGAGTTGGAGAGTGGAGTTGGAGGGTGGAGTTGGAGGGTGGAGTTGGAGTTGGAGGGTGGAATTGGAGGGTGGAGTTGGAGGGTGGAGTTGGAGGGTGGAGTTGGAGGGAGAGCACGGAGTAACAGAAAGAGCGTGGATGCGAGAGCGAGAAGGAGACGAAGAGAGAGGGGTAGGAGGAGAAAAAAAATAACACACGAGTGGTGCGCTTGTAGAAAGTGAAAAAAATTGAGTTAAAAACACCTGGTGACTGCTTATATTTTTAAATATTCAGCATTGAAAGGGAAAGTAGGTTAGCGAGAGGGATGTTACGGGGAGAGTGAGGCGGTGTGAGGGTGAGATTATGTGGGTGTGTGAGCGTGGGTGGTGGTGTGAGGGTGAGTGAGGGTGTGTGAGGGTGGGTGAGGGTGTGAGGGTGTGAGGGTGTGAGGGTGGAGTTGAAGGGTGGAGTTGGATGGTGGAGTTGGAGGGTGGAGTTGGAGGGTGGAGTTGGAGTTGGAGGGTGGAGTTGGAGGGTGGAGTTGGAGGCTAGAGTTGGAGGGTGGAGTTGGAGGGTGGAGGGTGGAGTTGGAAGGTGGTGTTGGAGGGTGGAGTTGGAGGGTGGAGTTGGAGGGTGGAGGGTGGAGTTGGAGTTGGGGAGTGGAGTTGGAGGGTGGAGTTGGAGTTGGAGTTGGAGGGTGGAGTTGGAGGGTGGAGTTGGAGGGTGGAGTTGGAGGGTGGATGTGGAGTTGGAGGGTGGAGTTGGAGGGTGGAGTTAGAGGGTGGAGGTGTAGTTGGAGGGTGGAGGTGGAGTTGGAGGGTGGAGGTGGAGGGTCGAGGTGGAGTTAGAGGGTGGAATTGGAGGGTGGAGTTGGAGGGTGGAGTTGGAGGGTGGAGGTGGAGTTGGAGGGTGAAGGTGGAGTTGGAGGGTGGAGTTGGAGGGTTGGAGGTGGAGTTGGAGGATGGAGTTGGAGGGTGGAGGTGGAGTTGGAGGGTGGAGGGTGGAGGTGGAGTTGGAGGGTGGAGTTGGAGGGTGGAGTTGGAGGGTGGAGTTGGAGGGTGGAGATGGAGGGTGGAAGTGGAGGGTGGAGATGGAGGGTGGAGGTGGAGGGTGGAGGTGGAGGGTGGAGTTGGAGGGTGGAGGTGGAGTTGGAGGGTGGTTAAGGGTGGAGGTGGAGTTGGAGGGTGGAGTTGGAGGGTGGAGTTGGAGGGTGGAGTTGGTGGGTGGAGTTGGAGGGTGGAGTTGGAGTTGGAGGGTGGAATTGGAAGGTGGAGTTGGAGGGTGGAGTTGGAGTTGGAGGGTGGAGTTGGAGGGAGAGGAAGGAGTAACAGAAAGAGCGTGGGTGCGAGAGTGAGAAAGAGACGTAGAGAGAGGGGTAGGAGGTGAAAAAAATTGAGTTAAAAACACCTGGTGACTGCTTATATTTTTCAATATTCAGCATTGAAAGGGAAAGTAGGTTAGCGAGAGGGATGTTACGGGGAGAGTGAGGGGGGGTGAGGGTGAGGGTGTGTGAGGGTGGGTGATGGTGTGAGGATGAGTGAGGGTGTGTGAGGGTGTGTGAGGGTGAGAGGGTGTGAGGGTGTGAGGGTGTGTGAGGGTGAGGAGGTGTGAGGGCAAGGGTGTGTGAGGGTGAGGGGGTGAGGGTGAGTGAGGTTGTTTGAGGGTTAGGGGGTGAGGGTGAGGGTGTAGGGGGTGATGGTGTGAGGGTGTGAGGGTGAGGGTGTGTGAGGGTGAGTGAGGGTGTGTGAGGGTGAGGGTGTAAGGGTGAGTGAGGGTGTGTGAAGGTGAGGGTGTGAAAAGGTGTGAGGGTGTGTGAGGGTGAGGAGGTGTGATGGTGTGAGAGGGTGTGAGGGTGTGTGAGGGTGAGGAGGTGTGAGGGTAAGTGAGGGTGTGTGAGGGGGTGTGAGGGTGAGGGTGTGAGGGTGAGTGAGGGTTAGGGTGAGTGAGGGTGTGTGAGGGTGAGGAGGTGTGAGGGTGAGGGTGTGAGGGTGAGTGAGGATATGTGAGGGTGAGGGTGAGTGAGGGTGTGTGAGGGTGTGAGGGTGTGTGAGGGTGTGTGGGTATGAGGGTGTGTGAGGGTGAGGAGGTGTGAGGGTGAGGAGGTGTGAGGGTCCGATGCAAATGGTGGCAGGGCAGACATCATAAGACAGAGAGATACACAAATGTCACGATAACAATGTTCGAAGGGGTTGTGAGAAGGTGGAAATGGGATTAAAGAGTTTCAGAGGGGCTGGGGCCATGCAGTGGTGGTAAACAGAGCTCCAGTGGGGCAGGGCGTAGAACTGGTTGCTTGTATTTACCCACTTGATAATCTTTTTTATTTTTTTATTTTTTTATTTTTATTAACCAGGATGCTACCAAATTAAGGGATACTTTAGTAGTTTATCCTATAGGTTTTTTAAACTCACAAAACTGGACCTAAATCACTGTCCTGAAAGAATAGAAATATCTAAAAAAAAATACACCCTCAGGTAAGCCCCATTCTGAGTTCGAGTCCACCCTGGTAGTACCTTCTTACCAGGGTGGGGTGAGGTGGCAAATGATGAAGCATGTCACTTCTGTAGGCCATCCTCGTCCAATTCTTGAAATTGCCTGGAGTTTAGGTTAAGCACAGTTAGCAGCACACAGGGAACCCACCGGGCCTCTGTTAATGACCTGCAAATCAGCTAATTGAGCTGATAGCAGACTTCTGAGGTCACCACGCCAATTTTTGTGTATTCCTGATTTGATTTCGCTGAGGTAGTCTTGTTAATAAAAAGACATTGGGATATGCTGAGTAGTGTCTATGCACCATACCACAGTGTCTGGGTCTTTTGTCTCATGCCAGCCCGACACTGCAGGGCACAAACAGAAGTTTGCTCCTGACTCCTTATTTGCAAATCACCTACGAGTAGGGTCTAAAACTAAACAGCCAAGAGGACATCAACTAAACATTAACAACAGCAGCAGTCTCAAAACATTTTGTAGAAGAAAACAATTCCTTGGCTCAAGAATAGAAAAGAGAGTACCTCATGTAAGGATCAACGCTGAAGTAAACAGCTTCGACTAGTACTTCTGAAATATATAAGAGAAAAGGTGATAAATAAATGGTGCTGCTACAGTGTGGCAAAATAAACACATCAGTTGTTTTTTGTTTTTATAGATTACATCTTTCCATAGCTCTGCTGAAAGTCATTTCACAATGATGTGTGATCAAGGTTTTGTTTTTGCATTGAAATGCATTAGACAACATTAATAACTTAGAAGGGTCACAGAACAAAAGTTGTACTTTTTTCAGAGAAGTATGAGGAGTAGAAGGGCTGGTACTTGATTGCCCATTCAGATGTGTATATTATTTCAACCACTACCAACTGTTAAATAGCATTGAAATGTACAGTAGAGATTATGTCATGTATGTCATGTTATGGAAGATTAATAGAATACACAACCACCAAGAGTGTCTCTTGGAACTAACAACAGAAAAACCAAAATGGAAAATAATGTGATTATTCAACAGCCTTAAGGAGTGCAGAGGCTGTAGGAAAGTACCCTTTTTTGCATGGTCACCCCAACTTTTTTTTCAAAACTCCGTTATGACTCTACAGTGCACTGGAGTCTGCTGCCCAGACCCCGGTGCCTGTGCCCTCTCCTAAAACTGACGGACTTGTTAATCCCAAATTGGCAAAAGCTTTACCCTCTCATAATTTTCTAGTATATGGTACCAGGGGTACCCAGGGAATTGGTGATAAAAGGGTCCCACGGGTCGCAGCATGGTTCTTTGCCACCCTTGGAGACCCATGCAACCTACTGACAGCAGGCATACAATTGTAGATAGCTGGAGCAGTGCAAAGTGCTCAAACTCAATCCTCTCTCACCATGTGTGGCACATTCACCTACACAGCCTTTAATGTTTGTAATCACCTCTAAATTAGGCCTCCTCAGTCCAGGAGGAAGGGTGCATTTTATTTAAGGTGTGGACATATAAGTGTAAGCCTATATGTCCATATAGTAGTGTTCTCCATTGGAAACTACTATGTGTGTGTGTGTGTGTGTGTGTGTGTGTGTTTGTATTTTTATATAGCGCACTTCTACCCAGAGGTCTCGTAGCGCTGTATTCATACCGCTGTGGAACCCTTCCTTGCTTTCTTGTGAGATGTCCACTCCTGGGCACCCCCAAGGTGAAGCCAGGCATCCAAGCGCTGCTGGGGCCGTTGTGGAGATTAAGCAAGCTATTGCCCAGAGTCACAGAGTGGGACCCATGATTAGACTAGGCACCGAGGCGAGAATTATCAGGTCCGGGGAGGTTGAGTCCAAGAGCCGCCGAGGCGGGAATTAAACCCTGGTCCCGGGCCAGACCTCTACATCAGGGACTGCCGCTCTAACCATTGAGCCACGCTTCTCCACTATATGTGTTAGAGGTCCATAGGATAACATGGGCTGCCAACTGGGTACTCTTGATTAGAGGCCAGCCAGGAGCATATCAAGCACTGTTATGACCAGAAGTCTGCACCGCCGGTAGATTACCAACCAGGTCTGCTGGTGTAGGTGTTGGAGCCTGTGGCTGCCATGGCACTCTAGGACAAGTGAACGTGGCCCTATCCAATCTTGGAAATTAAGTGGGACGCCAACTATTTCGTTGACTTAGGCACACCAAGGAGTCCTCACAGAATTCTCCAAGTAAATTGCCTAAAACCCCAGCAGAACAGAGCTGACATGACCATGTTGATGGTAGCTGATGGAGGTCAGGATGAGTTAAGTGAATCTCTCCCTGATCTACTGTCAAACAACCCCCAGGATGGGTCAGTTGAAGGTGTGTATTGTCTGACATCCACATTGCAACACAGCAATATGATTGCAGGCAAGTCCCACGTCTGTCTGCTGAGCTCTTCTCCTTGACTTCTGGTCAGACAACATGGTATACCCATGATGTGGGCACTAGTGACAGCCTCCTGGTCAAAAACAAGATTTACAGGTTGTGAGAAAAGTTCAGGCTTGCATTAACATTGAGGTCAGCAAGGTGTTACAGTCCCTGGGGTATCCCAGCGGTACTGGACCACAAACCTGACTCAAAAGATGGGAAACCTGAGATGAGATTCTGTGTGGATTACAGGGGTCTCAATGTAGTTACCAAAACTGATGCTCCCCCCATTCCAAGAGCATATTCATTGGTTGACAAGTTAGGTGCAGCCAAATTCTTGAGTATGTTTGATTTAACATCAAGGTACTGGCAGATTGGACTCACCCAGGGAGTAAAAGAGAGGTCAGCATTTTCAACCACTAAAGGCCACTAACAGTTCAAAGTGGCCTTTTGGATTAAAAATACACCTGCCAGCTTCCAGAGGTTCGCGAATAGAGACCTTTCAAGGTTGGATTAATTCAGAGCAGAATATCTAGATGATATAGCTGTCTTTAGCTCCACCTGGGAGGATCACCTGTCCTCCTCAAGGAAGTTTTACAGGGCCTACAACAGGCAGGCCTAATTATGAAGGCCAGCAAGGGCCAGATAGGACAGAGTTCTGTAGTGTATGTGGGCCACCTTGCAGGTTGAGGCCAAGTATAACCTCTGAAACCCAAGATTCAGACTATTCTGGACTGGGAGGCCTCCACAACTCAGACTCAAGGCAGGGCATTCTTTGGCTTGACTGGGTATTACAGGAAGTTTGTGAAGGGGTATGGGACTAATGTGTTCCCACCCACTGTACTGAAGCAGCCTATGAATTTCAAGTGGACCACAGGATGCCAAAAGGCCTTTGACACCCTGAAAGAGCTCTGCACCAGTACTAAAAGCTTCTGACTATGAAAAAGAATTTGTAGTTTAAACAGATGGTTCTGAACATGGCATTGCTGTAGTGTTTACACAAACCAATGATGATCTCCGGGATCAATCAACTGCCTATTACAGCAGGTAACCCTTCCCTAGAGAGCAGCGATGAAGTACCATTGAGAGGAAAGCCTTTGCTGTGGTTTGGTCCCTGAAGAAGCTGAGACCCTACTTGTTTGGGACTCACTTCAAGTTTCAAACTGACCACAGGCATCTCAGATGGCTGATGCAGATGAGAGGAGAAAACCCTAAACTGTTAAGATGGTCCATTTCCCTACAGGGAATGGACTTTACGGAGGAACACAGACCAGGGGACTGGCCAAGCCAATGCAGATAGCATTTCCATGTTTTTCCACTTAGACAATGAGAACTGCCAGGGGGTAGGTTAGTTGTTCATCACTCTCCATTTGTGGGGGGTCATGTTGGAAAGTACCCCTTTTTGTATGGTCGCCCCCACTCTTTGCTTCACATGCTGATGGTTATGACTCTGACAGTACACTGGAGTCTGCCACCCAGACCCCAGTGCCTATGCACTCTCCTCAAACTGTTACGTTCAACTTGGTAATCCCAAATTGGCAAAAGCTTAACCCCCTCCTAAATCCCTAGAATATACTTTCAGGGGCACCCAGGGCATTGGTGGTAAAGAGGTCCCCAGGGCTGCAGGACGTTTTTGTACCACCCTGGGCGACCTGTGTAAACTACTAACAATAGGCCTGACATTGCAGACTGTAGGAACAGTGCAAACTGCTCAAACTCGACTGTGCCCTCACCATGTGTGGCACAGTCAACCACAAAGCCTTTAATGTTTGTAAGGCACCCCTAAAGTAGGCCTTCTCATCTCACAAGGCAGGGTGCATTATATTAAAGGTGTGGACATGTCAGTGCAAGCCTATATGCCCCTACAGTAGCATTCCCCTAATCCGCTCTTTCCCACACCTGCTGCCACCAAGAAAGGATTCTGAACTCATGCCAGGCAGTGTGATCACTCTCAGGAGTCAGAAAGAAAGGCTGAACAGGAAGAAGGTCACACCTCCCTCCTTCCCAGATGGCTAGTGAATTGGAACATCAGAGCAGAGACCTTCAAAGGCTACACTGCCTCTGATATGCATTTGGGCTGTCCCCCTGAGGAGGAAATAGCCCTCCCCTTGCCCCAGGAGTGCTAACACCTGTGCACGAGTGAAATTAGCTATGTAGGAGGTGTACACCCCCAGGAAGGCTGGCCACACCTCTAGGGTGGGCAGCCTGGTCTGTACACCTAAAATTGAATTCTACCATTTTTAGGAGGGCAGAAATAATGGGCTCTGGTTAGCAAAGATGACCTACACCACTGGATGTGGTCACCTCAGGTGCGGACTAGCTGCAGGGGCTAGCTGGCCATTGGCTACTAGCTCCCACACCCACACAACAGGACTTTGCCTTCCAGTACAAAGCAAAGAGGGTTATTTTGTCCTGTAGTGTAGTTCCTATCATCCCAATAGGCTCTGCGCATTGGAATAATACCTACAGCAGTAAAGGCCTAGACCAGACGTTAACTAGGTCTACTACTGTCGATACTAGACTTAAAGTTTTGGGTTTGCCAGCTTAGCTCAGAGTTCACTAGAAACTTTCTCGAATGTTCAAGGAGGACTTAACTTCCCTGATTAGACAAGAAGGGATTTAGTTTCTGACAACCATAGAACATGACAACTTTGCTCTCCCCTAATCAAGAGTATATCTCGAGAGTCGTGTGAACAAAAGGCAATTTATTTTACTCAGTCAGTACGTGCATTCTTAGTCTCATCAGATTGTAGAGAAAAGGAAGAGACGGGCGTGTTCAATAAAAAGGTGTTATTTATTGATCAGTCTCTTTTCTCATACAAGAGAAATGGATCGATATTATTGCAATACTTATAGTTAAGTAAAGTGCATACATTAAAAGCAATAGTATAAAATAATACTGTAAAAACATTGATATGGTTTCTAAGCCATAAGATGTTTAAAATGAATAAAATATATTACATACACATATACATTTGACTAAACGTACTCAACTGGTGTTTCTAAATACGCCTACCCCGTGTACCTGACCTAAGCCTAATACGTGGGCGGGAATAGAAAGTTACAGTTTAAGTTAAGTTTGTTTTTGCCAAGTGAGTAACTAAAGAATTCTCTGTGAGGGGTTATTCAGTTCTGTACCTAGAATCTAGGTTGAATGAGGGATGGTATCTCTCTCTCTGGTCTCGATATTCCAGGCTGCCTGCGAGGGCTACCCGTAAACGCCGGTGCTGGATTTCTCGGCAGGAGAAAGCAGCTTCTCTCAGCGCGTCAGGAAGGCGGGGCTGCGCCAGCGGGGTCAGCTCTGCTCTTCGCTTCGGCAAGTATGGCTGCTCCGTCTCGTCACCACGCGTGTGTTTGCATAGGGCAATATCGGTAATATTTATACCTTTAAGGTGCCGAGATTGACGTAAGGATGGACATAGATACGTCAATAAGGATGTCATACGACTTGCTCGTTAGCACATTCTTTTACTGAAGTTCTCGGTGAAATCAAAACAATGGCCGCAGGGTTTTGCCCAGGTTGTCATAGGTTTGATTTGTTATGAGAACTCCGTATGCCTTATCAGGGGCTGGAGGAATATCACTTGTCTAATTAGATCGCAAGCGTTATGACCTAATCAGATAACACGTTCCTGTGCCGTAGTGTGACTGCGTCAGATAATGGTATCTGCATCATGGGGGTTTTCTGCCTCATGGGCTGACTACTTAGTTAACTTGTTAGTTTGCTAACCAGAATAGGGTCAGGAATAGGGGGATCGATTCAGAACCTATAGGAATACATCACACCCACTCCACGCTAACTATGGTCATATTTACTAATCTATGCATAGTATAACATAGTACAACATACTATAGAGTATAGTGTATACCTTACCACCCCAAAATACATAAATGCATTTTCAAATTTTCAAATATACGGAAAAATTGCAGTCATATGTATTGTATGCACTCAAGCTGTAGAATAATGCCAAAGTAATCGCATTTGTATACATTATTGCTATTTTGTATATGAGAATTACACATGAAATGGCTCTTAATACAGAAGAAAAGTTCGAGACCATTTCATCACAGAATATAATAACAACGAACATACCAGCGGGCAGCTAATGTCTATAAGCTATCTAAAATTTTGAAACCATAGTTCTCTAAGAATAGTTCTTACTTTAAGCAGAAGATAGTGTCCAGAAAAATATGCAAAAAATATTTTGGGGCTGCTGAAAAATTGCTGTCCGTGAACTGGAGGGAAAATTGTTCATGTGACTTTATTTTTAAAGTTGAAGGCCAAATTCAGGGAACGCCGTGTGCGAGCTTGTTCAAAAGTCTCTATTTTTGTTCTGGCGAGAACATCATATCATTTAGGCTTTCGAAAAAACTGTCAACAGCTTCCTAGGAAAGTTCCACTAACTCGGATATAGGTGTAATCATGCATTTGTGCGCATGATTGTCTCCATTGACATTCTGATTCGCATTGCTGACAGAAGGTCGTACCTGATCGATGCTGCTTTTATCTTGAACTTCACTACCCATCAATCGTAGTGGTGAAGCTTCCACGAATGCCGTCATCAGGATTGGTAGCCTTTGAGGGCAGCACAAAGCATGAACCTTGATCGGGCTCAACAATGTTTCTGCATCCATTGGCGCATCCGATTGTAGCGTCAGACAGGTGTCTAACACGCATTCTTCTCCGCATAGCAGACACCTTAATACAGGTAAAACACATCTTTGCCACATTGGTCGAAATGATAGAAACCAAGTCATGTTCAGGTCTCTAAGCCGGGAGAGTCCCAGGATTTTTGATATCCGGTCCCGGTATCCAATGGCTAGGATTGTTTCTTCCCTTGTCGCAAGAGTTTTGTCTGTGACATGGGTTGCCATAACGAAAAATAAGGACTAAGAATAGGATTCCTGCAATTAGTCCCAAGATCAGGGGAAGTCCGCCAAAAATCGAATGGACGAAATCTGGAAAAATACCCAGTATGGCTTTGAATGGTGTTAATGCCATCGAAAATACTGTCTTAAATACCTTTGAGACCCCATTGGTATCAGAAATATTTAAGATTTCGTTTAGAATTTCCGCTAAATGTATGGGGGAATTAGTTGATAACAATGAATGTATCTCTGCAGTCGTCCTTGCGACTTGTAGATCATACGTTTCTTTTGATGACGTGAGCCTTGTAGGCGTCTGAAGAAGCACTGTTTTCATTCTGCTTAAAGTATCTATTCGAATAGAAGTAATTTTCAAATTGGGCCATGCCCTTGCCTCCCTGTCTGGAAAGGAGCTGGGGAACAATGAGCGTCCACAGCACTTGACCTTCGCAGTCGTAGTTACTAGATAAGGAGTCCGGGGCATAAGACTACAACATCTGCGGTCTACAATTAGAATGTAACTCCCATTATAGAGTCTTTGAAAGAATGGTTCTATTTCTGTTGCAGGTGCGCCTTGCTGGTGACATGAAAGGTTGTATGAATTCCCTTCACAGGCTCCATGCAAACTAATTCCGTTACACAGAAGTGTGCCACTTAGTGACATCGCACAATTGTTGCCACTAAGAAACACTTTCTGTCCTTTATTACTGACACATGCATGTGAATAGGGCAGGTTCCATGTTGTTTTAAGGTACCCCTTTCCCAATTTCTCGTACATGCCAGCCTGTATATATTTTTGGCAGTATTGAAACCTGAAGGTTGAGATTGGAATATTTATTATCCCATGTATTATCCATTCACTGACAGGTCGTTCTGACATTGTCACTGGTAATCTTTCGAGTTTCTCAATGCTCAGGATTGTATAATCAGCACCCTTTTGTGCCATACTGATTTGTCTATCAGTAAGGTTAAAGATTTGGAATAGTGACGTTGTGTTGATTAAACGCCAAGGCACATAGCCTGAACGCAGATTTTGTAACGTCCAGCCAAGCTGTACAATAGAGCGCAATTGTGACTGACCGTGTTGTAATAACAGTAAGTCTTGCGACAATATGTCGATTGCTGAAGACACAATGCTGTCCAAAGAAAAAATTCTGGAGGACAGAGTCATTAACCCATTGTCCACTACAGAAAGTGATTTTTCCAAATTAATACGGTCAATTTCCCGTATTCTCTCTGCTGTTTCAATTTGAGTAACCTTCCAGGCCTCATTGTATGCTGCATATACAGAGGCTGCTATGAAACGTTTTTGACGCTGTTTGCGCGGTCCCATAATGAAATCACGCAAGTCAGCACCATCAGTAAGTAAAGTTAGGTGTTGTTTAATTTCTGCCAGTGTGGAAGTTTGTAGCCATTGAAGGCATAATTTGCCCACACTGTAGGTGGTTATTATCCCTGGGTGATGTCTTTGGGGATATCTCGGGTCTGGCCTGGTCATTTTGAACCCCTGTGTTTTGTTCAGGAATCTATCTTGACAGTTATTTGTATCTGTGGGCCAGATCAACCACTGTTTCCAATCAGGATGTGTTCTGTTTTGGTTTAATACATAATTTACGTCTATCTCTTCATCTGTAGAGCTATTGCTGAACATTGTTGGCTTTGGAATAGACGGTTTATTTAAGTCTTTGATTTTGGCTAAGCCAAGACAGGTAGTTTGTTGAACAGTGTCATTTAAAAATATCATTTGTTCTGGGATCATGCAGGCTCTAAACAAAGATTCTATACCCTGCACTTGCCATTCTTTTGTACCCCAAACACTTTTCAATTCAACATTTTTGTCCCAATAATCAAAACCAAAAGTATTCATTTGTTCAAAAAATGAGTCTGAATATATCAATTTTGTGTTGGTTATCATGGTCTTTGTCCCTGTCTTGTTTGACAATTTAGAATAGAATGCTTCAGCATTACTTGTGTTAAAACCTGAAAAGTATGAATATTTGTCATAGAAGGTCCTTGAGCTTCCTTTTGGAGGGGTTGCACAATGTTCCCATTGATTATAATTTAAAACATTTCTAGGTTGTGCAGATCTATGTAAAAAATGGTTACCATAGTGGTTATAACAGTACATACTATCATAATTTGTAGAACCCTGCAAATAATCATGTTTGGTAAATTTAGCAGACATTACTAAGTCAGACATCATATTATTAATGCTTTCGAAGTCCCAATCATCAGCAAATGAGCTTGGTTTTACAAAGTCACTCAAGGAGATCTTAATTTGGTGTGGATATTTCAGGATTTCGACCGGACCATAAATTTCATAGTCAGTGTTGTCCCAGGCTACCCCACCCGGTATCGGATTGGCTGTGAAGTTGACTGAAGAAAGTTCTCTTTTCTCGATGTGTGAAGATGTGTGTGGTTTGAGGATCAAGTTGATTTTCTGACTTGCTGTGTCCATTTTTGCATATTTTCCCTCAATGAAGCGTCCCAAAGTTAGTATCATGATGAGCCAAAGTATGAGGATAAATGCACCAAAACCCACCCAAAATTCAATCCATGGGGAAATCAGATATGTTTCTTTCAGTTGTTTCAAAAGTTCTTTAGCTTTATCTTTAAAGGTTTTTGATGATGGCTGTGTCTTTGATTCACTGAAGCCTTCAGAGGAATCATCGAAGTTTATGAAGTAGCCGGATGCTGTTCTGTCAACTGTTCCAATTGCTTCAGGATTACTGTTTCTTGCATTTTCACTTGGTACTTCATTATAGATTGGTGTGTCTCTGCTAAATGTTTTTATTTGGGCTTTCAGAGGTCTGAGTTCTATTGCATTGTTGCATAGTCCTTGTTGTTTTTCTGTAGGCGTTTCGAATGTGATGAGCCTCTTCGTTAGGACCTCTGTACTGGTAGCAAACCTTGGTGTTCTGCTACTTATTGGGAGTCCACTTGGCCTACCGTTTGTTATCGGCCACATGTTGTGGTTTTACCAGGTCGATGGATACAACTCGGTTCTCCTTTTTTCCAGCAAGTGGCGGTAGTACAACTGATCTTGTCCCGTTGACAGACAAGACTGGAACTGCTTTTCTGTAAGAAGGCCCAAATTCCTTCTTTACCGCGATCTTTTCCCTGACTAGATCCCCGACTTTTGGAATCCAGACAGGTCTTGCTGGGACAGGTGGTGGTTCTTCAGTGGTTGTTGGCTGTTGTTTCAACTTTATGTTGCTCAGGTCTTTTCTTGTTTTGTTTAAGTCCTGCAAAATTGCCAAACGGTCTTTGATATCAAAGCATTTTTCTTCTACCACTGAAGTCTGACTATCAATGTCAGAGTTCAACATCCTAGTTCCAAATAATAATTCGTACGCACTGAATCCCTTCAGAGAATTTCTTGGCAAGTTATTTAGACTACGTTGGACACTTATTAGATGTTTGACCCACCCAGCTCCCGAACCTAATACCTTTGCCGTTATAGATTGCTTTATGTCACGGTTTTTTCTTTCAACAATTCCGTTCCCCTCAGGGTGAAATGGACAAGAGTACCGCAATGCCACGCCCATGCTGACCATGGCCTCCTTATAAGCTCTAGAGCTAAAAGCAGGACCGTGGTCCGAATGCAGCATGCCAATTGCGTATGTGCCGATAAAGACTCGCAAATCTTTTATAACAGTTCTGGCGTCAGCCGTTCGCTGGGTCCACATCCATATGAATCTCGTGCATGAATCCACTCCGACCAAGATATATTTATAGTTACCGTCCCTTTGTAAGGGACCGCAGTGATCTAGATAAACACAGGCTAATGGTTTATCCGAGATTAGAAGGGGCGTCTGAGCTGGACGTCTCACCGTTGATACTTTCATTTTTTGACATATTTCACATTCTAGAACATAGTTCCTTGTTTGTCTTCTCATTTGTGGCCACCAGTATCTCTGTTTTAATAATGATACTGTGGCTGAGACTCCAGCATGGATGGAAGCAAGCCCTTCGTGTGCCGCTATTATTAGTCCTAACCTATGTTCCATGTTTGGAATTGCCCTATCCCCCACTCCAGGGATTCGAGCAAAAGGAACATTGTTTGCATCAGTTATGTATGAGTATTTTACTGGAAAGCCTTTCGGGAGTGTTTCTATCGAATCCTTTTCTGAAGCGCTGACAGCTTGTAATATCTCGCTGTCTATTTTTGTTTTTGACCGGGTGATGGCAGCTACGGAAGCCGTTTGCACAGCTGCCTTCGCGGCCTCATCAGCCAATGAATTCCCTGCAACGTGAACGCCATCACGTTGATGACTCAGTGTGTGTATCACGTGAGTCTTTGGTAGTTCTTTTTGTAAAAGAACTACTTGTTCCCAGAGCATTTTATGCTTGATTGTGCCTCCTTTTGCATCCTTAAAACCATTTGGAAGCCAGATCTGCAAGTATTCATTATAAGACTGAACGCAATAATACGAATCGCACACTATGAGCGTGGGGAATTCTCGATCGGTATTTTCAAGCGCCATCTTGAATGCCAGTAGTTCAGCTCGCTGAGCTGTGCAATCTCCTAGAGATTGCGTTTTAGTGAGGGTTGGTTTAAATTTCCCTTCGTGCCAGCGACCTTTAACAATCGCGCACGCAGCACTATAAGCTTGTTTACCCCCGACTGCGGGTTGTGCTGATCCGTCTGTATATATTATACAGCCGTAATGATGTAGAGGCAGAATTTCGGTCGGCGGAGGACATTCAAATTCATATTGGAGAAATTCTTGTGTTTTTAAGTTAGGATCAAATTCGTATGCCACGTCCGTTGCAGCAAGAGAATTAGCCCATTGTATCCATCTTGGATGGAGCGCTTTAGCATTTGGAATGCTTTGCCTTTGTTACCGCCTCTAGGGCTGGTATCGGTGTCACGATTATTATTCGTTTACCTTGTGCCAGGGCTCGTTCTTTTGCTATAGCTGTCTGTGTTGCAGTTAGAATTTTTTCCGTAGGGCTAAATTTCATTTCAGCCTTAGTGTACAAGTGTGATTTGAATGCAATTGGTACCTTTTCTCCCTCATTAGAGGTCAGGTATGTGAATCCGCATCTCCCTGGGATGACTCGAATCACAAGATTGCGTGTGTTATCACGTGTTTCTAATTTTGTTTTAATTAGCATGTCTGTTTGTAGGGATCTCAAAATTTCTGTGTGTATTTGAGTCCAATTGGATCTTTTAAAATCTGGTTTTATCAGATCATAAAGGGGTTTGACCCTTTCTGCGTAATTTGCAATGTATGTTCTTCCGAAATTTAGGAAGCCTAGAATCGACTGTAGGTTTTTTAGTGTTCTAGGTGCTTGGATTACGGCACATTTCTCTAGGAAATTGTCAGCCAGGCTTTTGCCTTCACTTGATAATTCATATCCTAAGAACAGGACTGTCAGATGGGCAATTCTGGATTTTTTAAAGTTGAATTCGTAACCCTCTGCAGCGAACCCAAGTATTATGGTGTTCACTCTTTTCAAGTGAGTCTCCAAGTCATCATCTGTTAAGTAAATGTCATCGACATAAGATAATGCTTCATCATCATATATTTGTAGTAATTCTGTTACTCTCGCTGAGAATACTCCCGGGCTGTTCTTGTACCCCTGGGCTAACCGACAGAATTGTTTTTGAGTGCCATTTATTGAGAATGCAGTTAAATATCTGCTCTCTGGTGCTATGTTTTGACAAAAGAATCCATTAGAGATGTCTATGGTTGTTTTGTATTTTTTGCGCACTGTGTTATTCATTAGTGCAGCACTATGCGAATTTTGCACTGCAAAAGTTTTGCAACATGTGTTAAGGTGTCGGTAATCCAAAACTAGACGATATGAATTGTCTGGTTTGGAGACCGGAAACAAAGGGTTGTTCATTTGTGAGGTGCAAGTTTCAATCACCCCCTGGTATTCTAGCTGATCTAGTATTTCATTTACCTGTTTTTTAGCTTCTTGCTTAATTGGGTACTGCCTTTGTGCAGTAGGTTGTGATTTTAACTGGATTTTGTGAGGAGGAGAGTCCTCATCCCATCCCACGTGATTTTTATATAAAGCAGGAGCTAGAGCCACTGCCCACTTTCTAGCAAGTGTGTATTTTTTATGAATTGGGATATGATTTGAGAAGGCAGGCATAATTACTTCTTCGCCATGAGGGCACTCCCTGACAAACTCTGGTGGCCAGTCTTTTTCAGCTAGAAGGATATCATAGCCCTTGGAGAGATTATCCCAAAATAGTCCCCTTATTTTCCTAGTCTTATCTCCCTCTATACGCAATGTTATTTCGTATATCTTGTGAGGTTTGCTAACTCTGGTGTCCGCAGTTTCCACTTGAAGATATTCATTCGTGTCCACTGTCTCCAGATGATTCATAAGGACTTTGCGAGCTATGCTCACTTCTGCTGCGCTGTCTAGCATTGTCTGAGCCCATTCTCCGTTTTTCAGTTGTGTCCTCAGTATTCTCGGCATTGTTAACTACCTTGATACTGGCTACCTTCTTTTTTGGAAATTGTAATTTCTTTTTTAGCTGAGCAGGTTCCTTGTCTTTGGACTTGGCGTGCTCTTCTCTTTGTTCTGATCGTCCTCTTCTTTCCGATTTCTGCGAGGAAGTCTGAAAAGATTGAGAGGGACGTGTATCAATGTCTTGATATCTATCAGGCTTTTTAATATTATCCCTATTTCTAAGGTTATATCTTTTCCCAGAGGGGTCACTCTGAGGTGACCTGTGTCTTTGGTTCGGAGATTTTTCTCTTCGCCTAGGAGACCTTCCTCGGGACTGGAATTTCTTTTCTTTAGGATTGGATTGTTTGTTTCCATCCCAGTTCTTTTTTGGTGATGTAGAATTATTATTAAAAAATATTTTTTCAGGACTTTCAATTAGTTGCGGTTTTACTGGTATTCCACCTAAACTATCTCTACCTAGTTCCTCATAGGATTTTTCTATGATTCTGGCAATTTCAGCTGGTTGGTCTGCTATATCTGTCTCTTTTAACCTCTGGCGAATCGCCACGTTTGCTGCTTCTCCTTTTATGTTGGCTAATAGTATAGCCGAGACCTGCTTGAAGTCTTTTAGTAATTTCATACCAAGAGTTAAAGCGGGTTCAGGACCATATTCATCTTGAATTTGTTTTAGCACATCTGGTATTACCGAAATGGATGGAACACCGTGCGTTTTTGTGTAGATGGAAGCAAAGACTGTACCCCAAGTGTCACAGTCCTCAATGTGTGGTGCGATTCCCATTGGAAGACAGATAGTCAGAATCCTGTGCTTTTCTAGCGGGGTAGTGTCTGGAAACACCGCCTCTATTTGGGTGATTTTCTGCGCTAGCCAAAATGGTATTTGTTCCCGTTTAGCCGGTACTTTACCTAGGCAGGACTGGATGTTCTGTGGTGTAATTTTATTTGTGTTCCCCTGGTGAGGGGTCAGCTGTGGGAGTTTAATCGCTGGCTGAATTGTTGAAGTCCGCATCACATATTGGACTAATTGTCTGTGTATTTTTATTAGTTGTTTTAGCTGTGTTAAAAGGTTTGGTGCAGACATCCCATCGATGTCTGGATGTGGTGTGTATCCGGCTAGGACCGGCCACGTTGCTCCTGGTCTACCTAAAGGACCGAGCCTGGTGATGTGATTATTATGTTTTAGGGCGCCATCAAATAAGAGCAAATGCTCTTGAAATTTGAGTGGTACTTCCACCTCCTCGAAAGGAGTGTACGTTTCAGGAAGTTCCTCTATTTTGTAATAGTGGAAGTACTTTGTTACAGGATTTGCTGCTGGAAAATTTATCCATGAATAGTATACCTCTGTCTGCCGATATTCGTGTGCCTCAATTACGAATATGACTGTGCCACCTCTAGGTGTCAGTCCATTTTCTATAAGTTTTATGGTTATAGATTTCCTTTTGATGACCGGGATGAGTATTATATCCGGGTCTGCGTCTTGCATGGTAGCATCAGCTGCTGCGAGTTCAGTTGCTAATCTAACTGCCTCTCTTTCATCCTCATTGTCTGACATTTTACTGTCCAAAGGGTTTTTTCTTTTGTTTGCAGATCAGGTTTCTTATGGAAACAAAGTTTAGATGCACAATATTTTGGAACTGTTTTTATCCTTCAACGTTGACTTGTACCAAGAACCATACATAGGAGTTCCCTCCTGCGAGGTCTGGCGGATATAACCTTTCACCCACTCCAGACGTCTTTGGAGTATTTGGAAAAGGGGTCTGAGTGAGAAAGCACGACTGAGTTACTCTAAATGTCTTACGTTAGTTTTATCGCCCTTTCCAAACGCGTTGGGCGCCATGTAGTGTAGTTCCTATCATCCCAATAGGCTCTGCGCATTGGAATAATACCTACAGCAGTAAAGGCCTAGACCAGACGTTAACTAGGTCTACTACTGTCGATACTAGACTTAAAGTTTTGGGTTTGCCAGCTTAGCTCAGAGTTCACTAGAAACTTTCTCGAATGTTCAAGGAGGACTTAACTTCCCTGATTAGACAAGAAGGGATTTAGTTTCTGACAACCATAGAACATGACAACTTTGCTCTCCCCTAATCAAGAGTATATCTCGAGAGTCGTGTGAACAAAAGGCAATTTATTTTACTCAGTCAGTACGTGCATTCTTAGTCTCATCAGATTGTAGAGAAAAGGAAGAGACGGGCGTGTTCAATAAAAAGGTGTTATTTATTGATCAGTCTCTTTTCTCATACAAGAGAAATGGATCGATATTATTGCAATACTTATAGTTAAGTAAAGTGCATACATTAAAAGCAATAGTATAAAATAATACTGTAAAAACATTGATATGGTTTCTAAGCCATAAGATGTTTAAAATGAATAAAATATATTACATACACATATACATTTGACTAAACGTACTCAACTGGTGTTTCTAAATACGCCTACCCCGTGTACCTGACCTAAGCCTAATACGTGGGCGGGAATAGAAAGTTACAGTTTAAGTTAAGTTTGTTTTTGCCAAGTGAGTAACTAAAGAATTCTCTGTGAGGGGTTATTCAGTTCTGTACCTGGAATCTAGGTTGAATGAGGGATGGTATCTCTCTCTCTGGTCTCGATATTCCAGGCTGCCTGCGAGGGCTACCCGGAAACGCCGGTGCTGGATTTCTCGGCAGGAGAAAGCAGCTTCTCTCAGCGCGTCAGGAAGGCGGGGCTGCGCCAGCGGGGTCTGCTCTGCTCTTCGCTTCGGCAAGTATGGCTGCTCCGTCTCGTCACCACGCGTGTGTTTGCATAGGGCAATATCGGTAATATTTATACCTTTAAGGTGCCGAGATTGACGTAAGGATGGACATAGATACGTCAATAAGGATGTCATACGACTTGCTCGTTAGCACATTCTTTTACTGAAGTTCTCGGTGAAATCAAAACAATGGCCGCAGGGTTTTGCCCAGGTTGTCATAGGTTTGATTTGTTATGAGAACTCCGTATGCCTTATCAGGGGCTGGAGGAATATCGCTTGTCTAATTAGATCGTAAGCGTTATGACCTAATCAGATAACACGTTCCTGTGCCGTAGTGTGACTGCGTCAGATAACGGTATCTGCATCATGGGGGTTTTCTGCCTCATGGGCTGACTACTTAGTTAACTTGTTAGTTTGCTAACCAGAATAGGGTCAGGAATAGGGGGATCGATTCAGAACCTATAGGAATACATCACAGTCCCTGAGGCAACAGACTTGGAATTGAGTGAATGACTCTTGTTCTTGGCCAAAACTCAACACTTGCAAAGAGAAAGACCCTTGTGGAAGTCAGAAGCACCCTAAGTCTCCTCTGGACTACTGGCACTAGTGCCCTGCAAACTACAGGTAACAACGCTCACCGGATCTAAACAATCGCTGTCCATCGGGCCCTCAGAGGGATCGCCCAAATCCAGGTGGTACAGTGCATTGTGGGAGTAGTAATTTTGCCTGCCCCGAAGTTTTAGGCTGCTAAGTTACTCCCCTTGATGAAAGGAAGATCTCAAAACTTTTCATTGTGCTTACCGCTGCCATGGCTTATTTGTCGCCAGTACGGTAACCAACCCCCACACTCAACGCTGCAGCTGCAGAGAACACTGTGCAACCATCATCTGATGTTAGCAGCTGTGTACCTGCACCCGGACAGCACAGGCTAGGTAATATTGATCTGATTGAGGTGGCCTGGTCCTGGGGCCTGCATGACCTTATGTCTAAGGGGTTCCAAGTAACTGGACCTTCAAGTAACCGATTGTCACTAGTGGATTTTGCTATTGATCTCAATGTTATTTTGTCTATGTATTTTACTGCACTGATTTAATGTTGCTTAAAAAATCTATCACTCCGGTTATATGTATGATATTCTGTTTGTTTTGATGTCCAAATAAAGAAAAAAATACTTTTTTTAAAATAAATTGGTGTTGGATTTCTCTCGAGTCATGTCAATTACTTATCATCCATGTTGGTACTCTGAAATGCTTAACACATGTTTCTCTAGTAAAGCCTTGCTGCTCTTTGCAACTCTTCCAGGACTGAGTTAAGGATGTATAAGTGTGAATCCAAGCATTATCTTTGGTGTATTGTGTTAATATTACATGATAAGGCCCCCTAGCCATACAACATAATATTCCACTTTCCTACAGAGGCCGATGTAAAAAATTTCCATTAGCAAAAAGTGGTCACACTAACTTTTTGTGAATGGAGGGAAACACATTTGCACACCGAGCTCTGTACAAATAGGTCAGTTCACAAAATTACAAATATAGTACTTAGGTGCAATTCGGCCTACCGCATCAACATTCGTGAAATATGTTGCAAATTGTGACACACTACAGTTGGATTCCATCACATGGATGGTGGCCTGCTGGGATCAGTGGACCTCCATCACTGTGATCTCATTTAAACGACGTAAACCTTTTTAAAATGTAGCCTGTTTCCTTAAAGGAAACTGGGCTGCATTTCAAAAGAAAAGGTTTTTTTTGTTGGTTTGTTTGAGCTTTGGCAGTGGTTCATCCCCATGCACCACTGCCCACTTCCCAACAAACTTTTTTAACATTCATAGAGGAGAAGGGGGGTCGTTAGGGGGGGACCCCCTTCCCTTTTACAAATGGGTTACCACCTCTTTTGAGGTGTAGGTAAAATTTAATTGTTTTGGGACCTGGTTTCGGACACAAAGCATTGATACTTTAACAAATCGCTGTTTGGAAGGAACACACTAAAGGCACCCCTTCCAAACAGAAATTCATTATAGGTAAGGCTTCCAGTTTTCCCTTTTTACTGATTGTTACAGATAAATACATACCAAAACCAATCTATTTCCTGTCTGTATTTATTTTTAAAAGCGGGAAAATGCAGAAAATGGTTCTTCTTATGACTGACTCACTTTTTTGTTCTTCATGAATCCCAGAGCAACTGCTAAGCAGATAGTCACCAGGGGGATTTAAAAACAGTATGAGTTTCTCTTAAGTACAGGAATGTTAACATATATTTGTATATAATGCTAATATTTTCTTCCCAGTGTAGTGTGTTGTTACATTTAGCTGCTTCATTTACTAAAATGCAACAGGCATCAAAGAATGCGTGTGTGTTTATCAATTAAATAAATGTGGAAATATACCATTTTATGAGCCCCATTTACTCTCAAAACATAAAATAATTATGGATAAGTCCCAATAAAATAGCCCAAAAATAAGTATGGGTAAATACAGACGGAAATGTCCAAAAATAAATAACATAAAACCGGAAGTCCTAATTATGGGGGTTTAAACCCATTTTGCTGTTTGTAACCTGTTACCAAAACAGAAAAAAAGGTTTAGTACATAACAAAAGCCATTTTGCAGTCATGTACCCTGTGATTTTGCAAATCGCAGACTTTGCGGCCAAGAAATGGCTTTGTACATCAGGCCCAAAATGGTTTTGAATTCTCTTCTGAAGCATGAATTGGGTGCAACAGCCCTGTGGTCCACTGGCAGGGAATTCCGGAGGGTGGGGCAAGGACCGTAAAAGATTGTCCAATAGGATTAGTGGTATGATAATTTGGAATGAAGCGCAAGGTATGTTGCTAGGAGCCATGAGGTCTGCTAGAGAGATAGCTCGTAAAATGAGAGAAGATATAATCCTAAGAAGAGCCATGTAGCTTGGAAGAGTAATTTAGCTATGGATGGTAGTACTGGGTAAAAAATGCCAATGCAGAAAGTTAACAGCAGCTTCACAAGTCAATCAAACAAGTTTTTCTGGCGAATTTTAGAAGATGCATACCATTCTCAAAACATATTTCAGTTAATTTTTCAAGGAATGACTCTCCATGATAATATTATTTCAACTGTGAGTTCTCTGGTATGCCCAGATCAGGGCAACTATGGCACAAACAGCGAAAAACAGCCAGAAGCGTTCCCAAATTCACTGAGAGACTTTCTATAAAATATGCAAACTGCTCAGAGTATGGCAGAAGTCTTTAACGCAGTGTAAAGACGATGCTAAGTGAACACATAACCCATTAACTAAATGCTGGAACCCTCTTCAAATCACATATAATACTTTTGCTGTCATTGGATGGGAGTGGATTCCCAGGAGCTCAACACTTTAAAACTTACAACATTCCTGATTGTAATTTGGTTTTGTACCATAAATGTGGAGGCATGCTTTGTAATTTCTTTTTGGGATTGTGACAGTTTAAAATCTGTTGTTACTTTGTGTGGGTGGAAAAACCTGTTTGGTGTGTCAAAGAAGGTGTTCAACTGCCGGAGATCCAGGATGGGCCTGAGGCCCCCCTCTTTCTTTGGCACGAGGAAGTAGCAAGTAGAGCACCCTTTCCTCTCTCTGATTCTGGCACTATCTCGATGCACCCTTGGCCAACAGAAGGTTAACCTCCAGTATTAAAATGTTGGCACGGTCAACTGATACCTGTCCTGATATAGGGAATATATGACGGAGGAAAAAAATAAATGGAAGGGAGTAGCCCCTCTGAATGAAATGCATCTCCTATCATTCTGACATGATGGATTTCCAGTGGGGGAAGAAGAAATGGTTCCTAGCACCTGACAGTGACCCTCGGAAGGGATATCCGAGCAACCCGTGGGTTGCAACAGCAAGGGAAGAGGAAGCAAATGACTGCTGACCTTGCTGAAGTGAGCGGTTTCAGTCACTACTGTATCCTCTGCTGTGAAAAGCCTGGATTTGTTGTTGCACCGGTTGAGAAGGCTGTTGCTGATCACTAATCCTCTTGAGTTGACCCTGAATTTCCTATATTGAAATTGAAGAGACTGTAGCACATCTATCTTTCAATTGTTCTAGTGCTAAATGGACCTTTTCCCTAAATAGCTGGTGCCATCAAAGGGTTGGTACATAAGGGATACCTCTGTATACCCTGAAAATCCTGCTGAGTGCATTCAAGCATGTTGTCCAATTACCACACTGGTGGCAAAAGTGCATCCTACGCCATCAGTAATATTCAGGCCAGTTTGAAGCAAATCTTTAACTACATCCCGTCCATGCTGAATCGTGTGGGTAAATGTTGCCCTGGGGTCCTGTGAGATCACGGGCAAGATCTCCATGGCCAATTTCCACAATGCTCAGATGTACCTACCCAAGAAGCACAGATGGCATCTTCAAATCAAGCATTTGTAGTGCTCTGCACACTACATCTGTGACGAAGTACTCTCTGTTGGTGAGTCCAACCAAGTTTTTGGGAAAGTATCTGGCACACCTGTGTACTGTAGGCCTAAGTAAAGTCCATCACCTCCTCGTTATCGTCTGCCCCATGGGGAACATATTGTAAGTCTTAAACCTCATCCAAGTCAGAACCGAACAGGGCCTCCACCCTCGGATAAGACTGGTGTCATGGGAGAGGCTGAGAGTCAGGGTCAATCACTACAGGTTGTGCCTTAGTAATTTTGTTATGCAACACAGACCTGGTGTAGGTTGATGTTTGTTGGTAATCAAACAACCATCTTCGAGCCAACACATGGACTGGTGGCACAAGCATTTTGCGCTGAAGGGACTGCCATGGACCTTGGTGTTGATTGGGGCCCAGAGTTGATATCAGGAGAAGGCCCGCTGGCAGAAGTCGAACTATGGGAGGCCTGTAGCTCCAATCCACCTGCAGGCATTCCACAGGAAGCCAGCATATCTTATAAATCTGCAACACAGCCTTTTCAAAAGCTTGTAGATGCTGAGTGGTCGACAACAACTTGGGAAATTTTGGGGCGTGCAAAGAACAATTACACAACATGATCTGAGTCAGAAGACGTTGGAGAGATGGGCCCTTGGAGTGCCTACCATGCAGCTTCTCACCTGACTTCAAGTGGTGGGGTGGGGCTGAATCTCGCTTGGTATTCTTGCAATTCTGCAGTGTTTTGGATTTTGAGCCGGCCGAAGACTTTAAGTGGGACAGAGGCTTGGACCGGGTACTGGGCCAATATACTGACACTGTAAGGGTCATTTTACACTTTTTCAATATTGCAGTTGTATATGCAATCAAAGGTGAATACAGTTTATTCTTTAAATACAGGATTCCTTTATATGAGGTCTTATTTTTTTCCTCAGAGAAAACATTCTAGGGGCATCTAATTTGTATTTAAGGTTAATGATGTTATTGAAGTACAAGCTTTAATATGCATTTTCTCAGATTTACCTATTTCTAAATTGTGTTTGGAGCTGCCAAGATAGGCTCAAAAGGTTTCTTAGGATTGCGCCACTAGCACTGCTGAATGGCAGGTTTGCCAAATACTAAGGGGCAGATTTACAAGCCGCCTGCACCACCACTACACCACTTTTCCTGACGTACTGGTGGCGCAGGGGGGTCCTCCATATTTACAAGGAGAGGAAAAGTCACCCTGGCTGACTTTTCCTCTCCTTGTAAATATGGCCTCTTCACACGCAGCACTGTGCGTGGAAGGGGCGATCCATGGGTGTTGCTATGGGTGTTCCAACGCAACACCCAAGGAACAAGACACATCTTCAGATTTACGAGAAATCGTAAATCTGGAGATGCGTGTGAATGCTACGCCACCCTAGAGGTGGCGTAGCGAGGCGCACGAGGAGAAATGTTTTCATTTCTCCTTGTTTTTTCCTCTTTCAATGCGTGCTGCATTCTACAGTAAGCATTGAAAGAGGGAAAAGCCTCTTGTGATTGTTTTTGTGCAGGAAGGTGTCCCTTCCCGCACAAAAACAATTTCCCCACAACGCAGGCATCCTTGCACCATGGTGCAAGGGTGCCTGCGCCGGCGCATGGCAGCAGTTTGTGCGCCAGCGCAGGGGAAGCACAGAGATGCCACATATTCTTGTAAATGTGTCCATCTCTGTGCTTTCCAAACTAACGCAGCACGGCGCAGCAAAATGACTTGCTGCACCGTGCTGCATTACTTTGTTGTAAATCTGCCCCTAAGGCTCTCTAGTACTGATTCCATCTCATTCCTCTTTCTTTCAACACCCTATACTTCCTGTCTCTTCATCTCACTCTTAAAGGTTAATTTTCATCCCTGATTTCTCACTGCCACTGTTTTTCCAGCCCTCTGTCCCTCCTTTTTTTCTCTCTTGTCTGCCTTTCTCTCTCTCATTTTAGGTCAAAGTCCCAGTGACCAACAAAGAGTTCTGGTGCATACTTACCACCGGTGGTTCTCACTGGCAAATATTAAGCACTGTAGAGAAAATATTTGTAAATACATTTTACACACTTCTACCAGAGCCAAACAGGAAAGATGTTTTGTGCCCTGACTCACACATGCATGTAAAGTTATGCTTTCACCTAACGATACATCCCTCTATGTATCCGTTGTCACTCAATTACCATCCTTCCCGTCTCTTGCCAAACTGACCATTTCAATGTCTGCTAAAATCTCAATGATTCAAACTCCATATTCTATTGAGTGACATACATCCAGTCAACCATATTTTATGGGAGGAACTCAGAAAGAACAGGAAGTGCACCCATCATCATAGAGCCTCCTCAGGGGAAAAAATCGACCGTAGACATCACACTAACTAGAGTCCGTAAGGAACCAAAACAGTCACAGCAAAAAAGAGACGCAAGCAAAACTGGAGACCCGTTGTCGGAGATCATTAATGAGAGAAATGAGATATCCACACGCCACGCTTACAACGCATCAGATACCCTCCAGGGGGAAGAACTGATGCCTTCCCTCAATGACAGAACTTCTCCAACCAACAAACTTCAAAATGTAAATCTAAGAATAGCTAGCTTGGAAAATGCCGCCCTTCCCTTACCCCCAAACAGGTCTAAATGAGACTCACCTAGAACGATATACTCCACAAATAAGAATCTAGGAACACAAAACAAAGACAGCGCATCAAACACGGCAAACAATATCAGAAGAGACGACCGAGCTATGGGGAAACAGAAGAAGTTACAGATCAAAAACTCAGAACGAAAACTCAGGATCAAAAATAGTGACGTTCGAATTAATCGAAGGAACAATCCCAGTACATCGCCTAGGATCATGAGAAGAATAAGGGAGCTCCAAACACAAATAAGAATCCTGTCACAGGATTTACTAAGCTCCCTTAAAGGAATAGAAAAACTACGGGATATTACGGAACACACTCGCACAGAAGTCGAGCTCATTCGAGATCTGCTTAATACATCCAAATGCAAGAGCAATAAGAAGGCAATGCCACTGTCAAACAGACAAAATAGACCAGACAGAAATCAGAAACACCTAACTGAAGAGGAAATCCGATCCCTACTCCGGGAGTATGAGGTCACAGACCGCAATAGATGGGAGGAAATCAAAATAGTACCAATAAACGCCAACAGAATACCTAAGCTGAATGAAAGAAAACCCAATCTCAACAACCTTCAACAAGTACAGTTAATCCCCGAAAAGCGAATTACGAAACCATGTAGAACTGAAAAATCTCTAAAATGCCTACTGCTCAACTGTCGATCAGCAACTAAACATGCGTCTGACATAGCCGACATCATTATTAACCAGGAAATAGACATATCAATCCTCACGGAAACATGGCTAACTGAATCCTCGTCCCCAGTCATGGACCTTCTGGTGCCACCTCACTACAACATAGTAAGACTTGATAGACGAGGAAAAACAGGAGGTGGTATAGCCTGCATACACAAAGCAGACTTAGAAATTAGCCAAATACAATCCGACCCTCTGGAGTCATGCGAATATCTAGGTCTCAACATAAGATCGGCTAACATACAACGTTGCATGCCTTATATCACCCACCGGGAAATAATATGAACTTCATTGACCAGCTAATGGAGATCATCACAGCCAACGCTAACTCTGACACTATTAACATATTTTTAGGAGATTTCAATCTCCACTGGAATAATAACAACGGCAAACAAGTCAACACGTTGAAAGACTTTTTAACGGAACTAAACTTATCCCAAACATGTTTACAACCAACTCACTCGAAAGAAGCAACATTAGACTGGATAATCTCGAAAAATGATAATATATCAATCTTCTCAATAGAACCATGCGACTGGTCAGATCATCATGCCATAACTTTTACGATACCCACATGGATGAAGATACAAACTTCACAGTCTATTAAAGTCAAAAGATGGATGCGGGATACGAGAGACTCAGCAATGGAACTACTAATTGAAAATGTCAGGAAAGACCTAATCCTACCTCACAACATACAGAATGTAACAGATTTAACGAACCATTGCACTACCTCAGTAACAAATATAGTCGACGCCACTATACCGCTAAAATTGAAAAGAGTCACAGAAAAGGAAAAAAAAACATGGTTCAATGGGACATTGAATGAAGACAGGCGAAAATTAAGACAGGCAGAAAGAAAATGGAGACAACACCCATCATCCCCGGAGCTGAAATCCCTTAGAAAAATCAGAAATTAATATAACAAAAAAATCCTCAAATCTAAAAAGGAATTTATTAGATAAGAGCTAGACAATGCCAAAAACAGACCACGGAAACTATTTGAGATCTGAAAACAACAATCGAACAAGCAGGCCAAATCTGCCCAAGAAGTCACCAAAACGCCGCTAAGCTGCGTAGAGTTCTCAAACTTTTTCACCGACAAAGCCAACAAGCTGGATAGAGAACTCAAGATTGCTGCAGACAATCCTGACTACCACACACCATCATGGTTCAACACTACTCCAAAAGAAGGGGATAAGTTCCTAAAAAACAAAGCACACTGGGACACATTCAAATTATTGAACCAGTATGACATTGCTAAAACGGTATCTGACATCAAACCTAACAACCACTATAACCACCCACTACCATCAAAATGCCTGAAAAAAGTCAGGCATATCTTGATTCCTATATGGACAGAAATAGTAAATGCCTCTCTCGCCCAGGGGATCCTTCCAGAATGCCTAAAAACAGGTCAAGTAATACCGATCATCAAAAAACCTTCAGTGGACCCAGCTGACCCAAATAACTATCGCCCAGTGACCAACATACCACTCCTTGCCAAATTAATAGAGAAATGTGTTCAGAAACAGCTGAACCAACACATCGACAATTTCTCACTATTAGATGACTGCCAATCGGGATTTAGAACAGGTCACAGCACGGAAACGGCAATCCTACACATTGTCGATGATGCACTACAAGCGCTAGATCAAAACCAATCTTGCCTACTCATCCTCCTAGACCTATCATCTGCATTTGATACAGTTAACCACGAAAAATTACTGAACAGACTCCAGGACAGGATGGGAATATCCGGTACAGTTCTGAAATCGTTCGAATCCTTCCTACACAACAGAAGTCAGAGATTCCTGGTCAACCAATCACTTTCACCTTCTTGTCCAAATGCAATAGGAGTACCTCAAGGATCGACATTATCTCTCCATCATTGTTTAATTTGTACATCGAACCCCTTACAGAAATTCTGCGAAATTCCAAAATATCCTACCACATGTATGCGGATGACACGCAGATATACATCAAGATCGCGTCCTTGGAAGACATCATCCTAATGAATGAAGCCCTCAAAATGACACTAAAATGGCTATCTATCAATCATCTGAAGCTAAACGCACTTAAAACTGAATTCTTACTTATATCGCCTCAAAAGAACCAAGCAGAAGTGAAGGAATGGTCTAAAATGATCACAGTGTTAAACTGTACCCCCACACTAGTGGACTCGGCGAAATCACTTGGAATCACACTGGATGAGAACCTAGACATGAAAGCCAACATTAAAGCAATGGCAAAAAACGCCCGTTTTCATCTGTGCTACTTAAGAAAAATGAAATCATTTTTGACTGAGTCGGATCTAAAACTAGCAGTACAATCACTGGTCATTTCAAGGATCGAATACGGGTGTACAACGTCAGCAGGTCTGCCAAAAATTTCAATAGCACCATTGAAAGCATGCCTTAATGCAGCAGCAAGACTTATAACCGGAACGAGGAAATTTGACCGTATCTCCCCGCACCTGAAGGCGTTAAATTGGCTACCTTACGAAGCTAGAATACAACTAAAAATGGCATGTATTACCCACAAAGCTATTCATCACAACACACCTAGATACCTTCCCCAGAAAATTGAAATATCGGGAGGAAACAGACCTTCCAGGAGTGCCAAGCATCTGATGCTGAGACCACCAATCTTCAAGAAGAAAAAAACATACGATAGAGCGTTTTCAGGAGCGGCCCCCAGAATCTGGAACTCTATCCCGCCGAACATTAGAAAAATGACTAACACTGCAACATTCAAGAGAGAATCCAAGATCTTTCTCATGAGTAAGTTCCTTCCATAGACAAGGCAATCCATCACCTGACTTAAAGGATACTACATTTTTAACTATGGGGAAATTTATAGGAAATCACCAACTCTATACTGATACTGTGGTCTATACATACTCCATAACCTACCTCAGATCACTGTATACTATCGTACTGTACATTATGGAAAGACGTGTATGTAATTTTACTGTATTTCTTGGTGTGTTAAGCGCTCTGATACCTAAGGGTCTTGTTCGCGCTATAGAAAACTTTTAATAAATAAGAATGAATGACTCCCATTTCAGATAGGATATTCTGAGAGCAATAATAACCATAAAGGGTCTGAAACTGGAGCTGAAGTACCATGGTCCTGACTGTGACCGCTTTGAACAGTACAAGGACGTCTCTCTACACATCTCTCTTCTGCCTGCTGCTAATTCTTCCATTCATTCCACAAACATGATTGCAGAGAATGCCATCAATCTTCCACCTTGCCTGGAAAATGACCTGTTTTGCAGCAGCGCCACAAGAGAAGACGTTGTAGCAGGTATTCACAAAGCCAGTGTCGTAGAAGTCAGGAATCCATGCCATCAGCCTTAAGGGCCTGATGTAGAGTCGCCTGACAGGTTATGCCATAACAATAGTGATATCCCGCTGCCAGAATATAAATACATTATATCCTATGTAATTTATATATCGGCAGATGGGATATCTGGCACCGTTGTGATGAGTAACCCATCCGCTGAGATTTAAATCAGGTCCTAAGTCTTTGTCTGAAGTAGCATTCTTGTTTACATAGCATTCAAAAACAATACCAGGCGTTCTTCAGAAAGTCCCTGACAGTCATATATTTCCAGAAGTGCTCCAAATTGCAAAGTTTCAGAAACACAGTTCCTACCAGGTAGATAATTGTGCATAAGTAAATGCTGCCTGAAATATGCATTTACACCTGTATTTTCTCTCTTAGGTATTTCTTGCCCACTGTATGGGACCTGATTTAGAGTTCAGCAGGTGTGATAGTCACAAAAATGACGGATATCCCGAGCTGTATTTCAGGTGCATTGTATCCAGTGGCAATTGCAATATGGTGGACGAGATCTCAGGTGCATTGTATCCAGTGGCAATTGCAATATGGTGGGCGAGATCTCGACCATGTTTGCAAAGTAGTATCCCATCTGTCAAACTTTAAATCAGGCTCATACTCCACCTACACAGCCTAAAACGGGTGTGTTCCACTAACTTTCCCACACAGTAAGAAATTATGAGCAGAAAATCATTTCAAATTCGGCCGGGAATATATTTCCAATAAATCATTTGGTTGAAAAATCGGTACTCCTTGCAGTTTCAGTTGTCTGTAAAACGCCTGTCTGGGAGTGCCAACATGTTGGTCTCTCTGTACAAAGGTTTTCATTGAATTTCCTGTGAGCACACGTCTAGGTCTATATATTCATTCTGCTTTGCTTCTTCCAAATCCCAGAAATTTCTATAACCTAAGATGGGAATAAGTCTACCCATAAGGGAAATGTCTGCAGGGGTCATTTTTCTACAACCATTAATTAATTATTATTTCAGATTTTGCTTTTTTAGGGGCAATAATATTTCAAAAAGAAACATTTTACATTCCAACTATGGACATAGTAAGCGTACACTTGTAAGGTGGTTGACAAATCTAAATAACAGTTTAGATTTGTATTAATTGCCCAAATGTATGAATACGATTGGTGAAACCAAATATATATTTATAGCAATGTTCTAGCTAAAGGAATATAAAGGCATTTAATGTATATATTAACTACAGAGGGTCTTTCAAGTTGCAGCAGGTATGTTTTTACTGCTGTTTTGAACACTTGAAGAGAGGTGGTAGAAACTGAATATGGAGCAAAGGTAAAATCCTCAGAGCTTGAGGACAGAACAAATCGTCCTAGATGCGGCATAATTAGATGTTAGTTAGATAGTTAGGGGCCAGATCACTGATTGGAATAAAAGTCTTGTTAGTTTGTATAAGGGACCTCTACTTGGCAGTGACCCCGCCAGCATAGTGGCAGTATGCCGATTTGATATGATGTCTGAGAAATATAATATAGCCTTATAGGCTGCAGCAATGGGCTAAACGACCATTAAAGGCCCACTCAAGGGAACAGGACTTTAATGCCGGTATAGCCCAGCTAAAGAGGGCAATAAGGCTTTTAGAACATTCAGCCACTAGAGGGCAGAAGATTCTAACAAATAAATCAAAAGCCTCACAAGCCTGAGGGGATTGAAATCCCTTCGGTCTCCGTGAGGTCTTTGTTCACAGCAACAGCTGTGAACGACAACATTGGAATGTTCGTGCTCCCGGCTTCTACCAGCCGTTAGAAGCCCGGAGCGACTCCATTGTTTTAAATGAAGCTCTCAACTTTGCAATGTTCTAATATATTGTAAAATGTAGAACTTTCTTTAGTAATGCCTGAGAGTAACAGAGGAAACCTGCCAGAAGGCATTACCGTAGTCCAGCAAAATGAATACTAAAGAGTTGATGAGTGTTTTGGCTGCGTAGAATTGTTTGAGCAAGCAGATACTTCATATTTTCGTACTCGAAAGTATGTCGAGATGACTGCATCAGTTACAAAGGCTACCATTTTCATGGTTGTGCTGAAATAAATGCCCAGGTTTCTGACTGAAGGGTGAATTTCAAATGGCTTGGGTTAAAGAAGATTTAGTCAATAAAATGAAAAGGTGCAGTAGAGCAGTGTGGCATGGGATTTCACTTTTTACATGAGTGTCAAGTCAAGTCAAGTCAAAATATATGTTTATTATGACCTTGGTCTTTAAACAATACAGTGTGTAAAACGCCGATTTGAGTATGCGACATAAAATTGTACACTTATTATTTTTAAAAACGTGTCCATTAAAATATCATACACATCATTATAAAACTACATAATTTATATACAAATGTTAAAACCTAAACACATTCTTATCCCTCCAAGGGTCTCTTCTGCTAAGCTAAAAATACAGTAATGCAGGTTATTCTTTGGCCCTCAGCGCCCCCAGGGCCTCCTTTAGGAACTTCCCGAGGGCTATTACAATATCCAAGTATGGGATTTCAAATAGGAGTCTGGCCGCCTGAAACCTTGTTTTTACCTCATATTTTAGAAATACTGGCCGCAGCCACCTTTTCCTATATTCTAAGAGTACCGCACAGTCTAGCAGGAAATGCATCAGGTCCCCCTTGGTTCTCAAGTTACACCTACAGTGACCTTCCTCATCTAGCATTCTTATATTGAGGTCTCTGTTTGTTACCCAAGGGTTGATACCAATTCGAAGCCTCAGAATCTCTTGCCTGAGGCCACGATTGGGTAATCTATCAAGATATGGGAACCAGTTTTCCTGGGTCCACGCATTTAACATGTGTGCCACAGATTTTTTCTTAGTTAGGTAACCCATATCAGTTGATTTCGAGACCTCTTTCCCCCTTTGCTTCAGATCGCCTTTGGAGATAAGTATTTGATATGAACTCAAATCCAAATCGATCTCAAGTGCGTTGCAAATTCCCTTCAATTTTTCCCTACTGGACTTTGCCCATTTTAACTCGCTTTTCTGAATTTCTTTACGACACCAATATGCTACTTTTTTACTTTCGGGGTCGTCTAGTCTCTTCCAAAATCTGATCACAGCCATCTGGGTTAAAGACACCCAAGACTTTGTACCTAATTCAGTTCTGATGGCTTGTATCATTGCAGATTGAGGAAGAGATAGGAGCCTTTTTATGCAGTTACCCTCTATCGTGTCCCAAGATCCCTTACCGCTCAAGTAAAGGATCTCTGCGCCATATAAAACTTGCGGGGGGATCATTGCATCAAAGGCTCTGAGTAATGGGCGGTGTGATTTCTCGCCATAGTCCCCATTAAACCTTTTTAGGCCACATATGGAAGAGAGTGCCTTTGCTTTTTGCGTTTCCATGTGGGTAGACCAGTTTAAGGCCCTGTCGAACCAGATACCCAGATATCGGTACTCATCTACTGACTCAAGTTTGAGGTTCCCTATGAACCATCTAAATCTGCTCGGTTTTTCCCAAAGCATAGGATTTTAGTTTTGTCCAGATTGATGGTTAAGAATTTGTTGGCACAGTAGGTGTTGAAAGCATTTAGCTTCCTTTGGAGGCCTCTCTCGGTCTGGTCTATGATCACCAGGTCATCCGCGTACAATAGGCAGGGTATCTTGTTTCCGTCCATTTTGGGGCTGGCACTACCTTCCACCTCAAGGTGTGCCGGGAGGTCTGACAGGAAAATCGAAAATAACTGGGGGGCCAGCACACAACCCTGTCTTAGCCCGTTGGCGATGGGTATTTTGGGAGTTAGGGAGCCCCCAGTGTCTTTAATTACTTGCCCCCAATTTTCCCTATGGAGTTCTATTATTATAGTGAGGAGGTCTTTTGGGATTTTTAGCCTCTTTAATGTATCCCATAGGCTAACTCGATCCACAGAGTCAAAGGCTGCTTTAAAGTCGACGAAACAACAGCATAACTTGCCATTTTGTTCCGTCGACTTCCTCGCCATCGCCCATAGGGCAAACCCGTGGTCTATTGTCGAGTGGCCCGGTCTAAAACCGCCCTGTTCTATGGGGATTATTTGGTGCGCCTCAACCCACGTATTCAGTTGTTTTAGGACAATCTTAGCGAATACTTTTTCTCCAATGTCTAGGAGATTAATCAGCCGATAATTTCCTGGAGCATCTTTGCTCCCCTTTTTATGGATCGGCCTGATTATGGCCCCTTTCCAGGTTGGGGGTATTACTCCTTCTTTTAGTACTACCTGGAACATCTTTGCAAGGAATCTTGCCCACCATTTGACCTCGGTCTTCAAGATTATTGCAGGTAAATTGTCTGGGCCTGCTGCCCGGGTTAACTTAAGATCTTTTATTGTGTACTCGACTTGTTCTTCATTAAAGATAACTAAAAGATCTTCTGAGATTCCTTGCCAGGTTTTGGCCTTCATCTCCTCTCTAGGACCCCTCACCCCGTACAATTCTCTTATATAGGAATCCCATGCTGCCTCACTCACCACACAGCTTAATTCGCCCTCTGATGATCCAGCTGCTGCCTTTACTAGCTGCCAAAATTGCCTTAGATTTTTATTCTCTATGGCAATTAAGAGTTCTTGCCAGCATTTTTCTTTGTGTGACCTTTTTGCTTCCAGAGCCATTTGCTTGAAATCTTTTTTCAGCTTAATTAGGTACTCATATCTCTCTTGTGTAAACTTCTGTTTTTGTTTCCTTTGTTCAGCTCTTATCTCCCTTTTTTTATTTTGGCACTCCACAGAGAACCTTTTACCACGATTTGATTGTTTTGCCCTTATCGGCTTATCCCCTTTTAATTTTATCTCCAGGCATTGAACTAGTTCTTCTAGTTTTACCATAAACCATTCCAGATTTTTATTCTCATAGTTTTCGGGGGCCGTTTTTATTTGCATGGCCTTCAATTTTTCTACGAATTCCTCTGTTAAACGTGTCGTCACTCGTTTAGGGTACTCAACCTCCTGGGTAGACACTGTTTCTCGCTGTAATTTCTTGCCCCCCGCTATTACTATGTGTAGGGTTTTGTGGTCGCTCACCTCTTTCTGTTCTACCTTGAAATGCCTAATCTGGTGGAAGTTCCAAGCCTGTAAAAAAATATAGTCAATTGGGCACTTCTGTTGCCCTGGAATAAATGTTTTTCCCGCTGGTGTATCAGACTCAGTTCTTCCGTTTACACAATGGAAGCCCCTGCCTCCTAGGATATTTGTTAAGTCACGGTCTTGTCTCGCTATTTCCCCAGATGGGAACCTTGCTGGGTTTATACCGTATGCCTCTAACTGTTCCCTATTCCAAATGTCAATCTTTTTTGGGTTCAGTTTGTGGTTGAAATCCCCCAGAATCATTACTGTATCTGCTGGATGATTTTCTAAAATACTATCTATATCTTTTTTTAAAAATCTCATTTCCCTTACATACTCCTCCCCATTTTCCCACTGCATGTATACATTTAATAAAATCAACATTTTGTAACTTTGATCCACCGTCATGAGTTCGATCCTACTTGCTTGGACCCATTTGCAATTTGTTTTCAACAGTTTTATTTCCCTCAATACTTTTGTTGATACCAATGTCAACAGGCCCCCAGACGGCCTCCCGCGGTTTTTCTTTATGGCGGGATGATTAATCTGGGCATAACCAACCAAATTTGGGGTATCGTCGCATAACCAGGTCTCTTGTAGGCAGGCAATGTCTACCTTAATTATGGTTTCCTTTATATATTCCCATTTTTGATCATTGCCTAGCCCATTTACATTCCAAGATAAGAGACCTAGTTCTTGCGAACCCCCTCCATCCTATTCGACGTCGCTCATACCGCCTTCATCCTCTGTATCCATGGTATTTCTTACAATGCTTTCCCCCTCGGGGGTATTATATAACGACCAGTTACCCCATGAAGAGTCATTGCCTGAATTATTGATTACAATATTCAGCGCGCTTCGGTCGCCTTTTGTTTCTTTATAAATGGTCACTTGTTTCTTCTGGAGCCCCGCATGATGTTTTAAAAAGTTATATTCTTTTGCAGATTTTGTCTCACACTCGGGGATAATCCTTAATCCCTGTTGCATTATTTCATTTGAGGCATTCAGGATTGCCCTTTTTACCAAGTCTGAATATAGGGTGATTTTTGTTATTTCCTTTCCCTGCTTATTTTCTTCAAAGCCAACCTGCTGAAGGTCTTTAGTGCTGATTCCTCTCAGACTGCCGCAATTTGCAAATGCGGCTAAAATCTGTGCTCTATTCGGGGGGTTTATAACTCTTGACGACTTCCTTTTCCTCCCTGCTATTATCAGATCCAGGAATAACCATTTGTTCTCTTCAGTCACACATAGATTCTTATTCATTTCGTTCCCTTGGTTGATGCTTGTTCTTCCTCCTCTCCGCCCATTGTTTCTCCTATTGGGTTCGCCATGTATCTGTGCTCTTATCATCCTTTGATTAATAGACCGCTCCTCCCTTGGCCTTGCTCTTTGGCTTGTCATGCAGATGGGGGGAAGGATCTCTGTTGCCTCCCGATGCGTCTTCTTGTTCCTTGGCACTCTCGGGGATTTAAGTGGCATAGGAGATTTTGCCTTTGTCTGGGCAGGTCTATGTGTTATCACTGTTGGGGCTGTAGCTTTGAGTACTGGCTTCTTCCTCCCCTTCCTTGATTCTTTCACTTTCCTTAATCCTGCTATTTTCTTTTGCCTGGTTCTTCCTGCCCTGTACCTGGGCCCGATTGTGGTATACCCTCTACAACTTTTTATCAGCATTGGTCTTCTTGAAATATACATGTTGTCCATAGTGATTGCTGATTCCTTTGCAGTATGTACTACGAAGTTCGTTTTGGATTCCAGAGATATCACACTTTCTTCTTCCAGTACTATCCTATTGTTTTCCTCCGTTGGTTGGGCTGCATCTGTTAGCATCACCCTACGTGGTATATGGCTTTTTATTTCTCCAAGTTCATCCTCAATTTTCTTTAAGTGATGTTTCTGTGCTTTTAACACTCCATTATTTGCGAGGGATACTTCCAGGATTCCCTGGAGTGCTTTCTGCATTAACAAAATTAGCTCCATCAGTGAGGTTGTGGGGGTTTCGGAGATCTCCGAATCCTGTGTCGTATTTCTTGCTGGGATTGCTGGATAGCTTGCCTTTAGGCTATCTCGCTGAGTAGGGGATTTTTGCAGTGGAGGATGCTGATGGAATTGATCTGGTGCACCCCCCCAGATTGCGCTCTGATTTTGATCTACATTACCCCTAAACTCCTCAATCCCTAGAGACAGTAGTGAGAACATTTTAGGTGAAGATGATAGACGTGGCGCCGAGATTTGGTGGTTTTGGCTCTGCAATGTCTGGTTCAAAGAATTGCAGTACGTCCCTATCTCCTCGTTATCGGGGTTGGCTTCTTCCTGGCCTTCACCTTTATTATCCCGACTCTTCTTTTCGTTGGATAGCCTTACAATTTCACCACTATCTGCGCCAATTTCCACTAAGTCTTCTTCTAGAGCCGATGATATTGCTGGGTTTGATGATTTGTAGTGTTTACCTACAAATTCTTTTACAGACTTTGATGCTGCCGTGTTCTCCTTCAATTTACTGGATATTTGAATGCATCCTCTTTTTGCCTTCACGTGGTTCTTCGTTACTCTCTTGGCTTTTCCTTTCTTACGTCTCCCTTTACTATTTTCCACGGATGTGGCCTGGCTTTCCTGGCTTTCGTCCGGAGATTTTGCGCCCTCCAGTGAATTACTCTTTTCTATCTCGTCTGGTAATTTTTGGCCTCTTTTAGGTGCCATTTCTTGGCGCCAAACTGTTGCTATACTGACGGTGGTAACTTAATTTTTACTTATATTAAAAAAAATAAAAAAAAATCTCACTTACCTCTGTTCTGCCTTTGGTGCCTTCTGCCTGCTGCCTGCTGCCTTGCCCCACTTGTAGCTCTATCTGTTTTGTTTTCACCCACTTCCCTGTGGGGTTTGAACTTTATACTCCTTGTGCTGCCTGTGGTTTTGCCTTAAACAGTCTTATCGGCTCTGCTTAGCCTGCTTGCCTTCGCCTCTTAATACCGGTGACAGGATAAGCTTTGGGGCAATTGCGTTCTCAAACGCTGCTGTTTTTTTGCCACAGCTGCATTTTCCTGTGTCCCACAGCCTTCCACACGCGCTGCACCCGCGTTCACACCCGCACCCCCGGCTCTCGCTGCTCCGTGTGCTCCGCAGCTATCCGAGGCGGGGGGGGGGGCTTGTCGTTTGACTCTGCTTGCTCCTGCCTCTACCGCGAGGCGAGGGCTTTCTTCTCTAAGGACGCCGCTGATGTCCGCGGCTGGGGCGGAGGCTGGGAGAAAGGTCCTAGCGGTTTGCACGTTTACCGCCAGCGACCTGAGATAATGAAAACCCTCCGTAAGATCCAACTCCGGGACGCCGCACTGCTTCTCACGTCTCCACTCAATTTCTCAACCTCTCGGCGATCACTGTGCTTGGTCTGCGGGGGCGTGGTTAGGCACGGCACGGCTAGGCTCAGCTAGGCAGCTACATGAGTGATTGCAGTGCCATTCGGTGTTGGATGACTGTGAGACAGTATGAACTAACTGCATGACTGAAGGTGGAGTGTGAATGCTGGAAAGGAGAAGAAGATTTGGGTATTGTTGCTGTAAAGGATTAAAATGGGGAGATGTCTCAGAGAGAGATGGTGTACAGTTATTAAAGAAGAGGTCCTAAGACCAAGCCTTGTTGCACACCTACCAGGAGGTGAGATAGGTGTTGATGTCTTATAGACAGGGCATTGAGTAAGAGTGGCTGGAAAGGTTAAAGGCAAACCTCAGGGAAATATTATTAACTTTTGATGCAACCCAGCTCAACAACCAAAGTTGCTGTATTGTGTCAAAGGGAGAGAGAAAAACAGTGCCATATTTACCAGAATTTGGCACTCTAATTTTTTACCCTGAACTGGCCGCACTTTAGGGTGCACGGCCCCAACTCACATACCTGTGTACCATAATGTAATGCTGGGAGCATTCTTTCACGCATAGGTTTTGTACTGGAAGGGTCCCTTTGCAGTACAAAATACAACCACATGACAACATTTAAAATATTTCCCACTCTGTATGTGTGTTGTACAGTGCAGTACATATGCAGTTGGAAGCATTTGGAGACATTATAAACTTGCTCCATCATTACACCTGCCTCAAGGAAGTTAGTACATTTCCCCTTGGATGCGTGCAAGGACAGTGATACCAAACCAAAGTAGAGAGGGGAAAGAGTAGGACGATCAATTATGTCAAAGGCAGTGGATCAGCCTACAAATATCAGACTAGAAGATAGTTGATTGTGAAGTTCAGGTGTGATGGCATTTGATACATATTAGAGTGCTGTTTGTGGAATATGGTTGCAGAAACATAATCAGAGGCGGTGAGTAGGTTGTTAAGTGTGAGGTGACTGAAGCCAAATCGTTCCAGAATATGGGGAAACAATGTAACCTAATATTGTGGGGGATAGTTGGAGGATTGACAAAGATTTGCAGTCATTTTTAGGCAAGGTAGAACAACAGCAGATTTAAAACATGTGGGGCAAATATGAAAAATGAGGGATTAGTTGGAGAGAAAGGTCAGGCTGCATAGAAGGCTTGATGTGAGGGTTTCAGTTTTTATGGCTTGAGTGCTGAATGAGTTAGAATGTGTACAGGAGGGGTTAGTGATATGATTACTGGAATAGTTTCGTTGAGAAAGATGTGACAAAGTGTGAGAATATTGATGGATGGGTTGGGGTGTGGTTTAGGGTAGTGGCAATGGAGCAGTATAGGGTAACCAGGACAGCTAGTAAGACTGAGTAGTTTGGCATTTACATCTTTAATTTGACCTAGTCTGCTGAATAGCATTGGAAGTAGTTGATAGATATGAGCCCCATATCTGCTGTTGTGGTAAAACTGAGGAGGCATGCACCCTTGCAGTACATGTCTTCTTGAGGCGTAGGGTCGCCATGAATGATCGCCGTGAATGATTGGGACGTGAAAACTGACAACGAAAGGTGGTCATGATCCTCTCTCTGATATATGCAAGTCACTGTTAAATCTCTGACTCAACCAGCATCACGAAAGCCAGAACGTCACAAAGGACCATGGTAAGAAAACATCCTCCCAACTGGTTAGAGCCCAGTTGCATTTGAAAACCCATCCGTGACTGCAGAGCGAGCCTCAGCATAGCTTCCAAGGTTCCAGATTGATTATGAGTGACTTTTACATAATTTGAATGTAATTATGAGTGGCATTCAATGACTATGAGTGACACTTTCTTGCACATATGCAGACACTTGAGCAATTAAATACAAAAGGTAATACTCACTGGATGCAACAGATAGTTGCTTGCATGATAAAATAAGCAATATACTATTAAAGTCATGTGTACATAACGTCTAGACCCGTAGTACACAGAGTGCGGCCCTGCGGCCACCAGCAGACAAGCAGGCCTTTCTTGGCCCGGTGAACTTTTTCATGGACCCCCCCTCAAGACCAGCACAGCTGCTCCATTCGTAGCGGGCTCACCAAGGTTCTCAGCTACACAAAAGAGAGCTGCTGGAGCATGGGCAATAGCAGCTTCACTGCACATGCTCCAGTGGCCCTCTTTTGTGTTTACTCATAGACTTTTGGGTAACAACTTATGTTCCATTTGTACTGCTAGCATCAGAGCCTTTTTTCAGAACTGCCCAGTTAGTTGTTTTTAAAGGCTTTCATTGGATTACAAACCTCAATTTTCACAGCAAATGTTCAGCAGAAACATGTTCAGCTTTTAACCCCTTCGCTGCGGGGGTAATTCCCTTGCTGTGCTAGGGGGAGGGGGCGCGAACAGCGCCCGCATGCTCATTACGAGCTCAGCTCGTCGTGAGGCACGACGCTCCTGTGCTCATGACGAGCTCAGCTCGTCACAGGTGCACCGGCTCCCGTGGAACGCTCAGCACAGCAGGGGAATTCTCCCCGCACCTGAGCGTTCCACGGCTCATGACGAGCTGAGCTCGTCATGAGCACCGGAGCACCGTGCCTAATGACAAGATCAGCTTGTCATGAGCATGGTAAAGGTTAACCAGTGATTACAGCAGAAACACTTTTTGTTGAATACTGATGTTTCAAATGCAATAAAGATTTTTATTTTTACTCTAGTAGCCCCGTCCCCATTGCCCTTACCCACAGGCCCATTGGTGCAGCCCTCGGCCACAAACCAGACTGTACATTCGGCCCCTGAGAAAAAGTTTGTGAGTACCCATGGTCTAAACCAAAACCAACTGCCCAACTTGACAAAACAGCAAATAAGATAATACACTAAGCCATGCTAAATCCCCAGTGAGATAATTCACAGTGTTGAGGTAAGAGTATCAGAGTCTGACGGTGACTTGTTCCTTACCCTAACCTGCATTAGGGTTATGGGCCTTTCTAATCAGAAACCAAATTAACACCCAGGCTAACATTTTATTTTGTGCTCCCATACATGTAAATGTAAAATCCGTATTTGTAAAGCGCAAACTACTCACCCTTATGGGTCTCAAGGCGCTGTCGTGGAAATTAAGTGAGATATTGCCCAGAGTCACATGGTGCTGAGATGAGCTGCCACCAGAGCCAGGGATCGAACCATGAACCCTGTGCTCCAAAGTCAGCTGTCCTGGCTGCTGCAACACACCTCTCCACAACTCCCATGCAACTTGTTGTGGGAGTTCTGTTGCCAGGCAGCAACAGGAACAATTCCTGGGGACTCAAGCCGGGACATAGGCAGGAAGTTTAACATCGGACCTTACACAGCCTAATCGGACACCTGTTGCTGGGCAGAGCTGCAGGGAAACAATTAAACAGATTCTGCCTTAGCTAACCTGCGTCAACTTGGTCTCCTGGCTCCTCCCTGGCAATCAATCAAATTAATGCAACATCATAATCAATTTACACACAGAATCTGTCGAGGCTCTCTTTCCCATGTGCAACCCAGCTGTATCAAACAGGATGTGAGAAGCCCCAGTACAGATGATCTTAACTGCCTGCCAATAAATCAATCATCATAATTACTCAGTCACTACAGTCAGCTGATTTGTGGGCTCGGACTACTGCCACCACTGGGTAAGCCTCTGGTGAGTGAGAGTCTGAGGCACATAGGCTGTAATCTTTCAAATGACTTTAGATCAGCTGCTAGATCTGTAAAAAATAATTAAAATCAATATTTACTGAGGTGAGCAGTCCGCCAAGGAGTGCGGCACAGGCCCAGCCGGATCCCGAGTGCTTTCAGCCTGTCATAGAGGAGCTATCGGCTCAGAGACCTTATATGTAACTTTACTTAAGCTCATGAGGACAAGCTCTAAAATATAATTAAATTAGGGAGGAAAAGATACTATTAGTGACATTTACCAGTTTGGGTTTAACAAACTGCTCCATCATGATGGTACAGGCCAGCCCGCCACAACAACCCCCCCCCAGCACGGGTTGCGAGCAGCGGCTGCGGTCCAGGACTTAAGGACTCATGCCGCAGAATTCATCATCATGGCTGCTGGACTGCACTGAATTACAGGCTGCCTTCTGAGGCACCACCACTCTGCTGTTGGCCCGACAGCGGTACGAGTCAGTCGTGGGTCAGCATACATAATTATGGCCAAGCAGTGCGCGCAGCAGTGGGCTCTGCTGCCAAACTTAAACTCTCTGACTTGCCCTTCGGCTTGCACCCTGGGCGGCCAGGCACTCCTATAGGTGTGTGTGTGACACAGTCAGTGTCTTTCCTGGATGTATCTTGCCAATAGCCATTGGGCAAATCATGTAGATTCACTGACTCACTCTCGTCAAGTCAGTGAATCTGGCCAAACTGTCTTCAGCTGAGGAGACCCTTTCCTCTACCTCTACCACCCGGGTAGTGACTTCAGCGCATGTCTTGACCAATCGTCGTACTGTATTCTGGAGCTTCCTAACAGCCCCTTGTGTATGTAACCCCTCAGCCTTGGTCTCATTACGGTGTGCCATTATACTTTTGTATATACAACTAAGGGTGATTGAGTTCTCTTCCAAATCTTCCTCTAAATTAAGCTGAGTTAGAGGAAGGATCCGATCATGCTCTAACCCTTCACACACCACCTTTTTTACGGTTTTATGGGGAGAAGATTGCTCATACTCCTCTCTTTCCTCATCGTCTGGTAAATCCCCCCAGTCACCAGGGTTGCTAGAGCTATCTTCATCAGCATCATGCTCTTTATCTGACGCTACCGTTAAATCGGACATAGAGTAAAATTTACCATCCGAACCTGCATATTCTGACTCATTGCCTTTATCCATTAGTCCAGTAGTAATATCAGTAATAGTATCAGAAGTCAGCTCCATGATTGAACATAGGCCAGGGCCGGGTAGCGACCTAGTATCTAATGTGGCAGACATTGTCGGTTCATTGTCATTCCTTGCACGATTTGCAGGTAACAAAATTGGTGAAGCTCCAATAGAAGTACTCATGGTTCCCCCGGCCGACCGGAGCTCATGCTCATGCTATGTACTGGAAACTGGACTATCGTCCCTCATAGACCCAGAGTCCGCATTCATTTTTGCCTTTGCGCCCTGCATTTTATTAAATATTGCGTGAACAGCTCGTGACTTAGCAGGGGTATCTTGACTTACAAGCATTGTTTGAGTATGAGAGCCATTTTGCTTCTTTGTAACCACTGCTAGCCCATGCTGGATATTACTGGCCTCAAAATCCATAGCAGAGCCATTCCCATTACTGATAGCTTTATCCTTTGCCTGGCTGTTAACTTGGTTGCCTTTACTTAAGCCTATTCCACGAGTGCATGACACAATATTGGTATTACTCGCACTTGCAACAGTTGCCACATTATTAGCCGCTGTATCCACATCAGAAATTATTGTAGTGACAGGCACCACAGTTTCGGCTGACTCCATAGGGGGAGCTCCCCCTTGTTTTTTCGATCCTCCTCTCCCCCTCGCCATTACTACAACTCTGTATCAGTCCGTTTTTTTCCCCTATTGCCACTCACTACAGCCGCCCTGCACCCGAGTGTCAAAGAAAAAATAGTCAGGCCTCTAATAACTTCTAATAACTTCAGATGCTAAACCTTTGACTTAGCGGTGGGCTGCAGAATGTAAATTGTGAGGGCGTCAGAGACCGCGTGGGAAAGTTAAGATGAAACAATCACTTGCCGTATCGCGTTCTGTCCGTTCTTAGCTAGCTCCTTGCAAAAAGCGCCTTCAGCTGCTGTGAATCCAAAACGGGGAAATTTTCCGAAGCGCACCTCGGCGCCGAGTCAAACAAACTCTGACAACTCCTCCGCGAGCAAAAAGCGCCTTCAGCTGCTGTGAATCCAAGATGGGGAAATTTTCCGAAGCGCACCTCGGCGCCGAGTCAAACAAACTCTGACAGCTCCTCCTCGAGCGCTCTGCCACAGAGAACGCCCCACAAACGCCGGGACGCCGCAGGAGCAATTCGGTAAGCCTCCCACTACACACTGCTCAGAGTACAAAGGCAGCTCAATTCCGCTTTACTCTGCTCAGCTCACACCGGTATCATCCCACACAGCTGCACCCGGAAGACTCGGTAACTACAGGGGGTAGAGGAGAGTCACACGGGGCTTGTGATAGAGCACTTCACACAGCCACACTAGCGGCCGCCATCTTGCCTCATTCAAGATCTCTTTCAGCTTCAAGATCTCTTTCAGCTTCAAGATCTTTTTTGGCCAAGCAACAAACGGCTATTGAGACTTTACAAAAAATCTAAATCGGATGTGGAGTGGAATCTTACGGATTTACAGAACCGGGCACGCCGTAACAATTTACGTGTGTTAGGCATAGCCGAGACAAAGGAAGGATCAGACCCACGGAAATTTATTGTTCAGTTATTTAAGGAAGCCTTCCCAGAACTTATCACCTGGGATTGGGAAACGGCAGTGATCCGGGCACATAGGTTCCCTTTTGTGCTACGACAACGCGGAAAGGAGAGACAAGCGGATGCAAACTCATACCCCAGGGCAATTCTAATTTTCTTGAACAATTACTTACTCCGGGAAGCATTGTATGACTTGGCACGACCTGAGAAAAAGCGGTCCAGTATGGGGTGTGAGTTCTTTGTGCGCCCTGATTTTTGTCCGGCAACTGTGCATGAACGATGGCAACTCAGGAAATTAATTACCCCTTTCCAAGCTAAAGGGGCTCAAGTTTTTTTTCTCAACCCGCTAAATCAAAGATTATCTTTAGAGGCCAAACAAGATACTTTATGTCAGCGATGTCAGCGCAAGAATACATGAATGACATGGATAAGAGTCCGAAACGCTAAATGACAATAAGATTATCACATCGGTTTAATACGTTTAATACGTTTTTTCTTTTGTGCGGTGACAGTAGTACGTGACAGTAGTACGTATAACAGCTGCATCTAGGAGTGAAATGTGTAACTCTGGTTTATGTCGTTATAGGCTAGAGGTTATTGTGGCTCTCTCTTCATCATTTACAGATATAGATCGATTATGTGTTTTTATCTGGTTTTCTTGCTCCAGTTGATGTTGATTTATTTTTAGGTAGCCCCCTATAATAGGGGTCAACTTATATATGCTTTTTTGAAATTTGAGAGAAAAAGTTGTAATTAGGACTTTAGTGCAAGGGGACATAGATATTCGCACTAGATAGCTTTAACTGGAGCTGTGTCAAGTGATATCAAGTGATATCTAAGCCAAATAGTAGGCTTTATGATTTAAGTGGGAGAGAGAGAGAAATAATGGGTGGGGGCAGGGGAGTCAACTGGGGGGGCACGTGGGACAAAGCACTTCTACATCGACGAGGACATGTTCCTTAAGCCTTGTTGTGGGTGGTGGGGGGATGGGTGGGGATGGGGTGCGGAGTGGGGTGGGAGGTGTGGTAAAAAACAAAAAATAATACATGAGTACAATAGGGAAGTGAGTTTTTCTGTGATAGGCTCTGTTTTTTTTCAGGTAGTTTGTGGAGTTAAACGATTGAGATATGATGCAAGTAAATGGCGGGTAGGGGTATTCGGATAGGTACATTGAATGCGAGGGGGCTGAATTCATTGGAAAAAAGACGCCGTGTGGCGCCAGAATTGCGTGCCTTATATTGTGATATAATTTGTCTCCAAGAGACTCATATGGTTTGGGCGAAGCGTCATCGACTTATGGAGTTAGGATTTAATCTTTTAGCCTCCACTAAATTTTCAGGGTCGGCTAGAGGAGTTGCAATTTTGGGTAAACAGCACATAGGCAATACAGGTAGAGTTTTAACTGATGGACTGGGCAGGTGGGTAATTATAGAATGCATTGTAGGTCACACAATTTTTACGGTCTGCTCAGTATATGGGGCAAATTTAGATGAGGCAGATACTCTAGAGTTTCTAAATTTGGAATTGGCATCTTGGCCTACACCAGTGATCCTATGTGGGGACTTAAATATAAATTTGACACCCAATATTATATGCAATGAGAAGGCGAAATATACCGGTAGGAAACCACGTGTATTCAAGGCGTTACAGGCACTACTGATAGCCCATGGGTTGGTGGACGTGTGGGCTTATTTAAGAGGATCGGCTCCAGGATATACTTTTTTTTCCTTTCCACATCGTAAGTTAGTACGGCTCGATTATTTTTTTGTGGCAAAGTCATTATTAAATCAAACAGAGATCCAGGTGTATCCAAGAATTACATCTGATCATGGGCCGGTAGTCCTATCTATACCTGGCATAACACCAGTTATAAAACCCAGAGGATTTTCTCTAGACCGTAAACTTCTATTAGAGCAGCAATTTATTGAAAACATGCTGCAATGGATCACAAATTTTTTTTACGAAAATCGCGGCACTAGCAGTGTGGGATATGTGTGGGACAGTTTCAAGGCGACGTTTAGAGGAGAAGTTTTGAGTTTCGGTATATATAATCAAAAAAAACAGGTAGCTAAGTTTCAAGAGCTATACCAAGGATTGATTAAGGCTGAGGAGTTACTCGTTCAGGGAATTCAGACTGGTGAGGATATAACTGAATCAATTACGTTGGTGGCTCAGTGTAAAGCAAGATTAAATCTTTACTGGTCTAAGGAAACAGCAAAAAAGTTTTTTATTAAACAGCAACTACATTATGAATACGGCGAGGCAAGTGGCAGATGCCTCGCCCAAAGGTTAAGAGTTAAGGAAGTATCTCAAAGGATAGATAACATTCTGGATTCTAATGGTAACTCTGTTGAAAATGGTACCGGCATTTTAGAGGTGTTTAGGCAATACTATGAGAAATTATACTCTAGGGATGAGTGTGATAGTGATGCGGCCGCCACTCTGATAAATCAGTATTGCACGTCTGATCTCTCTATAGAGGAGACAGCCGCTTTAGAGGCCCCTATTACTTTAGTAGAGTTGGAATTAGCAGTATATGGACTGGCAAGTGGTAAAGCGGTAGGACCAGATAAACTTCCGGTCGAAATATACAAAACTTTTTTTTCTGTTTTAAAGGAAGATCTCCTCATAACAATGCGTATGGCCCAGAAAGGGGCCCCCCTAAGAGTTGGAGTGAAGCTTGTATAGTTGTATTTCATAAAAAAGGTAAGCCGGTGAATATGCCTGGCTCTTTTCGTCCCATATTCTAAGATCTTAGCCAATAGGTTATCATCCGTTATCACTCCGTTAGTTTCTACTATACAGCACGGGTTTATCCCACATCGAGGTACGGTGAACCATGTTTGGCGTGTGATAACTGTGTTTGATTATGTTAATGTAACCCGGGATCCATTAAGTTTAATTTTGTTAGATGCAGAGAAGGCCTTTGACCGGGTCTCATGGTGCTTTTTATGGGAGGTTATGAGGCGTTGTGGATTTGGTCAAGAATTTATAACATCCTTGCAAACATTGTATCACCAACCTACCGCCCGCATCAGCACCATGGGACTCGTGTCAGAGGTGGTTCAAATACAAAGGGGAACTAGGCAAGGTTGCCCTTGCTCCCCTCTTTTATTTTCATTATATATTGAGCCGTTTTTACGAATGTTAGCAGTTAGTACTAAGATTCAACCGGTCACGATACAAACCTATCAATTTAAGGTCCTTGCTTACGCGGACGATGTTGCCGTTATTATATCGTCTCCAATTGCAGCGATGCAGGAGATTGAAGATTTAGCCTTACATTTTGGTTTGGTCTCTGGCTATAAGTTGAATGCTGCTAAGACCCAATTGGTATGTGCTAATATGCCGAAGTATTCAGACCCAAGAGTATGCCAGGAGGTTATCTATTTGGGGATTAAGTTAAGGGTCTCTACAACTGCCTTGGTCAAATCCAATTGGGAGGGGCTTATTTCGGGGGTAAAGAAACGACTAGATGAGGCAGAATGCCTGCATCTCTCCTTGGTGGGGCGATGCAATCTATTAAAAATGATGATACTCCAGAAAATGCTTTATTTTTTTAGATGTGTTCCCCTTGAAATCCCCAGGGCAACTTTGATACAGCTCCAAACTATCTGTATGCGTTTTATGTGGGCTGGTGGCAAGGCCCGCAGGGCGGTACGATACATGATCCTATCAAGAAAATTAGGTGGCTGGTCTGTACCAGACTTTACGTTATATTATTACGCTTGTATGCTACAAGGAATGAATGTTTTGCTAACTGGGGCTCCTCCTTTGGATATCGCTGAATGCCCAGATATATATCAGATGCTTCTAGGGGTGAATGCGAGAAACTGTTTGTTCCTGCATCATGAGTGGAGCTATTACAAACGCACGAGATTTAAGACTTTGGCAGCAGTTTATAAAATTTGGCGGGTTGTACGGATTATGTTTGGTTTTGGGAAAATTTCGTGGTATACTCCCCTGGTCTCCTCGATATTTTTGCCTTTGGACTTAAGGGATCGGGTGGTTTACCACTGGAGGGGAAAAGGTATAAGGGTGGTGGGGGATTTATATGGTGATGGATGTTTGAAATCTTTCGAACAATTGAGGGAACAATATCAACTCCCTAGAGATCAGTTTGCTAAGTATTTACAAATTAGAAAACATTTGGAGAAGTGTGGTGGTATTTATCAAGCTAACGATTTGATGGAAGATATTGGGAAAAATGCAAGGATTGGCGTATTATATGGTCATATGTTAAGTATGAAGGTGAATGACATTGTGCAACAAAATGTTAAATGGGGGACAAAATTGGGTAGACATGATATTCAGATTGAAACTTCTTTGGAAATGGCCGAAAACTTGTTCCTCTCTGCAAAGCTATCCGCACAGCATTTTAAGTCACTGTTTAATTTATACTACACACCTGACAAGATTTCAAAATGGCCGGGAGATGCAATTGTTTTCGGTGTGGATATCCATCTGCAGATGATTTACATGTTTTCTTTAGTTGTTCAAAGTTAGCACCATTATTACTACAGGTGGAGAAATGCTTATCAGACATTACTGAGACCCCACTTCAATTGACAGCCATGCAAATTCTGTTAGGGGTAGAAATGGGAGCAGTTGAGACTCTTATACCTAGACAATATGTGTATTTAATATTTTTAGCTACTGCTGTATATAGACTTAGTATTGCATCTTTCTGGCTGCAGCAGGAACCCCCCTCCTTTGAAATGTGGAGGGCACGTTTTTTTACAATATTTAACATGGAATATAGTTTATATGCCCTGAAGGGTCAGCGTAAGAGAAAGCTGGGTGAACAAATATGGGGATGTGTGAGACGGTACTTAGAAGCTTGAAATTTAAACTCTGATTGTCTGTAGCTATGTATTCTAAAATGATCACATTTCTTATGTTTTTTTTTCCTTAAGACTATGTCTCTTGTTCTATGGCTCCACATGACAGTTACAATTATAATTATTATTTTTTTTTTTTGCTTAGTCAGATCATACAGTTAGCGCTCTGTATTATAAAGGTTTTTTTTGTTATTTTTTATTTGATCTGATGGCTCATATATTGACTTTGTATATATTGAAATGAATGATTGCAATATCAGCCTTATATTTGTATAAATGACTCATACCGATTGTCTCATGTATTACGCATAAATAAATAAAAAAATTAAAAAAGTCAATGAATCTTAATGCTTCAGTGTCGAGTGAACGTTGTTACATTGTAGCCAAAGCCAGGACAGAGTTGCTGAGCCAGCCCCCAAGCCTGGTGCACACTGCTTTATCAGTCAGTGGTGTCAATTAGCAGCACTCTGTTTTGACAGCTGAGGAGCCGCTATATATGTGTGGCTTTGCATTTCAGTGCGGTGATGCGGACCACCACACTGAAATAAGTCAGCCTAAAGCCTGACGCGTGGTACTTTGCTGGGCTACCTCAGCAGTCTGCAAGCTCCTCGGCCTCACAAGGCAAGGGACACTGACACCAGCACTAACAAATGAAGAATGTGAGCACTCCATCAGCCTGCCTGCAGTCTGCCATGTAAGTGTGGTGTGCCCCAGCGGCCTTTGCATGCCCCCAATGAACCACACCCAGACCTGAGACATGTAAGCAAAAAAAAATAAGCAAAGGAAAAAAGAGCAATAGAAGAGGAGGTTGTTGTGTGGACTGCCATGTGAAAAGAGAGGGCAAAGGGGCAAAAAGAAGATCAAAGACATCCAAAGGGCCCAACATAGGAGACTGGAAAGAAAAGCAAAAGGCATCTTATACAAGCCTCCTCAAAAGAAAATCAAAAGAGACCCATGCGCAGCCCCGGGGGTGGCTATCTTAAGTCTTAAAGCACATTTACTAGGGCAGCCTTTTCAAGCATACACGCTTGTGAGAGGCACAGAGAACCCCAAGCTCAAGGTACAGGACTGTACAGGAGAATGCACATGAAGCCCAAAGTATATCTCGGCCAGAGAGCACAAAGGGACTAACTGGGAGAGGAAGCAATCCTGAAAATGCACATGAACAGCATCAATACCGCACACACAACACATGTGGACACAATGTTATGAATAAAAAGGATAAAATACAATACTGCCTCTTTCCTAAACCCCCGCTGCCATTTGACACTGCCATTTGACACAGCGAGATATGTATGGGTCTTGTGTCGCGGAGCTCCACAGAAGCTCCCAGAGTTTTTATTTGACTCTGCGAACATACACGGAGTGAAACTCCACATTTCCACCCACCCATAGTGTGAGCCCTGGTCAAACAGTAACTACAATCCTTGTCAGGGTATGACATAAGCAAAGCCCCATTTAAACTTATGCTCAACCGCCTGATAGTTTGTGTAAAGTATTTGTATTTGTGCAACACTTCATCTAGTAAAACAGCAAAATTACCTCAAGAGAGGTTAGAGAAATAGAGCAGAATGTAATAAGTAAAGCAGGAGCAAAATGACGAAAATCCATTCAGAAGAACTGGAGTTATGAATTTTTCAAGAATAAAACAAATATAGAGCCTAAAAGGACACTGCCCCAACTCGGAATATCTGCCCAAGCTGGTCCGGGTCAAATTCAAAAGTTCAAGTCGACCACTATGGAGAGCAGGTTGGATACAGTCCCAGATTAGTCCCGCTAAAGGTTTACCATCTCAAGTTTGAGCCAAGAGTCCCACTCAAGTTGCTGAGGGCAGCGAGGATGCTGTCTGCCAAGTATGAGGAGCTGGCAAACATTAAGGGCAGACGTTGCTAGAGCTTTGCGGTGGTGGTCCGGACTGGTGGTCGATGCTGCAGAGTGAAGAGTCAGTCTGATGGAGCTTTGCGCTGATTTGCGGTATGAGTAATGAAGCCTTGATGCAAACAGGCCTGTTTGTGGTTGCGAAGAGCCCTAATGCTTCATTTCAAAGTTTGTGAGACACATCAAGGATCCAGGAACTGAGACGCACTGCTTGCTGCAGCAGGTTCAGGGAATGGTTTGGGATGTTGGAGAGCCTTTTATGTCCATGAGGCTCGGATCAGGAGGACAGCAGCGTAGCTCTTGGAGTCACCCTGGGGTCCTTGGTTCAGGATGAAGTTACAGGTCCAGTTCTCCTTCCCCAGCAAAGAAGGCAGCAGGTCAGCACAGCAGGGCAGCAGTTCCTTTAGAGCAGCATTCCAGCACAGTGGTAGTTCTGGTAGCAACACAGCACCTCTTCTTCCTGGCAGAATATCAACAGAAGTTAAATGAAGAGTTGGTGTCTGAGGTCCAGTATTTATACACAGTGGTGCTTTTGAAGTGAGGAATAGCTTATAGAGGCATGCCTTTGACGTGCACGGATGCCCTGCATTTCTGTCCCTGGCTTAAAAAAACTACACGGGGTATGCAGCCCTTTTTGTGGAGACAGAACAAAGCCTATTCAACGGTAAGTGGGGCTGGGCCCAGCTCCTCCAACCCATCCTGACAGTGGTAGCTCATCCAGGCACAATTTGTAAAGAAGGGGGACCCCTACTAGTGATGCATTCACTACTTGTAGGGAAACATATAAGAACTTTCTTGCAAAACAATAAGTAGTGAGATATATTATTGCGCCAAGAATCCAAGACGACGGCTAAATAATTACAAAGTTATTATGACATGTAATTAAGAACTGATAAAGACAACAATTGTTCTTATGGTATAAATTGATATTTTTGTTTTATTTCAGTATTTTTTAGCATTTTTGTAGAACATATTTAGTTTATAAAAATATACATTTCTAAGTTAAAAAGTACGTGATAAACATGTTAATTTGTCAAGTGAGAAAATACAAAAAAAGGAAAATACAGGGTGGACAACAAAGATGACTCCGATGTTAAATAGGGCTTGAGTGTATTAAGCAAAGCGGTAGATGGGACTCTACGCGCGTTTCGGCATTAGCCTTCTTCAGGAGTCCGTCATTTGCAGTGAAAACATAGACACAACACTAAAAAAACAATTGAAAAAACATGTCATATATTATAAAACTCTTAATAATTTATCTATTCATACTATACATAGTATGTTCGTCTTGGGTCTAGGTCAAAATTATTCATTATAACAGAATTGATACTGTGATCCTGTTTTGATATTAAACATAATAAAGGCAGCTATAAGGTAATGCATCAGTTACACATAATAAATTCTAAATCACATCTATGGTCACATTACTATGTGTATCTATAAACTATACAACGGATCATTTTATATTTTTTGTTAAATTCTGCTCAAAAAGAAAAAGTCGTCTAGTAGATATAAAAAGTAATGGCCAAGATTAGGAAGATAGAGAGAGATGAGAATATACGCTGTATTCAAAAAGTGAAACTAAGAAAGTTAAATCGGTGAGGCATTAGATGTTTATGACTGGCCATACTGACGTTTGGATGAATGTAATTTATTGTCTCATCCTTCTACATAGGGCAAGAGGTAATAAACCAAAATATAAACCAAAAAATTGGGGGATTAAAAGATTTGAGATATTGTTCTAAGATTTACTTACATAGGATTATTAAGGTACACTATTATTCTGTTGATGTTCGTTGAGGGCAACTCTTGAGGATTATCTTTTTCTTTATTCTTGATATTTAAAACAGAGAGAAAAACCATTTTTAACATCCATTCTGGCTATCTTATGGTGTATACATAGAAGACAGACTGTTGTAGTATTGTGAAGAGATATTACATATATACCTATTTATTGTATAATCAGCCTTGGTATCTTTCTGAGGGCACTTGCTTACATCACCATCTTGATTAAAGGGATATTGAGCAGTGGAGCCAGTGACAGACTGGTTATACCTTAGTGAAAGCAGAGAAAAAAATAAATGTAATATAAAGGGGGGGCCACATAGGTATCTAGGATAGGAACTATTAAAGAAATTAGGGAAACAAAGCAAAAAATAATTCCAGTTACCTTGTCTTATTATTCTGTCTTGACAGAAAAAGGGTGTGCACTTAATAAGAAACTGATCCAGGTAGTAGGTATGATATAGCCTACTGGAAAGATAAGGGTATTTCTATTTAGTGCCTAATAGCATAGTAGGGGTGTATAATGTTAATACTATAAGCCTGAGAGGTTAAATCGGTGATATTTACCTATTATAACTCCTTATAGGTATTGTTTCCTGTCTTTGAAGTTCCGAAGTAGCCAAGCTCTCTAGATAGCTGTTGAATTTAACAAGGTGGAAAACATAGGATTTAACCTGTAGTATACATACGAGTGCGGGTTGTAATATGTGTTGAAACTAAGTGGCAATACGTACCTACAGGGGCAGTAACCATGTCCTTGATGTAGGTATATATATGGACCACGAACGTTGGTAGTCTTCAGATTAAAGCTGTACGTAAAGGAAGGGTCCAAAAAGCAAACAGGGGGAATGGTATTAATATATATGAGCGTGTTAGTAAAATGGATGTAACCCTACTCCGATATGCCTAGGTTCGCAAAACGTACCTTGTTGTTTGCAGGTTGCCTAATAGAAACGGGAGTCAGAGCTGGTCCATCGTGATGGTCGTGCCGAAGGGAACGAAATCTGATTATCAGGAGGTTTATATACTGCTATTCTAATCGGCGCCCGGTGTGTTTACTAATTGGAAAGGCGTGTGATTCCGCGCGGAATCTATACAAATGCATATCGTGTCACCGCTAATTAGCTATGTCCAATAAGAACGCATTGGTAGTTCTAAATTAAACTACTCAAAGCGAACACTCACAGATCTCGCGAGAGTCAGGTATATCCAATGACGGCACTTTAGTAGTTCGAGCACAGAACTACTCAGTGCGAACAATCTCTAATATCGCGAGAGTGGGTTTACCCAATGGATGCACATTAGTAGTTCGAGCACTATCCTGCACAGTGTGCGCGAGTCTGGATTTCTCGAGGGTAAGATATTCTCAATGAGGCCAGTTTGGTAATATAAACAAAGAGCTACATAGTCTGCGTAGACGTAGATGACGCATGCATCTGGCATACCTCAAAGATACTGACCAGAGCCAAACAGGATATTTTAGTAGTTATTATAAAGCAATATTTAGCGGCCGATGATGGTTAACACTTATGGAACTTATCACCCATGGATTAGATTAGCCTGATGGGGGATCCGATTTTAGTGTGCAGTAATGAGTAATACCAACCGGCAACGGTAACTGTATTAAATAGAGAGATCATGGATATAATCTCAGATAGACCATAACGGGAAGCCATGGGGGGAGCACAGTTCACATGGCAGGCTAGATGTCATTATGTCTGAAGTGAGAATTCTATAGCATGTCAATCTATATATGATGCCAGCAGACAATAAATACTAAACCATATCATACAACCCACCTACTTACTGTTTCTGGATAGTTCTATGCTGGTTATATGATATTCTGTCTAGATGTTATATTAAATTATTGCCTATTACCCAGGTACTCTATCTTATCATGGTCCCTAACGACTTTACAATTCTAGATAGTTATTTGCTGATTCCATGATCTTCTATCTAGATACTGTGTTAGATGATTGCCTGTTCCCAGGGAATGTCTGAATTCAGACCTTTAGTTGCTGTCTCCAGAGAAAAAATCCAATATACTTCTCTCTTCCTACGGATCTTATCCGGGCATAGGCCTGTTCTAGGTTTTATACTTTCCAGAATAAACCATCTTAGATCCTCTGCTGAGTGTCCATGTTCTATGAAGTGCGCTACCAGTGGGGCATTAATTTTATTTGTGCGCACTGCAGATTTGTGTTCTGTAATTCTTTTGTTGATTGCTCTAGAGGTTTCACCTACATAACCTCTATTGCATGGACATAGAATTAGATATACTACATTTTGTGTTTTGCAGTTGGTCATAGTTTGATTGGAAATTGTAATGTTGTTGAAAGTAAGGTCTTTCCCTTCTATCGCTTGTGGGCAAATTCTGCAAGTACCGCATTTGTAATTTCCTGTCACTGGATTCTCACTGGTTATACTCCTTTGTATGAATGGCTTCTTATCTGATAATCTTGATCTTACAACTGTCGCAGGGTTTCTGTTCTCACACAGAACTGTGCACAGAGGAGTGGAACCTCGGCGAATTAGGGTGTCCCAAAACTCACCTTAGCAACCACCTCACCCCTTACCGAGCTAGCTACAGTGTCTCATTGGACGTATCAAACTCCCAATGTTTAGACAAACCAGAACATGAACTTATAGTACCTCAGGGTACGTGGAACTCATGAACACTCTTTCGTTATATTATCATTACAAACCAGAACATGGAGTAAAGAAGACACATGTGCATTTGAAATGTTTATTTACTAATGCCGTCTTCTCAGGCGCAGTATCTTAGATAATACAAGTATACTTATTATCAGTAGCAAAATTATCAGCATAGTTACTAAGACATAAAAAGCGAATGGTGACAGCATGTTGACATGCTGTAATGAATAAGAGTTAACAACACTTATATCTCACCCTCCCTAACACATATATTATATTATTAGCTAAGAAGGTCTCTTTGGGTTGTTTTAGGGCGGGCCCATACCTTAGTGTCCTAGCATGAAGGCATCACATCAGCATACACCAGCTCTCTCTTCATGTGCACCGCATCAAGTGTGTTCTATGTGCCTCGTGCAAAGCAATATCAAATCCCGCCTGAAGCCAGAGTTGGCAAAGGCTGCACTTGTGTTATGACTATGAAGGCGTGGAGATCAGACCTCATAACAATTCCATATCGTGTTGTTCCTGAAACTTCAGCACTCTTCGTGCAGACATAGTTTATTAAGCAAAGCTGATATCAGAGCAATAAAATATTATTCTCACATAAACCACGGCAAACTACTAGGTTGAAAGTTAAGTCAACAATTAAGTGTCGTGTGCAGAAGTTACAAGAAAGAAAAATGGCGTTTAAACCTCAAATGTACCTATGCTAACGTAACACGATATAAGGATATACAGGAGCTATATGACACCCCCCCATGATCCTAGAACGGACTAAATATGATAACAGAAGTGCCATCACATGAGAGCAGAACTCAACAGTAAACGAGCATGAGTCGAAACTAAACTTTTAAAAAGTAATGCTAAAAAATAGCCCAAAAATATAACGTGGCTCAAGCCAATAGGCAAACGAAAATAAAAAGTTCTTGACAAATAAGTCAATAAAATCAATGAAATGCTATTAATCAGCACGTCAATCCGAAGCAGCGTCTATGACAAAACTGCATATGAAAAGTAAGTAGCAACAGCCTCCAATAGGAAGTCACTGTCCTCATCCGAAAACAGTTCAGCCATCCAATTTAAAAGATGAAAGGAACATACGTGTTCTTCCAGCACCGGATCCTCTATAACCATCAGAGGACAGCTCGGTGGGTTTTCAAGAAAACTCAGTTCCAAGAAATCCCGTGCTGCCGACAACACATCCCAGGGACCAATTAGTCCATGCGCCACTGCTAAGGCCATAATCCTCTCGTCAGAACAAACCAACTCGTGAGCAATGATAGGACTCATCAGTTGATTAAAATCGACGTCAGGAGAAACCGGTCCGCAGAGACACAAATCAATGGCCCACTGGAAATCACAGGTCAGGCAGTGAAAAACAGGTTGGACACAGGTGAAATATGAGAATCGAAAAGATAATCCAAATGCCGCGCTCAAAGTCGCCAACGGCAGTGTGCCATAATGTTCAAGCATGCGATTGCGGAACCGCGTCAGCAGCAGTTGCGCGTGGTCTTGCACAGGATGGGCATCCATATTTAAAAAGACAGAAAACCACCAGAGCGCCAGCCGCTATTGCAAGTAAAAACGGGAACCCTCCAAACAAGGATGAAAAGATTGAATGGAAGAAAGCAGGGATGACTCCAAAAATTTTCTCAAAGGAAGTCACGAGACCACTGCTAACAACTTTAAAAAAATGTGATAGGCCCTTTGTGGAGGATGCGTTAAAGATAGTGCGAACCATTGCTCCGAAATGCAAAGGCAAATCAGTATTCAATAGAGCCTGAACTTCTGTACGTGTGTTAGCAACGTGAAGCACGAAAGTTTCACGGGCCGAGCTCAAGGCCACCTCTTTCTGGGACAAAAGAGCTCTTATTCTTGCCATGCCGCTGAATTCTGCTCCCAAGGTTGGTATTCTTGGCCAGATGGAAGAATCTCTATGTTCATGTGTGGGAGGGTAAAGCACATTTCTGCAGCAAATAACCCGCTCACTTACTGTAACTATGAAAGGGATGCCTTTAATTAACCCACAACAGTCTTCATTATTGAGCATTAAATAACTTCCATTCTCTAATAATTTAAACGTGGGGATGATAGCAGGAACAGGCGTGCCTTGTAAAACGCAAGCCATATTCGGCCTGTCCTTGTTGCATGAACCGTGTAACTGTATGTGTCGACACATTAAAGAATGATCTGGCGTCTCAGTACACTCCTCCCCATTCAGATAAACCTCCTGGCCATCCTTAAAACATCTGTACGTGTATGGGAGTAACCAGACTTCATGAAGGAAACCGCTACCCAAAGGTTCATAACGACCTATTGGCACATATTTCATACAACTTGAAAATTTATATAAAGCAAAAGGCAGTGTTATTAAACCGTGGATAAGCCACGTTGCAGCAGAGGCTTCTGCCACGGAAAAAGGTAAAGATTCTAACCTCTCAATATGTAACATAGAAAAGGAAGCATCACGCATCGAAAGCAAGCGTTGTTTCTCAGTCAAATTAAAAGGAGCAAATAAAGAAGAAACGTTCATGTAACCCCAGGGGACTTTACCCATTTTCAGAGTTTGAAGGGTCCATGCAAACTGCATGATTGATCGTAATTGATTCTGACCATGGTATAACACAGATATCTCATCATGCACAATATCGACAACTGACGACACAATATTATCCAATGTGTAAATTCTAGAGGAAAGCACATTAATGCTATTGTCAACAACTGCAAGCACTTTCTCAAGATTAGCCTGATCAATAGCCCTAAGGCGTGTAGCAGCCTCAATCTGTGATAGCTTCCAAATTTCATTGTAAACCCCATATAACCACCTTTTCGACCTGCCACTAGCCGGGCCTTTAATGAAATCATTCAAATCCACTTCTGCATTTAATTTGGAAAGGTGATTCTTAACCGCAGGTAAAGTTGAATGCTTCAGCCAATTTTGACACAACTTGCCTACGGAATACGAGGTGACAGTATGACCTAAGTCAAACCGGGGATCAGATCTAACAGTCTTAAAACCGTCAGTTAAATTTAAAAATCTACTTTGACAAGAATCTGCACTACGGTGCCAAAGCAGCTAACCCTTAGGATTCATACTGGAAATGTTAAAGGAGGAATTGAGAAGCAGAGTCTGTAATTCCCTAATTGACAATTGAGTAAAATTACTCCAACCATCATATTCCTCCAACTCCGGGAAAGACGGGGTGTTTAACCTTTTAGATGTAGCCAATCCAAAGCATGTGGTCTGGGAAATTGTTTCATTTAAAAACAACATATGATTCGGGATGAGACATGCACGGTGCAAAGCCTCAGTGCCTTGTACCTGCCAGGCCCTTGAACCCCAAACCGATTTAAGGTCTATTGTTTCCTTCCATAGCTCATAGCCTCCAGTAACTAATTGATCTAGGAAGGCCTTCGAATACAACAATTTTGTATCGGTAAGTCTAACCTTGGACAGTGGCTGTTTGTGAAATTTAAAATAAAAGGACTCGGGATTGGACTGGTTAAAGTCAGTGAAATAAGTATACTTTTTAAGAAACGTTTCTGAACTCCCTTGTGTAGGTGCCGGGCAATGTTCCCACTGAGTAAAATTAACAGCATCCCTTCGGGATGATGTTTTGTGTAAAAAGTGATTGCCATAATGTTGGTAACAGAACAATTCACCATAATTAGCAGATTCTAAATATAAATCCTCAGCATCAAAGGCAGCATAGTATTTTAAATCAGAAAACAAACTTTCCACAGCATTAACATCCCAGTCATCAGAACGAATGTTTTGTTTCACCACATCCCCCATATTCACCCTAAGTACATTAGGAACATTAACGACTTCCGTGGGGCCATGAATCTGAAACCGAACTGCATCCCACACGATTCCATCAAGGACAGGCCATGCTGTGATGTTAACCAAAGTCAAGTCCCTTTTTAATCTGTGTGTAGAATGTGAAGAGGAAAGTGGGGCCAAAGTTCCATTTAAATGAGTAATGCATGTTCTTTCCTCGACATAATGTCCATTGATGATTCGAAAAAAATAAAACACAAAACCAATTGACATAAAAAGGTAAATCGAAACAAGGACCAGCCAAATGTAAGTCCAAGGGGGTATCAAAAAATGTTTTTTAAACAGGCTTGCATAAACTGCAACACGAGATGGTTCCTTTGAGGCAAGAGAAACTGAGTCAAAAGAAAATCTGGATTCTGTGGCTAAACGTGCTTGCAGGTCAGGTATGGACAAATCAGTGGGGTAGGCATAGTCTGTCTCATCAATGTTAGTTCCAGGTAAATTATTTAATAAAGGACTGGAAAGAGCAGGTAATTCGATGGCCACTTCAGGTTCATTATTAGAAGCAGTGGGCATAACTGAATTTCTCACAACGGAAGGACAGGAAACAGCCGGTGTCATGCTAAGAAGAATCGGCCACTCTGTGTATCTTGACATTGTCAATTGAAATAAACCTGTTTTCCTTACGACCAGGAAGTGGTGGTAAAATGACTGTTCTTGTGCCCTTCACTCCAACGACGGGAACCGGAGCTCGATAGGAAGGACCAAATTCTTTCTTGTTATCGATCTTCTCCCGAACCAGTTCTCCAACTTGGGGTAGCCAGCCAACTACCGGGATCTGCAACGCATCATCCGACGTGGAGGGCAAATGTTCCCTTGCAAGACTGTCTCTGGTCTTTTGTAGATTCTGTAAAACATTGCAATGTTCATCTGCGTCAAAGGAAGTGGCGCGAACCACATAGTCTAGACCGTCAAGGTCAGGGACGTACATCTTGATGCCAAAGAGCATTTCGTATGGGGTCCGCCCACCCAGAGACCTTCTAGGGAGATTATTAAGAGCACGCTGCACGCCATAGAGGTGAGCCAGCCAGTTTCTGCCAGTGCCTATAACTCGGGCTGTCAAAGATTACTTTAAAGCACGGTTCATTCGTTCAACTACACTATTACCCTCAGGTCTGTAAGGTGACGAAAACTTGACTTGGACCCCCATCGAAGTCATGGCATCCTTATACGCCTTAGAGGCGAAAGCCGGACCCTGATCCGAATGGAAGGTACCACAGGCAAAAATCCCTATAAAGACACGCAAATCTCTAATGACAGTCCGTGAATCAGCGCTGCGATGTGGCCAAACCCACACAAAGCGTGTGCATGAGTCAACTGCTACTAAGATGTATTTATACGCAGTATCAGATGAAAAAGGACCGCAGTGATCTAAATAAACACAACCTAGCGGTTTATTAGAAATGTACAACTGCGTCTGTGGCGGACGCGTAGCAGTCGAAGGTTTAATCTGCTGGCATATGTCACAAAGTAGGACATAATCACGCGTCTGTTTGTACAGTCCCCGCCACCAGAAACGTTGTTGTAATTGAGTTACAGTGGCTGAGACGCCCGCATGCGCAGACGCCACACCTTCATGTGCCGCTGTAATCAAGTCTGCTCTGCGATCCGAGTTGGGAATCAGCCGTTCCCCAACTTCAGGAATTGTCACAAAAGGAACCTTTTCGGGACTTAAGTGGTATTTGTACTTCGAAGGGAATCCCGCAGGATGTTTACTTCCCTTCTCAGAGGCAGCAACTGCTGCCAAGATGTCGCTATCAATCTTGGTTTTTGACCTAGTAACCGCTGCAACTAAGTATGTAGATACTGCTGATTTCGCTGCTTCATCAGCAAGCGAGTTGCCAACAGCGTGAACTCCTACACGTTGATGACCGAGAGTATGAATCACATAAACGAGAGGCAACATAGCCTTAAGCTCTGCCACTCGAACCCAGATCATTTTGTGTTTTATTGTGCTACCCTTGGAATCATGAAAATTATTTTGAATCCAAAAGAACAAGTTTTCATTGTAAGACTGGACACAGTAGTAAGAATCACTTACAATCAGAGTAGTAACACTTGGATCCGCGTACTCCAACGCTAGTAAGAGAGCACGAAGCTCCGCCAATTGTGCGGTGCAATCGCCCAGGGGCAACGTGTGCACTTCCCTGGAAATGAACTCATCATTCAACATAGCACCGACCACAATGGCGCATGCGGAAACGTAGGCATGTTTAGAGCCATGCGCAACCTGCGCCGACCCATCAGTGTAAATGATGCAATGGAAGTCCTCCAAAGGTCGCATAGCCAGAGGAGCAGGATGAACAAATTCATACTGCAAGTACTCTTGCGACCGTAAGGAGGCGTCAAAAATAAACGTGACATCCGTGGATGTCAATGATGCAGCCCACTGAATCCACCGAGGGTGCAAAGCTTTTGAATTTGGTACACTGGCTTTTGTGACTGCCTCCAAATGAGGACAGGGTGTTACCACTAACATGCGCTTCCCCTGTGACAGAGCTCGTTCTTTAAGAATCGCCATCTGTACAGCAGTTAAAACTTTCTCCACAGTGGGAAACCGCAATTCAGCCGAAGTGTACAAGTGTGACTTGTAAGCAATAGGTACTGTGTCACCTTCATTAAAAGTCAGGTACGTGAAACCCACCGCCCCTGGAATTATTCTTATTACCAGGTTGGTGTGGTTATCACGAGTCAGTAAGTATTTAGATGCGAGCAGATCGGCCTGCAAAGATTGCAAAATGGCCGAATGCTCAGGCAGCCAGCATGATTTTGAAAAAGTTGGTTGTATCAATGCATACAAAGGCTTGATACGCTGGGCATATTCCGGAACATAAGTTCTGCCGAAATTCAAGAAGCCCAGTAAAGACTGTAATTTCTTCAGTGTTGTAGGAGCGCGCAACTGGGCGCATTTCTCCAGGAAGTGAGGAGCCAATCCTCTACCTTCATTGTTCAGCTCATAGCCGAGGAACAACACTGTGTGTTCTGCAATGTGCGATTTTGCAAAATTAAACTTGTAACCCATATCCGCAAAGTTACAAATAATTGAATTCACCCGACACAGATGCATCCAAATTTCGTCGTCTGTGAGATATATGTCATCCACATAAGAACATGCATCTGGATCGATACTCTCCAATAGAGTGACTATCCTTGAGGTGAAGACGCCAGGACTATTTTTGTAGCCCATTGGAAGTCGCCGGAAGCTTTTTTGCACTCCAGCGGACGTAAAACTTGTCCATTGGGAGCTGAAGCTATCCAGTCTGTGTGCATAAAAACCGTTAGATATGTCAAGCGTTGTCTTGAAACGCTTACGCACTAGACTATCCACTAGCGCAGAGCCGTGAGTATTCTGTACTGCACAGTTACGGCAATGCGAGTTCAAATGCCGGTAATCCAATACCAAACGATATGATCCGTCAGGTTTGGTCACAGTAAAAAGGGGATTATTCATTGGTGACACACACGTTTCAATAACTCCCTGATATTCCAATTGTTCAAGGATTTCTGCGACGGCAGCTTTAGCTTCACGCCGTATGGGATATTGAGGCTGAGGCTGCGGCTCAGACCGCAAAGGAATTTCGTGGCAAGGGGACAATTTGTCCCAACCACATTGGTTGCGGTAGAGAGCCGGTGCAAGAGCCCGAGCCCACTCTTCTGCAAAATGCTGCGCATGCTCAGTCGAGACAGTGTGCGCGAAACTGGGAAGGATTACCTCCTCCCCTCGCGGCGCTGCGAGCACAAAAGGTGGGGGCCAGTCAGCCTCGGAAAGCAAAATGTCGTACGTAGACGAAAGGTTCTCCCAAAATACCCCTCTGACAGTACGCTGTATGTCACCTTCAATTAACAGGACAATTTCAAAAAGTCTTTCAGGGGGAGCTAGTCTCGTATCGGCTGTTTCAATAACAACGAACACTTCAGTCGCTGTCACCCTCAGTAGTGGACGGAGCGCCTCTCTGACTATGGTAATCTCCGCCGCGCTGTCCAGCAAGGTCAGAGCCCACGTCAGATTCCGAAGCCGCGTTCTCACTATCTGTGGCATATCTATGCGCTGTTAAGGCTGCGACTTTCTTTTTTGCAAACTGCGGACGCTTAGGCGTAGAATCCTCCTGCTTCACTGCGCCGTCCGTCTGGCGGGACTGACCACGTCCTTGTTGGCCACCACGTCCACGTCCACCCCCTCCTCCACTGGTCTTCGGGGCCGATGTTTCCTGAAAGGAACGAGGAGAGCGTTGATCAGAACCCTGAAATCGATCAGGTGATTTAATCATCGCGCGATCGCGCAAATCATAAACTTTTTCTGTTGGCGCAGGTGCTTGCACTGCAGGAAAAGAATCCTGAGTCTGTTTATTCTGCTTCCCCTGTGTCTGTTTTTTAGGCCAATTTTGTTTTTTGGACTTGGGCTGGACATCTGTCACTGCAGACTGTCCCTGTGGTTGTTTTTTCTCCTTTACTGGAAAATATTTCAGACCTCTACTTGTGCGGCCAATTGTCTTATAAGCGGCCACCACAATCTTTGCTAACTGGCGGGGTTTGTCGGCATCGGGCAGAGCAGCCAAAGCATTCGACACCTGAAAGTTAACTGCATCTCCTTTAACATTGGAGAGAATGAGATCACATACAATCTCAAAAGAACCACACAGGCGCATACCCAATACAACCGCTGCCTCTGGACCGTGATCATTCTGAACACGTCTAATGATATCAGGCAGGGCAGTCATAGACGGGGTGCCGAAGCACCGTGTATAAACTGCCGCAAATGTTTTTCCCCAGCTTTCACAGTCAACAAGTTCAGGAGTTAAATCCTTCGGTAGAGTAATCGTTAACATTCTATGCTTATCAGCAGGAGTAGAATTCGGAAAAACCGCCTCCAGTTGATCAAACTTCTCTGCTAGCCAGAATGGGAAGTCATCGTTGTCAACTGGACGCGCACCAAAAACCGAATTAACCATTACCGGATTGAGACGCATTCCGCCTCGATCCATGGGAACGGCCGCACCCCCCTGTGGACCACCAGGCAGGTTGCGACCTATGTATTGCACTAATGCACGAATCACGGAAATGGAAACAACATGCAGCCTACGAATTTCCTGCAGGGTACATGCGCCGTGATTCGGATGCGGGGTAAAGCCACCCAACACAGGCCAATTTGTACCTGGAATTGAGAGTGGACCCAGCCTCACAGCTGACAAAGAGTGGGGGAGGGCGCCATCAAACCAAACTCGATGCTGCCAATGATCAATAGGTATTTCCAATGCCCTGTACGGTGTATACTCAGCCGGGACATCCGAGGCGGTGTAGGAGTGGAACAAACCAGTATTAGCGTCCACAGCCGGAAACGTAACCCAAGAGTAAAACAACTCGTAAGGGAACGCCGGATCTGCACATACCACGAAAATCACAGCCATCCCATCTACCGGGACTTGGTACGTCTGAAGATGGTTGCGTACCGCTACGCGACTATGCTGCGCAATAGCCACCGCCGCCATGACAACACTGGAAACAAGAAAACACAAAGAATACTTTGTAGCACAACTGGGTAGTAATTCAAAGAAACCGTTTCAGAAAGAATCAAGCTTGAATAAGACCTATTTTAAAAAATAGGTAGGTTTCACCGACACCCCGCTTTCCGGAAACGGAGGCAAAGGGGTTAAGGTATGAACGATAAACTACTCGAGTGTCATGATATAAGACCACCGAAACCGTTGGGCGCCATGTCGCAGGGTTTCTGTTCTCACACAGAACTGTGCACAGAGGAGTGGAACCTCGGCGAATTAGGGTGTCCCAAAACTCACCTTAGCAACCACCTCACCCCTTACCGAGCTAGCTACAGTGTCTCATTGGACGTATCAAACTCCCAATGTTTAGACAAACCAGAACATGAACTTATAGTACCTCAGGGTACGTGGAACTCATGAACACTCTTTCGTTATATTATCATTACAAACCAGAACATGGAGTAAAGAAGACACATGTGCATTTGAAATGTTTATTTACTAATGCCGTCTTCTCAGGCGCAGTATCTTAGATAATACAAGTATACTTATTATCAGTAGCAAAATTATCAGCATAGTTACTAAGACATAAAAAGCGAATGGTGACAGCATGTTGACATGCTGTAATGAATAAGAGTTAACAACACTTATATCTCACCCTCCCTAACACATATATTATATTATTAGCTAAGAAGGTCTCTTTGGGTTGTTTTAGGGCGGGCCCATACCTTAGTGTCCTAGCATGAAGGAATCACATCAGCATACACCAGCTCTCTCTTCATGTGCACCGCATCAAGTGTGTTCTATGTGCCTCGTGCAAAGCAATATCAAATCCCGCCTGAAGCCAGAGTTGGCAAAGGCTGCACTTGTGTTATGACTATGAAGGCGTGGAGATCAGACCTCATAACAATTCCATATCGTGTTGTTCCTGAAACTTCAGCACTCTTCGTGCAGACATAGTTTATTAAGCAAAGCTGATATCAGAGCAATAACATATTATTCTCACATAAACCACGGCAAACTACTAGGTTGAAAGTTAAGTCAACAATTAAGTGTCGTGTGCAGAAGTTACAAGAAAGAAAAATGGCGTTTAAACCTCAAATGTACCTATGCTAACGTAACACGATATAAGGATATACAGGAGCTATATGACACAACCATGTCTTTTAGATTTTTGTTCCTTTTGTAGGCGAAAACGGGTTTAGGTATAGTTTCCTGTTTTGACTTATTGACATTCAAAAGATGCCAGTTAGAACATATAATTTGTCTTAACTTGTCATTGAGCATCGAGTGTCTGGTGACAAACACCAATTTGTCATTTTGTTCTCTACTCTTCCCTTGGAGAATTGCTTGGCGATCAAAGAAACGTGCTCTTTTGAATGATTCCCGGACTTTAAATGAAGAGTTGGTGTCTGAGGTCCAGTATTTATACACAGTGGTGCTTTTGAAGTGAGGAATAGCTTATAGAGGCATGCCTTTGACGTGCACGGATGCCCTGCATTTCTGTCCCTGGCTTAAAAAAACTACACGGGGTATGCAGCCCTTTTTGTGGAGACAGAACAAAGCCTATTCAACGGTAAGTGGGGCTGGGCCCAGCTCCTCCAACCCATCCTGACAGTGGCAGCTCATCCAGGCACACCTAAGCTCCCAATTGCATGTGACTGTCTAGGAGGAATGCACAAAGCGCAACTGTCAGCTACACCCAGAGACATGCTACAGGCACCAAATGGCTAAGGCAAAAAATGCCAACTTTCTAAAATTGCCATTTTCAGAATTGCAATTCAAAATCAGAATTCATCATACATTAAGATTTTAAATTGTGATTCCAGAGACAACAAACATGAACTGGTTGCCTATTTACATTTGAAAATTACACTTATAAAATGTAATACAGCAATTTCAGTGTTATCCTACAGGAGAGGTAGGCCTTGCAGTAGTGAAAAATGAATCTAAGAGTTTTTCACTACCAAGAAATGTAAAACTCAAAAGCACATGTCCTAACTTTGAATTACAGTGAACCTTGCCCACTCGCCTGTCCACGGCCTACCCTATACTTATATGTATAAAAAGGGAGGGTTTGAACCTGGCAAACGGTTTATTTTGCCAGGTCGAAATGGCAGCTTAGAACTGCACACAAAGTTTCTGTAATGGCAGTCCTGAGGCATGTTTAAAGGGCAACTCAATGGGGTTCCACAACCAGTGCTACAGACCGACTAGTAGTATTTTAATTTACAGGCCCAGTGCATGTTTAGTGCCACTTTACTAGGGACGTATAAGTAAATTAAATAGGGCAATTTTGTTTAAACCAATTGAACCATATTTTAGGAAGAGAGCACAAGCACTTTAGCACTGATTAGCAGAGCTAAAGTGCACAGAGTCATAAGGTCAAGAAAAACCAATTTAGCAAAAACTGGAGGAGGAAGGCAAAAGATGTTGGTATGGGCCTGCCTGCAGAAAGGGCCAAGTTCAACATAACCCACTCACTCCAGCCAAAAGATGGTGTAGATTAATCAATATCCTGATGGACTTCCCTGCTTAGGCAATGAAACATGGAATAAGGGCCTAATATGCAGGGGGACCTGTCAGTTCTACACCTCTCTGAACTCAGTTGGATCCCTGCGTATATACACTCCTGAACCACCAAGTGGAACCCTTCAACTCACATGTGGACCCATCTGTGTAGCACTTCACCTTCACTTGCTCACAAATGCATCCCAGTAGGCAGGCAGTACCACCATGGCCCCTGTGAATCCATTTTAAACATGTAAAGTACACTTCCACTCACAATAGAGCAGCCTGGCACTGCAGGTATAAATCAGATAACCCAGATGGGAGGGAAAAGAAAAAGAAAAGGGAGAAATTGAAGGTGATCAGATGAGAGAGTAACAAAGTGCCTCGGGGGCCAGGCAAAGCCAGGTCTTTTAATTGTTTTTAAAAAGAGCCTCCAGTTCTATGAACAACAGAGGGCTGGAGAGCTGGTTCCATGCCTTGTATCCTAGTAGCGAAGGGATTGGCACCTCGGGTTTTAAGTCTAAATAAAGGGGGCTTAACACGGTTCATGTGAGAGGTTCTCAAGGTTCTTTGGGTTGTGTTGTGCTTGAATCTGGCAATCATGTATTTCGGTCTGACTGCTATTAATGCTCTGAAGACCAGTAAAAGGATCTTCAAAAGAATCCTTTTGTGTACCAGTAGCAAGTCTAAAGTTTTTGAAGCAGCGGAAGCAGAACTTCATCTGGGGAGTTTCAGCACAAGTCAGGTGCCACATGTTGCATCATCTGAAGTTTATGAAGTATTTGTTTTGAGGAGCCTGACTGCAGACTATTACAGTAATCAAGTCTGGAATAAGAGCAAAAGCAGCTGATTTTCTGGCGGTTAATTTTATTAGGGATTTGATTAGCCTAAAACATGTCAGAAGGAGAGTGAAGTGTTAAATGTCACTCTAATATTTCTTGCCACCTTTACTGTGCGAGGGGAGGGTGGGGGTTACAGAGTTCGGCCACCATTGAATTGGAGAACCACAGCTAGACTTGCCAAATAGCAGGATCTCTTTTTTGTCAGGCAGTTTTGGAAGTTTAGTTCTGTGCCAAAGGCCCCTTTGTCCAATGAGAGAATGGCGATTCTCAGATTAGCATGACAAGAGAATCAGGATTGCATTAAAGACATGGAGGTTAACATTATGCATAATCTCCTTTATTATGTCTCTCCTGAGCAGCCCCTTTAAAGAACACTTATTACAACAACAATCCAGAATTAGAGTAAAAAAGAACCAACAAAAGTCTCTAGCATAGAACGTTCTGCTTCTTTAAATGCGAAACTGTGAAGATAAACACTCCTTCTTCCGCATTTCACTTATCCACGATTCCTGATATTACACTTGAGCATCTGTAAACATAGAACGACATTAAACTAAAAAAACTTACAACCCCTGTAAAACGAGGCAGTATCTGTGAGGGCTGCACAAATACCATGTGACATTTGTCCTCCACTGGGAACCAAACACCCTATTGTAGTGCTTGACTCTCAGAGTGTAGTGTTGCAAAGCAGTCTAAGGCGTACTTAAGAGAGATGGTGTAGGCTAGTGAATCATACAACAAACATAAATTGGAGACCTTAAACAAATTCAAAAACAGAGGATATCCTGAACCCATCCTGAATGCTGCTGCAGAAAGAGCAGACAAACTGCAAAGAAAACATTTATTATCATCCAAAATAAAAACAGAAGACAAAAGATGTGTATTTGTGTCAAAATTTTCTACACGCAGTTTGAGCATTAAAAAAACGATAAACAAACATTGGCCATTACTAGCGTTGGAAGAAGATTTTAAAGGCATCTTTTCTAACTCTCCGATATATGCATATGAAAGAGTAAAGAACATTAAGGAACTCATTAAACATCCAAAAAAGCTAGATACAGAGAACTACAAAGGTACACAGCCATGTCATAATTGTGGTAATTGCTCCGCGATCATCAAAGGAAGTATAATTAATCATCCCACTAAAGGCACACCAGTGAAGTTAAAGGTATCGGGTACATGTGACAGCAGCAATTTGATATACATGCTAAAATGTCCGTGTGGATTGTCCTATGTGGGCAAAACCCAAAGAAAAATAAAGATCAGATTGACGGAACATAAGAGCAACATCAGATTGAAAAACCAAAAATCTACGGTGGCAGTGCACTTCAATGAAGCCAAACACAATCCCTCGCAATTGAAATTCTGTATACTAGAAATGGTAACAGTTCGACCAGGAATAGACAATAACACCCAACTACTCAGGAGAGAGACATTTTGGATGAATTTCTTGTGCACCCTATACCCGAAAGGGTTAAATGAACGGTCAGAATTTAGTTGCTTTATATAAATGAACAATATTCAACTGCGCTATAATAGTGATGGTTATGGATGACATGTAAAGGTTGTTTATATGAATACATGCAAAGTTTCACGTTTTGCATTTACATTGTACATTGTTGATTTAGTATTCCACATTGCATATAATTGCATACATTTGTAACACACTGTAAATATACTGAAGCCAGTATTTTGATGGTAACCATGGGTACGAGCAAAATGTAGTAGGAACGCGGCACATTCATAACATAGTCCGTTTTTTAGTTCAGTTACCCTAAACACACACCACGTGATCGGAGCTCCGTGTACAATAGAGTAGACCGGGCTAGAGCGACGCACGCCGAAACACTTGATCAGGCAGAAAGGAGCAGGAACCGCTAGACGCGTTCCCGTTTGAATTACTCGGTAAGGAGGCGCAGTGTGGCAAACAGGGGGGTACCAACAACAGATTATGAATAGTGATAGTAACTGTAGTGTTTCATTATTAACAGCGAGGAACACAGATTGAAATAGCACGAATGAAGATCAGTGATTAACAACATGTAAGTGGACACGCACAGTTTTAATGTGCAGGCACCATGGTTAAAGCGTATTAGACAGTGCGTTTATTCACACAAGGGTTATAAGGTGAAAGCCAGTATGTACAGTTGTTTATAATGATGGAAGGTCAACATTGTATAAAGGAAATGAGTTTGCGTTTTTTGTAAGAAAATGTACCGACATATCACTTTAATTTTGCAGAACTAAGTCCCCTGAGGAAGGGCATTTTTGCTTGAAATGCATTGGGCATAACAATTATCAAGAAATCAACTTATGAATTATTGAAAAGTTAATGATGAAATAATTAACGGAACACTGAACAGTAAAGAAAAACAAACATGAATAAGATGTGATGAATCTTTATTACATTGTATGAAATACATTGAGAGTGCCTCGTGATTGTGAAACTTGGGATCAAGTAACGCATGTAAGAGTAGGCTAGTAGTCGCCATTACAAGTATGCAGAAATAACACTCAATAATTGATTGTACAGTCTGTACTTTGCTTTATAAAAGTAAGAGTACATTTATTAAACATACACACTACTCAATACTATGCAACAATTTACAAATATACATAAGATGTTGGAATTACTTTGTGACATTGCATAACATCTCCACCCCTCCCGCGGGTGGTGGGGTCTAGTACCACCACTCCCATGTATGCACATCATCTTGCCCCCTAATGCCGTGGGTGACACAACCGGGAGCGCGGGCCTAGCCCACGGGCACCGTTCTAGTGGCGACCCGCCAAATCATCTCAGCAAGCATTAAAAATAGGCACACCTGCCCTGGAGACACATAACCCTGACTGAGCATCTCATACTGATCATGCAGTACGCACCTCTACATCTTAGTGGCTATCAGTCTAGGTTGTTCTTCTCCTAACGCAGTAGCAAGAATACATGTTTGGGCATCACTTTAAATGAGGTACTTCTCATAGTTGATAATGTTTATAATGCATTGCAATATCAGCCCCTAATAGGCATCATAGTTAAAATCACAGCATATACAGCCAGACACCCTAGTAAAAATGCCTGGCAACATAACCCCACTTTGCTTATAAATTCCCCTTACACGTGCTACTTACAGTCCCTCTAAAAGAAATAACATTGGTAAATGCACTTCTCATGCAGTTACACCTCTTCACCTCCAGGGAATGCTCTTCTCCCGACATCCCCAGGACAGCCTGCCACACATTAAGGCAATCCTTAAGGCACCCCCATCTGTAGAACAAAAGCTCCAGCCCAGGGGAAAGTTGATTGCTAGTTGAGCCCTTGAGGGGTTGTTTCTTTTAAACCCCCATGAGACTTAGAAAGGGATATAACATCTTCATGCTGGGGAGACTGCGTTGCTCCTGCAGCTCCCCCGGCACCTTGGCACACATGTCTCGGTGACGCCATCCTCATATGGCCACCACAAGTCGAGGAAAGGCGGTTCTCCCTTGCAGTGGAGAAGTGTGGCTCACTGGTTAGAGGAGGCAGACCCTGATGCAGAGGTCAGACCCGGGACCAGGGTTCAATTCCCGACGCGGCAGGGTCTTGAGCTCAAAATGCCCACAGACTCGATAATTCTCGCCTCGGTGCCTACTCGAATCATGGGTTCACACTCTGCAACTCTGGGCAATAGCTTGCTTAATCTCCACTATGGCCCCACTGCGATGGGATGCCTGGTCTTCACCTTGGGGATGCCCAGTAGGGGTTATCTCACAGGGAAAGCCAGGACGGGTTCCCAAAGCAAGCGCTAAGAAACCTGTCGGTGATTTGGTGCTATATAAATCGAAATTAACATAACATAACAGGCTGGTCCGGGCCGGGCCTAAAAGGCATTATGGGGCAAGGCTCTCCTACCTCGTGAATATCATAGCAGCGGTCTACCATGCTGCTCTGAGAGACCCGCCCTGTGGGTCTCCGGCTGCGTCTTGGCTTTGTTGGAGGTTCTGGTCCAACACGGACGCCCAGGTGAGTCCTGCGGCTCGGGGAGCCCACCCCCGGCTACTACGACTGTTTTTCGGGGCCCGGCCCTTCGCACCTTTCCAGTTCCTCTTCACGGGTGCCCAGTCTTACTCAGGACACCCCACAGTTCCGGCGCTTGGGGAAGTAAGTGCAGCCCGGGGCGCCCACCCCCGGCTCCTCCGGCTTGCTTCCGGCCCGCACCCTCATGTGCGGCCGCGGGAGCCAGCGCTGCTCTTCTGGTCTGCCCGCTCCAGCAGGCTGACACAAGGCTTTCCCCAGCCTGGCGGGTCTTCAGGGGAGATCTTCCCACTGCCGCGGAGGTGTGCAACGGCACTCCCCCCTGCCTCTGCCACCACTTCGAGGCCCGGCGTTGGGGACTCGTGCAAGCAGGCATTTTTACAGGGAGTGCGATGGCGCTCCCCAACTTCGCTTCACTTATGCCGGAGGCCAGGGTGGGCTCCAGGCACCCCACGGGGACATGTTCATAGGGAGCGCCACGGTGCTCCCTGACTTATCTTAAGTGATTCAGGCACAGAGATAAGATCCTGGGCCCCTCTCACCATTCCCCGGGGGGCGCAACGGCACTCCCCGGTCTCCATTTCCGCCGGGGGCCAGGGTGGGCTCTTGGAACCCCACTAGGGCATTTTTACGGGGAACGCGACAGCGCTCCCCAACTTATCTTTTGCTGGGGGCAGCCCCCGTGACCTGACCCACCCCGGGGCCATACCCTGGACTGGTGGCAGAGCTCAAATGCTTCATCGCCGATCGGCCAGAGGTTAAAGGTTGCCTACCTTCTGGGGGCATATCTCAGCCCCCAGGGCATTGATCTTCACGATCTTAGCATCTTCTTGCTCCTGGCGGCACACCCCAGCCACTGGGAGCACTTTCCTTCACCCTCCTGGTCTCACAGAGGGTGGATTTAGCAGGGAGCTGTCTTCACTGGCTCCCTGCGCCAGCCATTCACCTGGCTCTCCTCCTTGTCCAGAGGCCCAGGCTTCTGCTCACTAATCCTAGACTCCCCTCCTGGCACAATTCTGCATCCTGGGACAGTCAGGGGGTTCTTCCTTCCAACTGCCCATGGCGCCAGGCTCCAGCATCAGTTTTCCTCAGCAGACCACGCCTCTGAGAGAGCTCCTCTTCCTGGGCAAACTCTTTTAAAGAATTTGGAGGGGGTTGGCAGGAAGTGTCTGTTTGCCCTATGAAACAGTGACACATCGCTTCTCTGCCCCTGCACCCTCCTTCCTGCCCAGGCCTCTGGGTTTGTTCAAAATGGCGTCAACCAGGGGTCTCATGCCACATGGTCTCTGAAAAGCCCCTTCCCCCCTTGCTCCCTTCTCTCCAGAGCAGGTTGGTGCCTGGCACCAGGTGACAGCTGCTAATGGATTAACCTGTAACTCCACCCATCTTCTCTTCTTGGAGAGGAGGCCTTCGCCCTTGGAATGCTTATCACGAAGGGCTAGGCCTCTGAGGCTACAGCTTGGGAAGGAAGGTCATTAATCCTGCCTGGCAGGGTCAGCCCCTGCCAAGCTCTGCTTTTATGAGCTGACTCAGAAAAATATGACACCTCTGGATGACCCAAAAGCAGTACAGATATGACTTTGGACTCTGCAGAATACTTCTTCTCACCTCATTTACAGTTGACTTTAGTGCATGTCTGGAATTTGTAGGCCCTAGGGAAGTGAAATTGTCCCATGGGGTACCCCTCCTCATAGGGGAATACTGATGTGGTCTTTCAGTGAAAACATTAAATCACATTGACTTTCCCTTCCATGTTTCTTCCCATTGCATAAAGCCTATTCGATGCCACCACCCAGCTCTGCATAAGTCCTGCCACACCATTCACTTTGTAGCTGCTCCTGGTCTACGCACACCAGGAATCTCCCCTGCACAGCCCTTACACTTGTGCACACGCATGTACACACAGGTCTGCCTGTAACTAGCCTGGTGTCCCTTACTCTGGCTTCAGCGCAGCGGCCTACACTCACCAGGGGGACAACGGTAAAATCCACATACAGTCTATTTCATCATTGGTTCACTGTGCGTTATCCCTCATTTCCACTCCCCCTTCACCATACATGGAACAGGATATTAAATGAAGCACCTTTATATTAGGTGGGCCTTCCATTTTCCACATTATGACAGGTTATACCTTATTTTCACCCCTTTTTTACCCCATATGTATAGGGATATTGAATGAGGCATCTCTATATTAGGTGGGAGCTTCATTTTCCATATAGCGACAGGGAAATGGTTTTAAGCGTATGCATCCATTTACAAATATAAGATTAAAAAATACTTCTAATCAATGTTCAGGAGTATGTATCCGTTTACCAATAAATGATTAATAAATAATTCTTATTAATGTTCAGGAGTATGTATCCGTTTACATATACATGATTAAAAAATACTTCATATTAATGTTCAAAAACAAGCGATTGTATGAACACTGTAGTTGATATATTAGCCTATGCTCGGACACAGCTTACATCTGAGGCACACTATCTATATATGCCTAATACTTAGGGGGGTTTTACAAGCAATCAGACCTACATAGACAATAAGGCTGCTAATAAGAAATACTGGAGTGAATTTGTGCCCGAGTTGAGGCCCTTTATGTAGGACTTCATAATATTCTATGGAGAAGGTATTGCCCTTTTAACCTCTGTGGTGGGCCTGTTCAGATTCATTTAAATGACCAGGGCAATTTAAATGTTCTGAATGGAATCGGGCAGGTCCAAGATTACATTTACGCCAACACAGGTGTTCGTCATCTGTAAGGATATTTAAAGAGAGCACCCACACGCCTTTTTTCCTACCCTATTTTTCGTGACAGAGGAGCACCGTCCAGGACCGAGGTTTTACCATATGATTTGGAAGGTAAGCCCCGGTTGTAGTATTAGACTAATCCATGGGTGGAAATATAGGCACCTAGAAAGGAGGGTAACATGGGGATTTTACAGCGTCTTCCAGTAACCTACTAGCATAGTTTCTGAAATGGCGTGAGGCGGCCCCCAGGGGAAGTGAGGTCGGCAGACCAGTCTTCCCCTGCCGTGTTCGCGCGATAGGAGGGACAGGGTGTGAGGTAGTGTAGGGGTGGGATCAGGGGGTGGGGGCTAGGGGTAGAGTTTAAAAGGGGACAGGAGAGGAAGTCTTCCTCTTCCTGTTCCCAGCGCCTTTAGGGTTAGGAGTAGGAAAGTTTGAGTGGGGAAGTTTCAGGATTTTAGGGACAGTGTTATATTTTTCTTACCATTAGCAGGGTAGCGTAGGAGTTTTCAGGGTTGTGCGAGGCTCATTGCTGGTGGCGAAGGGCTGTGTCCGGTGGATCCTCCGGTGCCTCAGAGGTGCTTGTGTGTCCATGTGTTAGCGTCGGTGGCGGAAGGGCCTCTCCGGCAAGTAGGCGGCAGTGTGTGGGGGTGCCATGGCAGAGACGGACGCGGCGGCGGTACGCGCCGGGCTGCTGGTTCTTGGCTGGGCTGGGAGGTCTGACCTCCTTCAGGCCGGTGTGCTCGGTGTGCTTGAGCAGGCGTGGGTCGGGATGACCTGAGCGCCTAGCTCTGCTTCCGCGGGTGTGGCCGCGGCGGTGGCGACTTGCCTGGATGAGCCGCCACCATCCAAATCGGGGCGAGGGCGGGGCGGGAGCCAGCTAAGCGTGGCGGGAGGCGCCTGAGCCTCCCTGCGCATCCCGGAAGTGAGCCAGCTGCCGTGGCTCACAGTGAGAAGGCAGGAAAAGGGGGCGGGTGGCAGAAGTGTTCAGCTAGTGCCTGGGGGCCTTGGGTTGGGAGGGGCACATCAAGACCTACAGGTCAATGTGCTGCCTGGGGATGGTTTTGGGGACTGGGCAGGGGACTCCAGTGAGGACAGTGCTGGTGAGGGTGAGAATGCCACAGAAGAACCGGCTGGTGAGGATGGGGGGCCATGGGGGAGCAGCCGGTAGACCTTTCCTGTGGTATAAAGGGGGTGGTTAGGACGCAAGGTTCCAAGGGCAAGGGGTCGCTGAGGGCACACGTTGCCCAGACGGGCAGGAAGCCCCCGGTGGGGGGCACCCCTGCCCCCACAGGTGGCAGGGCGAGCTGAGGAGGCAGGCCAGGTTTCCTGGGCTGCTCGCTGTCAAAAGAGGAGAGGGTCTGTGACCAGCGTCGCATCATAGAAGAGACCGAGCAGCATTGGCAGGCTTTGCGGGCTGCCAGGGTGGCAGGTTGGGGGCGGGTGCCTGGAGGCATGGTCAACCCGGCGCCTGGGGTGGTACCAGGTGTAGGCGGAGGGCAGAGACCAGGGTCTGCAGGGGTCAGTGGTGAGTGGGTCTGGGTAGAGGGGCCAGGGACTGTCGTGATGACATTGAGACCTGAAGGCGTTGGGGCCCCCTCTGGCGCAGACGGCCCGGGGGGGGGGGGTACAAGCCAGGGGCTGAGGCTGGCAGAGGCAAGGTTGGGCCGGCTGGCGCAAGACGGCCTCCAAACACCGGGGCGAAGAAGCAGGGGAGTCCGCGGCGGCCTGGGGTGAAAGGCAAAGGGGCGAAGAGAGTGGTGAGTGAAGTGCGGAGAGCTGTGGTGGAGGTTGTGGATGAGGAACAACTAGACTATGACGAGGATGAGGATGAGTTGGAAGAGGGAGAGTTACGTGAGGAAGGATGCTTGGGGAAGAATGTGGCAGCAACAGAGAAACTTGGTGTGTTACAGGGGATGCAGAGCAGCACCAGTCGGGCCTCGCAGGAGGGACTTAAGATGGCAGATGCCAGGCAAAAAGACGGGGAGGGGCCCTTCAAACTTTCAGGTGAGGGGGCTTGGTAGGATGCATGGGAGGATGGTGCCAAAGGGGGTCATAAGAAGACCTGCAGGTCGGTCGGGGTAGGCGATGGGTCTGTCAGGGACAGAGGGGCGCAGGGGGACTCCGGGGGGTCTGTGGGGGAAGGATAAGCGCAGGTGGTGGTGGCTAGTGTGCAAACTGATAAACCGGAGGAACCAGACAAGCACAAGAAAAAGTTGCCTTATATGGGCTTGGCGATGCCGCTTGGGTCTCATTTATCTGAAAAAACGAGAGCGAGGATATGGAAGCATGAATATGTAGATGTTTTCAAAGTGTTGCACAAAGAGATTCAGGCAAAGGAAGGGTCCAAGGAGGAAGAATGGGAGTTGACTAGGCGGCCGAGGGTGCTGGTTACGATGGAAAATTGAAAGTCAGCGTTCTTGATTTATGCCAGTATTTATTGTGAAAAGCTTGGGGACAGGGCAATAGCTCTTTTCAAATATATGGATGCCATCAGAAAGGCACAGTTGCACTTTGGAGGGTTTGCCTGGCTCAGCTATGATGAGGAGTTTAGGGCCAGGATTAGCGTTAATCCGGACACGGCTTGGGGAGATATTGACCAGGAACTTTGGGTTCAATGGATGTCATCTACGCAGGAGGTGGCATCTACGCACACGGCTAGTGGCCTTCCGGTTGCCATCAGAAAGGCACAGTTGCACTTTGGAGGGTTTGCCTGGCTCAGCTATGATGAGGAGTTTAGGGCCAGGATTAGCGTTAATCCGGACAAGGCTTGGGGAGATATTGACCAGGAACTTTGGGTTCAATGGATGTCATCTACGCAGGAGGAGGCATCTACGCACACGGCTAGTGGCCTTCCGGTTGCCTATCGGTCCTTGCAGTCGCATCCCGCCCAGTCTGGGGCGGGTGGTCAGGGATCTTCCGCAGGATCAGGGAGTCAGGGTACCTACACGGGGACCGCTGGTCAGCAGCCCAAGTCTGGGGGAGCCACCATTGGAGCATGCTGGAAGTTTAATAAAGGCTTCTGCACGCGTCACCCCTGTAAATTTAAGCATGAGTGTTCCAAGTGTGTGGGACGACACCCGGTTATGCAATGCTTTACGCTGGCCACATCTTCCGAGCAGTGGAGGATTACAAAGGGCAGGGGACAGTCTGGGCCAAAGGGCCCCCACACCGGTTGATGTGGTGCCCATGGGTCCATGGCTCTCTCGGTACCCTGATAGAGAGGCGGCTTTGAAGTTGCATTGGGGGTTTACGGAAGGGTTTCGGGTAGGATATCAGGGTCCTCGGGAGAGACTGTGGGCAGAGAATCTGCGGTCTGCGAAGGAACTACCGGAAGTGGTGGCGGGAAAATTGCGAAAGGAATTGGAGGAGGGCAGGAACGTGGGCCCGTTTGACGTGTGGCCGATGCCAGACCTCATTATTTCACCTCTGGGTGTGATCCCTAAGAAGGAGCAGCGGGAGTTCAGGTTGATTCATCATCTGTCATGGCCGGAAGGGAGTTCTGTGAACGATTTCATTGCGGAGGAGGACTCCAGGGTGTTGTATGCGTCGGTCGATGATGCCATTGGTCTGGTGCGGGTGTGTGGTCGGGGGCGGAATTGGCTAAGTGTGACATCAAGTCAGCCTTTCGCCTCCTTCCCGTTCACCCAGCTGATTTCTCTTTGCTGGGAATGCAGTTTGGGGGGAGGAATTTTTGTGGACCGGGTCCAGCCGAAGGGTTGTGCGATTTCCTGCATGCTTTTTGAGACTTTCAGTTCATTTCTGCAGTGGGCCTTTGTGGACCAGAGTGGACACCGGCTGTTGTCACACTATTTGGATGATTTTTTTGTTTGTAGGGAAAGAAGAGACTGGTGAGTGTGGGGCAGCATGGTCACAGTTTCAGAGGCTGGCTCAGGTTTTTGGAGTTCCTTTGGCGCCGGAGAAGACGGCAGGGCCCAGCTGCTGTTTGACTTTTTTGGGTATCGAGCTGGATTTTTTGGTGTGGCAGGCGCGCCTGCCAGAGCTGAAGGTGTCGGAGATTCGGGTGTTTCTGTTGCAGGTGGTGGAGGTCCGGAAGATTGATTTGCGGTCTGTGCAGCGTCTTTTGGGTTTGCTGAATTTTGAGCGCCGGGTGGTGAGGGCCGGAAGGGCATTTTGCAGGTGCCTCAGCATGGCCACGTCAGGGGCGGTACTCCTTCACCACAGAGTCCGCGTCACGTTGGGGGTTCGTTCGGACCTCCGGGTGTGGCTGGATTTTTTGGAGGATTTCAATGGCGTATCCATGGATTTAGGACATGATAAGATGGTCTGGCAGGTGCAGCTCTATTCTGACGCAGCAGGGGCAGCAGGTTTTAGAATCTTCTGGGATGGAAGATGGTGTGCGGAGCAGTGGCCGGATCATTGGTTGCGGCAGGGGAAGGAACATTGCCTTTCTGGAGTTTTTTCCCCTTATTGGTGGCGTTGTAGGTTTGGGGGCCCGTATTTCGGAACGGGTCGGTGCTCTTTCATGTGGATAACAGAACGGTGGTGGATTTGGTGAACAACCAGAAGGCGAGGGATCTGAGGGTGTTGCGCTTGCTGCGAAGCTTTATGCTACTATGTTTGCATTTTAATGTGCTGTTTCGCGCGCAACATGTCCCAAGTGCAAGCAATGACATTGCGGATGCGTTGTCTTGTTCGCAGTGGCAGCGTTTCAGGAGGCTGGCGCCGGGAGCGGAAGCTTGCAAGACCAAGGTGCCGGAGGGTATCTGGCCTGGGGGAGTGAGAGTAGTGAGGTTGGTTGAAAGATCGATAGCTGACTCCACGCGGCGCTCCTACAGGTTGGCATTGTCTGAATTCGGTGCATTATTGGGTTGGACCAGGAGCGCATGGCGTATGCCCGAGAGTGATTGTGAGCAGGGCGTGGTGCGTTTTGTGTTACATTGCATGGATAGGGGGTTGTCTCAGATGACGATTTTAGGCAAACTGGCGGGGATTTCTTTTTACAGAATGTTGTATTTGGGTTTTGATCCAGCTAGGTCTCCTCTTCTCTGTAGAATGCTGAAAGGTTGGTGGCGTTTGAAGGGGGGGATGGGGGAGGGGCCGCATGAGGCCATCACGTTTGAGTTGTTACAGGGCCTTTTGGAGGAGTTGCCCCAGTGTTGTTATGATGACCAGGAAGTGGCGCTATTCCGTTTGTGTATGATTTGGATGTTTTTGGGGCTTTTCGGGTGTCTGAGTTGATCAGAGCGAGGGGTGCGTCTGGGCGTACGTTTGAGGACGTGCGGTTGGATGGGTCGCGTTTGGGAATCTGGTTGGGTCGTTCTAAAACTGACCTAGGCGGACGTGGTAAGTGGGTATGATTGGGAGAGAGTGGTTGCGTGGCGGTGTGCCCGGTGCGTGAATGGAGAGTGTTTTGCAGCAGCGTGCAGAGGTCGGAGGGAGAGATATTTTGGCGTGCCTCACAGAGGAGGGTGACTTCTTTCCAGTTGTTGGCGGTGTTGCGTATGGTGCTGCGATGTATAGGCAGGGACCCATCTTGGTATGGGACGCATTCTTTTCGGATCGGTGCAGCCACGGCAGGGGCGCGGTTGGGTTGGTCCTGGGATGCCATCAGGAGGATCGTGCGATGGCGGTCTCGTTGTTGTGAACGCTATGTGCGCAAATGAGGTGCAGGGGGAAAAGGGGGGGTTTTGTTAAGGGGGCTGTTGTTGTTGGGTGGTTGTGGCTGTCTCTGTGGTGCTAACCTCTTTTTCTTTGTAGGTTGCGTTCGGGGGCCGGGGCCTAAGACGGTCACCTGGATCGTTGGGCATTCGTTTGTTCATTGGGCCTTGAAGTATGTGGACAGACAGGTGTACGGCCGTAGCCTGGGACCGAGGAGCAGCCATCATGAGGTCCAGTGGTGGGGTAAGAGTGGCATGCGCTGGGGCGACTTGCTGCCCTGGCTGACAAAGAAGGTGGCCCAGCTGGGTTGGCCGGACATGATTGTGCTCCATTTGGGGGAAAATGACTTAGTCAAGTAGTCCAGAGTGGCATTGCTACAATTGATGCAGCGGGACTTGGAGGCCATGAGGAACAATCTGGCTGGTGCCTGTATTGTTTGGACTGAGTTTGTACAACAACGTGTGTGGAGAGGGGCATTGAAGCCGGCAGCCATTGAAAGGGCACGGCGCAAGCTAAATAGGGCAATGAGACTCTTTTGTGCTGCACATGGGATCAAAGTGATTGCTCACGTGGGTCTACGGCTGGAGGAGCCCCTTCTTTTTTGAGACGACGGACTGCACCTTTCATACATGGGAAACGCTTATTATTTAACGGAATTATGGGATGCTATCAGTTTGTTGTGGAACGAGTCTATCTGGTGCAGGCGTGCTTGAGGACGAAAGGTGCACTGGTGTAGGGTGGGGCAGGTAACCGCCCTTCGGGGGTTCCCTGGTTGGCAGGATTTGGGAGGGGTGGGGAGTCCATGACGTGCATAATCACCCTTCCGCTTCTGGGGAGGGGGATACAGGTGCAGGATAGGGGGTGTGGCAGACAGGAGTGCGATGGCTGGAGATGCTGGAGGAGGTTGAATGAGAAGGGTGGAAGTGAATGGTATAAGTGAAGAGGTCGTGATGTGAATGGGGAGTTGAGTAATTGGAGTATGAGAGTGGATGATGGTTGGAAGAGATGAGGTTGGGGATTGTTAACTGTTTATTTGTGTGATGTTGAATTGGTTGTCAACCCTGTCCTAATAAATGGCCTTTTACGTTAAAACAGCGTGGAGTGGTTATTGCGCGAGGCGGCCCCCAGGGGAAGTGAGGTCGGCAGACCAGTCTTCCCCTGGGGTGTTCGCGCGATAGGAGGGACAGGGTGTGAGGTAGTGTAGGGGTGGGATCAGGGGGTGGGGGCTAGGGGTAGAGTTTAAAAGGGGACAGGAGAGGAAGTCCTTCCTCTTCCTGTTCCCAGCACCTTTAGGGTTAGGAGTAGGAAAGTTTGACTGCCCTCCCACCCTACAGTTAAGGAGTGGGGAGTGGGGTTTTCTCAATTTGGTTATTAAGCGTGCCAGTTTAGGACAAGTTGAAGGGGGGGGGTGGCAGGATTTGGGAGGGGTGGGGAGTCCATGACGGGCATAATCACCCTTCCGCTTCCGGGGAGGGGGATACAGGTGCAGGATGGGGGGTGTGGCAGACAGGAGTGCGATTGCTGGAGATGCTGGAGATGCTGGAGGAGGTTGAATGAGAAGGGTGGAAGTGAATTGTATAAGTGAAGAGGTCGTGATGTGAATGGGGAGTTGAGTAATTGAAGTATGAGAGTGGATGATGGTTGGAAGAGATGAGGTTGGGGATTGTTAACTATTTATTTGTGTGCTGTTGAATTGGTTGTCAAACCTGTCCTAATAAATGGCCTTTTACGCTAAAACAGCGTGAAGTGGTTATTGCGCGAGTGCAGTTTTAAATGTTTCTCTGTTCCTCTGAGGAGATGCACAATACACGCGGCTGTAGCCTTGATTGTCTTAGGCTCACATTTGTATTAGTAACCCCCGCTGCAATGCCTTTAAATTATAAATGATTAATGTTTATGGATATTGGACTCGACATCCGGGTCAATTTACATCTAAAGATTTTCGGGTTTGCCTGTAGGGAGAAATTGGATCGAGCAGAGTGTGGACTCTAACGTGAGACAGGAAGCTCAATTTTATTATAGTTGGTGAAACCGCTAATGCAGTTACAAATATCTTTCCGTATATCGGAAGTGCTGCATGAAATATACGCGGTGATAGTACATGTTTTCACTTTGGTTTACATGTGATACAGCAATCTCTATTGTAAGGCTGTCCATTAATTTATCCAGCTGACAAAGGCATTGATATTTAGAACAATTCAAATGTCTATAAATCATCGATCGACCCTATTAACTGGAGTAGAAGGGATGCAGTAAAGTTTTTTTTAATAGGAACCCGCAAGCATGTAGCACATGTTATATGTATCTAATAGATAACAGGGGGAATATTTTATTCGTATGTTTCTAGGTTTATTTGAACCAGGGCAAAGTAAGAGGACTCCCATCTCCATATCGGAGTGGTTAGGACCTACAGGCATATTGGCGCCAAAAATTCCTTGTTGCCTTGGAAGTATAATCATTTTTCAACATTATCTTCCGGTGAGTGTTTGTGTTTTCAAGATATTATTGAGGTACCAACAAAAATGTAGAAAAGGAGCACTGACCAGGCATCTATTATTGTTTTATATTAACAAGGGGACCAATATATAATAGAGGGACTGGACTGGGTGCAGGAGTATAGACCCTTGAGGTGCAGCTCTTGAACACCAGGTCTGCCAGGTATGTTTACTGTCAGTGACAATGGTCAATAATAATGCGTAATCAAGAGAGAGAGAGAGGACCAGATAGCTAGTCCTTATCCCCGAGATTATATGTGATTTTAATCAAAAGAAGACTAGCTCATAATTAAGAAAATAAATAAATAAAGAGACTCATGTATGTTTTGTCATGGAGTGAGAACACCTGGTGAGTGTGTTCAGAAAGCCCTCACCCACCAACCTAGTTGGTGGCATGCTTCATCATCGGGCCCCACCCAGTGACACCTAGCGTGTCCCGGGTGTGCTTCGACGCCTGATTACAGCGGAGCAGGTATTTTTCTGAGTGTGCAGTGAAGAGTGTTATGAAAGTGAAATTTTAAAACGGCTAGGCGGGGGTCCCAGTACCCGAGGGTAAATTAGACTTTAATACCCGGGCCTCCGTCAGCGGTTAAAAATAAGGCTGTTGGATGTTAGAGGCGAGTTACGACCTCCCACATCCTATGGGTCAACATGTTTCAGCCAGTGCCTTATATCTATGCTGGCTTTCTTCAGGACCTAAAAATGTGAGTGCAATTAAACTAGTGGGTGTGTGGTACAGACTATGTGTCTACACGCCCTAAGGTGTTTATCTATGTGTGAGAGGGGGATTCCCTTCTCAAGAACACGCTAGTTTTAGCAAGTTTTTGCCTCAAGGTTGAGAGGTGGCAGGGGGTTGGCCAGCATTTCTGGGCAGAGCCCGCTCTGAACCTGTAGTGCCTCCTTCGCATACCACACACCCACTAGTTTAATTGCACTCACATTTTTAGGTCCTGAAGAAAGCCAGCATAGATATAAGGCACTGGCTGAAACATGTTGACCCATAGGATGTGGGAGGTCGTAACTCGCCTCTAACATCCAACAGCCTTATTTTTAACCGCTGACGGAGGCCCAGGTATTAAAGTCTAATTTACCCTCGGGTACTGGGACCCCCGCCTAGCCGTTTAAAAATTTCACTTTCATAACACTCTTCACTGCACACTCAGCAAAATACCTGCTCCGCTGTAATCAGGCGTCGAAGCACACCCGGGACACGCTAGGTGTCACTGGGTGGGGCCCGATGATGAAGCATGCCACAAACTAGGTTGGTGGGTGAGGGCTTTCTGAACACACTCACCAGGTGTTCTCACTCCATGACAAAACATACATGAGTCTCTTTATTTATTTATTTTCTTAATTATGAGCTAGTCTTCTTTTGATTAAAATCAATGGTCAATAATAGAAACGGTAAAATGGTTTTACACTAACAATGTAATAAGCACTAAGTTGACAATATATATTTTTCTGTCCTAGAAATAAGTTTTGTGAACACCGTGTGGAGCCCTAGGGTGCCCCGCGAGGAGAATATTAGTGGTATTACCTCACCTACCCATTGATTTCAGAAGGTGGGTGCTCTTTATACATATCTTTTAGAGAGCTACATTTATGTAAGATTGGGTTATTGACTTTAGAATGGCGTCCCTGAGAACATAAGGCCATAAGATGTGTGATAAGTGGGGAGTGTGTGTTCAATGGTGGACCCTGTAGGCAATTTTGTACATTAGTTTATTCTTTATTGGTTACTATCAATGTGTTACATATGTTTTTATGTACAAACCTTTAGGGGATAAGACTTTTATGATCTTTTAGGGTGATGTATTTTTAGCTAAAGCAACTATTGTTGATGAGCTGTACATTTTAGTGCATATATTAACAGGATAAGACTTGTGGGGATTAATGTCAATATACGTTGTCTTCATGTCCTTTAAGAATGATGCCCCAGGTGTATTGAATAGGAATGTAGAAATGATTTGTATTTGAGAAATAAGTCTTTCTCTTACATTGATATGTATTTATTTGTTTTACTTCCATTAGGTTTTTAATTGTGTATTTTTTAAATAAGAGAGACTAGTATTTGGCTTGTCCTGAAGAAGGTGGTCGCACCAGAAAAACACCACCGAAACGCGTCAATGCATTTTTCTGTTCACTTGATTGTATCCAAGTAATATATTCATGCCCAATAGATGATTGCATTGATGGACATATGAACAGATACATGAAATGAATTCCATGTGGAACAATCCAAGCATGATCTGATCATTATATTGCACTTTTTTCTGTGTCTCTCATTTATTATTGTGTTTTTTTTTGTATTGTTATGACCCCGATGAGGTTGTGATTTGTATTTGTTTCAATTTTGCAAAATGTCTCTTAAAAGATGGATTCCCTCCATCTTGAAATGCCTGTAAACTAAATTATGGTTCAATCTTCTCAAATTTATTACTGGTCTCCACCCTTTGTCCTTTTCTTTCTACCAAAAACAAAGTGCTCACATAGCCTCTCATCTCTCCCTCTACCAAACAGATGGCACCCTTTTGCAACATTGCATATATTTCCTTGTCTGATAACTCCATCTTTTCCTGAGAATGAATTAACTCCTTTGGTTCTATTATTTGTTCAGGAATACTTATAAATTCTATCTCAAACCCCTGGACTGTCTTCAAAACCCAAGGATCCCTTGTGATCTTTTTCCAGTCCTCCTAAAATAGCCTTAAACGACCACCTAATCTTCCCAGGAAAAAAACAAAAGAAATCTCCCTACTCACCTCTTGAACCTGACGCTGACTGGTCTCTTCCAGGAGCTCCACGCCTTGATCTCCCAAATCTACCACATTGAGAAAAAAATCCAAAGGAATCTTAAATCTCTTCCTGTCCCCTTGAGCAAGAAATTGTGCTGGGATCTTTGTAATCTGTGGCTGGCATAAGAACCCCGTTAAACACCTTCCTTATATTAATTTGCACCTTATCGAAGACCGTTTTTATGGCAACGTGCTTTCTCAAACCCTTCATCACACCTACTCCAAATAACAATCCTTTTGCATCAACACTTGTTTCCTTTTCTGCCGTTTCTCCCAACTTATGGTTAATCTTCATTAACACTGACTTCCTTGTCTCTGCCAACAAACTTGCATTTGCATTTCCTAAAAACACTTTTGCTCTTTGACTCTAGCCTCTAAGCAATTCTATATCCACTTGCTCACCATTCATATGAGCCTTCTCTGCCAAGTCCATAATGTTGGCAAGAGGACCTAGTGTTTCCAGTAATTTTTCTTGGCACTGCTTTAGCGAGCGCTCAAGCCCCTTGCAAGGGTCTCTGCATAACATTTATGAACAAGTTATTAGTTCCGGGTCCAAGTTTGGTGTGTAACAGACCTTATTCTCAATTTGAGGCCTTGAACATTCTGCCTTCAATATATTCCTAACTTCCTTCTCTGGTGGTTTCCTAATCCATTTCTTTATGAATTTACTAACATGGTGCAAGGGCCCCCAGTCAGCACTTCTAGGATGATGAAGTTCAAAGGGGTTAAACATTTCACCTCCTAAAGGATCCCTAATTACCAACTTGCTAGCTGTAGCTACATCATCCTTCAGGTCTTCGTTCAGATCATCATACTGGTCCATATCAAATACATATTCATCAAAATATCTACCTGACCCCTCCATCATAGAGTTCTCTGCTTCCATCTGAGCATCATCATCAGACAACTCCTGCGTGCCGCCAAGGGCACCTTTTCTCTTTGTGCCGCCAAGGACACCACTCTTTGTGATGGAGTTAAATCCATCCTTTCTTCTTATCTCTAAATGTTTAGACTTCATCTGCCTCTTACCTCCTTTTGTTACCTCTTCGCAATAACAAGACCAGAAATCTTTCTCTTACTATCCAAAACAATCTCCACCAATTCCTCATGGATGACTTCACCTAATTCTGAATTATCCTCCTAAGGCAATCTTCACAAACTCTACCTTCTACAACTTGCGATTGTACTACAACATTCTCCTATGTACTCATACTTGCTCTAAATCTAGCTTATTCCTAAATCTTCTTTAAAACGCCTAACAAACAAGAGCCCACTCGATAATCCTGATGAGATTGGTAAAACTTTTAGTTCACAGGCTTTAGAGCTGTCTCATTGCCTAGCAATGTTCTCTTCCCATATAATACTTTCTTTCAAATGTCTTTTTCCCAATTCAAAATGGCTACCGTGATCTTGTGAGATCACAAATAGCCAATCATTTTGCCGCTTCGCTCTCACCTCAATAGATGGCGAGCACACATGACAACAGATGAAGAGAGAGGAGGCCAGCGAGAGCAAGATCGCTCCGTTACTGCTGCCTTTTCAAGCCTGCAGGCAACTACGCGAGCGTGCTCGTTTACAGCCTCTCGTGCTTCAGACGTGCACCAAAACGGCAAGTTAAACGTTTGATATTATACTTTTAATCATTCAACAATAAACTAATTGGTAATAAAAACGATGTAACACGCAATGCTCTGCTTCTCAAATTTAGAAGCAATCTTACACACAACTCCACACAACCTCCAGCTTGAAAACTAAAACATACAAGATAAAACGAATGTAAGGCTACTTATCTCATCAGGAGCTGCATTTAAAAGAGGCAGAACGTTCCATACTAGAGACTTTTGTTGGCTCTTTTTTATTCCAATTCTGGATTGTTGTTGTAATAAGTGTTCTTTAAAGGGACTGCTGCTCAGGAGAGGCATAATAAAGAAGATTATGCATAATCAGAAATCAGGTACATATTATCCGCATATAATGTTAAAGTGATTTCAAATGAAGGTATCAGGGCAATTAGGGTGGTCATGTATATGTTGAATGACGCAGGGATTAGAGATGAGCCCACCAGAACTCCTGATGCCACTGAAGAAGATAAGAGTTTTACAGAAAGGAAACTAGTGGGCCACTGGTAAGTTTTTCAAATACTTTATTTAGCACCAGGAACAATGAGATGTGGCGAAGGATGGACATTGTGTCAGGGTTTGCAAGAGATTTTTTTGCCCTTGTTTCACCACTGCCAATTTCCAATACGAGGGGACCTCAGCTACTGATAATGAAGTATTGATAATTTTTTTATAAAGGGTTGACAATGTCAACAATCTTATGAAGAATTGCAGGGGGCATGGGTCATTGGGAGAGCAGATTTACATGAAAGGATGGTCTGTAGTGACAGTGAAAGTGAGATCTCCTGGGAGGCTAAAAGAGTTGTGATCTCTACCCTTGAGGGGATATCTAATAAACCAAAACCAGAGAGGAGTGTGATGATTGGGTAGCCCTGTTGAATTGCAAATATTTTCTCTACAAAAAAAAGAAAAGATCTGGTCACATAGGATTTGTGAGGGGGGAGTGTCCCTAACAAGTCGCCTGGGTTGAAGTAATGATTTAAAGATGTTTAAAATAATTTTGGAATCAAACTGGGCCTCTTCAATCTGGGCAGGAACATATGTTTGTTTAGCTACCTTGATCTGGATTTGATATGCTTTCTGCACCATTTTGAAGCACTTCAGGTTCTTGAGATTATGACTGTCAACATTTGCAATCTAGTTGTTTGCAGAGCAGACGCTCCTCTACTATGACCGAGTAGAACCATGAAGCTGAAGGGTGGGGGTCTCTGCTTCTTAAATAATACAGGGGCTAGATCCTTAGCTGTATTGGTGATCCAACTATTAAATAAACTAAGGTATTTGCCTAAGATTCCCAAGTAGGGCAGGGCGGATGAAGATAGACTGGGGTCAATCATCAGTTTGCCTCATTTGCATCGGGTGCGAGGGCCCATAGTCATGATGGAGGGGGTCTGAGTAGATCAAGGTTCTGAGGGGATTAGATTGTGGTCCGATCAAACCTGGTAAATAGGTTTTTCTACTACCAGATTAGGGTTATTAGAACAAATCTTATCCAGGATATATCCTACGATATGCGTTGGGGAGGACACTAGCTGGTTGAGACCAATAATGTTTAGGGAATCAAAAAGATTGGATAAATCAGGATCATTGCTGATCTCAAGATAATAATTACACTTCCCATGAATAGTAAAGTTAGTATAGTGAAGTAAAAAAAATGCTAGCACTTCTCCCAAGCAGACCATGAAAAATAGATCCTGGGGCCGGCAGATGGTAGATGAGGGCATCTGCAGTGGACTGGGTGGAGCTAATCTTAAAACAGAAGCTTAAACTTTCTGCTTCTTTCAAAGAGTTTAGCTCAAACCAGCAGCATTTAAGTGAGTCACGGAAAAGGATGGCAAGGCCACCTCCATGAAGCCCATCTGTCGTGCCTAAGACTAATGCATCTGGGGGGGTGGAGAGCCATGGCAATATCTGGTTTACAGCATTCTTTAAACTGTGCTACTGTGATAAAAAGAAATGTAAGTGGTGGTCCTCAATCAAGTCGTGGAGCCCATGTGCATATTTGCTAAGAGAGCGGGAGTTAATGAGCCCGCCTAATAATTTATTGGTATGGAGGATTGAATAGTAACAAAGGAGGGCTCTGTTAACAGATAAAACTAGCCTTTACAAATGATACAAGCTAATGGACCCTCAATACGAGATGGGTCCCAGAAGTGGCCACAGTCAGGAGTAAAGTGCTTAAGACATTTCAGGAAAGCTGAGGAGAGAAAACGAGTATTACCTGGGTGCCACAGGCAGGGGGATTGGCGCTGGCCACGATCAGGATGCGGACAGGTGGAGACAGGCTTGCCTTTGGTGCACCTTCTGCGCTCTGGCGGCACGCCAGCTGCATGCGCCCTACGTACGATTGCCCTGCTCACCACATAAGAGGGTTCTGAGCTTGAATAGACTCCGGTCAAATATTAATTGATTAGCTCCCTCTGGCCAATCAGAAAGCATCCATTTGCATCAGGAAGTCAGTGCTAAAGTGGTGCAATAACAAATACAAAAAGTCCCAAGGTTAAAGTTCCTTGTGCTTCTAAACACAAGCATTCAGTGCAAGTTTTAATTTTTTTTAAAAGGTTCTAACTAAAAGCAAAGTGGGTTCTGCTCACAAGCGCAACCACACTGCCCCCACAGTCCAAGCTCTAACAGGCTCTGCCCAACTATTAACTGATTTGATCCCTCTGGCCAATCAGGATGTGTCTATCTGCATCAGGAAGGCAGTGCTAAAGCGGTGAGATAAATTCAAAAAGGCCCCAAATAAAAGTGCCTGGTGCTTCTAAAAATAATCGTTAAGGGCATTTTTTTATTTAAGAAAAAGGTTTTATTTAAAGCAAAGTGGGTTCTGCTTACAAGCGTGACCACACTGCTCCCCACATATGAGGGCTCTGAGCTTCAACAGGCTCTGCCCACCTATTAACTGATTGGCTCCCCCTGGCCAATCAGGAACTGTCTAGTGGAGTCAGAAAATGTGATGTGGCCCATTGCACCCCTTGGATCGGACTTCTGTCCTTAACCCAAGGAAAATTCTGCCCATAACGACAGCAACCAACATAGGCCACAGACAGCTTTCAGTGTCAGGAGCCAGGCCCCGGGCCATCCACTGCCAGGTGGAAGATCTAAGCGAGGAAATAGCGTAGGCTTCTCTTCCAGCTTCAGGGTCCTAACGTGTCTCTGAGGTATCTCAGTGTGGGGGGCAACAGGCCTGAGTGTTAGGCAGACGATGTATACTCTACCTCCCACCAGTTTGGGGGTGGTATCATGAGGCTAGCCTTTCAGCCCATGTTCTGTACTCTGAGGTTGAAAATAGGAGAAGGGTGGATCCTACCTCATCCTGCCCCCCCATCTGAGCTCATGAACCCTCTAATTGGGAATGGTGCCCCGAGAAACCTGAATTGTCCGAGCACCCTGGGTTTCTCCTCGTTCAGTTCCCCTCCCAGCAGGAGCAACTCATTCCCCAGAAGGCTGTCTATGGGCATCTAGGGACTTCCTGTGACCCTCCTCTTATTCAGCTCCCCACCCCTCTCTAGGGATGCCAGGGCCCTAGGGTGGAAAACATTCTGCCCATGGGCCTGAAGTACCCAACACACCTGGCCAGTGCACTGCTCTGTGTAATTTAGCCTTTCCACTATCATGGTCCGTCTAGCGTTGGTGGTCTTGAGATCCGGGCGTTTCAAACTCAGTTCATGAGCTAGAGATAACTTTTTCTCCTCCAAGGCCCTTTACGCCTCAGCCTTTTTTTGTTCTGTCTTCATGGCCAGTTTCTTTTCTTCCATTTTGAGTCCGGCCAGCTCCAGCTTGAACTCTATCTCCTCCCTCCTTTTCGCCAACTCCTTTGGGGACAAGTAATTGGAAGATGCACTGCTCACTGCCCTGGAAGGAGGCTACACTTCAGGGGCCAAGTCATCCCCCATAGTTGAAGGTAGCATCTCAGGGAAGCTCCTCCTTGGGTATTTGGACAACGTATTGGAAAAAAACATTGTGAGACAAAAATGTTTTGTCAAGAGTAGTGGGCTATCAAAAATATAATTAGCAGGAATATCGAAGGTAAAAATATAGGGCCAGATTCATCAAACCAAAAATCCGTTTGCAAAGGGCCAGATTCTGAGAATCTGGCCCTTTGCGAGCGGTATTTTTGCATTTGGGATGCATCATCCCAAATGCAAAAATCGCAATTTTAGAAATCGCTAAATTGCGATAATTTGCATTTAAGGAATCTCAATTTGAGATTCCTTAAATGCAATGCAGGAAACTTTCTATAATAGCGAATTCGCTGATAGGGCACGCAAATTACCATGAAGTACAACTTCGTGGTAATTTGCAAAAACTTTGAAAAATACACTTTTGTGCATTTTTCAAAGTTCCATGTTGCGCACACACATGCCCTCTGGGCATGTGTGTGCGCAACATATGTGCACATATCAATTTCAGGGGTGCAACAGGGTGTCCTTTGGACACTCCTGCACCCTTGAAATCGCAATCTCAATATGTGCATCGCTAATTGCGATTCGCAAATTGAGATTGTCTTCCCATTCAATTCTATGGGCCTCTAGGCCCATAGGAATGAATGGGGAGGTATTCCTTATTTGCGACTCGCAATTTGCGAGTCGCAATTAAGGAATTCTAAGAAATCGCAATTTTTTATGTGATTTCTTGATGCATTCCATTTTGCAATTCCTTAATAGCTAATCGGTATTTTTCGCTATTAAGGAATCGCAAATTGGTTTGTCGATGCATCTGGGGGATAGTTTTTAATGTTGTTTTTAATATAGTTGCAATAATTATCGATGTAGAAAATATTGATGTATGTAATATCCTTTGTAAGTGATAATTAGTTTATAATTTATTGCAGTGTGTTTGATTGATTTATTTATGGTTTATTTGTGTTTTTTACTAATATAGGTCTCAAATGGTTAAAATTAGTATTTTTGGCTGTGTTAATGTATATAAGTATTTGTTTAATGTTTATTTCAGTAGCAGGATATTTGGTTTTCAGAGGGAGAAGGCTGGGGAGATTTTAAAAAAATGTATCTATTAAAATTTGAAGTTAATCATTTTAAAGATATGCAAATTAATATATTTGAGTTTTGAAAGGTATTGTGTTATTTTTATATTTTTAATCCATTTTTGTTTCATAATAATGAAGATAAATATTTCTGGTATTGAATACATAAAAAAAATATATTAGTTTAAAATGTAAAAAGATATGAAATCTTTTAGTAAAGTTAAATATTTAGAAATCTTTTTGCTAAATTTGTAAATGTTAAATATTTTGTAACACATTTATTTCAGTTGTAGAAACATTTCACTTATTTTTGGTGTAAACATTTTTATTTTATTTACAAATTAATTTTGGGCTATAATTTTATTTGTCATTTTATGGTTCAAACTTTATGAATGGTAGTAAATATTTTGACAAATATAATCATTTACAGCAATTCATTGTTTTATATTTTAATATTAAAATATGTATATAAAGGTTTGTAGGTTTGGTTAGTGTGTTTTTAGCCAACCTTGATTGTATAGTAAAAAAAATGTGTGTAAGTATTGCTTGTGTATTTTGAATGTCTAATTTGTTTTACCTTATGGAAACTGTTATATTTTGTAGTGGACATTGTCAATTTCACCTTTTAGTGTTCACCACCTTCCCACAGTATAGTTTAGGTTAGAGTTGGGATAGTAATTGCTGCCTCTTCATTATCCAACTTCTTCCGCAAATTGTTTTAGAGTAGAGTAGGAATAATACAAATAACCCTTTCAGTGTCCAACACTGTTAGACCTGGCATCATTGGCGTGGGTCCCCCTTCCTTCTTTCTCTTCCTCTCTTTTATGATGATGCTCTGGGTGCCGTGCCACTGCTAATCAGTGCCCCAGCGCAAATGCTCCCTGTTTTAAGATGATTGTATATATTAGGATAGCCATAATGCTTAGATCTGTGTAGCATTTTGTAATAGTGAGTTGCCCTCCATTTCACTGTCGCTACTATGAAACAATCCGTTCTCTTAGTCCAGAAGGGGCCGGTTGAGGATTACCTTCCATCATCCTATCTGACCCCAGGAACATGATAGGAACTTCCAGTTTGATATGTTTATGCTCAGGACATTGAGAGACACCTTTTAGTAAGGACCGTTTATACATACCATGTTTGTAAATGCCTCTTCTGAAAATGCGGTAGTTTCTTGCCTAAGCGTTACTGTAGGCTTTGCGAGCATGTGTATTGGCCATCTGGTTTTGGAGCAGCAGGGCTTGCTGGGTCAGACCTGGCTGGAGAGAGAGATCGGTATTCAGGACATGGGGAGGGGTAACTCTTTGATCAGAGCAGGGCCGTGCCTGGCACGGAGAATGATGGCTCCACCTCCCACTGGGTGTCTGATAGCAGACCCCCTCATTCTGAAAGGGCAAGATGCCGCCTCGTACACTAAGTGCTTCCCGACCCTACCGAACTGGTTCTGATTGGAGTCTGTGATTTGTGACCTTAGAGAACAAATACTTTTTAGGTATAAACGCTGCACTCGAACTTTGTCCAAGTGTGTTTCTTCTGGATGTCAAGAAGAATCTGTCCGATTCAACAGGAGGAAGGACTTGGAAACTTTCACCCAGCTTGCTGAAAAACCTACAGAGGGCCTGAATCGAAAGCACCTCTTGCAGAAGATTCAGGGACATTAGACTTCACCCCGTCAGCCATCAGAATTCCTATGCAATGAATTCTGCTTGCAGGTGAGGCCTCCGTTGAGTAATCTGGAACCTCTAGTTCTACTGTGAGGACTGCGAACTGAACCTTTGAAACCGTCGCTGAATCAGAGTGGGCCGCTGCAGCTAAGAGATAGCTGCCGCTGCTGAGAGCCCGCCTGATTTTGAACCTTTAAAACCTTTGCTGAATCTGTGTGGGCCGCTGCAGCTAAGAGAGGGCCTCTGATGCTGAATGCCCACGCCATTTGCCAACTTTGCATCATCGGGAGTCATCTTTTAGGCCGCTGCAGCTAAGAGAGTGCTGCCACCACTGAGTGCCTGCACCTTGGCCAACTTTGCATTACCCTTGGTCCTGTGGGCCGCCGCAGCTAAGAGAGCTGCTGCCGCTGAGTGCCTGCGTCTTTGCCAACTTTGCATCATCGTGAGTCGTCCTGTGGGCCGCTGCAGTTAAGAGAGCTGCCGCCACTGAGTGCTTGCAACTTGGCCAACTTTGCATCACCCTTCGTCCTGTGGGCTGCCACAGCTAAGAGAGAGCTGCTGCCGCTGAGTGCCCGCACCTTTGCTAACTTTGCCTCATTGTGAATTATCCTGCGGGCCGTCATAGCTAAGGGAAAGCTGCTGCCTCATCTTGTTCACCATTGTCAAGGATTGTCGCTATCCTCTGGTGGGCCATCGCAGCTAAGAGCGAGCTGCTGCCGCTGTGAGCCCACCACGGAGCTGCAAGACGAGAGTCATCGCCACCACCAGCCCGGGCCGCGTGCTGCTGCCGCTGAGAGCCCGCCTGTCCCCGGTGCCCGAATCATTGTGGGTACACGCTGCGGACCTCAGCAGCCAAGACTTGTGGTCACTAGGAGTCCCCATGTCATCGCCTCCGCTTCTTCAAGAAGCTGCGTGCTGTGTCCCCTTTCAACGGCAGGTACCTGGTGTGCAACGAGTCGCATAGGCCCCAGACTTTAACTCAGTCATTTTCACTTTCTGGTGAATACCTTATTGCCTTTTTGAGTCCTTACTAGTTTACGTGCCTTGTAGCTTGTTGAATCGCTTTGAGAGTTTTAAGTTAAACTGTAGATGAAGATATTATTTTTCCATACCTACCTGAGTTGTGTCCTTTTGTGGTGTCATTACTGCCTTGTTGTACATGCAAAAACAACAGCTTGATTGCAGTGGCATGAAGAGCACAGGACCCACGTCTGGGCATACCCATCCCACTCGGGGTGAGAAATGCAAAAACAGTTGATGGACAGAATGCAGAACAATGTCATACATTCACCCCAGTTCAGAGATCCAGGGACTAAATCCATTGTTTTGTCTGCTCACCATGCCATTCCAGTTTGAACCCAGCCATATGCAAATCAGTCTTGACCGTGTGCCTCCTGAGAACAGTCCAGCTCCAACTGCCAAGCCAGGTCCTCCCTGGACTGGAAACAAGCATCCTAGGACCGGTTTGGGGGTTTTGTAGTGTGGCCTAAGGCCTGCTTTGCACGCAGGTTATGTTAGCATGGCTTATTAGAAGTTTAAACGCCATTTTACCTTTTGCCGCTTTTGTACACAACACTGCATTGCTGTTTTTGTAAGTTAGACTTTGTGAAGGTCTACACATGAGAATAGCTTTGTTTTCAACATCTCTAGACTTAAATTGTGCCCCTAGTCTGCACAATGAGTGCCGAACCGTCAAGGTTATCAAAACATGGTAGTTGTTTTTCGACATGATCGAGGAACGCTTACTAGACACAACAATTAGGCAGCTGTGAGCCAACCGAGAGTCTGGCACCCTTATTATTGCACACTTGCCATGATTTCACACACTTGGAAGATTTTCTGTTTCCAGGGATGCAGAGAGCTACTTGCTGATTTTGATGTGATTTACTCTTACTGAGCGGAAAGGTAATGGGGTCCCCAAACAAGCTTACGAGACCTTCTATAGTTTATAAACATATTTCCTATATAGGGAGGGTGTTAAAACTAGGCGATATAAGACCTGTTTTCACCATCATTGTAATATGATTTCTCCTTTTGTATTTTATGGAATTGTAACAATGCTGACTATATTATTTCTATTCATATGTCTGCTTATGTTGGCTAAGATACTGCATCTGAGATCACATCATTAAAATAAATATTTTAACCTTACCGTGTCTCCTATTTACTCCTGTTGTGGACTGTTATGAGACTATAACAAGAGTGTTCTCACTTCCCACCATTCCTGAGTTTGGTCCTAAGTCGCATGTTCAAGGTTTTCTAATCATTGGTTACTTTGCTGGACGAAAAAATAATGTGACACTGATGCTAGCTGGTTGGGCTTTTTCTAGGTATTGGGGTGAGTTTCTGGTACACCACAATTCACTGATGTCCTAGGTCTCTGTGCACAGTTCTGTGTATGAGCAGGATCCTTGCAACATGGCGCCACCAACGTTGTGGTCTTAATTTGAGACTCTTGAGTAGTGCTTATATCAGTCCATGACCGCCTCACTATTGTTTCTGGATGACAGTGGTGTAGGGATAAACCAACCTATAGTTAAATAGGTCAGCTCAAACTTGATAATATAAAACGGTTTTCTATTTGAATTACTACCCAGTTGTGCATTTGTATTGCATTGTACTTATTTTACACTGTGTCGATATGGCTGCGGTGGATATCCCAGTACACAGCCGTTTGGCTGAGCGCAATCATTTGCAGGTTTTCCAAGTCTCTTTACAAGATATGGCAGTGGTTTTTGTTGTATCTGCTGATGCAGCGTACCCGTTTGAGTTGTTTTACTCATGGGTCAAGGTTTGCTGCGGTTGATGCTGATACTGGTGTTTTTCATACTTACACTCCGGCTGCCTTGCCTGTAGAGTACACCCCGTATCGGACACAGGAAGTTCCGATTTCTGTTTGGCAGCATGCCATTTGTTTAATGACGCCCTTCTACACAGTTTTACGGCGGTAAGACAAGGACCGTTGTCAATTGCAGGCGCTTCTTGGCCTGTTTTAGCTGGTTATACTCCGTACCCTAATGTGGCGCGGTGTACATCTGCAGAATTAAGGACCCTTTATGCATCTGCAGTGACAGTGATAAGGGGTCTGGTACGTTACCCGCAACTTCCCGGGTGGGGCCCCGGGTGGTGCAGCGCATCCAGTTGCGCCGAACGAGCTGAAGCTTAGTCCCGTTATGGTTAATGCGGTTATGGGCAAGCGTCCCCAAGATCAGGATGAAATGGAGGCAGTATTCCCGAATACAACTCCTGTGGAAAAACACAGGATTCTTACCATTAGTTTGCAGAAAGACTTAGTGCCGAACGTAAATGACTGTACCACAGAGGGGTGATTTTTGTGGCAGTCTATACTAGGTGCTTCGGCACCCCGTCAATGGCTGTCCTTCCCTCTGGGATCAAGCACGTTCAGGATGAACATGGACCGGAGGTGGCTGTGGAGTAAGAAATGCGACTCGTGGGATCCTTTGACATGGTTCACAATCTCGTCCGTGCAAATATCAAGGGCGATGCGGTGAGTTTCCAAGTGTCTAATGCTTTACGCGATATTCTCGATGCTTATAAACCCCATCAGTTACCGAGAATTATTACGGAGGCTTATACGACCATTGTCCGTAATAGTTTTGGTGTTAAGCCTTTTGCTAAGAAAACAGCAGCAAACTCAGCAAGCGTCATCTGATAAAGATGACCGCCAGATAGTTCCGAAACAAAATTGGATTAGGAATAAAAAACAGGGGAAACCGCAACAGAAACAGGGGTCCCGTCCTGCTTCACCTGCACCTGTCTCTCCTGAGCGTACTCATGAGTTGCACAACTGCACTACTATAAAGTCACCTGATAGATTTCAGATTCCTGAACAACGTTCTCCTCGCTCTTTGCAGGAAACATCGGTCTTGCCCACCGGTGGAGGAGGCGGCGGCAGAGGACAAGGTGCACAACAGAGCCGTGAGCAGCCTCGTAAGGCTGATGGAAAAGGCAAGCAGGAGGATTCACCATGTCAAGGGCCTCAGTTTCAAAAGAAGAAAGTTGCAGCAAGATATGCCACAGATGGTGAGAACGCATCTTCGGAATCTGACATGGGCACTGACGCTGTTGGACAGCGCGGCTGAGATTACCATAGTGCAAGAGGCGCTGCGTCCACTACTGAAGGTGACAGCGACTGACACCTTTGATGTAGTTGAGACAGCCGACACAAGAGTGGCTCTCCCTGACAGGCTTTTTGAGATTGACCTTTTAATTGAAGTTAACAAAAAAGTTTTTTTGGGGGGAAAATCTGACTACAACATATGGCATTTTACTGGCGGAGGTCGACTGGCCCCCACCTTTTGTCTTGGCCGCTCCACAAGGGGAGGAGGTGACCCTCCCCAGTTTTGCGCACACTGTCCTGAAGGAGCAGGCTCTACTTTTTGTAGAAGATTGGGCTAAGGCGCTTGTGCCAGCTTTGTACCGTACTCATTGTGGTTGGGATAAATTCTCCCCGAGACAGGAGATACCCTTGCGGTCTATGCCACAGCCTCAAACCCACTACCCCATGCGACGTGAAGCGAAAGCTCCCATAGCAGAAATCCTTAAACAATTGGAATATCAAGGTGTGATTGAAACGTGTGTCTCCGATGAATAACCCTCTTTTTACTGTGACTAAGCCGGACAGCTCATACCGTTTGGTATTGGATTACCGCCACTTAAATGCTCATTGTCGTACGTGAGCGGTCCAAAATAACTCAGTTCTGCTCTCGTGCGTAAAAGGTTTAAGACCACACTGGACATATCCAATGGGTTTTTTGCCGACAACCTGTCCCCTATTAGTAGTCAATGGACAGGTATTACCTGTGGTGGTAAACAACGCCACTTTCATCGTTTGGTGATGGGCTATAAGAACAGTTCTGGCTTCTTTGCCGCCGGCATTGTTTCTCTCTTGGAGAGACTCGACCCAGATACATGTTCTTATGTGGATGACATCTATCTCACAGACGACGAATTATGGCCGCATCTGTGTCGCGTTGACCGCATAATTTGTCAGTGTGCCGACTTCAGATGCAAAGTCACATATTGCAGAGTACACAGTGTTGTTCCTGGGCTACAAGCTCAACAATGAAGTTCGAGGATTGGCTCCTCACTTCCTGGAGAAATGCGCACAGCGGCGAGCTCCCACAACACTGAAAAAAACTACAGTCTTTATTGGGCTTTTTGAATTTCGGGCGTACTTATATTCCTGATTATACCCAGTGTATCAAGCCTCTTTGCGCCTTGATACAACCTACTTTCTCAAAATAGTGCTGGCTGCCCGAACATTCAGCCATCTTGCAGGCTGATCTTCTAGAATCTAAATTCTTGTCGGCTCGTGAGAACCACATTAACCTGGTGATAAGAATCGTGCCTGGGGCAGTGCGTTTCATGTACCTCACATTTAATGAGGGTGACACAGTCCCTATCGCTTACAAGTCACACTTGTACACATCGGCTGAGTTGCGTTTTTTCACTGTGAAAAAAGTTTTGACAGCAGTGCAAATGGTGATTCTCAAAGAATGTGCACTGTCGCAGGGAAAGCGCATTTTGGTTGTTACTCCGTATCCTGCCTTGGAAGCAGTGACGAAAGCCAGTGTACCAAATTCCAAAGCTTAGCACCCAGATGCAAAGTCACATATTGCAGAGTACACAGTGTTGTTCCTGGGCTACAAGCTCAACAATGAAGGTCGAGGATTGGCTCCTCACTTCCTGGAGAAATGCGCACAGCTGCGAGCTCCCACAACACTGAAAAAACTACAGTCTTTACTGGGCTTTTTGAATTTCAGGCGTACTTATATTCCCGATTATGCCTAGCGTATCACGCTTCTTTACGCCTTGATACAACCTACTTTCTCCAAAAGGTGCTGGCTGCCCGAACATTCAGCCATCTTGCAGGCTGATCTTCTAGAATCTAAATTCTTGTTGGCTCGTGAGAACCACATTTACCTGGTGATAAGAATCGTGCCTGGGGCCGTGCGTTTCATGTACCTCACTTTTAATGAGGGTGACACAGTCCCTATCGCTTACAAGTCACACTTGTACACATCGGCTGAGTTGCGTTTTTTCACTGTGAAAAAAGTTTTGACAGCAGTGTAAATGGTGATTCTCAAGGAACTTGCACTGTTGCAGGGCAAACGCATTTTGGTTGTTGCTCCGTATCCTACCTTGGGAGCAGTGACGAAAGCCAGTGTACCAAATTCCAAAGCTTATCACCCGCGGTGGATACAATGGGCCACATCCCTGACATCCCCGGATATGACGTTCATTTTTGATTCCTCTCTGCAGACACGAGTACTTGCAGTATGAATTTGTTCATCCTGCTCCTCTGACTATGCGCCCACTTGAGGATTTTTGTTCCATCATTTACACTGATGGAAGTGCGCAAGCGGCTACGGTTTCAAAGCATGCATATTCTTTGGCCTGCGCAATTGTGGTTGGCACTATGGTGGATGGTGAATTCAAGTCCGATGTCGTGCATAAACAGACATTAGGGGACTGTACCGCCCAGTTGGCAGAGCTTCATCCTCTGAGGCTTGCAATTGAGTACGCAGATCCTAGTGTGACAACTCTTATCGTAGGTGTGTTCAATCATACGATGACAGTCTGCCCTTTTGTACTCATGACTCCAAGAGATGCACAATAAAACATAAATTGATCTGGGTTCGATTGGCTGAGCTTAAAGAGTGGCTTCAAGTCATGTTTGTAATTCATACTCTAGGTCACCAGTGTGTCGGAGTTCACACTATTGGCAATTTTCTGGCGGATGAAGCCGCTAAGACAGCAGTTGCAACATATGCAGTAGCAGCAGTTACACGTTCCAAAAGTAAGATTGATGACATCTTGGCAGCTATTGCCGCAACAGAGAAGAGAGGTAATTAACCTAGAGGTTTCCCTTTAAAATACTCCTATCATTTAAGTCCTGATAAAGTTTCTTATGTGAGAATTAACGATGTTGGCAGCTATTGCCGCAACAGAGAAGAGAGGTAATTAACCTAGAGGTTTCCCTTTAAAATACTCCTATCATTTAAGTCCTGATAAAGTTTCTTATGTGAGAATTAACGATGTTGGTGACAGGTTAATACCCAACGCGGACGGCAGGCAGACTTTGAATACAGTAGCCCATGCTGGGATGGCCTCATCGCATGCCGGCGTGCCAGCTACTGTATCTCTTCCTTAGCAACGATATTAGTGGCGCGGTTTGTACAGACGCGTGATTATGTCCTTCAATGTGACGTTTGCCAGCAAATTAAACCTTCTACTGCTGCACGCCTGCCCCAAACTCAGTTGTACATATCTAATAAGCCACTTGCGTGTGTTTATTTAGGGTGCACAGCAGGAATATCGATGGGGAAATATCGTGGAACAAAAATATTGCCACAGAAATATCGTCTTGAAGAAATATCGACCACAAAAATACAGATGACAAGAATATCGACTGACTGGTAAGTAATATCGATTACAAAAATATTGTTGTAATAAATATCGTTTACGAAAATATAGTTTACTAAAATATCGGGTTTTTTTTGTTTTGTTTTTAATGTTATGTATTTTAGTGTTTTTAATAAGAATTGTTTGTCATTTTATTAGGTTTTAGAATTTTTCTACTCATTAATTCAGTTTAAGTTTAATTTTGCATTATTAGTTCCGTAGCGGGTTGTGGGTTTATAGGGGAATAGGGTGGGAAGTAATTTAATTATGTAAAATTAATTTATTAATTAATGTGTTAATTAATTAATTATAGTTTAATATTTAGTTGTTAATTAATTTCAATTAATTAATTAATAATTAAGTTTGTTAATTGTTTAATTTATTTTAGGTGTGTTTTGTGGTGTTTATATATGTAAATGGTGTGAAGGGTGGTAATTATTTTTTATTGATTAATTATTAAATAGTTTAAAATTAATTTCTATTAATTATTTAGTAATTATTAATTGTAATTGTGTAATTAATTTTAGGTGTGTTTTGTGGTGTGTATATATGTGTAAATGGTGAGAAAGCTGGTAAGTAATTAATTGTTTAATTAATAATAATAAATACATTTTCATTAATTAGTAAATATTAAATGTAATTGTGTAATTTTAGGTATTTGTTGTGGATATTATAGTTCTTAATAATTTTTTTATCTTTTAATAATAATATATTTATATATTATGATAAAATTAGAAATTAAATTTATTGAAAATGTTATTTTTATTTTTTATTGTTTTGGGAGCCTGCACTTTCCCTACTGTTGCACTCATTGGAGTGGGAATAGTAAATGTTACCCCAACGCTATTCAGCCCTTTCCCTACTGTTGCACTCACAGGAGTGGGAATAGTAATTTTTACCCCTATGCTATCCAATGCTTTCCCTACTGTTGCACTCTCTGGAGTGGGAATAGTAAATGTTACCCCTACGCTATCCAGCGCTTTCCCTACTGTTGCACTCACTGGAGTGGGAATAGTAATTTTTACCCCTACGCTATTCAGCGCTTTCCCTACTGTTGCACTCACTGAAGTGGGAATAGTAATTTCTACCCTTACGCTATGCAGCTCTTTCCCTACTGTTGCACCCACTGGAGTGGGAATAGTAATTTTTACCCCTACTCTATCCAACGCTTTCCCTACTGTTGCACTCTCTGGAGTGGGAATAATAATTTTTATCCCTACGCTATCCAGCGCTTTCCCTACTGTTGCACTCACTGGAGTGGGAATAGTAATTTTTACCCCTACGCTATCCAGTGCTTTCTCTACTGTTGCACTCTCTGGAGTGGGAATAGTCATTTTTACCCCTACGCTATCGTGCGCTTTCCCTATTGATGCACTCACTGTAGTGGGAATAGTAATTTTTACCCCTATGCTATCCAACGCTTTCCCTACTGTTGCACTCTCTGGAGTGGGAATAGTAAATGTTACCCCTACGCTATCCATCGCTTTCCCTACTGTTGCACTCACTGGAGTGGGAATAGTAATTTTTACCCCTACGCTATCCAACGCTTTCCCTACTGTTGCACTCACTGAAGTGGGAATAGTAATTTTTACCCTTACGCTATGCAGCGCTTTCCCTACTGTTGCACCCACTGGAGTGGGAATAGTAATTTTTACCCCTACTCTATCCAACGCTTTCCCTACTGTTGCACTCTCTGGAGTGGGAATAATAATTTTTACCCCTACGCTATCCAGCGCTTTCCCTACTGTTGCACTCACTGGAGAGGGAATAGTAATTTTTACCCCTACGCTATCCAGTGCTTTCTCTACTGTTGCACTCTCTGGAGTGGGAATAGTCATTTTTACCCCTACGCTATCGTGCGCTTTCCCTATTGATGCACTCACTGTAGTGGGAATAGTAATTTTTACCCCTATGCTATCCAACGCTTTCCCTACTGTTGCACTCTCTGGAGTTGGAATAGTAAATTTTACCCCTACGCTATCCAGCGCTTTCCCTACTGTTGCACTCACTGGAGTGGGAATAGTAATTTTTACCCCTACGCTATCCAGCGCTTTCCCACTGTTGCACTCACTGAAGTGGGAATAGTAATTTTTACCCTTACGCTATGCAGCGCTTTCCCTACTGTTGCACCCACTGGAGTGGGAATAGTAATTTTTACCCCATCTCTATCCAACGCTTTCCCTACTGTTGCACTCTCTGGAGTGGGAATAATAATTTTTACCCCTACGCTATCCAGCGCTTTTCCTAATGTTGCACTCACTGGAGTGGGAATAGTAATTTGTACCCGTACGCTATCCAGTGCTTTCTCTACTGTTGCACTCTCTGGAGTGGGAATAGTAATTTTTACCCCTATGCTATCGTGCGCTTTCCCTATTGATGCACTCACTGTAGTGGAAATAGTAATTTTTACCCCTACGCTATCCAGCGCTTTCCCTACTGTTGCACTCACTGAAGTTGGAATAGTAATTTATACCTCTACGCTATCCAGCGTTTACCCTACTGTTGCACTCACTGGAGTGGGAATACTAATTTTCACCCTCCCGCTATCTAATGTTTTAATTAATGTATTTATTTTGTTATTAAATGTATGTATTTTTTAAGTTTAATGTGTTAATTAAATATAGAATATATTAAATATTTTTATTTATTTTTAATTATTTAATGTTTTCATTTTATTTTTATATAAAATAATAACGTTTATAAATTAAATAAAGATAATAGTTAATAAAATGTATTTAAGTAAATATATGTATATGTACACTTTTTTGTGTTTATATTAATTAAATTTAGTTTATTTGTTATAATTAGTTAAAATATATATTCAAATTAATTTAATTTGTTAATAATATTAATATTCAATTATTTTAATTTAAGTTATGTTATATTTTTAAAGTCGATATTTTTGAGTCGATATTACTGTACTAACCTTTTGTATAGGCGTCGATATTTTTATCGATAATTTTACATCGATCCTTTATTTAGATCACTGCGGTCCCTTCTCATCAGATACTGCGTATAAGTACATCTTAGTAGCAGTTGATTCATGCACACGCTTTGTGTGGTTATGGCCTCAACGCAGTGCTGATTCCAGAACTTTCGTAAGGGATTTGCGTGTCTTTGTGGGAATTTTTGCCTGTGGTACCTTCCATTGGACCAAGGTCCAGCGTTTGCCTCTAAGGCATACAAGGATGCCATGAGTTCTTTGGGGGTCCAGGTCAAATTTTTGTCTCTCTACCGGCCTGAGGGTAATAATGTTGTGGAGCGGATGAACCGTGACTGGCTAACCCACCTCAGTAGAGTACATCATGCACTAAATAATCTCCCTAGAAAGTCTCTGGGTGGGCGGACCCCATACGAAATGCTCTTTGGCATCAAAATGTTTGTTCCGAACCTTGATGGTCTAGACATGGCCGAGGCGTCCGCATCCTTTGACTTAGATGAACATTCAAATGTTTTACGGAACCTACAAAAGACTGGAGACAGTCTTACAAAGGAAGACTTGCCGTCCACATCTGATGCTGCATTGCAGATTTTGGTAGTCGGCGGGCTACCCCAAGTTGGTGAACTGGTCCAAGAGAAGATTGAGAACAAGAAAGAATTCAGTCCCTCCTATCGAGCTCCAGTTCCTGTACTTGGCGTGCAGGGTACAAGAACAGTCATTTTACCTCTTCTTCCTTGGCAAAAGGGGAACAGGTACATTTCCATTGACAATGTCAAACTACACAGGGTGGCCGATTCGTCTTAGTATGACACCTGCGATCTCCTGTCCAGCAATGGTGCGATACTCTGTTTTGGCCTCAGATCCTGCCATCGGGCCTGATGTTGCCATTGAGATGAATACAGTTGTGAATCCTTTATTGAATCCACCTTCTGGTGATCCTCTTAATGATACTGAATATACATACCCCACTAACTTGTCAATGCCTGGAGACCTGTGTGGCTAATTAATCACGTTTTTCATTTGACACTGGCTCAACCACATCAAAGTCCCCTTCAAAAGTTTCGATTTTTGCTACCCGGTTTAAAAAAACATTTTTGATTCCCCCCTTGGACTTATATTTGGCTGGTGCTTTTTTCAATATTTTTGTTCATGTCCATTGGATTTGTGGTGTATTGTTTCCGACTTGTGAACAGACACTATGTTAAAGAAAGAACTTCAATTAGACTGATTGATGGAACTTTGGCACCCCACTCCTCTTCACACATCATGAAGAAGGACCAGACATTTGTGAATATTACTGCTTGGGCCGTTTAGGATGGTATTGTATGGGACACTGTTAAGTTCCAGATTCATGGGCCCACAGAGGTTATTAATGTTCCCAATGTACTCCGTGTTTCTATCGGGGATGTGGTTAAACAAAATATCCGCACTGATGATTGGGACGTCCAAGCAGTAGAGGCTTTATTTTCTGATTTGAAATATTATGCTGCTTTTGATGCTGAAGATTTATACTAAGAGTCTAGAAACTATGCTGATGTATTCTGTTACCAGCATTCTGGCAATCACTTTCTGCATAAAACAAATACATTTAGAAATGTGGTTTTCCTGCACCTGTTTAGGGCAGATCCAACACTCTTTTTAAAAAGTTCTTATTTTACTGATTTTGATCAAATAAACCATGATGCATTTTATTTGAAGATGACTGAGAAGTCCTCTTCCAAGGTTAGACTTACCCACACTAAATTACTGTACTCAACGTCCTTTATTGACCAGTTGGCTATTGGGGGCTATGAACTGTGTAAAGATACCGTTATTCTTAAATCTGTTTGGGGTTCTAAAAGTTGGCAAGTGCAAGGCACTGAGGCTCTGCATCGTGCATGCCTCATCCCGAACCATATGTTGTTTTTGAATGCTTCTATTTCACAAACAACTTGCATTGGATTGGTTACTTCTAAAAAATTAAATGCTCCTTCATTTCCTGATTTGAGGGAATTTCCCCATTGGAATAATTACACCAGTTCTTCCCTGAGTGATTTACAAGCCCTGTTAACAAATTCCTCTTTTAATGTTTCCAGCGTTAATCCCGAGGGCTGGTTGCTATGGCAAAAAAGTGCAGATTCCTGCCAACGCCGTTTTCTGGGTCTGACCCCTGGCTATACAGAGGTTAAAGTAGATCCCTATTTTCAGAGTCACCATTCCGTCACCACCTATTCTGTAGGCAAATTGTGTCAGAGTTGGCTCAAACACTCTACCTTAGTGTCTGTTAAATTACATTTGTCCAAACTGACTGACGCTGTTGTTTTGAATGATTTTGTGAAAGGTCCTGCTGCAGGTAGATTGAAAAGATGGGTATATGCTGTTTACAACGAAGTTTGGAAACTGTCCCAGATTGAAGCTGCTTCTAGGCTCAGAGCTATCGATTAGGCCAATTTAGAAAGTGCTTGCCGTTGTAGATAATAGCATTATTTGATATTAGTTGATATTGTACAAGAAGACTTTGCAGTTCTGTACCATGGACAAAATCAATTACGTTCCATAATGCAGTTTGCTTGGACTCTTCAAACCTTAAAATCTGGGAAAGTGCCTTGGGATTACATGAACACGACGTTGTTATTTTTGCCTTTTAATTTAACTATTAAACAACAATTTATGTCAATGAAAGATGCCAAGTTTTCACTGCTGCATATTGAAAAACTGGAACTGTTACCTTTTTTAGTGGCCGAATCGAATCCGGCAATTTGGCTTCTCCATGGGTTAATAACTCTTTACTTTTTCCTCTGTTTAAATTTGAATCTTGCATGAAACACTATGCCATGGGCAGATTCTTGCTTTTGGCTACCGATCCCAGGCAGACGTAAACACACGATGCTGCCCATCATCACTTCAGGCGCCTTTGACGGTTTTGATCAATTTACATGTTCGGTAGTCTGCTTAGGACTTGGGATCTACATCATTATATTTAAAGCCCAGTTTCAATTTGCCACTGCCGATGGTTTCTTAGTTCTCCATTAGAACAGATTAAGTTCCACACTTTTGGCTGTGAATTTATCCTTTTAGTCATTGCATCGGAGATTACCGGGTCATCAGATTCCCCATCTTGGAGTCCTGATTTTATTACTTTACCTTGTCGTTTATCCACGACTCTGTATTTTTAAAGCCACAGACAGTCCGCCTAGCAGCCGCTTCAAGTGTTTAGAGACAGTTGTCCAGCTTTCAGTGTTTTTTAATTATATATAAGCTCTAGAAATTCAAGTGGTTCTCCTGAAGAAGATGTTGTTTACGCCGAAACACGTGTAGAGATTGTCATCCTACCTACTCAGATTTAGTGACCCTTATAGTATTTTATTATATGGTGTTAACATTTATGTGTCACTTTTTTGGTATTTTTATCTGATGGATACAATTATTTTATATGTATGGTTATATTGTGATATCTGTTTGATATTGTGATTGTTTTATAACTCAGCTTTTTATAAATGTAATAATAAAACGTAACATTTTTTAACTTTTTTGTCTGTTGGTACACTGAGTTTCTGTTTATCAATCTGTATGTGTTAAACCCGATTTAAAACAGGTGTTTAGTTGCCTAGGAATTGTTACCACTTAAAGTATAGGCAGGTTTGAACCTTTAGGTAGCGCTTTTCTACATGAAGTCTGGAATCTCCCTTTTACCTATAGATGCTTGCGAGAAGGAAAGGAAGTTTATTTAAAAGGGGAAGACTGCACTTTCACACCAGATCACTCCTTAGTCTGTAGAGTTCAGCAATTTCACGGTTCTTGTAATATTACAGCACCTAATCTTGCATGTGTTTTGAAAGGCACTCCCACCTGGCTATTACACCAACTTTCATGTTGCTTGCAAACGGTAGTTATTTATTATTAAATAATAAAGATTGCTGTGGTATGCTCACTGGTATTCCGTATATCGTTACGGTTTCCCAACGTGTAGTTTGCTGTAAGAATGTCATGTTTCCTCCTCCACATGGGAGGCTCGATTTTTCCATCTGACCTTCTATCCCGACCTTGAAAGCAGAGTTCAACAAGAGGAGTCGAATAAGAGCTCTTTTGTCCCAGGGGGAAGGCGCCCTAACATGTGCGCGTGAGACATTCGTCCTTCACGTTGCAAACACTCGTACTGAGGTACCTGCCTTATTAAATATTGACCTGCCCCTGCATTTTGGTGCTTTGATTCACACAATCTTTAATGCCTCGTCAACCACGGGCCTGGCGGACTTTTTTAAAATAGTAAGTTCTGGCCTTGTGACCTTATTCCAAGCTAAATTTGGTGTGATCCCAGCATTTTTTCATTCGATATTTTTCGAGTGTCTTTGGCATTTTCCTGTTAATTCTCGCTTTGGGAGCGGGTGTGCTGCTGTTAATTTGTTTACTACGAAATGGATACACATTCTGTGCCCCACAACGATCTGCCCCGGCTGCTCCAGCTTTATAACCGGATGCTAGCATACTATGGATCCCTACCTCTGGCGACTCTGAGTGTGGCGTATGGTTTATCTTTCCGGTTCTCATACTTTACTTGCATGCAGCCTGTTTTCCATTGCGTGGATTGTGGATTTGAATGGGCCCTGGATTTGTGTCTCTGCAACACAGTGTCTCCTGACCTGGATTTTAATCTACTACAAGAGAATCTCTTAGTTGCTCATGAAATAGAATGTTCTGGTTTCGGGATTATGGCCTGCGCAGCGGCTCATGGGGTCCTGGGCAATTGGCACATGTGGATTGCCGTCAATTACTTTCTGGTGCGCAGTTATCTCGAAGAGAGCCCGAGTTGTCCTCTGATTGTGCTAGAGGCTCCGGCTATTGAAGAACATGTATGTTCATTCCCTGGCTGAAATGTTCATGGATGATAACGACTTCCTTTTGGAGGCGGTTGCGACATACAGTGCCTATTCGCTGTTGGATTGAAGTAACATTTTTTCTGCTTCATAGACACGTACTGGACTCCTGCATTTGTGTTTTTTCTCTCCTCACTAAGGTATAAATGTTTTTTACATTTCTTTTATTTTGAGGTCACAACGTGGCCACCCGTGGACGTTTTTCACTGGCTTGGTTACTTTTTAATTCAGATTATTACTCCCAATTATCAAATTTGGCAAAATTGATGAACTTGGTTCTGTCTCATTCAAACTTGAACTCTTCATTCTATGAATCTTGCCCCCTTTATTGTTCGTTCTCTGATCAAGGGAGGGTGTAGTAGTGTGGTCTAAGGCCTGCTTTGCACGCATGTTATGTTAGCATGGCTTATTAGAAGTTTAAACGCCATTTTATCTTTTGCCGCTTTTGCACACGACACTGCATAGCTGTTTTTGTAAGTTAGGCTTCCTGAAGGTCTACACATGAGAAAAGGTTTGTTTTCAACATCTTTAGACTTACATCGTGCCCCTAGTCTGCACAGTGAGTGCTGAACCATCAAGGTTATCAAAACATGGTAGTTGTTGTTCAACATGATCGAGGAACGCTTTCTAGACACAGGGGCGTAGCTAGAGCTTGTGGCGCCCGGGGATATCCCTCAGATTGCCGCCCCTGGGGGGGTATGGGGGTGCTGGGGAAAAAGGACGGCGAGCACTTGAAAGATGTCCGAGAGACACGTAGTATTGCCGCTAATAGTTACCTCGGTCATGCAAGTTACATGCACATACATGACACGGTCAAAGGCTACACTGTTGAATACACCGGTGACTGGCAGTACAAAAGAGAAGGTAACTCTCTGAGCCACAGGACGAGCAATGTGGTCACTGAAGCTTACCGGAGGTTACTGCTTTGCTCCTTGCCCTCTGCCCTTGGGACCGAGTGCTGCCGCGGCTTCAGCGAGGAAGCGCTGCCTGTGAGGCGCTAGCAAGCGGGAGGAGCTGGAAAACATCAACGGCGCCTGCAGCAGGGACTCGGAAGTCCAGGAGTCCCTGCGGTCCACAGGTGCACACGGACGCGCCCACTGACAGACACGCCCCCCGCCTGGCCAGAGTGAAAAGGCGTGTGTCACCATTACTGTTTGGGACACCGGGTGCTTACCGGAGGTTACTGCTTTGCTCCTTGCCCTCTGCCCTTGGGACCGAGTGCTGCCGCTGCCTCTCGCCGCACCCGCTCCGCAGGTGCCGCTTCGTGGCTTCAGCGAGGAAGCGCTGCCTGTGAGGCGCTAGCAAGCGGGAGGAGCTGGAAAACATCAACGGCGCCTGCAGCAGGGACTCGGAAGTCCAGGAGTCCCTGCGGTCCACAGGTGCACACGGACGCGCCCACTGACAGACACGCCCCCCGCCTGGCCAGAGTGAAAAGGCGTGTGTCACCATTACTGTTTGGGACACTGGGTGCTTACCGGAGGTTACTGCTTTGCTCCTTGCCCTCTGCCCTTGGGACCGAGTGCTGCCGCTGCCTCTCGCCGCACCCGCTCCGCGGATGCCGCTTCGCGGCTTCAGCGAGGAAGCGCTGCCTGTGAGGCGCTAGCAAGCGGGAGGAGCTGGAAAACATCAACGGCGCCTGCAGCAGGGACTCGGAAGTCCAGGAGTCCCTGCGGTCCACAGGTGCACACGGACGCGCCCACTGACAGACACGCCCCCCGCCTGCAACGCCCCTACATCACGTTCTACACGACACTCAACGGGACGCGAGCGGGACACCGAGCGAAGCCCGAGCAAAGGGCGGGCAGTCTGTGGCAGTCAGGGGCAGACAGAGGCTGGGCTGGGCCACGTCTCTATCACTCAACCCTGAGTTCAGGTGGGCCCGTGTGGCTCCCGAGGGTTTGCCCTTCACCATGTCAACCCGTTCAGGTAAATTACTCAGGAGTGAGTGCGAAAGGGGAGCTGCTGGTGGGAGCCCAGTGATTGGATCCATGGACCGTTTTATAACTAGAGTGGCGGCAGTTATAGAAAAGGAAATCGCTATGTCCGAACGCCGTCTCTCCGAGGTCTATCTCCCTTCTAGACGCTCATCACTGGGGGCCGTAGCACAGGCTTTGACACCGGCTTGTGAGCGGGACCAATCTGCCCCCCATGTTGCTGTCCCGGGTTGCCCTATAGACCTCCCCCCGTTGCTAGAAATAGGGCAAAATATAGACAGGTTGGAACATTTGGCCACGCTTCTTCCTAGTGGCATTGAGGAGGAGGGTGGCTCAATTACACCACCTCTACCTGTACCACCTACGCCCCCAATAAAGGTACAACTCAGTCACCATTGCCAATACCGCCCGTCCCTACCATAGTAAACCCAGATGGGGCGCCGTCTGTACATGATTCACGTAGGCAAAAGAAAAGGGCCAAAAGTAAAAAGGCAGCTAACCCCAATAAGGGTAGGCTGGTGAGACAGGCTGCGCTCTATAAACAAACAAAAAAGTCTTTTGGGCAGGGCGGGAAAAACGCAAAGGGGCTGGTCCCAGAGGATAAGGCTGAGGTGAATGGGGATGCTGTGGTCTCACAAATGGGTTTATATAACTGCACGCCCCCTGTTAATAGTACTGATAATGCCCCCACAGTTATTGTCCCCATGACTATTGATACCATTCTGGAGAGGGTAAATAGTCTCTTGATGCCCTTGCTGATTCAGGTTAAGGGCCTGGGGGCTAGAATGAATAAATTAGAGCAATCTACCCTCGATGGTTTCTACTCACTTAAAACTACATTCAAACAGCTAAAAAGAGTGAGCAACAACCAGGATATGGGTCTAGAGGGGAGTGTGCCCCCAGTAGCTCTTCTAGCTTCCTTGCCACCACAGGCAGACTCTAATTCTCCAAACAGGTCAAATAAGGCTGAATCTAGCAGAGTGCAAGCTCAAGTACCTAAAATTCCTACCCCACCTGTAGTAGGGCCCCAACCTAAGGGAATGACAACGCCCACAGGGGTTGTGAAAACTACACCTAAGCCAACTCCACAAGTGCAGCCCTTGGCAAGCAAAGGTAAAGCTAATGTTAGTCAAACACCTGGCAAACAAGACAAAACTAAGGGATCAGCGACAGGAATGGTCGCCAAAACTGCCCTTCTAACTACAACCCCAGCTGTTACCACAGTGGCCCGCCGTAATTTACCACGGCAGATCCCCCCCATAAACCTCCCACCAGATTGCCAACCTTTTGTCGCCGTATTGGTAAATGTTCCCCCACTGAAGGAAGGACAGTTGGAAAACCACCAGTCTCTTAAGAACAAGTGCATCCACTGGCTAAAGTCAAACAAGCCTATTTCGACTGGTGTGGATGGGCTTATTTTAAGTGTCCGCAGAGTAGGGTGGGTAAGGCAAGGGAAAAAAACACAGGAGGGGGACTGTGTAATAATAAACTTCCAAGATCCCAGAGTAGTGAGCTCCATCTGTGGCCCTATAAAAAGCATGGATTCACAAGGGGTTAAAGTAGTGGACTTAACCTTTTTTTATCCCAGGCAAATTACTATGTCGCCTTGGGAGGGTCCTAGTACTCTTGGTTTTTGCCAAAATTGGGACCCACGCTGGGCTGGGGGTCTTGGGGCCAACGGGCTGAACCCGTGGGGTCCAGGGAGTTGTTGACTGGAGGAGGGCGACACGAGTGAAATTGCAGTTACAGATATGGTAACTGTTAATAGATTAGGCCCTATGGTAGCATCATCACCTCGAACAGCTTCTCCCTTAACAGTAAGCGACAGTGGGTTGGTAGTCTCTCTGCCCACTCCTCTTGATTGTAACTTGCATGTTCCTCCTTTGAGGTCTGCGGACAGTAGTGTTCTCGCGACCGGCGACACACCAGCTGTGACGGACCAAGTCTTTAAGGTTCTCAGCTGGAATGTCGCAGGGATCGCAAGAAAGTTGGCCCTTCCAGACTGGAATGCCTTGGTTGATGAGCATTCCTTATGCATCTTCCAAGAGACCTGGAGTTTGGAGCCGGTACATAGGGTGGGATTTTCTTCCTACTCTGTGCCTGCGCTATCCTCGGAATCAGGGAGAGGACGCCCCTCGGGTGGCTGCTCGTATGGGTAGCAGCTTCCCTAGACTGCAGAATAGAGGAGCCACAGACAGGCTGCCCGGATATTCAAAATATTATTTTAAGAGACCCCAGGGGACGAATTATATTGAATGTTTATAATGTGTACGCTAGAGGAACTAAGGGCGGGAGGAAGTCCACTGTATTATCTCTCCTAGAGTCCCTTTTGAACACAACCCCACACAAGTCGTGTATCCTGGTCGCGGGAGACATGAACTGTACGTTCGAGCCCTTAGGCTCGGATGTTGCCCTAGACCAGGACGAGGAGGATGCTAGGTTAGGGATCCCAGTTCTGGAGATTCCACCCATCAGGAGATGGACAGAAGTGGCGCTACAGCTATACTCCCTGAGCCTTGAATTAAATCTAAGAGCAGTGAACGGAAGGACAACTTCAGATAGGGTGGGGGCTCATACATATAATAGACCAGGACACACCTCTAGAATAGATTATATCTTACTAGAGGTGTGTCTCTGGAGCCAAGTGAGGGATATGGTTGTGGTCCCAACGATTGAAAGTGACCACAACCCACTTTCCTTAACCATGGCCCAGTGGTGGTGTTCTCCTAAAAAGGGTCCCCTTAATCCCACAGTAGCTCCCCCCGACGAGTCTGTAGTCTCTCTCTGTGGTAGACGCCTAAAATGGGCTAAATTGGTCCTCTCAGAGGAAAGAGTTGGAGAAATCTTAACCCTTTTAAATCAAGCTGTGTCAAATCTGGGGTCTCTCTCGGAAGGGGTGGGTATGGCTAGTGGGGTCTTTGTCTCTTTAGTAGAGGCTTTGACCAACGTGTTTACCATCCCTTCTAGTAAGTTAGGAAACAAACGAGGTAAAAAGCAAGGTAATGGTTGGTACACACAAATATGTAGGGTACACAAAACAATGCTCGTAGAGGCAGTGAAACATAAATCCCACAGTGATATACTGGAAGCAAGGAAGGTTTACAATAGATCCCTTAAAAGTGCTAGGATGGAGTGGGAAGAGAAATTTTGGGAGGACCTACTCCTTGCTAGCAAAAGTAAAGACTCAAGGGGCTTTTGGAACCTTGTAGGCTCCCGGAATAGGCCCGAGGAAACTATGAGACCCTGTAATATTCCCCCTCAAAGCTGGGTAAATCATTTTGGGGCATTATACCTCCCGGCGGATGGGGAACTAAATGTCAGGGTGACCTTCCCAGTGGTATCCGAACCCCATACCTATAATCTCTTTACACCTTTAGAGATCGAAAAGGTAATAGGGTGGGTAGCCCCCCGCAAGGCAGCAGGTCCAGATGGCCTACCGGGGGATCTTATGCGGGCAAATCCAGTGGTGTGGGGAAGGGTTATTGCAGCACTCCTTAATGACATTATGATGGGAGGGCCAGTGCCCGATTCCTGGAAGGGGGCGGTGGTGGTCCCGATTTATAAAAAAGGATGCAGAGAAATCCCGGGAAACTACCGCCCCATAAGCCTCATAGACTCCACCCAAAAGATAGCAGGAAAAGCTATACTTGGGAGGATTCTCCATTGGGTGGAGGAAAATAAAATATTATCAGACTTCCAGGCAGGTTTTCGGGCAGGAATGGGGACGACAGAGCAGGTGTTTAGGTTGGCACTCCTTGGGTGGAAGGTGGTGGAGCTAGGCAAGGGCAGCCTATACCTGGCTTTTATAGACCTGAGGACTGCCTTTGACCTAGTTCCCCGGGAGGAGTTATGGAGGGTGCTTTATGGGCTGGGATTGCCTCCTTACATCTTGTCCCTTCTCATAAGCCTTCACGCCCACACCTTTGCTCAGGTCCGCTGGGAAAGAAATGGAGAGCTAACAGAGAAAATTCCAGTGTCTAGGGGTGTGAGACAGGGATGCGTTTTGGCGCCCACCCTTTTCTCACTATACGTGAATGGGGTGGTGGAATATCTCCAGCAAGATCCAGCCGACGCCCCCTGTCTCGGAGGAGTTTTGATCCCCACCCTGCTCTTTGCGGATGACACGCTCCTGATATCTAAGACTCCGCAAGGCCTTCAGAAACTGCTAACTCGTTTCCAGGACTTCTGTGTTGCAAAAGGCTTAGTAATCAACGTGGATAAAACTAAGTTTCTAGTCCTAAATCCCCCAAGGAAACTGGGCCGCCCCCCTATTCTCAATTCTGTTGCCTTGGAGAAAGTATCCAAATTTGACTATCTTGGAATTCGGATCACGGACAGCATGAACTGGTCACCCCACATTGCTAAGATGGTCTTGAACCATAAGAGAGCAGGAGGTGCCCTCCTGAGGGAATTCCGGGCATCACCGAGGAGGTCGCTTGCCCCAGTAATTGACATCTACAAGGCCAAGGTAGTAACATCAGCCTTGTATGGGGCCGAACTGTGGGGGCATTGCTGTCTGGACTCCTTGGCATCAGCAGAGAGCAAGCTCCTGAAATCCTTAATCGCCATCCCTCCGAGCACTCCAACAGTACCTGTGCTGCTGGACACAGGATGTAAGAACATTAAAGATCAAGCCCGCCTTCGCCCACTCCTCTTATGGACACGCATCTGGAGGGGCGAAGAGTTAAAATCGTATGCTGAAGGGTTGGCTGAGATAATGGGGAACACCCGTTACATCGCAAGTACTGCATCGCGCTTCTATCGCAACGCGACTATTACATCGCGGGTGGCTGCACACCGCATGCTAAGACGCCGCAATGACTTGTACATCGCTAGCCATTACATCGCCAGCGATGACATCGCATCGTGATGGGCAAATTAAGAAACTGAAAAAACTGCAAAACTGATGTAATTGGAAATATGCTAAACTGCACGATAAAAATGCTAAACTGCACGATATAATATTCACCAACATGATGACGTAATGGGGAAAATGTGAAATAATATTCACCACACGGAAATGAAGAAAATGGAAAATACCAAAAATGCTAAACTGCATGATATCATAATCACCATAATGAAAAATAAACAAAAATTGCTCTAAACTGTGACGTGCGAGCATGCGAGTCACAGTGTAAACCGATATAATATTCACCATGACCTGCGAGGACCAGAAACGATGTAATATTCACCATGTAATGGGAAACGCTCACAAAATATCTTAATAGAGCTGCGTGCGAGGCCCCCAAATATATATACACTTACACATTTCCACACGGAAATTAAGATGATTAACTGGGACGTGCGAGTCACAGTGTGAAACGATATAATATTCACCATGACCTGCAAGGACCAGAAACGATGTAATATTCACCATGTAATGGGAAACGCTCACAAAATATCTTAATTGAGCTGCGTGCGAGGCCCGCAAATATATATACACTTACAAATTTTAATGTGTTTTGTTGACACTACGCTCACCTAATATATTAATGTTAAGGGAAATGATCACAAACTCTAAACTGCGTGCAAGGCCCCCAAATACTACAAAAGATTCACGAACATATAACGGGAAACGATGTGGTCTGAGGCCAAGCGCTGCCGACTTTAGTGCTGGGAACTAAGGTTCGAGCCTCCTGTCACGTCTCCCAAAACAAACGCTCACCTAATATATTAATATTATGGGAAACGATCATAAAATATATACATTTAGCTAAACTGCGTGCGAGAACCCCAAATATACACTTACTAAATGTTAAGTGTTTTTGTCACACTTAATACTTTTTATGTGGATGGGTGGGTGGGTGGTTGGATGGGTGGATGGATCGGTGGATGGGTGGATGGGTGGATGCGTGGGTGGATGGATGCGTGGATGGGTGGGTGGATGGATGGGTGGATGGATGGATGGGTGGATGTGTGGGTGGATGGGTGAGTGGATAGATGGGTGGATGGATGGGTGGATGCGTGGGTGGATGGGTGGGTAGGTGGATGGGTGTGTAGGTGGATGCATGGGTGGGCGGATGCGTGGGTGGATGGGTGGGTGGATGGATGGGTGGATGCGTGGGTGGATGGATGCGTGGATGGGTGGGTCGATGGATGGATGGGTGGATGGATGGATGGGTGGATGCGTGGGTGGATGGGTGGGTGGATGGGTGGTTGGGTGGATAATTTATTTTAAAGTGTTTTGCAACTTCCCAAATTCTTTTGACAAATTGGTCAATTCAAGATTGTAGCGCAGAAGACGTATCTTTTAATTCTGCTTGGTGCAGTGGTGAATAGGTCAAATACAGCTGTTGCCTCAGATACCTTTATTAGGCGGTGCTTTTGAGTGGAATAAAACAATCTTGGGGGAAGAGGGCGTTGGAATGGCCAAAGGTGTGTCCAAAGATTCTTTCAAAAGGTGTGATCTTTGTAAGTAGGAGCCATCCCTCAACCAAGTGCCTCTGGAAAAGCTGCTCCTCACAAATTGAATACAGCATGCTGCCTGATACGCTGGAAGGCGCAAGAACACAGCCAGCAAATAAACGCAAGGCAGAACAAAATTCGGGCCACGGGTCTGAGGGGAACAGCGGCCTTCAACTTTTAGAGAAAGTTTCAGATTTACATTCAGGAAACAATTCTTGCTCTGAGCTCAGTTAGGGGAATATCTACAGAGCCCAGAAACGATTCGTTTAATCACCCTCTGAAAATTCTGCCCGTGCTCAGATCTGGCAGGACCCGCCCCACTTAAAGACCTGCCATTAGGCTTTATAGAGATACTAAGCAATCTCTCAAAAATCAACAGTGACTGTATCAAGATACCGTTTTCTGCACTCTGCCAGTGTACAAGGGATCTGTGCTCTTCTTTTTGTCGTCTCGAGCGAGTAGATTAACTCGATTTAATACTGAGTTAATTCATCTTTTGCTGACAACGAAGCTCAGAAACATAATGCAGTAACTGCTTCTCTGTCATTTCGTGCTCTGGTGTCAGAACAACATGCATTAATCGGAGAGATTTCGAATTAATGAACTCATTCGAGATGCCGAAAAAAATCACACATCCCTTCTGCCCTGGCGAAGTGCAGAAAGCGCAAGATTATACGGCCTCTGCTGCAGTTACTTGATGTGAGAGGAATATTAATAAAAACACATTCGAGTGCATCGTAAAAAACCCTCCTGAAGTCTTTCATAACTCACACGAAATGAAACCAGGACCCAGGTTCGTGTCTAACCACACAATATCTGGTGCAATTGCGTGAATAATAAATAGTAAAAGTCAATTCAAGGTCGCGATACAAAGATCCTGGGTAGGGGGGTACTGGCATAGATGCAAATGCAGGACAATGAGTGTAAAAATTCAGGACAAAGGTTAGGATATATTTATAAAATTAATTTACACAACCCCAAAAACAAAAAACATGCAATAAAAAGGGAAGATTTGGCATTGGGGGGACGGGGGGATGTGGGGGCCAGGGCTTACAGGCGGGTACACACAGGCGATATCAAACACCGCGTTGTTTTGCCATGCGACTTGGTGTACTGCGGGGTAATGTACGGGCCAATAGAAAGCAACGGAATCGCGTTGCAACAGACAGCGAGGTAAAAACAGACGATGTCATGGTCTGTGCGATGTAAAAGATGCGGGGAAAAAGCGTGCGATCTCAATGTGCGCGATGTAACGTCATACATCCGAGATAATGAGCCTGGGCGGTTGGGCAAAAATTAGGTGGATGAGAGATACCAAAAAGCTTTTGGAGGAACTAGGACTGGGGAACTGTTGGTTATCTAGATCAGCTCCACCAAAAGAGGTTCTGAAAAGATTATACTGGAATTGGGTTGCGGACCAGCTAGTTACAAACTCTGGACATTGTAAATCTACAGCTGCCTTTTTAACAGTAAAAGATACAGTAGTTTACGAGCCTTATCTGGACCTAATTACCCTTCCAGTTGATCGAGCATTGTATTTTAAATTTAGAGTGGGCTCCCTTCCAGTTGGAGCACTGGTGTCAAAGTGGAAATCAGGTGCTCACACGTCCCCTTTTTGTGCATGTTGTCCCACCAGGATAGAATCCATTACGCATATCCTGTTCGAATGCCCAGACTATGCTAAATCCAGGAGTTTTTGGCTTAAACCCCTTTGTCGCAATATGGGCACGCGTAGTTATCTAGTAGCCCTGCGCATCCTAATGACGGACACTTCCCCCCCCCCATTGTTTGCGGTGTAGCCAAATTTTTAAAGCAGTTTTGGTTGATCCGATGCAAGAGATTGTCAATAGCGGTTTAATTCATTTTTAGCTAATTTATTCTGACATTACATGTCCTTTTATCTTTTTTAAGGTACATTTAAATACTGCTTTTTAAATAATGTTTTCTCTAGTTTTGTATTGGCTGTATTTTGTGTACGCTTACAAGATATCTTGCATATCGAATAAAAGCTTCTTGACTGACTGACTGACTGAAGCACCCATGTACACTGACGTTTTTCTGCTTTTCCCAGCAGCACCACGCCCAAAAATTATCCACATTGGTGCTTGGTTTGTGAAGTTAAACATTTGCTCTTGGTGTTACATGCAGATCAGAAGATTAAATTCCAACAGGGCGAACTCACCCTCAGGCAAAGTGTGCAATTGCCCAAGGCCCCTACCTTGGAAGGTCCCACTCCACCGGGAACATGATCTTTTTCTCCCCTCATCTCACATCTGGCTATTTATCTCAACCAACCTTCCTCTCTCTGCCTATCTTTACTGATCCCTCATTCTCTCTCTCTATGCAGTGTCATTCGAAGTCTTTTTATACCACTGGAGCCACAGACTCAGCCACCCACCCCTCTGAACCTGCTGCTGCTCTCCTCTGACCTCCTACCTCACTCGCTCCATGCAGGGTCTCTACGGCAGGCAGGCAAGGGTGGTTCGGTTTGAACTTTGTTAACTCTAACTGGCGTAGCTAGGAGGGGGCGGGGGGGGCGGTCCACCCCAGGCAGCAATATTTTTGAGGCGGCCGCGCTCAGAGGCGTAGACGTTCAGACTCGGCTGAAAATCCAAGACATTTCTCCTTCCTACTCTTCCTTCCTACCATTGTGAAGCCTACTTGGCCAATTGATCCTGCACCGCAAAACACCAATCGGGCCGAATAGCAAGGTTTCTTATGCAGTGTTAGACAAGGACCTCGGACTAATGTGGTCTTCATCTGGTGTCCTTAAGTTATTCTTTCCCATTTGTAAAGGACTTCTCTCCTGCCCTCCCCCATAAAAAATATAGGGACTCATTTATGAGGCCCCTTGCGCCATCGGAGCGTCACTTTTGTGAACATTTTGAAAAAGTAGTGGAGAAATGGTGCATTTTCAAGCAAATTTCAGAAAGCAGGAAGCCTTTGACAAATCTCACTTTTGGGAAAGTATGGACTGAATATGAAGAACCCTTATTCACATTAATGATCATATTCCAATCACTTGAAGCTAAGATCCATGGCTCTAAGGCTCTGTGAGTGGCTTTTTTAAAGCATCTATTCCACTGGGGAAGAAGAATCCAGATGCAGGAGCTGTGGCAAGTCAGACAAATCCCTTGAGCAGGTTATGTGCATCTGCCCAGTCATGTTGGACAAGCGAAAAATAAGTCTCTGGGCTGATTGGAACAGGCTGGAAGTTCGATCCTATCGGCAAAGCCTCAAAGCAGCACTTAATCCAGAAAACACAGTCCTAAATAAACATCTGAATGATGAAATGTGCCCATCTTGCATATAAAAGGTTTATGCCCTTAGGTGGTTCCCAGGGTGGCTCTGTAAATCAGTCTTAAAAGCTCTAGAGCAGTGGGCTGTCACCTGGCTCACATTGAATGCCTCTGTTAATCCCCCACAGTTCTCTCCTACAGGGAACGGTGCTGGTATGGGTTATCTGCTTGCTTACTCGCTGTTTGGAGGTGTGCTTTTGCAAAGGTGCTAATGAAGGTATCATTTGCATTACCAATAAACAATTAGCTGCAATTAGCTGCTCCTGCTCTTTCTTACAACTGTTATATGTAATTAGATCGCTGCATGTACTTGAAGGCACATGGTAATCAATTCTGTATTTTATGTATTTATTCATTCTTAACTGGACTTTATAGTATCTTAAAATCTGTCTACTTTTATAATCTGGATTCATGTTTATTATATTGTATATTGTAAAAGTTTTAACTAACCATACAAAATAAAGATTATTATATCACATTACTGATCTGATCTATCAGGCAAGGGACATGCCTACCAGCCAAAAGGATACATAACTTACATCGCCAAGGTGTTCAACTCCACTATTTCAGACATCAAGCTTATATCCCCAAAAGTCAATGAGCATGACACGGTCACCTTATTGGCATTATCATCACAAGCTGAATCACACTCAAGTGTGTTGAAAACCTCAGAAACACAATTAGAAAGCCTGTGAGCTTCTGATAGCACTGTAAAGTTATTGCAATGACAGAAGATGTGTTATATAAATACCCATAGCATAATATGACATTCAGTTAATCTTTAAAAGCCCTTGCGTAGTGGATTAAGCATTATTTTGAATTTTAATTTATACAGAATATCATACATCTGACAAGGCGCCAAAGTGCTTTCAGTGGTTGGGTAGAACGCTAAGTTAGGTACGTGCATACTGGGGGTAAATTTGGACAATGAGTCTCAGGTGGAGGGGGCAGTCACCTCCTTTCCAGTGAAGTGGGAATATAGTGGTGTAGTGTCTCTTTACAAGTGTCCTGGTATTTGTAGTAATACTGCCTGAATACATACAGCTAGTGCCTGGTGCAGTATATACCAATGGATGGTATTGCCACAGGATTGGTTTATGGTATTTGTCTACTGCGACCATGGATGATGTTATTCTCCATTAACCTATATTAGATATATTGAATCCATGTTGATGTGTTGAGATGATGGGGAGTAGGAGAGGGCACACTGACCAGGGGGTGGGGGTAGAGAGGGAGGCGGAAAGGGTAGTTAGGGGAAGAATGATGAAAGTTGAATTATCCTGTTTTACAAATTGGTTGTGGGACCATCTGCGAAATGGTCTACAATATGATATTGATGTGGCAGCATGTTGGAGGGAGAAATTAATAACATTCTTTAAAAAAATTTAAAAAAAGGATTGGTTTATGGTATAAGTGAAAGGACGAGGAGCTGAGGCGCATTTTATCTAATGTATCAGAGAAGGCGGATGAGTCGGGAAGGAAAGTGGTCTACATGGCTTGTGTAGCACCAGACAAACAGCTCCTATAATGATGTGGGAGAATACTATTACCTTACCACTGACATGAGCTAAAGCTTGACAGATGCTCAAATGGATTGTATCAAAGGAAGACTAGAGATTGTGTGTGTCTGAAGACCTCCAACTCGTTCAAACTATCTCCAGAGTTTCTCCAAGACTTTCCTGGTATTTATTTGGGTGACAGGCAGCAACTTCTGTATATTGCCCCTTTACCTCTGGCAAATGCAGCAAGCTACAGCTCATGCAATACTGATGCTCAGCAGACATGTTAACATTTCATTATTCAGAATGTGGACAGTGCACGAGATTGCTCATGTTCTTCCAGCTTAACACCCACCCATCCATCCATCTACTGAATCACCCATGCACACAAGAGCCATTCATTGATACAAGCACGCAGCTGTCCATCCATACATGTGTCTACTAAAATCTACTCATCTATACGTCCATCCAATCCATCCACTACATAATCCACCCATCTGCACCGTCTTAATTCATTCCTATTATCTCCATCATCCATCTTCCTGAATAATGCAGTCATCCATTCACCCATTCACTTATCAACATAGCTTTTGTCCATACTAAAATGTTTCAGGTCTTGTTCTCTGTTCCCAGGACATTTGAGATTTAGAGAGCATTGTGAATATTTTAGAATTAGAGCTCTGCAATGGGGCAAACATCTCAATGCAGGAATAGGAGTGTTTCTATGTAGTTTATTTACATCACAAAACAGTGATGAGCTCTGCCTCTACACAATGTACCATGTAATGCAAATCAAAGCCAAACATCAGAAGCCTAACCGAAATCAGCCCTAAATGACTGCCTTTGTGTAAAATGAATAAGTAATTTGGCAGTGCTTGCAGTGCACAATAAAACAGGCTGAGGCGGAAACGGGTTGCTTCGCTGGAAAAGGAAAGCGCACAGAGATGCAGTGGAAAAGCTTTTGTCACTTTGAAAAGTGGAAATTCGCCCAGGACATTTTCATGCACATCTGTCCTCGCCTCGGTCATTAGTACACTTTTTGAGGGAGGGTCGCACACTCCAAAGGAGCTCGCTCCATTTCCATCCTGTGTGCATCTCTTCCGTTCCGAGGGAGAGGTGTGCGCGTCAGCTCTATTTTGGGTGAAGTAAGTAGTAAATTGTAGTGGGCGATACAACGTGCCATAACACTGAGGGAGATTCGATGGCATGGCAGGCTCCTCTGGGAAGGTTAAGAATTTATCGTTTCTGTAATGCGTCTGGCTTCATTTTATGTGTGACTCACTCAGCCAATGTAGGGATGAGGCCGGGATTGGCATTTAGCAGATGAGGCCTGGCAACTTCTGACAGGGAACGACAGAGGAGGCCTGACAATAACGGTACGCCGCTAGAGGAAGCGAGGGAAGCTAGCCTGGCACTGCCACTGGTTAGGGATGGCATGGCAGAGGTCAGAGGAGGCCTGGCACAGTAAAAAAACTTACATGGACGCGGTCGCGGTGGTGGTGACCGTGACGTCGACTCCCTCTCTGACTGTCTACTCGATGTCTTCCCTTCCGACAGGCGCAGCAGATTCAGTGCACTCCACTGCGCACACAAAGCACCAGGCGGTCCGGCTCGTCCGTAGTAGGCACAACGACCAGGCAGTCACTCATGACGAGTCACGCGGTCCACTCTCCTTCGTGTCGTGACTCGTGACTCTGACTCATATGATCTACTACTACTTCTACTTTCACTTTATTTGTTGTTGTGGCAGCACTGGTGGGCCAGCGCGATAACGTCCGGACAGCGTAGGCAGGTGGCCAATCACCTCGACATGGCTGGATATAGCCATATGTGATTGGCCATACAGTGCGGCCCTCCTTTTTAATGTATGCATATTCACTTTGTCGGGACGCTTTACTGACTGAGCCGCGGGCGGCCGCGGCACTGGAGGCCCGTTGCGGCCGCGGCCGCCTTTATTATTTATTTGGGAACAGTCAGTGTTCGTTCCCAATCCCAAATCAATTATAAAGGCAGCCGCAACGGGCCTCCAGTGCCGGGGCCGCCTCAAAAATATTGCCGCCTGGGGCGGACCGCCCCCCCTGCACCTCCCTAGCTACGCGAGTGTCTAGACACAACAATTAGGCAGCTGTGAGTCAACCAAGAGTCTGGCGCCCTTGTTATTGCACACTTGCCATGATTTCACACACTTGCAAGATTTTCTGTTTCCAGAGATGCAGAGACCTACTTGCTGATCCTGATGTGATTTACTATTACTGAGCGGAAAGGTAAAGGGGTCCCCCAAACAAGCCTAAGAGACCTTCTATAGTTTATAAACATAGTTCCTATATAGGGAGGGTGTTAAAATTAGGCGCTATAAGACCTGTTTTCACCATCATTGTATTATGATTTCTCCTTTTGTATTTTATGGAATTGTAACAAAGCTGACCATATTATTTCTAATCATATGTCTGCTTATGTTGGCTAAGATACTGCATCCGAGATCACGTCATTAAAATAAATATTTTAACCTTACCGTGTCTCTGATTTACTTCTGTATGAGAGTATAACAAGAGTGTTCTCACTTCCCACCATTCCTGAGTTTGGTCCTAAGTCGCATGTTCTAGGTTGTCTAATCATTGGTTACTTTGCTATAGGACGAAGAGCTAATGTGACACTGATGCTAGCTGGTTGGGGTTTTTCTAGGTACTGAGGTGAGTTTCTGGTACACCATAATTCAGTGATGTCCTAGGTCTCTGTGTACAGTTATCGGTATGAGCAGGATCATTGCAACAGTTTCACCCCTCTCCAGTCAAGATGACTTGATTCCAGTGGCATGGAGAGCACGGGACCCACGTCTGGGCATACCCGTCCCAATCGGGGTGCCAAAAGCAAAAACAACAGTTGATGGACAGAATGCAGAACAATGTCATACATTCACCCCAGTACAGAGATCTGGGCCTAAATCCATCGTTTTTTTGCTCACCGTGCCATTCCAGTTCGAACACAGCCATATGCAAATCAGTCTTGACCCTGTGCCTCATGGGAACAGTCAAGCCCGAAAAGGCAAGGCAGGACCCCCTGGACTGGAAACAAGCATCCTTGGATCGGTTTCGGGCTTTCAGCCCTCATTAGCCAGGATAGCTTGATTCCAGTGGGCCGAAACCGGTCCTAGGATGCTTGTTTCCAGTGCAGGGAGGACCTGGATTGGCAGTTCAGGCTGGACTGTTCCCATGGGGCACTTGGTCAAGACTGATTTGCATATGGCTGGGCTCAAACTGGAATGGCATGGCGGGCAAAAAAACGATGGATTTCGGCCCAGATCTCTGTACTGGGTGAATGTATGACATTATTCTACATTCTGTCCGTCAACTGTTGTTTTTGCATTTGTTGTACATGGTCATAAATGCTTCACACGCTCCCTCTGAGATAGGCCTACCTGCTTGTGCTACATTACCACAGGGTTGAGCAGGGGTTGTCAAAAGGGATAGCCCACTTGTCCTGACTTAGGAAGAAGGGTCCCTTTTTGGACATTGGCGCTAGCCATTGCCAACTAGAGACCCCCATTTCTAACAAACACCTTCCCCAATTGGTTTAGATTGGAGTGGGAACATTAAATGTAACCCCATTAGTGTCCAACACCTTTCTCAAATTGGTTTAGATTGGACTGGGAATAGTAAATGTCAATTTTTAGTGCCCAACGCCTTCCACAAATTTGTTTAGATTGGAGTGAGAATTCTCAACGTAAACCCCTTTAGTGTCCAACTCCTTCCCCAAATTGGTGTATATTGGAGTGGGAATAGTAAATATCACCCCTCTAGTGTCCAACACCTTCCCCCAATATGGTTAGCTTGGACTGGGAATAGTAAATTACAACCTTTTAAATATGTAACACCTTCCCCAAATTGGTGTAGACGGGAGTGGGACTAATAAATGCCAATCCTTTAGTGTCCAACGCCTTCCCCAAATTGGATTAGATTGGATTGGGAATAGTAACTGTCACCCCTTTTGTGAATGTCACCCCTTTGGTGTCCAACACCTTCCTTAACTTGAGATATCTGGTCAGCAGCAGCCCATCCTTAAGGGCCAAGGAGCCACACCCAATACCTTTTTTTTACGTAAAGAGTGTCTGCCAGGCTGAGCAAATGTCTGTCTGACTGACACTCTTTATTTTCAAGTCTGGCAGCCAGGAGCTAGACATGAGATACATGTGCAGGCTCCTGGCTGACTGACCTGAGTTTTGCTGGACTGAGGATGTCACAGTTCCTGTGGGCATGACCTCCTCAGATCAGCAAAGGTCCTTGAGGCCCTCCCCTCCATGACGAGGGAGAGCATCGGTGATAGCCTCCTACCTGGGCACTTTAGATTTAAGCCCTGAACTGGACTGAGTGTATATCACTGACACCTCATCACAGAGTGGGTGGGGTCAGCAGTCTCTATGACCCCATCCTTCTCTGTGACAAAGACAGGACTGTTGCCCCTCCACTCCCCACAGTGGCTGGCATTAGGTCAGCCACTGAGGGGGAGCAGCAGTCTCAAGCCTCCTAGCACCTTTGAGGCTTCTCTACCTGAGAGCTGCAGCAGGTAAGTGTTAAAATCTGGATTGTGGCGTAAACATTATCGGCGCCATCTTGTCCTTTTCAGATCCATACGTGCGCGTAAGCAGCAACCATTTTGATTGCCATGGCCTCTCTGCCCACTCCCGATAGCCATATATTTACAACAAGGGGTGGTGAGGGACAGAGTCTCTGAATTAAGCAGAATACTCTCACCCTGTCAAGAGATCAGGGCTAGATCCAACACCGTTTTTTAGCTCACTGCACCATCCCAGTTTCAGAACCTGTCTGTATGCAAATTAGTCTGTTCCTGTCCCAGTGCATGATGGGAACAGGGCAAACCAAACTACAAAAGCCAATTCTTACACTGGGAAGGAAACAAGCTTCCGGGGACCGGTTTCTGGCATTACAGCCGTCTTCGGCCCGGCTTGCTTGAATCCTGATGGTGCAATGAGCAAGGGACTCATGTCTGAGTATACCCTTCCACGCTTAGGGTGGACAAAAATATTTACAACAAGGGGTGGTGAGGGACAGAGTCTCTGAATTAAGCAGAATACTCTCACCCTGTCAAGAGATCAGGGCTAGATCCAACACCGTTTTTTAGCTCACTGCACCATCCCAGTTTCAGAACCTGGCTGTGTGCAAATTAGTCTGTTCCTGTCCCAGTGCATGATGGGAACAGGGCAAACCAAACTACAAAAGCCAATTCTTACACTGGGAAGGAAACAAGCTTCCGGGGACCGGTTTCTGGCATTACAGCCGTCTTCGGCCCGGCTTGCTTAAATCCTGATGGTGCAATGAGCAAGGGACTCATGTCTGAGTATACCCTTCCACGCTTAGGGTGGACAAAAATATTTACAACAAGGGGTGGATAGCCAGCGTCTCTCTCTCCCCCTCACTTCCCAGGCTCGCAAGCATCCCCGACAACCCCCGGTCTCTCCTGCTTGGGTCATAAACGCACCTCCAGCGCGACCCTGCCTCCGAGCCACATCCCGTGCTGAACCCCCCCTCACTGTTTCATCTCATTCATAGAACAGGCCCTTTTGATAACCTCTTCCTCCCTGCCCGATTGTCCGGCCTGACCCCAGGCCATCACTTAGCTCAGCAGATGCAGTTTATTGCCCCCTACAGTAGGACCTCGCCCCACATCAAAGGAGTGGGGATTAATCAATGCCTTCACCCTCCCCCTAGATCCGACCGATCGCCCACATTCCTGTTCCCAGCGGAATGTCCAGCTGCGCGATAGCCATCATGCTGTGATTTGGGTGGGGACCTCTACTGTAGATATGTGTGAGAACGGGCCTGAACCGGGGATTCCAAAGATGCCTTTGTGAACTTCAAAGCAATACCACGGATGTCATAAATGTAATAAAGCCATAAACATGTGTATAAGAGGCCAGGCCTCAGAGATGCGGGTAGAGCACCTCGAGAAGATACCCTGTTGTCTGATTTGACGTGTTCTATTTCCGTTGGAAATAAACTCCTGTTTCCCGCTTTCCAGTCTCCAGCGCCTGCCTCTTTATTTGGTAATCGTGAGTTGGGTGAGAAGCGGCTAACGCCGGGCAAACATAGAAAAGGGGTAAAACGACCTGATCTGCCTGAACCCTTTTTCATCAATTGGCGTCCCAAACGTGGGGCCCATCAGCGACACGTGGATCCAGTGGGAGAGGTCCCGACGACGGAGTGAACGACTGCAACGATCGGGAAGTGCACTTGCCCGATAGACCCTCGTCTGGCAGCTGATCATCCGAACTTCACTGGTTCCGAGCAGACCTCTCTCGAGTGATCTACGGTCCTGACTGGGAACCATCAGGAGTGCCACAGCAATTACGGAGAATAGAGGACGATCGGGCGCTGGAAGCAGAAGACGAGAAACTGTCCATACGGTCCAGGTAAGGTCGTGTAACACGACAAACTGGGAAATATTTGATTGTTTGATTGGAAAATACTAGTATTACTCTCCGAATTGTTGGTTCTCTTGGAGATTCTCTGTCTGCAAACTGAGAGGGATAAAAGTATTCTCTCTTCCTTTCCAGGTAGTGAAGGGTAGGTAACGCAGGCTTTTGCCCCCGTTGTAATCCGTCGTGCCTATCTTTCTCCCCCACTGATTGATTGTTTGCCCGAACATTGTTTGTTCGAGGATTGTTTTCTCGAGAATTTTCTGTCTACAAACGGGGAAAGATAAAATTATTCTGTCCTCCTTTGCAGATAGTGAAGAATAGGTAACGCAGGCTTTTGCCCCCATTGTAACCCGTCGTGCCTATTTCTTTCTCGCCACTGATTGTTTGATTGAACGGACATTAACTGTTCGATATTGGTTCTCTCTTTGGGTATTCCCTATTTGCGAATACTGCAGAATAGAAATATTCTGTCCAGTCTTCACAAAGTAGTGAAGGATAGGTAGTGCAGACTTTTGTCCCCGTTGTAACCCGTCATGCCTATCTTCTCCCCATTGGTCAGTAGTTGGTTCAGCCCGGACCGCTTATTAGAGGTGGATCATCCGGCTCCTCTGGAGGGCACCCCTAATAAGGATATGTTTTTAAAATATGGACTAGTCGCCGTAGCTTATAGTAAGTTATGGAATAAATATACTAAAAAGGATCAGGAAAGTCAGTGGCCACTGATAGGATCCTTTGATGACACAAAAATAAGCGTGCTGGAAACAGCCCTTTGTAACAATAAAACCACGCCCACTATGCTTGATAGTTTCGGCATGTGGCGCAAAGAAGCAGAGCAACGAAAGAAAAGAGAAGAAGCGAGAATAGGAAAAGAGTTACGAAAGGCAGCCCACCTGGCCGCTAAGAGACTAGAAGAAGAGATAAAAGAAAGGGAGGAAGCCAGACAAAAACAGGAATCTGAGTCGACAGGCCAGTGTCCTGTTAGGACCCCCTCTACGCTCTACCCTGAGCTGACCTCCAAACAACGGGCGAACCATGAGCTGCTGCTAGGTCCTCCGATCATCTATATGCCCCCCCCATATGCCCCCTCCCAACCCCTAGTACAGCACTTGCCAGCTCCGAGTGCAAATGAGAATAACCTTGAAGCTAGTGCCCCAGCCCTCACGGCCTCCGCTCCGGCCGCATTAGTAACAACATCAGATGAACCCGAGACTAACAAGCAGCCACCGGCTAGACCGAATAGATTGAGCAAAGATGAACGGGAGGGAATTGACAAGATAGTAAAGGCACTGGTAGACCGGAAGGAGAGCGAAGAATACACGATGGATATGCACAATTCACATTCCGGTAGCCACAGACGGCATTTCATTTTACGGTTTAGTTACCACACTCTGAACGCATATGAGGATAGGTATCAGAATCGGGGTCCTGCTAAACTGACAGCGTTATATAGAAAAGTCGATATTGGAGACGAGGCCGAGCGTGACGCGGCGGACCTCTTCATGCAAACGCTTGAGGTTTTCCGCCACCTCACGGAACAGAAACCAGAAGTTAAGAGTACAGTTCCCGAGACGACGGGGTCCCCATCAGAAGTAGGCAACACTATGATGCCTATCAGAGAAGCCGCCCCCTACTGGGTTCCCCCACGAGGTCAGGGAACGAACAACGATATCAACCATGCAGATGCAAAGGGGAGGGTTGTGTACAACTGGGTTTATCAACCATGGGATCGGCAAGATATTTTAACATTTAGTCAAACCCTACCCGATTTAAGAAAGAACCCGACAGCATTTTATACCGAACTAGGTACAGCCTTGGGCTCAACCATAATGACTCTAGCGGACATTGACTTGTTTTTCGGGTTATGTCTGCCGGCTGACGTGTGGAAGCAAATCCGGAAAACCGACCACACAGATCTGTTCGGACATACCTGGAATCAACTCAGTGAACTAGATAGGCAACGGGAGCCCGGAAAGAATCCTGTAAATGACATACTGGAACTCCCGGACAAAATAGTTCAGAAGCTAAAGACATTGATCCCAGAGAAGAAGGTAGACTGGTCGGTAGTCACGGCTTGCCGTCAGAAACCCCAGGAAGACATATCAGAATACTTCTCCCGATTTGAGACGGTGTTCTCCGACTACAGTGGCCAAGACATGACCACTGCAACCGGACAACACCTATTCGTGCAAAACTACGTAAAGGGTCTATCGCAAGAGGTCTCCCAAAAGTTACAGACGAGCAAGAGTAGTTGGGGGGCCTCCAAACCTGCAGCTATCCTTCAGATGGCTCAGTATTACGAACACCAAAAGAACGAGAACGAGAGGGCGACTGAGAAAAAGAAAAAGGACTTGAAAGAACGAGTGATGATTGCTCAATTGCAGGGAGTGACGACAGAAAGGGAACGGTATAGAGGAAACTACCAGCCAAATGCACCCCCTAGAGATCGCACACCCACACCCGGTGCTCCACGAACAGACCTCGATGAGAACCAGTGTGCGTTTTGCAAAGGATTTGGCCATTGGAAGTCTCAATGCCCGGTCCTCCTGGAAATTATTAAAAATAAAGAGACAAGGGACATGGCAAATGGCCCAAGACTAGAGGGCAGGGACGAGGGCACACCCACGACACCAACAATGACAGACCTGGCAGACCGAACACATTTGACCGCCCCCGACAGAATCAGTGCCAACAGTCTGACTGCGACAACACTCACGACTTTGCATAGGACTGCCAAGGGCAAGGAAGGGATCCAGTCGAGCTCTATGTTGACCAGCAAGGTCCTTACGTCACCGCTAAGGTCCTAGGTACGAAGTCTCCATTTCTGGTAGACACTGGCGCGACACGTAGTGCGTTATCTAAACGATTGATTCCAAGGGCACCCTTGTCTGGCTCACACATAACATCAATAGGCTTTGATGGAACGCCCTCCACTAACCCTTTATCCACACCGGTTTCCTTCGACTTGGACAGTAACCCCACTGACACGACGTTTCTGCTTTCCTCCAACACCCCCGATGCCATTATGGGACTTGATTTACTAAAGCATTTCCGAGCTACTATCAGGTGTTCACAGGACGGGGTTCGAGTCATTCTGTACGATAACCCGACTCTGCTCAGACATCATCATGCACGACACATGCTCTCCATCTCTGACACTGACGCATCCTTACTTGACTCTCTACCTCTGTATCTATGGGCTAAAACTGACGCTGATGTAGGACGAATGATGATCGACCCCGTGCGCATAACTGTCCGCCAAGATGCGATGCTCCCAAAACTCCCACAATATCGGATATCGCCCGAAGGTGAGAAGGCATTGGTGATGATAGTCCAGTCCCTGGTAGAGGCAGGAGTGGTAGAGGAAGTAGTCAGCAATATTTGCAACAGCCCCGAATGCCAATCCTCCTTCAAAGAGCTTCGAGACGCCCTTTGTTCTGCGCCAGTCCTAGGAACCCCCGATTACACCAAACCCTTCTCTCTCTACACTCACGAAAGGGAGGGGTGCGCTTTGTCTGTCCTGACGCAAACTATTGGCCCCAAGCAACGACCATGTGCCTATTTCTCTGCCACCCTTGACCCCGTAGCGAGAGCCTTGCCTGCCTGCCTTCGAGCCGTAGCTGCCACTGCTGTCTCTATCCGACAAAGTGAGGGGATCGTACTCTCGAATTCCCTCACGGTATTAGTGCCCCATGCTGTTGACACCCTCCTAAACCAGACTAAGACGCAACACCTGACCAGCGCACGACTGACCGGGTACGAACTAACCCTGCTTGCACCCCACATTACGTTGAAAAGATGCACCACACTGAACCCAGCCACCTTGTTGCCCCTGCCCGAAAACGACCCGAACGTCCCCCCTATACATGACTGTGTGACCCTCACAGACGAACAGACTAGGAGTAGAGTTGACCTCCGGGACACCGCCTTCACAGACCCTGACGGAGAGCTATGGGTAGACGGTTCTTGCATAAAACTCCCCGACGGCACCACCTCAGCTGCCTATGCAGTTACCACAACCCAAACCGTAGTTGAAACTGCCCGCATCGCGCAGCGATCCGCACAGGCGGCAGAACTGATTGCCCTCACACGAGCATGTATTATAGCGACAGGGACTACTGCAAACATTTACACGGACAGCCAGTACGCCTTCGGAGTGGTTCACCATTTTGGACTCTTATGGAGGGAAAGGGGATTCTTGACGTCCCACGGCACGCCCATCCTCCACGGAGATTTAGTCTCCGCCCTGATTGAAGCAGTTCTCCTTCCCAAACGATTAGCGGTAATCAAATGTCAGGCACACAAGAAGGTGACAGACTTAGTCGGACAGGGAAAAGCGCTGGCCGACATCACTGCCCGAACCACAGCTGAGAATAGGACGAAGCCCCCCATGTATGTGACCAGGTCACAAGCAGAAAAATGGACTGACGCTAGGGAAGCGATTAGGGACATCCAGATGGCCAGCTCACCACACGAATTGACTGAATGGGCACGGGTGGGATTGAAAGACAAGGAAGGCTGCTGGCGGACAGAGGACACAAACAAATGTTTGCTACCCAATTCATACCTGATCCCCATACTGACTATGGCTCACTCCCCTGCACACATAGGATCAGCCCCCATGATCGAACTCATCTCCAAGGTCTGGCACAACGACAAAATCCCCGACTCAGCCAGACGCCTGGTCCAGCAATGCCTTATCTGTTTGCAACACAACCCTGGGAAAGGAACTGTGGTACCCCGGGGAGGGTTTGGGGTCCCCGACCATCCTTTTGAGGTCCTCCAGATGGACTACATCCAACTAGAAAGATGCCAAAGCCTGAAGTATGTATTAGTCATTGTGTGTGCTTTCAGCAAATGGGTAGAAGCCTATCCAACCCGTGATAACACTGCTATGACCACTGCCAAGGTACTGCAGAAAGAGTTTTTCCCTCGCTACGGTCTTTGTCGAATTCTATGGAGCGACAACGGCCCCCACTTCATAGCTGAAGTTATCCAACTAATCTTGAAAGGGTTGGGTGTAAAACAGAGGTTTCATGCAGTTTTTCACCCCCAATCTGCTGGCTTAGTCGAGCGTCACAACGCCACACTGAAACTAAAACTGTCAAAGATAGTGGCCACCACAGGACTTAAATGGCCAGATGCCCTCCCACTGGCATTGCTATCGATGCGCTCCACTCCCACTAAGCACCATTTGACCCCCTACGAGGTTGTGTTTGGGTGACCGATGAACCTCTGGACTGCCCCTAAACCGACCTCCATTCACGACGTCCCGGACGTCCTACTGTCTGATTACTTGTGCAAATTGACTAAAACGTTGTCTGTCATTCATCAGCAGGTGCAGCAGGCCATCCCCGATGCTTCCAGGGGTCCGGGTCACGATATCCAACCGGGAGATTATGTGCTGAGCCGGAATTTCCAACGGACAAAGAGTCTGGAACCCCGGTGGACGGGCCCCTGGCAAGTACTGATTACCACCCGAACGGCTCTTTGAGTGGAGGGGAAGCGACACTGGCTGCACGCACACCACTGTAAGAAGGTCTCCTCGACCCTGACCACGACAGAAAACGTCAGCACCCAAGAAGAACTGCTGAACAAAGACCGGCCATCATTGAACTGTTATCCTGATACCGAGGCACTCGAACTTGCAAAATTCTCTGATCCCACTGTGCCATCCAGGGAAGGGTATTTCCTGCGTCGAAAGGAGGGAGCTTCGGCTAAGTAGACCACAGACTAAGTTGAATCTCAGAACGGTAGCCTAAACACAACCAAGGGTTACCCGAAGAGAGGCTAAACGAAGTCAGCGGTTCTGCCCACTACCGAGCACCTTGAAGATGATGGAAGCGCCAGATAAGAAGATGATGGAAGCGCCAGATAAGAAGCCCACGGAAGCAACAGGAAATACCCGTTATCGAAACCCAAAGACTGACAGTATACACTAATCAAAGACAATTGCTCTTTTCATTGTCCTCCTCTTTTGCCTCCTCCTCATGACTTCCTTCTGGATCATGGAAGAGAGCGCACCCGCTCATCAGATATTGCTGACCACTGCACAGCCAACCACTATGAAAGAACATCACCTGATCTCCCTTTCGCCTCAGCTCCGAGAAAGGCGTAAGGAGTTCTGGAACAATTCCTTCGTACAACTGTTGCACCAGCACAACCTTGCCGCCAATGCCACAAACTGCTGGATCTGCGGGTTGCTCCCACATGCCACTGGACACTCCATCCCTTTCATCCCTTCCCCTTTCTCGGTTCACGGTTCTTGCCTTGCCTGGTTGACCCTCTTGCAAGAGAGCTACAAGGACAGCGCCACTTCTGGTCAAACAGTGTCGCACTTCTACCACGGGTTCTGGCTGAACAAAACCGGAAGGACTTCTGCTCCCTTTTGTCCTTTGACCTCTGGCTCCTCTTTCCAGATGGATACCGCTGCCAAGGAGCGAGTCGAAATGCAGGTGTTCCATAATCCAGCCAGACCCACCTTCTCCTACTTACGGAAACGAACTGCTGCCACTCTGACGGTGGCTCTGTCTGTTATCAATATCACGGGCCTCGTGTGCCTCGAAGGCTTGGGAACACAGCCGGTGGGTCACAGTTCCTGCCACATCACCAGAACATTGGACTCCATCGACTCCCCCTCCTTTGTTGCTTCTCCGAATATGTACTTTGTTTGTGGCACCAAAGCTTACACTTGGCTTCCAAAAAGTTGGGGGGGTATCTGCTACGTCGCCTTCGTTCTCCCTCCAACATACGTGGCTCCAGCAAACCATCACCGGCAGAAGCGTGCAAGAGACATTGAGCAAGCCGACTCCACCGGAGCTCAGTTCCTGGATGCAGTGAAGGGACTTGTTCCTCTGTGGGGCCCAATGGCAAACAGCCGCGCCATCCGACACCTGACCCAGGCAGTAGAAACGACCATGAACATCACGGCTGGCATCCTCACTAACAATACAGCCGAGCTTCAGGCAGTCCGCCTGGTGGCTCTTCAGAACCGCCTTGTTCTAGATGTGGTTCTAGCTGACCGTGGAGGAGCATGCCGCATCATCGGATCCAGCTGTTGCACCTACGTGCCTGATAACTCGCCCTCAGTCAACAAAGCAATCGAGCACCTCCACAGACTTTCCTCAGAGGTTCACCAGGAGCAAGAAGGATGGTCGCTTGTGAGCTGGTTTTGGGGTACTTTGAAGGACTGGGGATGGAGGTTGTTTACATTTATATTGATACCGGTCGTGGTACTGTGTGGGTGTTGCCTAGGTATTCAATGCTTGCCACCTTTGTGCTCACTCATCGCTAACTGCATGTGCCCTAAGACTCCGAATCTCGACACTGAACGTTGAACGCTTTGTATGATATCGAAATACGTAATATAATGGGGATAGACATAAATTGACAAGCTGGCTAGATATGTTGAAAAGGGAGGACTGTTAAAATCTGGATTGTGGCGTAAACATTATCGGCGCCATCTTGTCCATTTCAGATCCATACGTGCGCGTAAGCAGCAACCATTTTGATTGCCATGGCCTCTCTGCCCACTCCCGATAGCCAGCGTCTCTCTCTCCCCCTCACTTCCCAGCCTCGCAAGCATCCCCGACAACCCCCGGTCTCTCCTGCTTGGGTCATAAACGCACCTCCAGCGCGACCCTGCCTCCGAGCCACATCCCGTGCTGAACCCCCCCTCACTGTTTCATCTCATTCATAGAACAGGCCCTTTTGATAACCTCTTCCTCCCTGCCCGATTGTCCGGCCTGACCCCAGGCCATCACTTAGCTCAGCAGATGCAGTTTATTGCCCCCTACAGTAGGACCTCGCCCCACATCAAAGGAGCGGGGATTAATCAATGCCTTCACCCTCCCCCTAGATCCGACCGATCGCCCACATTCCTGTTCCCAGCGGAATGTCCAGCTGCGCGATAGCCATCATGCTGTGATTTGGGTGGGGACCTCTACTGTAGATATGTGTGAGAACGGCCTGAACCGGGGATTCCAAAGATGCCTTTGTGAACTTCAAAGCAATACCACGGATGTCATAAATGTAATAAAGCCATAAACATGTGTATAAGAGGCCAGGCCTCAGAGATGCGGGTAGAGCACCTCGAGAAGATACCCTGTTGTCTGATTTGACGTGTTCTATTTCCGTCGGAAATAAACTCCTGTTTCCCGCTTTCCAGTCTCCAGCGCCTGCCTCTTTATTTGGTAATCGTGAGTTGGGTGAGAAGCGGCTAACGCCGGGCAAACATAAAAAAGGGGTAAAACGACCTGATCTGCCTGAACCCTTTTTCATCATAAGTGTTGTTTTTTATTGACTGTTTGGAGTGTGCATGTATGTATAAATGTATTTGTATTTGTGAGTGAGTGTTGTATATGGGTGTGTCTGCGCGTGTCTGCATGTGAATGCATGGGAGTACGTTTGTATGCATGTTTGGCTGTGCGTCCACTTCAAAGTTGTTCTTACTGGCGACCACTTTACCTGGTCGCGCTGGACTATGTCAAATGCAAATGTTCAGACTGACTGCAATAAAAAGAAGGTATTTTTATGTGAGGAGACTCCACACTTGTATAGATACTACTCATAAATCCCTTTGTGAATAATAAACAATTGTCAACTTACACACATTTTTAATTTTACCTTTTGTGAATGAGGCCCACAATCGCTGGTTTACAGAGCACGGACAAGGTTTTGATTTACATTCACAGTGCAACCAACTATGTGCCCTTGATTGGACTTCATTTTATTTGACTCGTTTCACCCCGCAAGTCAACCACATCAAAACATCATTACCTGGAGAAATTCTGTCAAACAATGTCTAGGCAAAACAGCCCCCAGTTCTCACTCCTGGCTACATGCTCCTAGTAAAAAAACACAGGTTTGGCTCAAAACCTTCATAAAATTGAAACCATTTAAATGACACAATGATTCTAAAGCAAACACTGAAAGAAAACAGAAAAAAACCTCCTTCTGTCTAGTCAGGATGAAAGCAGCCTCGCAACAGAGCCTCACATTCCAAAAAAGTGGTGATTGTTCATAAGGTCCCTATTTCCTCTCCGGAGACATCAATCAGAACAATTAAGTGTGAGTAACTTGCAAGCTATGATACAATTATTTGCATACAGTTGCTTATAAATATAATGTCACCATCAGTCCTAGTAATCTGGACTCCAATACGCCAAGCTGTGCAGCCGCCCTTCAATTGCACAAAAACTCACACTCTCCCTTCAAGCGATTGCACCAGTGTACAGAGCACATTACAAATAGCAAACCTTCAGCACACTGCACCCATATCCCTCTAATGTATGCGTTTTTTCTATTTACTATTTGATTTATTGATTTCTGCATGTACTGTCTGCCCTATTCAGGGTACTTGAAAAAAAAACACGAGGGTTGATAGGGAATTAAGTAGTAGTATGTAATGCTGAGAGGGAAAGAAAAGTCCTAAGGTGATCAAAGTCAATTTAACTGGAAGAAAGTCAGGAACGGGGAGATCACTTTTCTTGCTAAACTTCCTTGACTCTTTCAGTTCCTTGAGGTAGCACGTGCCTCGCCACAGTCCATAGTGGCCCAATATTGTGCTGTCCATGTCAAGCCTTCCTGGTTTGTATAATCAAAACCGGTACCACAAAGACTGACCCACATTATCATCAAGTTAATCATTACTTCTTTCGCAGGCCTTCTTTAAATGTTCAGCTTTACACCCATCCTAAACAGCACTCGACCTGGAATTACTATTAATTAGGTGCCAGTTTTATAATCTCCTTTCACTAATGAGACTCACTATCGCTTATTCTTTCAACCCAGACCCAGATGCCGGGTCGGAAATATCACCGGCTATACTGTGGAAAAGTAAATTTTGCCATGTTATATGTGCCTACGTGTTCCCCATCTTATGCTATATGTGCATGATCGATATGCATGTATTCCCCTTTGATCGATTAAAGACGCAATTATAGTTGTGTCCATCTCTAGTATGCCAGTTTCCAGTTTTCGTGAATATAACGAATATTAGGCCTATGTAAAGCTACGTTGCCACGTTTCACAGTGTGCATGTTAATTCATTGAATTGTCCCCGTTTCTAGGCCTCAAAAGGGCCCGGACTCAGATTCAGCTCCTGTTTCCTGAACCCTCTCCGAGGAGTGATACAGCCCCCACCTGTATCCCTGACCCTTCACTTACTTCATGCCTCGCAGTGCCCGGCTCGGCCTGGCTCTGCCTCCCAGTCTGCCAAGAGTATGTTATGATTCTAGTTATCAGTCCAGCCCTCCTTCTCTGCATTCCTAAGCTACTGAATCACATCAATAGTTTCCGTCATGGTCTAGCCTTTATGTCTCCATGTAAGAGAAATACTGTATTAATATTCATAGAATATTCCTCACACACGCACTACATGTAGAATTATGCATGCCCCAGTCTTAGTGTCTGTTAGCCTTTGCCCTGATAACTCTTGGATTCTATCAACATGTTCTCTAAACACGAGATACTAGATAGGCTTTAGGTACATGTCGCTCTGACACTCCAGACTTTCGTCTCCTCTTCTAGCGCAGAAGTCATAGCCCCCCAGTTCTCCCTAGTAACACGTCATTGTCAGTTTGCGCGCACCACTAGGTTAGAGGTCCCAGCTGCTCAGGTAGCCCCCTCCATGTTTCCGCCCCGTTTATGACAATTTCTGTTACGTTTGCATCACATGTCTATGTATACGCCCTGTACACGCCTCTTGTTACACCCACTTTATGCCTTATCTTTCGCGACTGCTACAAACTCCGCCTACTGCTACGCCTACTGTATTGACTGTAATGCATTTTGTTTAACTATATATACTAATGTACTGTTATTAAAAGTTGCTAGCCATTCCCAGATCCTGCCCCGGCAGCTGCCGGGCCCTGCCATCCCCTTCCCATGCAGGCTGTCCTGTTCCAGTCCTTTATGCTTGATTAAAGCCTGTACACTCTAGCTACCTCGTATCTTGACTCTTATTTATTGAGCTAACCGTTTATTGATTATAGTCAAAAATAGATCAGGTAATTAATTATTTATTTACCACATAATGGCGCCCGAACAGGAACTTGCCCTTTCCCCACGCGCCGGAGAAGCCACGCAGGCCCCCTGATCCTCTGCAGCCGTGACGGAACCAAACCGTGCACGTGCAGATATTTCTGCTTCAAGTATCCCTCAGGCCCACGGAGGAGACGGAGGTTGCGGTCCAGCGTCCAGACGAGGCGGTGGAGGAACGCGGCGAGTCCCGACCAGAGCCCAAGCCGAGAGTCCAAGGTCCGAGGTATCCGGAGGCCCACCTGTAACTGAAATCCGAAGTTCGTCCGTCCGTCGTCGTAGCAGTCCAGTCCAGTCCGAGGCCTTCCGTTCTTGCTGCCCGGTGAGTACCGTTGCTGGGGTAGCATCTAGACAGGGTCAATTAATTTGTCTCTGGTCCGTGGGTTTGGGTACACAGATCCAACACGAAGTGTCCACTTAGGTGGATGCGGGTCCTGACGTGTCTCTTTATGAGACCGGTAAGTTTCGTACTGTTTTAGCAGTGCATCTAGTCTGTTCTAGTAAGTTCTGTTCTCGAGAAATTCATGTGTTCTGTTCTCAGTATTCCAGGTAGTATTTTGTCTGAACTGTTATTTTAAATGTTATTTCATGTGTTTTCAATGTCGTGGTATGAATGACCTGTTTTCAAGTTATTATTGTGTTTATCGTGTATTGTATTGTGTCCAGCCTTAGTTATGCCTCTGTTCAAGAAGTTACGTCAGTTAAAAACTAGAAAAGGTCTGCTCAAGGAAGCAGTTCCTGTCCCGCCTAGGGACAGTCCAGGTCATTTTATGTATCATAAGCATGGCATAAGTGCCATATTATATCTAGATTTATGGGTAGAGTACACCAAGGAATTAGAAGAGAAATATAGATGGCCTGTATCAGGTACATGGGATGCCGAGTGCATCATGCGAGTAGAAGAAGCGTTATGGAAAAAGAAATCAAGACAGTCCCAGAAAGATGCCATCGAGTTATGGCGCAAAGAATCTCACAAAAGAACAGAGAAAGAAATCAGAAAGTCTGAGTTAGGTAGAGAATCCTCAGAAGGAGCCCAAGAAAGGGAATTAATCGAAATAGGTGAACGAGTTAAAACCGAACAGTCAGACAGACAGAGAAATGCCCTTATTAAGGGTATGTATCCTCTTCTTGCCGAGGGCTTGCCGAAAGCAACCCCGGAAGCACCATGTAATTTTCCGCCGCCATTAGTTCCGATTAAGCTACGTCACAAACCGACCGCAGCTGATATTTTTCTCTCGTCCTATTTGGACGACACGGTTCCAGAATATGCAAATCCTGCTCCGCCAGCTCCTGTAAATAATGTAGTTCCTGTTCTTCCAGCCACCGGGGCACCTGTTACAGCACCTGTTACGGTACCCCCGGTCCAGCCCATAGTACAAGTTCCCGCCACATCAGTCACTCTGCCAGCACGAAGAGTATCAGTTGACGATTCCAGTTTAGGGGCCGCGGGAGGAGGTCCTCCTGGTACCCCGCCACCACACAAACGTGTAACGTTAGTCGAGTTACATGAACGTGCGTTACAGCGTACGCCCAAATATCAGTCCGTTGCAGATATCAGACGAGCTCTTACCGAATGCCGTTATGATCCAGTCCCAGGCGATGATAATATGGTTATATATTCATTGCGTGTAAGACGGGTGACCGAGTATTTGGACACCCTACCGAATATGAAAGAAGATCTAGACAGAATATATTGTTTCATCCGTACAGGAGAAGATTCAGAAAGTATTGGTGAAATCATGTCTCTAAGGAAAGCTGAGACTCAGCTCATGCTATTAAAATTTCTAATTAATTGTTTAATAAGGGAACAAGATTGTCCGACTAAAGATCCGACCGAAATGAAAGTCCTGACAAGGTGGAGTGATAATATAGCCGAGGGTAGACACAAGACACTCAGTAGAATAGAGAGTATGTACAAGAAAATTCGTAAGGAAATAATAAGGTTACACGACAATCGTAAAGCAGCACAAGTAAGCGAGAAGGAAAACGACACTGATACTGAAGAAGTAGAAGACGAGAATACCGCCAGAATAGCGTATGTAGGTAGATCTAGACTTCCAGACCGACATTCATGCCTAGAACACAAGAAAGTTTTTCATCTTCCAGCACCAGAACAAGGTTCTCTAGAACAAGTATTTCAAGCTACCGATCACATTCTGAAATCACGAATCGGTTATAGTGAACTCAGTACCATGCATGAACAAGAACTAGCCCAATCAGCAGTCCGATGGGTTACTGATTCTACCACTTTTCCAGATGAAATAGTGTCACAAATGTTTCTGAAACTGCCCCCAGCCAAGCAGCGACTGGTGGGTATGTATATGATCCAGCACCTCATTACACTGTATGAGGGTCAGCATTCTGATCCAGGTCCGTTACATGATGTTCTGAACGAGTTACTCCAGTATAAATGGAAAGGTTTAGGTACCGATTTAATTAGTGTCATTCTAGAACAGCGCCACAAATATAGAACGTTTCTGAATCCACATTTTGTTCACGTCTCACCCCCAGAAAGTAAATCATTCTACATAGATAGACAGCATCCGTTACGAGAAGTACACCCAGTTAGGACACCGGATGGTGAAATGCAACGAGTATTTGTTTACACCCCTATCACCAAGATGGAACTCTTAGAGATGAAGAAATTAATTCCCTGTCACGACAAAGATCCAGCAGGGTTCCATCGAGAATTAAAAGACATGCTCCGTATGGGAGAATACACGTATCCAGATATTATTAAAATGTTAAAGGTCCTGTTGCCCGCAGGGGTATATGAAAAACTCAAGGAAAAAGAATGGGAGGTGGGAGAGAAAAAGATTGATTGGACAGCTCTAGAAGCTGAAGATAAAATACGAGTACCAGGTACCGGTCTTGGGGACAAATGTAAAGATTTGCCCGAGTTATTGATTCAAGTTTTGCCAAGATTATTAGCCACGAAAAAGGAAGATTGGGATGCAATCTCAGCATGTAAACAGAAACAGGATGAAGACACTAGTGATTTTTATTCTAGATTTGAGAAATGTTTCATTATCAACAGTGGTTTAAAGACAGGTAGCGAGTCATACCCTCATCTTTTTGTTACTAAACTAGTCGAGAATTCAAGTCCACAAGTTAAAAATCGAGTTTTGAAAGTCGAAAGTACCTGGCAAGCTAGTACCCCGTCACAGATGTTACAGATGCTCCAGTACCACCAGAACAGAATCAGGGAAGAGCAAGAACATGAAAGGAGACGTATGAAAGACACGAAAATGAAAGTACTAGTTGCACAATCTGTTCCACAAGACAGTCAGAAGAGGGGTCCGAATCAAGCCAGTCATCCTGCAGCTCCCGTTAAAGGGACATGCAATTATTGTAAACAGCCAGGTCATTTTATAAACGAGTGTGCAGTTCTGAAACACAACATAGCCACTGGTAAGACTAAAGAAAGGCCACGTCCCCCTAGACAAGAACAAGTTTCGCAGACTTCTCAGTCACCACAGAATGCACAACCGACAGTTCCAGCACCGCAGCCTATCGCTGCAACACAGCATGTTACACAGCAGATGTACCAGTATGCCCAGACAGAGTATCCAGAGTATCAACCGTATTCATGAAACAGCCTAGAGAGGGAGGTAGGCTTGCCTCTCATCGAGATACCTGTAGATCAAGAGGGTCCCTATGTACACAGTCAAGTATTAGGGAAAGACAGAAAGTTTTTGATTGATACAGGGGCAAGTAGGACTACTATCAGTCATGACGAGGTTCCAGGGGCTTCGCTCTCAGGCTCTAGAAATGTTTCCCTTGGATTTTCAGGAAAGCCTATTGTGAACGAGATATCAAAGCCAGTTATCTAGAAGTTGGTCGATTGTCCCGAACTACTGATTTGTTACTTACGAAATCATGTCCAGAAAATTTGTTAGGTATTAAAACATTGAAAGAATTAGGTGCAGTTATTTGCTGTTCCCCAGAAGGAATACGATTGTTCTTAAGGGACTTTAAAGGTCACTATGTATTACGCGATTTTGATCCAAGATTATCAAATGTACCACAGCATTTATGGGCGCAAGGTCCAACTGATGTAGGTTTTATGCAAATCACACCCCATCGTGTGACTCTCAAGCAAGGTATAGTCCTGCCACGAATCAGACAGTACAGATTGCCACCTGAGGCTGTAGCAGCCTTATCCAAAATTATTGACGAGCTCATTGCTCAAGGAGTGGTTGTAGAAACTGACTCCAATGTATGTAATTCTCCTATCATTCCAGTCATGAAACGTACTGATCCAAATGCACCTCCAGTATATCGATTAGTGATTGACCTTCGAGAGCTTAATAAATGTATCATACCCCAGTATCCAGTAGTCCCAGATATTTCATCTCTATTAACAGCTATTGATCCTGAAGCTACATTTTTTACTGTAATAGACCTCAAGAATGCATTTTTCAGTGTTCCCATTCATCCAGACAGCCAGTACCTTTTCGGTTTTTGTTTAAATGGAAGGAGCTATAAATTCACACGAGCTCCTCAAGGTTTCACAGAAAGTCCTAGTATTTACAGTCAAGCACTTAAAAGACAACTAGACAATATTCACATGCCAGCTGACACTGCCCTGCTCCAGTATGTCGATGATCTACTGATCACAGCCCGTTCTGAACGTGACTGCGAGCGAGCGTCACTTACAGTTCTGTATTTCCTAGCCGAGATGGGGCACAAGGTGTCCCCTTCGAAGCTCCAGTTCTGTGTCCAGCAAGTGATCTACTTAGGCCACTTGCTGTCCAAGTGGGGTAGGCAGTTGACACCAGACCGTATCCAGTTAATAGCGAGTCTTCCACAGCCCAAGACACAGAAGGATATACGTGCTTTTATTGGCCTCACTTCTTACTGCAGACAATGGATTCCTCAGTACGCATTTCTAGCTAAACCACTGATACAGTTAACGACACAGGAGGCAGCCGTATCGACTGTCCTCCCTTGGACATCTGAACATACACTTAGTTTTAATGAATTAAAGAAAGCCTTATGCCAAGCACCTGTTCTAGCTACACCGAACTACAGTAAGCCTTTTACACTTTTTGTCACAGAACGTAATGGTACTGCATTATCTGTTCTCACACAAGATCAAGCCGGACAATACAAGCCTTGTGCTTATTTTTCGAGCACACTAGATCCAGTAGCCCAGGCTCTGCCTGCGTGCCTCAAGTCAGTTGCAGCCACAGCTCTAGCAATCAGACAAAGTGATTCTATAGTATTAGGACACTCACTGACAGTACAAGTTCCACATTCCGTGGAAGTTCTTTTAAACCGAACACAGACTCAGCACTTGACCATTGCACGTTTAACAGGTTATGAACTGACATTGTTCCAGCCACACATAGAAATCAGACGCTGCACCGTTTTAAATCCCGCTACACTGTTACCGTCAGTTACTTCAAATCCTGCCACACATGACTGCGTGGAAGTTATTAACACTATGACCAAGCCAAGACAAGACCTGACAGACATTGCATTACCTGATCCCGACCTGACACTTTATGTGGATGGTTCATGTATGAGAACAATTACAGGAGAACTAGTAGCCGCGTATGCAGTGACTACTGACACAGAAGTTATTGAGACACACCGTATTGACACCCTGTCTGCTCAAGCAGCAGAGCTAGTTGCTCTGACCCAAGCCTGCATACGTGCCAAGAACCTGAAAGTAAACATATATACAGATTCACGTTACGCATTCGGAGTTGTACACGACTTTGGAGTGCTCTGGCAGGAGAGAGGTTTCATGACTTCTCATGGAACCAAGATTCAGCATGGTCTCCTCATTCAAGCTCTGTTAGATGCAATACATTTACCGACAGCTATCGCTATCATGAAGTGCAAGGCACATACGAAAGTTACTGACATCATTTCCCAAGGTAACGATCTAGCAGATCGAACAGCCAAGCTTACAGCTCAGACACCAGACATTCCAGTTAACAAGACACAGACATTCATTCCAGAACAGACTACATGTATGACAGTTAAGGACCCTACACAAGATGTCATAGACATACAGTTACATGCTACTCCCGAAGAAATCAAGAAATGGTCCGAACAAGGAGGGGTCCAGACAGATCAAGGATGGGTGACGAAGGGAAAAGCCACATGGTTTCTCCCCGACTCTATGGTTCAAGTCATTATCAATACCGCACATAGTCCAGCACATCTAGGAGAAAAAGCCATGTTAGACAGTATACAGAACCTTTGGTTCAACAAGCACTTACGAGCTGCAGCCAAGCAGAAAGTCCGTACTTGTATGATATGTTGTCAGTTCAATCCAGGTAAAAGTGCCCCGGTGGAACAAGGTGGATTCCAACCTCCTGACCACCCTTTTGAAGTCCTCCAGATGGATTATATTCAGATGGAGCGATGTCGAGGTTTCAAGTATGTCCTTGTAGTTGTATGCGCTTTGTCCAGGTGGACAGAAGCATATCCAGTTCCAGACTACACAGCCGCGACCACTGCCAAGCAGTTGGTTCGTGAATTCTTCCCCCGTTATGGACTCCCTAGGGTCGTGTATTCTGATAACGGCCAGCCATTCTCATCTGAGCTAATGAAGCATGTTTCCCTTCTGTTAGGGTACCAGTGGAAGTTCCATTGTGTGCGCCATCCAGAAGCAGCCGGTCTCGTAGAGAGACATAATCAGACCCTGAAAATCCGTATTGCCAAAGTATGCAAAGAGAAAGGTGTAGACTGGCTAGTTGCCCTGCCAGTTGCTCTATTCTTTATGCGCATGGTCGCACACTCCAGATCAGGTCTGTCCCCTTATGAGGTCGTATTCGGCCGCCCCCCAAATATGTGGGGTACACCTAGACCCCGCAGTATTACAGATGTTTCCAGTAATATGTTGACAGATTACCTAGCTTCCTTGATGTCTGCCCTACACTCTTGTCGTTCACAGGTTGCCGCCGCATTTCCAGACAATACTGAAGTGAAACCGCATGAGGTCATTCCAGGCGACCTCGTATTCATAAGGAACTTTGATCGTTCAAGTCCGCTGGAGCCTCGCTGGAAAGAACCGAAACTAGTCCTTCTGACCACCCGTACGGCCGTGAAGTTGGAAGGCCGCAAGGGTTGGGTCCATCTGTCGCATATCAAGAAATTTCATGGAACCCGAAAAAAGACTTTTAATGACAATTCCAAAGACTGTTCCATTTCTAAGGACTGCCTAAAAATTAACTCTGAATTCAAGCCTCCCCTGTTAGAGGCAACTCCGCAGCAGGAGTATAAGTTAAAACTCCGGTCTAGTAAAATAAGTCAGCCAGTTTAATTGTCTAAGTCCCTCTCGGGTGAAACGGTTAGACAGGTATCTGACATGTATGAGATAGACCCCCATAGTGAGAGAGTTAGTCAAAACTCTATTCGATGTATCGTTTTTCTAAGTTTTCTATTGTTTCTAAGTTTGATGGTTACCTGCACAAGTTATGCATTGCATTTATGTTTTCCAATTTCTCATGTAAATAAGTTTTCTAATGCTACAGTAGAGCACACATTTAGTGATCTGCCTCCTCACGAGTTATCCTATCGTCTTGCTATGAGAAATAATACATTTATAAGAATGTTACACTATTCACACCAGACCAGCAATGCCACTAATTGTTGGGTGTGTGGTCGACTCCCCCCTTTCCAGACACCGAAGGGAGTTCTGCCACTCTTTCCTTATCCGTTTTCACATAATGGTTCGTGTGGAGCATGGTCCACGTTAACGTCATCTTCAAATGATATGTCCCTTCTGAATAGAACATGTTTTCCAGACAAGCAAGGTCTCTCCCATAGAACAGGCATAGATCTAGAAAATGAAGTTTATGATTTAGGTAATTATTCTTCGAATTTTATGGTCCTGAATGTTCAGTCTGATACTACTCCAGACTTACCTGCTATTCCAGTACTACCAGTCAAAGGCGAATTATGTGTCAGAAATAATGGTTCCGCACATGTAGGACATAGTGATTGTACTACTACTGTCGAGTATAGTGACAGTGGGAAATCTATTTTCAAAGCTTCACGTCATTCTTATTTTGTTTGTGGTCAGACCGCATATGTTCGTCTGCCCCTCGATTGGGATGGAACCTGTTACATTGCCTTCCTACTGCCACCAGTTTTTCTAGCCCCATCAGATTATCACAGAAACACACATCTAGTACACATTAGACATAGAAGGGAGGTCGAGTCCCCAATTGTCGATCAAACTGAAACTGCTCTAGAACAGTATACAGATTTCAATAAAGGTTTCTTTTTCTTCATAGGCCCTGTCCAGAATAGTAAGTTAATACGTAGGTTAACCAGAACCCTTGAAGCAGTAGTGAATGAGACTACTTCTGCTCTAGGTAACTTAACCGAAGAGCAATCTGCTATGAGATTTGTCGTGCTCCAAAATCGTCTCGTTCTTGACGTCATACTGGCCGATAGAGGAGGAGCATGTAGAGTCATCGGATCTAGTTGCTGCATTTTCATTCCTAATAACGCACCATCTGTTTATTCAGCTATAACCAGACTTCATAAAATTGCCCATCAGTTACACCAGAATCCAGGCACCTGGACATGGTCCGGTTGGCTCTGGGATATCATATCTGCCTGGGGATGGAAAGTATTGTCATTTCTAGGTATTGCAGTAATGATCATATTCAGTTGCTGCCTCTGTATACAATGTGGCCCTGCGATTTGCGGCATTTGTGCTACCTCTTGTATTCCTAGTCCTAAGTCCCGTTCCAAGACAATTCGAGACGAGCAAATGATGCTATATGAAATGATAGATGGTATCATGAATATTGATGTTTCCTGATGGAAACGTAGGGCACAAGGAGGGAATGTGGAAAAGTAAATTTTGCCATGTTATATGTGCCTACGTGTTCCCCATCTTATGCTATATGTGCATGATCGATATGCATGTATTCCCCTCTGATCGATTAAAGACGCAATTATAGTTGTGTCCATCTCTAGTATGCCAGTTTCCAGTTTTCGTGAATATAACGAATATTAGGCCTATGTAAAGCTACGTTGCCACGTTTCACAGTGTGCATGTTAATTCATTGAATTGTCCCCGTTTCTAGGCCTCAAAAGGGCCCGGACTCAGATTCAGCTCCTGTTTCCTGAACCCTCTCCGAGGAGTGATACAGCCCCCACCTGTATCCCTGACCCTTCACTTACTTCATGCCTCGCAGTGCCCGGCTCGGCCTGGCTCTGCCTCCTAGTCTGCCAAGAGTATGTTATGATTCTAGTTATCAGTCCAGCCCTCCTTCTCTGCATTCCTAAGCTACTGAATCACATCAATAGTTTCCGTCATGGTCTAGCCTTTATGTCTCCATGTAAGAGAAACACTGTATTAATATTCATAGAATATTCCTCACACACGCACTACATGTAGAATTATGCATGCCCCAGTCTTAGTGTCTGTTAGCCTTTGCCCTGATAACTCTTGGATTCTATCAACATGTTCTCTAAACACGAGATACTAGATAGGCTTTAGGTACATGTCGCTCTGACACTCCAGACTTTCGTCTCCTCTTCTAGCGCAGAAGTCATAGCCCCCCAGTTCTCCCTAGTAACACGTCATTGTCAGTTTGCGCGCACCACTAGGTTAGAGGTCCCAGCTGCTCAGGTAGCCCCCTCCATGTTTCCGCCCCGTTTATGACAATTTCTGTTACGTTTGCATCACATGTCTATGTATACGCCCTGTACACGCCTCTTGTTACACCCACTTTATGCCTTATCTTTCGCGACTGCTACAAACTCCGCCTACTGCTACGCCTACTGTATTGACTGTAATGCATTTTGTTTAACTATATATACTAATGTACTGTTATTAAAAGTTGCTAGCCATTCCCAGATCCTGCCCCGGCAGCTGCCGGGCCCTGCCATCCCCTTCCCATGCAGGCTGTCCTGTTCCAGTCCTTTATGCTTGATTAAAGCCTGTACACTCTAGCTACCTCGTATCTTGACTCTTATTTATTGAGCTAACCGTTTATTGATTATAGTCAAAAATAGATCAGGTAATTAATTATTTATTTACCACAATACGGACCGTTACCTCATTTGTGCTTTCAGCCCTGTAGAGTCACGGGCTCCTTGCCCGCTTGACAAAACACGTGTTGGCTGGTCATTTGCTTTTGAAGTTACCTTTCAACAAAGGAAGGTCAAATACAATCCTTTGAAGAACAAAAATACTTTCTATTGTGTTTGTTTTGTTTCATTTACTACCTATTGTGTTCTTTTGATTAAGCATTATACATGTATACACCTCGCTTAACGTGTGCACAGGATTCTTGTCATAATTACCAAGTGGGCCCTGGCCACTCTCTGCAGAGGTTTCGGGGTCTCCTCTGACCTTATTTATTTATTTATTTATTTAACGATTTATAGAGCGCCTGGTGACCCGGAGGCATCCCCGCGCTGTAAGGACTTGAGTTAGCTGGAAGGGAAAGGAAAAAAAGCTTATTTGGGAAATAGCAAAGTTTTAATTTGTTTGCGGAAGCGTAAGTATACAGGCTCCAACCGTAGGCAACGGGGGAGCGAATTCCAGCAGGAGGATGCTTTTACTGAGAAACGGCGGCCTCCGGTGCGTACCCTCCTGAACTTGGGGACGTTAGCTAGTCGTTCATTGTCCGAGCGCAGGGATCTCGAGGCTTTGTAAGGAGTGACCATGTCTCTCAGAATGGAAGGACCTTGTCCATTGAGGAGTTTGTGCGCGATGCACATTGCCTTGAACTCTATCCTTTCTCGTACTGGCAACCAGTGGAGAGCCTTGAGCGCTGGTCTGGCTGAGGCTCTAGAGGGGAGATTCATTAGCATCCGGGCAGCCGCATTTTGAGTTCGTTGTAGCTTGCCCAGGGTGGATTCGGGGGCTCCTAAGTAGACGGAGTTGCTATAGTCTAATCGGGCAAAGATAAGTCCTTGCATCAGGAGTTTCCTGGAATGGGGAGGGAGCATCGGCAGGATCATACGAACTGAACGCATCAGTCCGAAGCAAGTTCCCGCTGTTTTAGTTGCTTGAGTTTTCATAGACAAATCAGGTTCGAGCCAAACCCCTAGACTCTTGATTTCCTTCCTGGGGGCGGGCACCTCACCCATAACATCGGGCCAAACTGTTGATGGAATTGCTGACCATTTCTTGCCCATCAGCATGACTTCAGTTTTGGACCCGTTGAGTTTGAGTGAGGACTCGCACATCCAGTGATGGATTTCCTGGAGGCAGTGTAAGAGATTGTCTGGGCGTTGGTCAAGATGTGAGAGCTTGCTGCTCCGTCTTCATTATTGTTGTTTTTTACCTAACACACACCGCTACCAGTTAAGGCAACTATCGTTCCTGTATACGTCAAAACCCTCCGCAGAACCGGTAAGTTTCTTGCTGTATTTTCTCACACTTGGTGGTCGCCTTAGTACAATGGGGGGGTTGACTTGATTCCCAAATGGCCAAACGGAAGCAAATGGGCGATAAGGAGGGTACAACAAGGTCCCTCCAAAACTCCACATTGAACTGTTTTATGACGTGTGGTGATAGAGTCCTGAACAAAGACATTTTAGGGGTAGAACATCAACTGCCCATGGAGGGAGGCTTGCTGGCTGACCCGAATTTAGATCAAATCCCCATCAGAATGCCAGTGGGTATAGAAAAGGAAATACTGGCCAGTACAATGCCAGAAGACGATCATGTAATCCTTGCAGACCATTTATCTTCACCCACTTAAACATCGCCTACGATAAAAGATCTGCCAGCTAAGAGGAAATGGAAAAGAAAAGATCAGGAACCTCCATTAAGAACCAGTACTAGAGCAAAAAACAAACCTAAGGGACAACTGCATGAAGGGAATATGGACATTCAAAATAGAACTTTGTCAGGATCAAGCCCCATATGGTCAGTCTCTATAGCCCTAACTGAGCAAGACATATAGGGGCTGATTCACAGAACTAACTTAAGACAAAATCCTAAACTTACTACTTTTGGTATTCACAGAAGGCATTTAGTAGTAGTAGTAAAGTTAGGATTTTGTCTTACGTCTGACTTAAGACAAACTTAAGACCGACTTAAGACAGACTTAAGACACACATAAGACAGTACTTTGTCTTAAGTTTGTCTTCAGTCTGTCTTCAGTCTGTCTTAAGTCAAACTTAAGACAAAATACTAACTTTACTACTACTAAATGCCTTCTGTGAATACCAAAAGTAGTACGTTTAGGATTTTGTCTTAAGTTAGTTCTGTGAATCGGGCACTGAAATATTAATTATGCACCTCAATAACTTACTTGCTAAAAATCTTGCACCAATATTGGCGAGGATGGTCAAACTAGAAAGAAGTGTGGGTGAAATTGAAAAATTATAAATAATTTGTTGGGTGGGACTGGATTTGCAGAATCTAGAAATTCTGATTATCCTGCTATTGAGGGGTGTTTTGAACCTGTTAAACTGCCTAATGTGGTAACAGGGCATTGTTGTAAAACTACTCAACCTCCGCAGGTAAATACTACTAGGGTAAATGCAAATATTGTTATGGAGGGCACATCCCAAGGTAGGTCTGGGAGGCAAACTAATCGTCAAACAGGGGAAGTAAACTCGGGAAGCTGTCCTAAATCATCGTAGGTTACATGTAGTCACAATAATTGTTTATGTAATGATCATCTAAATGTGGTAACATATAAAGCACCAATTCTGGTTCCACCCCGACCTGAAAAGAAATTGGATCTCCCACCAGAATGCTGTCCTTATGTTGCGATATTAACAAACGACCTCCCACTACAGAGTAATATAGAAGAAACTACGAGCCAATTCAAAAATGAGGTTTGCCATTGGCTATCCTTTAACTCTGACTTCACTAATACTAACTATGATGATATCTTGTTTGTTAGAAGAGCGAGTTGGAGTGGTCCTTTGGGTAAGTCTAACTGTGGAGATTGTGTAGTAATAAATTGTAGGTCATCTGCCCTTGCTGGGAAACTGATCAGAGGTTAGAGAGGAAAACCAGGGAGCGAATATACACAAAGGATTGGCATTATGCCCTTGGGTTTCTTTTACAGGCATCTTGAACCCAATGGTAAGCCAAGCAGCACAATTATGAATGCACTCTCCTTTCCGCAGACATCTAGAAAATATGTCCCCATCGAAGCTAGGAATAGATAGGCTCTGTCTGGGCTGGATAATCCCGATTGACTAAAACCAAGCTGAAGTAGACGGCTGTCTCTTAATGAAGCAGTTATTGTTGATAGCCCTAGATGGGAAGAAAATATATGTATCCCGAGTATTGGTGAGAATGACAACCCAGTCATATTAAAGGGACAGAGTGCATTTCATGGCGGATGCATAGAGGGAAAACTTACAGAAGGCCCACAGTCGTATGTAAGAGCCATTGAGGGCCAGTATCTAAATATTATCTCATGGAATATCGCAGGGTTAAAATAAAAAAAAAGCATTTGCAATGCAATAGGTCTCGCAATAAGAAAGTTTGAGCTATTGGTATTGTAAATGACAAATTTTTTATTTATGTGTCGGTTTTGAAAATAACGAAATTAATAGCTTTGTCATTTAGTTATAACTTGCGCAAATGTGACACCTATGGCATTTGTAATGCAAGATGTTTTGCATTTACGTGACTTAGATGTATTGATATTACAAATAACAATGGCTTTTAATTTTTTTAAATAATTAATACTTAAATAAAAGTTATTGTAATTTATAATGGCAATAGCTGTAACTTTTGTAAATAACTTTTGTGAAGATTATGTTCAGTGTATTTTATTGTGACAAAAATCCAAGAACAGAAGTGAAACATGAAAATCTTTTTGTGACATTTGTAATGAAGCTTGAAATATTGAGAGAACATATTTGAAGCAATTGTTGTTGAATGGTCGCACAGATTAATGCTGTGGTGGCACTGAGTGATGTTGTGGTGGCGGCGAGTGATGCTGTGGCGTTCAGTGATGCGGTGGTAGCACATAGTAATGTTGTGGTGTCCCTGAGTGATGTGGTGGTGCTGAGTGATGCTGTGGTGGTGCTGAGTGATAGAGTGAGTGCGATAGATAGATAGAGTGAGTGCGATAGATAGAGCGAGTGCGATAGATAGTTAGAGTGAGGGCAATAGATAGATAGAGAGAGGGCAATAGATTGAGGGAGGGCAATAGATGGAGTGAGGGCGATAGATAGACAGAAAGAGTGAGGGCGATAGATAAAGTGCGATAGATAGACAGAGTGAGGGCGATAGATAGACAGATAGAGTGAGGGCGATAGATAGAGTGAGGGCGAGAGATAGAGTGAGGGTGATAGATAGATAGATTGATAGAGTGAGGGGCGATAGAGTGAGAGCGATAGATAGAGTGAGGGCGATAGATTGATAGAGTGAGGAGCGATAGATAGAGTGAGGGCGATAGATAGACAGATAGATAGAGTAAGGGCGATAGATAGTGTAATTATGTGGCATGTAATTATGTGGCATTGAGTGGTATTTGGAGTGTATTTTGCATTGAGTGCAGTGTAATTATGTGGCTTGTAACTATGTGGCACTGAGTGGTATTTGGAGTGTATGTTGCATTGTAATTATGTAGCATATAATTATGTGGCGTTGAGTGGTATTGTGTGCAGTGTGTTTTGCATTGAGAGTGTAATTATGTGGTGTGTAATTATGTGGCACTGAGTGGTATTTGAAGTGCATGTTGCATTGAGCGCAGTGTAATTATGTAGCATATGATTATGTGGCACTGAGTGGTATTGTGTGGAGTGTGTGTTGCATTCAGTAGAGTGTAATTGTGTGGCGTGTAATTATGTGGCACTGAGTGGTATTGCTTGGAGTGTATGTTGCATTGAGTGCAGTGTAATTATGTGGTATGTAATTATGTGGCACTGAGTTGTATTTGGAGTGTATGTTGCATGGAGTGCAGTGCAATTATGTGGCATGTAACTGTGGCACTGAGTGGTATTTGGAGTGTATGTTGCATTGAGTGCAGTGTAATTATGTGGCGTGTAATTATGTTGCACTGAGTGGTATTTGGAGTGTATGTTGCTTTGAGTGCAGTGTAATTATGTGACGTGTAATTATGTGGCACTGAGTGATATTTGGAGTGTATGTTGCGTTGAGCGCAGTGTAATTATGTGGTGTGTAATTATGTGGCACTGAGTGGTATTTGGAGTGTATGTTGCATTGAGGGCAGTGTAATTATGCGGCGTGTATATATGTGGCACTCAGTGGTATTTGGAGTGTATGTTGCGTTGAGCGCAGTGTAATTATGTAGCATATACTTATGTGGCACTGATTGGTATTGTCGGGAGTGTATGTTGTATTCAGCAGAGTGTAATTATGTGGCGTGTAGTTATGTGGCACTGAGTGGTATTGTTTGGAGTGTATGTTGCATTGAGTGCAGTGTAATTATGTGGCATGTAAGTTTGTGGCACTGAGTGGTATTTGGAGTGTATGTTGCATTGAGTGCTCTGTAATTATGTGGCGTGTAATTATGTGGCACTGAGTGGTATTTGGAGTGTATGTTGCGTTGAGCGCAGTGTAATTATGTGGTGTGTAATTATGTGGCACTGAGTGGTATTTGGAGTGTATGTTGCATTGAGTGCGGTGTAATTATGTGGCGTGTAATTATGTGGCACTTAGTGGTATTTGGAGTATATGTTGCGTTGAGCGCAGTGTAATTATGTAGCATATACTTATGTGGCACTGAGTGGTATTGTCGGGAGTGTATGTTGTATTCAGCAGAGTGTAATTATGTGGCGTGTAGTTATGTGGCACTGAGTGGTATTGTTTGGAGTGTATGTTGCATTGAGTGCAGTGTAATTATTTGGCATGTAAGTATGTGGCACTGAGTGGTATTTGGAGTGTATGTTGCATTGAGTGCTCTGTAATTATGTGGCGTGTAATTATGTGGCACTGAGTGGTATTAGGAGTGTATGTTGCATTGAGTACAGTGTAATTATGTAGCATATAATTATGTGGCACTGAGTGGTATAGGTGTGTGGAAGGGGGGTGCAACAAGAGTGAGAGGTGGTGTGCGAATGGGGGTAGAGAAGGAAACAAGTGCTGGAACTGACTAGCAAGGGGGAAGGGGAGGCAGTGAAAGGACAGAGAGCCACTAAAAGCAAAGAGAGCACTGGTGCGTGCAAGGAAGGAGATGCATGAGAGCATGGGTATTTATTTTATTCTTTGAAGTTTTAGATAGTGAAAGCATTGGCCCGGGAAACTATGGCCTATTAGCCTATAGATGTATCCCACATAGTATTCAGTAAAGTGATCTTAATGCACCTCCAAGGCTGGATGGGGGACTCCTGTATACTCTCTCATCTGCAGGCCGGTTTTCAATCCTCTACGAGTACCCTAGATCAGGTGTTTCGGTTTTTACTTTTAATATGGAAGGAGGTAACTATTCCGAAGGGCCATTTGTACATCATATTTGTTGATCTGCAAATGCCGTATGATAAATAGAGCGTTCAAAGCTATGGGTTGCCTTAAGTGATCTCGGTCTCCCGGGGGGTGCTCCAACTCCTGGTCCGGTTGCATACATAAAAATTGTGCCAAAGTCAGATGGAATACAGATCTTAGCCTAACAAAAAACATCCCGGTGTTAAAAGGGGTATGCCAAGGTTGTTTCTCATCGCCAACCTTGTTCACATGAAAGGGCTTATTAAAGATCTCCATGACTGCGAAGGGGATCCACCAACACTGGCGGGCAAACAAATCCCTTGTCTTCTTTTGCAGACAATACGCTGCTTATTTCTAAAACCCCTGCGGGGATCTAGAAAGTACTAACTAATTTTGCAGCTGCCTGCAAAGAACGAGGATTAGAATTAACTACTCAAAGACCAAGTTCATGGTTTGTAACCTGTATAAGTCTACAAAGAATAAACTGAGGCTAGACACCCAAAGGTTAGACCAGGACAAGGTATTTGATTACTTGGGGGTTAGAGTAGGTGAGAACCTGTCTTGGATTCCTCAAATACAAAAGAGCGTACTATCTCTGCAACATGTAGATTATGCTATAATTAAGAAAGCCAAAGGTTCCCCTTTCCATCCTATTTCTCCAATTTTAGAAATACATCGGGTGAAGGGAATGGGTGCAGCTTTATAAGGGGCAGAACTGTGGGGGATGGAACAATTGAACTGTTAGAAGTTTCAGAAAAGACATTTTTATGAGCTGCCTTAAACCTTCCAAGGAATACACCATTAATACCGCTCCGTTTAGACCTTGGTCTAAGGTCTATTGCCAATTCTGCTGTCCTGAAGGTGCTTCCTTTCTGGCTTAGACTCTGCACCTGCAAGACATAGATTCCTGTTAAGGAGGAATGGAGGAGCTTTTAACCTATCCTACTCAAACTGGGCGCATGGTATGGTTTAAAAAAGTAAAGGTTTGGCCCTATAAACTGGGACTGGGTTTTATGTGGGAGGATACGAAATCTATCAATAAAAAATGAGGGTCTCTTTTAAAAAAGAGATTTAGGGAGTTTGTTAATTCCTCATGTATTGAAGCTAGGACCACCGGTTCCCTCACGACGTGTTTTCTAGATATTAAAAGTTGTTTTATGCTTGAATCTTATATGGATGAAATGGAACCCCCCCAAGCAGGTGCACTTTATATACAGTTCAGAACCGGAGCTCTTCCATTAAACGTGCTGAGAAGTAACTGGAAGAATGCATCTGTAATTTCCCTTTTTTCCCCTCGGTAATGATAGCCTTTAAACATAAGTGCACTCCATATTTTTCTGTCCGTTTTATGCAAAACTGAGGAAAACCTGGATGATTCCTGCTTGTCGTGTTATCTTTTTCACGTCCTAAAGAAGCAATGCGTGTCTTCACATCAGATACGACTAGGTGGCTGTTGTCACACTATCTAGATACTTGCTGTATCATGGTGAAGCAGATCTAGACTCAGATAGAGTGCGGGCCATGAAATCAGGGATAATACTGAGAAAGGAAGAAGTTAGGCCCTATTGACTGTTGATTAGAAATAAATCCTGTGGCCTTTAATAAACCCATATTATAAGTTTTAAAAGAATTGATAGATTCCTATTATATTTTCATTGTTACATTTTCACAGAGTATTGATTGATAACCTCTTTTTAATCTTAATCTTAATGTTTTAAGCTAATTCAAACTGTATTCATATAAGTGATAAGTTGTAGTTTTTATTCTTTTTTAACCAATTGTGATGTGTGTTTATGAATTATATGTCTAATGGAAAGTTTTTAATGAAATGTCTGTTTTTATGAATGATCATGTTATTTATCGAAATAAACTACTACAAATGTTGCCCTATTACCCTTTATAACTCCTACGTTCAGATTGTGAGTAGCTAGAGATAGGCTGTTTACACTGAAATAAATTGTTGTTTAAAATCCTCTTTGATGGTTATGTTGGATTTAAAATGACTTCTGAAAAAAACACTTTTTGAAAGTTGGCATTGTCTTGCCTAAACCGTCGGTGCCTTTCTGTCAGTGTCCTGGGTCACATTACTGTGAATGGGTTTGTTGTTGTGGGATGTGTATTGCTTCTAGACAATGAGCCAAAGGGAGCCTAGGTCTAAGGGGAGAGGGTTGTCCTGACAGGATGGCTGGGGAAAAGCTGTGCCTTACACGGAGTACAATTCAAAGGGCCCTGCCTGCAATACATGTTAAAAACCTGACATAATGCCTGCCCTTGCTTCTGTCATCCTAGGCAGTTAGTTTAAAGTAAGGACTAAAGGGATGGGAAGAACTGACCAGGGCCAACTTTTGGGGTAGGACAGGGAATTCCTGCCACACAAAGGCTGACACCTGGTAAAATAAATTGGACCGTCAGACCCACTTATCAGAAAACTCCTGGACCTGTGTAAGATTCAGAAGAAGCACATCCCTGCTGACAGAAGATCTGTCCTGTTGTGAGAATGACTACCTTGTTGTCTGAAAAAGGAAGATTGGAACATCCTTGCCTTGATCACACAGAGGGAATCCAAGGGACAGATTTATAGCAAGTAAGTTATTGAGGTGCATAATTAATGTTTCAGGGCCCGATTCACAGAACTAACTTAAGACAAAATCCTAAACCTACTACTTTTGGTATTCACAGAAGGCATTTAGTAGTAGTAAAGTTAGGATTTTGTCCTAGGTTTTACTTAAGACAGACTTAAGACAAACGTAAGACCGACTTAAGACAGACTTCAGTTAGTATTTTGTCTTAAGTCTGTCTTAAGTCTGTCTTAAGTCTGTCTTAAGTCAAACTTAAGACAAAATCCTAACTTTACTACTACTAAATGCCTTCTGTGAATACCAAAAGTGGTAAGTTTAGGATTTTGTCTAAAGTTAGTTCTGTGAATCGGGCACTGAAACATTAATTATGCACCTCAATAACTTACTTGCTAAAAATCTTGCACCAATATTGGTGAGGATGGTCAAACTAGAAAGAAGTGTGGGTGAAATTGAAAAAAATGTAAATAATCTGTTGGGTGGGACTGGATTTGCAGAATCTAGAAATTCTGATTATCCTGCTATGGAGTGGTGTTTTGAACCTGTTAAACTGCCTAATGTGGTAACAGGGCATTGTTATAAAACTACTCAACCTCCTTAGGTAAACACTACTAGGGTAAATGCAAATGTTGTTATGGTGGGCACATCCCAAGGTACGTCTGGGAGGCAGACTAATCATCAAACAGGGGAAGTAAACTCGGGAAGCTGTCCTAAATCATCGCAGGTTACATGTAGTCACAATGATTTTTTATGTAATGATCATCCAAATGTGTTAATACGTGAAGCACCAATTTTGGTTCCACCCCGACCAGAGAAGAAATTGGATCTCCCACCAGGATGCTGTCCTTATGTTGCGATATTAACGAACGACCTCCCACTACAGAGTAATATAGAAGAAACTACGAGCCAATTGAAAAATAAGGTTTGCCATTGGCTATCCTTTAGCTCTGACTTCACTAATACTAACTATGGTGATATCTTGTTTGTTAGAAGGGCGAGTTGGATTGTTCCTTTGGGTAAGTCTATCTGTAGAGATTGTGTAGTAATAAATTGTAGGTCATCTGCCCTTGCTGGGAAGCTGATCAGAGGTTAGAGAGGAAAACCAGGGAGCGATTATACACAAAGGATTGGCATTATGCCCTTTGGTTTCTTTTACAGGCATCTTAAACCCAATGGTAAGTCAAGCAGCACAATTATGAATGCACTCTGCTTTCCGCAGACATCTAGGGATTATGTCCCCATCAAAGCTAGGAATAGATATCAGGCTCTGTCCAGGCTGGATAATCCCGATTGACTAAAACCAAGCTGTAGTAGACGGCTGTCTCTTAATGAAACAGTTATTGTTGATAGCCCTAGATGGGGGGAAAATATATGTATCCCGAGTATTAGTGACAATGGGAACCCAGTCATATCAAAGGGACAGAGTGCATTTCATGGCGGATGCATAGAGGGAAAACTTACAGAAGGCCCAAAGTCGTATGTAAGAGCTATTGAGTGCCAGTATCTAAATATTATCTCATGGAATATCGCAGGGTTAAAATAAAAAAACAAGCATTTGCAATGCAATAGGTCTCGCATTAGGAAAGTTTGAGCTATTGGTATTGTAAATGACACATTTTTTTATTTATGTGTTGGTTTTGAAAATAGCTAAATTAATAGCTTTGTCATTTACAATGCCAATAGTTATAACTTTTGCAGATGTGACACCTATAGCATTTGTAATGCAATATGATTTGTATTTACGTGACTTAGATGTATTGATATTACAAATAACAATGGCTTTTAATTTGTTTTAATAATTAATAATTAAATAAAAGATATTGTAATTTATAATGGCAATAGCTTAAACTTTTGTGAATAACTTTTGTGAAGATTTTGTTCAGTGTATTTTATTGTGACAAAAATCCTAGAACAGAAGTGAAATATTAACATCTTTTTGTGACATTTGTACTAAAGCTTGAAACATTGAGAGAACATATTTGAACCAGTTGTTGTTGAATGGTTGCACAGATTAATGCTGTGGTGGCGCGGAGTGATGTTGTGGTGGCGACGAGTGATGCTGTGGCCTTCAGTGATGCTGTGGTAGAGCATAGTCATGTTGTGGAGCCCCTGAGTGATGCTGTGGTGGTGCTGAGTGATGCTGTGGTGCCCCTGAGTGATGCATTGGTGTTGCTGCGTGATGCAGTGGTGGTGCTGAGTAATGCTGTAGTGGTGCTGAGTGATGCGGTGGTGATGCGATTGAGAGAGTGCGATAGATAGATAGCGTGAGGGCAATAGATAGATAGAGGGAGAGCAATAAATAGATAGAGGGAGGGCGATAGAGTGAGTGCGATAGATAGACAGAGTGAGGCGATAGATAGATAGACAGATAGAGTGAGGGCGATAGATAGAGTGAGGGCGATAGATAGAGTGAGGGCGATAGATAGAGAGAGCGAGGGCGATAGAGTGAGGGCGATAGAGAGATAGATGGATTGATAGAGTGAGGGGCGATAGACTGAGAGAGATAGATAGAGTGAGGGTGATAGATAGAGTGAGGGCGATAGATAGATAGTGTAATTATGTGGCGTGTAATTATGTGACACTGAGTGCAGTGAAATTATGTGGCGTGTAATTATGTGGCATTGAGTAGTATTTGGAGTGTATGTTGCATTGAGTGCAGTGTAATTATGTGGCGTGTAACTATGTGGCACTGATTGGTATTTGGAGTGTATGTTGCATTGAGTGCAGTGTAACTATGTGGCGTGTAACTATGTGGCACTGAGTGGTATTTGGAGAGTATGTTGCATTGAGTGCAGTGTAATTATGTGGCGTGTAATTATGTGGCACTGAGTGGTATTTGGAGTGTATGTTGCATTGAGTGCAGTGTAATTATGTGGCGTGTAACTATGTGGCACTGAGTGGTATTTGGAGTGTATGTTGCATTGAGTGCAGTGTAATTATGTGGTGTGTAACTATGTGGCACTGATTGGTATTTGGAGTGTATGTTGCATTGAGTGCAGTGTACCTATGTGGCGTGTAACTATGTGGCACTGAGTGGTATTTGGAGAGTATGTTGCATTGAGTGCAGTGTAATTATGTGGCGTGTAATTATGTGGCACTGAGTGGTATTTGGAGTGTATGTTGCATTGAGTGCAGTGTAATTATGTGGCGTGTAACTATGTGGCACTGAGTGGTATTTGGAGTGTATGTTGCATTGAGTGCAGTGTACTTATGTGGCGTGTAATTATGTGGCACTGAGTGGTATTTGGAGTGTATGTTGCATTGAGTGCAGTGTAATTATGTGGTGTGTAATTATGTGGCACTGAGTGGTATTTGGAGTGTATGTTGCATTGAGTGAAGTGTAATTATGTGGTGTGTAATTATGTGGCACTGAGTGGTATTTGGAGTGTATGTTGCATTGAGTGCAGTGAAATTATGTGGTGTGTAATTATGTGGCACTGAGTAGTATTTGGAGTGTATGTTGCATTGAGTGCAGGGTAATTATGTGGTGTGTAATTATGTGGCACTGAGTGGTATTTGGAGTGTATGTTGCATTGACTGCAGTGTAATTATGTAGCGTATAATTATGTGGCACAGAGTGGTATTGTGTGGAGTGTGTGTTGCATTCAGTAGAGTGTAATTATGTGGCATGTAATTATGTGGCACTGAGTGGTATTTGGAGTGTATGTTACATTGAGTGCAGTGTAAATATGTGGCGTGTAACTATGTGGCACTGAGTTGAATTTGGAGTGTATGTTGCATTAAGTAGAGTGTAATTATGATGCGTGTAATTATGTGGCACTGAGTGGTATTATGAGTAGTGTACGTTGTATTCAGTAGAGTGTAATTGCGTGGCGTGTAATCATGTGGATCAGAGAGAATCAAAAAAGGGGATGGAAGAGGTGGTGCTGGTAGGCACCGAGGTGGGCACGTCCTCCTCTTGTCAAAGTTTTAGTAATCACAAAGGTCCACCTCGGAGAGGTTTATTGTGCATCCTGTTGGTGTTGGAATACACATGATGTGTTAAAATACCCCTCACACACCAAAAGGGCCCTTGGTGTCATGCTTCATCATCGGGGTCTTCCTGCTCGTCTACCGAACGGGGCAGTGCTGCGACAAGCGACTACGCTGGAGCACCTTTTGAGTGAAGGTGCTATGTGAGTGAGTGGGAGTGAGTGTCAGTAGGGTCAGGGGTGATATGGTGATATTTAAAAAATACCTGGCCTAGTGTAAAGAAAAAGTATTTATTAAGCACTGGCTGGTATTATTAAAAAACGTGATGTCGGAAAGATTAAGCTGGTTGGTGTGCTAGCTTTCCTGTGCGGGTCAACATGTTTCGGGGCACCATGCCCCTTCGTCAGGACCGGGGTCAGATCCCCCTGTCACTCACTAGATGTTTTGCCACAGTGCGTGTACGTACCCTAAACTGTAAGGTAGTAATTTTCCGTGATTGAATCACGGAAGCCACAAACAGAGGAAGCACCACGAGGCTGGAGGTTTATTGGACCTCCAATTACCCATCTGTTCAGTTTTGGCTCATGGGGCATTGATCCCCTACCAACCTAGCATACAACCAAGCATACCAGTACTAGCTAGGGTGTATAAAATATAAATACACATTGATAAAAATTACTACCTTACAGTTTAGGGTACGTACACGCACTGTGGCAAAACATCTAGTGAGTGACAGGGGGATCTGACCCCGGTCCTGACGAAGGGGCATGGTGCCCCGAAACATGTTGACCCGCACAGGAAAGCTAGCACACTAACCAGCTTAATCTTTCCGACATCACGTTTTTTAATAATACCAGCCAGTGCTTAATAAATACTTTTTCTTTACACTAGGCCAGGTATTTTTTAAATATCACCATATCACCCCTGACCCTACTGACACTCACTCCCACTCACTCACATAGCACCTTCACTCAAAAGGTGCTCCAGCGTAGTCGCTTGTCGCAGCACTGCCCCGTTCGGTAGACGAGCGGGAAGACCCCGATGATGAAGCATGACACCAAGGGCCCTTTTGGTGTGTGAGGGGTATTTTAACACATCATGTGTATTCCAACACCAACAGGATGCACAATAAACCTCTCCGAGGTGTAATTATGTGGCACTGCTGTTTATTACACGCTCTGGCACATGGTAAACAAAACAACATCAAAGTGGCTGGCTGTGAAATTGAAAGACACTGCTGCAGCAATTGACAGACGGTGTGATCTTGGTCATGACAGCCTTCAGCGCGCAAAGCCAGAAACGGCGGGGGCGGGGGAGCGTGTTCCTTTGAAGTCTGATGCTGGCTGTAAGCAAACCAGCATGAGTGCGGAGAGAGGCTCACAGGCTGCCAAATGGTGTGCGATGTGCACATGCCCGCACACATGCACTGTAGGCAAGCATTTGGGAGCATTTTTGAAAGTCCCTACTTAATATCTTGCCAAAGGATCGCTAACGCGATGGCTTAGGCGATACCTAAAAATGATCCAGAATGGGGCATTTTGTGGACAGTAGCTATATTTGTCTTCTGCAAGAGACCTGGGCAACCGAGCAGTATTACAGAGTGGGATTCATCAATAATAGCATCGAAGCCTGACACTCGAGAGCTGGCAGACCCTCAGGAGGATTGCTAATTTGGATAAAATCAACATTGAGTTGTAAAATAAAACGGCTAAACATTGACTCACAGGAAATCTTAGGCTAATAAATCTGTATAACCGGTTCAGCAGTCCCTCTAAGGACTCAGACACTTTATTAACACTGACTGAATTTCTTGATAGTTCGTGTAAAGGATATTATCTTGTTGTAGGTGGTGATTTTAATATGACCAACAAACCTATTGATTATATTCAAGATCTGGTACAGGAGGAAGAGCAACTCAGAGGTATTAAAAAGCTTCAAATGCCAGCACTGAAAAGCATCTCAAAGGTTGGTCAGCAAGTTTTGTCATTTACACTTACCAATGGGATTCATGCTTGTAATGGATGGACTCCTTCAGATGAGGAGGCCAAAACCACTTTTAAAAGGGGCAGTATTAGGAGCAGAATTGATTTTAATATGGTAGATCTCGATTTATGTTCCAATATCCACAATATGACTTGCCTGGACAGAGAAGACAGTGATCACAATGCACTGTTTTTGGAGCTATCAGGCATTATCCTTCCGCAACATCAAATAAGCTCAGTAGCAGCCCCTAATATTACATCTAATATTAAAAGTAGAATAAAATGGACACAGATAATTTCTGATGAGACGCTTCTATCATCAATTTACACAGAGGTAGCTGAGGCTTTAGTTGTATTGGAAAATCAAGACCCATATGAAGACATCACTCTGTTCACCTTTTTGCATTTATCCTCCAATATAAAGGCTATTGTAAGCAAACAGTGTAACTCTAAAATATCTACTGTTAAAGTTGCTCAATGGTACAATGAAGATTGCAAACAAAACATATGAGCTCTATCTAGGGCAGTCAATAAAGGAACAAGGGTCGATATAATCAATTCAAGAAGAGTCTATAAGAGAACACAGTGCAAGGCCAAAAGGGTATGGGAAGAAGATAATTGGCGCATTTTGGTTGAGGCATCAAGAATGAAGGGCTCCCAGACTTTTTGGCACTCATTATCCAAAGGCCTTAAAGAGCTAGTTAGCTAAACAATTTTTCACATACAACCTGAAGCGTGGGAAGAGCATTTTCTGAGCCTGTTCTTAGGGCAAGTGCCCTTTTGGGAGGATGATATAGTTGTGATTAATAGGAACCCCCTCATAGTGCACTGTGTGGAAGAAGTTTATTTTTCACTGGAGGTGAATATTAATGCGATTTCATCTCTACAGTCAGGAAGGGCCCCAGAATTAGACCGGATACCTGGCGACCTATATCGCTAAGAACCTAGTATATGGGCCCCCTTACTCCATTCAGTATATTCAGCTATTACATGTGGTGGGGATATCCCTGACTCATGGAAAGGTGCTGAATTCTTCCCATATTTAAAAAGGGCAACAAGGGAGACCCGGGAACCTATAGGTCTATTAGCCTATAGATGTATCCCACATAACATTCAGTAAAGTGATCTTAACACACCTCCAAGGCTGGATGGGGGACTCCTGTATACTTTCTCATCTGCAGGCCGGTTTTAAATCCTCTACGAGTACCCTAGATCAGGTGTTTCGGTTTTTACTAATAATTTGGAAGGAGGTAACTTCTGAAGGGTCATACTTGTTGATCTGAAAATGCTGTATGACTAAATAGAAAGTTCAAAGCTATGGGTTGCCTTAAGTGATCTCGGTCTCCGGGGGGGGGGGGAGAGGAGGATGTGCTCCAACTCCTGGTCTGGTGTAAAAAGGGGTACGCCAAGGTTGTTTCTCATCGCCAACCTTGTTCACATGAAAGGGCTTATTAAAGATCTCCATGACTGCGGAGGGGATCCACCAACACTGGCAGGCAAACAAATCCCTTGTCTTCTTTTGCAGACAATGCGCTGCTTAAAACCCCTGCGGGGATCTAGAAAGTATTACGTTTGCAACTGCCTGCAAAGAAAGAGGATTAGAAATAAACTGCTGAAAGACCAAGTTCATGGTTTTTAACCCGTATAAGCCTACAAAGAATAAACTGAGGCTAGACACCCAAAGGTTAGACCAGGTCAAGGTATTTGATTACTTGGGGGTTAGAGTAGGTGAGAACCTGTCTTGGATTCCCCAAATACAAAAGAGCGCACTATCTCTGCAACATCTAGATTATGCTATAATTAAGAAAGCCAAAGGTTCCTCTTTCCATCCCATTTCTCCAATTTTAGAAATACATCAGGTGAAGGGAATTGGTGCAGCTTTATAAGGGGCAGAACTGTGGGGGATGGAACAATTGAACCATTAGAAGTTTCAGACCTTCCAAGGAATACACCATTAATACCACTCCGTTTAGACTTTGGTCTAAGGTCTATTGCCTATTCTGCTGTCCTGAAGGTCCTTCCTTTCTGGATTAGACTCTGCACCAGCAAGACGCAGATTCCTGTTAAGGAGGAATGGAGGAGCTTTTAACCTATCATACTCAAACTGGGTGCATGGTATGGTTTAAAAAAGTAAAGGTTTGGCCCTATAAACTGGGACTGGGTTTTATGTGGGAGAATCCGAAATCTGTCACTAAAAAAATAGGGTCTCTTTTAAAAAAGAGATTTAGGGAGTTTGTTGATTCCTCATGTATTGAAGCTAGGACCACGGGTTCCCTCACAATGTGTTTTCTAGATATTACAAGTTGTTTTAAGCTTGAATCTTACATGGATGAAATGGAACCCCCCCAAGCAGGTGCACTTTATATACAGTTCAGAACCGGGGCTCTTCCATTAAACGCGCTGAGAAGTAACTGGAAGAATGCATCTGTAATTTCCCTTTGCCCCCTCGGTAATGATAGCCTTGAAACTTAAGTGTACTTTATATTTTTCTGTCTGTTTTATGCAAAACTGAGGAAAACCTGGATGATTCCAGCTTGTCGTGTGTTATCTTTCTCACGTCCTAAAGAAGCAATGCGTGTCTTCACATCAGATACTACTAGGTGGCTGTTGTCACACTATCTAGGTACTTGCTGTATGCATGGTGGAGATGATATAGACTCCGATAGAGTACAGATCATGAAATCAGGGCTAATACTGGGAAAGGAAGAAGTTGGGCCCTATTGACTGTTGATTAGAAATAAATCCTGTGGCCATTAAGAAACCCATAATATAGGTTTTAAAGAATTGATAGATTCCTATTATATTTTTATTGTTACATTTTCACAGAGTATATATGTTATGTTATGTTATATGGAAATTTGTAGCGCGCACAACTACTCTTGAGTATCCTGGCGCGATGCGGTCTCAAACAGAGGTTAGAAAGAAATTAAAAGGCCTGCTTAAAAAGGTGAGTTTTAAGAAGCTTCTTGAAGCACCTGAGATCCTGAATGTGGTGCAGCACTGTAGGAAGAGCATTCCAAAGAACGGCTACTTTAACTGAAAGAGACTGGCCACCCGTCCTGGCCCGACGAAAGCGAGGAATGGTCATCAATCGATGTGCAGCTGACCTTAAGGTTCGTCTAGGTATGTAGAAGGCCATTCTTTTCCTGATATATGGGGGACCCGAATCGTGTAAAGCTCTATGCGCTAGAACAAGAGCCTTAAACTGCACCCGCTGAGTGATGGGCAGCCGGTGAAGAGGACTCATTCGAAATCTGCTGCTTGATCTCTTAGAAATGCCAAGAAGAAGTCTAGCCGCTGCATTCTGGATTAATTGTAATTTATTTACCAGATATGCAGTGATGCCAAGAAAAAGCGCATTGGCATAGTCCAGGCGTGATAGGATAAGCGCCCGAGTGACCATCTCCTTAGCCGGCTGGGGAGCAGGGGGAAAAGTCTGCTTAAGGATTTAAGAGTCCCAAAGCACACGCCTGTTAATCTCTTGATGTGTTCGGCGAACCTAAGGTCATCTCCAAACCAAATTCCTAGGTTCTTAGCCGGGCCACCCTCAGAAAATGGGCGGGGGAAATCAGAGGGCCACAGAGCTTCTGTGAAAAGAGGGGGAAATTGCCCATAAAGTATAATTTCTGATTTCCCCTCGTTGCACTTCAGTTTGGCCTGTGCGAGCCACGTAAACACAGCTGCTAGGCATCTTTGCGCCATATCTGTACATACATCAGAGTCGTTCCAGGTGAACAAAAGCTGGGTGTCATCGGCGTAAGCCATAATTTTGGCACCCAGCTCTTCTGCCAGGGAGATCAGTGGGGTCATATAGATGTTAAAAAGTAATGGGCTCAAGGTCGAGCCCTGTGGGACTCCCGTCAAGACCTCCCTGGCAGAGGATGAGAAGGGAGGCATCCAGACTTGCTGGGACCGGAAATTCAAAAAAGATTCCAGCCAAGCCCATACAGTACCCGAGAGGCCAATAGATAACAGGCGGGAGAGAAGAAGCTGGTGAGGGACCGTATCAAAGGCGGCAGAGAGGTCCAATAAAATCAGAGCCGCTCTAGGCATTCCCTGATAGTCTCAGTCACCTCTACCAGTGCTATCTCCGTACTGTAGGATAATCTGAAGCCTGGCTGTGCCGGATGTAAAACCCCCGAGGTTTCAATGAATGCATTCAATTGACGAAAAGCCACCTTCTCGCAAACTTTGGCCAGTGCTGGTAATAGAGAAATAGGCTGGTAATTGGCCGGTGTCAAAGGATCCGCTGTCGGTTTCTTAAGAAGCGAAGGAGCTTGGCCTGCTTCCATTGTCTGGGCACCGTCGCTGACTGCAGTGACCAGTTAACAATGGCTGTGACTTCCAGGCCTACCCCCTCTGCCACCCCGGCTAGAACTCTGGCCGGGCAGGGATCTGATGGAGAACCCGATTTTAATGATTTAAGAATGGAGAGAATGTCTGGTAGCTATATTGATAACTTTTTTTAATCTTAATCTTAACGTTTTAAGCTAATTCAAACTGTATTCATATAAGTGATAAGTTGTAGTTTTAATTCTTTTTTAACCAATTGTGATGTGTGTTTATGAATTATATGTCTCATGGAAACTTTTAAATGAAATGTCTGTTTTTATGAATGATCATGTTATTTATCATAATAAACTACTACAAATGTTGCCCTATTACACTTTATAAGTCCTACGTTCAGATTGTGAGTAGATAGAGATAGGCTGTTTACACTGAAATAAATTGTCTTTTAAAATCCTCTTTGATGGTTATGTTGGATTTAAAATAACTTTTCTGAAAAAAACACTTTTTGAAAGTTGGCATTTTCTTGCCTAAACCATCTGTGCCTTTCTGCCAGTGTACTGGGTCACATTACTGTGAATGGGTTTGTTGTTGTGGGATGTGTATTGCTTCTAGACAATGAGCCAAAGGGAGCCTAGGTCTAAGGGGAGAGGGTTGTCCTGACAGGATGGCCGGGGAAAAGCTGTGCTTTACACTGAGTACAATTCAAAGGGCCCTGCCATAATGAACCTGACATAATGCCTGCCCTTGCTTCTGTCACCCTAGGCAGTTAGTTTGAAGTAAGGACTAAAGGGATGTGAAGAACTGACCAGGGCCAACTTTTGGGGTAGGACAGGGAATTCCTGCCACACAAAGGCTGACACCTGGTAAAATAAATTGGACCATCAGAACCACTTATCAGAAAACTCCTGGACCTGTGTAAGAGTCAGAAGAAGCACATCCCTGCCGACAGAAAGTCTGTCCTGTTGTGAGAATGACTGCCTTGTTGTCTGAAAAAGGAGGATTGGATCTGCTTGCCTTGATCCCACAGAGGGAATCCAAGGGACAGTTGGCTGACCTCCTGTGTGAGCTATAGGGAAACAACAAGCTTCGAGAAGCTTCCTTGCAACTGCCCAGATGACCACCAACTGGACCGGCCTGAACTTGTCTAAGCCCTGTAGCTGGCCTCTGCTTGATCAGGACCTGATACACAAGATCCCCCTATGTCCTGGACTACTGGCTAGCATTAGTGTGACTTTCTCCTCATGAAAAGGCGAAAATTCTAAAGTTTGGGCTCCTTACAACAGTGAAGTGATATCTTCACGCCAACATTCAACTGCTGCAGTGACTGCCAATGCAAACCTCTAGCAGAACCTGCTAAGGCAAGAGAGTGGAGTGCAGTGGTGGAGTCAGTCATGAATAAAGGATGGATCATTGCTACAACAGGTGCAGTAACACAAGCAGAGATTGGTAGGAAATGTGCTTTAGTACTAGAAGCAAACGTAGAGAGAGCATATGATGTGCAATAATTTTGAAACAAGGAAGAACTATTACCAAGGCAAACTGCCATTTTCTTGATGAGCTTAAACTGTGAAATGTCACACTTATGAGGGCTGAAGAGACATTATTACCATAATCCAGTCTTGAGGATATTACAGCCTAGACAGCAGGTTTTCCGGAGCAATGGTGATAATAGATATGACATTTCCTGAGAACTTTTAGTATAAAGTAACATGTGGATTTCAATTTGGCAACTTGTACCTGGAATATGAGGGAACTGTCAAATATATTGTTTAAGTTCCTAGTCTGAGCATCAGCAGAAGGAGTGGGGCTTACACAAGACGCTCACTAGTCATCTGACCAGGAAGACGAATTGACAGCGAAGATAAGCACCAAGGTTTCATCTGAATTAAGCTGTAAGGGTTTGTCATGCATCAAAGTTCATACACCAGCCAAACATAGATTTATTTTACTAGGTAATGGTGAAGATTTGGAATAGAAGTGAAGAGGGAAAACCAGCTGTCTGTCATAAATGTAACAGTAGAAGCCAATGCCATGCTTTCTGATCAGACCAGCAACAGTGGCCAAGTAGAGAACAGAAAAGTGGCTGATGCAAGCCTGAGCACTAAGGCCTAAGGCACACCATAGGAATCAGGGTGAAATGAAGATTGAAGGGTGAAAGGTAATGAGGTCAGCCAAAGCTTTCTCCAAAAAGGGGAGTAACAATAGCTTGTTTCCAAAAGGGAAAGGACTGGATCAGACATTAATTAACAAGATTTTACAGGTGTCCGTAATCGCTTGACCAAGAATGTGAAATATGGGCTTGAGGATTCCAAGTAGACATGTATATAAGGGGGAACCAGATGGTGCATAGCCTTGCTTGTATTTTCTCTACCTTAAAAGGGTGTTGGCTGTGAGAATTGTACTGCTATCAGGAGGTAGATATCCAGGAGAGAACAATGGACAACCTAATTGATTATTTATTTCTATTGTTCTGTAGAAATAGCTAGCTCGTTACTCACTGAGGTTTTCTGAGACAGGAATCTTAGTTGAGGGGCAGACAATCAGGAAGGTTAATTGATGATTCTTGTTGGGATGGAAAAGTCCCTTGCATGGTGAGGGATGTGCACCCCAGCCCTGAGTGCCCCAGCTGCCTGGATCTCTGGTCCAGAGGTAATGATATTTTCCTATGGGCAAACACAGATCATATGTGTGTGCCATGGTCTAGTCCTGTGTCATGGTAATGTGGTTTAGTTAGACAGGGAGGGCAGACCAAGTGCTACCCACAGGGTAGTAGAAGGCTACTACCCTTACCTGGAGTTAAATGACACAAGCATGGTGGTGCGAGCATGCCTGTTTTTGTATTTCATAGTGATCAGCAGTGTGAACAGGCCTTTTTTACTTGTATCATGGGAGTGGCGCCTACTGGGCCACTCAGGTAAAATTCCATAGCTATGGAATTAGCTCACCCTTGGCCTGCATGGATTGTGTGTAGCGCTGGGAAGCATATGATACTTGTGTGTTGAGTGTGTGTGCAAGGATGTGTGTGCCTGTGTATTGTACATAACATGGAGTCCTGTGGGTTTCATTTTAGAAACACAGGGCCTGGAAAGGCTAGTGGAGGTGAAGACTGTACCCCAAACCATCCGTTATGTATTGCTGACATTCCTGCGGGATGACATGGGAACACACACTGAAAATAGGGGAGCAGAGTATCCTCTGTGCACATCAAAGGTCTCTTTGATTCCCAGAAGAGTTACCGGTCAGTGGACCTGGACTCATTGCCAGAAAGAGCTGGGACTCAGAAGGTTGGCACTGTGGACTAGGGAATCTTGAAAGAGAGGAAGAGTTAGGCATTTTAACCTTTATGAGGCATATTTCAGTGGTGGCTGGCAGTCAAGTGTAATCCCCGGTTACTCACTTTGCCTGTGTTGTGGGCCACTTAGAAATGCAATCACTCCCACTGTGGAAGACTATCCTCTTGACAAATGGTGGTTCAAATGAGAGAGCTCTTCAAATGAGGACATCCACAGTCCAGATTTCAAGGGAGCAGACACTATATCATGTGTGTCTGGAGTTGGAATATAAACGTCTGAGCATGAAACCAGCAAGTTGTTCAACAGCACTGTTCAGCAGAAAAAAAACATCACCACAATTTCTAGCTGCTGGACTAGCACTGGGGAACAGGGTCTGCTAGTCTCCCTGCTTGGCGAGGGTCCACTATCCAGAAAGTCTAGACCACTTGCTTTCAGCATGGGCACCAGAATGATGCCTGCGTGCAAAGACCAGTGCACCCAGTGAAGAGGAGAGTGCTTGGAGGGAGAGAGGCCCATGGGTGGAATGATGCAGAATGGATCCCGGTGAGCGTCCGGTCCAGATGATACCACTGAGTGGATAAAGTCGGTGATGCCCATATGTCATGTGGGGACCACCATGAAGTAAGGATGGTCGTCCTTGTGAAGAACCAATCAGCAACCCCTGTTTGACAGGAGGGGACTACAGCAGAACCATTCAGCGATCCCTGTTTGCCGGGGTCACTGTGGAAGTAGGGCCATTGCTCCGGATCGTCTTGTCCAGGCTGCTGTGAGGAACACTTAACAATTGCGAGAAGCTGCAGAGTAGGATGTCCAACATTAACAAGGTCCACCTGGAGGCTGAAGGGAAAAGACCCCTAGAGGTAACAGAACCTCAGTATGGGAAGACTGGAGTCAACAAAGACACGCCCTTGTCCTGCCGCATTTGCCACCTTCCTGCACAAAAATAATAATTAAAGGTATTTTGTTTTTTCTATGCATGCTGCACAGTGAAAGAGGAAAGAATGAAGAGAAACAAAAGTATTTCTCCACGTTGCGCCTCCTTATGCCTCCCCTGGGGAGGGGTAGGATTCTGACGCATTCCCAGATTCACAAAACACCCACAGCAACACCCATGGAATGCTACTTTCACGCAGAGTTATGCGTGAAAAGGAAACATATTTCCAAGGCAATGAAAAGTCAACCAGGGTGATTTTACATGGCCTTGCAATTATGGGTAAGCCCATTGCACTGCGTCAAAAAAAGTGATGGACCCTCGGCGCAATGGGCTTGTATATAAGCCCTGAGCACATAGCAGTGTTGAAGTTGACTCTTAAAGCCAAATGTAGACTTTATTGCATGACGACTAACAAGGGCCTCAGCTGTGATTTGCCTCCAGTATCGAATGGGCAATGGCCAGTTTCACTAGAAACGGATGGAGGGACTCAGGAATACCACCCAGGATGCTGCAAGCATGACAACCTTAAGAGAGTGTGGCTATTATTTTTCATGTTGCCTTTGTGTGCTTATATTAAAATGTTACTTTCTTCAAACATGAAAGTATTTGACGTGGAAAATCACCTTACTGCGGTTACTGTTTGTACCTTATTGTGGTTACTGTTTTGTACTGTTTATACACCTGTATATACCTAACACCTCGACGAGTCTTGGACTGCTTGACCCTCGCTACAACTGAGAGTCAAGTGCTGAAAGGGGTAGCCGGTGCACCACTTACACAGGACCCACAGTAGGTCAGGCCCCGGGGCACAAGAAGTAAACTGCTTTAGCCCCCACGTTTGGGCCTAGTAACTGCTGCTTGCCTTCCGTCCCTCTGAAAAGTGTCCTGACAGTTCTGAAGTTTTTATTAATTAGATTAGGTGTAAGGAGAAGGCACACAACATAATAAATGTAGTAGTCTTTCCTAATAGCAGCTCTATATAACCTCCTGGCAGACAGATATAAGGGTTATAAAAACAAATAAATCATAAGCATATTAAGGAACCCCTCTAGACATTGTCATGGTTTTCAAGATCCACCACCCCTCTTATTCTCATAGACATTCTGAATTATATGATCCCAAGAAAATCTGCCATAGTAAATCTTCAAAATCTTCAATATTTATAGATTTTTCTTACCTCCATCTTTTATTGCTGGTAGCATTTCCTCTTTCAACTTAAAATCAGAATGTTTTGGGAACCCCTCAAAGTGTTTGGCCAGCAGCCATGACTTGGATAACACCATCTTGAAGTGCCTGTGACACATCAATAGAAAACTCTGCCATTAGGGCATCAACTACAAGTTTAATGGCATGGAAGCCGCTTATGCAGACATAATCTGAGTAATAGGTAGGGTTGGTGACAGCTGAGTCTGCTCAGTGGAAGTGGGGCAGGAGATCGGGGTTGTTTTCTTTGCATTGTTAGAGAAGCATTCTACAAACACAGAATTCTTGCACATACCGGCAAATATAAACAAACATATACGTTTGGTGTATCAACGACTTCAGTTTAAGATACCTCCTTAAACATGTAACACATGCCTCATGTGTGCCAGGAGGCATATTTGGAGCAGCTGTTGTGATTAATATAGATTTTCATTCATTCATTCATTCATTCATCTTGAAATGCTATAAAAACGATTTCAGTATTAGAAGCACTAGTCGGTTTCCAAATTCTACCACCACCCGACCTCACTTCCGCTGATAACCTCACCTCCAACTACAACATAGAAGTTCTTGACGCTTTCGCCCCCTACAACTCAAGAAATCAAGCAGTATCTCTTCCAGATCCTGGTTTAATAAATATCTAAACAAATAGAGATGACAACTTGGACTTGCTGAAAGAACATGGAGACAACAACCCTCGCTGACCCATTTCTCTCTCCTCCCAGCTGAACATCTAAAATACAAAACACACATCTACAGAGAAAAATCCTCCTTCTTTCAAACCCAACTTGACCACTCCAGAAACAGACCTAAAGACATTTTCAACATCATCAAACAGCAAACCTCATCTTTCACACAACATTCAGTTACTGACTCTACCAAGCAGTGTGAAGAGTTCTCCAAATTCTTGTCTACAAAAATAGCAACCATCGAACTCTCGCTGGACTCATCCATCTACTCACCCCATACCAAAGATGTGCCCTCTAACAAAGAGGGTGCAGCCAGTGGTCACCTATAATGAATGGTGGTCCCCCAAACTAACCCTCTCATTGAGCCAGATCACCAACCACAACCTCATGTAACTGAAAAACTATGCAACCTGGACTGATTTTGAAAATATCTCAGAGGAAAACATCTTTAAAATACTTGTTTGCATGAAGCTGACATTGCACCTCTACGACTCCCTTTCCCTCCTTACTTGTCAAAAATCTCCGACACATCATCTCCCCTACATGAACTAAAATCATTAGCTCCTCCTTATCTAGCTTCTCCATGCCGGCCTGCCTCAAACTTGGCCAAGTAACCCCCATCATTAAAAGGCCAAACGCCAACCGGAATGACCTTAACAATTACAGGCCTATAACTAACCTCCCTCTCTTTGCTAAAAATAATGAAAAATGTGTGTTCTCGCAACTCAACAACCACATTGAAAAATACAACCTGCATGACACCTTCCAATCTGGCTTCAAGAAAGGCTGAAGTACACAGACTGCAATTCTGAATATCACTGATGACTTACACAGATTTCTTGATGGAGGCGAGGCCTGCCTCCTAATACTTCTAAACCTCTCAGTAGCCTTTCATACCATCAACCATAACATTCTCCTAAACACCATCTCCCAGAGAACAGGCATCACAGGTAGTGTCCTTCATTGGTTTGCTTCTTACCTAAACCAATGCTCTCAGCTAATCAAACTAAAGAAATTCCACCTAAACACCAGTTCCAGTCCCTCAAGGAGTTCCCCAAGGATCTATCCTATCTCCTGCCCTTTTCAACCTCTATGTGGAACCCCTTGCAATGATCCTAAAACAAGACAGAATTGTCTACCATCTCTATGCAGATGACACCCACTCTACATTAAAATATTGTCATCTAAGACATACAGCACCTAAACAGCACTCACTCCATGGTGAGATCCTGGCTGACCCTGACCAACAACCACCTAAAGCTCAACCCCAACACAACACTATCCATCGTCAACTCTGTTAAACCACCAGAGAATACACTTGACAGAAACCTGAACATGAAAGAGCATATCAATCCCTCAGCAAAACTGCCTTCTACACGCTGAAACACATTAAAAAAAATCAAAACTTTCATCCCTCTTGTATATCTAAAGACCGTGGTGCAATTCTTAGTCCTCTCTAAGCTAGACTATGGTAATGCAGCGATTACTGGCTCCCCAAAAACACACCATATCCCTTTGAAAGACACACTCAACGGAGCAGCCAGACTACTCTCTGGAGAGAGTCGCTTCGACCGCATCACTCAAGAAACTCAACTGGCTACCAACCGAAGCCAGATATATATTCAAGACTGCCTGCATTACCCACAAAGTTTTCTACACTGAAAAACGAATCTACCATGTTAACAAACTATAAAAAGCCAGCCAAAGGAGGCCTCTACAGAGCTCTAACACTATTCTTGATTCTGCCCAAATTTGAGAAAGAAAAATCATTCACTCGTTCTTATTCTCTGAATGCTCATAGAATCTGTAATGCTCTGCCACAGGAGTTACGTGACAATCAATCAGTCCTGCACTTCAGTAAAAATCTTATATTACTCCTTCTCAACAAATACCTAACCCCACCTCCAAATCAATTTGACTTGCCTTGATGCACCTTCCTCACATCAAAAACGAGCCTGAATATCACTACCTCTGAAAATAACTGTACCTCTATTCCTCCTACTTACGAAACACATATACATATACATATTATATCGTTCACATATCACACTGTCTATTGTACATTTCTTTTGTATATTGTTCTTTGTATATTTCTTACTGCGTATGTAACTCTTGTAAATGCTGCCATGCCAACTCTTAAAAAAATTCTGATACCTTTGGGTCAAGTTCGCACTCTACAAAACTCGAAAAATAAATAAATGAATAAAAATACTGATTGACCCTGTTACTGCATTAATGTTTTTTTTAAGCACTTGTATAGCCACCCTCTAAGATCTATAATAAACGTACAGATAAACTTGAAAGAGATAATTTACATTAAACCATGCCTTACTTCCTTCCTACGCAATGATTGTAGGTAAGAATGTCCCTTAGAATAAATAGTTTGATGCTGTGCAACAAGTGTTCTATTTTAATCTGATCACATATTTATGACATAGGGCATTAATGAGGGTTTGGTGGAGCGACTGCGGTAGACCGGCCGCCCTGCCACGTCTCCAAAGCAGGCAAGGGCAGTAGTCGATGGGCAGCTAAAAGGTGGGGTATATCCAAAAACAAACGTCATTTTAGTCTGCCGTCTGAATGCAGTTCTTAAACAACAAGAACTAGGCTGGCATAAAATATTCAGATATTTCACAAAATATCCCATTACCCTTACCAAATTCCCACACACATTTCATCCTATGACCTTTAGCAACTTAAAAGTTCACAACCCAGGTTCCTTTACTTTGATATTCATTGGAATATTGTGGTTGTAATGTAGCACAGAACTGTGCTTTGCGAGGGCCTGGAAGAAAAAGAAGACAATCCTGAAAAATGGAAGTTGGAGTGCCCTATCTGCACACTGACATATATTTGCTAAAAAAACTAAAACAAATCTGTGTTTTAGGACAAAGTATTGTTCTTACATCAAAATGCCATTCTTTTTTTTTTAACATTTGAGTTGATGTATCACAAGAATAGGACATGCTTACAATGCAAACATTTACAACGCATGCTTTAGCAACACGGTTTTACATAACAACATCTACAAAGCATGCCATCACAACGCATTTTTAGACACTACCTTTACAACGCATACCATTGCAACGCATACCATTACAGCGCATAATACTTTTACGGTAACAGTGGAGAAAGTGTTGAAAAGTAGAGGGATATACAGCCAGATGCATCAACCTAAAAACCGGTCGCAAACGGGCAGATTCTCAGAATCTGCCCCTTTGCAACCGGTATTTTTGCATTTGGGATGCATCATCCCAAATGCAAAAATCGCAATTAAGGAATCTCTAAATTGAGATTCCTTAAATTGCGATTGCATTTAAGGAATCCCAAATTGAGATTTCTTAAATGCAATGCATCAAACAAAAAAAATTGCGATTTCACAAATAGGAGTAGCAAATTACCATGAAGTTGAACTTCATGGTAATTTGCAAAAACATTGAAAAATGCACTAAAGTGCATTTTTCAAAGTTCCATTTTACACACACACATGCCCTTAGGGCATGTGTGTGTGCAAGATGTACCCATATGCAGATTTCAGGGGTGCAACAGGGTGTCCTTTGGACACCCCTGCACCCTTGAAATTGCATTCGCAATTTGCGAGTTGCAATTAAAGAAAGTGTAGGAATCGCTATTTTGATAGCGATTCCTACATGCATAGGCTTTTGCGATTCCTAAATAGAGATTCCTTAAAAATCGCTATTTAAGAATCGCAATTCCATCTGTTGATGCATCTGGCTGAAAATTACTATTCCTACTCCAGTGAGTGCCACAGTAGGGTAAGTGTTGGATAGTGTAGGGGTAAAAATTACGATTCCCATGTACACCCTAACCCATACCCACCCCACCCCCACCCTAAAACTAAAAAAACCTCCATTACTTACCTTATAATGCGTTATATGCATGCGTTGTAATGGTGTGCATTGCAATGGCATGCTTTGTAATGGTATGCATTGTAATGGCATGCATTGTAATGGCATGCGTTGTAGTGACATGCGTTGTAATGCCTACGTTGTAATGGCGTGCGATGTAAATGCAGTCGCGTTGTAACACCTGCGTTGTAAACGTAGTGTGTTGTAATGACTGCGTTGTAATGGATGTTTCCCTTATCACAAACATAACGTGTAATTGATAGATTATTGTGAATATTTACAGAAACTGACAATCTGATATTTGACTACAAAATGACTGCTGTTCATGCTGCTCAGGAAAAGTATTGCTGATTGTTTTTCCTGCATGATGCCCCATCTATTTCATGACTGGTGAAGGCAGTTCATCATCTCTACCAGAGTTTCTTAACCTGGTGGCTTCTGTGGTCCCCCACTTAATCATTACTGAAGCCCAGGGATCAGCACTGAATTATCAATTAAATCTGGGGACCCCCACGGAGTCATTACTAGAAGCCAGGAACCCCAGCCTAAATAATTTAAATCATTTTGAAGCACAAAACAATACAGAAATGTGCATGCATCACAAGACGGAGGTCCTCATCCTCGGACCCACCCTCTCAGCCTGGGACGACTCCTGGTGGCCGGCTACACTGGGAACAGCACCGACACCCACCGACCATGCACGCAACCTAGGATTCTTCCTCGACTCTTGCCTCTCCATGTCTAAGCAGGTCAACGCCATCTCCTCCTCCTGCTACAACACCCTCTGCACGCTCCCCAGGATCTACAAGTGGGTCCCGACCAAAACAAGAAGAACGGTGACACAGACCCTCGTCAGCAGCCGACTGGACTACGGCAACGCACTCTACGCAGGAATCCCAGCCAAACACCTACGACGACTACAACGCATGCAAAACGCCTCCGCCCGACTGATCGTCAACGTCCCCTGCCGCAGCCACATCACCCCCCACCTGGACCAGCCTACACCCCCACCCACCAGCTCCGCTCAGCCAGCCTCGCCCTCGCCGCTGTCCCCCGCATGCAACAAATGACCTCCGACGGCAGATCCTTCTCCTACCTCGCTGCCAAGACCTGGAACATCCTCCCTACCCACCTACGGCAGACCCAAGACCTACTCGCCTTCAGAAGGCTCTACAGACTTCGAGCAGTAGCGACACCCCCCCCCTCAGCGCCTTGAGACCCTCGCGGGTAAGTAGCGCGCTTTACAAGTACTCTGATTGATTGATTGATCAAAAAACAAATATGCTGAACTATTTTCTTTATTTCACATACAATTATAAAAAAAAAAAAACATTTTAATTTAAATGTGAAGGATGGAGCTTCTTTAAATTCAATTGTGGCCATTTATCATCTGTACTATATTCTGTTTAATGCACTTGCATTGCTTTCACAAATCATTCTAAGGCTACCAACTTAGGGCCTTATTATAATGTTTGCAGTCGGACCTCCGACCGCTATCGTGGAAATCAATCAGGAGACCGCCCACAAGCAGTCGTGGGTCCCACTGCCGAATCATGATGCGACCATCGTGCTGGCGATTAAAAAGTGCACTTTAACACTGTGGCTTGTGCTATGGCCCGGGAAGAGCCATATGGTGCCTGGCACATTGTAAATGGTTGTGTGTGTGGGTTTTACATGTGCCTCCGGGTCACTTTTCAGTGGCCTAAGAGGGACAAGGGCCCTGATTTAGGCCCCCAAAGTCAGTTTCTGGCAGTCTTTTCATGGCAGCAGGACCGAATATGAAAAGGTAGTCGAAAGAGACATTGTAATCCTGGCGGTGGTACCTGCCTCTGCACCGCTCTCATTGGGGATTGCAATTCCCACCGCCATTCCATTGGGAGCAGTATATCCTATGGGAGGTGGAGGTCTGTCCCCCGGCCACAAGAGTCTGACCATAGGCGCAACTAGAGTGAAATTTGGGGGAGCCAATACAAATTTTGGGGGGCTAGTTCTTCCAGAAATTGTGAGTGAAGATGCAGGGGCTCTAGGAAGGGGTGAAAGAACAACAAAGCCTCTTTAACAAGTTAATGGTCTTTTAAAGACCTGTGAAGTACTCGGGTGTGACTGTGTGTGTGTGCCCGAGAAGCTGTCTCAGCCCGGGCCGCCACACACAACGGGGGGCTGAAGCCCTTTGAGCCCAATTGGTGTTGCACTCCTGGGTCTGACCGCCGGCATCATTATGTGACAGTTGGGACGAAGGGCTGTCTGTCGGTGAGACCGCAACCGACGACCTGTTGATGGCGGTCCACTTACCTCATATTAAAACCCTTAATTTTTTGTCTCCAAATTAAAATTCCTTCAAATTCAGTTTTATATTTTTCAATTTACATTTTGTTTTTTATTTATATACACTTTATTAATCAGTTAATAGTATTAAATTTTCTATGCAGCTGCTGACCCTCGAGCAGGCCTAGTGGATCCCCACGCATCCCCAGGATACAGGTAAAAATACGCTTATGTATACTGATCAAGGGGCATATTATCAAGCCCATTATCGCCGCTTTAGCGGCCTATTTCGGCCGAAAAGCAGTGATTTAAATATCTCACTATTATCAAGGACGCGTGTTACCTTGATTTAGTAGCTGTTTTTTCTGCATTTTGTACGTCAGCGATTATTATCGTTAATGACATGCAAAGTTCCTCACAATGTCTGCACGATTAACGTGGCAAACACAACTTTGCACTATTTTTTTTAAGTTCAAAAAAAGGTTTATTGAAAAATGAATATGATCATAACAACAATACTTCGTAAATGCAGTTATTTGTTGATACAAAGATGCAAAATGGGTGTAATAAAGAGTAATAATGATGTATAATGTCCATTAAAATGTTAAAAGGATAATATATAAGCTGATATTAATACAGTCAAAGGTTCAAACAACTTTGCACTATTAACAATGCGGTCCCAGGAATAAAACTAACCGCGGTTATCGCATGAAGTTAACGTCTGCTTTTCCTTTTACTTAGCTATGCTGATAATGGGAGGTGGATCGCCATGTTACGACCACACTGCCCTATCAGCAAGCATCTCCATAATCATCGCTGGATTTCAGGCAATATTTCTCTTTCTCGCCATCTATCACTGGAATTGCATCGCTTGCTCGCAAAGCGTTGATAATACGTGGCTAACATGGCGATGTAATTCAGCGATAAACAGAAACGCGCTAAGTGCATTTAGCGATGTTTATCGCTCTTCTTTGATAATATGCCTCCAAGTTTGTTATGACATTGCTTTTTATTTTTGGCTCCTGAACCTGTAAGATTTATAGCAGAGCTGTGCTCTATGACTCAAGATCCGATTTCCAGTTTACAGCCTGAAAGTGTGAGTTCTGTGTAACCTTTAATTTTTACCAGCCCAAGTAGATTTTCAGTGAGAAAGCATGGAGACCATTTGTTCCATGGTATAAGTGTTTGTTGCGAGTGACATTACTATGCCTAAGTGGAAGATGGAAAACGAGCTCAGTGGACTGTTTCAAGCGTTGATTTTAAAAAAAACTGCGGCGTATTAGAAAATGTACAAATGATCCCATTTAAATACGTCTTTTCCCCGGGAGAGAACTTCATTGTTATAACTTGCTCTCTATGTGCTATATTCACGCTTCGCCTTTAAGGCGGGCTCATTTCATACCGTGATTTCGGAAATGAAGGTGGCATCTAGCCATGATGCAAGTAAATGGTTGTAGTCTCACTGCTAGACTGCCGACCTTGGAGCTGGGAAACCAAGGGGCATATTTACAAGGGCATTAAAAAGCCAAAAAAGCGGAGATAAAACAATCGCCCTATTTACAAGAGGGTGCTACCATGCATAATCGCATGTGAGCGCCCTTTTTCCCACCGCCTCCCTTTGCATCTATAATGAGATGCAATGTGGGCGTCAGTGGGCGAACCCCGGATGGTCTACCTTGCAAATATTGCTGATGTTCACATTGCGATATTTACAAGGCAGCCCACAGGATTTTAACACACGTTAGATTTTGGCGAAAACAGAGGTTTTTGCCAAAATCTAACGCCTCCTAAAATCCTGACCTACCTATGTTTAACATAGCTGGTGGATTGTGCTGATACGACCACAGGGTCGTATCAGCAAGGTTATCGCCGGTTTGCAGTGAACATCGTTGGAAAACCAGCGATGTTCCCTGTAAAACATCGATTTCCGCGCTAACAGGGCGAAATAATCCAGCGATAGATGGTGGTAAATAAAAAAGCGCTAAGCGCGCTTTGTGTTTATTTATCGCCGTCCTTGTAGATATGCACCAAAGTTCGAGCCTCGGTGTGTGTCGACTCCACATCCTAAGATTCTGGGAAAATCACTCAATCTCCCCGTGCCTACCGAAAAAATGAATGCGTCCTTGTGTAACGTAACTGGTGCTTATGTAAAGCGCTCCAATACCGTTGGGTCGAGTTAGCACTATATAAGTCTGCTCTCGCCCATATCCACCCTGCTAACTCCTATGAGCAATTGCAGCCGGTCGAGTCTAAAACCGTTGGAGAGTTTCAGTTAGGAAAATCCCCGAAGCGCAGGGAGAAAGAAAAGCTGCAGCTCCGGAGGACGCCGTCTAGTTCCTCTCTTGATGAAATGTACTTACCACAAAAACTCTTCCTCGTCTTTCCTGCCAAAGCACAGATCCGCTGTGCACTAATACGTGAGCAGAGTGTCTTCTTACGTTCTCTCTGCCTGCGACTCATAAATCAACCCTCTCTCTGGACGCCACACCTCTTAACTCAGTGCCCGGCCGGCGCTCTTTGCACATTGCAAAGCCTTGCATAGCTGCCAAGTTTTCAGAATGCTTATGTGTGACCATTTGTTCCATGGGTTCAGTGCGCGTGGGAGTGACATTACTATGCCAAAGTGAGACATTTTGATTGTTGTATCGCAAGTAAAATGAAGCAATGAAGCGCAGGTAGAGAGATACATATGCTAAATAAGTAATTGTGTGTAATACAATTTTAAATTCGCTAGTCATGAAACCCCAGTGCCGACTAGGATTCAGTTCACTTTCTCTCTGTTCTCTCACACGCACTCACACACACACGTTTCATAATGTGGAAGACATCATTTATTACTGATTAATTTAACTTTCATTTTTCTTTAGTTTAATGATTCGTAGGCCGTAATATTACATTATATGTGCTATATGAGTTACCTGAAGACCAACAACCTAGTGAGGGAATAAAAAGATGTTGCTAGTCCCCCATCTACTCAGACACTCTACCTCCAATGAGTTTGCTGGATTAACCTGCCCCAACCTGAAGTGAACTTGTTGTGTGCTGAGTGCCACCGGGTAGCACAGTCAAAAAGCTCAAAGTATACGGAAGCAACTTGTTGGCGCTACACAAAATACCAATAAATAAGCAAATACAAATATAAATGAAGAAATGTGGCTAGATCGCAAACCATGCAGCATAGCGTGTCTAGCTTTTCTTCAATCGCTGCAGGCTAACCAAGAGCCCTAATGTACCTGGAAGGGGAAACAGCATTTACTACACGGTCACAATAACGCATGTCTTTAAACGCGGCTTTATAACACATGTGTCTTCATGGCACATGCCAATACCTTGCATACTTTTACAACAAATATGCCTTTCCCATGCATGTAATTATTTCGCATGTAAGTGTATTATATATATATATATTCACTGAAAAATCCAAAGGGTACAGGGACATTATAGTTAGGCTCAGATTTCACTCATACATTATCATTGAAATTCAGCAGTTATATTTACCTGAGCCAATTATAACTTACGCTCCCGCAATGCACTGCTTATGACTTCACATATTACATCCCTCTTGACTTGGTCATTGACATCCCTGATGACATCTCAAAGGACATCACTGATAACATCATTCATGATATCACCCACTGAGTGTGTTTTGAAAACGATTTTGAGACTTAAAGATATACACTGAGCTACTGCATAAGTTAAATTACTATTCTCTCCGTACTACTAATGAGTGATAGTATTTCCAACATATGTCATCTGAGTGGGTGTGCGAGTGTCTGACTCCGTGTGTGAGTGGCTGTATGGATGTGTGAGTGGCTATATGGGTGACTAAGTGAGTGTCTGTATCAGTGACAGAGTGGCTGTGCGAGTGGCTCTATGGATAGGTGAGTCGAGGTGTGAGTGGGTGCATGAGTGGCTGTTTGGGTGAGTGGATGGCTGTTTGAGTGAGTGTTTGGTTAAGTGAGTTGATGTGTGAGTGGCTTTGGAGAGGGAGTGTCTGTGGGAGGGCTGTATGGGTGAGTGAGTGGGTGTGTAAGCAGTTGTATGGGTGAGTGAAGGGTTGTGTTAAGAGGCTGTATGGGTGAGTGACTGGCTGTGTGAGTAGCTGTAAGGTTGAAAAAGTGGGTGTGAGAGTAGCTGTACGGGTGAGTGTGTGGCTGTGTGAGTTGTTGTATGGGTGAGTAAGTGGTTGTGTGAATAGCTGTGTGTCCAACTTTCCAAGAAAAAGGAGCGTGTCCCAATCAGTCTATAATTTAATTTTCCACAATTCCAAAAATAGTAGTCTTTCTTCTATGACTTATTTCATCCAAATAGTCACTTTAGAGTCTTGCATTCAATTCAATCCAAAAGTTTATTCAATCAATGTTATTCATCACAAGTAATCAGCTCGGCCCAGCCAACGCCTTTCGTCCATGCGGACATCATCAGGGTGCTAACTCATGATACGAGTCAGCAGACTCCTTTCATTCCTTCCATTGGGTGTGACTGGTTACAACACACTAAATAGCCTTAAATGTCTTCCTGTTCCCTTGAGTTTCTTGCCGTAAATCCCTCATCAAGTCTGTTCAGAGCTTTGGCAGCCGATCACCTCGTATCCATGTGGTGAAATCACATGGGCCAGAGACTCGAACCCGGTTACCCAGCTCAGAGGTCAACAGCCCTAGCCGTTTGGCCACATTCTCTCCCTCATCGTCATCCTCTGGTTCTGTGGATGATGTCATGAGTGATGTCATTTGAGATGTCATCAGTGATGTCACTGACCATGTCATGAAGGACATAATATGTGAGGTCGAAAGCAGTGCATTGTGGGGGCGTAAGTCATAGTTAGCTCCGGTAAATATAACAGCTGAGTGGTTTTGTACAAGTGAAATCTGAGCCTAACTATAATATCCCTGTAACCTTTGCTTTTTTTCAAATAAATTACAAGGTTTTTCTAATTCCATCTCCTAACTAAATTGTCCCTGTAACCTTTGTTTTTTTGTGTGAATTTCTAAGGTTTTTAAACTTTTATTTCTAAAGCATTATGTTCCTGTAATGTTGAGTTGTTTTTAGTTAATTTGTAGGTTTTTATTTTAATACTAAGGGCCGTATTCTGATGTTTGTGAATCCGTCACCAACAGGCTGTCATTGGCGGGCCCACCAATATCAACAGGAGCGATCCGACCACCGGATTGTGGAGGCATTGGGTGGAGGTACCAACCGCTGCTTTTCCAACTGGCTCCCTGAGCCTGTCTGTTCAGCGGTCCTACAGTAATCCCTACAATAGAGGCGGTGCCTGCTCAGACATTGCTATAGGGATTACAATGTCCATTTCTCTTTGCCTTTTCCTGGCAGTCCAACCGCCATGAAATGGCTGATGGAAAGGGACATTGGGGCCCCCTAGCTGACCGCCAGTCCCGCTATGGGGCCTGAGGGGCACATGTGTTGCCCCCCAAACATCCACGCACAATGTGCCAGGTACCACCTGGTGCCTGGCACATGGTGAATGGATGTTTCCAAATATGCCTTTTACAATTGCAGCTTGTGCTTCTGCCCTTTTGCAGGCTATAGCACAAGCTGCAACTAAAAAAGGCATACTTTCAAGCAGGGCCTGACTGGAACCTATAAACAGCCCTAGCAAAAATTAAGAAATTCAGCCCGCATGGGCAGACGTCCTAATGTGCGCTAGAATAAATGCAACTCTTTCAAGTTGCGGTCTGGATCGGTAATGAGCACCACCATTCCAAGAGGCAGAACCCGGCCTCCAAGTGTCAGTTCCAGCCTCCTGGGGCTGCAGCCTCCCGGGGAATTGCCCGCTTGCCCGACTGGCCAGTCCGGCCTTGTTTCTAACTGCTGTGCTGGCAGTCGCATGAGAATACTAGGAGTGGAACTGCCGACTACTAGTCGGGCGTTTCCACTGCGATGCCAACCGACCGACATTGTAATGAGCCCCTAAGTGTACTGCAGTTTATTTTTATTTGTAATTTTCTGGGGAATTGCAGGCATTCTTTCTTTATAAATATACTCTATTTATGTTTAAAAACATGAAAATCACACATGTAATTAATGTAAAATGTAGAAAGTTTTTAATAAGGTAATAAACAATTTTTTCCCAAACTTTTTTGAGGTTCTGTGGTACCGCCGTGCATCCAAAAACATAGGCGGGACTAATACTCTATAGTTTTTAATACCGATTACGTGATTGGGAGGAAACAACAAGTATGAAACCATGGATTCGCTGAAAACTTTATAAATTATTTCAACTATCTACACCCCTTCATTGTCATTAATAACATCAGTATGAACAGATTAAAAGTATATATAAACCACCATATATCTGTTATTCAACAAAGTTACTCATTTTACGAGTTTCGTAAATTCACAAAACTACACACTGGATTATCAAATTCGCTCAAAACCACCCCAAAACCTCGCATTTGGATTAGATATAGGAGGACCTCACCATGTAAATGGAAACCTACACCCAAAAAAAGTTAGTTCTTCAGTGGTCTCTATAGGGAGAATTGAGAACCAGTAATGTCATGCTTTTACAGAATGGCTGAAGCTACATCTTCTGTGCAGGATGAACATCTGCAACCTGATGAAGAGGAAGGTATACTACCTCAAAGAAAAGAAAGTGATGTCTTGAAACAATTTAATATACCTTCAAGGGTATAGGAAGGTAACAGCAAAGTATGTGCAGTGCAATATTTGTGTCAAGCAGTTATCCAGCGTCACTGCCAAGAAGTAAACACATGGGACAAGTTCCATGTGGAAGCAGTTAAAAGCAATTCATGAAATGGTCTACAAGCGAATGATGTGGGAGAAAGCAGGTGCAGCAGTACAGTCCACCTCTACAGCATCCTTGGGAGAACCCTCATCAGCTGCAGTGATTACAATACCAGCTGCCCGCAAATAATTGAGTGAGATTGTTATTCACTGTATGAAATGCCATATGCTTGTTGCTTTGAGAATGTTCTTTGTGGGTGCATTCTTGGATACAGCGAAGATGCATCGCTGTTAGTTTTTTTTGCTTATAGTTACCACACAATGCTTTTTGAAGACTGAAATGGTTTGCATTTCCACATCCTTAGCCTTTTACCACCCTGTTCAGTTTTTGTTCAAAAACTAAAAAAACAAGATTTGTTTTTAAAAAAACTGTTAAATAAAACCCTTCTACAAAAAAACTATTTTTGTTAGAACCACCTTCTGGTCAAACAAAGAGATAACTGTGTTTTTAATGTGTCAGTGACTCTATAGATGTGAGAGTGGGTGTGTCAGTGTGCGCATCAGTATATGCCTGGGTGTGTTGTTGGATACAGTAGTATTTGGCCAGGTGTGTCAGTTTCTGTGTTGCTGTATGCCTCAGTTTGTCAGTGTCTGCATTGCTGTATGCCTGGGTGTCTCAGTGTATAAGTCAGTGTGGGCCTATGTGTGTTATCGGTTCCATTAGTGTTTGTCTGGGTGTGTCAGTGTCTGCATTGCTGTATGCCTGGGTGTGTCAGTCCATGCATCAGTGTATGCCTGGGCGTGACAGTGTGCACATTAGTATATCCCTGCATGTGTCAGTGTGTCTCCTTTGGTGTATGCCTGGCTGTGTCAGTGTCTGCACTGATGTTTGCCTGGCTGTGCCAGTGTCTGCATTGATATGTGCCTGGGTGTCCCCAGTGTATGCAGTAGTGTATCCCTGGGTGCGTCAGTGTATGTGTTAGTGTGTGCCTGGGTGTGTTATTGGATGCATTAGAGTTTGGTTAAGTGTGTCAGTGTCTGCATTGCTGTGTGCCTGGGTATATCAATCTCTGCTTTGGTGTATGCCTGTGCGTGTCAGTGTATACATCATTTTGTCAGTGAATGTGTCAGTTTATGTCTAGGTGTGTTATTGGAGTCATTAGTGTTTGGCTGTGTGTGCCAGTGTCTGCATTACAGTATGGCTGAGTGTGTCGGTCTATACACCGGTTAATGCCTCGGTGAATTAGTGTATGTGTCAGTGTGTGTCTGTGTGTGCTATTGGATGCATAAATGTTTGGCTGGGTGTGTCAGTGTATGCATTGATGTATGCCTTGATGTGCCAATGAATACATTGGTATGACCCGGGGCGTGTTGGTGTATGCATTACTGTGTGTTATTGGATGCATTTGTGTTTGGCTGGGTGTGTCTGCATTGATTTATGCCTTGGTGTGCCATTGAATACATTGGTAGGTCCCGGAGCATGTTAGTGCATGCATCACAGTGTGTTATTGGTTGCATTAGTGTTTGTCTGGGTGTGTCAGTGTCTACTTTGGTATATGCCTGGCGGTGTTAGTGTCTGCATTGTTGTATGCCTGGGTGTGTCAGTGTCTGAAACACTGTGTCCCTAAGTCTGTTATTGGATGCATAGGTGTTTGGCTGGGTGTGTCAGTGTATGCATCAGTATATGCCTTGGTGTCTCAGTGTAAACGTCAGTGTGTTCCTGGGTGTATTATTGGATGCATTAATGTTTGGCTGGGTGTGTTAGTGTATATATTAGTGTGGTTGGATGTGTTAATGGCTGTATCAGAATGTGTATGTGTGTTTCAGAGCGAAATCAGTATTTGGCTGCATGTCTAAGTAACTGTATTAATATGTGACTGGGTGCTCATTGCCTGTATAGGTTTGTGCCTGTGTGTTCCAGTGTCTGTATTGGAGTGTGGCTGGATGTAACAGTAGTTGTTTCACTGTGTGTGTGGGTATGTCAGAGGCTGTATCAATGTGTCCCAGTCTGTGTCAGCGGTTGTATCAGTGTGAGCCTGGGTCTCTTAGTGGCAGTATCGGTGAGTGTCAGTGGCTGCATTGGTCTGTGCATGAATGTGTCGGTCTGTGTGTGGTTTTATCAGTGTATAACTAGGTGTATGAGTCACTGTATCAGCGTGTGGCTTGGTGTGTGTGAGTGTGTGAGTTGGTATGTGATTGATGTATGGGCATTTGAGTCTATCTAAGTAGCAGTGTACTTGTGCATATGAGTCTGTGACTGACTACATGGGATTTTGAGTGGCTGTATGAGTGTATTTGTGGGTGTGTCATTACCTATATAAATTACTCCATAGGTGAAGCAGGCCAGTCTCCAGGATATTTGATCTAGGAGGGCCATGAAGTAGCATGGGTGGGCCATGAAGATGAACCTCAGCAGCCAGAAAATACACAAAGAGTTTTTGTAATCTGATATTTTAGACCTGACATATGTCAAGTTTTTACATTTTCAACACAATAACCACCACCTACATATTTCCCTGTTGTAAGAATTCCTGCATAAGGGCTTCTGGCTTTGGCGAAGGGGAGCGGTGCTGCTTTTCAGAACTTTAAGTTGCAAAAGGAGTTCAGTATGCTCATGGTCCTATGCACCTGTAGAAACGTCCCTCCTGTCACAGAGGGTCCTTTGCTGCTTTTAATTAAAAAGAAAAACAATTTGGCTGCTTAGTACTTTGCTAAGCATTGAGGTTTGACAAGCATTGCCAAAGCCAATAGCCCTCGCCTATGTGAAAGCTATTGGCTTTGACAATGTATTTTAGCTGTGTTCTACACCAGTGTGTCTGCTGCTCAGCATGGCTAAAAGTTAGTGGAATGGAATGGGATAGAGTGAGGTTAAGTGGTGTGTGGGGTGGAGTGGGGTTGATTGGAGTGGGTTAGATTGGAGTAGATTGTATTGGGGTAGATTAGGTAGTGTGGGATAGATTGGTAATAGATTGGAGTGGAGTAGCGTAGGGTAGGGTGGAGCTGGGTAGATTTGTTTAGAGTGGGGAGGGGTATATTGGAATAGAGTAGAGAGGATTGGTTGGATTGGAATGGAGTGGGTTAGATTGGGGTAGATCGGAGTGAAGCGGAGTGTGGTGGATTTGAATTAAGTGGAGTGGGGTAGATTGGTGTAGACTGGAGTGGAGTTGAGTGCAGTGGTGACCTTTAAGCTAAATCTTTTGCACTTACGTACATATGAGTATAGGATGCCTGAAAGAGCTTTCGGTGGAATACACATGAGAATGAGTACTTAGGAACATGTTTTAAGGAGAAATGCTGGAGCTGCTGTGCTGAAGTCAACTGATGTGCTTTAAACAGACACATACTTTGTATGGACAGAGAAGAGGAGGACTACATATATGCCTGAGGACACAGGTTTTAAGGAGAAGTGGATTAACTGCTGCGCTGCCCAAAATTGAGGCACTTTATAGAAAACACTATTCTGTGTCATTTGATTGGTGTTATAAAAAGAAGCGTCAAACTGTAAAACAAAGTCCACAACTCCTTTAATAACCAATGCCACTTGTTTGGTGCTGTAAAGGGAAGTGCCAATCTTCAAAATAAATTAAGGCAAAAACAAGCAAACGTGTAAGGCGTACGTTAAAAACAACTCTAAGATGTTCCATGGAAATGGAAAAGGTGAACATAAAAATGACAAAAAGCACCCTGAATCACAGCGCAAGCAGTGGAAGGACACTAATCAAATTAAATCAATTAGTACTTGGTCCATGTTCCAGAAAAATAAAAGGAAGTGACATGAGGCATATGGTGGTAATTTAGAAGGTAGCTAAAAAGAATGACAATCAAGCCAGCAAATGGTAAGTAAAATTGATGGATTACAAGCCTGTAACTATATACAATACCTCTTACAGCAAATGTGTGCTGTTCTGCGAGACCTAAAAATGTGATATACTTTGCCTTGTACTATTTGGCACACCCCTATCTAGTATCGTAGTACACTGCTTGCTATAATGTATCTTTTTTCAAATCACATGTTCAATAAAAAGCCCACAGATATGGTCCTGGTTCAAATGCAGAATACCTCTGAAATTCACCAGCTATGGTTAGCAGCGCATGCAGCATACACACCATAACCCACGTCCCCATCATAACCTCAAAACTCAATTTGTCAACAGAACAAAAACAAATAATAGCTATCAAAAGAACAACATGGTGGGCAGTGCACATTATGTGAATTGAATGCATGGTTAACTTAGACTGGTGAATAACAGTAATTTTCCGCATACAAGACAGAACCATAATACAAATTTTAACTGTGTTTTTTCAATGAATATAAGGGAAATTCAAACTCAGTTTTTTTGGTGAACCGTTTGAATTATTTGAACAAAGTTTACCAAAATTCGGATAGCATTTTAGGACGTACACACCAAACCAAGGTAAGTGAATCTTAAGCAAGGATTTAATATTTTATACTATGAATAAAAAAATGTAATATTTTTCTGTGTTTTTTAATTTTTTTGCTAATTTAAACAATTGATAAAAACCAACACTGAAAAAGAAAAATGTGGAGTCTTTGCAAGATGTACACATTACAGTTATGATCAAATACAGGCAGAATGGTATGATAATCCCATATACACTTCTAGGCTCTTTCATCTAAAAAATATTTGTTACAGGGTAGTTTTTGAGTTCTTGTAATGAGTAATCATTTGCTCGGTGTAGCGTCTTTTGTTAAAGTGAAACTGTTCAAGAGACCCCTGAATTAGTGCAAAACTGCAAGGTTACCATGGCAACTGACTTCAAACTTTATTTCATACATATCCGTTGGCCTGGAAGTATCCCAAGTTAATGGTGTTAATAATTAAAATTAAACAATGATGCCAAGGCCACGGAGCTGCAGGCCCCTGTGAAACATTGGGAAAAAAGAATGAAAGCTGGTTTTCGAGCTCTGAATGGCTTTCCTGACCCCCCTGGCCCACCCTCTAGAACCGGGCCTGTGATGAAGACAGTATTAAAACCAGTCCTCCTGGTTCCAACACTGCTAGACCCCTATTATTTGCAGCCACTATGGAGTGGTCTCTTAAATAGAAGAGCAGGCTTACTTTGAAGGGGCCCCCGATTGGCTGCAGCTGCATAGCAGGATTGGGGGAGGGGTCGTCCCACTAGCAGGCGTGCAGGACAGGTCACACATGCATACGCAAGGCTAGTAGGCAACACCCCAGCGAGGACTCTTGGACATGCCAAGTCACCTTTTGTGGAATGCACTGAAAGCCCTGGCAGCAGCACTGTCCACTGGAGTCCACTGAGGACTGCATGTTACGCATAGATGATGGACCCAGGTTTTGGGTACTATATATCATATCAAAACTCCAATCTGAGCACACTGAAAAGTCCAAAGTCAATAATATCATTCAACACAAGTGTTATCGTTGTCCACTTTTAATCCAGAGAATTAAGTCCGGGTCAATCAATATTCAATTCTTTTACAGCCAATCCCGGTTCATTACAAAGTTCAAAATTAGTCCATTTCACGCAATCAGCATATATTTCTTCAGTTGTTGTTACTTGATACAGCCAACAGCTAATTTGTCATTCGTTTAATCATACCTCGACTTCTTCAGGGCTGTTTAGAACAATAAAGACCTCAAGAAGTATATCCATATTTTCAATGGCCATCATAGGGGAGTATATCAAGATTGCAGTCAGTAGTCACTGTAAGTACTTTCGATGTGCCTCAATAGTATATACAGTCGCTGCAATGGCTTCATACAGTACATAAATGCAGTATAGATCGGTAATCGAGGAAATAAGAAGCAAGCACGGCGAGTACGCCGATGTATTTCAGGCGTGGACATATGCTCCAAGAAATACAGCTCTCTTGGTGACTTGGAGCACAAGTGAAATGTCTTGACCAGGGCACAAATCCTAAAAAATATAAAGTGAGGGGACTAAGCAAGTTAGGCAGTATGCACCTGACATCCTGCCATGACATCACAGCGTATGACATCACAGCACTGCATCACAAGATGTTACATCACAGGAAGTGGCATCACAACCAATTACATCAAAGGAAGTTACATCACAAGAAGTGACATCAGATCTTAACACCTCACACATATGTTTAGCAGCTCTATCATGAGTACATTTGGAAGCATTACGAGGTTTGACAAAGGAGATTTTGCATCTGGGTTGTGCTAAAAAAGTGACACAACCCACAAGGTGACGCACACAAGATGACGTAAGCGCAACACAAGCCCTTAAGTAAGATTTACTGTGCCACGTCAAGCCACCTTGCGCGGCTTTGTGCGGCATAGTAAATCGGCAGTAACGCAAGTCAGCCCTGCATTGCTGCCCTGCATTGCTCTGCCCTTGGAAGCCATTCAAATGTTAGAGCATGGGTGTTCCCATGCATCCAACTAAGACACGTAAACCTGGGAATGCAATAAAAATGGTACACCTTCCAGGGAAAAGTAAAAAATGTTGTAGAGCACACGATTGCTGAGGCGTCTTGGTGCTGACAGTTACTGAAAACAAGACAGAATACCTATTACTATAATTAAATGTCCATACTATTGGTAAACAGTTATGTCTTTAAGGACTTTCTAAAAAAAATAGAGTGGTTTGATTCAGATCTCAGTTCCAAGGGCTTGCAAGCTACGAAGTAAAAACTTCTCCCTCCCCATCTTTCTTTTGCTTTTAGCACAGAGCAAGGAAGCTGACCATGATTCGTTGACCACCACAAAGTATTCCCCAAAAAATGTATTTGATCCATAAAGAACTACTTTAGTCTTTTTTTTATTCAACTTCAAGCAGTTTTCTTGCATCTAGTTCGCTATCGTTAAACAGTTTTCCTGCATCCAGATTACTCTACTCGTTTTTCCTCTTTCCATGTGTGGTGCATTCTGCAGCACACATAGAAAAAGTCTCAGAGGACTTTTTGTGCAGAAAGGTGTCTCCTTTTGCACAAAAACAATTGTGGCTGTAATGCAGGTACCCGTTCACCATGGTGCAAGGGTGCCTGCGTTGGAACTTGGCAGCCACAAATGTAACAGCGCAGAAGAGCAGGAATACACCATTTCTTAGTAGATATGGCACATTCCTGCCCTCTCCATTTGTACAGTGGAACAAGTTGTCTTGCATTAGTAAATCTGCCTCTAAGTATTACTAAAATAGTATAATAAATTTAATTTTTAAGTGAGAAAATAGATTTTTTTTCTTATGATCTCTGAAACCCATATCAATTACAATACCTTGCTATAAAAAGTTAAGTAGTTATGGTTCAGCTGCACTTTTGGATTGTCATTTTTGGAATTGCCTATAATTTTTGACTCCGTAGTAGAATTTCACGAAACTTGGCAGTTAACTAACTCAGTCAGCTCAGTTTATTTTGGCTTGCCATGTTTCGGGAAGATCTGTCAATGGGAAAAAAAGTTACGCGGGGAAGGGAGTGTGTAATTTTTTCCATTTAAGCTCCAGTGGCAAATTTAGCAAAAATGTCTCAACAGATTTTCACCAAACTAAGCATGAAAGCTCAACTTTACTCAGAAAGTGTACTTTTTTGATTTGGTATAAATCCTTTCAGTAGTTTTTGTGATAATGACATTGAAAAAAGGTGTCAGGCACTGAAAACACTTCCCATCTTTAATCCCTCCCCATTTGAGCATTTTGGCGGGGGTATGATACAGATTAAACACAGTCTTATAGTGCAGTGACCGTAAATTAGCCGATAATAATATCTTCCCCGCAATATCAATAGATTGCTCAAAACGAGTGCCCTGGCATCCTAACCTGTTGTCCCGTTTGAGATATTGGGCCTCTAAATCATCCTTCTGGGTATCAAGCAAGGTATTGTATAAGGTCCCTTTACAGGAGTTTTTCCTAATAGCCTCAACAACAGAATTTGGACCTAGAATCCGCCGCTTTTTACATAAAAAGTCACGAATTTGCAGATTCTTAAAAAAATCACTCTTGGGCAACTGATATTTATCTGCTAACATAGCATATGAAGCTAAGCTCCCATTAGTTTAAAAATCACCAACATGACGGATGCCTTTGTTTCTTCATCCATCTATATTTCTATCCCAAAAAATTGCCGGGAGTAAACCCGTGGCAGATGTAGGAGTATAGTAAGAAACCCCATCGATTTGATAACATTTCCGGATAACCTTCCAAACCTTATAAGCGGCGCTTAACACCTGAACCGAGTTTTCTTATAATGGCTCCATTCCAACATCACAAATAGTCGGCTCTTAGCATCAGCACCCAACAGCATTTGATAGACAGATGGTAATTCAACAAAATTAGAAACCTCTACTCTCGTTAATAAAAATTGCATGTTCTGAAGAATGCAGGCGTAATAATGCAGAATAAAATCCGGAACTGCCCACCCACCTTTCTCCCGGGGTAGCGTCATTAAGCGCATTGCTCTTCGGGATTTCCCTTGTGCCCACAAAAATCTAGAACAGATTGACTGAAGTGATTGCAACTGAAGGCGGGTGAGTTCTAATGGGACTGATCTAAAGTAATATAGAACCAGAGGTAAAAGCATCATTTTAAGAACATTACAGCACCCGACCAGTGACAAATGTAAACATTCAAAGCAATCTAGTTGTTGTTTAACTGTCGTTAAGATAGACCCCCAATTGACCTCCACTAGTGACTTCAGACATGTTCTTAATTTAATACCCAGATATGATACCTCGTCCATGACCCTAGGATCTGTACCGCAGTCTTGATTTATGCACAACATCTGTGTTTTAGACACATTAAGTTTATACCCTGAAGCCAAGCCATATCTCTGAGCTAGTTGTTCTATCTCTTGCATTGAAGTACTAGGGTTGGATGTTACCACCGCTATATCGTCTGCATTAGCAAAAACCTGATACTGCTCTTGTCTACAAATAGCGGATTCAATCCTTAAGCTTTGCTCTATCATAATTAAAAAGGGATTAATATACAATAAGAACAACAAAGGGGAGCACGGGCATCCATGTTTTATACCTCTGGTGATATAAACAGTTTCAGACTCAAAGTCCATTATACAGACTTTAGCGGTAGGAGTTCGGTATAAAACGTGTATCGCTTTCACAAAACGGGATGAAAACCAAACTGTCGTAAAACTACCCATAAAAAGTCCCACGCAACCCGGTTGAATGCCTTTTCTGCATCTAAAATAATCAAACTAAATTTATTGCCCTGAGAGTTAGCAGCATCTAGTATTTGTATCACCCAATGAATGTGGTTAACAGTACGCCTCCCAGGTATAAACCAGTGTTGCCGAATTGACACCAGGAGAGAGATAACTTTCGCCAGCCGGGTCGCGAGTATTTTGGCATACATTTTGCCATCACTATTCAGCAATGATATGGGTTGATAGGAACCTAGGAGAGCGGGTTGCTTATCTTTTTTCTTAAAAACAATTATGCTTGCTTCGCCCCATGATAGTGGAGCCACCCTTAGCTGTGCTTGCTGAAATGTTATCAACATATCATCTTTTATCTCATGGAAAAACGTTTTATATACTTCAAGTGGAAGTCTATCAGGTCCTGCCGCTTAACTGTTACCAAGACTGTTGATGGCTAACTCTGGTTCCTCCATACTTATTGGTGTCTCTAGCATATCAACATCATGTTGACATAATATTTCAAAATTAATATTCTGTAGCAAGCTCTCACTTGCCTGTACAGCTGAACCATCTCCAGTGTATACTCCCGTTAAAAAATCATGAAATACATTAAGAATCCCATCAGGGATATCTACCACATTACCATGCTTATTTACCATGCCCTTAATTCTTTGTCCCACTTCCCTTGAGCGTAGCCTTTGCGCCAGGCAGCGCCCGGCTGCTTCATCATGTTTATAGCTTTGTTCTTTATTAAGAGTGTGTTTGATGGTTATTGCTTTACTACATTGCAGGTTGATTTTAGCTTTACAGAATGCAACCTCAATTTGCAATGATGTAATATCCACTTTTGCTTGTATTCCTTGCATAAGCATCTCTTCAGCTATTGTAAGTTTTGAATACAGTTCCTGCATCGCCATCTTCAACTGCCTCTGCTTGTGTAGTCCAAACCTCAGTGTCTCTCCCCTAAACCCAGCCTTTAGAGCACCCCAAATATAGCCCCATGTGGTAGAGTTACGATTAATAAGTAATAACTGCCTGATCCACTCTTTCAGATGCACAATGAATGTCTCATCGAGCAACAATTTCCTATCAAATGTAAAGGATCTAGCCTTCAAGCCTGTACTAATTGTCTGTATATCCAGAACTAAGGGGCCATGATCCGCCGTATTCTGAGGGAAAACTTGTATTTTAGCTGCAGTCAATAATACTGTTGGAACAAACAAATAATCTCACCTAACTAATTTTTGATGTGGGTGTGAATAAAATGTATAACCCGGGTCAGGATCTCGTAGAGTAGTCCAAGCATCTGCCAACCCATGCACCACCACCAAATGCTGGAGAGCCTTAAACACTTTGGGCTTCCTACCCTTGTAATTTTTAATGTCTAATTGTAGACCCTGTGGCTCCAAATGTATATTAAAGTCGCCACACATCATCAGAGTAGAAGGCCATGATGCTAATTCGACATTCAACCCCTCTAACACTGCTGATTCATCTAAATTGGATCCATATCCTGAACATACCGTAGATCTAACACTCCCTACTGTCCATTCAACAATGAGCCAATGCTCTTGTTTATATGCTAAAGCTCTTCCCGTCCCCTGCACTGTGTTTTTAGCTAGTACCGCTACCCTTCGGTTTGTGGTATATTGCTGTGTACTTAACTCTGAATATCCAAGCTCGGCTAACAAGTTGCGTTTACACCATGGGATATGCGTTTCTTTATGCAGACCAAGTCTGGGTGAATCACCCGTAGCTCTGCAACCACCCTTTGTCTCTTCCCATAATTATTCAGCCCACATACATTGAAGGAGCAGATCCGCAGCCCAAAGGACACTTCCTATCCCCAATCATAGATCGATATTTCTGATTGATCGAAGGCCATATGATTTAAATGTGTACATTTATCTTTTTGACTCTTGAACTCTCATGGATTTGTTTTATGCTATATCCCCCCCATACCCAAGTGCCCCCCATCCCCACCACCACCATCCCATGTCCCCCACCTTTCCCACCTGTGCAGGGCTTCAGCCAAAGCCCTGCCCCCCATACCTTTACCCTGAAAAGAGGCTTGAGGACCAATGGTCCCTGAGATGGATCGAGCTTCTGCCCCCCCAGATCTCCCTGCCCATCCAGTTAGTGCATTCCTTTAACTACCATACCCCTGTTGCGAAGACTAGAAAGGGGACAAAATGCCTTGTGTGAGGAGACAACATAGAGTTGCAAACGTAGAAGAGAAAAAGACCACCCTCTTACGACGACCTATATAGCAAAATTATTTAACACTGTGACCATTTTATAAAGACAGCAAATATTCTTCAGCCTGAACCTCTGTAGTAAAGAATCGCACTTGTTCGGTAAACATAACTTTGAGTTTGGCTGGACTTAGCAAATAGGCTTGAGCCCCTTTGCCTTGAAAGGGGGTGATAAGTTGGCGTAATTGCCATCTTTTTTCCACCGTCAAAGGAAAATAAACAGGACGTACAAAAAATTAAATCCCTTTCCCTGTTTTCTTTCGGTCTGGATGTGCAAGATCGTAGACAGACTCTTGAGCCATAAAGTTGTTAATTGAGATCAAAATTGCTCTGGGTCTAGGAGTGCTCTTGCCTGGCTTTATCCGCTGAGTAAAAGTAAACCTGTGTGCCCTCTGGATTTCTCAATTTCAATCCCATTGCGCCAACCCTGGGAAGGCTTCGGTAAAGAGCTCAACAATGAATTTTCACGCATCTAGTCCTTCAACACCCTCTGGAATTTCCAAAACCCATAGATTGTTGCGCCAAAGTCGGTTCTCAAGGTCTAATGAGATGTCCTCTAATCTCTCTAATGGCTTCTCACATGGTTGCACCGCTATGGCCTCACCTCTTTGCTCGGATTCAGACATAAAGGAATAGTCCAACTGCAAAGCATTGGTTCTTTCTGCATTCTCAATAGCTCTGAGTTTGTCAGCTGCTTCACCCCTTATGCGTACCGTTCTTGTACTGCTACCTGGTGTGCCCAGTATATCCATTCCCTAGTCATCTAAATTGGAGCTGCTAATTCCACTATGACCGCTGTCTGGGGAACCCCTCCTCCGATTTAAATTGGTTGTTGGATCAATCTCATCCTCAGAAGTATCAGAGGGGTCCAATAGGGAAAAAAATTATCTCCTGAATCAATTTCCTTAGCCAGCCTCTGAATAGTAATATCCCCTTGCCCATTTACCTTATCCACATAGGACGGTTCGCCTTTTTGACCATTCACTGTGTGTAATGTTCTCACTTATCTTTCTGTAAAAGAATGTTGTTCAGGTTACTAGGCTACGCTAGTTGGAATGTAGAACTAGCATCTTATGAATAGATAGTGAGCAGTTGGTTAGCAGCTGCAGGCCTCAGATGCTGGATGAGGTCTTATGTACTTGTTGGTACTTAATAAATTTAAACCTAATTTATCATAATTGGATGGACTTACTTCATTACATTTGGCGACGCTTGGAAGAAGATAAGAACCCACTTAAACTTAATTACATTTGAAGACCTCAAAACATCAAGCTTACCGGGAGTCCTGTTGTGTGAGCTGCTCGATCCATTTCAAGATAAGAGCTGGGCTCGGCGGAGAGTTGTCCTCCTTTTCATCGAGGTTGAGTGATTTAATTTTATTTCATCTGCAGAGACTCGTCACGGTATACATTGGAGCCTTTGTTCATCCTCCAACCACTTCATCGGCGATTTTGTGAGTAAAGACAAATTGTTTAATTTTTTTTTGGTGTGTGACTGAGACCCACAGTCTCGGATTTTGCCTTTCCCCGCGACCTCCAGCACAAGCTCTGCCACAAGCCTTTTCTCGAGGATGAGAGTGAGCACACTCCAACGACCGTGACTCTTGTACAACAGCGCATTGTAAAGCGCAAGCGCGTCACAAGCCTAGTATGAGTCTTTCTCTCCAACAGCTGTGGATCTTGTGCAACAGCGCATTGTAAAGCGCGAGCGCATCACGAGCCTGGCGCGAGCCTTTTCTCCCAGCCAAGCGCAAGCACGCTATTACACGCTGTCTTCGGACTGTAGGAATCTTCAACGCACGAGACGGTGCGAGTCTTCCTCTATCGTACGTCAGTTGCTGTGAAACACGCAACAGCTGTATTATTTTATCGCTGATGTGCACAGCCACAACGCGCTTCAGCTGACCTTTTGTTTACCGTTGATGCGCACAGCTACAACTTGTTTCAGTGAATGTGTAGTTTCATCGCTGATGTGCACAGTCACAACACGGTTCAACTGGTCTTCTAGTTATCGCTGATGCGCACAGCTATATCTTGCTTCATCTATTGTTTAATTTGATCGCTGATCCGCACAGCTACAATGCGTTTCAGCTGACCCTCTATTTCACCGCTGAAAAGCACAGCAAACATTCAACTAACTAAAGCGCTAATTCTCTCTGCTCATTTCTTCAACATATTAGACTATCCACTGACACACACAGTTATTACAAATTTAAGATGTTTAAAAGTGTGTCAGCTCATTTGTATGTACAGTGCTGATACACACAGCTTGCTGATTAATTTATATACAGCGCTGATACACACAGCTTGCTCTTCATAGGCGGCAAAGTGTGTCAGCTAATCTTATTTGCAGCGCTGATACACACAGCTTACTTTGTTAAGTCACTTCGCTGATACACACAGCTCTTTTATGGTTTCTAGTGTCATCCTACTTTATTTTTAACGCTCACATCACAGCCTACTTTAATAATATACAGTCTACCTGTCATTATTTTGCAAAGTTATAACACACATATTTTTTTATGTGGTGTGCTGCACTATTTGTTATTCTTTGTTTACTGTTTATCACATTACTCTCTTTTACTTTGTCATTTTTATTTATTCGCGATGCAAAACGTACCTGCTCCAACATTTTTTTCGTCATCTCCTGGGAAACCTACTCTCACATGGCTCAAATGGAAAAAAGTTTTCTCTACCTATGCCAGAGTTTGCGGTACCTCACTCAGCGCAGAAAGAAAAACATCTCTCTTAATGCATTGTCTGGGAGCAGAGGGACAAGAGGTTTATGAACATCTCCCAGATCTTCCTGAAAATGAGTCCTCCTCTCTTAATGAGTATGAAATCGCAACAAAAAACTAGACTTACATTATTTGCCAAAACTGAGCACAGTTCTTGAGAGGTACCACTTTGGTCGACGAATGCAGTAAGGAGAAGAGACTGTTGAACAATATATTACAGAACTTAGAAAGCTAGCATCAACATGCAATTTTGGGGCATCATTAGAAGAATGTTTATGGGATCAGTTGATGTTGGGCTGTAATGTGGATAAAGCAAGAGATAATCTTTGGCAAAGAGACAGTCCTTCTTTACCTGAGGTGATTACGATAGCGAAAACTTATGAGCATTCCAAAGTGTGTTTAGACACAATAGATAAAGCGTCTCAAGTTGTTAAAGAACATTCTTCTGCTATGAAAGTAAAATATAGCAAAGACAACAATGACAAGAAGGAGAAAGAAAATAATATTATTCAATCTTCAACTCAACCTAACACTTCCGAAAATTCAAAAAGTAATGTTGGTTTTCAATCCAGTTCTATGAAATATTTTTCTGGCAAGTGTTTTAGATGTGGTAATGCAGGTCATATGGCAAACTTCAAAGATTGTCCGGGGTGGAAGGCATCTTGCACTTCTTGTGGACGTAAAGGACATTTTACCAGATGCTGCAGATTGGGTAAAAGTCAAAGAAACGTAAAGGAGGTAGATCTGCTTGAAGACGACATTGAAGAAGTTAAAATTTATCATATTAAAAAATCTGAGGGTGATTCTCCCATTGATGTGGTCAGTGATTCTCCGGTGAAGATGCTTTTCAATGCTGGGGCAAAAATCACCTTGATACCTAAAACCTTTTATGATCAATTTCTTTCAATTTCTTTCAAAGAAGATTGTCTTATCAAAACCTGACATACATCCTAGAGGATATGGTGGAAAAGTGATACATCTGTTGGGTTGGTTCTGGGGTACAATTGATTATAAAAGCAGGATTGTTTATTCTATATATCCATAAGAGGTGACTCTTTGCTGAGTTGGTTTAATCAATGGGATCTTCATGTCTTTTTAGATCCAAACCTAACACCTTCAATCTATCTGGGAGATCTACCCTCCGTCAGTCAAGTTGGAAAAGATTCCAAATCCTGGGTCAACCGGTTCCCACAGGTTTTTAAAAAAGAACTGGGCTGTCTCAAGAACTATATGCATCAGATAAAAATTATTTTGGGTTATCAACCTAAGGCATCAAAGGTCCGAGGTGTTCCTTTTGCAATGAGAGACAAGATGAAACTTGAACTAGATAAACTTAAAGAAAATAATATTATAGAGGAAGTTGAAGCTACTGAATGGATTTCTCCCATAGTTATGGCCCGTAAAGCCAATGGAAAGGCCAGGCTATGTGTGGACCTTAGAGAGCTAAATAAAGCAGTGGTCGTTGATCATTATCCACTCCCGAACATCAGCGAGATGTTATGCTCACTTGGTGGTGCCAAACATTTTTCTTAGCTGGACTTGACCTCAGCCTACCACCAAGTGAGGCTACATCCTTCTTCTCAAGATTTGACTGCCTTTACAACGCACATTTGCACCTTTAAGTTTTTAAGAATTCCCTTTGGGCTAATTTGGGCGGCTTCGGTGTTTCAAAGAGTCATGCAACACGTCCTTGAAGGTGTCGAAGGTGTAAAAATTTACCAAGACGATGTTTTGATTTTTTGTTCCAATTCTATGGCGCATGATCACAGATTAAGTTCAGTCTTCAGAAAAATGAGTGCTGCAGGTTTAACATTAAGAGCAGACAAATGCAAGTTTGATGTATCCGAAATTGAATATTTGGGTCATTACATATTGTCAAATGGAATCAGACCTAAGTCTGCTTTAGTAGAGTCTATTTCAAAACTCAACACTCCTGAAAATAAAGAAGAACTTGTAAAAGTCTTGGGAATGGCAGAATTTTATAATTAGTTTGTTCCAAATTTTGCCAGTGCGGCAAGTCATTTTAGGGATCTATTAAAGAAAGGCTGTGAATTCACTTGGTCGAATGAGTGTGAGGAAGAATTTAATCACTTAAAAATGTGTCTCAACAAAGCTCAAGATCTCAGCAGCTTTGATCAAAAGTACAAATCTTATTTGATGACGGATGCCAGCTCTAAAGGCATAGGGGTGGTTTTGTTTCTGAAACCTGAAGGATCTTAGAAAGTGGTGGTATTTATGTCAAGGCCTTTAAGAGGTGCGGAGTGTAGTTACTCAGTGGTGGAGAGAGAAGCCTTGGCCATTTATTGGGCCATCTGGAAATTAAGAAAGTTTCTTTGGGGAGGTGATTTCAAAGTTTTAACGGATCACAAACTTTTGAAGGAACTATTCGAAAAGAAAGGTGTAGATTTCATATCACACCGAATTCGTAAAGGGCGGTTGCCTTGCAAGAATTTGAGTTTGTTGTTTCATATTTGCCAGGTGTTAGTAATACCTTGGCAAATTGCTTGTCTAGATTGTCTGGTATCAATGAAGAAACTCGAGAGGGTGGTTATTTTGGTGGTGATGATTTTGATGATGGGGTGGATGTCTGCCTTATTAGTGAAGGTGTTATTTCTGAGGATGAATGGAGAAATGCTCTAGAGAAGGATGTCATTTTAAAAAAGGTGGTAGGGATGGTAGTGAATGGCTGGTACGACAAGAAGGTGTGTTAGATTAGACATTGTTGGGCTATTGGCAAGTCAAGGATGTACTTACGGTGGTAGATGGAATACTATTGAGGGGAACCAGACTGATTCCTTCAAATGTTTTATGGTCAAAATTATTAAGTCATGCCCATGCGAGTCATATGGGGATCGGTAAGATGAAAGAAAGGTTGAGGGAAGCCTATTGGTGGCCGGGCATGGATGTCTGGATTGAAATAGAAGTTCGGAATTGTCATGAATGTGTATACTCTGACAAGATATTAAAATGTAGAACACAGGGGGCGTGGCTAAGATGGCGGCGGAGTAGGACGTGTTTCTCTGTCCGGCACCGCCTGTAATTTGCATTGAGTATCTGCCCTTCTGGTGCCCATCCACGCTGGACAGTGGGCGAGGGCACTCCTGCTGACCTGCTTGTACCGGTGAAATGCCTATTTTAGGGATCGGCGGTGGCATTCTGTCCTGAAGCGTGCCATCCAGCCCCGGCCTTGCTGCGGCCCGGCGAGCCTGGTTGTGGGGTTCTGCTGTTGGAGGCCTCGGTGAGGCGGAGCCCCAGATTCTTTCGGGGATTTCAGGCCATTTTGTGCGGCTGGCAGGAGGAGCGGCCTGTGTCTGCCGAGGTGATTCTCCCAATCTGGCTGAGGGGCGGACCTGCGATATTGCTGAGGGGTGGACAGGCTGACATACGCCCTGCTGCGAGGCTGTGTGCTGCCCGCCATTTTTTGTGACTGGAGGGAGGAGCGGCCTGTGTTTACGGAGGCCGGGAGCAAGTGCGACCTGGAGATCGGTGGAGCTGGCGCCCCTTCCCCCGAAGTGCTGGACCCAGAGGACTCGGGTGTCTGGTGCTTTGCCTTCCCTCCTGTGCCTGTGGGGATCTGCGGTGTCTGCAAGGTGGCGTGGAGGAGAGGAGGGAGTGAGAAGCGGCTCAGGCACCCGCCTTGGTGAGACCCATAGGACTCGGGTGTCTGGTGCTTTGCCTTCCCCCCTGTGCCTGTGGGGATCTGCGGTGTCTGCAAGGTAGCGCGGAGGAGAGGAGGGAGTGAGAAGCGGTTCGGGCACCCGCCTTGGTGAATTGGCAGCGGTCGGGGCCCCCTCTGGGCGAATGTGCGCTCCCGCGCCGCGGTGAAGTGCTGAGGTGTTGCCTGGGCCCCGCCGGCTACAAAGGTGTGAGGTGAGGAGTGGAGGGGCGGCTGGCCCGGAACTCGGTCTGCGGGCCGGCGGACGGTGGGAGGCCCCCACGGGTGGCATAGGCGGTGGGCCTCGTTTCCTGACCTGTGCGTTGAGTGCTTTGTGGCCCCCTCCCGGTCTTCATTGTTTGTCGTACCGGAGGTACAGCGGCCCTGCGGAGGGGCGTGGGTGTCCCTCAGGCGGAGGCCTCATAGGAGTGTGTGGCAGTGGACTCTGCGGCCTGGCAGCGGTCCGGTGCTTTTGAGGACTTTGGGAGCTTTATATTGGCCCGTATATCGGTGGGTGGTGTCTTGGTGGTTAGCATCTCCCCTGCTTCATTGGGTGCTCCCTGGTGCCTGAGACTGTGTGAGTGCCCCCGCCGGAGTCATGAGCTCTGCGGCAGTGGTGGTGAGCGCTGGGGCAGCCATTTTCTTGAACTGAGGCCTGCTCACCCGTGTCAAGCTGAGGAGAGGGTGAGACCTGGTGAGCCGGGAAACGGCTTGAGAGCTGGCCTTGGCGAGGCGGTTGCTGTCTGCCTGAGGCCTGGTGCTCTTTGGGACATAAAGGGGCCTTTAATCGGCCCGTATATCGGCGGGCGGTGCCTTGGAGATCAGCTTTCCCCCGCTTTACTGGGAGCTCCCTGAGACCTGTGAGAGTGCGCCGCCAGTGTGGTGGGCACTGCAGAGGAGGTGGTGAGTGCAGGGGCAGCCATTTTCTTGATCTCCAGCCTGCCCACGTGTGCTGAGCATCCGGGCCGGTGGGACCTGGTGTGGCGGGAAGTAGCCTGGGTCCTTGCTTTGATGGGGCATTGGGCCCCCCTGTTGGGCGCTCTGACGGTGGGTCAGCGGACGGCGAGAGGCTTGAGAGAGCAGAGGGTGTTGGGCCTTCTGACCTATCGTGGTTCAGCAGAGAGAGTGTGGGGAGGCTCTCAGCGTGGCCTGTGAGGAGGACTGTGTTTGCGGTAGAGGCGAGCCTTGGCCCACCCCTCTATGGTGGTCGTGATTACTCGGCAGCACCGGGTCCTCGGCGAAGTGCATGAGCACTGGGGTCGCACTTCGGAGTGCGGTGCTCCTTTCTTTTCTCTGGCTGGGTGCCGCAGTGAAGAGTTCCTTGGTGCTGTGGGTAGAGTTGCGGCGCTTCCGGCTGGGACTCGGGGCAGCAGGCAGTGCATAAGCTGAGATAGCCCTTGCTCTGAGGCGGCCTTGAGCAACCGGGGGTTCCGGACGCCTCCCGGTTCTGCTCCTCAGTGGTTCTGCTGTGTTGAGAGGACCCGGGGAAAGTAGGGGGCTCACCATTGGCCCGTGCAGCGGCGGGCGCTGTTTCCCTGCGGTGTTTTGGACCTGAACTACTGGGTGAGGCAGGGGGGCTGCTGAGGCCCGTTTGCGCCCTGCCGGGTCCCTGCCAGCACTGTGATGTCAGCCTCCAGAAAAAGACGAGACAAACCTCTGAAGGACCTGCTGCAAAAAGCAGTGGGCCGGGCTACCTCGCAGTTGGATGCCCAGCCCTCCCAATCTGAAGATATTGACTCGCCGGCGACTAAGGCATTCATGCTGGAGTTATTCGTGGCCATCAAAGGAGGACATCTCAGAGCTCCGCTCTCAGCTCTCCTCGGATGTGTGGGAGATGCAGTGGGATGTTGACGCCATTAGGGAGCGAGTTGCAACCTTGGAAGACCATGACCTGGGCACTGCCGGCGACATTCACCAGCTGCAGCAAGATGTCCTCCGCCTTACGGAGCAAAACTTAGATTTGCAGCCCCACGCTGAAGTCCTGGAGAATCGGTCACGGGGGAATAACATTAGAATTCGAGCGGTCCGGTGGAAAGGGGAGGGGGACAATCTGCGCGAGTATGTCGAGGCGCTGTTCCGGAAGATTCTTGGCGAAGGGGAAGAGCGGGACATTCAGCTGTACCGTGTCCATCGCGTTGGCCTGCCGAGGGGTGCCGAGGCTCCACCACCGGACATCCTGGTGTGTGTGCATGACTTCCAACTTAAAGAACGGATCCTTCGCAAAGCCCACAACCTCAATCCTGTGCAGTTTAGGGACCATCAACCGGCACTCTTTCAGGACTTACCGGCCTCCACCCTCATCAGGCGCAGAAGCATTAAACCTATCACTACCTACCTGCGGGAGCAGGGCATCCCTTATTGATGGGCGCATCCGTTTCGGATTATACTTAGGTACAAGGGCAAAGCTCCGCAAATCCGCTCATTGGATGGTGCCTTCGAGGCGCTGGGGTTGGAGCGGCCCACATCTAGAGCCGAGGCCATTGGATCACCTACTTGTCAGCGCAGACGCTCTTCCGAATGGCAGCGAGTTGGGCGGTCTACTCCGCCGGAGAAGCCGGACCTGTCCGAGAGCCTACTGGAGAGGGAAGCGGCAGTTTCTTCAGTGGCGCTGGTGACTGACAACACTGGTTCCCTGAGGCCCACAAGCTTGGGTCTTCCTGTGGCACTGGAGGTGGGACACTTGGGGAGAGAGAGTGCTTGTTTCGCTCTTTTGTCCTTGGGTATCGGATGTGCCCTGTACCAGGGTTGGGTGAGGCCCTAGGATGGTGCCATGTTCCCCAACAATTGGTTCTGTCAGACAGACTACAGTCAACACTTAAGACTCTTGATGTTTTTGTTTTTCTGTGTTGTTCCACATTTTCACATGGGGTGGAGGGTCGGTTTGGGGTTGTTTTTGGGGCTCCGCATCAGTTCTCCTGGTGGCCGGGTGTAGGTTGGGTTTGCAGGCTGCTCACCGCGATCCCTTCGGTGCTACTGTCCTGAGGTTCTGCATTGGCTCTTCCCTTCTCTCCAGGGGGTATAGGTAGGGACCTGAAGATAATAAGCCTGAATGTTAGGGGCCTGGATAATCCTGTCAAGCACACGGCCGTCCTTTCCCTATTGGAGAATGCAGAAGGGGATGTGTGTTTGTTACAGGAGACTCACCTCCTCCCTTGGGATACTAAACGTTTGAAGGACAGGCGATTTCTTGTGCAACTGTGGTCCTCGGGACCGGCAAAGAAACTTGGGGTGGCGATCCTTTTTAGTGCTCGCGTGCATTGTAAAATTCTGTCCCAGGTGGAGGGCGGTTCCTGGCTATCCGGGTACAGTGGGGGGATACGCAACTAATGATGGGGTCCTTATACGCTCCGAATGAACGACAAGAGCCCTTTCTGCGGGCGGCCCTCTCTGAAGCGTTGGCGGCCCCGGATGCCTTTGTGCTAGTGGATGGGGACCTGAATTTAGTAATGGATTCGGGGATGGACAGGTCTGAGCTGCGGTCTCACTTAACGGGAGTGATGTCACAGGGGGGAAGCAAGGGTTGCTAGAGGGTGGATTGCATGATGTGTGGCGCATCCAGCATCCCCTTGAGCGCAATTATTCTTATACAGCGGGGACAAAAGGGGAAGGATGTTAGCACACAGGTTGTGAGCACGAGCGCAGCTGACGGCCATTCAATCCATTCGGGATTCTCAGGCAGTGGAGCATACCACGGATGCCTACATTGTGGACTCTTTTCGGCAGTTCTATCAGGGCCTGTATAAAGGTGAGACATCGGACGCTGAGAAAATAGCAGCTTACTTGGCGTCCTCTGCCATCACGCCTCTTCTTAAGACTTCAGCAGATGCTTTAGATGCCGCGATCCGTATAGAGGAGGTCATATTCGCAATTGCTCGCCTGAAGGTAGCGAAGTCTCCGGGGCCGGATGGCTTCTCTGCCATCTTTTACAAAACTTACTGTGTGGAGCTGGCTCCTTTTTTAACCCGCCTCTTTAACTCCTTTTTGGATTCGGGAGAGGTGACTACCTCCATGTCGGAAACGGCCATTACGGGTATCCTCAAGCCCAGGAAGGATGCTAAAGAGTGTGGATCGTATCGTCCGATCTCGCTCCTTAACAATGACGCCAAACTCTTTGCAAATATCCTGGCAGCGAGACTCAGCCCGCTGATGGATGGAGTCATAGAGCCCGACCAAGCGGGCTTTATTCCTAAACGACAGGGGGAAGATCACACTAAGCAGCTTCTTCACCACAGATCGGGTTCACCGTTCTCGGGCACAGGCCCTTTTTCTGTCTATTGATGCAGAGAAGGCTTTTGACCGGGTGGACTGGGAATACCTATTTGCGGTATTGAAGGCCTTTGGTCTGGGCGACAACTTTGTGCGATGGGTGCGCTGCCTTTATGCGGCACCTAAGGCGGCGGTTTGGGTGAACGGGTGCATGTCAGCTCTCTTTTCTATCACTAGAGGTACACGCCAGGGGTGTCCCTTATCCCCGCTGCTATTTGCGCTTTATATGGAGCCTTTTGCCCAACGTATCCGTTCCAATGTGGGTATATCGGGGATTCAGTATGGCGCTGCTATGCATAAAATTAGCTTATATGCTGATGATGTGATCTTGTCGCTCACTCAACCCCACCCCTCCTTGCGGCATCTATCAGGAGAACTCCTTGAATTTAGTAAGGTTGCGGGGTTTAAAGTAAATTTTTCCAAATCGCAAATACTCAACATTTACGTTCCTGATGCCGAGATGCAGGATTTGCGCCAGGACTTTGCCTTCCAGTGGGTAAAATCGGATATTCAGTACTTTCGAATTCGCCTAACTTCCTCTGTAGCCAAAAAGTCCTCTCTTAACTACAAACTGCTGGTGGATCAGACGGCCAAGTCGCTTTCGGACTGGGCCCGTCCTAACTTGGCTTGGTATGTGAGGTTGACGGTGCTCCCGCGTATCCTGTACCTCTTTCAGATGCTGCCTTTGAATCCCCCGCCGGGTACTCTCCAGAAACTACAGGGACTCCTTAATACATTTTTGTGGGCAACAAAGGGCCGAGACTTGCTTTATCTCTTGCTACTGCTCCTAAATCTGCAGGTGGGATGGGTTTCCACTTGCTGAAAGTCTACTTTCAGGAGGCATGTCTGCGTTTTATCCTTGAGTGGAATAGGCCCTGGTCCAGCAAACATTGGAACTTTATGGATCAGACAGTGGCGGGGTGTAATATTTGGCATGAGCTATGCCTGCCTCGTAGGCACAGAGCGTGGGGCCTCTACTCTTACCCGGTGACATCGCCGACTCTGAAAGCTTGGGACCAATTGGCAAAGCGCAGGGCGTGAACTACTTTTCCCTCCCCTATGACTCCCATTGTTGACAACCCAGATTTCCCTCCGGGTTGTGCGTCTCCGATCTTCCATCGCTGGAGGGAGGAGGGCTGTAAAAGGGTGGGCTCCCTCTTTGAACTTGACAGCCTGATTCCGTTTCGCCAGTTCCGTACCGACTATTTTTCTCTACAGAGTCCGATGCTTTCTCTCACTCGCAGGTGGCGCATTGGGTGACCCAGCCTTCTAACTTTGCTTCTATGTCTCGTCCTTTGACGACCTTTGAAAAATGGGTGGTTTGTAAAAAGGACGACTGTAAACTTATATCTGACCTATATGCTATGATTATGACGCACCCCAAGTCGCAGCGCAGGATGGTGCAGGTTCTCTGGGAGACGGAACTGGGACACCCGTTGACACGTAGGGAATGGGAGCACGTTTTCTATTGTGTGCATCACACCATCGCTAATGTGGCGGGTACTGAGTCCGCCTATAAGATGGCCACTTATTGGTATTATACCCCAGCATGTATCAAGGCTTGGGATGCAGCGAAATCAGGCCTTTGTTGGAGGGGGTGTGGTTCCTCGGGTACTCTGACGCACCTGGTGTGGCATTGCCCGAAGTTAGAGCGGTATTGGAAAGCGATTCTTGATGACCTAGACGATGCCTTCCAAGTAACATTCCCCCGAGCACCTGAGCATACGTTATTGGAGCTTCCCCATACCAAATCATTTCCTTTGCGCTCGTTGAGGGGTAGGCAGATTGCATTAGCTTTACTGGCAGCGCGGCTAGTTATTCTGGCACAATGGGGTTCCCCGGCCTCACCCGACCCGCAGGATTGGATTAGAAGACTCTGGCACCTTTTAGCTATGGTTTGCCTTTCACTAAGCATGGCTGGGAAGTGCAGCGATATTTGCGGAACTGTGGAGCCCATTCTTGCGTCTCCTGTCCAGGGACCTGTAACGGGCGCGGGAGTGAAGGGCAGGAGGCGTGTCTTAGTTGTATTAGGCTTTAATGTGGCAAAAAGGTAGTCTGTACAAGTTTTTCGGGTAGGGACAGTTCGACGGGGTGAGCGGCTTCTCAAGGCTCGTCTGCTTCGGGGTTTCTCCTTCTCGCCTCTCCGATGTCTTTCGGGGCTCCATCGAGTCGAGGCTCCTTCGATGTCCGTTTTGCCTCTCGATACAAACAAACACAGCAAGACGTGAGTAAGGTGCTCCACAGTTACAAGTGCTCAGGGGAAAAGGAGTGAGGTAGCACAAAACCAGTGTCACACTCAATCTTAGTTCGGCCTGTGAAGGTGGGGGGGGTCTGGTGCTCAGGGAAAAGGATACCGGGACAAGGGAATACCCAGGACTACGTGGTGGAAGTGCCCTTCCTTCCAACCCAGCCCCTGATTTTACTCCGTACCTGGGCTAGCCACACACCTCCCCCGGGTGTGTGGCTGGGCGGCTCGTGGGGAGGTTGGCCTCCTGGCTTAACCTAGGTCTCAGGCGCCGCTTCTCCACAGCTCTCCACTTCCTCCGATCTTCTCCTCGTCTCTGCAACACTCCTCAGCTCTCTCCGTTGCTCTTCCTTCTCCTTTCTCACGTCTCCACTCCGGGTGAACAAGCACACCAGCTTCTCCAAGACTTCCGTATTTGACGCACCGGCGTCCTCGTGTAGCCCCGCCCACTCGTCCTCAGACTGGAAATTAAAGGGCCAGTAGGTGTCCATCTCCTCGTCCCGAGAGCCTATTCCCCCGTCGATATCAGGCAAGTCATTCTGTGAAGGGCAAGAAAGAGGGGGGATAGGTATGGATAGTCCTTGAAGGGTCCCTGCCACTTGGTCCAGAGGGGTACGCCGGTACACCCCGTTACAGGACCTGAGAGAGGTCACGTGCCCGAAGTATCTCCAGATCCTTCAACCTATCCTCTTAGAGCCTTGGGGATCTGCTAAGATTTTGTAAGCAGTGATGGGTGGGTCTAGGGGCGGTAGAGAGTATGAGGAGGTAGTCAAGACTGATGCCGAGGTGGGTGGGCGGGGGGGTGGCTGTAGGGAGGTTTGGGGGGTGGGGGGAAGGGGTGTTTCTTTGGTTTATGTCTGTTTCCTCTGTTTTAAAATGGTAACCTTTGGATGGACCTTTCAAGGAAAAACATTTTTTATCTTCAAATTCGAGTTTTATGATCCCTACATCAATATAATTGAGATTTTTTAGTAAGTACTACATATTCTACCGCTAGAAACGTATCTAGTTGTCAGTATCCTAAATAACCTGATTTTATAAAATAACCTCTACATAATTGTACATTTCAGAGAAAACCATTACACAATTAATAGAACTTAAAGAACAAACGACTTCACTTGACAGTGGGTCCAGGCTCTACTTAGAAATAAGTAAGTAGACTTAAAAAGACTCTGTCTCTGATACAGGCTATTGGAGCACCGTTCGTGGGGTGTAGCCTCTTAAATTCCCCATTTTCTTATCTTTTTTATTCATCTTTGATATTATGTTATCCTTTAGTCTGGTACTACTCTAAGTTACCTTTATCTAATAGTTTTTCATCATTTTTCTATCACTTTTCTATCTTCTTTTTCTTCACCTAACCTAACTATAGATATTTAGATCTTAATAATGAAGTGCAGGCACCAACAGTGGAATGGTGTTAATATTTGGCCTGTAGACTAAGATAATCAAAGGTTAAAATTTGTGACATGATTAATCGATTATGTTATATGATGTTATTGTTACATATACATGTTAAAAATGATACATTTTTGTAATTTAAAAAAAACTTTTTATGTTTTAGGTTTATGGTAGTAAGTTCCTGAAGAAGGCGTACATTACGACGAAACGCGCTTCGAATTGTTACTACTAGATTTATTATTAATTGTATAAACTTTTTTGTTTATTGATTGTTTTATTAATTGTATTCATTATTAATTGAAATATTGTGATCCTGATCCCAATTTGTTATGATATGTATGTATTATGTTGTTTTTGACTAATTATGTAATAAAATCAAGACACCTTATTATATAGACATCTTTCCTGTCTCTTTGGTCTCTATGATACCCTCCGACTGTATAATTATGTTTTTGTTCATGTAGAATTGCCTAGGAATTGGTTTTTCACATATGTTTTATTCCCTGTCCTAGGAATCAAATGATCAAAGTTCAGGGGGCCATTGTTTATTCCCTACACAATTAAAAAGGTAACCATGCATCTGCACTGACTACTTGTTGTGGCCCGATGCTTCCATCGCGGGGTCGCCCTCCGGTGTGTAGGCCCGAACACCGTGTCTGGTGCTCATTGAATATGCTCTGCCGGCCAGTGGATGTAGGCAGTCGAGCTGTGTTCTGCGATACTTTACCACTCAATAAAAATGATTGATTCTAAAATGTAGAACACAACCCATGGTAATAAGAGAAGAATCGGAGGGACCGTGGGTGGATGTGGCCATTGATATTATGGGTCCAATAAAGCTGAGATCTAAGGACTCTTATGTTCTAGTGTGCATGGACATGTATTCCCGTTGGCCGGAGATTAAGGTTGTAAATTCTGTAGTTTCATCGGTTGTTATTGAGTTTTTTGGATTCCCTTTTTGAAAGAGAAGGTTTCCCTAAGTCTCTTATCGGATAATAAGGTACAATTTACTTCCTCTATAGTGGAAGACTTTTTGTCTGTGAGGGGGATCAAAGACAAGTAGGCAGCTCTATACCACCCTGAGAGCAACGGGGTTGTTGAAAGGTTTGTAAAGGTTTTGAAAGAAACGTTGCAGCTTGCTATTGCGTCTGGTGCTGATTGGGAGACTGCCTTGAGGAGGAAAGTGAGAGAATACAAGTTTACTCCACATTCGTCTAAGGTGTTTCCCCTTTTCAGTTGTTCAAGAAAAGGATTCCTTCCATCGAGGTTTGTCCCTCTCGAGTTTGTGTAAAGGGAATGTTGGTTGATGAAAATGCAATGTCTACTGGGGATTGGAATGAAAGAGAGAGAATGGTCAAGGAGAAGAGGACATGTTGGTTTGATGTGAGAAAAGCTGTTTAAAAAACAAAAGTTTCTATAGGTAATTGGGTAAAAATAAAATCTCCTCACTTAGGCAAAGCCGGCTCAAAGTTCAGCATACCCTTTAAAGTTATTAAGGTGTTCAAAAATGCCATTTGCACCAATGATCATAAGGTGTGGAATCTTAACAGAGTAGTTAAGTGTCAAGGAGCAGGCTCTCAACCTTGTGTTGTATTAAAATATACTGATGTTAGGATGCCTGCTAGGCCACGTAGGTTTATTAGAAAATCTGCTAGATATCAAGATTAGATTTATTGCATGATGTTTTTTTTTTTTAAATCAATTATTTATTAATGTTTATTTTTTATTAATTTAATCTATCTCTTTTATTGTGTGGTATTGAGGGGGAGGTGATGGAATGTTCTCACTTATCTTTCTGTAAAAGAATGTTGTTCAGGTTACTAGGCTACGCTAGTTGGAATGTAGAACTAGCATCTTATGAATAGATTGTGATCAGTTGGTTAGCAGCTGCAGGACTCAGATGCTGGATGAGGTCTTTTTTCCTCATTTATATATGATATGCACAATAATTCAAGATTTGGTGTCTCAGACCCTTCCAAGTGTGTGAAGGATACATTTTGTAAATTACCGGTTTGGTTACACCCCCGCGGGGGAGAAGAGGATACATTGTATCTCCAAAACCACACCTTCATCTGCTTGTCGAGGTTTCCACCTTAGTCTTGAAATTTTGGTGGCCAAAGTAACCCCCTACCTCGGAGGGTGGCCATACAGACCCGTCCCCCGGACAGTTGTCTGTTGCATAATATTTAATCATAGGACTTGGAAATCAAAAAAAAAAAAAAGAAAAGAAAAAAAAAGGAAAGGGGAAAGAGAACAAGACCAATCTAGATACAGCAAAATTCAATTTTCCTTGTTCAAGTAAACATATCTATATGTGTATCGTTGTTATCTTGGCCCAGGCCTCCCAAATTTCCCAAAATGTTGTCTTTTTTGAGCGGGTACTAGCTTCGTCCAGCCTAGATATCCTCTGAATGGATCGAATCCATTCCCCTTCCGTGGGAGGGCATGGTGATATCCATTTAATACAAAGCTCCCTGCGTGCTAATAAGATCAGAACAAATAGTAATGCCTTATGGTTTTTTGTAAATGCTCTACCCTCTACTTCCCTCGGGGCTACTCCAAAAATTACTGTTAAAGATGTCATATTCATTTCCCTCTCCATTATGTCAGCAATGATCTTACCCACTTTACTCCAGTATAACGCAATAGCAGGGCAGCTCCAGAACATGTGGATCTTGTTGGCCTTTTCTTCTCCACATTTAAGACATTTCTTGATCACTTGGGTGCCCATTTTCGATAGCCTTTGGGGGGTCCAATAAGCCTTGTGGACTTTAAAAAAGTGATTTATTTTTTAAAGAAGCAGCATTTACATGTGACCATAGGAGAGACATAGATACTTGCCCGGTTTTTTCCAGGTCTTCATCTGGCAGGATCTTCTTCCATATTTCCGTAAATGAGGCCTGCTCCTCTTCTCCATTCTGAATGAATAGCCAATACCATTCTGCTACCTCTTTTTTTTGTTACCATATGAGCAGATCTTAAATGCCAAGTTCGGGCTCCCTTTTAGTTCCTTTTCTATTGCTTTTGTCCAGCTCAGCATTTGGTAGTATTTGAATTTTGAAACTTGATTTCCAGTGGTTGCTATTAAATGTGGCCATGAGATCAATTCTGCATCGATTATTAGTTGACCCCAAGTATTAATCTCGCATTTTTTCAGTGGCAACGCCAAGGCATCCATCATACATGGTGGCAACCCAGGCGAGTCCCAGATTGGGGTAATATCATTGTAGTATGTGATTTTTAGAATTCGTGTCACTTGAAACCAAAGCTTTGCTGCTGACATCAGAATCTTTAACTTTATCCTTTTAAAAAACTTGGAATGGCCGAATTTAAAAAAATAACATCCGGCTTGTTGAGTGCTGTCTCTAGCTAGTGCTTTAAATAGAGGAGAGAATCTGGAGTCCTCCCACATCAGTTGACGAAAGTTCTTTAATTGAAATGCACACATGTATAAAAACAGGTCCGGGCTTGCAATCCCTCCATATTCCTTTTTCTTTCTGAATTTTCTGTGTGCAATCCGCGGACGTTTATTCCCCCAGATAAAGCTAGAGAAAAAACCCGGAACTTTCTTAAACCATATTTTCGGGAACTCCAGCGGAATATTGTTAAACAGAAATGTATATTTTGGTAGAATGGACATTTTTTCTAGGTTAGATTTGCCTAAAAAAGAGAGACACAGAGCCCCCCAAGAGTGTAATTGGGATCTTACTTCTTTTGTTACTGTATCAAAATGAACTTGAGCGATTTTATCTATATTTTGGACTATCTGAATTCCAAGATATTTTATCTCTTTTTTTTCATAGACACTGTAGAAGTTTGTGTTCCATTTTAATAACTCTGTTTTTTGTTGGTTGAGGAGATAGCCTGAGACCTTTCCAAAGTTTTCTATTTCTAACCAGATTTCTGTATACGACTTTTCTAGATCCCCTGTAAAGACGATTAAGTTGTCTGCATATAGCCCGGTTTTTTTCTCCCAACCGTTACAGGTAAAAGGAATGATTTTCTGAGAATTTCTTAATTTGCTGACTAGAGGCTCGATATACATATTAAAAAGTAACGGTGAGAGGGGGCAGCCTTGTCTGGTTCCTCTCCCAATCTGTATTGCTCTGGTTAGCTTTCCATTAACTAGGATTCTGGCTGAGGGGTTCTTATAGATGGCCTTGATGGCTGCCAAGCATTTTTCCCCCAAGTCAAAGGATTGTATCACTTTAAATAGGAATGCCCAGTTAACTCGGTCAAATGCCTTGGCGGCATCAAATGTCATTACCGCCAATGGATGAGGTCTTATGTACTTCTGGGTACTTAATAAACTTAAACCTAATTTATCATAATTGGATGGACTTACTTCATTACACTGTGCTCACTGTGTTCACTACAGCGGAAGTGTCTTTAAAGGGGTCTTTATCAAACAATATATTCTGGCTAAGTGCAGGCTCACCTATATACCAAGTAGCACAAGCCCCTTCCCAGTTGTCTCTTTCCTTGTCCTTTTTCCCTTCCTTTAGGATATTGATATTATCGGGAAACATCCTTTACAACGAAACTTTTACAACGCAGTGCTTTTACAACGCAGGTTTTACAACGAAAACCATTACAACGCATTGCGCTGGGGGGCGCTCTAGGATAGGGAATAGATTTAATTTACTATCCAACACCTTCCCTAGTGTCCATGGGGACTGGAGTTGGAATAGTAAGTTAAACTATTCACTATCCAGCACCCCAAAGCGCTATGCGTTGTAAAGGTTTCGTTGTAAAAACTGCGTTGTAACCGCATGCGTGGTAAAAGCAGGCACTGTAACGTCATACATCCGATATTATCAGGCCTGCCCCTGATTTGGTAGGCCCTTTCTACATCCGCATCCTTCTGTCCCCAACCAGTATTCGCGGTTCCCCCATTTGCCAATCTATCCATCTGCCTCATGAACGGGGCCAGTGTATGGAGGGGTGGGCTGTTTTTTCACTTTCCTTAATAGAAATAAAGAGGGCACAGTTCGCTTATCGATATTGTCACCACGTGTGCTTTCTCTTTTTTTGCTTCTTTCAGCTGCCAGGTCCCCCACACTGCCATTTTTCCCAACTCGTCCGGTATTCCCCGTTGCTGTACTGCCACTGCCTCCAACCTCCACAGGATTTCGTATTCTTCTGCGTTCCGCTTTCGGAGGCATCGCCGAAGCCGAGTCCGCCAGGTCAACCCTGCCTCCAGTCCTGAGACTCCTTGCATGCAGAAACCCGGAAGACCGCCAAACCAACTCCAGGATCCACAACACGGAGATACGAGAAGTCACTGCGCCGGACCAGGCACACCAGAGCATACCACTGCACTGAGTAGGTCTGAGTAAGTCTTTTCCTGGATTTTTAGCTCCCAGTACATTTTCGTCAATGCGTAATGGGGGGGGGGGGCATGAAGGTCCGGGAACTTGAGCTCATACAACCGTCTGTGCGGTCGCCATCTTGTCTCCTAACCACCTTAAATGGGGAGGGGTTTGTAGAGTCGTGCTCTAGTCTTCGCGAGTTGCGTCATGACGCAACACGCGAAGACGCCAGTCAAGGAGCGAGTGCGCATGCGCGCCAGATGCGGGTGTCGGAGCGAAAGGACGCTCGGCGCTCTTCCTGTGGTAGAGAAGAATAAAGCAATCTTTCCCCCCATAAGTTGGGTCTGTCTCCTCATTGCTCCACACGATTGGAGCATCATCACAGGGTTAACGATAGGAAGTGCTTTAGGTGCGGGCAGATGTGGCAGATATTGTACACATATTCTTTATATGTGGGCGCTTGTCCAATTTTGTGAAGCATATTGAGAAATTCCTCTGGGAAATAACTGGGGCACTCATAAATATCTCAGCCTCTGCCATGCTCTCAGGGATGGAGGTGCACGTGTGGGTGGGGCACCTAACATACAAGCATCGCTACATAATCTTCCTGGTGACGGCGGTGGCCAGGCTTTGTATTGCTTCTATGTGGCTTCAGAAGGACGCCCCTACTTTTGAGCAATGGAGATCTAGATTTTACACCATTTTTAACCTTGAAAACAGTTTATATACTCTCAAAAGCTTTGGTAGGAGAAAGTTGGGTATGCAGATATGGGGCCCCATGGTTGCACATATGAAGGACTGAGTACCTATTGTTAATAGCTATGTATGGTGTATTTATTTATATACATGTAACATTCTTTTTTGCCTACTTTTAAGCCTCAAAGGAATCCTAATCTTTGTATCTTCTTTTACCAGCTTTTACTAAGACTGTGTTAATGAATTATGATGTGTTCTTGTTTTATCATGGATTAAAATTAAAAAGGAAAATTTATAAAAAAAAGAAAAAAGGTGACAGGCACACATGAAATGGTTAACATTTTTGTACATCTCTGCCATTTAAACTTGTGAGTCAATTCTGCCAATCATATTTTGAATAGTTAGACAATGTAATTGGTTGGATTATGGTTGTAATTAATTTTTTTGCCCATTTTGAAACTGACGAGTTAGCATTGATTTAAGAGTGTTGTGGTGTGAAAAATAAATTCACAGCCGTAGGGAGCCAACCACAAAGACGACTACCCTAGGGCAGTGGTTTGAGGTACCTAAATAGTAAAAGACTACAGTGGCTGCTCTGCCTCTATGGAGAAGCAGCGTCACCACACTGCCTTTTTGCAGTGACACAAAGGGAAATTAAAATGAAAATAACTCACGTTATTATTATTATGTTCTCCTACCTCTGCCCGCTTTGCGTTAGGGGGCGGGGGCAGGGGAGGAGTGGTAGTACCCTCCTAAAGTGCGAAGTGACTGTTTGGCAAGCCCTCTTGGGCCTCCCAAAATAGTCTTGCACACTTTGCATGCTCTCCATACAGGCTGCATCGCAGCCTATGTGGAGAACATGCCCAGCCCTTCAGTCAGTGTCTGGGCGCCGAAACACTGCACTCAGACCAATCGCAACGCTGCCTGGCTGACTGGTTGACTGGGTGTGCTTCCGGTAAGGCCGAGCGGGGGAGGACTACAGAGGCGAGGAAGCGGCGAGAAGGTAAGATTTTTAGGTCTCGCCTGGCGATAGCAGTGCGCATGTGCTACCCTCACCATGCGAGAGCCTTTTGGAATCAATACGGATTCCAGATGTGCATGCAGACAGACAGAAGATGTGCACGCGGGGACTGGATGCTTTACTCGTGGCATGAGACGGATGCACTGCTTGTCATGCGCAAGCACCATTCACGGGACGCTGCAGCAGCATTGGCGGCTGCGCTTATTTTGTCAAGCATCCCTTTTTTCAGATCCGTCTGTGTTTTTAACCCATCAGTTTAATCTGATCTCAGAGCACTAGAAATTTCTTTAAAGTTGTTCCAACAATTAAGAAAACCATAGCTTGTGGGTAATGCTTCACTCTCATTGAGTTCTCATGTCTGCCACAGGGGGTCGCTGTTGCCCCGTGCTTATTCGCAGCCACAATTACTAGAGCCGTCCAGCAAATAATAATAATTATACATGTTTTTCTGGGGCTATGTAATAATCTTACACTTTGCACCCACTTTCCTTACAGATTTGATTATGTCCAATAAAGTTTATCAGCACGTAAAGGAGTTCTCCTATGGATGGCCACCCAGTTCCACCAGGGAGCCCGGGACAACAAAGGCATTTTCATAAGCTTACCCCCACCCCTCAACACCCAGAAGCTCGCAGCCCTGCTCTGTTTCGGCGGGGCGATGCATGAAGCCCTATGAATGTTTCATATCTTCATATTGTTGGCCCTGTAAGGGGATCCCCTGCCAGCAAGCCCTGGGCCTGCAGATGGGCACCCCAGCTGAGGACCTCTCCGCCTGCATGTGGGGTAGATGGGGGCTGTCCCATTCCACCCCCCTCCAGTTGGTGGGGCACCGCTGGTGCATAGTGCTAACGCCTCTGCGAGGTATTCTGGTTCCATCCTCTTCCTGCCTCTCTTGGGGTGCCCCTGGGCTTGTGTAAGCTGGCCAAGGCGTTAGAGCCGGCTCCTACCCTTCTTCACCTGCTGATGGACCCAGAAGCCATCTCGACCTGCAAAACCAATTGACACTTCCTTGCCCATGAGAAGAGCCCCTTGGACTGTGGCGGCGCCGCATTTCATCAGTTTGACTGCGGCCTTGTGAAGGTGTTGCCTGTTGGAGTTCAGATCAGAGGAGCTTTACAGAAAGGGCCCCACTATGACTGTGGAAAGACGAGCTTTTGATATTCTTTGGACCAACTTTGAGAATCATTAAGAGGTGGGATTACTTCTTTAGGGACACTTGGAGCAGCCCCAGGCAAGCGTGTTGTTGCAGAAAGAGCCCGGAGTCACTTCCAAGAGAGAGGGGCCATGCCATGCTGAGGCATACACAGACTCTTCTAGTGCCTGGTGAGATTTCGCTGACTAGCCGCAGCGCTTGTCCTACAGTCAGAGCATGCATGTGAGTTCTTGCTTCGGAGGCGATGTGGGATAATTTGTAAAAATGTCCTCACAGGTTCGGCGAACCCTGGAACCTACAGGGCTTCTAAGGGATGGAAAGCCCCCGGCACCTCGAGTAGTGCCTCCTTGCAGGCCTGGGCCACCAGGAGCACGTTTAGGGATGACGTTTCCTCCTCACATGTACGTGTAGCAACAAGGAACCCTTCTGAAATAGGGAATCTGATGTTATGTTGAAGAAATTACCGGTCAATAATCAGGCAAGCTTCCAAAGGTGTTAAGGGGTGCCTTTTGTGATTTTGCATTAATATGGAAGGTAGTTGGCGTACAGCGTTGTATGCAACTCTAATCTAATCTGCATGTATGTGTGCATGTGTCTTCGCTTGTGCTTTCTCGTCTGTCCTCCCTGTGTGTTTATCCTCATGTGTGAATGCCAGGCTGCTTCTCTGATTGCTTGTGCGCCTGCCTCTATGAATGCCTGCTGTCTTTTTGTCTGCCTGTCTGTCCATAAATGTATCAGAGCCGAAGTATCTTCCACCAGATCAGTACCATAAAAATATGCCCCTCTTTACCTCTTCCCTGGAGGGTGTGTGAAGTATTTTCACGCATACACCAACCTCATTCCTGCAGTTCTGTGCCTTTCTCCTGCACAAGGATCCTTGATGGAGGATTGGAGGTGGCACACATGTCCCTGGGGGTCAGTCCCTTTAACTGTTTTCTACTTCTGTAATAGTTCAGCCGACATTAGGACCCCTTCATCACATTTATGTGCTAAATGTCAGAAAGGCACAAGCTCTTTGGGAATGTTGCACCGGTCACCGCTCTGGTGAAATGTAGGTAAACAAGCATTTAAAATGCAATAGGTCTCGCCTTTCATTAAGCTAAAGCTATTTGCTTTGCTATACAATACCATTAGCAAAGCAAATGGCTTTTACTTAATCAAAGGAGAGACCTATCGCATTCTCAATTCTTAAAAAAAAAAAATGTATTCCTGCTTCCGCCGATTCCTACTTCCCCCACCCCTTACCTCCCGCATACTCCAACCCTCCCACCCCCCTACCTCCGATCAGTGCCGGTGTTGTGTAATATGTGGTATCCCCTCGGGATCATGTATCCCCTGGTGTTTGGGAGACTCCGGAGATCCTGCCTATTGGACAACTCTGACGAGCCCCCACCAGCCCCATCCACCCCAGGAGAGGAGAACCACGGCTCCAGCAGGAAAAGGGAGCAGCGCACTGAGCAGAGCTGCTGCTAGAAATGCATGCATTAAAGATCGGTGATTCTTAAACAGCCACTGTATCCCTTACGTCTTGAAGACAGGAGAGGAACCATTTAACAAAAGAATGCGTTTTGAAATTTGCTCATATTACAGTTCTTATCTGGGCCATCTCCCAGATAAGAACATATATTTATTACGTTACCGGATGGAGAGTTCTCACGATTTAAAAGTACTTTACAGTAAAATCTTTATTGAAATGTTATTCAAGTTTATGTGCGCTATAATGTCTGTGGTGTGTGAGCATATGTCTGTGTTTGTGTGTCTGAGAAAAAGCATGTATGCCTTTGTGCCACTTTCATCGTGAGCTGTGGAGGGCACACATGTTTGTATATCTACTTACTTTTGCTCAAGCACATGCCTTTGCTTGTTTCTGTAAGTGTCTGTGCCTTTGTCTTTCATGGCACATTTCTGTGTGTTTGCATGTGTGCATGTTTGCAGGTGCATTTGTGAGGGCATGCATTATGTGGATGTGCATGTGTTTGGGCACCTGCATGCTTTTGTTTTGTTTGTGTGAGTGTATGTGTGTGTGTGCCCTTACATTCTACGGCAGGTCTCTGTGTTCATGTTCGTGTTTGCATCAGTGTGGGCATGCAATGTGAGTGCGTGAATGGTTGCATGTATGCCTCGTCTACAGACTTGATCGCTGCAATGTATCTTTCAAAGTTAATATATAGGATTCTAAATTATATCCTGAACTGCCCAGTTCTGGTAAATAAGAGCAAATACACCAGTCTAAATACCATCAGCTAGATTCATCAATTTCAAAATCTGCGATTTCTAAATTGCGAGAAAAAGCGAATCGCAATTTAGAAATCGCAGATTGGCATTCATGAAAAAATGCGATAAAAAAAAGCGAAGTCCCCGGAAATCGCAAAAAATTTGCAGAATCCGCCAATACCCCTGTTGAAATAGCGATATCGCAATTAGCGAGATCGCAAAAACGGGAAGTCGCATTCTGAGCACAGTGATGACATCACAACCAGGAAGTAGGCAGGTTCCACCCTCATTCAGCATTGTGAGCCAGAAGTGGAATCAGCATTGGCAGAGCTCCCCTCCAGAGTACCTACAGGTGAAATCCAGTAGACACCCCAGTGTACAACATGTCACAGGAAGATGCTGGTGAAACTTCCACAGGGAGGAAAAGGAAAATCAAGTTTTCTGAACAGGAGTTAGAACACCTGATAGAGGGAGTGTGTAAGGACCACAACCGGCTCTTCGGGAAGGACTCGAGAAGGGTACCTGAGGCTGATAAAAGGCGGATTTGGGTGCGCATCCGCGCAAAAGTGAATTCTGTGGGGGTCACCCAGCGCACTGTGGATGAAATTAAAAAACGATGGTACGACCTCAGAGGGCGGGCCAAGGAGAAGATAGCAGAGAGGCTGGGGGAGCGTGTGGCGACAGGAGGAGGGGAGCCCACTGTCCCATCCAACACCCCACTTGAAGACCGAGTAGAGGACACCCTGAACCCGCAGGCATGCGTGGGGGTAATCCAGCTGGACTCCTCCCGACCCACCAAAGATACACAAGGTAAGTGACATGCGACTGCAACCCTGTCCCCTAACAATGGCCATGACCCCAGTTCATCCCATTACAAACCCCAGTCATGCTGCCAAAGCACACCACAAAAGCCCTATTGCATTGTGGGACATGTAGTCTGACCACAATTACCATCTAGCCCCATACAGCCAGACCTGTACAGTGAGAGGCAATCCTGCAGCAAGTCAGGGAATGGCAGCCCGCATGCATGTAGGGAGCTTCAATGTGTAATTGACATGTCACTAATCAACGTCCACTTAACATCACAGGTGGCGCTGAAGTTCCCAGTACGGACAGCGATGCCCTGCAGATTGAAGATATCACAGAGGACACTGAGGGAGACGTACATCCATCCCCACAGCCAGGACCATCAGGGCAAGCTGCCGCACCAGCGGTCATAACACCACCTGCCCCTGTGGACAGTGCTACCTCTGCGCAAACAGGCGCAGCAGTACCACAGCGAGAGAGTCAAACACCAGTGGGGCTGACAACACCAGCAGCAGCACGCAGACAAACCCGCCGCCCTGCGGCTGTGAGGAGCCAGTCCAGCGGACTGGTGAGTGAGCCGCGCAATATCACATCATGCGCTGGCAGGTGGGTGAACGTGCGGGCACCTGGGCTCTCCATTGAGCGCAGAATGCTCCACGTCCACCAGACACAAGCCCGTCATCTCGCTGCTATCCATCTCCAGCTAAACAAGACCGCCAGGAATGTTGGTCTGCTGACAGACCGTATGGAGAGGATGACCGCTGCTGTTGAGGCCAACACCCAGGCCATGCATAGCCATCAGAACCTCAAGCGGCGCAGACACCGGCAGCTGCTGACCCGCCTGTCTGCATACACGCGATCCAATTATATCATTGGTAACGCGACTTCCCAGCTCTCACGGCGCTCCTTGGCCATGCAGATGCAAATGGTCCAGTCCTGTCAGGACGTTGCGAGAGCTCTGGAGCAAGTGACAACTGCAGTTCAGGGTATGCAGGCAACTGGCCATGGCCAGCCGGGGGGGGGACGACACTAGTGAGGCTAATTCCAGCCATAGTAGCCAATCCGTGCCACTGGTGGTAGCACCCCGCCGCAGCACAAGGCCCTCTGCTGGCTCACTGCAAAATCAGGAGGAGGAGCTGGAGAGAAGGTTGGGAGCATCTGCCCGGAGGCGGCATTAAACATTTGATTGGTATCATGAAGGGCCATGTTGCTGCTACAAGCATGCCCTCCTAAAGAACATGGGACATATGACGCAATATGGCAATCATGTTACAGTTTGGGGTATTCCCAATTTATTGTGCAAAATAACAATAAGAAATATTCTGTTAAACTTAATCTGACTCATGTCATTATTACTATTGTCATGCATGAGTGAAGTGAGTTCATGCAGATTTGGTTACGGCGCCTGTGTCCTTCTGCAGGATTCTCCCCGCGGGCATGACGCACATGTGCAGGTGGTCGGTAATCCCCTTCCGACTCACTGCCAGAGATCTCAACTGCTATCCTGCGCTTGGTAGTTATGTTGTGGAGGATAGCACACACGGCCACGATGCGGCAGCAGATCTCAGGCTCGTATTTGATGGCCCCACCAGTCTTGTGAAGTATGCGGAACCTGCTCTTCAAAAGGCCAAATGTCCTCTGAGTACAATTGCATGTGCGTATGTGTGCAGCATTAAAACGCCGTTGCTGTGGTGTTGCAGGGTTGATGTATGGGGTGAGGAGGTACTCACGGAGACCGTAGCCGCTGTCACCTGAATGAAAGGAGCAGAGGGTGAGTGCCTGTTCTGCGCAGCTACATGATCACAGTGTACTATTTTGGGGCATGTGTACTTACCTAGTAGGTGTCCTTCCCCAAAGTCTCCCCTGGCCAGTCGTGTGTGGATGCCGCTGTGCCTGAATATGAAGGAGTCATGTGTGCTCCCCGGGTACTGTGCCACTATGTCCGTGATGAATGTTTTTGCATTGCACACCATCTGGATATTGAGGGAGTGGTAGTTTTTGCGGTTGCAGTACATGTACTCCGTTTCTGCAGGTGGGCAGATGTGGATGTGGGTACAGTCAATGCATCCTATAACATGTGGAAATTGTGCAACGTTGTAAAATTGAAGCTTGGTCTCATTCAGGTCCTGTTGGCAGGTGGGGAATGAGAGGTAGTGGTGTAGCCGGGTCAGCATAGCCTCCAGGAAACTCCTTAGGCAGCGGGACATGGTGGGCTGGGATATCCCCCCTGCAACAGCGACCATCCCCTGGAAGCTTCCGGAGGCCAGGAGGTGCAGGCAGCACAATACCTGGACATGTGTGGGCACGGCATTGGTCCTCCTTGTTGGGTGCTGCATCAGGGGGTCTAGGTCCCGGATCAGCTTGATGATCATTGCCCCAGTCAGGCGGTACTTTGCGTAAATTTGCTCCCTGGTTTGACCCAGGAGGGTGACCCGCTGGTGGAATATCTGCTCCTGGATCCTACGTCTGTTCCGTGCTGCTCGCTGTAGCCTTCGCCGCCTCACCACCATGTAGAGTCCTGGCATTGTGAGAGTCCTCAGGCTCCAGCTGCATGTCCTTAAATGTGTTTGGTCAGGCCTGCACCTGTTGGTAGTTTATTAACCGTTTTTTGAATACTTTTCTTTTTTTACTTACTGGTTACCACCTGGTTTGTGCTCTTCTTAATTTGCGCGTCGCAAATAGCGATTTACGGGTTTTTTGCAATTTGCGAATTTTCATGAATGGCGATTGCGAATGTTTTGCGATTTCGCAAATGAATTTGCAGATTCCATGGTTTCTCGCTATTTCAGAATCGCTAATGGCCTTCTTCCAGGATTCTGCGATTTTATTTGCATTTTTTATTTTGCGATTTCGCTTTTTTTGAGATTTCAGTATCATGAATTCCTTTCCTTCAAATTGCGATCGCAATTGCTAATTCGCAGCTATTGCGATCACAATTTGGCTTCATGACTCTAGCTGTATGAGCCTTATTTAATGTTTTAAAATATATGGAGGCATGCAGGTTCCTGCTCTCCTAAGAAGCATTTGCAATGCAATATGTCTCACATATGCGAGAGTTAGTTCTATTGGCGTTGTAAATTACAATGTCTTTTACCTATGGGTTTTGGTATGGAGAATGATGGGTGCATGCAAGGTTGTGACTGAGTCAGTTACCTATAGAATAGTTTGCTTATAAACAACCAGTTAAGGTGAAGCAGCCAGTGTTAAAGGCCATACAGTGTCTGCAAGAATAGTTAACTATGCGTTAGATGTTAATGGTAGACTGGTGGATGATAGGCTTGGTTGGGGGAGATAATCATACCTGGGACTGCACCATAAGAACCTTATTTGTGTTATTACACCTTGTGACGAACCAATGGTGAGAGCAACAGAAATTACACAAATTCATGTATGCACACTGGGATTACCTGACAGCAATTTTATTATTGGTAAATCCAATCAACAAGTACTATATTTTCCAATAAATACAAATATAATACATATGAAAAAATAGAGCTTCTATTAGCTGGGCACATTTTTTGTAAATGAAGGTAAATACAATTTCATTGTAGACTGCAAAGAAATAGCTTTTCAAAGCCAGATTTTGGAGTGGAGTCCACAATGTAAGAAAAGAGGTTTTTTTTAAAAGACTATTATGTTGGGACAACCATCATGTGCTGCCTAGGAGGCTTGCATATAAAAGTACAAATACCATAAATATTTTTATAAAGCTTCTAAATGAAGGTAATTACAAGACCACATTTAAAAGAAAGCTTCAGTTGTCTGTGTCTATTTAAATGTGAAAGGGCTAGGACTGTGTCAGCTAGTCATGAAATAGTTTAATGGTTATAGATAGCCAGTTATAGTGAAGCAGCAAGTGTTAGAGGCCGTACGTTACTGTCTTTGCAAAGATAGTTAGCATGTGGTAAATGTTAGTGGAAGACTGGTGGCTGAGAGTTTTAGTTGAGGGAAGATGGTCATACCTGGGACAGCAGCATAAGTGGGTTATTTGTGTATACCTAGTGAAAACCCCCTAGATAGAATGAAATCACCTGTGCGCAATGGTGTTACAGGAGAGTGCTTTGATCATTGTCAATTCCAAACATGATGTATTCCATTCCCCCCCCAAAAAAATCTAAAACACGAAAAACAAAGGAATGCTGAAAAGCCTTAAACATGCTGACTCAGTAAAGGAAGGTAAATACAGTTCTGTTTTAAAATAAACCTCCTGTTGGCTGAGTGCCTTTTGCGCAGAAAGGGCTACTAAGCCTGTAATTGATTCGGTTTCTAATAAAATAGTCTGCCGGTTATAAAAAACAAACAGTTAGGGTGAAGCAGCCAGTGTTGAAAGCCATACTTTACCATCTTTGCAAGGATAGCTATGTTAACAACAAACTGGTGGCTGATAGGTTGGGGGGTGGACAGTCTTGACTTCAGCCGCAGCATAACAATGCAGGGGACATACTGCAAGAACTGCAGCATAATGAACCCGCCTGGGAAACACAAGAGGAAGCCAGTGCCTGACAAAACGAGTAACGCATGAGCTGGTTGGAATGGGTTCCAGGGGGATGTGGCACATGCCGCTGTCCCCCTGGGAAAAATCGCGCAGTTGGATCGGTCCATGCGCGGGGATTGGGTAAGAGAAGGAAAAGGGGAGGGGCTTAGCCGGTGCGCAAGGCGGGAGGGCTGTCGTCGGAGGGAGAGGGAGGAGTGAGCAGCTTCGTTGTTTTTTCCTGTCAGCTGAGAGAATTCCTGTCAGGTTATCGGAGAGTTTGACAACGGAGCTTGGTGGCGGTCCTTTATGATGGAGGATGCTATCGTCAAGGAGGCTGTCAGAGCGCTCCTGGCAGTGGGTAGAGGAGATTTGTTGTGCCCTGGAGCTTCAATTGATGGGGCAGAGGAACCGAAGCGACCGAGGCATGTGGCGGCAAGAGGGGTTAGTCAGGCAGTTGCTGCATGCTTGCCGCAGTCTAGCCGCCCCCCTCTGGCGTCGATTCTTGTGTCAGCTCCCATCTCACAGGTGCGTCGAGCGTGCTCCTCAGGAAGGAGCTTTCGAGGGAAAAGGGCGCCGCTGCGCTCTGCTTCTGCCCCAGGTGTTTTGAGGGGTCGCTCTGGCAGTTTGGTGCCCAAGACTTTGAGAAAGGTTGGGAAGAGGGGCGGCAGAGGCAGTGTCAGTGTTGTGAATAGCGCCCAGCAGTGTGCTTACAATGAGGGAGCATTGGTTCAGGAGGGTGCAGCAGGAGCCAGAGACATTACCAGGTCGTCAGAAGGGTTGCTACTACATAAGGAGGCAGCATTTACTGGCATGATACCGCCACAAATACAGACTCTACAGAGTGGCTATTCTACCATTAACATAGCGCCAGCTGTATGGGAGGGTGGTTGCAGCGGCGCATTAGTGGATTATCCAACTGACAGCGAGGAGGAGGAAGAGGTGGTGCATTTGGAGTCTTCTGCGAACAGCAGTACATTGCGCAGGGGCTCTGTTTCCATTGACATCAGGGACTCTCAGATGTTGTTTTTGAGCAGGCAGTTTTGATGCCTCAAGCTAGAGGTCCACCAAGATCACCTGTGGTGATTGACCAGCAGCAGGTTGGTGGAGAGGTATCTTTCGCGGACACATTCACAGAGGAGGAACTTTTTCCGGATAATGGGTGTGAGGTGGGTTCTTTGAGGGTGGGTGGTCAAAGCTCACTTTGCTCTAGCAGCTCGGACAGTGGGGTGTTGGCGGTGTATCCGGAACCTAGGCAACCACCGCACCACCCTCAGTTAGATTTTGACTCTGCTTTGGGTCCACAGCAGGGCCAATGGGTGTGGGTTGAACATTCGCATATGGACAACAATGAAGCGCCTGGTGTGCGTCAGGCTCAGGTAATGGGTACGTTTAAAGCGGTTCCTGGCTGGAGCGGCGAGGAATTTTTCAGGGACTCTGGTTTCCATTCTGTTTCCAGGGGTTCTTTAACAAACAAGGCGAAGCACGGTGCGGCTTTTGGTAAGTCCAGGTATACCCGAGGCGGATCTGTTGCGGATTTAGGGGCAACGGCCGGGAGTTCTAGCCAGGCTCCTGTGACCTATTGGGAAAATTATGATGGGGGCATTGGTGATGGAGAAATGCCAAGTACAAGTGGTGATACCGGAAATTTTAATTTTGAGCAAAGTCATGTTTTGGATGGGCATGATAAAGAAAATGTGGTTACTAATGTGGAAGTGTTGTCACAAGATGCGGCTTCTGGACTTTTCAGTCAGGAGTTGAGTATGGGGGGCAGGGGTCATTTCACGTCTGCTAGTGTCTTACAGAACTCTGGTGCGGTTTTCTCAGCGGCTAGCAGACGGCATGGCGGACATCATAGGCGTGATGATCCTAATGAATTCCAACACAGAGCTTCGCAACTGCCTTCAGATAGGAATGATTGGTGGTCTGCGTGGAAGCGACCTGTGTTGAGCCGCAATGTTGACATTCAAAGGGGTGGTGTTACGGAGATTGCAAATGTTCCTGTGGGGTCAAGAGCTATTTCAAATTTAGGTTCAGGATCTCAAGACCGTTGTGGGTCTGTAAGTCATGCAAGTTCAGTGCCGACTGTGGTGCATTCACAACAGACTTTGGTTCCAGGTACAGGTAGAACGAAATTGCCATATATGGGTTTGGCCATGCCTTTGGGCACACATCTATCGGAGAAGACACAACTAGAAATTTGGAACCACGACTTTGTGGATGTCTTTAGATTATTGCATAGAGAGTTGCAGTCCAAAGAGGGCTCGAAAGAAGAAGAGTTGGAACTGGCGCGCCGCCCGAGGGTCCCTAAGACCATAGAAAACTGGACGGCTGCCTTTCTCATATACGCGAGTATGTATTGTGAAAGGCATCCGGAACGGGCGGTGGCCTTATTTAAATACATTGACATCATTAGATGGGCACATTTGCAAATGGGTGGTTACTCCAGGCTTAACTACGATGAGGAGTTTAGGGCCAAGTTAAGTATTGACAATGACAAGGCTTGGGGGGAGGTAGACCAAGAGCTATGGCTTCAATGGATGTCGGTTCACCACACATCAACGACCATTCATACAGCAAGTGGCCTCCCCATCTCTTATCGGCCCTTTCTGCAGCGTCCCGCTCCATCGGGGGCGGGTGGGGTTGGCAGATTACTGTTGCTGGCAACAGGAGCATGTTGGAGTTTTAACCTCGGTTCCTGTATCCGGCAATACTGCAAATTCAAGCATGAGTGCTCGCAGTGTGGGGGGAGACACCCAATTTCACAGTGTTTTCCCAGCCAGCATTTTGGGGACCATGGGAGGGGTCAGAGGGGCAAAGGGGGCGGTGCATCTGTTGTCCCAAAAGGCGCCTACCCCAGTTAGGCTACAGGCTATGTTACCGTATTTGGATGAGTACATGGATGTAGAAGCCGCCTCTAAGCTGTTTTGGGGTTTCAAATTAGGTTTTCGCATAGGTTATCAAGGCCCTCGGGACCATCGCTGGGCGGATAATTTGAAATCGGCAAAAGAGTTATTTCAGGTGGTTCGTGCAAAATTGAGTAAGCAAGTGCAGTTGGGCAGAATAGCTGGTCCTTTCCGTTGTTGTCCCCTTCCAAATTTGATGGTCTCTCCTTTGGGAGTGATTCCGAAAAAAGCAGAAGGTGAGTTCTGCCTGCTTCATCACTTATCATGGCCAGAAGGTCAGTCAGTAAATGACTTCATTGCTCAAGAAGAAGCGGCGGTCTCTTATGCTTCAGTGGTCGACGCTTTGCGTTTGGTTCGTGTGGCAGGAGCTGGTGCACTTTCGGCCAAATGTGATGTCCAGTCTGCTTTCCGCCTGCTTTCCATTCACCTGGTGGATTTTGAATTGCTGGGAATGTTTTTTGAGGATGCTTTTTATGTTGATCGGGTGTTGCCAATGGGATGTTCCATCTCTTGTTCCCTTTTTGAAACATTCAGTACGTTTCTTCAATGGTGCTTGTTTAAGAAATCTGGGCATACGGCAGTGTGCCATTATTTGGATGATTTTTTGTTTATTGGCCAGGCTAATTGTGATCAGTGTGAACAGGTTTTGGAGTGTTTTCAAGGACTGGCAGAGGAATTTAGAGTGCCATTGGCTCCGGAAAAAACTGCAGGGCCAACTACCAAATTGACATTCCTCGGCATTGAGATAGATACTGAAAGGATGATAGCTTGTCTGCCGGGTGAAAAGGTGGCTGAAATTAAGACCTTCTTAAAGGAAGTGCTATGTCATCGGAAGCTGGAACTCAGGCAGGTGCAGCATCTGCTAGGATATTTGAACTTTGCCTGTAGAATGGTGAGACCAGGTAGGACGTTCTGCAGACGGCTTGGTTTTTCCATGTCAGGAGCTTCGCTTCCTCATCATAGGATACGTCTGACTAAAGCAGTGACAGAAGATCTAGTTATATGGTTGCGTTTTTTGGAAGACTTCAATGGCGTCTCCATCAATTTTGTTGAGGATGATACTGTGTGGCAAATACAATTTTTTTCGGATGCCGCTGGGGCTCACGGCTTTGGGCTCTTTTGGGAGGGACGGTGGTGTGCTGAGCGATGGCCAGCACATTGGTTACTACAAGGACTTAGCATCGCCTTCTTGGAGTTCTTTCCTCTGCTGGTGGCCTTACAGGTGTGGGGTGAGGATTTCAAGAATCGCTGTGTACTTTTTCACATTGATAACATGTCTGTTGTGATTTAGTTAATTGACAGAGAGCTAGAGATATGAGGGTTCTGCATTTATTATGTTCCTTTATGCTCCAAACTCTGAAATTGAACATTGTGTTTAAGGCAAAGCATATCCCAGGCATAAATAACTCCATAGCAGATGCTCTGTCTCTTTGTAATTGGCAGGCATTTCGGGAGCTGGCGCCAAAGGTGGACAGCTGCAAGACAGAGATTCCTTCGAACATCTGGGACCTGGGGGAGTGAGAATTGCTGAATTGGTGGAGCACTCCATTGCGCAGTCAACGAGATGTAGTTACCGTCAGGCCTGGTCCGAATTTTAATCTTATGCTTCTTCTCAAGATCAAGGGGGTGCAGCAGTTGGTAATGAGCAGTTTATGTTACGTTTTGAGCTGTATCTGATGGACAAAGGGTTGTCGCACACAACCATTTCAGGCAAACTTTCAGGCATTTCTTTTTATAGTCAGTTGTTTTTGGGGGTGGAGTTGCGGGTGGGGGTTTTGTTACGTAGGATGCTGAAAGGTTTCAGCAGAAGCAAAGTTCATCCTTCCACGTTAAGGGAACCAATTACTTTTGATCTTTTACAAAGACTTTTAGTTTGGCTGCCCACAGTTTGCTACTGGAGGTGACACCGCGGGGGGGGAGGGGGATGCCTGGGTGAGCTCTGGGGCGGATGGAGGTGCACAGGGGAAATGCAAGATGGGGAGATAGTCATTGGGTGGCACACTGCAGCAGTCACCGAGGAGATGGTGAGGGCAGCCCTGATGTTCTGACCATAAACAGTGCCCAGCGACTTGCCAGAGATCGTTACACATAGCAGCTGTGTACACTGACTGGACCATCGCTGAATAACCTTGCTATCAACACCGGAGCACTTGTGGAACAGAGCTCACAAGGAAGGTATTTATTCACCCCACTTGCCTGTTCACATATTTGAAAAACTTTATTTGAAAACCTCCTTTGTTCAAAATGGCCGGGGCCATAAAGATGTAGTAATAAATCCCCTCCTATACCTCTGTTGCTCACGAGGCTCCTCAACCTAACTCCCCCACACAAGACCTCCATTGCAGAGATAAGACTCCCTCCCAGCAAGCCAGGACCTGGGCTTGCTCAAATAGAAACTGAAACTGTACTTCTATGTTCTCAAAGCACCACAACAGACAGAGGACTACCATCTCCATCTTCCCATATTGGGCGGCCATTTTAGACTGGTTCCTCTCTCTCTTTGGCGGCCATCATGGACTAGTCATTCTCATTATCTGACCACTCACTAAGATCTGGCCTTTTTCAGATAGCGCACTTTACATCTATTCAAACCCTCGTGGGATTAAGTGCCTGCCTATTTTTTGCAGTACTATACCTTTATTTGTATTTTTGTACATTGTTTACTTACATCTACTTTGTTTATTTAAACATTCGTGTGATTAAGTGTCTACTTATATTGCAGTATTATATTGCAGTACTATACCTTTATTTGCATTTTGTACATTTTTTACTTACATCTACCTTGTGTATCTAAACATTCGTGTGATTAAGTGTCTACTTATATTGCAGTATTATATTGCCGTCTGCTACCTCATATATATTTATCCATCTGTGTACATTGTGTAAGTTACACCAATTCTCAAGTCTCACTGTTTATTTTTGGTTTGCACAGATTGCTACCTCGATACTTTGGTTATTTTGTTACTCACTAGTGTCACTTGTGTACCATGTAACTTACTGTCTTACTTACGACTGCTACCTCATATATATTTATCCATTTGTGTACATTGTGTAGTTTGCACCAATTCTCAATTCTCACTGTTTATTTTTGGTTTGCACAGATTGTTACCTCGATACTTTGCACAGATTGCTACCTCGATACTTTGGTTATTTTGTTGCTCACTAGTGTCACTTGTGTACCTTGTAACTTACTGTCGACATAGCGCCTTGCGCCTTGCACAGATTGCTACCTTTATATGTTGGCTATTTTTGTTACCCACTAGTGTCACCTGTGTACCCTGTAACCTACTGTCTGCATTGTTCTTGGCACATCTGCTCCACTATCGTCCAACCTCCTATACCCACCTTACCGCCACACCGACCTATACCGCCACCCTAACATGGAGCCCATCGGCAAGCACACATATAAAATCAACTACCCACCCACGCTCACCAAAAAAGCAGCTAAACGCTTTAAACACAACTTCCTGAGGTCTCACTCTGAAATCCCCTTTGTTGACACCTACTTCTCATCGGTCAATGGATCGATGAACATCGATATCATCTTCCACAGCACTCGCAGAGCCCAATGGAGAAAAACGTTCCTCACCTTACTCACTGTCTCCACCACCAGGAAATCTGCTCATGGCTTAACTCTCTCCATCACACCATCCCAACTCTTCCTAGGCAGAACCACCATTAATATTTACAATAACGGGATTGTCCTAATTCAATCATCAGATAGGAACCTGGAACTTCTAGACAACCTGTTCCCCACTTTCAAAGAGAACCTCTCCAAGAGTGGAAGTCTGCGGACCTCCATTCACATCCCCTCCAGTAATATCACCCCGGACTTCACAGCCCCCACCGACAACCCTTCTAACCCAGCTCAGCACCAGAACGACATGCATCCCCTCACTTCCCCCATCACACCAGTCACTCACCCACCTGCTATAACCACCCCACATTCCTCAATCACAGACACAAACTTCTCCCCCTCATACACCAGCTGCCCTCACACCAGCTGCCCCCACACTTACATACCCGGGACCCCCACTCAAAACACTCCCACTCATCCTCTCCCCCCTGACATCACAGACCCCACCCACAACGCCTCTAACCTAGCTCAGCTCCAGTTCGACACACATAGCGACAAATCCCACCCTCTGTCCCCCCCACTCTCAGCCCCCACTCCCACACGCTAACTAACCATGCAGAGTTCTCCACATCTACTATCTTAACTCCCCCTCTCCACGACAGGACCATCTCTAACTCCAACCCCATCTCCCTCCCCACTCTCAGCCTTCACTACCCTTCAGGCTCCCCCATCACCACCATCATACACTCCACTTCCACCCCGCTCTCTCCACCTGCCACGAATTCCCTCCTCCACGCCACCAACTTCCTCCGTTCTTCATTCACTCCCATCGCCCCCTTACCCTCTCTCCTCCCTAAAACCAACCCAAGCGACGACATCACGGAGCCCCGCATGAACACCAACCCTCCCCCCCACTCGCATGATAGGCCACAGGTCAATCACTCACCCATGACCTCCACCCCCAGCACTAACACTTATCCCACGCTGGAAAACATTATGTCCTCCCTCCTACAACTCAAAGAAGAAATTCACACCATCAAAGAAGACATGCACACCATCAAAGAGCGACTCACCGCACCCCCTAGACGCGCCTCACTTACCACCACCCCACCTCTCAACTTGCTCTTCTCCCGTCCTGACATCGCTCCTAAGCCACGTCCCTCACACAGGACGACGATCCAGACCCACAATCGCAACAACCGCACCCGCCACACTCACTGGACCGCGATCCCTTCCCACAATCGCAACAACCGCCCCCGTCGCACATGCAACCCTCTTTCGGATCTCGACACTCTCTCCCTCCTCCGCTCCTACGACCCAGCTCCGATAAACCCCACAACCGCCTCGCACCTCCCCATTCCCACGATACACTCAAATCCCCGCAGACCCCCAAATCCAAACAACAGAATCTCCGTCCCGAATAACCTTAGAAAAGTCCCCCTCTCCCTAATACCCTCTTCCTCCCCGGACACACCACGTCTCAAATGCACCCTCCTAAACTGCAGATCGGCTTCTAGACATGTCGGAGGGGATGATTAATTAGGGGCAGGCGGGGCCAGGGGTCTGGAGCAGCAGCTCAGAAGCCGCGCTGGAGAGTCCGTGAGAGAGAACTAAGGGAAATGGCACACCTTAATTTGTAACCGGTGCTCCTGGAACGCTTGCTCTAAAAACAGGAAAAAACATATATATGAGCCACTGGAGACTGAAGCTTGAGAGTTGTACAATTTATTTGAAGACACAGCTTCTAGAAATAATCAATGATAGCATAAAAACCACGTAGTACTTGGCCCTGTACCCAGCATTCTCTTGAAAGTCACATGGACCAGTTTGAGTTTTACAAAGTACAGTTTAGAGCTGCTATGAGAGAGGCTTTGCTTTAAGTACACTTTTGAGTTTTGAGGCAGATTGAATAAAAACGGTTAAGCACATATTGGTACACACACCACTGTATATAAAGTCATATCCTGCAAATACATGTTAAACACTTCTAATGCAGTGAAGATAAAAACAAGGTAAGAGAAAACATAGCAAATATAACATTTCAGATGGCGAAATATAACTGTAAATGCAATAAGGAAAAAGTATTATAAAGCAAAGTATACAATGGAGGAGCATAGCCTAAGTACATGGAACAAGGGCTATCTCGAGTAACCCCTGGGAAAAACTCTTGTCCGCCACCCAAGTGCTGACGGGGAGTAGTTCAACGATACTCTGGCGGACCAGCCTTTTATATTGTTCAGGGGTGAGGGGCCTATGGTCACGCTATATCACGTCACCTCGAACCACATATCCTTCTGTCGCCTCTCACGCCCCTGTCTGGTGACTTTCCCATCATTGGTGTAAATGTGACTACCTTCTCATAATTGTGTGGCACATAGACTGAGTTCCTGCCATTCTGACTGGAAGTTTGTCATTAATCAGAAATGTGTTATTGTTGCTTCGAAAGGGTTCTATTCATGTGTCAATCAGGCAGTTTGCGATAATATTTCGCCACAATTATCCTTAGTTTATCGGATATCTTGCTTGACGTAGTTGCTGTGCGAGCTTCCCTTATTCTATTCATGGCTTAGGTGGGGGACGTGGGGTATGTTGCAAGATTTATTGAGGAACTTGACTTCTACAGCTTGTGGGAAATATACAATGAGGTGGGGCCTGGTAGGGGTGCGGGTCCTTGCAGACAAGAGCAGCTGGGTGAAGCCTGGGTCAGACCTGCTTTCTGCTTCTGCTTAAGCTAAGAGAAAATGGCAGTGCTCAGGGCAACGTAACTGAGGCCTGTAACTTCTAAACAGCAGGGCCTACACAGGGGTCATGTCGTGCAGGTGATAGGTGTGACCTAGGATAGTTTATGCAGGTAAAAATCACCCTCCAACAGACACTCCTCCGCCATCGCCGACCTCATACTAACATTGGACCTTGACCTAATTATCCTGACTGAAACTTGGCTAACCGAATCTTCTACACCTATTATGGACATTCTGGTTCCCCCCAACTACCTCATCAGTAGGCTTGATAGGTCTGGCAAGATAGGGGGCGGAATCGCATGCATATACAGGAATAGCCTCTCTGTTCGGAAAATCTCCGAGCCTTCCCTACCCTCTCCAACATCCTACGAATACATGTGCCTCGATATCATCAGTGATGGCAAACCAATATGTTCTCTTCATGGCATATACCACCCCCCCAGAGACAACCTCATCTTCGTCCAACAAATCATGGACACGATTTCAACCAACGCTGGACGACAGCTCACCCAAATATACCTTGGTGACTTCAACCTCCATTGGAACGATCCCAATGATGCGGTGGTAAATAGTCTTAAAAGCTTCCTCAGCGCCCTGGACCTCACACAATTATGCAACAGCCCGACTCACGAGAAAGGTTCTATCCTCGACCTTATCATCGCCAAAGAGGACGCTACTCAACTTGAGTCTATCCAACCCTGTGACTGGTCAGACCATCATATTGTCACATTCCACATCAACGAAAAAGTCAAACTCAACTCGGCTCAAACCTTCCGACCTAAAGTCTGGAAAAGAGACCTGAAAAAACTCAACCCATTCTCCATACCCCCGAACAGCCGAGACCTCCTACTCCCGCCTATGGGCGCAACAGATGTCCAATCCCTGACTGACCACTATCTCAACACCATGACCTCAATAATTAACGAGGCTGCTCCCATGCAGTTAAAAAGAGTCTCCGCTAAAATCTCCAATCCATGGCACGACGGGAGTCTCAATGAAGATAGACGAGCCATGCGAATGGCAGAGCGCACCTGGAGATCAGCTCCCTCTGCACTGCACCTGAAAACTCTGAAGAAAAAGAGAAACGCCTACTTCAGGAAAATAAAGCGCTCAAAAGCAAACTTCTTCAGCCTCCAGCTTGACCAAGCAAAAAACCGCCCAAGAAAACTGTTTGAATTAATCAGAACACAATCCACGGAACAACCCCAACCTCTCAGTACCTTGCACGAAGCACCCGCCTGTGAAGACTTCGCCGCTTTGTTTACCCAAAAAACTGACAACATAAAGAATGATCTCCGCACTGACGCAAGACTCCACACCACACTCAACTGCATAACACCCACCGAACCTAAAAACAATGCAACATGGTCGACCTTTGAAACCTACTCAGAAGAAGAAATAGGCAAACTGCTCAGCACCTTGAAATCCTCCAATCACCTCACGGATCCCCTCCCTGCTAACGCTGTCAAAGATTTCACCCCAATGCTCCTTCCACTCTGGACTAAAATTATCAACAGCTCGCTCCAAGAAGGAACCATCCCCGACTCCCTCAAAGTTGGACAAGTCACACCTTTGCTAAAGAAACCTACTGCCGACCCATCTGACCTAAACAACTACCGTCCCATTACCAATATTCCCACTCTCGCCAAATTATTGGAAAAATGCGCACAACTACAACTGACTAAACACATTGATCGGTTTGATCTCCTCAACCCCCATCAATCAGGCTTCCGAGCAGGACACAGCACTGAAACGGCTATGACTCACATAATTGACGATGCCCTGCAAATCCTAGATCAGGGTGATACCTGCCTCCTCATCCTTCTTGATCTCTCTTCAGCATTCGACACTGTTAAACATGAAAAGTTACTCGATCTTTTGAACACAAGAATGGGTCTTTCTGGGACTGTTCTCAAATGGTTCACCTCCTTTTTACACAACAGGTCGCAGAAATTCAAGAGTAACAACCTGTTGTCCTCTCCAATACCTGTTTCGTTAGGCGTCCCCCAAGGATCCTCCCTATCACCAACTCTGTTCAACCTAGTTATGGAACCTCTCACCACCTTGCTACAAGCATCCAATGTACTTTTTCACATGTACGCAGATGACACTCAACTATATCTTAAAAAACAATCCCCCAATGACATCTTACTCCTGAACTCAACGATCAGAAGCACCCAATCCTGGCTTGCTGACAATCACCTCAAACTCAATGCTCTGAAAACAGAATTCCTGTTGATCTCGCCTCCCGCAAAGATCTCTACCACTCAAACCTGGCTTAAACAGCTAACTGCACTCAATGTCCAACCCACCATAGTGGATTCAGCGAAATCCCTAGGTATAACTCTCGACTCCAATCTCAACATGCAGCATCATATCAGCAAGGCGACTAAGGGAGCGCACTTCCAAATCAATACCCTGAGGAAACTTAAACCCTTCCTACCAGCCAAAGACTTCCAAACTGCAGTACAAGCACTAGTAATCCCGCGAATTGAATACGGCAGCACCGCCCTCTGCGGTCTCCCGTTAACCACTACTGCACCCCTAAGAGCCTCTCTAAATGCTGCAGCGAGACTCATCACTGGATCAAAAAAATACTCGCATATCTCCCCTGACTTGAAATCACTGGACTGGTTGCCTTTTGAAGCCAGAATACATCTGAAAATCGCCTGCATGACACACAAGGCTCTACACCTGAGCTCTCCCCGATACCTCACTCAGAAACTGTCAATTTCTGGCGGCTCTAGAAACACTAGAGGCACAAACAATCTTTTGTTAAAACCTCGAAGATTCCGGAAGGAAAAAACCTATAACCGCTCTTTTTCAGGAATGGCACCCAGGATTTGGAACTCACTCCCTCCTGAAACCAGGCTCATCCCCTCCACCACACTTTTTAAGAAAGAAGTAAAAGCTATCTTTATGGCCAAATACACTTGACCTATTAGCGTGGATCTGTAAAGACTCTACACCGATCTGTCTTATTCTGCTCGAACTCTATGACTATGTATTCCACCTGTATTATTGACGTTACTGACTATCTATGCACACATTTATCTGTAATATGTATATTATTGATGTACCTGTATTAATTTGCTCCCTCACGTACCTACCCTTCCCACTTACTATGTTTATTTTCACTCTCCTGTTGGTATTCACGGCTTTGTAAAGCGCTCTGATATCTGCAAAGATCTTGTTCGCGCTATATAAAACTTTCAAAATAAATAAAATGAGTGGGAATTAGTCAGGTTTCGGCTGTGCATGTTATGGCTGTTTTTTGGTGCTTTCCGGATTTCGGAATTGCTTGGATTAAAGGATCAGAAGGGTTTGTTAACGTCTGAAGTACAAGTATTTAAGGGGTTGTTTGTACGGATTTGGTTACGACAGTCCAAAACAGATCAGATGGCAAAAGGAACGTGGATTCAGTTGGGCGGGAATGGGGTGGTTGGTTGTTGCCCTTTGAGCGAATGGGAATCCTTTGTTAAGTCCCCTCAATTTAGAACGAGGGTTATTTTCTGTCACAATGACGGGTTTAAGATTACCTGTTTTCAATTTTTGGCTGTGTCGAGGAAAGTGTTAGCATTGGCTGGGGAAAATCCAATGCTATATGGGACTCACTCCTTTCGCATTGGAGCGGCCACGGAGGCGTCCACATTGGGTTGGGGGAAGGAGGAGTTGCAAAATTTGGGTCTTGGAAATCTGATTGTTGTTACAGATATGTTCGTACTTGAATGCAGTTCACATTGTGTATATATGCTGTGTAAATTTGGTTTCTATTCTTAGGTCTAGTTTTTTCTTTTCCACGGAGAAAAAGGACGTGCATCTTAGGACACTCCTTTGTGAAATGGTCAGCTGTCTTTGCGGAACAACAAATATGTGGAAGAGCCTTGGGTTTGCATAGTAAAGACTATGACGTACTGTGGAAAGGGGTTGGGGGAATGAAGTGGAGAGATCTTTTTCCCTTATTGTCTAAATTGGCTACTGAGTGGGGATTTCCAGATCTGTTATTATTACACTTGGGGGAGAATGATCTTGTTGAACTTTCAGGTCTTTCGCTCATTCGTCAGATGCAACTTGACTTAGCTGTGATTAAAGACAATTCTGTAGGGACGGCTGTCGTATGGACTGAATTTATATATCGACAGCAATGGAGGGGGGCTCGCACACATTCAGCAGTGGAGAGAGCTCGCCGGAAGTTGAATAGAGCCATGAAAATATATTGCACTGCAATGGGAATTCATGTTTTAGTTCACAAACTTATTTCTGGCAAGGAGTTGCATTTGTTCAGACAGGATGGAGTACATTTGTCTCAAATGGGACAGGCTTATTACCTCATGGAGTTGCGTGATTGGTTAGTTCGTTTCTGGGGTGTTGAGTTATGGTGTACGAACAAAGTCAATTAAACATTTACATTTTCTTCTTTGGGGGGGCAGGAAAACTCGTTGGTTTTCCTGGGTGGCGTTCTTTTGGGGGGGGATAGGATGTCTAGAGCGGACTTATCCCTTCCCTCTGGGGGTTGGGGGAGGGTAGGTGGAAAATGGTGAAAAGGAAACATTTGGAGAGAAAAATATTGGTTTGGAATTTTACAGTTTGGGGATTTTGCAAATGATGAATTGTTGGGGAATTGTGTTTTTACAGTATGGGGAAATGTGTTGGGGTAATGTACAAAAGTTTTACCTATATAATAATAAATGTAAAGTTGCGGATTTCTGTTTTGGACTGTCCTAAAATAAAAGTGACCTTTTATGCTATCCATGAGGTAAGTGTGGAGTGTCCTTATTGCGCAATGTTATGAATTCTATGCAGTGGATAGGAGACTGTATCTGAAGGGCAGGAGGAAATGCAAGAGGATCCTTGTGCCTTTTGCACGTCGGCATTGAAGTGAGCTGAACTCGGTGTTCAGAATGAAACCGGAGGGCTAGATACATTAAATGGTGTCTTAAAAAACACTTCTGAAAATGTTTTACAGACTGCAGAACACCAAAAAAACTGAGATCCTTCAATTTTGATCAGATCAGTCCCTGGCGAGTATACATCTGAAGTTGTCCAATACAAGTCGTAAAACTATGCATTTAGCTCGGTTTTTGTGCACTTTGGTTCACCCAGTCCACATATCCTAAGCATCTCAATGCAAACAGAAAGAAAATAGCTATTGAAATCACAATTTGGAGTGTACCTTCTTTCGACCTAGAGACATTCCATCCATGAGGATAAATGAGTTTATAAATCTCCAATCGTGCTTTCATCCAAAATGACGATCGCTTGTGGTTTGGGTTAAACGTAACAGTTGTTTTTAGCAAAAAGATAACGTGATCGTTTGGTGTAGAATTCACCAGTAACCTTCTAATTGACAGTTCATTTTGTAAAACACTTACACACCCACAGCTTTGCTTCCTTACACAATTTGTGCATTATACACAGCTGTAAATACTTTATGAAATATCTAAAAATTAATGAACTCATAAAAAAATTGTACTATTAATTTTAATTACTTTTATATGAGTCTAAACATTAGCCTCCTATTTCTCGTACTTGGTCGAAGCAGCTTTAGAAATGCCTTTAAAGACTTAGCATCTCCATTGCCAATGGTAGTGCTGGTAAATACAGGCAAATGCAGCGGCCATCTTGGAATGGTATTTATTTTACTTGTTTTTAATACAGAAACTCGTTTAAGAAAAGTTTGGCTCGTATTAATTAAAAAAACAACCATGGTTCTAAGATTAACTTTATTTGCAATTAATGAAAAATCGTGACCCGACCATTTAATGACATGCTCAGGTGTATTCACTCCTTTCTGTTTACATGGCAATATAAGGGCTACTTGAACTCCACACTGAACTGCTTGCTGCACACCAGCAAGTAGTCCCATCACCTGAAAACTTTAACAAGTCCCAGATTTTTAGCCAACAGTATTTTGCATGTGTCATGCAGGGAATTTTTAGTCCCATACCCAGTGCTTAATGGGTAAAACAAGGAGTGCCGGTGCCCATAACTCGACTCAGAAGCCCTCGTTCTGCACTATTAAATGTTAGCTCACCGAAAACTAAAGTTGCATAGTCTTCAATCTACCTCATACCTCGTTAATCCTCTACCAGACACCATCTTCCCCTTTATCTCATCCTTGAAGGTTCCTGTTTTCTGGTTTGTGCTGCAGTTCCAATGCCCCAAAGCAGAGTATGATGGGAGCATGCCCATCCCCCTTAAAAGGAAGCCAAAATCTAACTAGTTCCTACTAAAAGAAGCTGAAATGACGGTCGACATTGACATTTGCAAAAATACAGACAATAATAAGAAAACAAGCAGCAGAGCAGTAGGCAGCACTAACACAACTGTGGCATTAAGATGAGGTGGAAGGGAGGAATGCTATATTAAAATGTAAGCAGTTATCACACCAAAGCTGTACATAGGCAAACAGTACCAGGACAGGAAACTGTTGGAAATGGGCCTTCTTGCAGGGTTATCCCCAAACTTTTTCTTTTTTCATTCCCATTTTTTCCTGACCTGTGCGCGTTGGTTTTAGGACTCTGGGCACTTACCGCTGCTAATCAGTGCTAAAGTGCATATGCTCTCTTTGTAACCTGTGTTATGGATTGGTGTTTCCATGTTTGGCCTATTTGATTTATGTGTCAGTCCCTATTAAAGTGTCAAAGGGATTTGGAGCACCCTGCTGACACGTCACAGCTGAATTACCTCATGCATCATGGTCGATGTGGTTCAGTGGTGCTCGCTTCACACACAGTTCTCACAGTTTGTTGGCCAGTGCCAGTACCAGTATTCTTTTCAAGTGTATCCCCAGAAACGTGTTTCTAGATTCCTCTTTCATCAGTGGGGAAAATGTTCATAGGTCGCTGGACGTGCTGCCGCAGTTTCCTCAGGGTTAAGTGCACTGCGAGTGCCAGGGCCTATAAATCAAATGCTGTTGGTGGGCTGTAGCACTGGATTGTGCCACCCAAGCAAACAGCCCATGAACTGTAACTCTGGCCTGCCATTGCAGAGCCTGTGCGCAGCCTGGGACTGCCATGTCGACTTGGTAAGTGCCCACACTTGTAAGTCCGTAAACCTTCCCTTTTCTACATGTGAGACGCCACTAAGGTAGACCAAGGTACCCCCATGGGCAGGGTGCATTGTTTGTGAAAGATAGGACATGCCCTGGTGTGTGTGGCATGTCCTGATATTACAGCCTACTTCGTTTTTCACTATTGCAAGGCTACATGTTCCCTATAGGCCAGAGTGGGCATTTGGATTATAACATATAAGCCTAACTGACTCAGGGAACATGGTAGAAATTCAAGTTTAGTATGCATGAACTCAGAATGATAAAATACATCTTTTAGTGAAGTTGGTTTTAACATTCTGTGTTTGAAAATACCACTTTAAGAAAGTAGGAATTTTCTGACCTAACCTTCCAGCCTGCCTCTGCTAGCTTGTGTATTAGCTGTCTGGTTTGTGAGTGACAGGGGCTGGGGGAGACTCCAGGAGACTGGGTGAGTCAGCACAAGGCTGAATAGGCACATCTACACATAGATGGGTGGGAGGAGTAGCACCTGGGTCTGAATAGGGCTGGGCTCACCTTCTGTAATCCTCTTTCCTCAGGATTGGGGCAGTGCTAGATGCTTCACCCGCTTCTTAACCCACAATAGAAGACAGATAAGTAGGTTGTCGTAAAAGCTTTATTAAGCAATACGTGGCGATCACACGTAACCGCACTCAAACTATTAAGGTGAAACGTCAGCCCTGTGAAGGTTTATTTTCCAACCGTTCTCTGCACGAATGCCGGTCCCGACATTCACCAACAGAGGACCTCGTGCTAAGCAGTGGCCGACAATGCCACTCGAGTATAACTGGTGATGTAAATCCACAGTTCGTCCTCCCCATGAGTGTCAGTCCCGACACTCACCAACGGAGGGCAAGCACTCGTTGGATGAGGGCTCCTTGATGTTGCGGCCACTGCGTCCTCACACTCGAAACCCTCGAGCGGGGACAGGGGTAATGGGACAAGCTGCCTTAGCTCTCTCTTGCTCGATAACCCTCGAGCGGGGACAGCGTCGAAGTACTGGCAGCCTCAGCGTTTCTCACGCTCGATAAACCCTCGAGCGGGGACAGCGTCAAATTACTGGCCGCCTCAGCGTCTCTCACGCTCGATAAACCCTCGAGCGGGGATAGCGTCAAAGTAATGGCAGCCTCAGCATCTCACACGCTCGATAAACCCTCGAGCGGGGACAGCGTCAAAGTAATGGCAGCCTCAGCGTCTCACACGCTCGATAAACCCTCGAGCGGGGACAGCGTCAAAGTACTGGCAGCCTACGCTCGATAAACCCTCGAGCGGGGACTGCTGCAGGAGTATCTGAAGCCCTTGGCTTCTCCTTCGCTCGATTACCCTCGAGCGGGGACTGTGTCAAGGAAACAGGCAATTCGGTCTTTCCCCTCTCCGCAACTCACGAGCGGGGGTTGAGCAACAATGAAGTCAAGCGTTCCGTTTGCTCGAGCACCCTCGAGCGGGGATTGCACAGTCTTTGGACAGAGGCGGAAACCCCACGGCTTACCCGAAACTGAGGCTTACTGTCGGTATCCTTGGAGTGGCATCGGGTCTCTCCCTCTAAACGTCCCTGGGATTTGTTCGGCAACTGGAACACAAAATATCCGACGCCGCGTCCCGCCACCGCTGTTTGTTTTAAGGCGGCGCCTGCATCCGTCCCGCCCGGTGCCCTCCTGGGTATTGTAGTTCTTGACGAGGGTGTTTCGGGATTTGTAGTTCCGAGATCGGACCGCTCCGGTTGCGGGACCGGTCCGCTGTGTGTCCTAACAGCACATCCCCCTTCCGTCAGGGCCCCACCGACGGACCGGGCTTGTCCGGATGTTGTTTGTGAAAAGCGGATACCAAGCGAGGTGCACAGATCCCGGAGACAGGCTCCCAAGACTGTTCTTCCGGCCCATATCCTTTCCACGCAACAAGGTACCAGAGCCGGCCTCTGCTCCACTTGGAATCCCTGATGCCCTCCACCTCGTAGACTTGGTCAGCGTCAACGGACACCGGCGAAGGGTTGGCACCCCTGGCCGCAAAGGAAGGTTTGAGGAGGGATATGTGGAACACCGGGTGTATCCGCATGCAGCCCGGTAGGTCCAGACGCATGTTCACCGGGCTAAGGCACTCCTTGATGCGATACGGCCCGATGAACCACGGGCGGAACACGCTATGTTTCCGAAACCTCAGGTTCTTTGAGGACACCCAGACATAATCCCCCACCTTGTGCAGAGGGCCTGGCCTCCGACGTTGGTCCGCCGAGGTCTTGTAGGCTTTCTTGGCGCTCTCCAAACACCTCTTAGCGCACACTATCGTTTCCTTGATGTGGGCGACCCTTCTGTTGGTTTCAGGAATGCCCACCGTAGTGGTAGAGTGCACCAGAGGAAGGAACCTGGGATGGTGTCCGTAGTTGTTGTAAAACGGTGACACCTTTGTTGAGCTGTGCGTTGCGTTGTTGTATGCGATTTCTGCAAGCCACAGTTTATCAACCCATTCTTCAGTACCCATATCGACGAAACAGCGGAGATATTGCTTCAGTGTCTGATTGAGGCGCTCGGTTTGGCCGTCTGTCTGTGGGTGATAGCTGGTGGACAAAGCGGAAGTGACGTGTAAAGACGAACACCAGGTTTTCCAAAACTGCGCAGTGAACTGCGATCCACGATCCGACACAATCACACTGGGCAGTCCGTGAACCCTTACCACTTCTTTCAGAAGCGTGATGGCCAATTGGCCTGCTGTTGGCACTCCCTTACAGGCGATGAACCTCCCCATCTTAGTGAGGTAGTCGATGACCACGAGGATGGCGGTATACCCATGGTCCTTGGGCAGCCCCATGATGAAATCCAAGGAGATGCTGTCCCACGGTCTAGTGGGGGTCGGAAGTGGTTGTAGGAGTCCCTGGGGGCAGCCGTGATCTGACTTCATGGAGGAGCATACAGTACAGGAGGCTATCCACCTACGGATGTCAGCCCTCACTGACGGCCACCAGAATTGTCGCACAACACAGTCCACCGTTTTTTGTAGACCAAAGTGACCCGCACAAGGCGATTCGTGGCACCATTGATATGCTTGTTTCCTCAGTCTTACTGTCGGTACGAGGACACAGCGTCCTTTCACTGGAATGCCATCCTTGACCTGCCATTCCACATGTCTTTGAAGCCACGTCTTCCATTCGAACGTGTTGCAGCCTCTTTGGATACCATGAAGAAAGGCCCCTGGCTGTATCGCTCCTACCACCACCCCAGGGTTTATGATGGATTTGACGGTCGGTAAGGGAGGGCCATCGTCCGTGGACTGTCTCGAAAGAGCATCCGCTTTCCGGTTTTCAGAGCCCGGCCTGTAGGTGATGGTAAAATGGAAGCCAGAAAAGAACAACATCCATCGTAGTTGACGCGGAGACAGTTGCCTGGCAGCCGTCATGAACTGGAGGTTCCTGTGGTCTGTGTATACCTGTACCACCTGCCTAGCCCCCATCAGCAGGTGTCTCCATTCGGTGAAAGCGTCCTTGATGGCTAATAACTCCTTTTCGGCGACGTGGTAGTTGATTTCGGCGGAGTTTAGTTTCCTTGACATGAACGCCACAGGGTGAAGCAACCCTGACACCTCGTTCCTCTGTGAAAGGATGGCCCCCACTGCCAGGTCTGATGCATCCGCCTCCACAATGTACTGTTGTTCAGGGTCTGGATGAGCAAGCACAGGAGCTGACACAAAGGCTAGTTTTAAAGCCTTGAACGCACCCTCAGCCTCTGTTGACCACAAAAAGGTAGACGATTTCCTCAGGAGATGCGTGATGGGGGCTACCAGTCCGGAAAACCCCTCGATGAACCGTCTATAAAAGTTGGCAAAGCCAAGAAAGCTCTGCACCTTCCTTATGCTCTTAGGGGCTGGCCAGTCCACCACGGCTTTGACCTTCCTTTCCGCCATGGTTTGTCCTTCGGGGCTCAGCATAACACCCAGGAATTCCACCGTAGTTACGTGAAAGTCGCATTTGCTGAGCTTGCAGTAGAGCGAGTTTTCCCTCAGGATACTTAGCACCTTGGACACGTGCCTCTCGTGGTCTTCCAGACAGTCCGAGTAGACCAGGATGTTGTCTATATATACGACGACGTAGACGTCCAGGATGTCGCGCAGCACGTCGTTCAGGAAGAACTGAAACGCCGCAGGAGCGTTACAAAGCCCGAACGGCATCACTTTATACTCGAACAGTCCGAACCTCGTCTTGAAGGCGGTTTTCCACTCGGCTCCGCAACGCATGCGGACAAGGTGGTACGCTCCCTTCAGATCGAGCTTGGTGTATATGCGTGCCTTCTTGACTTGTTCCAGGAGCACGTTGATAAGGGGTAGAGGATACCGGTTCTTTATCGTGATGGCGTTGAGCGCCCTGAAGTCCACACAAGCGCGGAGCTCTCCGTTTGCTTTCGGTATAAAGAACAGTGGCGAGGCCGCCGGTGACTTGGACGGCCGAATGAACCCTAGACGTAACATGGTATCCAAATAGGATCGTAGGTGGATGTTTTCGGGCTCCGACAGGGCATACAGCCTCCCACCCGGTATGCTAGCGCCAGGAACCAGATCTATCTGACAGTCGTAGATCCTATGCGGAGGGAGCGTCTCCGCCTGTTTGTCATCAAACACGTCCCTGTATTCCTGGTATGCCTTGGGGAGGCTCACTTCCTTTTCTGCTGCTGTGGCCACCTCTTGTCCGGAACACAAAGTCAGGGCCGGAGGGCCCGTTGACCAACCACAGGAGCGGGCACAATATGAGGAGTCCATACTCAGTACTAGGGATTCCCAATCGATGGAGGGGTTGTGTTTCTGAAGCCATGGCAGTCCTAGGATGACCCCATATTGCGGCGCACAGATGACGTTAAAGTCTAGGACCTCCTTGTGTCCTTGTCCGTATACCACTTCAAGCTCTCCGGTATGTTGACTGATGGGTCCAGATAGTAATCTTCGCCCATCTACAGCGAAAACTTCTTCAGGTACCTCATACCGTAGAAGCGTCACCCCAAGGCGGTTTCCCCCTTTTTTCTCATCCATGAACACCCCTGTGGCTCCGGAGTATACCATAGCAGAGACCGAAACCCAATCGTTTCGCACTTTCAGGTGCAGGGGTATAAACATGTGTCTGGGTCTGTTTGTGGCATGTATCTGTGCTGAAGGGATGGAACCATGTCTCCGGGAATCCCCTTCCCTGTTCCGGGAGTCCTTTAGTTTTCTGCCCCTTTCTCCGCTGCTGCCGCCGACAAGCGGTTGGGGCGAGACCGTCCTGTTCTCGGTTTCGCTGGGCACTCACGGACATAATGTCCTTTCTTCCCACAGTATAAACTCAGTCCTTGCTTCCTACGAGATTCCTTTTCGGTGGCTGTAAGGCTGGCTCTTACGGCTCCTATATCCATGGACTCCGCACGATGCGCCGGCGTTGCTTCTGTGGTAACCAGTTGACCCGCCGCAAGTGGTGCCTTGTCCTTCTTAGGTCCTCCTCCACGACGTTCGCTCAACCTATGATCCAATCGAAGCGCCAGACTAATCAAGTCCTCGCACTGTACCGGTTGTGGGTCAATCTGCGCTATGACGTCCTTCAGTTCTTCACTCAATCCCTGGTGAAAGAGTGCTGTTTGTTATGCGGGTGGCCATTTGGTTTCTGCCACAAGGCGCCGGAAAGCGTTTAAGTTCTGGACTAGCCCCGAAGAGCCTTGTTTGAGTGCGAGTAGCTCTCTATCCGCTGTGTAGGAGTTCGCTCTCCGGTCAAACACCTTTACGAATTCCTCTTGGAATGAGTCCCAATCGTATAGCAGCGGATCGTCTCTCCTAACCAAAGGCACGGCCCATTGAGCGGCGTTCCCTGCCAAGTATGATATCATAAAGGCCACTCTTGCCTGGTTTGTGGGAAACGACTTCGGCTTGCAAGAGAAGTGAAGGGCCACCTGTGTTATGAAGACCTGGACGGTGTTGGGATCCCCACTGTACCTTTCCGGTGTGGCCAGCGGGATAGCCACCGGCATTTCCACTACTACTGCCGCTGGTTGTCCTGTATGTGCAGTCCCGGCGTTAAACGGATTCCTCTGCTGGGTATCCATCCTAGCCCGCAGGTCAGCCGTTTCTTGGCGTGAAACAGCTAGTTCGTTCTGTACGTCCAACAAGGCGGCCAGCACGTCTTCCATCGAGGCCATGACACCGCACCCAACCGGGAGGATGATTGGTGTGTTAGGTCGGATATTATGTAATCCTCTTTCCTCAGGATTGGGGCAGTGCTAGATGCTTCACCCGCTTCTTAACCCACAATAGAAGACAGATAGGTAGGTTGTCGTAAAAGCTTTATTAAGCAATACGTGGCGATCACACGTAACCGCACTCAAACTATCAAGGTGAAACGTCAGCCCTGTGAAGGTTTATTTCCCAACCGTCCTCTGCACGAATGCCGGTCCCGACATTCACCAACAGAGGACCACGTGCTAAGCAGTGGCCGACAATGCCACTCGAGTATAACTGGTGATGTAAATCCACAGTTCGTCCTCCGCATGAGTGTCGGTCCCGACACTCACCAACGGAGGGCAAGCACTCGTTGGAAGAGGGCTCCTTGATGTTGCGGCCACTGCGTCCTCACACTCGAAACCCTCGAGCGGGGACAGGGGTAATGGGACAGGCTGCCTTAGCTCTCTCTTGCTCGATAACCCTCGAGCGGGGACAGCGTCGAAGTACTGGCAGCCTCAGCGTTTCTCACGCTCGATAAACCCTCGAGCGGGGACAGCGTCAAATTACTGGCAGCCTCAGCGTCTCTCACGCTCGATAAACCGTCGAGCGGGGATAGCGTCAAAGTAATGGCAGCCTCAGCGTCTCACACGCTCGATAAACCCTCGAGCGGGGACAGCATCAAAGTAATGGCAGCCTCAGCGTCTCACACGCTCGATAAACCCTCGAGCGGGGACAGCGTCAAAGTACTGGCAGCCTACGCTCGATAAACCCTCGAGCGGGGACTGCTGCAGGAGTATCTGAAGCCCTTGGCTTCTCCTTCGCTCGATTACCCTCGAGCGGGGACTGTGTCAAGGAAACAGGCAATTCGGTCTTTCCCCTCTCCGTAACTCACGAGCGGGGGTTGAGCAACAACGAAGTCAAGCGTTCCGTTTGCTTGAGCACCCTCGAGCGGGGATTGCACAGTCTTTGGACAGAGGCGGAAACCCCACGGCTTACCCGAAACTGTGGCTTACTGTCAGTATCCTTGGAGTGGCGTCGGGTCTCTCCCTCTAAACGTCCCTGGGATTTGTTCGGCAACTGGAACACAAAATATCCGACGCCGCGTCCCGCCACCGCTGTTTGTTTTAAGGCGGCGCCTGCGTCCGTCCCGCGCGGTGCCCTCCTGGGTATTGTAGTTCTTGACGAGGGTGTTTCGGGATTTGTAGTTCCGAGATCGGACCGCTCTGGTTGCGGGACCGGTCCGCTGTGTGTCCTAACACCTTCCACAATGCTGGCTCCACCTCCTGTGGTGCGTCTGATGATCCTGGCCTACACTGACAAAGGAAGGAGGTGCACACTGCCAGAATGCACTCAAAACTGGTTTGAATAGGTCCAGGCCCCTCTGCCTTCAGAGGACAAAGGATTTGCTGGTATAAATATTGGGGCCCAGACCCCAAAGCTGTAGATTACTTCTGAACTAAGGAACCTGCCAGGAAGAAGGACCGGGAAAGCTGGAGGAGAAGTACTGCCCCTATGCTGCATGGTGAGGAGTTGGCCTGCGGTGGTTGCTTCTGTCCTGAGCAGGGAAAGGACTGGACTGTGCTTTCATCATCCTACTGTTAGAATTTTCTCCAAGGGCTTGAAGTAGAGCTTGCCTCCTGTTGGAAGTCTCAGGGATAGAAAAGACTTCAGAGAACGCGCTGGAATCCAGGACCCTGCCAAGAAGAAGAGCTGGAAGAGCTGCCAGGAGGAGTACTGCCCTTTTGCTGTGTTGTTGCTTTTTTGGGTTGGCCTGCAGCTGCTGCTTTTGCCTTGGGCAGTGAAAGGACTGGACTGAAGTTTCTCTACTTGTGCTGTGTCTCCAAGGCCTTGAGGTAGAGCGTTCCCCCTGTTCAAGAAGTCTCAGGAACAGCGAAGACTTCAAGCCCGACGAAGTCTACGACGCCGCTGCCGACGCCGCTGCCGACTCCATGTCCTGAAGGAACCGCAGAGGGCACAGCCGCAATGCCGCACCACGACCCTGGTCTCACGGTCGACGCCTGCTGATGCCGTCACTGAGCCGCTGCTCACACCGCGACCTGTGGGCACTGCACTCCGCACCGCCTCGCTTTACTACGATGCCGTGGTATCCCGAATGACGATGCTCCATGCCGGACTCGACGCCGCTGCTTGCACCATGGTTCGAGGGCACAGCTTGTAAAGTTACACGATGCACCGCCCTCATCCCACACCGCAGCCTTGGCCTACAGACGCCGGTGCCATCAACTCCAGTTCGTCAGGCGACGACAGCGCTTGAGCAACGACGACGACGCTGATGCACCGTGACCTGCCAGCACCGTGATGAGCGCCGCCTTCATCTCACACTGCGAACCTGGTCTCACCGACGACGGCATCTGATGCCGCCACCGAGCCACTGCTCACACCGCGACCTGAGGGCACCGCTCGCCGCACCACTGCACTTCGCACCGCAGCACCCGACGTCTGCCAACACCAGCACTCCTGACTCCATCAGAGAGGAGATCGACCTGCAATGCGTGTGACATCAAGGGCCCGACGACTCCTGCACAGACCTCCGAAACCAACGCCAGCGAACGCCGTGTCTTCGGAAGCTCAGCGAGAGGTCATTGACGCCCTGCATTTCTGAAAGGTACTATTTGCGGGTCTTCCTGACACCGTAGCTCACCTGCGATTCCACGGTCAGCCAGAACTGTTTGGATTTGTTTGTTCACTACGCTGTGATAGCCCCAGATGGAGCTATCGACATCAAGGAACTGTGTTTCAGGAATACTTTGATAACTGAAGATTTTTAAAGTACTGTACTGTGGATTTCTATTGTATTGGGTCTTGTTTTACGTATATAAAAATGTTGAAACTGGTGTGGTGTCCTTTTGTAGTGCTTACGTTGTATTACTGTTGGTTTTGTGCAAATGCTTTACACACTGCCTCTAAGATAAGCCTGACTGCTCGTGCCAACCTACCAAGGGGTGAGCAGTGGTTATTTTTAGGGGTGGGCGTAGTTCGCGACGTAGCGCTACACGTAGCTACACAAAGTGCACTTCGCACTACGCGAGCTACGCGTAGCACTACGCGAACTGCGTAGTAGCATGTTCGCACTGTGCAAGATATAATTTTCAATAATTGCACAGTGCGGACAAGCATCCAGCACTGTGCAATCATTGAAAATGGCATCTTGCACAGTGCGAGCTGTTCTTTTCTGCCGCTCGAGTAGATTTAAAAAAAAAAATCTTTTTTATTAACAATCAACAAAAAGGAATAAACAAAACAAAACAAAAGCATCAGGTGAAGTACGTTTTCAGCAGTGGACAAAGACACAGCCTCGCCTACATCAAGTTATAAAACAGTATAAATGTATCAGGTCACGGGGATTCTTGCGCTTCCACTTCTATTCGCCACCCCGGGGGCACACATATCTCTCCTCGATAGCTATTCCAGGTCCCCCACACCTTCTCCTATTTCTCGGGACAACCCCTGGCCACATATACTGATCGCTCCGGAAACATATACCAGTCCAAGTCCTCCACCCACTTGGATACCCAGGGCGGCTGACTGGCTCCCCACAACTGAGCGATATTTCGTTTCGCTACCATACACGCTAGTGTTACCCATTGTTTCCCTATGCATTCAAGTCCGTGGGTTCCCACACATTCAGTATATATCTACGGGCCTCCGGCCGTATCTCCACACCCAAAGCGCCTCGCATCTCGTCATGTATCTTTGTCCAATACTCCTGCAGTTCCGCGCAATGCTAGAGAATATGTATAAAGATGCCGAGCTCTCCAAACCCCCTTCGACATTCCCCACTCTCCATTAGACCCATTCGTACCAGGCGAGGCCCCGTGACATATGACCTATGCAATATCTTTAATTGTACCACCCGAAGTCGCATCTGGATCGCGACCACTGTCGGAGAAGAGATCGCCTCCGTCCAGTCTTCGTCATCTAGCTCCAGCCCATCTGCACTCCACTGTGTTCTAATATGTCCCAGGGGGTCTTCCATATTATTAATGAGCGTTTTATATATTAAAAAAATGGTCTTCTCAGGGAGGTATCCATCCAGCACACGATCCTCCAGAGGAGAGGCTTTGGGAAGTGCTGTGTCCCTAGTTAGGTGTGTAAGGAGTGTGTGTTTGATCTGGAGGTACCGATAGAACTCGCTATCTTGTAGGCTGTAATGCTGCTTGAGAGAGGCGAATGTATGCACTGTACCCCCTCCCCACATGTCTTTAATCTGTGTGATCCCGATTAGATCCCACTTGTCAAATCCCTTGGTCTTCCACAAGCTCCCTAGTCTCTCTGAATTCCATAGGGGGGTGGCCAAGGTAAGTCTCCCCTCCCAGTCTAGATATCTATTAACCGCGTGCCACACGTGGACCGCATGTGCCGCTGGACCCACCAGGAAAAACTGTTTAGGCCTGGCATACAGCACCCTAGTGATATCACCACCTGGCGCTAGCCCACGGTCCATGGCATATCCTGGGTCCCCCGGAGGTCCGTAAATAACATGGTTCTCTGCTGCGAGCTGAGAAGCCCAATAGTATTTCCGCAAGTCTGGCAGCCCAATCCCACCACCGTACCACGGGAGAGTGAGCTTGGAGAATGCTATGCGAGATCTTCCATTCCAGAGAAGCTTCCACTGAAGAGCCTCAATCTCTTTGAAATAGGATGCCGGTACCGGGTCCATTGTATTCTGTAGTACATATAAAAATCGGGGAACTGCCCTGCCCAACAGGGAAAGTGGAAGAGCCTTCCAGCGCTCCATGTCCCTCCTGAGTCGGTACAGGTGGGTCCCAGATTATTGGTATTTCGTAGCTTCGGGTCAAGTGTAACATACATACCGAGTTATTTAAATCCGACCGGCTCAATCTGTATAGGGCATGACTGCGGGAGCACTGGTGGCTGCCCCTGAGGATGAAGAGCACTGATTTCGACCAATTAATTGCAATTCCGGAGTATCTTCTGAATATGGCAAGTACATCTAGAAAACTGATCAAAGAGCCCCTGGGGTTGGTGAGGTAAAGCAGGATATCATCCGCATATAGTGAAATGTTGTCCTCCCATTCTAGTGTCCACTGAAGGCCTCGTATTGATTGGTCCCATCTAACCCATGCCGCTAGAGGTTCCAGGGCTAGAGCGAAGAGAAGCGGGACAGGGGGCATCCTTGTCTCGTGCCCCTTCCAAGGTGGAAGTCAGCCGACTTGTAGTTATTGACAAATACTCTGGCCAAACGAGTAGCGTACAACAAACGTACCCAGCTTACAAACTCCGGTCCAAAGCCCATCTTCACCAATACCGCGAACAGGTAGGACCACTCAACCCTATCAAACGCCATGGTGGCATCAAGGGACACTAGTACCGCCGGCTCCTATCCCATGCAACCTACACAGATTGAGAGCTGTGTTTCAGCGTGGCATGAAGCCCGACTGATCCTGGTGAATCAAGGATGGTGATTACCTTACCAGTCTGGTAGCTAATAGCTTTGCCAAGATTTTAGGCTCAGCATTGAGCAGCGAGATTGGCCTCTATGAGGAGCAAGGTTTGCCAGCCTTGTGGATAACTACTATATTCGCCACCCGCTGGTCATATGGAAGTCAACCCCTCTCTTTACTTTCCGTGAACGTGAAGCGGATATATGGAGCGAGTTTATGGGCATTCAATTTATACAGTTCTATTGAGATGCGGTTCGGCCCAGCCGCCTTCCTTGATCTTACCCCTCTAACCGCCTGTGCCACTTCGTCATCCATAAAAGGGGAATCTAAGTACCCTTTATCTTCTTCTGACAATGCAGGCATACAGATGTCTTTCATCATATCACTGTTCTCAGCCTCCGTATATCCACCGACCGAAGTGTACACACCTCTGTAATATTTGGAGAACTCGTCTGCCACTGCCTGGGGGTCCGTGACAGTGAAAGAATCCGGACCCTGTAACTCCGGCACAGCCTTATCTCCATGCTCATATATTCAACTTTGGGTAACCTTATTCTGAGCTACCACCCTGTCTTTGGCAAGGCCTCTGTACTCATCCTGTCTTAATTTTAAAAGATGCACATCCGCCGGAGCGGCCGTCCTGGCCACCAATTCTTCTAACCAAGTTACGTCTGCCTCCGCCCTCTCGACCTCCGCCTGGTGCTTCTTTTTCTTCCCCGCAATCAAAGACAGGACTTCCCCACGGTCTACCGTTTAATATGCTTCCCACAATGACTGTGCCGATTCGACAGTACCTACATTTTCTTGAAAATAGCGATCTGAAATCTTGACAATCTCTCTCTTAGTCGAAGGGTCTCTCAAATGCCACGCACCAATAGGAGCCACTCTACGAACTGCCGGCTGTCCGAGGTCCACACACAACCACATAGGAGAACGGTCAGAGATCCCCCTTCCAAGATATTGTGCCTCCCTGACCATAGCTGCTAGGGTCGCTGGTACCAATATGTAATCCAGTTTTGACATGCTATGGTGCGCTGCGGACACGTGTGTGAAGTATGCCTGTGTCGGATTACGTATCCGCCAGCTGTCAACCAGCCCCATCGTTGCTAAGAAGTCTGAGAGCCATCTGTGTGCTGGTCTTAATATTCTTGATGGGTGCCTGTCTATCTCCCCGGCTAGTACTGCATTAAAGTCGCCCACCAGCACCAAAAGGCCCAAGGACAGGGTGGGAAAGACAGTCCCCAGGACGCTGAAAGTGTCAGATTGAAGGCCAGGCGGGACATAGATCAAGAAGAAGGTAACCGTCTTTCCCCCCACCCCACTGACCCGAGATTCCAATATAATGGCCCCTCCGGTCGGACCATGTGACTTGGATTCTTAAGGGAAAGGAGTTCCTCACCAATATTACTGCCCCCTAGACCCCGAGGTGAACCCAGCATGTGCCACCAACCTATATCCTCCCTTATGGAGAGCCATGCAGCGATCGCCGATGAGATGTGTCTCTTGCAATATCAGTATGTCAGGAGAATGCCTTCTCATCAACTGATTAACCATTCCTCTCTTGATCCGGTCTCCGAGGCCATTCACATTCCAACTCAGCACCTTTATCCCCGACCCACTGCTAACGTTCGACGTTCAACCAACTTGAATATTGTCCGGCTGTGACATTGCCACTTTTATTCTGACATGAAATCCACATTGTCAATACAATCACTGCACTTGCCGCTGATGTCAAAAAAGAAAAAAAAGGGAATACAAAATAAAACATACTGCAAGCAATTCTTCAAACAGGAAAGTCTCAAAACCTAGAAACCCAGTCGAATCCATATCCCACACCCATCCCTGCACCCCTGCATATGGCCAACGCCCATCCCCAACTAGCAGTGTGCCTGTCACCCAACATCCCAGCTTCAAACTAATTAAAGGTAGTAATGAGAAGGAGGCCAGTGTCCCGCCCCGCCCCACCCACCCAGCTAAAAATAAACGTATTCCCAGAGCCCCGGGTCCCCCACAGCTGTCTCATATCAAGGATGCTAGTGCGACCCTATCCACAGATCCACCCCGCTACCTGATGTACCAATCCAACACGAAAGTTCTGATAGTGGGCTTCATTCCTGTTCCCTCTGACCTTCAATATCTCCATCATCTCTCTTTTCTGGACCATCCACATGTCTGCTGTCCAACCAGCCCGAAGCAACCTCTGGGTTATCAAAAAACCAGGTTCTCCCCTCGAGTTCTATGCGCAGACGAGCTGGGAACATCATTGCATACTTTAGTCCCTTGTCCCTGAGTCTCTTCTTTACCGGGAGAAAACTCTGCCGTTGTTTCTGTACCATCTGTGTTAAGCGTTCGCCCACGAGGTTCCTGTTGCTTCCTTCTTGGTGATGCAAACTCCCAACTCCTTCGTGAACTAACCAGTGAGCAAGGATGAGAACACTTGACACTACTGGTTAATCCCCAAGGGAAAGGGGAGGTGGAGAAAGAAACAAGACAACACTGGATCTCTTCCTGAGATGTCAACTGCAGTTTCTCTTTTTTGAAGTGTTCTGGGCTTCTTGAATATTCGTTGGTACTCTAATGCACCGTCACTAAATAAACAGTAGACTTACATGAATCGGAATGAAATCTTTCATATCACATCAATAATCATATGACTTAAACATCATCAAAAGTACATACCATTTCTGTAAAAGCCCATACTAACACTCCTACAATTGTCAGGCGCTTTTGTTTTGACACTTGCCTTAAAGGACAAACACAAGAAAATGTCAGCCAAGAATATTACAATGAAGGAAGAACTGGTTAGTGATTAGTGGTAAGTTATAGCAACATGACGCACACCAAACTTATCCTACCTTGCAATTGTATGTCGAAATCCTTAAATGGGTTCTGTAATGCAATGAGAAATGAAGAAAAAACACGACAAACAAAATCCTCCACTCTCAGGGTGCTCTGATTTTGAAACCGTAGTACATGTACTTCAGTACCTATTATACATTTGCAAATTGCTTTTTGCTAAATAATGCCCGGAGCACAAGTGCTTTATGTAGCAGCTACATCCACTGCTGTACTAATCTTTTACAGGTTTTAGTCTCCAAGGTTTCACAAATAAAATATTACATCAATGGAAGTTTCCTTTGATCATTAATGCCAAAGTTCAAAAATGCGAAAAAATTTCTTTTCCATCCTGTTTTTGTAAAGTTCAATAAACTAAATTGTCTTTACCCAGGCTTGTTGTTTTCTTTGTCGTTGCATGGTAACTAATACTCTTACTTTCTTTCAGGAAGCCAGAGATCCTCGGAAGATAACCAAACTGGAAACGCAGTCAGAGAATGTTGCAGACATCGGAGAGTCTCGAGGAATGGGAGGAGAATGCAGAATCAGGTAAGCGGTATCAGGAGTTGGGAACCGGGAGCCAGGACAGACCAGCGGGAGTGGGAACAAGGGAGGAGAGAGGCAAGGAATCCAGGTGGCTGAGAGTGACGGAACAGGAACGGCTGCGGTGACGCTGGAACACGAAGCAAAGTGTCACCGCGTGTGAGGTCAGGCTTTTATAGTCTTCGTTTTGGGCGTATGCTCTTCTCCTCACGTGTAGTTCTAAGACAGTTTGTTACAGCTCAAAATGTGAGGCGACGCCGAAAACAGAACAAACCTGGGATGTTTACTTACACAAGCATTGCTAACTACAAGAAACATAAGGCAACAAGCATTGCTAGGTACAAGGGACAAAACGATGGTTATCAACGGCAAGGAACATAAAGTAACAAGCATTGCTAGCTACAAAGTGATGCGTTGATAATGTACCCAAAGTGTCAATAATATAATGCAGTTAAATGACACCATGCATATATAACGTATTCCGATCACAGTAGCATATGAACCCATGACAGTTCTCCCTCCCAAAGGCCGTCTTCCAGGTCGTGGTTTATTTGGATGAAGGGCATGAAATGATCGAAGTAGCCGTGGAGCATGCACATTAACTTCAGGCTCCCAGGATATTTCTGAAGGATCATACCCCTTCCAATCAATCAGGTAATATAGACGACCTCGTATGGGTTTTGCATCTAAAATCTTTTTAACCTCATATTCTACATGATCTCCTACTACTACAGGGGGAGGAGGATTATCTGGGCGGGTATTCAGAAGCGATACATGAAAAACAGGGTGGATTGCATAATCCTGAGGAAGAATCAATTTAATGAACACTGGATTACAATTTTGTCTATAGGGAAGGGCCAAATAAATCAAGGTTTTAGTTTCTTAGGTCCTTCTATGTGGATATTTTTTGTTGACAACCGAAGCATATCTCCTGGTTTGTACAGTGGAGCTGGTATCCTATGCAGATCAGCTGATTCCTTCATTTTTTCTTTATGTTTGGTTAATGTCTTTCTAATGTGTTCCTGGAATTTTAGCAAACTGGTTAACCTTTCTGTGACAGCAGGCATGTCATGTGTTTTTTCTGGGAACTCTATTGGTAGTGTTCGAGGATGTTGACCTGTGAGAAAATAGAAGGGCGAACATCCTAAAGCCGAGTGCACTGAGTTATTATAAGCGAACTCTGCTAAGTGTAATGCCTCATCCCAGTTGGAAGACATTGTAGTCGTCAAACAACGCAAACTATGTTCTAGGTACTGATTCACTTTTTCAGTTTGGCCGTCGGTTTGGGGATGGAAGGCTGATGATAGAGCTATTTCAATCCCCAACTGACTACTAAGTTGTTTCCAAAATTTGGAAATAAATTGAGGACCTCTGTCCGAAATGATTTTTTGTGGCAATCCATGAAGCTGAACTATGTTACTTAGAAATATGTTACTAAACTCTGTTGTAGATGGGAGTTTGAGTAGGGGAATGAAATATCCCATCTTTGATAAGAGGTCTACCACTACTAATATAGTGGTGAAACCATGGTACTTGGGTAAGTCTGTGACGAAGTCTAAGCTGATCGTATGCCAGGGGAAAGGAGGAATGGTCATTGGTTGTAATAAGCCCATGGGGGGGTATGCAATGATTTCTGTCGTGCACATACTGGACAGGTTTGAACATATTGGTGTACTCATGTTTTTCCACCAGAAGTGTCTTTGGCATAATTCAAGAGTTTTATTAACTCCTGGATGAGCTGCTGTAGCTAGGTCATGATTCCACTTCACGATTTGTTCCCTCAAGTCTTTTTCTGGGATAAACAGTTTATTCTTATGAAAGAAAAAACCGTCATGGATTGAAGCGCGTTTTAGTGAGAGTCATTGTTGTTGATCCAAGTTTCTGTTTTGCTTTTCAGCAGCGTTAAGAAATCGTCAGAGGAAATCTCGGCACAGACCTTTCAGCAGGAATAATACTCTGCAGCTCTTTTCTTGGATCCTTATCTTTGTCACAAACCAAGCGTGAAAGTGTGTCTGACAAAAATTGCTTAGTGCCAGGACGATAGGTGATTACAAAATCAAACTCACTAAAGAATTGCAACCAACGCATTTGTCTGGGAGTGAATGCTTTAACTGTTGAATAGAACTGTAAATTCTTATGATCAGAATAGATGGTGATAGTGTGTTTAGCCCCCAGAAGATGATGTCTCTATTCCTGGAAAACTGCTTTGAGAGCTAGTAGCTCGCACTCAGCAATAGTGTAATTTTGCTCTGCGGGTAAAAGTTTTCGAGAAAAGAAAGCTATTGGATGTAAATGAAAGGAGAGACCTATCGCATTCTCAATTCTTTTTAAATAAAAATGTATTCCTGCTTCCGCCGATTCCTACTTCTCCCACCCCATACCTCCCGCATACTCCACCCCTCCCACCCCCCTACCTCCGATCAGTGCCGGTGTTGTGTAATATGTGGTATCCCCTCGGGATCGTGTATCCCCTGGTGTTTGGGAGACTCCGGAAGTCCTGCATATTGGACAACTCTGACGAGCCCCCACCAGCCCCATCCACCCCAGGAGAGGAGAACCACGGCTCCAGCATGAAAAGGGATCAGCGCACTGAGCAGAGCTGCTGCTAGAAATGTACGCATTAAAGATCGGTGATTCCTAAACAGCCATTGTATCCCTTACGTCTTGAAGACAGGAGAGGAACCAATTAACAAAAGAATGCGTTTTGAAATTAGCTGATATTACAGTTCTTATCTGGGCCATCTCCCAGATAAGAACATATATTTATTATGTTACCGGATGGAGAGTTCTCACGATTTAAAAGTGCTTTACAGTAAAAATCTTTATTGAAATGTTATTCAAGTTTATGTGCGCCATAATGTCTGTGGTGTGTGAGCATATGTCTGTGTTTGTGCGTCTGAGAAAAAGCATTTATGCCTTTGTGCCACTTTCATCGTGAGCTGTGGAGGGCACACATGTTTGTATATCTACTTACTTTTGTTCAAGCACATGCCTTTGCTTGTTTCTGTAAGTGTCTGTGCCTTTGTCTTTCATGGCACATTTCTGTGTGTTTGCATGTGTGATGTGATGTGACAAGGAGCTTATATAGCGCACTACCACTCCAAGGAGTATCTTGGTGCTTAGATTCCAAAAGACCGCAAGTAGTAGATGAAAGGAACTACCTGTCTATAAAGCATCTCATATGATTCCCATACATTCGGAGTTTGGCAGGGCATAGATCCATGTTTTTGAAAGCTTTCTGAAGTTTAGTTCAGTGGTGGCTTGACGCAGGAAGAGGGGAAGTTTGTTCCATGCTTTCGCTCAAATGACTGCAATGGATTTTCCTCCTCTGGTTGATAATTTGAATCTGGGGACATGGAGTAGGTTTGCTGTGGAGGACCTGAGTAATCTTGACGGATGGTATTGATTGAAGTATTTGCGCAGATATAGTGGGCCCTGATGGTAAAAGGCTCTGTAAGTAATGGTCAGGACTTTAAAGAGTATGCGCTTATGGATTGGGAGCCAATGTAACGCATCCAAAGCTGCAGAGGCAGAGGATTTCCTGGGCAGCCTGAGGACCAGTCTGGCAGCTGTGTGCTGGACCATTTGGAGTTTATGGAGGGCTGATTTGTTAAGTCCTGCATAGAGGCTGTTACAATAGTCCAGCCTTGATGTTATAAGAGCCACAGCTACTGTACGTCTGGCACTCAGAGGAAGAAGATCGAAAAACTTCCTCAGACTTCTAATGATGCCAAAATATGTCCCTGCTACTACTTTGGCTTGTTGGTTAAAAGTCAGAGTGTTATCAAACTTTATGCCTAGGTTACGAGCCACATTGATGGTGTTAGGAGGGGGTTCTGCTTTTTCAGGCCAGCAGGCTTGAGGGGAAAAAAGGTTATTGGGTCCGAAAGGAATAATTTCTGTTTTGGACGAGTTGCACTTCAAATGGTGTGTGACATCCATTTGAAAGTTGCTGACAGACATTCTTTCAGAGTTTGTTCCGTGTTAGATTGATTTTTGTGAAAGGTCAGAACAAGCTGAGTGTCGTCAGCGTAGGCGACAGTACTAATATTGTAGGAGGAGATTAGGTCGAGTAGGGGGACCATATAAACGTTAAATAGGGAGGGGCTTAAGCTAGAGCCCTGCGGGACCCCTGTTTTGATGATTTTTCCTTCTGTGGAGAAATCTCCCAACCTTACAATCTGGTGCCTATGTGCTAAATAGTTTTTAAACCATTCAAACACGGTTCCTGCTATGCCAGCATTGGAAAGGCGATGTAAAAGGATAGCATGGGATACCGTGTCGAAAGCTGCAGAGAGATCTAATAGGATCAGGACAGCTAATTTGCCCTGATCCAATGCAGCACGGATGGTTTCAGTAGAGGATAGAAGTGCAGATTCGGTGGAATGGTGGGTCCTGAAACCTGCTTGACAAGGATGTAAAATGTCATTTTCTTCTAGAAATGCCATTAGTTGTTTATTGCCGAGAGATTCTGCAATTTTGCAGATGGCAGGAAGAAGCGAAATGGGACGAAGGTTGGAGAGGGTGGAGGGGTCTTGTGATACTTTTTTCTGTAGTGGTTTTACTATCGCTGTCTTCCATTGAGGAGGAATTTCTCCTGATTGAAAAGACGAGTTGATAATGGCATTGATATGGGGATTAACCTCCTGTATTATGGATTTAAGGAAATATGGGGGTCAGGGGTCAGAAGGGGATCCTGATTTCAGGGTAAGTATTCCCTGTGAAGAGTCGTCTAGGCTAATGTGGCTAAATTTTTCCCATCTGGATTGATGGGTCTTGAAGGCAATATCACTGGTGGGTTCTGTTATTACGAATGGGGGGAAGTCTTTGGTAAGCTTTTATATTTTTGGGGTAAAGTAAGAGGCTATGTCATTGCATAGGATCTGCGAGGGAGGGGTCTCTTGAGCTGCAGTGTTCGGTTTGATGAAACTGTTTACAATTTTAAAAATTTCTGTTTGTTTGTTTTGCCATTTTAATGGAAGAGTGATATGATCTCCTAGCTTTCTTATATATCATTTTAGCATCATTGACGTAATTGCGTCGCCATTTACGTTCAAGAAGTTTGATTTCTGCTAGTTGTTTTTTAAGGGTATCTAAGAACCAAGGAGCGGAGATTTTCCTCTTTCCTGTGGTCTCTCTATTTCTTTCAGGATTTCTGATATTATTTCCGATATCTGACATCCATCTCACAAATTTTTGATGATCTATAGTAGTATTTCCCGAAAGGGTAGGTTTACTTTCCTTGGCCCAACTAATAAGATCAGGATGTTTCATGATTTTTCCCCAATTAGGTAAAGTGCTTCCCTTGTTTGCTACCTGTTTAGTCTTCAATTTGCTCCCTATAAGTTCAATATTGAATTTTATAAAGAAATGGTCGGTCCAGGTTAGGGGTATGGGATCATTAACAGTCCAAGTTGGAACTAATGCAGTCAAGAGAGTGTCCAGCCTTATGAGTGGCTTCAAAAGTCCTGAGAGTTAATCCCAGGATCTGTAGGGTTTCTTTAAAATTAGAGGCATGTTTATCCGTGGGATCATCTAAGTGGAGGTTCAGATCACCTACAATTGTAATATTGGAATACCTAGAGACCAGGTCTCCCAACACTTCCCCTACACTGGCAAGAAACTGCGTGGGATTGCGAGGAGGACGATAGATTGATGCTCCAGACAAGGTGAAGGTGTCATGCACCTGAATAGAAAAATATACACTTTCAGCTTCTTCGATGTCAGGGAGCTCTATAATTGAGCATTTATAGGAATCTCTATAGATGATAGCCAGACCACCACCGCGTTGTTCTACGTGGTCTTGTCTGCAAATAGAGTAGCCAGGGGGGATGGCATGGACTATGTCAGGGTTTGACCACTCACGAAGCCAGGTCTCTGTGATAAAAATACAGTCTAAATCATTTTCGTGGACCAAGTCAAATATATGAAGGGAGTTTTTACACATTGAGCGGGCGTTTATAAGGCCTCCCTTCATGTGTGTAAGAGTTGGTTGATTGGTCGTTGGGTAATGGGGTGTTAAAGTAAGTTTACAGACAGCACAGCAGATAGGACCTGCCCATTTATCTGCATCGAGGGCATGATGGCAATGAGAGCATAAGATATTCAAAGCTATAATTGAATGTTTAGATAAAGGAGTCCCCTGGGTATAGTGGGTGGCCCTTGGCCCGTCCTCGGCGCGGATGAGCGCAGACGGGCTAGACTCAGACGTGACTCCGGCGCGACAATGGCGCGCCCGCTGTTCGCGTTCGCTGCGCGAAGCAGTAGCCATCTGTATTTGTAGTCCCTTTTCCAGCAAGGACGCTGGGAATTGTAGTTCCCTGACAGAATAGTCAGGGGTCTGGTCCCGCGATTGCCGGCCACAGTCTCTATTCGATGGTGAGCTCGGGGGGAGTGCAATCAATATTTTTAAGGCAGTGAGGTGGTTACTTAAAAATGCAATTTGTCAATAAATGCGCCGCAAAAGAAATACAATGAAACACAATATTTTAAAAACAGGCTATCTATCTAGCAAACCCTGCACATGTGTGCATGTTTGCGGGTGCATTTGTGAGGGCATGCATTATGTGGGTGTGCATGTGTTTGGGCACCTGCATGCTTTTGTTTTGTTTGTGTGAGTGTATGTGTGTGTGTGCCCTTACATTCTACGGCAGATCTCTGTGTTCATGTTCGTGTTTGCATCCGTGTGGGCATACAATGTGAGTGCATGAATGGTTGCATGTATCCCTCGTCTACAGACTTGATCGCTGCAATGTATCTTTCAAAGTTAATATATAGGATTCTAAATTATATCCTGAACTGCCCAGTTCTGGTAAATAAGAGCAAATACAACAGTCTAAATACTATGAGCCTTATTTAAAGTTTTAAAATGTATGGAGACATGCAGGTTCCTGCTCTCCTAAGAAGCATTTGCAATGCAATATGTCTCACATATGCGAGAGTTAGTTCTAATGGTGTTGTAAATTACAATGTCTTTTACCTATGGGTTTTGGTATGGAGAATGATGGGTGCATGCAAGGTTGTGACTGAGTCAGTTACCTATAAAATAGTTTGCTTATAAACAACCGGTTAAGGTGAAGCAGCAAGTGTTAAAGGCCATACAGTGTCTGCAAGAATAGTTAACTATGCGTTAGATGTTAATGGTAGACTGGTGGATGATAGGCTTGGTTGGGGGAGATAATCATACCTGGGACTGCACCATAAGAACCTTATTTGTGTTATTACACCTTGTGATGAACCAATGGTGAGAGCAACAGAAATTACACAAATTCATGTATGCACACTGGGATTACCTGACAGCAATTTTATTATTGGTAAATCCAATCAACAAGTACTATATTTTCCAATAAATACAAATATAATACATATGAAAAAATAGAGCTTCTATTAGCTGAGCACATTTTTTGTAAATGAAGGTAAATACAATTTCATTGTAGACTGCAAAGAAATAGCTTTTCAAAGCCAGATTTTGGAGTGGAGTCCACAATGTAAGAAAAGAGTGTTTTTTTAAAAGACTGTTAGGTTGGGACAACCATCATGTGCTGCCTAGGAGGCTTGCATATAAAAGTACAAATACCATAAATATTTTTATAAAGCTTCAAAATGAAGGTAATTACAAGACCACATTTAAAAGAAAGCTTCAGTTGTCTGTGTCTATTTAAATGTGAAAGGGCTAGGACTCTGTCAGCTAGTCATGAAATAGTTTAATGGTTATAGATAGCCAGTTATAGTGAAGCAGCAAGTGTTAGAGGCCGTACGTTACTGTCTTTGCAAAGATAGTTAGCATGTGGTAAATGTTAGTGGAAGACTGGTGGCTGAGAGTTTTAGTTGAGGGAAGATGGTCATACCTGGGACAGCAGCATAAGTGGGTTATTTGTGTATACCTAGTGAAAACCCCCGAGATAGCATGAAATCACCTGTGCGCAATGGTGTTACAGGAGAGTGCTTTGATCATTGTCAATTCCAAACATGATGCATTGCATTCCCCCCCAAAAAAAATCTAAAACACGAAAAACAAAGGAATGCTGAAAAGCTTTAAACATGCTGACTCAGTAAATGAAGGTAAATACAGTTCTGTTTTAAAATAAACCTCCTGTTGGCTGAGTGCCTTTTGCGCAGAAAGGGCTACTAAGCCTGTGATTGATTTGGTTTCTAATAAAATAGTCTGCCGGTTATAAAAAACAAACAGTTAGGGTGAAGCAGCCAGTGTTGAAAGCCATACTTTACCATCTTTGCAAGGATAGCTATGTTAACAACAAACTGGTGGCTGATAGGTTGGGGGGTTGACAGTCTTGCCTTCAACCGCAGCATAACAATGCAGGGGACATACTGCAAGCACTGCAGCATAATGAACCCCCCCTGGGGAAACCCAAGAGGAAGCCAGTACCTGACAAAATGAGTAACGCATGAGCTGGTAGGAATGGGTCCCAGGGGGATGTGGCACGTGCCGCTGTTCCCCTGGGGAAGTTCGCGCAGTTGGATCGGTCCATGCGCGGGGATTGGGTAAGAGAAGGGAAAGGGGAGGGGCTTAGCCGGCGCGCAAGGAGGGAGGGGCTGTCGTCTGAGGGAGAGGGAGGAGTGAGCAGCTTCGTTGTTTTTTCCTGTCAGCTGAGAGAATTCCTGTCAGGTTATCGGAGCGTTTGACGACGGAGCTTGGTGGCGGTCCTTTATGATGGAGGACACTATCCTCAAGGAGGCTGTCAGAGCGCTCCTGGCAGTGGGTAGAGGAGATTTGTTGTGCCCTGGAGCTTCAATTGATGGGGCAGAGGAACCGAAGCGACCGAGGTGTGTGGCGGCAAGAGGGGTGAGTCAGGCAGTTGCTGCGTGCTTGCCGCAGTCTAGCCGCCCCCCTTTGGCGTCGATTCTTGTGTCAGCTCCCACCTCACAGGTGCGTCGAGCGCGCTCCTCAGGAAGGATCTTTCGAGGGAAAAGGGCGCCGCTGCGCTCTGCTTCTCGCCCATGTGTTTTGAGGGGTGGCTCTGGCAGTTTGGTGCCCAAGACTTTGAGAAAGGTTTGGAAGAGGGGCGGCAGAGGCAGCATCAGTGTTGTGAATAGCGCCCAGCAGTGTGCTTACAATGAGGGAGCATTGGTTCAGGAGGGTGCAGCAGGAGCCAGAGACATTACCAGGTCGTCAGAAGGGTTGCTACTACATAAGGAGGCAGCATTTACTGGCATGATGCCGCCACAAATACAGACTCTACAGAGTGGCTATTCTACCATTAACATAGCGCCAGCTGTATGGGAGGGTGGTTGCAGCGGCGCATTAGTGGATTATCCAACTGACAGCGAGGAGGAGGAAGAGGTGGTGCATTTGGAGTCTTCTGCGAACAGCAGTACATTGCGCAGGGGCTCTGTTTCCATTGACACCAGGGACTCTCAGATGTTGTTTTTGAGCAGGCAGTTTTGATGCCTCAAGCTAGAGGTCCACCAAGATCACCTGCGGTGATTGACCAGCAGCAGGTTGGTGGAGAGGTATTTTTCGCGGACACATTCACAGAGGAGGAACTTTTTCTGGATAATGGGTGTGAGGTGGGTTCTTTGAGGGTGGGTGGTCAAAGCTCACTTCGCTCTAGCAGCTCGGACAGTGGGGTGTTGGCGGTGTATCCGGAACCTAGGCAACCACCGCACCACCCTCAGTTAGATTTTGACTCTGCTTTGGGTCCACAGCAGGGCCAATGGGTGTGGGTTGAACATTCGCACATGGACAACAATGAAGCGCCTGGTGTGCGTCAGGCTCAGGTAATGGGTAAGTTTAAAGCGGTTCCTGGCTGGAGCGGCGAGGAATTTTTCAGGGACTCTGGTTTCCATTCTGTTTCTAGGAGTTCTTTAACAAACAAGGCAAAGCACGGTTCGGCTTTTGGTAAGTCCAGGTATACCCGAGGCGGATCTGTTGCGGATTTAGGGGCAACGGCCGGGAGTTCTAGCCAGGCTCCTGTGACCTATTGGGAAAATTATGATGGGGGCATTGGTGATGGAGAAATGCCAAGTACAAGTGGTGATACCGAAAATTTTAATTTTGAGCAAAGTCATGTTTTGGATGGGCATGATAAAGAAAATGTGGTTACTAATGTGGAAGTGTTGTCACAAGATGCGGCTTCTGGACTTTTCAGTCAGGAGTTGAGTATGGGGGGCAGGGGTCATTTCACGTCTGCTAGTGTCTTACAGAACTCTGGTGCGGTTTTCTCAGCGGCTGGCAGACGGCGTGGCGGACATCATAGGCGTGATGATCCTAATGAATTCCAACACAGAGCTTCGCAACTGCCTTCAGGTAGGAATGATTGGTGGTCTGCGTGGAAGCGACCTGTGTTGAGCGGCAATGTTGACATTCAAAGGGGTGGTGTTGCGGAGATTGCAAATGTTCCTGTGGGGTCACGAGCTATTTCAAATTTAGGTTCAGGATCTCAAGACCGTTGTGGGTCTGTAAGTCATGCAAGTTCAGTGCCGACTGTGGTGCATTCACAACAGACTTAGGTTCCAGGTACAGGTAGAACGAAATTGCCATATATGGGTTTGGCCATGCCTTTGGGCACACATCTATCGGAGAAGACACAACAAGAAATTTGAAACCACGACTTTGTGGATGTCTTTAGATTATTGCATAGAGAGTTGCAGTCCAAAGAGGGCTCGAAAGAAGAATAGTTGGAACTGGCGCGCCGACTGAGGGTCCCTAAGACCATAGAAAACTGGACGGCTGCCTTTCTCATATACGCGAGTGTGTATTGTGAAAGGCATCCGGAACGGGAGGTGGCCTTATTTAAATACATTGACATCATTAGACGGGCACATTTGCAAGTGGGTGGTTACTCCTGGCTTAACTACGACGAGGAGTTTAGGGCCAGGTTAAGTATTGACAATGACAAGGCTTGGGGGGAGGTAGACCAAGAGCTATGGCTTCAATGGATGTCGGTTCACCACACATCAACGACCATTCATACAGCAAGTGGCCTCCCCATCTCTTATTGGCCCTTTCTGCAGCGTCCCGCTCCATCGTGGGCGGGTGGGGTTGGCAGAGCACAGTTGCCGGCAACAGGAGCATGGTGGAGTTTTAACCTCGGTTCCTGTATCCGGCAATACTGCAAATTCAAGCATGAGTGCTCGCAGTGTGGGGGGAGACACCCAATTTCACACTGTTTTCCCAGCCAGCATTTTGGGGACCATGGGAGGGGTCAGAGGGGCGAAGGGGCCGGTGCATCTGTTGTCCCAAAAGGCGCCTACCCCAGTAAGGCTACAGTCTATGTTACCGTATTTGGATGAGTACATGGATGTAGAAGCCGCCTCTAAGCTGTTTTGGGGTTTCAAATTAGGTTTTCGCATAGGTTATCAAGGCCCTCGGGCCCATCGCTGTGCGGATAATTTGAAATTGGCAAAAGAGTTATTTTAGGTGGTTCGTGCGAAATTGAGTAAGGAAGTGCAGTTGGGCAGAATAGCTGGTCCTTTCCGTTGGTGTCCCCTTCCAAATTTGATGGTCTCTCCTTTGGGAGTGATTCCGAAAAAAGCAGAAGGTGAGTTCCGCCTGATTCATCAATTATCATGGCCAGAAGGTCAGTCAGTAAATGACTTCATTGCTCAAGAAGAAGCGGCGGTCTCGTATGCTTCAGTGGATGACGCTTTGCGTTTGGTTCGTGTGGCAGGAGCTGGTGCGCTTTTGGCCAAATGTGATGTTCAGCCTGCTTACCACCTGCTTCTCATTCACCTGGTGGATTTTGAATTGCTGGGAATGTTTTTTGAGGATGCTTTTTATGTTGATCGGGTGTTGCCAATGGGATGTTCCATCTCTTGTTCCCTTTTTGAAACATTCAGTACATTTCTTCAATGGTGCTTGGTGAAGAAATCTGAGCATACGGCAGTGTGCCATTATTTGGATGATTTTTTGTTTATTGGCCAGGCTAATTGTGATCAGTGTGAACAGGTTTTGACGTGTTTTCAAGGACTGGCAGAGGAATTTGGAGTGCCATTGGCTCCGGAAAAAACTGCAGGGCCAACTACCAAATTGACATTCCTCGGCATAGAGATAGATACTGAAAGGATGATAGCTTGTCTGCCGGGTGAGGAGGTGGCTGAAATTAAGACCTTCTTAAAGGAAGTGCTATGTCATCGGAAGCTGGAACTCAGGCAGGTGCAGCGTCTGCTAGGATATTTGAACTTTGCCTGTAGAGTGGTGAGACCAGGTAGGACGTTCTGCAGACGGCTTGGTTTTTCCATGTCAGGAGCTTCGCTTCCTCATCATAGGATACGTCTGACTAAAGCAGTGAAAGAAGATCTAGTTATATGGTTGCGTTTTTTGGAAGACTTCAATGCCGTCTCCATCAATTTTGTTGAGGATGATACTGTGTGGCAAATAAAAAAAAATTCAGATGCCGCTGGGGCTCACGGCTTTGGGCTCTTTTGGGAGGGACGGTGGTGTGCTGAGCGATGGCCAGCACATTGGTTACTACAAGGACGTAGCATCGCCTTCTTGGAGTTCTTTCCTCTGCTGGTGGCCTTACAGGTGTGGGGTGAGGATTTCAAGAATCGCTGTGTAGGGGGGGAGGAGCTTCGCGCGCATCCGAGATGGCCGCGTGAGCACAGGGCTCCCGAGACCCTCGCCGCCTCCCGCATCTATCCTGAATAATATCCTGATTCCGAAGATGGGTTATTGAAGGCACAGCCCAGCTGATGTACTAGCTGCTTTCAGGAATTGATTTGGACTTCGGGTTCCTGAGCTACGCCATCCTGCACTTTTGGGGCCTACCCCCGTGGAGCTACCTGGGTCTTGAGTCGCGGCTGTACCCGGGCAGTAATTCAACAACACCGGCTAAAGGGGTCCAGATCCCGGCCCAAATTAACTTTCGGTTTCGTTTTTGCTGCCTGGCGTTCCTCCTCACCGAGACAGACACTGGGCGCAGCTGGCTCCCGTGCTCATTACCTGGGCCTGGTGCCAGCGGGTGCTTGGCTATGGAATTACACTGGCTTTTATCTGCCTTTGGTTATCCCATGGGTGAACTCTGAGGAGCCATTTGGACCAGATCTCAAGCGCCCCTCCGGGGCACCCAGCCCGCCATGACAGGCAAGCCCGAGGGTGACAAACGGAAAGTCAAGACCACCTTCCGAGGAGGTGCAACCCAAACGAATGTTATGGACCGTTACACCCATCCTAAAGGATCCCCCGGTGGCACACTGAAGGTCCGGGAAGAGGCGACTGATGACCCTACTGTGTCGGCGGATCTAACGTTACAAGACGTCATGGGTGCTGGCATCAAGACATCTATTGGCCAGCAATACGAGGCCCTGGCCCTGAAGCTAGACACGGTGGCCATCGATGTTAATCTTATCAGAACGGATTTGGCAGAGACAAATGAAAAGGTCAAATCTCTAGATTTGAAGACCTCCAGCCTCACGACGGACATGGCTGACATGCAAACGGAGGTGCGCAACTTAAGATCCGCCAACGATTTCTTTGCTCGTCGACTGCAGGATTTTGAGGGTCGTGCAAGGTGTAATAACGTGCGTATTATTGGGGTCCCGGAGAACTCTGGATCACTGTCCACTGATCTTCGTGTCGAAGACCTCATCCTCAATCACCTCACCCCCAAGGGACTGAGTAAATTCTTTGCGGTGGAGCGCGCACACAGAGTGCCGGGAGGACAAGCAAAGCCAGATTTCCCCCCGCGGCCGATCATCGCCAGAGTTTTTAACTTCAGAGACCGGGACGCCATTTTGCAGGCTGCGCAGACGGGTGGTCCTACCGCAGTTCGAAAACACCACAGTGAACTTTTATCTGGATTTTTCCCAGTCCCTCCAGAAGCAAAGAATGGGATTTCAGGGGGTGAAGAGGGGTCTCAGGGATATGGACTTGAAGTATGCGATGCTGTTCCCGGCCCGGCTGCGTGTGGAATATGAGGATCGGACACTCTTCTTTGATCGCCCGGAGGGAGTGAGTGACTGGCTAGATACGTTGCCTACCCGTCGCGATCGCAGGGAACAAACAGGTGGTGCTGAAGGGGGACTATTGGAACAAGAATGAACAGTGGCACCCGAGTCCCGGACAATGAACACAATGGACAGCTGTGGCTTGCTGACTTCAGTGATCGTCTGCCTTTAAGTGCATCCCCGGAGGCGGCGGGGAATGAGGGACCCTTTCCTCCTCTGGGTTTCTTTGTGTAGATTAGTTTTTTGCTAGGGCGACAGGCACACTGCAAGTTGGGGTGGCTTTTGAGGCTATGCAGGGGTGCAGGGTGGGGGGAGTTGCGCTGGGGTATTGTTGGGGGAGGGGGGTAAGTATGTTGGGAGTGTTTCATTTTCTTTCTTCTTCAAGGCAACAAACTGTTACGACTTTGGACTTTGGTGTGATGCTCGTTATGAGGTGGGAGATCATCGTGGGTTCGGGTGGGGGGTAGGGGGTTGAAACTACTGAGCTGGAACGTGAATGGGTTGGGAGACCGGATAAAGAGGGGGGTGGTCTTGCAGATGTTGCGACGCCTTTCCCCTGATGTTGTGCTACTACAAGAGACTCATTTGTTTGGAAATGCTTGCTACGCTCTGAACAGGCAGGGATATTGTCTTGCTGCTCATTCTGGGTTCACCTCTAGTTCTAGAGGGGTGGGTATCTTGGTCAGGACTTCTCTTCCCCTGGAAATCGATGACATAGTTCTGGACGCTAGGGGGCGATATGTTGCACTCACAGGCAGGTGGGAGGGGAAGACTATCTCACTGATATCGGTGTACGTCCCACCTGGCTTACAAACCACTACATTTGCAGACTTGGGAGGAGTTGTTTTGGGTCTCCCAGATGGTGTCCTGATACTGGGTGGTGATTTTAATTCAGCTGTCTCCGGGAGGGAGGATCGCTATCCCCCCAGAGACCTCACGAGTGCACAATCTTGGTTGGGTGAATTTTTAGAAGCGTTGGGGCTCGTGGATTGTTGGAGGTTGATGCATCCAGAACAAGCGCAGTACACTTTCCACTCAGGCGCACATGGTAGTCTTTCTAGATTGGATTATATCCTGATACCGGCAGCCCAGTCTTCGTCAATTGGGGAGATTAGACATCTAGCTCGAGGTATATCGGACCACTCCCATCTATGGTTTCAGATAAATATGAATATAGGCGCTGAAGGGAGGGTGGCCCCGATTAATCCATGGTATCTTCACAACCCCAAAACCCGTACTGAACTGATTAAGTCATTGGATCTGTACTTCGCAGAAAATGAGGGGTCTGTGTTTTCGCCTGTCTCGCTGTGGGAAGCGTTTAAGACGGTCATCCGGGGACAAGCATTGTCGTTAATTGGGTGTGCTAAGAAAAGTAGAAATGAGGCAGTTGTCCGTCTTGAGACTGAAATTACTGAGTTGGAGAGTGCCTTGGAGCGGAATGTTACCCGAGACACGCTTCACATCCTCAGTCTCAAGCAACTCAAATATAAGAATTTGGTTACCGACGCAGCTAAAATGATGAGTAGGGAACAGCAGGGACGATTGTATGATGTGGGCGATAAGGCAGGGAAATTGATTGCTTGGTTGGATAGAAAGGAGAGAGCAAGCCGTGTGATTCCAGTGATTGAGAGATCTGATGGTATGCGAGTGACCGACCCGGTTGACATTGTTGAATGCTTTGCTGCTTATTTCCGAGAAGTTTATTCTCCGGTATCTGATAGGCCCGAGGAGGATTCTCATTTGTTGCTAAGGGATATTGCGTTGCCTTGTTTGTCTGAGTCCGATAAGGACTGGATGGATGCTGCACCCTCAATTGACGAGGTAGCTCTCGCAGCGCACTCTATTCGCTCCGGAAAGGCTCTGGGCACTAATGGTCTTCCCATCAAACTGTATAATCTGCGCCCTGACACGCTAGCGCCATATCTCCGAGATATGTTTTTAGCAGCGCGGGAAACTGGCTCCCTTCCTCGTGATCAGCGCCTTGCGACCATTGTGGTGATCCATAAGGAGGGGAAGCCACGGGACCGCTGTGCGTCCTACAGGCCTATCTCACTCCTAAATGCTGAGCCTAAGAATCTTGCCAAGCTGCTCGCAAACCGCCTGATAAAAGTAGTCAGTGAGCTGATCCATCCGGATCAGTCGGGCTTCATCCCAAATCGTAACACAGCCTTGAATTTGCTGCGCTTGCATGGTGTTCTCGCGAGGGCGACGTCACTGCGTGAACCGGCCATCTTGGCGTCCCTGGATGCCACGATGGCCTTTGATACAATCGAATGGCCGTATCTTTGGGCTGCACTTGCAAAGTTTGGTTTTGGCGCTGGATTTATTAGTTGGGTAAAACTTCTGTAGGAGACACCACTGGCACAGGTTGTGGTAAATGGCCGGGTCTCCAGGCCCTTTGTTCTTGGGAGAGGCACGCGGCAGGGTTGCCCTCTGTCTCCGCTTCTCTTTGCCCTCGCTTTGGAACCTCTCGCTGCCTGACTACGGTGGGAGCCCTCGATGAGAGGTATACACTGGACTCCGAACTTTGAGAACCGCATATCGCTCGATGCGGACGATATTTTGCTGTACCTCACGTCGCCTCAAAAATCGCTAAATGTATTGTTCGACGTGCTTAACTCGTTCCAGAAAAACTCTGGCCTCGTCATTAACTGGACCAAGTCACATATATACGTGCTCGCTGGTGGCGTCCCCCTCCTGCCGCGTGGATGTCCTATCCAGGTGTCACAGTCTGGTTTTAAATATCTGGGAGTTTTTATATCATTGGACCCTGCGGTCCTCTACGAGCGTACTCTACTTCCCCCGCTTCAACGTTTACGATCGGACGTAGTGAGTTGGCGTAAATTACCGTTGTCTCCACTAGGGCGAGCGGCTCTTTTTAAAATGATGTCCTTACCGAGGTCTTTATATTCACTCCAGAATACATTTGATGTGATTCCGTCGAGGTACTTCCGAGAGATAGAATCCTTACAGAGGCAATTGATATGGGGCGGGCATTCGCGTATCGCTCTTCCAAAGTTACCGCTTCCCTGGTATGACGGCGGTATAGCACTTCCGGATATCAGGCGGTATTATTGGGCTTCTCAGCTTGCTGCAATTAACCGCGGGATGTATGCTCCGGCGTTGAATCCAGCATTTGAAATGGATAGATGGCTGTTACCGGGGGGAGACTATAACAGGGCGCTCTATTCTGGATCCTCTCGCTTACAGCTTTCGGGTCCCACGGGGATAGCTGTACGAGTGTGGCATAGTGCGACCGTGGCTATGGGCTGGAGGGATCGATTGACCCGCGTGACTTCTCTTTACGCTTCTGCAAGACTGGGTTGCCTGTGGCCGACGAAAGGATTCGAGAAATGGGATATGATTGGCATCAGTAAAGTGCGTGATCTCTGGGTTAAGGGCAGGATAAAGACTTTCGCAGAACTACAGGCGGAATATAAGCTAGGCGATAGGGAATTCTTTCGCTATGCACAAGTTCGCCACGCATTGAATTCGGTTTTCCCTGTGGGTAGCGACGTTCCGGAATCCTCCCCCCTCGAAGATCGTATATTAGATGGTCATGTGCCGGATAGCACTATTTCTTTGATCTACAAAAAGATGATCAATGATCGCTCGAGCTTGCTCGAGCACCTTAGGGCAACCTGGATTGCGGATGGTATTGAATTAGACGACGAGGACTGGCAATCTGCGATCTCCTCTCCCAAGGAGGTCGCAATACCGGCCCGTCTCCGCCTGGTCCGGCTAAAAATCCTTCATCGGATTTATGTTACAGGCCCCCGCCTGATCCGTATGGGCTATTCGACGGATGGCTTGTGTAGGCGTGGTTGTGGTCTGCTTGGTACCTTTCTCCACATAATTTGGGAATGTCCTGAGATGGTGCTTTTCTGGAACCGTATACATGAGGAGATGAATGCAGTAACAGGGTTTGTGATGTTGCCAGAGGCCCTGCGATGTTTGCTGAATGTATGGGGGCCAAATGACTATGATGTGTCGCAGCTACGATGGACTATCCTTGGTAATATGATTGCTAAGAGAGACATTTCACAGCTTTGGGAGTCCCAAAGGCCCCCCACAGAGACGGCCTGGAAAGAGAACATGGACTGGTGCATGTTCAGAGAGAAGACTGTATATGTGGCGAGAGGCAGACCCAGAAAATGGGGGAAAGTTTGGAATCAATGGAACTCGTACCGGGGAGATATATGTACGCCCCCTTTCACGGAAATCTCTAGTCCCCCCCAGTCTCCCTGACCTGACATTCCGGATGTAGTATTGCGTATTTTGTTCTTGATTTTGTGTTTCCTGCTTCCAGCCCCCTCATCTGTGTACAACAACTTCTGGATCATACTACTGTGTATCTCCCGCCCTCCTTGAGCACTCGCCCGATTGATGCACTACTGTTATATTGCCTTGTCTGTTTTTCTATGTTTCTTTTATTATAATAAAAAAAGTTACAAAAAATAAAATAAAAAGAATCGCTGTGCACTTTTTCACATTGATAACATGTCTGTTGTGATTTAGTTAATTGGCAGAGAGCTAGAGATGTGAGGGTTCTGCATTTATTACGTTCCTTTATGCTCCAAACTCTGAAATTGAACATTGTGTTTAAGGCAAAGCATATCCCAGGCATAAATAACTCCATAGCAGATTCTCTGTCTCGTTGTAATTGGCAGGCATTTCGGGAGCTGGCGCCAAAGGCAGACAGCTGCAAGACGGAGATTCCTTCGAACATCTGGGACCTGGGGGAGTGAGAATTGCTGAATTGGTGGAGCACTCCATTGCGCAGTCAACGTGATGTAGTTACCGTCAGGCGTGGTCCGAATTTTTATCTTATGCTTTTTCTCAAGATCAAGGGGGTGCAGCAGTTGGTAATGAGCAGTTTATGTTACGTTTTGTGCTGTATTTGATGGACAAAGGGTTGTCGCACACAACCATTTCAGGCAAACTTTCAGGCATTTCTTTTTATAGTCAGTTGTTTTTGGGGGTGGAGTTGCGGTTGGGGGTTTTGTTACGTAGGATGCTGAAAGGTTTCAGCAGAAGCAAAGTTCATCCTTCACGTTAAGGGAACCAATTACTTTTGATCTTTTACAAAGACTTTTAGTTTGGCTGCCCACGGTTTGCTACAATGAGTGGCAATTAGTCAGGTTTCGGCTGTGCATGTTATGGCTATTTTTTGGTGCTTTCCGGATTTCGGAATTGCTTGGATTAAAGGATCAGAAGGGTTTGTTAACGTCTGAAGTACAAGTATTTAAGGGGTTGTTTGTACGGATTTGGTTACGACAGTCCAAAACAGATCAGATGGCAAAAGGAACGTGGATTCAGTTGGGCGGGAATGGGGTGGTTGGTTGTTGCCCTTTGAGCGAATGGGAATCCTTTGTTAAATCCCCTCAATTTCGAACGGGGGTTATTTTCTGTCACAATGACAGGTTTAAGATTACCTGTTTTCAATTTTTGGCTGTGTTGAGGAAAGTGTTAGCATTGGCTGGGGAAAATCCAATGCTATATGGGACTCATTCCTTTCGCATTGGAGCGGCCACGGAGGTGTCCAGATTGGGTTGGGGGAAGGAGGAGTTGCAAAATTTGGGTCGTTGGAAATCTGATTGTTGTTACAGATATGTTCGTACTTGAATGCAGTTCGCATTGTGTATATATGCTGTGTAATTTTGGTTTCTATTCTTAGGTCTAGTTTTTTCTTTTCCACGGAGAAAAAGGACGTGGATCTTAGGACACTCCTTTGTGAAATGGTCAGCTGTCTTTGCGGAACAACAAATATGTGGAAGAGCCTTGGGTTTGCATAGTAAAGACCATGAAGTACTGTGGAAAGGGGTTGGGGGAATGAAGTGGAGAGATCTTTTTCCCTTATTGTCTAAATTGGCTACTGAGTGGGGATTTCCAGATCTGTTAATATTACACTTGGGGGAGAATGATCTTGTTGAACTTTCAGGTCTTTCGCTCATTCGTCAGATGCAATTTGACATAGCTGTGATTAAAGACAATTGGGTAGGGACGGTTGTCGTATGGACTGAATTTATATATCGAAAGCAATGAAGGGGGGCTCGCACGCATTCAGCAGTGGAGAGAGCTCGCCGGAAATTGAATAGAGCCATGAAAATATATTGCACTGCAATGGGAATTCATGTTTTAGTTCACAAACTTATTTCTGGCAAGGAGTTGCATTTGTTCAGACAGGATGGAGTACATTTGTCTCAAATGGGACAGGTTTATTACCTCATGGAGTTGCGTGATTGGTTAGCTCGTTTCTGGGGTGTTGAGTTATGGTGTACGAAAAAAGTCAATTAAACATTTACATTTTCTTCTTTGGGGGGGCAGGAAAACTCGTTGGTTTTCCTGGGTGGCGTTCTTTTGGGGGGGATAGGATGTCTAGAGTGGACTTATCCTTTCCCTCTGGGGGTGGGGGGAGGGTAGGTGGAAAATGGTGAAAAGGAAACATTTGGAGAGAAAAATATTAGTTTGGAATTTTACAGTTTGGGGATTTTGCAAATGATGAATTGTTGGGGAATTGTGTTTTTGCAGTATGGGGAAATGTGTTGGGGTAATATACAAAAGTTTTACCTATATAATAATAAATCTAAAGTTGCGGATTTCTGTTTTGGACTGTCCTAAAATAAAAGTGACCTTTTATGCTATCCATGAGGTAAGTGTGGAGTGTCCTTATTGCGCGATGTGTCCCAGGGGGATGTGGCACATGCCGCTGTCCCCCTGGGAAAGTTTGCGCAGTTGGATCGGTCCATGCACGGGGATTGGGTAAGAGAAGGAAAAGGGGAGGGGCTTAGCCGGCGCGCAAGTCGGGAGGGGCTGTCGTCGGAGGGAGAGGGAGGAGTGAGCAGCTTCGTTTGGCCCACCCACGCTTCCCCTTTAGTTTATTTATTTTGTTGTTGTTTTCAAAAAAGGTAATGGTCATTTTGTCACTTTAGGACAGTCTTTGCAGTTTTCCAATTTCTTTTGTTCTTCTTAGGCATTCTTTTGGGGGGATAGGATGTCTAGAGCGGACTTATCCTTTCCCTCTGGGGGTGGGGGGAGGGTAGGTGGAAAATGGTGAAAAGGAAACATTTGGAGAGAAAAATATTGGTTTGGAATTTTACAGTTTGGGGATTTTGCAAATGATGAATTGTTGGGGAATTTTGTTTTTACAGTATGGGGAAATGTGTTGGGGTAATATACAAAAGGATCCTTGTGCATTTTGCACGTCGGCATGGGCTGGATTGAAGTGAGCTGAACTCGGTGTTCAGAATGAAACCGAAGGGCTAGATACATTAAATGGTGTCTTAAAAAACACTTCTGAAAATGTTTTACAGACTGCAGAACACCAAAAACAACTGAGATCCTTCAATTTTGATCAGATCAGTCCCTGGCGAGTATACATCTGAAGTTGTCCAATACAAGTCGTAAAACTATGCATTTAGCTCGGTTTTTGTGCACTTTGGTTCACCCAGTCCACATATCCTAAGCATCTCAATGCAAACAGAAAGAAAATAGCTATTGAAATCACAATTTGGAGCGTACCTTCTTTCGACCTAGAGACATTCCATCCATGAGGATAAATGCGTTTATAAATCTCCAATCGTGCTTTCATCCAAAATGACGATCGCTTGTGGTTTGGGTGAAACGTAACAGTTGTTTTTAGCAAAAAGATAACGTGATTGTTTGGTGAAGAATTCACCAGTAGCCTTCTAATTGACAGTTCATTTTGTAAAACACTTACACACCCACAGCTTTGCTTCCTTACACAATGTGTGCATTATACACAGCTGTAAATACTTTATGAAATATCTAAAAATTAATTAACTCATAAAAAAATTGTACTATTAATTTTAATTACTTTTATATGAGTCTAAACATTAGTCTCCTATTTCTCGTACTTGGTCGAAGCAGCTTTAGAAATGCCTTTCAAGACTTAGCATCTCCATTGCCAATAGTAGTGTTGGTACATACAGGCAATTGCAGCGGCCATCTTGGAATGGTATTTATTTTACTTTTTTTTAATACAGAAACTCGTTTAAGAAAAGTTTTGCTCGTATTAATTAAAAAACAACCATGGTTCTAAGATTAACTTTATTTGCAAATAATGAAAAATCGTGACCCGACCATTTAATGACATGCTCAGGTGTATTCACTCCTTTCTGTCTACATGGCAATATAAGGGCTACTTGAGCTCCACACTGAACTGCTTGCTGCACACCAGCAAGTGGTCCCATAACCTGAAAACTTCCTGGAAGTCCCGGATTTTTAGCCAACAGTATTTTGCATGTGTCATGCAGGGAATTTTTAGTCCCATACCCAGTGCTTAATGGGTAAAACAATGAGTGCCGGTGCCCATAACTCGACTCAGAAACCCTTGTTCTGCACTATTAAATGTTAGCTCACCGAAAACTAAAGTTGCATAGTCTTCAATCTACCTCATACCTCGTTAATCCTCTACCAAACACCATCTTCCCCTTTATCTCATCCTTGAAGGTTCCTGTTTTCTGGTTTGTGCTGCAGTTCCAATGCCCCAAAGCAGAGTATGATGGGAGCATGTCCATCCCCCTTAAAAGGAAGCCAAAATCGAACTAGTTCCTACTAAAAGAAGCTGAAATTACAGTCGACATTGACATTTGCAAAAATACAGATAATAATAAGAAAACAGGCAGCAGAGCAGTAGGCAGCACTAACACAACTGTGGCATTAAGATGAGGTGGAAGGGAGGAATGCTATATTAAAATGTAAGCAGTTATCACACCAAAGCTGTACACAGGCAAACAGTACCAGGACAGGAAACTGTTGGAAATGGGTCTTTTTGCAGGGTTATCCCCAAACTTTTTGTTTTTTCCTCCCATTTTTTCCTGACCTGGTTTTAGGACTCTGGGCACTTACCACTGCTAATCAGTGCTAAAGTGCATATGCTCTCTTTGTAAACTGTGTTATGAATTGGTGTTTCCATGTTTGGCCTATTTGATTTATGTGTCAGTCCCTATTAAAGTGCACTGCGAGTGCCAGGGCCTATACATCAAATGCTGTTGGTGGGCTGCAGCACTGGATTGTGCCACCCAAGCAAACAGGCCTTAAAGTGTAACTCTGGCCTGCCATTGCCGAGCCTGTGCGCAGCCTGGGACTGCCATGTCGACTTGGCAAGTGCCCACACTTGTAAGTCCGTAAACCTTCCCTTTTCTACATGTGAGTCGCCACTAAGGTAGACCAAGGTACCCCCATGGGCAGGGTGCATTGTTTGTGAAAGATAGGACATGCCCTGATGTGTGTGGCATGTCCTGATATTACAGCCTACTTCGTTTTTTACTATTGCAAGGCTACATGTTCCCTATAGGCCAGAGTGGGCATTTGTATTATAACATATAAGCCTAACTAACTCAGGGAACACGGTAGAAATTCAAGTTTAGTATGCATGAACTCAGAATGATAAAATACATCTTTTAGTGAAGTTGGTTTTAACATTCTGTGTTTGAAAATACCACTTTAAAAAAGTAGGAATTTTCTGACCTAACCATCCAGCCTGCCTCTGCTAGCTTGTGTATTAGCTGTCTGGTTTGTGAGTGACATGGGCTGGGGGAGACTCAAGGAGACTGGGTGAGTCAGCACAGGGCTGAATAGGCACATCTACACATAGATGGGTGGGAGGAGCAGCACCTGGGTCTGAATAGGGCTGGTCTCACCTTCGACAATGCTGGCTCCACCTCCTGTGGTGCGTCTGATGACCCTGGCCTACACTGACAAAGGAAGGAGGTGCACACTGGCAAAATTCACTCAAAGCTGGTTTGAACTAGGTCCAGGCCCCTCTGCCTTCAGAGGACAAAGGATTTGCTGGTATAAATATTGGGGCCCAGACCCCAGAGCTGTAGATTACTTCTGAACTAAGGAACCTGCCAGGAAGAAGGACCGGGAAAGCTGGAGGAGAAGTACTGCCCCTATGCTGCATGTTGAGGAGTTGGCCTGCAGTGGTTGCTTCTGTCCTGAGCAGGGAAAGCACTGGACTGTGCTTTCATCATCCTACTGCTAGAATTTTCTCCAAGGGCTTGAAGTAGAGCTTGCCTCCTGTTGGAAGTCTCAGGGATAGTAAAGACTTCAGAGAACGCGCTGGAATCCAGGACCCTGCCAAGAAGAAGAGCTGGAAGAGCTGCCAGGAGGAGTACTGCCCTTTTGCTGTGTTGTTGCTTTTTTGGGTTGGCCTGCAGCTGCTGCTTTTGCCTTGGGCAGTGAAAGGACTGGACTGAACTTTCTCTACTTGTGCTGTGTCTCCAAGGGCTTGGGGTAGAGCGTGCCCCCTGTTCAAGAAGTCTCAGGAACAGCAAAGACTTCAAGCCCGACGCTGTCTACGACGCCGCTGCCGACTCCGTGTCCTGAAGGAACCGCAGAGGGCATAGCCGCAACGCCGCACCACAACCCTAGTCTCATGGTCGATGCCTGCTGATACCGCCACTGAGCTGCTGCTCACACCGCGACCTGTGAGCACCGCACTCCGCACCGCCTCGCTTTACTACGATGCCGTGGTATCCCTGACGACGACGCTCCATGCCGGACTCGACGCCGCTGCTTGCACCATGGTTGGAGGGCACAGCTTGTAAAGTTACACGATGCACCGCCCTCATCCCACACCGCAGCCTTGGCCTACAGACGCCGGTGCCATCAACTGCAGTTCGTCAGGCGACGACAGCGCTTCAGCAACGACGACGACGCTGATGCACAGTGACCTGCCAGCACCGTGATGAGCACCGCAGTCATCTCACACTGCGAACCTGGTCTCACCGACGACGGCATCTGATGCCGCCACCGAGCCACTGCTCACACCGCGACCTGAGGGCACTGCTCGCCGCACCACTGCACTTCGCACCGCAGTACCCGACGTCTGCCAACACCAGCACTCCTGACTCCATCAGAGAGGAGCTCGACCTGCAACGCGTGTGAAATCAAGGGCCCGACGACTCCTGCACAGTACTCCGAAACCAACGCCAGCGAACGCCGTGTCTTCGGAAGCTCAACGAGAGGTCATTGATGCCCTGCATTTCTGAAAGGTACTGTTTGCGGGTCTTCCTGACACCATAGCTGACCTGCGATGCAGCGGTCAGCCAGAACTGTTTGAATTTGTTTGTTCACTACGCTGTGATAGCCCCAGATGGAGCTATCGACATCAAGGAACTGTGTTTCAGGAATACTTTGATAACTGAAGATTTTTAAAGTACTGTACTGTGGATTTTTATTGTATTGGGTCTTGATTTACGTATATAAAAGTAGTGAAACTGGCGTGGTATCCATTTGTAGTGCTTACGTTGTATTACTGTTGGTTTTGTGCAAATGCTTTACACACTGCCTCTAAGATAAGCCTGACTGCTCGTGCCAAGCTACCAAGGGGTGAGCAGGGGTTATTTTTGGGGTGGGTGTAGTTCGCGACGTAGCGCTACGTGTAGCTACACAAAGTGCACTTCGCACTACGCGAGCTAGGTGTAGCACTACGCGAACTGCGTAGTAGCATGTTCGCACTGTGCAAGATATCATTTTCAATAATTGCACAGTGCGGACAAGCATCCAGCACTGTGCAATCATTGAAAACGGCATCTTGCACAGTGCGAGCTGTTCTTTTCTTATGCTCGAGTAGATTTTTAAAAAAAAAGTCTTTTTATTAACAATCAACAAAAAGGAATAAACAAAACAAAACAAAAGCATCAGGTGAAGTACGTTTTCAGCAGTGGAGAAAGACACAGCCTCGTCTACATCAAGTTATAAAACAGTATAAATGTATCAGGTCACGGGGATACTTGCGCATCCACTTCTATTCGCCACGCCGGGGACACATATTATCTCTCCTCGATAGCTATTCCAGGTCCCCCACACCTTCTCCCATTTCTCGTGAAAACCCCTGGCCACATATACTGATCGCTCCCGAAACATACACCAGTCCAAGTCCTCCACCCCCTTGGATACCCAGGGCGGCTGACTGGCTCCCCATAACTGAGCGATATTTCGTTTCGCTACCATACACCCCAGTGTTACCCATTGTTTCCCTATGCATTCAAGACCGTGGGTTCCCACACATTCAGTATATATCTACGGGCCTCCGGCCGTATCTCCACACCCAAAGCGCCTCGCATCTCGTCATGTATCTTTGTCCAATACTCCTGCAGTTCCGCGCAATGCCAGAGAATATGTATAAAGATGCCGAGCTCTCCACACCCCCTTCGACATTCACCACTCGCCATTAGACCCATTCGAACCAGGCGAGGCCCAGTGACATGTGACCTATGCAATATCTTTAATTGTACCAACCGAAGTCGCATCTGGATCGCGACCACTGTTGGAGAGGAGATCGCCTCTGTCCAGTCTTCGTCATCTAGCTCCAGCCCGTCTGCACTCCACTGTGTTCTAATATGTCCCAGGGGGTCTTCCATAATATTAATGAGCTTTTTATATATTAAAAAATGGTCTTCTCGAGGAGGTATCCATCCAGCACACGATCCTCCAGAGGAGAGGCCTCGGGAAGTGCTGTGTCCCTTGTTATGTGTGTAAGGAGTGCGTGTTTGATCTGGAGGTACCGATAGAACTCACTATCTTGTAGGCTGTATTGCTGCTTGAGAGAGGCGAATGTATGCACTGTACCCCCTCCCCACATGTCTTTAATCTGTGTGATCCCGATTAGATCCCACTTGTCAAATCCCTTGGTCTTCCACAAGCTCCCTAGTCTCTCTGAATTCCATAGGGGGGTGGCCAAGGTAAGTCTCCCCTCCCAGTCTAGATATCTATTAACCGCGTGCCACACGTGGACTGCATGTGCCGTTGGACCAACCAGGGAAAAATGTTTAGGCCTGGCATACAGCACCCTAGTGATATCACCACATGACGCTAGCCCACGGTCCATGGCATATCCTGGATCCCCCGGAGGTCCGTAAATAACATGGTTCTATGCTGCGAGCTGAGAAGCCCAATAGTATTTCCGCAAGTCTGGCAGCCCAATCCCACCACCGTACCACGGGAGAGTGAGCTTGGAGAATGCTATGCGAGATCTTCCATCCCAGAGAAGCTTCCACTGAAGAGCCTCAATCTCTTTGAAATAGGATGCCGGTACCGGGTCCATTGTATTCTGTAGTACATATAAAATTCGGGGAAGGGCCATCATCTTAAACAGAACTGCCCTGCCCAACAGGGAAAGTGGAAGAGCCTTCCAGCGCTCCATGTCCCTCCTGAGTCGGTCCAGGGGGGTCCCAGATTATTGGTATTTCGTAGCTTCGGGTCAAGTGTAACATACATACCGAGATATTTAAATCTGACCGGCTCAATCTGTATAGGGCATGACTGCGGGAGCACTGGTGGCTCGCCCCTGAGGATGAAGAGCACTGATTTCGACCAATTAATTGCAAATCCGGAGTATCTTCTGAATATGGCAAGTACATCTAGAAAACTGATCAAAGAGCCCCTGGGGTTGGTGAGGTAAAGCAGGATATCATCCGCATATAGTGAAATTTTGTCCTCCCATTTTAGTGTCCACCGCAGGCCTCGTATTGATCGGTCCCATCTAACCCATGCCGCTAGAGGTTCCAGGGCTTGAGCGAAGAGAAGCGGGACAGGGGGCATCCTTGTCTCGTGCCCCTTCCCAGGTGGAAGTCAGCCGACTTGTAGTTATTGACGACTACTCTGGCCAAACGAGTAGCGTACAACAAACGTACCCAGCTTACAAACTCCGGTCCAAAGCCCATCTTCACCAATACCGCGAACAGGTAGGACCACTCAACCCTATCAAATGCCATGGTGGCATCTAGGGACACTAGTACCGCCGGCTCCTATCCCATGCAACCTACGCAGATTGAGAGCTGTGTTTCGGCGTGGCATGAAGCCCGACTGATCCTGGTGAATCAAGGATGGTTATTACCTTACCAGTCTGGTAGCTAATAGCTTCGCCAGGATTTCAGGCTCAGCATTGAGCAGCGAAATTGGCCTCTATGAGGAGCAAAGAGTCTTAGGTTTGCCAGCCTTGTGGATAACTACTATATTCGCCACCCACTGGTCATATGGAAGTCGACCCCTCTCTTTACTTTCCGTGAACGTGGAGCGGATATATGGAGCGAGTTTATGGGCATTCAATTTATACAGTTCTATTGGGATGCCGTTCGGCCCAGTCGCCTTCCCGGATCTTACCCCTCTAACCGCCAGTGCCACTTCGTCATCCATGAAAGGGGAATCTAAGTACCCTTTATCTTCTTCTGACAATGCAGGCATACAGATGTCTTTCATCATATCACTGTTCTCAGCATCCGTATATCCACCGACCGAAGTGTACACACCTCTGTAATATTTGGAGAACTCGTCTGCCACTGCCTGGGGGTCCGTGACAGTGAAAGAATCCGGACCCTGTAACTCCGGCACAACCTTATCTCCATGCTCATATATTCTACTTTGGGTAACCTTATTCTGAGCTACCACCCTATCTTTGGCAAAGCCTCTGTACTCATCCTGTCTTAATTTTAAAAGATGCACATCCACCGGAGCGGCCGTCCTGGCCACCAATTCTTCTAACCAAGTTACGTCTGCCTCCGCCCTCTCGACCTCTGCCTGGTGCTTCTTTTTCTTCCCCGCAATCAAAGACAGGACTTTCCCATGGACTACCGTCTAATATGCTTCCCACAATGACTATGCCGATTCGACAGTACCTACATTTTCTTGAAAACAGCGATCTGAAATCTTGACAATCTCTCTCTTAGTCGAAGGGTCTCTTGAATGCCACGCACCAATAGGAGCCTCTCTACCAACTGCCGGCTGTCCGAGGTCCACACACAACCACATAGGAGAACGGTCAGAGATCCCCCTTCCAAGATATTGTGCCTCTCTGACCATAGCTGCTAGGGTCGCTGGTACCAATATGTAATCTAGTCTTGACATGCTGTGGTGCGCTGCGGACACGTGTTTGATGTATGCCTGTGTCGGATTACGTATCCGCCAGCTGTCAACCAGCCCCATTGTTGCTAAGAAGTCTGAGAGCCATCTATGTGCTGGTCTGAGTATTCTTGCTGGGGGCCTGTCTATCTCCCCGGCTAGTACTGCATTAAAGTCGCCCCCAGCACCAAAAGGCCCAAGGACAGGGTGAGAAAGACAGTCCCCAGGATGCTGAAAGTGTCAGATTGAAGGCCAGGCGGGATATAGATCAAGAAGAAGGTAAACGTCTCTCCCCCCCACTGACCCGAGATTCCAATATAATGGCCCCTCCGGTCGGACCATGTGGCTTGGATTCTTAAGGGAAAGGAGTTCTTCACCAATATTCCTACCCCCCTAGACCCCGAGGTGAACCCAGCATGTGCCACCAACCTATATCCTCCCTTATGGAGAGCCATGCAGCGATCACTGATGAAATGTGTCTCTTGCAATAGCAGTATGTCAGGAGAATACCTTCTCATCAACTGATTAACCATTCCTCTCTTGATCCGGTCTCCGAGGCCATTCACATTCCAACTCAGCACCTTTATCCACGACTCCCTGCTAACGTTCGACATTTAACCAACTTGAATATTGTCCGGCTGTGACATTGCCACTTTTATGCTGACATGAAATCCACATTGTCAATACAATCACTTCCCTTGCCGCTGATGTCAAAAAAGAAAAAAAAGGAATACAAAATAAAACATACTGCAAGCAATTCTTCAAACGGGAAAGTCTCAAAACCTAGAAACCCCGTTGAATCCATATCCCACCCCTATCCCTGCACCCCTGCATATGGCCAACGCCCATCCCCAACTAGCAGTGTGCCTGTCGCCCAACATCCCAGCTTCAAACTAATTAAAGGTAGTAATGAGAAGGAGGCCAGAGTCCCGCCCCGCCCCACCCACCCAGCTAAAAATAAACTTATTCCCGGATCCCCGGGTCCCCCACAGCAGTCTCATATCAAGGATGCTAGTGCGACCCTATCCACAGATCCACCCCGCTACATGATGTACCAATCCAACACGAAAGTTCTGATAGTGGGCTTCATTCCTGTTCCCTCTGACCTTCAATATCTCCATCATGTCTCTTTTCTGGACCATCTACATGTCTGCTGTCCAACCAGTCCGAAGCAACCTCTGGGTTATCAAAAAACCAGGTTCTCCCCCCGAGTTCTATGCGCAGACGAGCTGGGAACATCATTGCATACTTTAGTCCCTTGTCCCTGAGTCTACTTTACCGGGAGAAAACTCTACCGTTGTTTCTGTACCATCTGTGTTAAGCGTTCGCCCACGAGGTTCCTGTTGCTTCCTTCTTGGTGATGCAAACTCCCAACTCCTTCGTGAACTAACCAGTGAGCAAGGAGAACACTTGACACTACTGGTTAATCCCCAAGGGAAAGGGGAAGTGGAGAGAGAAACAAGACAACACTGGATCTCTTCCTGAGATGTCAACTGATGTTTTTCTTTTTTGAAGTGTTCTGGGCTTCTTGAATATTCGTTGGTACTCTAATGCACCGTCACTAAATAAACAGTAGACTTACATGAATCGGAATGAAATCTTTCATATCACATCATTAATCATATGACTTAAACATCATCAAAAGTACATACCATGTCTGTAAAAGCCCATTCTAACACTCCTACAATTGTCAGGCGCTTTTGTTTTGACACTTGCCTTAAAGGACAAACACAAGAAAATGTCAGCCAAGAATATTACAATGAAGGAAGAACTGGTCAGTGATTAGTGGTAAGTTATAGCAACATGACACACACCAAACTTGTCCTACCTTGCAATTGTATGTCAAAATCCTTAAATGGGTTCTGTAATGCAATGAGAAATAAAGAAAAAACACAACAAACAAAATCCTCTACTCTCAGGGTGCTCTGATTTTGAAACCGTAGTACATGTACTTCAGTACTTATTACACATTTTCAAATTGCTTTTTGCTAAATAATGCCCGGAGCACAAGTGCTTTATGTAGCAGTTACATCCACTGCTGTGCTAATCTTTTACAGGTTTTAGACTCCAAGTTTTCACAAATAAAATATTACATCAATGGAAGTTTCCTTTGATCATTAATGCCAAAGTTCAACAATGCGAAAACATTTCTTTTCCATCCTGTTTTTGTAAAGTTCAATAAACTGAATTGTCTTTACCTAGGCGTGTTGTTTTCTTTGTCGTTGCATGGTAACTAACACTCTTACTTTCTTTCAGGAAGCCAGAGATCCTCGGAAGATAACCAAACTGGAAACACAGTCAGAGAATGTTGCAGACATCGGAGAGTCTCGAGGAATGGGAGGAGAATGGAGAATCAGGTAAGCGGTATCAGGAGTTGGGAACCGGGAGCCAGGACACACCTGCGGGAGTGGGAACAAGGGAGGAGAGAGGCAAGGAATCCAGGCGGCTCAGAGTGACGGAACAGGAACGCTCGCGGTGACGCTGGAACACGAAGCGAAGCGTCACCGCGTGTAAGAGTCAGGCTTTTATAGTCTTCGTTTTGCAGTATGCTCTTCTCCTCACGTGTAGTTCTAAGACAGTTTGTTTCATCTCAAAACGTGAGGTGACGCCGAAAACAGAACAAACCTGGGATGTTTACTTACACAAGCATTGCTAACTACAAGAAACATAAGGCAACAAGTATTGCTAGGTAAAAGGGACAAAACGATGGTTATCAACTGCAAGGAACATAAAGTAACCAGCATTGCTAGCTACAAAGTGATGCTTTGATAATGTACCCAAAGTGTCAATAATATAATGCAGTTAAATGACACCATGCATATATAACGTATTCAGATCACAGTAGCATATGAACCCATGACAGTTCTCCCTCCCAAAGGCCGTCTTACAGGTCGTGGTTTATTTGGATGAAGGGCATGAAATTATCAAAGTAGCCGTGGAGCATGCACATTAACTTCAGGCTCCCAGGATCTTTCTGAAGGATCATACCCCTTCCAATCAATCAGGTAATATAGATGACCTCGTATGTGTTTTGCATCTAAAATCTTTTTAACCTCATATTCTACATGATCTCCTACTACTACAGGGGGAGGAGGATTATCTGGGCGGGAATTTGGATCATAGGGTTTCAGAAGGGATACATGAAAAACAGGGTGGATTGCATAATCCTGAGGAAGAATCAATTTAATGGACACTGGATTCACAATTTTGTCTATAGGGAAGGGCCCAATAAATCGAGGTTTTAGTTTCTTAGGTCCTTCTATCTGGATATTTTTTGTTGACAACCGAAGCATATCTCCTGGTTTGTACAGTGGAGCTGGAATCCTATGCAGATCAGCTGATTCCTTCATTTTTTCTTTATGTTTGGTTAATGTCTTTCTAATGTGTTCCTGGAATTTTAGCAAACTGGTTAACCTTTCTGTGACAGCAGGCATGTCATGTGTTTTTTCTGGGAACTCTATTGGTAGTGTTCGAGGATGTTGACCTGTGAGAAAATAGAAGGGCGAACATCCTAAAGCCGAGTGCACTGAGTTATTATAAGCGAACTCCGCTAAGTGTAATGCCTCATCCCAGTTGGAAGACATTGTAGTCGTCAAACAACGCAAACTATGTTCTAGGTACTGATTCACTTTTTCAGTTTGGCCGTCGCTTTGGGGATGGAAGGCTGAAGATAGAGCTATTTCAATCCCCAACTGACTACTAAGTTGTTTTCAAAATTTGGAAATAAATTGAGGACCTCTGTCCGAAATGATTTTTGTGGCAATCCATGAAGCTTAACTATGTTACTTAGAAATATGTTACTAAACTCTGTTGTAGATGGGAGTTTGAGTAGGGGAATGAAATATCCCATCTTTGATAAGAGGTCTACCACTACTAATATAGTGGTGAAACCATGGGACTTGGGTAAGTCTGTGACGAAGTCTAAGCTGATCGTATGCCAGGGGAAAGGAGGAATGGTCATTGGTTGTAATAAGCCCATGGGGGGGTATGCAATGATTTCTGTCGTGCACATACTGGACAGGTTTGAACATATTGGTGTACTCATGTTTTTCCACCAGAAGTGTCTTTGGCATAATTCAAGAGTTTTATTAACTCCTGGATGAGCTGCTGTAGCTAGGTCATGATTCCACTTCACGATTTGTTCCCTCAAGTCTTTTTCTGGGATAAACAGTTTATTCTTATGAAAGAAAAAACCATCATGGATTGAAGCGTGTTTTAGTGAGAGTCATTGTTGTTGATCCAAGTTTTCTGTTTTGCTTTTCAGCAGCGTTAAGAAATCGTCAGAGGAAATCTCGGCACAGACCTTTTCAGCAGGAATAATACTCTGCAGCTCTTTTTTTGGATCCTTATCTTTGTCACAAGCCAAGCGTGAAAGTGTGTCTGACAATAATTGTTTAGCGCCAGGACGATAGGTGATTACAAAATCAAACTCACTAAAGAATTGCTACCAACGCATTTGTCTGGGAGTGAATGCTTCTACTGTTGAATAGGACTGTAAATTCTTATGATCAGAATAGATGGTGATAGTGCGTTTAGCCCCCAGAAGATGATGTCTCCATTCCTGGAAAACTGCTTTGATAGCTAGTAGCTCGCACTCAGGAATAGTGTAATTTTGCTCTGCGGGTAAAAGTTTTCGAGAAAAGAAAGCTATTGGATGTAAATGCCCTGTGCTAACATCTTTTTGCATTAAGACACCACCAATGGCAGTTTGTGAGGCGTCTGCTTCCACAAAAAACGGTCTGTCTGTATCCGGGTGCACTAGAATAGGCGCTGAGGTAAAGGCTCTCTTCAAGGTTGTAAAAGCTAGTTCTGCTTCTGTACTCCAATGGAATTTCTTGCCTTTTTGTAGTAATTGTGTTATTGGTACCACTATTTCGGAAAATTTGGAAATAAAACGTCAATAGAAATTCGCGAATGCTAGAATCCGTTGTATTTCTTTGACTGAGGTTGGAGCGGGCCAATTTAAAATTGCTTCAACCTTTTTAGGGTCCATTGTAATTCCTTCAGGGGATAACCAGTATCCCAAAAATTCCACCTTAGAGGTGTTGAAGACGCATTTTTCTAATTTCACGAATAAAGAATTGTCCCTAAATCTTTGGAGAACCGTTCGGACATGTTCCACATGTTCCTCCGGATTTTTGGAATAGATTAAAATGTCATTGATGTATACAATGACGCAGATGTCTAACAGATCGTGCAGAACTTCATTAATGAAGTATTGAAACGCTGCTGGAGCGATGCAAAGACCGAATGGCATTACTGTGTACTAGAATAGGCCGGATTTAGTGCGGAAAGCAGTCTTCCACTCGTCACCTTCTTTAACACGGATTAGGTGGTATGCTCCGCGTAGGTCTAATTTTGTGTAAATGCTTGAACCCTTTACTTGATTTAGTAGCAACGGAATTAAAGGCAAGGGATACCGATTTTTAATTGTTGCCTTATTTACCGCGCGGTAGTCGATGCAGGCTCTCAAATCTCCTGTCTTCTTCGCTATGAAAAAGAGGGGAGACGAGACCGAGGAGGTGGAATGGCGAATGAAACCAATCTCTAACAATTCATCTAAGTAGGATCGTAAGTACTGGTTTTCAGGTTCCGTTAATGCGTATATCCTACTTCAAGGCAACACGGCTCCAGGGATTAAGTCAATTCTACAATCGTAGATCCTGTGAGGTGGTAACTTAGTTGCCTTGACTGGATCGAACACATCAGCGAAGTCTTGATAATCACTGGGAATAGAATGCTCAGAATGTAATGTGGCGCAAAAGAGGGGCATGACTGGATCTTTGGTCTCTTGATAGCAATGAAGTTTGCAGTAGGACGAATCTAAGGTTACTGTACGTTTTACCCAATCAATCCTTGGGTTATGGAGTTCAAGCCAAGGGATCCCTAAAATAACCCCAAAAGTTGGTGTATCAATAAGGTCAAAGGTTGTATGTTCAGTGTGGCCGTTGTCAGTAACTAAGACCAAGGGTGTTGTATGAAATCGTATTAAACCTGAAGAAAGTGCTGAACCATCGACAGCCCGCACAGGCTCAGGTTCTTTTTTGAGTACTTGAACCAAGTTTTATTTTCAAGCCAACTCCAGATCAAAAGAATTACCCGTAGCCCCATAATCTATGAGTACAGGAATACTATGTCTTTGTTAGTTTGACAAGATCAGAATTACCCGCACCGTGAAATGTCTGGGTATGTGATTAGTACTGCATACTGTGAGACCTTTGGCAAACATCTCCCGAGGAACCGATCTCCTCATTCCCCGAGGCAATTAGTTTTCCGATATCTGAGAGGACTATGACACTATTACTAGAGCTTTCTTTTTGACTGGTTTTATCGGGCAATCTCTGGCGAAATGACCAGATTTGCCACAATATAAACATATATTCCCTTTTCGCCTTCGGTCTTTTTCTTCCAGTGATAAAGGTCCCTTAACTCCTCCGATTTGCATGGGTTCTACCTGTGCGTTTTTATCTTCACTTTCCTTACGCTCGACTTTAAAGTGTAGATTCCTAATGTCACCTTTAGGTCTTTCACTTTTCCGTTCACCTAACCTATGGTCTAATTTTACTACTAGGTCCTGGAATTCTGTAAAGTCTTCCGGTAAATTGACTATATGAGCTAGTGAATCTTTTAAGTCGTCTCTTAGACCTCGATAAAACAAAGATACTCGTTTATCTTCGGGCCACTGGGTTTCAGCAAGTAAAACCTATTAAAGTTAGTGACGTATGTTATCAGATCCTTAGACAATAGCAAAAAGGAGCCAAGAGGGATATGGAAAGGTATATAAGGGATCGCCCTCTACTCTAAACAGTCAATAAACAACAAGATCCCTATACCTGGGGCGGTTAATACATTTCAAAGACATGAGTACACATCACTCAGGTTGTATTTTTTATTTACATACCGAGGTATCAATCGTACGGTTTGGAACCAGGACCGTGTATCATCCCAGGAACCATTATGAGTTAATGTTGTTATACTCTTTATGTTGCACCTTTACACGCATTTCAGTTTATGTGTTGTACCTACTTTGTTTTCTTTTCGGATTGGAAGGCAACCGATGATGAGAAAGGGGCATTGAGTTGGTAACATCTGCCAACACCCCCGAGGGTTGTTCGCCCGTGAGGTGCCTTCCTCTCCACCACACATTTTTTCCTTTTAAGGTTTGTGCACTTGTGGTTAAGTGTGGATAGATGTACTGCCAGTAAAGAGGGCAGACATTGGTTGGACATTACCCTGGACACTGTTTGAATTGAGACCTCAGTAATTAATTTTTTTGGAACAATAGATTAAGTGGGGAAAACTAGACATTAGAGGATTTATACCGCACTGCGATAGATAGCAGGGGTTTACCTCGGTATGTAAATAAAAAATACAACCTGAGTGATGTGTACTCATGTCTTTGAAATGTATTAACCGCCCCAGGTATAGGGATCTTGTTGTTTATTGATCAGATCCTTAGAGCCTTGCCGCAGGTTTAAGAGTTCATTGTCTGATGTTTGCAGAAAAACATGATTGGCCAAAAGACTAGACATAGCTGCCTTAAAATTGGTTAAATTATGCAACACCGGGTATTTCTTGTCCACCAAAGGCATGGCCAATTGGCTGCCACTCCTCCTAGATAGGAAATAATGAAGGCCACTTTTGAGGTATCTAAAGTAAAAATTTGTGGTTTACACATGAAGTGTAACTGGCACTGACATATGAATGTGGTGTAGCGATTACAATCTCCTGTAAACCTCTCTGGATTTACCAAGGGAATAGGACTAGGTGTTACAACTGTAACCTGTACTGGTTGATCAGTAGTATGTCCCGATGTGGTCTGGGATTAGAAGGCTGAGACACCAAATTTAGCTGGTGTTAGGATGGGTCGCCTTTCTTCAGCTGTTTCTCTCCAAGTTGTAAAACCTGTTCTAGTTTTATCTAACTCCTGTCTAAGGGACTGGTTTTCTAGGCGTAAATCCTTTATTTCTTCATTAAATATACAAACTATCTGTGTTAGCTGAGTAACATCCATAGTTGATGGATCCATAGCCTGTTGCAACACCAAGAGGAAACAAGGGAGAGTGGCTTCGCTTTCTGTTAAGCGTTCCCCACGAGGTTCCTGTTGCTTCCTTCATGGTGATTCAAGCTCCCAACTCCTTCGTGAACTAACCAGTGAGCAAGGATGAGAACACTTGACACTACTGGTTAATCCCCAAGGGAAAGGGGAAGTGGAGAGAGAAACAAGACAACACTGGATCTCTTCCTGAGATGTCAACTGCAGTTTCTCTTTTTTGAAGTGTTCTGGGCTTCTTGAATATTCGTTGGTACTCTAATGCACCGTCACTAAATAAACAGTAGACTTGCATGAATCGGAATGAAATCTTTCATATCACATCATTAATCATATGACTTAAACATCATCAAAAGTACATACCATTTCTGTAAAAGCCCATTCTAACACTCCTACAATTGTCAGGCGCTTTTGTTTTGACACTTGCCTTAAAGGACAAACACAAGAAAATGTCAGCCAAGAATATTACAATGAAGGAAGAACTGGTTAGTGATTAGTGGTAAGTTGTAGCAACATGGCACACACCAAACTTGTCCTACCTTGCAATTGTATGTCGAAATCCATAAATGGGTTCTGTAATGCAATGAGAAATAAAGAAAAAACACAACAAACAAAATCCTCCACCTTCAGGGAACTCTGATTTTGAAACCGTAGTACATGTACTTCAGTACTTATTACACATTTGCAAATTGCTTTTTGCTAAATAATGCCCGGAGCACAAGTGCTTTATGTAGCAGTTACATCCACTGCTGTGCTAATCTTTTACAGGTTTTAGACTCCAAGGTTTCACAAATAAAATATTACATCAATGGAAGTTTCCTTTGATCATTAATGCCAAAGTTCAACAATGCGAAAAAATTTCTTTTCCATCCTGTTTTTGTAAAGTTCAATAAACTGAATTGTCTTTACCTAGGCGTGTTGTTTTCTTTGTCGCTGCATGGTAACTAACACTCTTACTTTCTTTCAGGAAGCCAGAGATCCTCGGAAGATAACCAAACCGGAAACACAGTCAGAGAATGTTGCAGACATCGGAGAGTCTCGAGGAATGGGAGGAGAATGGAGAATCAGGTAAGCGGTATCAGGAGTTGGGAACCGGGAGCCAGGACAGACCTGCGGGAGTGGGAACAAAGGAGGAGAGAGGCAAGGAATCCAGGCGGCTCAGAGTGACGGAACAGGAACGCTCGCGGTGACGCTGGAACACGAAGCGAAGCGTCACCGCGTGTAAGAGTCAGGCTTTTATAGTCTTCGTTTTGCAGTATGCTCTTCTCCTCACGTGTAGTTCTAAGACAGTTTGTTTCATCTCAAAACGTGAGGTGACGCCGAAAACAGAACAAACCTGGGATGTTTACTTACACAAGCATTGCTAACTACAAGAAACATAAGGCAACAAGTATTGCTAGGTAAAAGGGACAAAACGATGGTTATCAACTGCAAGGAACATAAAGTAACCAGCATTGCTAGCTACAAAGTGATGCTTTGATAATGTACCCAAAGTGTCAATAATATAATGCAGTTAAATGACACCATGCATATATAACGTATTCAGATCACAGTAGCATATGAACCCATGATAGTTCTCCCTCCCAAAGGCCGTCTTACAGGTCGTGGTTTATTTGGATGAAGGGCATGAAATTATCGAAGTAGCCGTGGAGCATGCACATTAACTTCAGGCTCCCAGGATCTTTCTGAAGGATCATACCCCTTCCAATCAATCAGGTAATATAGATGACCTCGTATGTGTTTTGCATCTAAAATCTTTTTAACCTTATATTCTACATGATCTCCTACTACTACAGGGGGAGGAGGATTATCTGGGCGGGAATTTGCATCATAGGGTTTCAGAAGGGATACATGAAAAACAGGGTGGATTGCATAATCCTGAGGAAGAATCAATTTAATGGACACTGGATTCACAATTTTGTCTATAGGGAAGGGCCCAATAAATCGAGGTTTTAGTTTCTTAGGTCCTTCTATCTGGATATTTTTTGTTGACAACCGAAGCATATCTCCTGGTTTGTACAGTGGAGCTGGAATCCTATGCAGATCAGCTGATTCCTTCATTTTTTCTTTATGTTTGGTTAATGTCTTTCTAATGTGTTCCTGGAATTTTAGCAAACTGGTTAACCTTTCTGTGACAGCAGGCATGTCATGTGTTTTTTCTGGGAACTCTATTGGTAGTGTTCGAGGATGTTGACCTGTGAGAAAATAGAAGGGCGAACATCCTAAAGCCGAGTGCACTGAGTTATTATAAGCGAACTCCGCTAAGTGTAATGCCTCATCCCAGTTGGAAGACATTGTAGTCGTCAAACAACGCAAACTATGTTCTAGGTACTGATTCACTTTTTCAGTTTGGCCGTCGGTTTGGGGATGGAAGGCTGAAGATAGAGCTATTTGAATCCCCAACTGACTACTAAGTTGTTTTCAAAATTTGGAAATAAATTGAGGACCTCTGTCCGAAATGATTTTTTGTGGCAATCCATGAAGCTTAACTATGTTACTTAGAAATATGTTACTAAACTCTGTTGTAGATGGGAGTTTGAGTAGGGGAATGAAATATCCCATCTTTGATAAGAGGTCTACCACTACTAATATAGTGGTGAAACCATGGGACTTGGGTAAGTCTGTGACGAAGTCTAAGCTGATCGTATGCCAGGGGAAAGGAGGAATGGTCATTGGTTGTAATAAGCCCATGGGGGGGTATGCAATGATTTCTGTCGTGCACATACTGGACAGGTTTGAACATATTGGTGTACTCATGTTTTTCCACCAGAAGTGTCTTTGGCATAATTCAAGAGTTTTATTAACTCCTGGTTGAGCTGCTGTAGCTAGGTCATGATTCCACTTCACGATTTGTTCCCTCAAGTCTTTTTCTGGGATAAACAGTTTATTCTTATGAAAGAAAAAACCATCATGGATTGAAGCGTGTTTTAGTGAGAGTCATTGTTGTTGATCCAAGTTTTCTGTTTTGCTTTTCAGCAGCGTTAAGAAATCGTCAGAGGAAATCTCGGCACAGACCTTTTCAGCAGGAATAATACTCTGCAGCTCTTTTTTTGGATCCTTATTTTTGTCACAAACCAAGCGTGAAAGTGTGTCTGACAATAATTGCTTAGCGCCAGGACGATAGGTGATTACAAAATCAAACTCACTAAAGAATTGCTACCAACGCATTTGTCTGGAAGTGAATGCTTCTACTGTTGAATAGGACTGTAAATTCTTATGATCAGAATAGATGGTGATAGTGTGTTTAGCCCCCAGAAGATGATGTCTCCATTCCTGGAAAACTGCTTTGATAGCTAGTAGCTCGCACTCAGGAATAGTGTAATTTTGCTCTGCGGGTAAAAGTTTTCGAGAAAAGAAAGCTATTGGATGTAAATGCCCTGTGCTAACATCTTTTTGCATTAAGACACCACCAATGGCAGTTTGTGAGGCGTCTGCTTCCACAAAAAACGGTCTGTCTGTATCCGGGTGCACTAGAATAGGCGCTGAGGTAAAGGCTCTCTTCAAGGTTGTAAAAGCTAGTTCTGCTTCTGTACTCCAATGGAATTTCTTGCCTTTTTGTAGTAATTGTGTTATTGGTACCACTATTTCGGAAAATTTGGAAATAAAACGTCAATAGAAATTCGCGAATGCTAGAATCCGTTGTATTTCTTTGACTGAGGTTGGAGCGGGCCAATTTAAAATTGCTTCAACCTTTTTAGGGTCCATTGTAATTCCTTCAGGGGATAACCAGTATCCCAAAAGTTCCACCTTAGAGGTGTTGAAGACGCATTTTTCTAATTTCACGAATAAAGAATTGTCCCTGAGTCTTTGGAGAACCGTTCGGACATGTTCCACATGTTCCTCCGGATTTTTGGAATAGATTAAAATGTCATTGATGTATACAATGACGCAGATGTCTAACAGATCGTGCAGAACTTCATTAATGAAGTATTGAAACGCTGCTGGAGCGATGCAAAGACCGAATGGCATTACTGTATACTAGAATAGGCCGGATTTAGTGCGGAAAGCAGTCTTCCACTCGTCACCTTCTTTAACACGGATTAGGTGGTATGCTCCGCGTAGGTCTAATTTTGTGTAAATGCTTGAACCCTTTACTTGATTTAGTAGCAACGGAATTAAAGGCAAGGGATACCGATTTTTAATTGTTGCCTTATTTACCGCGCGGTAGTCGATGCAGGCTCTCAAATCTCCTGTCTTCTTCGCTATGAAAAAGAGGGGAGACGAGACCGAGGAGGTGGAATGGCGAATGAAACCAATCTCTAACAATTCATCCAAGTAGGATCGTGAGTACTGGTTTTCAGGTTCCGTTAATGCGTATATCCTACTTCAAGGCAACACGGCTCCAGGGATTAAGTCAATACTACAATCGTAGATTCTGTGAGGTGGTAACTTAGTTGCCTTGACTGGATCGAACACATCAGCGAAGTCTTGATAATCACTGGGAATAGAATGCTCAGAATGTAATGTGGCGCAAAAGAGGGGCATGACTGGATCTTTGGTCTCTTGATAGCAATGAAGTTTGCAGTAGGACGAATCTAAGGTTACTGTACGTTTTACCCAATCAATCCTTGGGTTATGGAATTCAAGCCAAGGGATCCCTAAAATAACCCCAAAAGTTGGTGTATCAATGAGGTCAAAGGTTGTATGTTCAGTGTGGCCGTTGTCAGTAACTAAGACCAAGGGTGTTGTATGAAATCGTATTAAACCTGAAGAAAGTGCTGGACCATCGACAGCCCGCACAGGCTCAGGTTCTTTTTTGAGTACTTGAACCAAGTTTTATTTTCAAGCCAACTCCAGATCAAAAGAATTACCCGTAGCCCCAGAATCTATGAGTACAGGAATACTATGTCTTTGTTAGTTTGACAAGATCAGAATTACCCGCACCGTGAAATGTCTGGGTATGTGATTAGTACTGCATACTGTGAGACCTTTGGCAAACATCTCCCGAGGAACCGATCTCCTCATTCCCCGAGGCAATTAGTTTTCCGATATCTGAGAGGACTATGACACTATTACTAGAGCTTTCTTTTTGACTGGTTTTATCGGGCAATCTCTGGCGAAATGACCAGATTTGCCACAATATAAACATATATTCCCTTTTCGCCTTCGGTCTTTTTCTTCCAGTGATAAAGGTCCCTTAACTCCTCCGATTTGCATGGGTTCTACCTGTGCGTTTTTATCTTCACTTTCCTTACGCTCGACTTTAAAGTGTAGATTCCTAATGTCACCTTTAGGTCTTTCACTTTTCCGTTCACCTAACCTGTGGTCTAATTATACTACTAGGTCCTGGAATTCTGTAAAGTCTTCCGGTAAATTGACTATATGAGCTAGTGAATCTTTTAAGTCGTCTCTTAGACCTCGATAAAACAAAGATACTCGTTTATCTTCGGGCCACTGGGTTTCAGCAAGTAAAACCTATTAAAGTTAGTGACGTATGTTATCAGATCCTTAGAGCCTTGCCGCAGGTTTAAGAGTTCATTGTCTGATGTTTGCAGAAAAACATGTTTGGCCAAAAGACTAGACATAGCTGCCTTAAAATTGGTTAAATTATGCAACACCGGGTCATTCTTGTCCACCAAAGGCATGGCCAATTGGCTGCCACTCCTCCTAGATAGGAAATAATGAAGGCCACTTTTGAGGTATCTAAAGTAAAAATTTGTGGTTTACACATGAAGTGTAACTGGCACTGACATATGAATGTGGTGTAGCGATTACAATCTCCTGTAAACCTCTCTGGATTTACCAAGGGAATAGGACTAGGTGTTACAACTGTAACCTGTACTGGTTGATCAGTAGTATGTCCCGATGTGGTCTGGGATTAGAAGGCTGAGACACCAAATTTAGCTGGTGTTAGGATGGGTCGCCTTTCTTCAGCTGTTTCTCTCCAAGTTGTAAAACCTGTTCTAGTTTTATCTAACTCCTGTGTAAGGGACTGGTTTTCTAGGCGTAAATCCTCTATTTCTTCATTAAATTTACGAACTATCTGTGTTAGCTGAGTAACATCCATAGTTGATGGATCCATAGCCTGTTGCAACACCAAGAGCAAACAAGGGAGAGTGGCTTCGCTTTCTGTTAAGCGTTCCCCACGAGGTTCCTGTTGCTTCCTTCATGGTGATTCAAGCTCCCAACTCCTTCGTGAACTAACCAGTGAGCAAGGATGAGAACACTTTACACTACTGGTTAATCCCCAAGGGAAAGGGGAAGTGGAGAGAGAAACAAGACAACACTGGATCTCTTCCTGAGATGTCAACTGCAGTTTCTCTTTTTTGAAGTGTTCTGGGCTTCTTGAATATTCGTTGGTACTCTAATGCACCGTCACTAAATAAACAGTAGACTTGCATGAATCGGAATGAAATCTTTCATATCACATCATTAATCATATGACTTAAACATCATCAAAAGTACATACCATTTCTGTAAAAGCCCATTCTAACACTCCTACAATTGTCAGGCGCTTTTGTTTTGACACTTGCCTTAAAGGACAAACACAAGAAAATGTCAGCCAAGAATATTACAATGAAGGAAGAACTGGTTAGTGATTAGTGGTAAGTTATAGCAACATGGCACACACCAAACTTGTCCTACCTTGCAATTGTATGTCGAAATCCTTAAATGGGTTCTGTAATGCAATGAGAAATAAAGAAAAAACACAACAAACAAAATCCTCCACTCTCAGGGAACTCTGATTTTGAAACCGTAGTACATGTACTTCAGTACTTATTACACATTTGCAAATTGCTTTTTGCTAAATAATGCCCGGAGCACAAGTGCTTTATGTAGCAGTTACATCCACTGCTGTGCTAATCTTTTACAGGTTTTAGACTCCAAGGTTTCACAAATAAAATATTACATCAATGGAAGTTTCCTTTGATCATTAATGCCAAAGTTCAACAATGCGAAAAAATTTCTTTTCCATCCTGTTTTTGTAAAGTTCAATAAACTGAATTGTCTTTACCTAGGCGTGTTGTTTTCTTTGTCGTTGCATGGTAACTAACACTCTTACTTTCTTTCAGGAAGCCAGAGATCCTCGGAAGATAACCAAACCGGAATCACAGTCAGAGAATGTTGCAGACATCGGAGAGTCTCGAGGAATGGGAGGAGAATGGAGAATCAGGTAAGCGGTATCAGGAGTTGGGAACCGGGAGCCAGGACAGACCTGCGGGAGTGGGAACAAGGGAGGAGAGAGGCAAGGAATCCAGGCGGCTCAGAGTGACGGAACAGGAACGCTCGCGGTGACGCTGGAACACGAAGCGAAGCGTCACCGCGTGTAAGAGTCAGGCTTTTATAGTCTTCGTTTTGCAGTATGCTCTTCTCCTCACGTGTAGTTCTAAGACAGTTTGTTTCATCTCAAAACGTGAGGTGACGCCGAAAACAGAACAAACCTGGGATGTTTACTTACACAAGCATTGCTAACCAGGCAGAATTGGCCCGCCTTCAGAGGGTGCAAAACGCGGCGGCCAGGATGCTTGTCGGCCTCCCGAAGTTTGTCTCTGCCCGTCGTACTATTCGAGACCTACATTGGCTGCCTGTCGGGCAAAGAATTAAGTTTAAAGCTTTGTGCTTAACTTTTAAAATTCTTAAGTCTGCCTCCCCTCCTATTCTATCGCAGACAAATCAACATTATGTCCCTTCTAGAGCCCTTCGATCCCTCGACTCAAATCTTGTCTCTGTGCCACGCTTTAAAAGAGCTAGAATGGGTGGACGCTCTTTTTCAGTGCTGGCGGCAGCTCTTTGGAATTCTCTACCTGCCACTCTCCGTTCCATCCCAGATTTGCTCCCTTTTAGGAAGGCACTGAAAACCTTTTTATTCTCCTCAGCTTAGCTGTTCGGGTTTATATTTGTTGTGTTGTGTTCTACCATCTCCGGAAAGCGCCGGGACGCCTCTTGGCTGCGGCATCTGTGCGCTATATAAGCAAAAATAACATAACATAACATAACATAACTACAAGAAACATAAGGCAACAAGTATTGCTAGGTAAAAGGGACAAAACGATGGTTATCAACTGCAAGGAACATAAAGTAACCAGCATTGCTAGCTACAAAGTGATGCTTTGATAATGTACCCAAAGTGTCAATAATATAATGCAGTTAAATGACACCATGCATATATAACGTATTCAGATCACAGTAGCATATGAACCCATGACAGTTCTCCCTCCCAAAGGCCGTCTTACAGGTCGTGGTTTATTTGGATGAAGGGCATGAAATTATCGAAGTAGCCGTGGAGCATGCACATTAACTTCAGGCTCCCAGGATCTTTCTGAAGGATCATACCCCTTCCAATCAATCAGGTAATATAGATGACCTTTTATGTGTTTTGCATCTAAAATCTTTTTAACCTCATATTCTACATGATCTCCTACTACTACAGGGGGAGGAGGATTATCTGGGCGGGAATTTGGATCATAGGGTTTCAGAAGGGATACATGAAAAACAGGGTGGATTGCATAATCCTGAGGAAGAATCAATTTAATGGACACTGGATTCACAATTTTGTCTATAGGGAAGGGCCCAATAAATCGAGGTTTTAGTTTCTTAGGTCCTTCTATCTGGATATTTTTTGTTGACAACCGAAGCATATCTCCTGGTTTGTACAGTGGAGCTGGAATCCTATGCAGATCAGCTGATTCCTTCATTTTTTCTTTATGTTTGGTTAATGTCTTTCTAATGTGTTCCTGGAATTTTAGCAAACTGGTTAACCTTTCTGTGACAGCAGGCATGTCATGTGTTTTTTCTGGGAACTCTATTGGTAGTGTTCGAGGATGTTGACCTGTGAGAAAATAGAAGGGCGAACATCCTAAAGCCGAGTGCACTGAGTTATTATAAGCGAACTCCGCTAAGTGTAATGCCTCATCCCAGTTGGAAGACATTGTAGTCGTCAAACAACGCAAACTGTAATGCACTTGGGACTTGGGACAACCTCTTGGACAACGCAGAGGTGTTCCGTTTATTTGCGCGCTCATTGAGACTTATTCACTGAATTTTTAAAAAGTAACCTCGTTTTGTCAGTTTATGTTGTAATTATTTTTTACATTGTACCCTGATTTTAAAATTGAATCTGACCGCATACCTGCACTCGAAATCGCCACACTACCGCGTTTAGAGCGGATTACTGTCAGCTAGGAAGGGCACCACACCGCCAGAACGGCGGACATCTTAGGTGAGGGCAAGGATTGGCTGCTCTAGTCGTCAGAAGGACGCTAGAACAGTACTTAAGGCATCCATGCAGACGCGCAGCGGGCACGCGCGGCGGGCTCGCCGGAGCGTCGCCGGAGTCGCGCCAGAGTCCAGCCCGTCTGCGCCCGTCCACGCTTGGACGGGCGCGGGGGCTGGGGCCCCCGGACAAATGCGCTCCTATACCTCGGAAGACTTGCGTAACCTGGATAAAGGTGAGACCTGCCTGGATAATGATACCTTGAAGAAACTACAAACATATGCACTATATAAACCGCTAAACACGATATCTCTAGACCCATACTCCACCCTGAAAGTAGTAAGCCTAAACACCAGATCACTCCACTGTCATCACGTTGAGGTCTATAACTTGTTGCAAAATACTGATACCGATGTACTGACCTTAACTGAGACTTGGATGAGTGAGAGCTCAATGCCGGACATTCTGGCTGCTCTTCCTAATGGTTATGATGCTTTTTGGCAAAATCGACCAGGAAGCACACGGGGAGGAGGGGTAGCGGTGATTTTTAAAAAAACGCTGTCAGTAGAAATTTTACTATCTGAGACTGTTGACCTGGCTGATTTGCTTGGGGTGAAAATTACAGTAAATAGCCTATGTTGGGTGGTGTTAGCGGTTTACCGCCCTCCCAATGCAACCCCAACCTTCCAGGACCTATTTGCCCCCATTATATCAGACCTTTGCTCTCGCTATACGAAAATTGTAGTCACTGGAGATTTTAATTTGCACTGGGATAATCCCCACTGGGATGCCCCTATGCGTCATTTGGACACTTTGATGTCAGCATTAAATTTTAAACAAATTGTGCAGGTCCCCACGCACATCAAAGGTCACACTCTCGACCTGGTGTGGACTACAGATCCCTCCTTAACACTGGAGGAAGTAGCCCCATGTATTTGGTCCGACCACCATCTAATCTCTTGTGAGATACGTATTAAGGGCCAAACAATTAGACCAACATTGGCGGCTAGACAAACCCGTAAATGGGCAGAGGTCGATCTGAGGACCCTGTCCAAGGTATTCCCGCCAAGAGACTGTCTCCTGAGCCTAGATCACTCTCTGGATCAGCAATGCGCGGATTTAACGCATTGTCTGATATCAGCTATTGACCAGATAGCACCAATGGAAATGAAGGTGTTAAAAGGCCCGGGTAAGGATGCCCCTTGGTTCACGCCAGCTCTGAGGGACCACAAAAAGAAACTAAGAGCCTTAGAAAGAGGATGGAGGAAAACTAAACATGACTTAGCTAGAAACCTCTATCGAACTTCCTTGACTGCATACAAAAAACATATTACGCTGGCCAAAGCTGAGTACTACGAATCCCGCTTAAGTATGGCAGCCAACGTGCAGAAAGAGACTTTTAAGATCCTGTCGGAGCTGACTAAAAAGTCGGACAGTGTTCAGTCCTCCATAAACTGCAATTCCTTCCAGGAATATTTTCTGGAGAAAGTAAAAACCATCATCCAAGACATAAAAAGTGGGATGCCAAACGGGATGCCCACATCCATTGGCCCCCGAACTCAAACTGACTGTTCCATCACACTGTTTCCAGAGATTGACAGCTTGAGTCTGCAGCAGTTGATGGGCAGAATTAAGTCTGGATCCCTAGCGGACCCGTGTCCACCTAGAGTCTTTCAGGCAGCCCGCCCTCTATTGGAGGAGCATGTCATCTCTCTCCTAAATAGATCCTTGGAAACAGGACAATTACCGACAGACTTCAAGGAAGCGCGTGTTAGACCGCTGCTGAAGAAACCTGGTGCAGACCCCGCAATACTAAAAAATTACAGGCCGATCTCCCAGTTACCATTCCTCTCAAAAGTACTGGAACAACACGTACTAAAAACCCTGTCTATGTACTTGGAGTCCAACTCCCTGCTTCATGAACGACAAGCAGGGTTCCGAGCACATCACAGCACCGAGTTGGTGATGCTCTCGGTGCTGGACGAACTGAGAGGCCTGGCTGACGGAAAAAAACCGAGCGCCCTGATTTTATTAGACCTTTCAGCGGCGTTCGATACCGTCAGCCATGCGCTACTATTGGAAAGGCTGGGTGACTTTGGTATCAAGGGCCTGGTTTTTAGTTGGTTGCAGTCCTTTCTGTCAGGAAGGACACAAAGAATACAACTGGGAGAACAAATCTCCGTAGTGGGAGAGTTAGAATGTGGGGTGCCCCAGGGCTCGGCCTTATCCCCACTGCTGTTTAATTTATATCTACAGCCGCTGATTGCCTCCTTGGCGAGTATGGGCTGCACAGTATACAACTACGCAGACGACACGCAGTTGCTGCTGAGTGTTGATAATACAAACACCCCCCAACTCCACACTCAGAACATTTTGAGACACACGGTCCAGTGGATGACAGGAAACCTCTTAAAAGTCAACCCAGACAAGACTGAGGTCCTGGTGATTTCATCTACCACCTCACCATGGGGTGACCTCTACTGGCCCGCAGAGCTGGGTCCAGCTCCAAAACCCAGCCTGGTTGTGAAGAGTTTGGGAATCAAACTGGACTGTGACCTCACTATGGTCAACCAAATCTCCGCTGTAGTGGGTAGCTGCACTAATATTATTCGACAGCTGCGGAAACTAGTGCCTATCATTTCCCAATCTATGCTACGTTCCATCGTCACAGCTACTGTAATCTCACGCATAGATTATGGAAATGCCCTCTACCTTGGCCTACCACAAACCCTGACAAACAGGCTACAGGTGGTGATGAACGATGCTGCTCGTCTTATTTTCAGGCTGCCAAGACGTACTAGAGCATCCCCCCTGCTGCAGAGTCTCCACTGGCTCCCTATTAAGGAGCGAGTGGAATTTAAAAATATGTGCATTGCCCATAAAGCCATCTACGGCATGGCGCCAGCATACATTAAAGACCGTCTAGCAGTGTACAGCCCAAAGAGAGCTCTCAGATCCTCAAATTCTCAGCTACTGGTGTGCCCCCGTTACAAACTTACCACCAAGGGAGGAAGAGCGTTCTCGGTGCTGGTTCCTCATCTATGGAACACACTACCTGAGCTATTACGTAAGGAAGGAAACCTCCTACGCTTCAGAAAGGGGTTGAAAACGCTACTATTCAGGAGAGCCCTCTGAGCCACTTCAGGTTAAGTGGAGACTTCTGTACTGTCTAGGTTGTTGTTTACCATCTAGTCCCATGCGCTTAGAGGCCTGTAGGTGATTGAGCGCGGTATAAATAAAAAAAAAAAAAATAAAAAAAAACTATGTTCTAGGTACTGATTCACTTTTTCAGTTTGCCCGTCGGTTTGGGGATGGAAGGCTGAAGATAGAGCTATTTCAATCCCCAACTGACTACTAAGTTGTTTTCAAAATTTGGAAATAAATTGAGGACCTCTGTCCGAAATGATTTTTTGTGGCAATCCATGAAGCTTAACTATGTTACTTAGAAATATGTTACTAAGCTCTGTTGTAGATGGGAGTTTGAGTAGGGGAATGAAATATCCCATCTTTGATAAGAGGTCTACCACTACTAATATAGTGGTGAAACCATGGGACTTGGGTAAGTCTGTGACGAAGTCTAAGCTGATCGTATGCCAGGGGAAAGGAGGAATGGTCATTGGTTGTAATAAGCCCATGGGGGGGTATGCAATGATTTCTGTCGTGCACATACTGGACAGGTTTGAACATATTGGTGTACTCATGTTTTTCCACCAGAAGTGTCTTTGGCATAATTCAAGAGTTTTATTAACTCCTGGATGAGCTGCTGTAGCTAGGTCATGATTCCACTTCACGATTTGTTCCCTCAAGTCTTTTTCTGGGATAAACAGTTTATTCTTATGAAAGAAAAAACCATCATGGATTGAAGCGTGTTTTAGTGAGAGTCATTGTTGTTGATCCAAGTTTTCTGTTTTGCTTTTCAGCAGCGTTAAGAAATCGTCAGAGGAAATCTCGGCACAGACCTTTTCAGCAGGAATAATACTCTGCAGCTCTTTTTTTTGGATCCTTATCTTTGTCACAAACCAAGCGTGAAAGTGTGTCTGACAATAATTGCTTAGCGCCAGCATGATAGGTGATTACAAAATCAAACTCACTAAAGAATTGCTACCAACGCATTTGTCTGGAAGTGAATGCTTCTACTGTTGAATAGGACTGTAAATTCTTATGATCAGAATAGATGGTGATAGTGTGTTTAGCCCCCAGAAGATGATGTCTCCATTCCTGGAAAACTGCTTTGATAGCTAGTAGCTCGCACTCAGGAATAGTGTAATTTTGCTCTGCGGGTAAAAGTTTTTGAGAAAAGAAAGCTATTGGATGTAAATGCCCTGTGCTAACATCTTTTTGCATTAAGACACCACCAATGGCAGTTTGTGAGGCGTCTGCTTCCACAAAAAACGGTCTGTCTGTATCCGGGTGCACTAGAATAGGCGCTGAGGTAAAGGCTCTCTTCAAGGTTGTAAAAGCTAGTTCTGCTTCTGTACTCCAATGGAATTTCTTGCCTTTTTGTAGTAATTGTGTTATTGGTACCACTATTTCGGAAAATTTGGAAATAAAACGTCAATAGAAATTCGCGAATGCTAGAATCCGTTGTATTTCTTTGACTGAGGTTGGAGCGGGCCAATTTAAAATTGCTTCAACCTTTTTAGGGTCCATTGTAATTCCTTCAGGGGATAACCAGTATCCCAAAAATTCCACCTTAGAGGTGTTGAAGACGCATTTTTCTAATTTCACGAATAAAGAATTGTCCCTGAGTCTTTGGAGAACCGTTCGGACATGTTCCACATGTTCCTCCGGATTTTTGGAATAGATTAAAATGTCATTGATGTATACAATGACGCAGATGTCTAACAGATCGTGCAGAACTTCATTAATGAAGTATTGAAACGCTGCTGGAGCGATGCAAAGACCGAATGGCATTACTGTATACTAGAATAGGCCGGATTTAGTGCGGAAAGCAGTCTTCCACTCGTCACCTTCTTTAATACGGATTAGGTGGTATGCTCCGTGTAGGTCTAATTTTGTGTAAATGCTTGAACCCTTTACTTGATTTAGTAGCAACGGAATTAAAGGCAAGGGATACCGATTTTTAATTGTTGCCTTATTTACCGCGCGGTAGTCGATGCAGGCTCTCAAATCTCCTGTCTTCTTTGCTATGAAAAAGAGGGGAGACGAGACCGAGGAGGTGGAATGGCGAATGAAACCAATCTCTAACAATTCATCCAAGTAGGATCGTGAGTACTGGTTTTCAGGTTCCGTTAATGCGTATATCCTACTTCAAGGCAACACGGCTCCAGGGATTAAGTCAATTCTACAATCGTAGATCCTGTGAGGTGGTAACTTAGTTGCCTTGACTGGATCGAACACATCAGCGAAGTCTTGATAATCACTGGGAATAGAATGCTCAGAATGTAATGTGGCGCAAAAGAGGGGCATGACTGGATCTTTGGTCTCTTGATAGCAATGAAGTTTGCAGTAGGACGAATCTAAGGTTACTGTACGTTTTACCCAATCAATCCTTGGGTTATGGAATTCAAGCCAAGGGATCCCTAAAATAACCCCAAAAGTTGGTGTATCAATGAGGTCAAAGGTTGTATGTTCAGTCTGGCCGTTGTCAGTAACTAAGACCAAGGATGTTGTATGAAATCATATTAAACCTGAAGAAAGTGCTGAACCATCGACAGCCCGCACAGGCTCAGGTTCTTTTTTGAGTACTTGAACCAAGTTTTATTTTCAAGCCAACTCCAGATCAAAAGAATTACCCGTAACCCCAGAATCTATGAGTACAGGAATACTATGTCTTTGTTAGTTTGACAAGATCAGAATTACCCGCACCGTGAAATGTCTGGGTATGTGATTAGTACTGCATACTGTGAGACCTTTGGCAAACATCTCCAGAGGAACCGATCTCCTCATTCCCCGAGGCAATTAGTTTTCCGATATCTGAGAGGACTATGACACTATTACTAGAGCTTTCTTTTTGACTGGTTTTATCGGGCAATCTCTGGCGAAATGACCAGATTTGCCACAATATAAACATATATTCCCTTTTCGCCTTCGGTCTTTTTCTTCCAGTGATAAAGGTCCCTTAACTCCTCCGATTTGCATGGGTTCTACCTGTGCGTTTTTATCTTCACTTTCCTTACGCTCGACTTTAAAGTGTAGATTCCTAATGTCACCTTTAGGTCTTTCACTTTTCCGTTCACCTAACCTATGGTCTAATTTTACTACTAGGTCCTGGAATTCTGTAAAGTCTTCCGGTAAATTGACTATATGAGCTAGTGAATCTTTTAAGTCGTCTCTTAGACCTCGATAAAACAAAGATACTCGTTTATCTTCGGGCCACTGGGTTTCAGCAAGTAAAACCTATTAAAGTTAGTGACGTATGTTATCAGATCCTTAGAGCCTTGCCGCAGGTTTAAGAGTTTATTGTCTGATGTTTGCGAAAAACATGTTTGGCCAAAAGACTAGACATATCTGCCTTAAAATTGGTTAAATTATGCAACACCGGGTCATTCTTTTCCACCAAAGGCATGGCCAATTGGCTGCCACTCCTCCTAGATAGGAAATAATGAAGGCCACTTTTGAGGTATCTAAAGTAAAAATTTGTGGTTTACACATGAAGTGTAACTGGCACTGACATATGAATGTGGTGTAGCGATTACAATCTCCTGTAAACCTCCCTGGATTTACCAAGGGAATAGGACTAGGTGTTACAACTGTAACCTGTACTGGTTGATCAGTAGTATGTCCCGATGTGGTCTGGGATTAGAAGGCTGAGACACCAAATTTAGCTGGTGTTAGGATGGGTCGCCTTTCTTCAGCTGTTTCTCTCCAAGTTGTAAAACCTGTTCTAGTTTTATCTAACTCCTGTCTAAGGGACTGGTTTTCCAGGCGTAAATCCTCTATTTCTTCATTAAATTTACGAACTATCTGTGTTAGCTGAGTAACATCCATAGTTGATGGATCCATAGCCTGTTGTAACACCAAGAGGAAACAAGGGAGAGCGGCTTCGCTTTCTGTTAAGCGTTCCCCACGAGGTTCCTGTTGCTTCCTTCATGGTGATTCAAGCTCCCAACTCCTTCGTGAACTAACCAGTGAGCAAGGATGAGAACACTTGACACTACTGGTTAATCCCCAAGGGAAAGGGGAAGTGGAGAGAGAAACAAGACAACACTGGATCTCTTCCTGAGATGTCAACTGCAGTTTCTCTTTTTTGAAGTGTTCTGGGCTTCTTGAATATTCGTTGGTACTCTAATGCACCGTCACTAAATAAACAGTAGACTTGCATGAATCGGAATGAAATCTTTCATATCATATCATTAATCATATGACTTAAACATCATCAAAAGTACATACCATTTCTGTAAAAGCCCATTCTAACACTCCTACAATTGTCAGGCGCTTTTGTTTTGACACTTGCCTTAAAGGACAAACACAAGAAAATGTCAGCCAAGAATATTACAATGAAGGAAGAACTGGTTAGTGATTAGTGGTAAGTTATAGCAACATGGCACACACCAAACTTGTCCTACCTTGCAATTGTATGTCGAAATCCTTAAATGGGTTCTGTAATGCAATGAGAAATAAAGAAAAAACACAACAAACAAAATCCTCCACTCTCAGGGAACTCTGATTTTGAAACCGTAGTACATGTACTTCAGTACTTATTACACATTTGCAAATTGCTTTTTGCTAAATAATGCCCGGAGCACAAGTGCTTTATGTAGCAGTTACATGCACTGCTGTGCTAATCTTTTACAGGTTTTAGACTCCAAGGTTTCACAAAGGTTTCACAAATAAAATACTAAATCAATAGAAGTTTCCTTTGATTATTAATGCCAAAGTAAAAAAATGCAAAAAAATGTCTTTTCCATCCTGTTTTTGTAAAGTGCAATAAACGGAATTGTCTTTACCTATGCTTGTTGTTTTCTTTGTCGTGGCATGGTAACTAACATTCTTACTTGCTTTCAGGAAGCCAGAGATCCTCAGAAGATAACCAAACCGGAAACGCAGTCAGAGGATGTTGCAGACATCGGAGAGTCTCGAGGAATGGGAGGAGAATGCAGAATCAGGTAAGCGGTATCAGGAGTTGGGAACCGGGAGCCAGGACAGACCAGCGGGAGCAGGAACAAGGGAGGAGAGAGGCAAGGAATCCAGGCGGCTCCGAGCGATGGAACAGGAACGCTCGCGGTGATGCTGGAACACGAAGCAAAGCGTCACCGCGTGTGAGAGTCAGGCTTTTATAGTCTTCGTCTTGGGCGTATGCTCTTCTCCTCACGTGTAGTTCTAAGATAGTTTGTTTCAGCTCAAAACGTGAGGCGACGCCGAAAACAGAACAAACCTGGGATGTTTACTTACACAAGCATTGCTAACTAAAAGAAACATAAGGCAACAAGCATTGCTAGGTACAAGGGACAAAACTATGGATCAACTGCAAGGAACATAAAGTAACAAGCATTGCTAGCTACAAAGTGATGCTTTGATAATGTACCCAAAGTGTCAATAATATAATGCAGTTAAATTACACCATGCATATATAACATATTCAGATCACAGTAGCATATGAACCCATGACAATCTGAGTGAAGTCGGGGAAAAAAGAGGGTGTGGCGTTCTCATATTGCAGGGGGGCGCCAGTAATTGCTGCCTGCAGGATTGCATCTCTGTCTCGAAAGTTTAGCACCCTCGCGATCATCGGACGAGGGGGGGCTCTAGGCTTGTGTTTCCCCCTGGCACCCTATGGGCTTGTTCAATTGTAAAGAAGTTGCTCAGCCCCTTAGGCTTCACATGATTGAGTACTATATCTTCTATAAACAGGCCTGGGGCCGGCCCCTCTGATTTCTCGGGTACCCCAATGATACTAACATTATTACGCCTAGCTCTCCCTTCATAGTCGTCAAGTTTCCTGTTTGTTAGATACCTAGAGGTCTTAAGATCACGCACCTACCGCTGCAGCAACTCTATTTTGTCTATTAAACTAGCGGTTTTAATATCAAGCGATTTGACCTTTTCGCTTGTTTTCGTGAGGTCGGCACATAGCAAGTTAACTTCAATGGTGACGGTATCGAGTTTATTGTCCAGTGCCTCCATCTTCTGACCCAAGGAGGACTGGACCCCTCTGATGGCCGCCATGACGTCAGTGAGTGTAGACTCTGCGGAAGAACCCAGAGAGTCACTTTCCACTGCTTGAGAAAGCTTTGATTCCGTCAGGGGATTTTTGGGTATCGTGTAGCGATCTAACTTGTTGGCTTGTGTTTGCTTCGACCCCTTCGAGGACCTGAACGAGGGCTTCTCAATCTCCGGCTTGGTTGCCATTTTGACGTCCGCCACTCTCCACCACTAGACGTAACGCCCACCTGGGTATAAGACAGCGTGGGTTCACTGGTATAAACCCGGGGGGGGAGCCCTGACACCGCTCCGGTGGAAACCAACAACCCCCAGCACTCCATGCACCACAGGATTTACTCACAAGGCAGTGGCCGGCTCTCCAGACACCTGTACCCCAACTCTCCTGCTCTCAGTCCACCAAGGCCTGCTCTTCACTGGTATCTTCGTGCAGGGACTGACAGGCCAAACTTGTATGCCCACTCTCCTCCAGGGGCACTCACGGTCTCTCACTATCAATCGCTGAAGAGCCATATGGGGAGGCTGCATGTTTTATGTCTATGGTCCCCAGTGTGAGCGTGAACCGACGCCTGTTATTTCACATGCACCACCTGCGGAGTACATCAAGCCACAAAGGGGGCGCCAAAGGCACACCCCCTCCGCGGGCCAGCATCACTAATCAGTCTTGCCACTAGGCCTCAAAGTGCGGATCTGATGGCTGCACCACTCAGGCATCAAGGGGCAGTGACAGCCACGATTCGCCACTCGATGCTGCCTTCAGACACACCGGACCCCGCTCACCTCCTCTGCATGGTCCGACTGACTCCCAGTATGGGCTCTCTCTCAGCGGGCAATATGAAACAGCTTTATCCCCACTCTCAGGGGGCAACAGCCAGCACACACCGCCCCAGAAAGCCTCCTCCTCACTCCTCCGTGGCTCACAATGGCCTCCGCTCCTGGCCGCGAGCACCCCAATTCAGCTCTGCTGCCGCGCCCCAGCCAGGGCGCACCACTCACGTCGGCCCCCAGCCGGACCCGGGCCAGCCACGTCCTCAGTCCCTCCCACAGGATCACCAGCCCCCGCTGATTGCCAGAGCCCTGCACCACCGCTGGCTGCCTGCCGAGCAGCCCCGGGGCCGCCGCATCTCCTCCCTCCACAGGGGCTCACAATGATCTCCGCTCATAATGGCCTCAGCACCCGGCCGCGAGCGCTCCGATTCGGCTCTTCCGCCGCGCCCCGGCCGGGGCGCACGACTCGCGTTGACTCCCTGCCGGACCCGGGCCACCCGCGTCTCCAGTCTCTTCGATAGGGTTCCTCGCGGGAGGATCACCAGCCCCCGCCGACCCTCAGAGCCCCACACTGCCGCTGGCCGTCTGCCTGGCACTTTCCGGGCCGCGCAGGCAACTTCCGGTTTCTGGCCCCCGGTGTTTATCGCTTTCGCCGCGGGCTCAGCATATACTCCAGTCCCCGGTCTGGACGAGTAGAAGGCCGATGTTTCTCTGACGGCGTAGCTCAGTCCCCGGACGCCGCCCATGACCCGGGAACACCGCGACATGTGTTGCTTCTTATCTGTTACCAAGCTGCGGGGCACAAGTGCAGGATTTTAGACAGGATAATAGAGCTGGGGGAAGGGGTCGACTGAGCAATAAAATGAAAAGGGAGGTCTCCTCACAATCCGTAAGGGGACGAGGAGAAAAACAACTGTTACAACTCACAAGTAGTCCCTAGTTGGCCTATAGGTAAGGCAGAGAGGGAGGTTCTCCAATTAGAATGACGATAGGGTAAGGGGGAGGGAGGGGAAAGCCAATCGGCCAGCAGAAGCCATAACCACATGAAAAATAAATCACAAATAATGAGGGAAAATTTCAGAGACACAATTCAAAACACAAGTTGTATGTACTTGCACAAAATTTTTAATTCACAGTATACAAAAATTAATATATAATGCCAGTTTAAAAAACATAAAAATGTACTTTGAAATGTACATGGGTACAAGGAAATAATTTAAAAAACACAAGAACACAAGTTGTCGACGCAGCGTTTCGGTATCTAGGATTTGACCTTCATCAGGACAGGGTTTCTAAAAGAAGAAACATCTTATTTAGCAAAGGATCTATTACATTTTGATCATCATTTTGTTCACACATTCACATCATTACAAGCAGGACCCACGTTGTCTAGCATGATTGACTGACAAGTACAGTGTCGAGAGTTTCATTTAACAAAGATGGGCACATTTCCGCCTCTTTTATTAAGCATGTGGTATGGACTTGGGAAAAACGGGAAGGGGGCACCAATTCGGCTATGGCTTATACATTTTACGCAAGCCCAGGGACTGGAGTGGGGGTGGCCCATCTCTATAGGGATATTACGGCCAGTTTTTTTTAATTAGTTACTGGAGCACGTAAGGGATTGTTACTTTCCTGCCGCTACAAAACCCATTACGATGGAATTGTACTAATACCTTAGGAAAGAGAAGACAAGATCCTCTCTGTTGGGTTCTATGTTTGTGTTGTGACATCCAACCTTGTGGTGGCACGTTCCTTTGGATGGTATGGTAATTCTAAAAGTTTTTAGAGAATATTTATATTAATCATCTCAAGTCATCATGGGGATTATTGCTAAGACATGAATACGATATGCAGAATTACCTTAACACTTAATCTTCATGGTGTATTCTTTAGTTTTAACACCGATGAGATGGTTCAGATGCGAACTCTGTGGAGGCTACCTTCATCAATTGGTAAGTCTCTATGAGAGTCCTGTATTATAGCAAAAACAGTAAATCCAATATATGATGTCTCTACTAATATTGTAAGAGTATCTGATAGATGTAATTTGTGCGGTTACCTTAAACGAATTTGGTATTACTGGTGTATATTTAAATATTAAACACCGCTGAGGTTGATCAGATGGATCTCTTTGGAGGTTACTTTCATCAGTTAGTAGTACTCTGTGGGAGTCCTCAGGCGTCCTATATAGTAGGAGAGGCAATGTATACAGTGTGTAATGTCCATGATTAGGAATAAAAGGGCGTCTCTAAAGCCCTACATTATTTTTGTAGTTACCTTATATCTTCAGGAAGCAAAGTGGGAGAGTGCAGGTAGCCACCGATTATTCATTGCTCACTGGTCATTTCTAGGGAAAGGTTGATGGACACTATTTAGTGGTTTACCTTATATCGCATTTTCATAGAGGTTAGGTCCTAAAGGTTAAGTACTTACCCAGGTATATATAATTTTTTGAAATAGTAGTCCAAAATCTGGTATCACGTCGCAGGGAATAACTTGCTGCGAGGGGATGATATATCTCCACGCTGGGTATGTTGTATCACCAGGCTAGATAAAGAGGTGCATAGTATTAATTTACGCTTTTTTTTAATATTTATTATTCAAGGTACCAGTTAGCTCTAACGGTTAAAACTCTTTTTAGCGCCCTATTTATCATTACAATTTCTCGCATGCCATTCTTAGCAAATATTTGCACGTAATGACACGTGTTTGCAGGTCGTATTAGGTTGGGCCAAACATGAATTATTTACTTTGTAACTGGCCTCTAGTGGCAACATACTATTCACCGCTTAAATTGGTTATACTGTTCCTTAGACCTAAACGCCCAGGGTTGCCTCACTCTTTAAAGTTTTACACTTTTTAATGAACTGTGTTTTGGGGTAGTTCATTACCGCAACGGGTGTTAAACCTTGGCGGAGTCCCTAGTTAAGCCCTACCAGCGGGATCGCTTACCTTGAGAGTGTATTCCGGCCTCCCTGCTACCTCGCGTCTCTCCGGTCACGAATGCAGCAGGGCGGCAGGCCGACTCTTCTTATACACCGCCTCGGCAGTTGAATCAGCCGGCGCTTGTTAAGAATAATTGGTGCGCGTTTTCTGTCGCACATAGAACTACTCGAGTAGTTCAGGAGGAAGAACTACTCGTGTAGTTTGGATTGTCTTCCTGTATACACTGATGCCTCACTTCCTGTCAGGCTAGAAAGCCTCAGCTCATTTGGAATATTGAGTTACCGCGCGATCTCTACCGCGCAGTTGGCCCGCTCCACTCATTCAGGAGGAACTACTCGTGTAGTTTATGTTATTATGCTTCCTGGAAGGAAGGCTTCCTTGCTGTCTTAGTGAAAGCCCTTGGTCGGGGGCGGTGTTTCAAGTACTGATGTGTATTCTAGCTAGTATGCCATATCTAGTTATACATCATGATGTTGGGGATAAACACTAAATCTGTAGTTTTCTCCATAGTCAGCCCGTATTTGCGATCCCGTCATTTTCGGCCATATGGTCTAGCGCGGAGAACTACACGAGTAGTCCTAGATAGAGCGGACTGCATGGCTCGTTAAGGAACAGAGCGCTCCTTATGTGAGCGATCCCCTCCTCATTTTTTATAAAGAGAATATTGAATCAAAGTACTGAATTTATATAGACTTACTAAGAAGTTTCAAGAATTGCAAGTAGATATATTCTGGCCACCCATATTTAAGCTGGTGGTTTCTTCACATATCTACTATTACCAACACTTGGAGCGATGTCCAGCGTGCCATTGTCATAGAGTTAAGCGCACTGTATTAATCTGAAGTTAAGCGCACTGTATTAATCTGAAGTTAATGGCATAAGCACTCACACGGCCATCTTGGGCCAGCGCATGGCTCCTCCCCTCGAGTAGATTTTTACTCGAGCTGCAGCTTTCTCAACGCGGACTGGTAGTTTCTCATCTCGAGCAGTCGCGAGCATGCGCGACCACTCGCAATGAGAAACTTGACCTCCCTGCGTTGAGAATTTCGCCGGGAGGTGTATTTTCCATGCTCGCGATCGGCAACTTGATGTTGTTGATTGCGAACAAGTAAAACGTCTCGCAAGGATGTCATTTTGCTTGCTCGCGGTCGCCAACTTGATGTTGAGGACCGCGAACAAGCAAAAAATGACCGCTGCACTACGCTACGCTACGAGTGTTTGGACTGTGCTACGTGCAGTTCACGTAGTCCGAAGTTGCGCAAACTTCACAAACTACGCGAGCGTAGCATAGTGCTTTGCCCAAGCCTAGTTATTTTAGGAGTGCAACTCCCTTATCCTGACTAGGAAGAAGGGTCCCTACTTGGACAAAGGTGCAAGCCCTTGCCAACTAGAGACCCCCATTTCTACCAGAAAAGAGAAAAAAATAGTCCCCCAGAGAACAGATAAGAACCTTAATGTAATACGACAGTACTTAGTCCCTGCTGCGTGGGAGGAACAGGAGGGAAAAAGGAGGGACAAAGAGACAGGACTGACCATTAGCAATAAAGAATTTTTTAAGGACACTGAAACAAACAAATCAAAAGTAGGGGGATGGCTTTAAGCACACAAGAGAAGTTACAGCAGGTCTCAAATGCTCGACCTAAATATGAGCTGTTCCACACAAAGCCAAATGAGATGCATACAGTGGTCGAAGTGGGCAGGAACGGCAGGGCACGGCGTGCCCCTACTTCTTTAATTCTGTAGATTCTGTTCCCCTACTTTTTTTATTATGAACATGCGTCCCTGGACGTCAGAAATATTCTGTTCGTGGGCGGGCGGGGAGCAGAGAAGGAAAAGGTCTCTGTCTCTTACTTCCTGCCCAGACAAGACAAGGAAGGTGCCCACTTCTGCTCTGCCGCTGGCAGCTGCCCCCTCTTTCTTACTCCTATTCCCTCTCGTTCTGTCTAACTCCTTCTCACTTACCGAAAATCATGAATCAAGAAATGGTTCTCACCGTCTCTTCCTGTCGTCCATTTGTACCCCTGTGAAATGGATGCAAAAAAGAAAAACACTTTTGCTGGAAATGCCGTTTTGACATTTTTCTATTCCAAAGTGCAGCCTCGGAAATAAAATGTTCAAACTCTGAAAAATGATTAAATAAAGCAAGATGGAGTGTTCTTAAAGTGGCTAGATAATTTTTTTCAAACCCCAACACATTAGCGCCACTTTACAGGGTTTGCCAGTAAAGCGCTACTTTTGTTTTCTTGTCTTTCTTCGAACGGCATTGTTTTCCTCCAGTACCTCCTACCTGGAGGCAGGACCGGTGCTAGGCTTGAGCAGTGTGGGCAGCTGCCCAGGGCCTGGCACTCTGACTGCCAGGATGGGGCCCCCCACAATGGCAATTAACACCCACTAGTCCTCGTGTATGTCTGCCAATCAGAGTGAAAGAAATGCTTCACAAACGGGCTCATGGGAGGAGGCCCCCCTTCTGGGGCCACTAAGTGATGGTGTGGGAAGGCATAGGGGAGGGTACACCTCTCAGGCAGCCAGTTCAGAGACTCATCAGGGCGCCCATTGTCAGCACTTTAGCCCACACATGTTTAACTCAGCCCCCAAGCAATTCTCACACCTTCAGTTCGAAATGGGCTGTACAAGAGTTGCTTGGGGTGGCTGAGAAGAGGAGCTGCGGCCCAAGTGGAGTCTGCACAAAGCAGCTTCCCTGAGATCAGAAGGTGTCACTTATGTAGATTTCAGGGGCCTCCCACATTCCCTTTTGCCCAGGACCCCGAAAATCCTAGGACCGGCCCTGCCTAGAGGTACTGCAATACCTGGTTGATGGGTGGATTGGAAAACGAAATGTGTACAGCGGCTTTGTGTTCACAAACGTGGTCTTTTGAAACCATACTGCTTACGTTTTGTAAGCATATAAGCAGTGGACATTGAAATGGGTCCTTTCTGGGCCCTGTAGTTATGTCCTTAACTTTTCAGGCAAAAATACTCGTTGATTTCTGAATAATGACTGTAAAAGCGTTAAGTTGACCATGTTCCTGCTTACATTTTGCATGCTTTATTAAATCTTTCATTCCTTATTAATGTTTGCTTTTTCCAGGATGGTCTTACCTTTTCTTATAGGCAGCATATTGCTCTTGTCTAGTGTGTAATTTGAATTGAGTCGCATCCAGTTATTTATAGCAGGTCAAATTGGATTGTAGCTGAAGGCAGTATGAGTTTCTCTCAGTGGGGCAGTATGGTGTTCAGTGAGGGAGCAGATGTAGCACTGGGGGCAGAGATGCTAAATTTAGAACTGGGGAACCAGGTTCAGCCTTCATGAACTGTCCCCCAGACCACTCTCCTGAGGGAACACATTCCCATGCCAGACCTTAGAAGGCACCAGAAAAGCCCTGGTGTGTTAGCACCATCAGGTGGACCCTAGCAGTGGCAAGTGTGGGTTCACCTTGAAGGCTTGCCCACCACATTCCATACTGAAGTTCACCTCCAGTCTTGCGGGCAGGCCTACGAAGTAGCAGACCCTAGAGCAACAGTGACTCTGTCACTGAGGTCACAGGACCCCTGAGAAGAGCTGGCTCTAGGGCGGTGCGACTGGTGTGACCGCAACGGGCGCTGACTTTGAGTGGGGGCGTCGTATATTATGGTTTTAAAAGCACTTGCTGCCTCCTTCCTGGCCCCCAGCTATTTTCGGAAATAATAAAAATGTCATGATAACTCTGATGTATAAACTTCCTAGTGCGAGATCGGAGATTTGTCTAGTGGAAGTTTTGACTCATGGAAAGATAGCGCAGAGGGTTAATGTGCCTGCTGCAAAGTAAATGTAACAGGCCCATCACAAAGTGCACATATTGTAAATAGGTCAGTGGGTTACTGCTTTTGTCAGTGAGATCCTTTTGCTACTTGCAGTTTATAAGTTAAAATCCTAACAAAGAACAGTGAGCTATTAACTTTCATCTAAGAGCTGCATACAAACTGCAAGGTATAAACTAGAGCGTTATGTTTTTTTCCCTAAGCCTTTATTATCCTAATGTTGCAAAAAGTGTTATTTTTTATACAAATCAATAATGATTTTTAAAGAGAACCCCCAATCATGGTATTAGGGTTTAAATTCTGAGTTTGTGTTTCTCCAGGCCAATCGCTATTAAACTATACTGTCTACTAGTATGGTTATCATGTGACTCCTACACATTGTACTCCTTTGTCTTATGTAACATTTCCTATACGTTCATTTATACACGTAAAATGAATTGTCTCTGTGTATATTGCTGATGACAGAAACTCCATGGATCGGAAACAAATGGTTTGTGCTTCCGCTTTTAAGCATTTTTGGGACATTCTGTGATTAAAATAAATTCACAAAGTGGAATATGTTTCTAATGTCAATAGCTCATATTAATTGTTAAATAATCATGTGTATCCATTGGTTGAATCACATAACATAATAAGCTGTAACTGGTCAGTGAAATGCCACACAAATACTAAAGATTGGGATGTTTTGCGCATCCTGGCCACACGTCTAACTCCGCCCACTGATCCAATGCTCAGGTTATTCCCGCCCTCTGATTCTCCGCCCACAGTTCCCCTACTTTTTTTTTCCCCACTTCGACCACTGGATGCATATTAAATGTTTCATATGGAAATGATTTAGATGATTTGTATGAAAAGAGTCGAAAAGGAGAGCTTCCTTTTTATCAAGTATGTTAGTGGCTCCAGGTGTTGTGCTCCTAGAGTTTCTAAGAGAAGTAATTGGCATTTGGCCATAAACTTGTAATGAGAGCCTTTCTAGTCTGTTATCAAATAATAACTTGTTTGACCTGAGTTTCACTCTGTCTTAAGTTTCTACGGGAAAGCACTGCTCCTGTCACTCCTTCAGAGCCCCTCCACATGCGGGTCATAGATGAGTTCCCCAGGCCAGCAAGATGCGAGAGGAATGAGGGAGAAAACCCTTTCATGCTGCACAAAGCTTTCTCATATTTCAGAATCGTGGGAGCAGGTGTGAACCTGGAATTCCATGGGGATGTGCAGAGCCAAGGAGTTGGGCGCTTTATGTGAAACTAGATATTCAAATGTAGAGCTTCCTGTTGCATCTGATTTGGTGGTCTAATGTTCCTGCAAAAGAAACCTGTGTTTAATCAACAAATCATGAATTAGAATCAAGTTGCAACTACTAAACCTTGTATCGTGGTGTCTGCACAATGAGAAGGCATTGTGTAAGTCAATTAGTCTGGCTTACAACTGAAAGTACCTCTATGCTTTCATCCATGCAGTCACTCATCTGCACTCACATGAAAGAAGTCATTCTTTATCATACAGTCAAGCATCTAGCCTCATCTTACCAACCTATGAAAACCCCATTATCTGACAGTGCTCCACAACTCATTCATCACAAGCCCAGAAGACTGACAAATGAAGATGATTGATGTGCGTGAGGCCTACCTTTGGGAACTACCTGGACCCTTTTTATGAGAAACCTGGTAAAGTGCCTTCAGTTTAGAAAACACCTTAGAAGCTGCCTTTTCAGAGATGCAGTAAATGTTGACCCTTTAAAACAGAGTCAATATAAAAACCAGACAAAAATGTCTTCCAAGACCTTTTCCTAGGATTACCATTGACGTGTCTAACCTGTGGTCCCAGGACCCCTGGGGTCAGCGAGGCCAACTCAGGGGGTCCATGATTGTGTTACAAAAATTAAATAACATTAAAATAAATACATTAAAAATAATAAAGTGTATACAAAAAAAGGAAGCACAATTGAAAATGTTAAAGTTTATATTGGTTGTGAATTAAACAAATATTTCAATATTTGAGAATTGTTTGGTATATGTTTGTTTTTGTATTTTTGTGCTTTGTTTTGAGATTCAAATCATGAAAATTGCTTAGGCTGGGGGGACCCCATCTTCCAATAATGACTCAGGTGGGGTCACCACATTCCAGTAATGATTCAGTGGGGGTCCATAGAAGTCAAAAGGTTATGAACCCCTTATCTAGAAAACTTAAAAACGGGTTGTTTCACACATAAAACCCACAGTAAATTCTGCTCACATATTTTGTGAGGGTTCACTCACATCATGCATTAAAACAAGCATAGGCAATATTAATCTTTTGTCCTTTGTGTAGTGGAAAGTATAATACTAAGCTTAATAACGCAATAAAGGTACCACATGGACAGCAGCAGCTCAACCTTTTCTAAATCTGGAAGAAACTGGCATGATATCCCTTTATAGGGGGGTACTGTGTTTGTTGCTACTTTATAAATTCGTTAGATTATTATTTGTGATCATTTTTAAGTCTTGCGACCCAGCGTTGCAGCGCGCATGCGCTGATCCCTCTGCGAGGCATATTGTAGTAGGGTAGGTTTTATAAGTGGAGTTGAATCCCCACCCATCTTTTTTATTGGCTGGTGTCTTCATTTATGGTAAACGCTGGCTTCTGGTTGAAAATGAGGCTTCTTTGTTACCGCCCTGTCTCCTTTTGGGACCTCCCGTCCGGACTGGATCGTTTACTTGCGGCGTTACATGGTGGGCTTTATCTTGTGGGTGAGCATTATTTTTATAATGGCCATTGATGGGGACAATGGTGGGTGCAGCGCTATGAGCTCTAAATTGTATGTTTTTAATTACTTTAATGAGCGTGGAACTGACTAGGGACACCACGCTCACTTTATTTATTTATATTTTACATTTATGTTGAGCATGTCGTCCACTTCAGGGACTCCACGCTCTGTTTTTTTGTTACTTTAAAATTGAGCTTGGCGCCGCTTCAAGCACACAGTGCTCGATTTCTTTATATATTTTTTTAACTTTAGCAGGAGCGAAGTGCCCGCTACAAGGACACCGCGTGTTAAAGTTATTTTAAAAAAAGAAGAAAACGAACGCGGTGTCTTTGAAGCAGCACAGAGCTCAGTTTTAAACGTAGCCATTTGCAATCAAATTGGACCTATTGCATTGCAAATGGTTGTTAACTTTAGTAATGAACGTGGCGCCCGCTTCATGGACACTGCGCTCTTTTTTTTTTTCTCTAACTTTAATAGCGTGGTGCCCAGACACAGCACGTGCCCTCGGCACAGCAGTCAGCAGCTACACTTCCCCGCCCTCCATCGGTGGGCCGGCCACAGCGAAATGGGTGCTCGATGCTGACTCTTTACTAGTGGTTATCTGTGAGCACCCAGAAGATTGCAGTGGCGGGTGTGGAAGAGACTATCACTGGTAAGTAGGTTTGTTACTAAGGCAGACTCATGCTGACGGGACTATCAGCCACGCACTTGGTTCTTTAGTGTTATCTGCCGCTGAGAACCACCTGCTCTTCACCTTGTCACAAGTTGTCTTCATGTCCAGAGCTGGCTCACCAGCTGCCCTTGTGCTGGTGTCGTGGCTTCCATGAACATAGGAAACAGGCCAACCTCCCTGTATGTGAGGTGCTGTCTCGGTCACGCTTTGCCCAACCACCCGCTTCATGGCCTGCGCAACTTATCCAAGAACTACGGATGTATGACATTACAACGCATGCTTTTACCACGCATGCCTTTACAACACGGTTTTTACAACGCATGCCTTTACAACGCATAGTGCTTTAAGGGCGCTGGATATTGAATTGTTTAATTTACTATTCCAACTCCAGTCCCCTGGATAGTAGGGAAGGTGTTGGATAGTACATTAAACCTATTCCCTATCCTAGAGCGCCCCCCAGAGCAATGCTTTGTAATGGTTTGCGTTGTAAAAGTTGCGTCGTAAAGGCACTGCGTGGTAAAAGTTGCGTTGTAAAAGATGTTTCCCAAGAACTACGCATTCCGTGCAAGTGCTGCCATTGTATAACCCGTTTTAAAAAAAGTCTCTCAATAGTTTAGCATGGTACCCTATTCGTTGTAATTTTTTTTGTATACTGCAGACTTCAGATCTACTATTCTGTGTGCATTAGTTGGAAGGAACTTAAATGCACGCGACCTAATCTTCTAGCTTTACAAGGAATTTGGTCCCTAAGGTGAAACATGCATTTTGGGTAGTTCTTGCCATTTACTACTAGCCTGGTTCTACTCCGAGGCGATGTTACGAATTTGAACGCGTTTACGTGTTTTGCTAACACCGCCTAAAGTACCATCTCGATGATTCCTCGATTTCACAATATTGTCTGTAATACTGAACATAGTATACACTAATTTGACTGGTTCTTTGGAACACCGTTATCGTGCTTTGGAAGGGATGGACTGTTGGGGCTGTTTTTTGTTTTCTCCAAGGTTCACGAGGAGTAGAAATACTGAACAGTGGCAGGTATTTCCCGATAAATTCTTCTACGCACCTGGGACTATAAAAGCTGGTTACTTGTGTGTGCCCTTGTGTGTCTGTGTGCGTGCATGTCTGTTCGTCTGTGTGTTAGAGTACGTACCCATGAAATGTTTCTCTCTGCCAAGGAGAGGCCCAGGCAGGACAGAAACAGCCCCACAGCTTCTCCTGCCAGGTGAGCCTTACACCTCTTTTGCTTCTTTTCACTGGAGGTTAAATGCTCTGGAAATGTAAGTGTTTGGGCAGTGCACATATAACTGTTAGGATTTGGGGTTAGTCCCTTTTTAGTGACCATGCCTTGACAGCACATTACTTGTGGCAAATAGGATAAATACTTGGTCCTACCTCTACTTCGATGCTTGATATTGCCGTTTGTTCGGATTCCTGTATCCTGGCTGTTGGTTGCTGCTTGAAGACGATTCCTGTTGATTTTTCCCCTTCTCACGGGCTCGTGGGAAGGGTATTTTTTTAGTTCCTGCTGGTATTGGACTACTTTCCTTCCCCCCTCCCCCTTTAGTTAGAGGGTATCGGGTCCCGGGGTTTCCCTTCTCCTTCCCATCCCTTATTGCTTTTCCCAGCGTTTTTGCTTTGGTTCTGGGTGTTCGGGGGCTCCCGTGCACTGTGGCATAGTTTCACCTTTCTGCCTGTGTTAGGTGGGGATTTTGTTTTAGAATGCATGGAGTAAGCGAAGCTCTGCTTCGTTTTAGTGCGTCTTTAATTAGACGCTGCTTTGCCTCGTTTTGGGCGGAAGTGACGTTTTAGGTCACTCCGCGTAGGCTGTGTGGTGGAACGCCGGGATTTTTTGTATCCCTGATATCGTATGTATCTGTCCCAGCCCCTTTGGTCAAACCAGCAAAAACGAAGGTTTTTTTTTCTGGCTACTGAAATATCCAGCGCAAGTCCTTTTTTCCCCTCGTTGAACTATTTATAAAGACACAGTTTAATTTACTCCCATCCGCTTATCTGGTGAGTGATGATTTACAGCAGATTCCAGAGTGCCGCGTTTTTGGACTCTCTACCTTTACGAAGCAAAGCCTGCGCTTCACACTGGTAAGAGGGGTGGTGTATGTTGGCAAGGCATGGTCATTGGGTATTGGGGTTGGGATTGGCCTATGTGAAACAGCTATACATGAAGGGTTTGTTTCTTTCCTTGTTGTACATAGGTGCAGAAGCGTAAAGGAAGGAGGGAGCTGTGTCCTATCGTAACTAAGGGTGGAAGACTTGGTGTCTCCTCAACATTACCACCCTCTTTTCAGATTCATTGGTGCACTCATAGTGTTCTGTTCTGTGGGTGTCCAGTGGGCGTGAGAAGGGCACTGGTGCATGCTACGTTCCTGCAGTGCTTGGGCTGGTCGGAATCCAACAATAACCATGTTTTTGTTTTTTACAATAGATTACCCTTATAAACTCCTACAAACTGAATATTACCTCTATAGGTGGGGTTACAACTCCCCCTCTCATGCCAGGGCAGTCACTCCTCGACTTAAGCCATTACTGTAACTTCCCCTTTCGCCCTCTCTTGGGCTCTGCCATTCCCTCGCTGGCTAATAACTATCTCTTCTTGCTTCCTTCCACTGCAGCGCCTCTCTCAACTCTCCTCATTTCCATCTCTCCTTCCTCTACACAGCCATCTTCACACCTCCTCTCCCTTCTTTGCAATTCAGTCACCTTTTTTGCTTCCTTCTACCTCCCGTGGGTATGATGGCTCCGCGAACTAATGGGTGTACCGACTGCAGGGATTTGTTTTAGACCCGATGTTCACAGGCTGAAATCCATGCAGGTCCGCTCGGTTCATCATCCTCCTAATGTCAATAAATCCTCTGTAATTAATCAAACACAGCACTTGACCCCCCCACTGCCCAACACACATATTTATCACGATATTCAAATCCTGTGTGTTCCTATAAGACCATGTATTCGAATCAGGCCCTGCAGCTTTACCTTTAGCCATACCAGCTAATGCGGTATAAATCTCCTCCCAACATATTTCCCCTTCCAGAGACTCTCTATCTTCTGGGGACAATTTCCTTAGCAGCAATCCTCTCAAAAAAAAATCGTCTTTCTGATCAGAGCTGGCTATTGTACTCTCAGTGTACAGCTGTTGATAAAATACCCGAAAGGCCTCCCTGGTCCTCCTGGGCTCAGAAACTACCCTGAAAGTAGGATCACATATTGCTCTCACTTCATTCGCTGAGCTTTTCTGTCTAGCTCTTACAGCCAGATGATGCCTGGCTTGCTCACTACATTCATACACGTCTTCCCTCTGGGCAGCCATTTTTTCAGCTGCTCGATCTGCAAAAATCTGATTAAGTGCTTTTCTAGCTAGGGTGACCCTTAGTTAAGCTTCCCTTACCTCCCCTCCCTGCTAGACTATTCTAACCCCCCCCTGAATTTCCAGCACTAAAGGATTATGATCTGACAAAAACGTGGGTAGCGTTCAATTCTACAGTTCCTCAAACGTGTACTTGAGATAAAGAAATTGTCTAGCCGGGCATGCAAACTATGCGGGCTGAATAATAAGTGAAACCCATGCTCTAGAGGTCGATTCCTACTCCAGACATCAATAAGCCCATGATCTTCACTGATGCTTTCTATGACACAAAAAATTTTCGGTTTGCGACCCACATACTTTTTAGATATGCCCCTATCCCAACCACTGGGCTGATTGATATTTAAATACCCACATACCATTTTCGGCTCAGGCCGATGAGTTGATTCATTAGATAAGTTGTTAATAATATGTGGGTCATCCAAAATACTGGATGTATTTATCGGGCCAGGCCATGGCAGGAAGACCAGACAACCAGAATATTAGAAACTCTGGCAAGAGGACAAACTTTTCCACTTGTATGGGTTGAGCAAATGAAGATCCGAAAAACTGTAAGGATAAACGCTTAGGAGATACAGTGGAGATCAGAGCTTGGTGATCGACTGTATCAAAGGCTGCAGAGATGTTGAGTACACTCAAGAGAAATGGGCTCTTCTTGTGATTAGTGCACACCTGAAGAGGCTCTTCTTGTGATTAGTGAACACCTGAAGAAGGGCGATGAAATAGCCTGAAATGCACTGGGAAATAATCACTGCTGTGGATGTTATGTATGTTTCCTGCCTTAGAAAAAGGCCCGGATGGGCATATCTACTGCATCAGAATAAAATACATATTGGTTTTTTCATGTGACGGAGGAAAAGAATGATAAATGAAAACTGGAATAACCGAATAAATCTATGAAACAGATTGAATTCTGTAATCTTTTGTACATAGTACGTGAACAAGCTGTGCTTCCGGCAGGAGCGAAAATACGTTCCCTTCAATTGAACATTGCTTTTGCCTCACGTGGTTGCAGGGTTTACCATGTTACCGGGATGCACGCAACATAGAGTTTCAACTGAGTAAATTGAGAAAATGATGAAAAGGTGTGCACTCTACCCCTCAATGTGTGTCATCCAAAATACCCCCATACATACACAGATTTTAATGTCAGTACACCTTAATTTTTAGTATGACATTCTACAGTCACCCTTTTATCTTGTCTATCGGCTTAAACTTGCCTGAACTGTATTTTATTACCTTTGGCCAAAATCGCCACCCCTCCTATTCGAACACTTTGAGAGGTCCCCACAATCAACCTATAGCCAAGAGTATTAAGGACATCTCTACGTGAGCCTTCTATATGGGTCTAAAGCAAACCACATCTACTTTCAACATTTACAGACCAACTGCCACTCGCTCTTTTTTGCCATCATTCAACCCACAAATATTAATAAAGGCTATACACACTTTTCCTTGTCCACTCACTACATGCCTATAATAGCCAGACTATTGCTCTTATCCATGGATACAATTAACAAAACCAGCTCTGTCCTATTTTCAACCTTCTTCACCTCTGAGGGTATGAACCCCCTTGCCTCCCCCTCACCACACTCCACCCCACCCAAACTCATCACCCAAAACCCCACTTTCCTTCAAACCCCCTTCCTTCGCCCGCCCCACACATGTGAACAATCAGGCCTAGCCAGTGTACAGTTGTCTGTAAAACCGCTCTCACCACCCTCCCACCTTATCTATCTGCTACAACCTCTCCATACTTCATTCTGCTTCAAAGAATCATACGCTTGATGGTCTCATCTCATTGTAAATCTTGGGCAATCTCTCTCCACAACAGCTGCATCTAACTACTCGACTCCCATCCTCCACTTTTCCATTAAGGCCTTTCAGATCTCCCCCGACAGTTCATTCAAGTATTCCTGCGCCTGAATCTCTGAAAAAATCTATGAACACTCCTCTTAAAAACTTTTAATTTCAATTTCTCGGAATGGTGTGAATAATTGTCTCAGACGCCACCTCCTCTCCACTGTGGCATGGACTCCCAAAAAAGGAAACACCTTCAAACTCTTTTTTGCATTTGGGTGTGTTTACGCATATATACATTCCCTCAGCAAACAAATTGCCTAAAAAAATAAGCATTGCCCACTCTTGATTGCCTGTATGATGATTTTTAAGAGTTAAGGGAAAACGATGGGCCCTATGAATTTCTTTGTCCCAGTCCCACTCTATCAAATCTGGAAAGACCTCATTCAAAAGTTTTATTCTAAACCCTCTTGCATACCCCCCTTCAAGGACTTCAGGTATTCCTACGAGTCTGAGGTTATTTCTTCTTTGCCTGTTCTCTGTTCTTCCAATGTCCACATCATGTCAGTTATCTTGGGATCTTGAGATATCTTTGTCTTCTTTAATTCCGCTACCTCTGATTCGAGAGACTCTGTACAAGCCTCAACCTTTGTCAATCTCTCCGATATGTCTGTGCATGCTTTTTGATCTTCCTTACTGCACCCTGTAATTTTTTAGAGACTTGGTGTGCCTGAAGATTGTCACTTCTCACTTCCTCCTGCATCTGTTTTATAGAAAATAAAATTTCAGAGGGTGAAGGTTCCCTTGTGTTCCATACTTCTGATCTCAACTCTCAGGAGCCTCAGGGGGATGGGAGACAGGCCACCCCCCACTCAAACATCAATCATCAACAATGGCCTGCCCCCTGTTACACCCTGTGGTTAAAGACCAAGTATTCTTTTGTTTAATCAGATAGAGGGAATATTTACGCCTTCTGTCTGAATGTGCTACACGTTGTCACTGACTAAATCAACTGTCATAACTATACATGTGTGTCTAGATAGTCCACCACCACTCTAAAACCTCCCTGTGTCCTCCAACTGTGAAGAAAAAAGGGGGAGGGGAGGTTGACAGTGCCTCACGGAAGCAACACCAAGGGGAGCATCTGACAGACTGGTACTCGCCTGATTCCTCACTTCTCATCATCGGCAACTGTCAACCCAAAAAGAAAGAGGGGATAAAGATAGTGCAATCAAACCAAAAAACCATCATGTGTTTACACGTGTTATATAACCCACTGTGGTGTTCCAATATCCATACTTCTGAGTCAGGTGTGCCATTGGGACCCTCCATTATTCCATTCTCTGGTTTCTCATTTTTCCAACTATGTGTCTGGATAATCCCATCTTAGTTTGGGTGAGTCTACCGACTCAGTCCATCTTGTCTAGAGCTCTATCTTCTTGCATTTCATTTTCGTTCCCCTTTATTCTGCAGTGAGGCTTTTTTTTTCTCTCCCCACCCGGAACCTACTTCTTCCCTGTACAGCTACCACTGATTCCTCCAATGAGCTGTTGCAGCTTAGGTACGACAAGGCAGTAGAGCAGGACTCGTCTCCTGGTGTTGATGACTTTTTCACCCAAATGCTCCGGGGAACAAAGTTTTTGGACCCGTTACACTGCCTTGGTTTATCTGGTTAGGACTCGCCATATTGGTGGAAGCAACAACCACGGACACCTCACCCCCCACTTTCTTTCCACTCTATTTGACCCCCCGGTGATGCCAACTTTAATGCGTCAACTCTAGTGCTGATAAGGGCACCAGGATTACTGTCTCTTTAGCCGTCTTGCTCTGCGTCGTAATCAGAAATTCCTCTGATGACATCACAGCGGTGTCCAAATCCAACCGGAGCACTGCGATATCTGCCTTTTTCATTCCTTTACTCCTTGTAGCAAAAAACGTATCAACAATTGATGGCTGACCATCCCCAGCTTCCATGGGGTTAATACCATGAGCCAGCCGTTATGCTTGTTTTTTGCCAGCATCTGGATTTCCGTATCCTTTAGCCGTCTGCTCGTCACCTTTCTCACTGTCCCTACTTCTGTTTCTGTGCCTCGGCTGCTCGGTGCTTGAGCTGAAGTCGGTGCACCTGTTCTGGTCTCTCCGGTTGATAGAGCCTCTGTGACTGTTGTTGATGGAGGTTTCATTTTCGTGGACTTGGCCCCTCTGCCTGCCATCTTTGCCGGCCGCCCCTCTTAGTGTTAGCGCAACGGCCCGTGTTTGGTGCACCTTAGCCAGTTGCTTCGATGAAAGGGGATTTCAACAATGTACACGATGAGAATGTTTTGAATTTCTGAATATTTTGGATATAATCAAGTCGTGACAACTGATTTGTTTGGAAATTATAATCTTTTGAAAAGTGTAAACACACATTGACTCAAAGGAATGAATACAAAGTGAATAAAACTTTGAAATATTCAACTATATTTTGGAAAAACTTTGCTTTATTAGCACACAGGAGTGATCAGGTTATCCACCTTGTGCCTACAAGGTCCCGCATCGATGTTGTAAGGATCACAGCCAAATTATAATCCATACTAAATTTGAGGAGACTGCATCTAAAGCATCCATAACGCGAATCACCAACACTCTTCTCCCATTTCACCACTATTGGCTCAACCTCCCGTGGAACTTTCTCGTGCTTTTCAGGTACTGGAATGGACCACTGAGCTAACAAGGTCAGGCGGGCCAAATACGCAGTGAGGTAGGTTAGACAGGCACCATCTTGCTCTCTCCCACATGCTTTCGTCATTGTCGTCTCTTTCTCTTCGCACTCGGTTCCTGCATTTCTTGATCTTTTCTGCCTCCGTTCCATCCCTGTGTCCCATTCCTCCCCTCGATTCAGTTGTCTGCCTTTACTTTCTGTGGGCCTGGTTAATTTTCATTTGGCAAGGTTAAAAGACCCCCAATGACTCCTGAGGCTATAAATATGCTGCATTCACTGGAGTGTTCCCCACTCTTCCTGTTCCAACTTAGCTGCCTGTTTTTTTGCATGGGTGTGAGGGCCTCCTCCACACCTGGGAAGGGGGTTGAACCATGAGCAGGGGTGTGGTAGGAACAGGAAAATCAACTTAGGTGCCATCTCACCCACTCTCCTCCAGGACGCCCCATCCAAAAAAAAACAACAACAAATGGGTCTCCCTATCGGCCTCTTAATCAACAAGTCTCCGGCCCCACATCTGCATAGCCATGGGTTTAGCCTCTCTTTGTCTTTCATATTGTGTTAAGTGAGCTCGACCAGAGGGTGTTGGATTGCTTTGCATGGGACCCAGTTGCATTGTACAGGAACACGCTGATTTTGTAGGCATGGGGAGATGGAGTGGTTTGCCCTGAGTCACAGAATGTTGGGTCAATGTGGACACTCGAGCCTTGTTCCCCGGCTCTGGATTCAATATCTCTGGCCATTGCCTCACACACTCTCTAAGTGTGACTGAAAGAGGGCATTACACGGCATACTGATTTTATTTTACAGTTTTATTTTTCTGCAATGCCTAGGGCTCTTAATGTTTAATGATGTGTAAGCTTGCAATCACATGTTTAAGCTGTTTGCCCTGGATATAGAACACTATGTATAATGTTAGTCTCTACAGCTTACATTCTCTGAATACTTCCTAACCCAGAGAGCCTTCTCCTACTATACTCCTGAACACCGCATGACAAAATGGCATTCATTTACTCTTGCTTGATTCCTCTCCTTTCTTTCTTCAGAGTGACCTTCTTCTTGGCTTCCATCCTCTGTATATCTTCTATTTCTGATAATAGTAGTTTAATTAAACAATAGTCTCCTCTGTCTCTTGCCTGTCTGCTCCAATCCTGCTTATTGTAATTCTGCATTTGGCTGATTCCTCATTTCATAGATCACAACCTCTCCTCTTTCAATCCATATCCCTCTAATCTAACTAGAACTAATGTCTGCCAACCTATCTATCCCACCAACAGTTCACCTGAAACCACATAGCCCCCCACTAATGATCACATGTACCTGATATTAATATATAACAAAGTAACCGGAGTAAATAGATGCATTTTCTCTTGCGAACACATTTCCAAATAAAATAGCCAACAATAACCACTGTACTAACCACTAACCATTCTGGGGTAACGTGCTATTCGTTGTAAAGCATTTTGATGCCTCGTAAGGGGTAGTAAACACTATATAAATCCAAGTGCAATTACATGACAGCGGTGGAGGATTTCTCATTCACTTTATTACAAAGAGCATCACAGCCTCTGTTTGGCACTTGTAATATGGCAGAGGCGCTACCCATTACGTTTTGTTAAAGTTTCACATCTGAGAAACCCTAAATAAGATCCTGTGTCTCTCAGGTGAGAGAATCCCTGCTATTAGTTTAGCATATTAGTAGTGTACTCCTAATTACAGGATTGTATTATGTTTATAATTTCAGTAGCAGGGCACCACTGAAAATCATCGACTGTGCACATGTGAGCAGCGCAGAATTTATAAAGGCATCAAAACTAGATGCGTTGGGGGTTTCAGAAATAAAGCTCAGAACCTAGGTTTCTGTTGAACTCCGATGGCAAAAAGAAGCGAGACATGTATTGGCAGTAGGATGCTAAATAAAAAGAATCAGGTAGGAAAGATAGGAAAGGAGACGAACGGTGAATAGATTTTCGGTAGGGAGTGCCATAGGAAGTGCTTAATTTATATAAGAATAAGTCCCAGGGCCCAAAGTTTTGCTCAGATGTCCGTGGCTGGCATTATCAAATGTTGGTGTGCTAAATTCAATATTGCATTGTCTTGCTTCCACCTCATTCCATGCCACTTTATCTCATTCTTGCAGGTGCTTGTTTATCCCTGTTTTGTCCCTGTGTCACTGTTTGTCCGCCTTTCTCTTCCCCTTTCCTTCTTTTGGGGGTTTTCTCTCCTTTGTTCTGGATCAAAGCCTGATGAGGAAAAATAAATGTGTGTCCTAAAAAATAAGTGCAATCAAGCAGTGGGGAGACCCCATGTGTCAATTGAACAGTAAGGACAGATAATCTCATAAACATAAAGTAATAATGAATGGAAGAGAAAAGAGTGCTGACTGAATTTGAAATAGGCCTAGATTTTATATATATATATATATATATATATATATATATATATATATATATATATATATATATATATATATTCACTGAAAAAACCATAGGTTATAGACCATATATAGTTAGGAATTAGCATTTACAAAACCTTGAAAATTCACTGAAAAAACCATAGGTTATAGACCATATATAGTTAGGAATTAGCATTTAAAAAACCTTATTTTACTCACACAAAACCATTGAAATTCCATATATAGTTAGTTGCACTAACTATATATCGCGCACCCGCAATCCACTGCTGATCATGTCACATATTACATCATTCATGACATGGTCAGTGACATCACTGATGACATCACTGATGACATCTCAAATGACATCACTGATGACTACATCCAGTGACTGTATAATTCTGTAAAGTTAAAATATGTCTTACATATTGAAGAATGAGTGGATGTATAAGTGTCTTGATGAAGGATTTAGTAGGGGCATGGCTGACTGTATGAGTGACTGATTAAATGTGTCTCACTGAGTGCATGGGTTAGTGACTAAACTGTCTTAATTTGTGCATCATTATGTCTGTTGTTCTGTAAACTGCTGCATGTGTTGATCATTAGCTATATGATTAACTGTATGGGTTATTGATTGGTTGCCCAAGCATTTGTATGGGAGACTGAGTGTGTGTGTGGGTGGCTGGGAGGTGCATGACTCTCTGCATAGATGTGTGAGCAGTTGATTGACTAGATGTATGGGTTCAAAAGTGCATGTGGAAACAGCTGTATGGGCGGTTGACTGTGTGCATGAGTGTATTGGTGAGTGAATGGATATCTCAGTGCTACATGTCAAAGTAAGTACATATGTAAAACACAGTACATGTGAGAGTTGACATATATAAATAACTGTGCATAAGAGCCAGTGAATGTGTGAGTGGCTGTATGGATCATTGTGAACTTGTATCCAGGATTGTATAAGTGAGTAAATATGTTTTAGTATATGTTTGAATAAGTAAGGTGTGTATAACTGTATAGTTGAGGAAATGGAGGTGTGATTGATTCTTTGCATGACTGACTAAGTGTCTGAGTAACTCCATGGATGAGTGACAGTCTATGAGTGTCTGTTTACACTGAGTGTATCTAAGGTTATATTAGAGTCTGAAGAGGTTCATCGTATTATCACATGAATGATGTCATCAGTGATGTGATCAGTAATGTCAAATGAGATGTCATCAGTGATGTCATCAGTGATGTCATTTGAGATGTCATCAGTGATGTCATCAGTGATGTCATTTGAGATGTCATCAGTGATGTCATTTGAGATGTCATCAGTGATGTCATCAGTGATGTCACTGACCATGTCATGAATGATGTAATATGTGACATGATCAGCAGTGGATTGCGGGTGCGCGATATATAGTTAGTGCAACTAACTATATATGGAATTTCAATGGTTTTGTGTGAGTAAAATAGGGTTTTTTAAATGCTAATTCCTAACTATATATGGTCTATAACCTATGGTTTTTTCAGTGAATTTTCAAGGTTTTGTAAATGCTAATTCCTAACTATATATGGTCTATAACCTATGGTTTTTTCAGTGAATTTCAATGGTTTTTTAATAGCAAATATCATAAGCTGTCGAATGTCAAGTACGTGGTAAGTGAAAACATTTTCGTTTTTATGCACACTGATCTGCTTTGAATGGTGCCCCCCCCCCTCATTTCTATTAGGAGTACTCTCTCTTTGCACATAGTGAAGAGTAGTTAACGCAGGCCTTTGCCCCCGTTGTAATACGTCGTGCCTGCTTCTCTCTCCATTTGATTGATTGTTATCCAAGTATTTACTGTTTTAGAATTGGTTCTCTTTGGTTCATTCTCTATTTACAAACAAACACAGAGTCGCAATACTCTGTTTAGTCTTTGCAGATAACGAAAAATCGTGTAAAAAAAAAAAAGAAAAGGAATCGAGCAAAATCAGTAGGCCACTAATGGGATCTCTTTTTGACCTCGCTAAAATAGAAACATTAGGAACAACCCCTCATGACAAATACAAAACTAGTGAGATGAACTGAACTCCACACAATGATGGCTGCAAAACAGCTCGGCTCCGCCACCCACCCCGCCCAAAATAACGATAAAGAGCGGCTGCCATGATTGGTTGCGGAATGGCCACGACGGAGCTACGAAATGGTGCTGCTCTCATGCTAACCCCAGCTTCAGTCTGAAACATCCAGAAACACTGTAGACTACCAATTCGATCAGTTCCGGTAGCGCCCCAATGTAACCCGGTAGAGAAGAACTAGCCCTCCCCTCTTTGACTGATGGTTCTTGTTGCCTGTCCCTTCTGTTGTCATTTAACAGAACTATTGAGCCTGCTGAAAGGGGTTGTGTTCCGACCGCTGGTTGGTGGAGACATTTTGACTATATTCTGGACCTGCGTTGTCGCGTAATGCGTCATATGACGCGCCGCGTTAGCGCATCCGGAAGTCATCCGGGGCGCGCAGCGCGTAACGTAAGCATAACAAGTCATGTGACTTGTTAATAAAACTTTTCATTGGTTCATTTTACTTTTCTTATTCTAATGATGAAAGGCTTGGTCATATGACCTAAAAATTACGCTTTTTATTACTTCCGAACATTATTTTTTCTTAAATATATGTTATAATGTTCCAGGCTAATGTACTTTCCCGGAAAATTTACAACTGTCCTGCAAGTAAAATATATTCTTTTTTCGAGAAAAAGAGCGTTTCTTCGTCCCATGACGGAGCCGTTGAGCAAAAGAGGGTCGACCTGCTGTCTTAGTCGCCGATACGCCTGAATATGAGATTCTTATTGATCACTTTATGTTGCAGGAGTAGAAAACACAACAGCCCTTGACCATTTATCTTTACTGCGTTCCTTCGTATTATACCTTTTACCCTTCATGTAATTGGTCTGCTTTATTTCACTTGCCTTTTAATGATTCTAAAACAGTGACTATTATTAAAAACTTTACCAATGTATATACTACTACCATGTTTTCTTTTAAAAACCTTTATTGTGAAAATTTCATTATACAAATACGAGCCTATAACCACGTGGGCCGGCCACGGAGCAAACTGTAATCGTATATGATGAGTAGACATTTACACTGTAGAGGAACGTAACGGGCGGGCCATTAGGTTGCAAGAACTAAGGTGTCTAACAGTTACGGAATCGGTGGACGTACATTTTATAATTAAAATACGACAGGGCCAGTTACAATAAAATTATCTAGATATACATTTGCGGGCAAGTACCATGGGTGACGTTAATTCGAACTTTCAATAGTACAGTAATCAATAACACATCAGAACTTAATATCAATAGGGATGTCGAAATATTCAATCAATTCTCGTCCCCGCCCGCCATGTGCTTCAAAACTGCATACGTATCTCGTGATTTCAAGGTTCTGCAACCAGTACACAACAAGGAGTTACGAGTCCCATTTATTCCGGCGCCATTTTGGGCGAGGACGGGCAGGTCCAGGATATAGTCAAAATGTCTCTACCAACCATCGACTATGATGATGTTCATATGCTGTATTTATTAGAGTAACACTCATCTGTCCACATGAAATTAATTTGCCACAATCTAAACATGTCATTTTAATCTTTCCAAAGTTCTTCTAAATATTTGGGACCGTTTCCCTTGCCTCTGATGCTGTCAGTGCCACTTCTTTGATGAATGTACTAGCAGGTCAGGGGTTCTCCTCCAAATCTCTCTTTTATGCAGCACTATAATTAATTGGTGCCACCTCTCCATATGACGATGCATGGTATAGTTACCATAACTATATTTTTTTTCAGTTCCTCTGGAGAGTTCATCGTGGCAGATGAAGCGTGTAACGTACCGGACATTTACCTTTTTTTGCATATACAGGAAAGGAAAAAAAAATCGAGCGTCCGAGTTCTAAGGTGTCCCAGGGCCATTTTAGTGGACCAGGCCCAAATCCAAAGAACAGGCCGCCATTTTCAGAGTCCTGTTGCAGCCGCCTGTCGCTGTAGCATCAAGAGCAGCCGAAACTCAGCTGAATGGCAACTGAAACGGTAAAGGGGCGCCCCACTACAGCAGACGAGCCTCCACCTGGGAAGGCCCGTTCACGCCGCCTCCCCCCCCCCCTTCGGGCACCCCACGCCGTTATTCGGAGCAGTATTGTAGGATGGCCACACCAGTGCGGCAACTTGCTAGACATCACCTCGGTGGTAACCGAATCTCAGCCCCTTGTAGTGTCTCCTCTTCAGAAAATATTCTTGCGCTACCTTTGCCCCATTCACACATCGGTCCGCTACTGACGCCATCTCACAGGCTAATGGGGCGCCCCACGCCGAGTTTCAGCATTGTAGGATGACCACACCAGTACAGCAACTTGCTAGACATCCCCTCGGTGCCATCCGGATCTCGGCGCCCCACTGCAGATGAAGTGCCTCTCAACTATGAAACCACCACGATGACATCCGGATCTTGGCGCGTTGTGCTGCCTTCGGCCTATTCGCACATCGGTCCGCTACTGACGCCATCTCACAGACTAATCGGGCGCCCCACGCCGAGTTTCAGCATTGTAGGATGACCACACCAGTGCACCTTACTAGACACCACCTCGGTGCCATCCGGATCTTGGCATCTCAGCACCTTGTGGTGTCTTCTATTCAGAAAATATTCTTGCGGTACCTTTGCCCCATTCACACATCGGTCCGCTACTGACGCCATCTCACAGGCTAATAGGGCGCCCCACGCCGAGTTTCAGCATTGTAGGATGACCACACCAGTACAGCAACTTGCTAGACATCACCTCGGTGCCATCCGGATCTTGGCATCTCAACGCCTAGTGGTATCTTTCATACAGAAAATATTGTTGCGCTGCCTTTGACCCCATTCGCACATCGGTCCGCAACTTAGACATCACCTCGGTGCCATCCGGATCTTGGCATCTCAGCGCCTTGTGGTGTCAGTCAGAAAATATTGTTGCGCTGCCTTTGGCCCCATTCGCACATCAGTCCGCTACTGACACCATCTCACAGGCCAACAGGGCGCCCCACGCCGACTTTTACCATTGTAGGATGGCCACACCAGTGCCACAACTTGCTAGACACCACCTCGGTGCCATCCGGAGCTTGGCATCTCAGCGCCTTGTGGTGTCAGTCAGAAAATATTGTTGCGCTGCCTTTGGCCCCATTCGCACATCGGTCCGCTACTGCCGCCATCTCACAGGCCAACGGGGCGCCCCACGCCGACTTTCAACATTGTAGGATGGCCACACCAGTGCGGCAACTTACTAGACACCACCTCGGTGCCATCCGGATCTTGGCGCGTTGTGCTGCCTTCGGCCTATTCGCACATCGGTCCGCTACTGCCGCCATCTCACAGGCCAACGGGGCGCCCCACGCCGACTTTCAACATTGTAGGATGGCCACACCAGTGCGGCAACTTACTAGACACCACCTCGGTGCCATCCGGATCTTGGCGCGTTGTGCTGCCTTCGGCCTATTCGCACATCGGTCCGCTACTGACGCAAACTCACAGGCCAACGGGGCGCCCCACGCCGACTTTCAGCATTGTAGGATGGCCACACCAGTGCTGCAACTTGCTGGACACCACCTCGGTGCCATCCGGATCTTGGCGCGTTGTGTTGCCTTCGGCCTATTCGCACATCGGTCCGCTACTGACGCCGCCTCACTTGCCAACGTATTTTCTCCGCATTTTATACCCTATGCCGCATAACAGGTCATGTGACTTGTTTATAAAACTTTTCATTGGTTCATTTTACTTTTGGTTTCCTAATGATGGAAGGCTTGATCATATGACCTAAAAACAACACTTTTCATTGGATGAAAACTTTTTTTTTCCCCCAAACGATGAAAGCCCCACCTTGTTTCTGGATGTTTCAGACTGAAGCTGGCGTCAGCATGAGAGCACCACCATCTCGTAGCTCCGTCGTGGTCATTCCGCGAGCAATCATGGCAGCCGCTCCCCACCAGAAGCCTACAGGAGTCGGGGGCCCCCAAAACTTTTGATAAATCCTCAAGGCGGAGGGGACGCTTTCGAGAATGGGGTCCAAGACCTAGCAGACAAGCGTCCGATTTCCAAGGTGTCCCAGGGCCATTTCAGTGGACCAGGCCCAAAAAGGAAAGAGCCTGCCGGCATTTTGAGAGTCCTGTGACAGCCGCCTATCGCTGCACCGCAACAGTGGGCGCAACTCAGCTGAATTTCGGCTTTTGACACAGTGGACCAAAAACGGACGGAATGGCAACTGAAACGGTAAAGGGGCGCCCCACTACAACAGATGACACTCCACCTGGAGAGGCCCGTTCACGCCGCCTCCCCCGGGGCGCCCCACGCCGTTATTCGGAGCAGCATTGTAGGATACCAAAACCAGTGCGGCAACTTACTGGACATCACCTTGGTGCCATCGTTCTGCTGCCTTGGAACTATTCGCACAACAGTTTGCTACTGATGACCCACCCACCGCGACGCCCCACGCCGGAAATCTGGACGTTGTGCTGCGTTGGGACTATTCGCACAGCCGACCGCTACTTCGTTGTTTTTCCCTAAAAATGTTTATATGTTATTACTATTTTTGTTTTCTTGTATATATTTATAAATTATTAAAGTTTTATAATCTTACTACTTTGTCGGAGTGCTATATATTTTTAATGTGACACATAATTGTAAAAACTTTGATGTACAAAGAGTCATCCCTGGAATCTTCCGCTTCAGGCTCGGTCCCCTCCCCAATCACAATACAGGATGGTTTTCAGATAATAGGAACGCTTCTGCTGTGACGAATCTCATCGAGTGTGGGCCTTGATCTACTATAACTCCTTTGAAGAGGGGTGATTCTTTACAGCTGGGGCCATAAACTACATCTGCAGGGCTAGCTGATACCCTGGGACCAGCCTGGACAATCGGACACAGAGGAAAAGGAGTGTCAGAGGGTGCGGTAGTGAATAGGGCGAAAGGGAGGTGTCGGGCGGGCACAGGGTGTGATTCTCAGGGAAGAGCAGCGCAGATGGGGGGAGGTTTATTACCCATGCATTAGACAGAAAGCGGGGGTGACCACTGCCTGGGGGAGATGCTTGCGAGGGTGGGGAGCCATGCTAAGGATCGACAGCGTGCACAGAGTGGGTCTGGTCAAGGCATCTAAAATGGCTGCCGTGCACGACAAAAGTATGGCATTTGAAAAAAGACAAGATGGCGCAGACAATGTTTTTCAACACTTCCTGATTTCCTTCGAATCGAACGTTAACAGACGTTGGGGCATATTACCAAAGTTAAGCGATATTTATCTCTAACGATGCTTAGCAACGATTTTTTTACCGCTAAGCATCGTCAGAAATTATCGCAGATAAACCTTGCTATTATCAAGGTTTATCGCAAATACGATAATAAACGACCGCAATGCATTAATATCGCTGAAAACTCAGCGATATTCATGCATTACCGAGCTAATGCTCTTAGCCATGTTATCCACCTCCCATTGGATAACATGCCTAAGAACTGCTCAGGGCAGGTGCTAGCTTTTGGAGATATTCGCGCTTATCTCGAATATTTCCAAAAGTTGATAATAGGAGATAGCGATGTTAGCGACTGTTTCCAGTCGCTAACATCTTGGCATGCCCACTTTGCATGTCATTAGTGATAAATATCACTCACATGCAAAGTGGGGCCCAAGATGGTCGCTATCTCCTACTAGCCGTCGCTAACTGGTGTTAGCAACAGCTAGGTAATACAGATATAATTTTATCTCCGCGAAGCGGAGCGCTGTTACAGATATATATCTTGTTTTTGAACGTTAATTTCTCAAAATCCACTGAAGCACATATATTGAGACCTAGCAAAGGCACATCGAGCTACCAGTCCCTACAATTTTGCCAAGTTTCGTGCAAATCCATTCAGCCGTTCGATTATTATTATTATTTTTTTTTTGCCCCGCGGGGCCCTTTTAAAACCTCCACATCAAACCTAAGAGGTCAAGGAGGATCTACTATGCCCCCTTATGGTCATTTGCCCCTTCGCTTTGGCCTCCTCTTGTCTCTCGATCCTACCGAGAGACAAGATGGCGGCCGCTACGGACTGTTTGCAATGTTTACAGATGCCGGAGAACCAATCAGCTTCGCAAACCTCCGTTACGCGAAGCGGAGCGCTGTTACAGATATATATCTTTTTTTGAACGTTAATTTCTCAAAATCCACTGGAGCACATATATTGAGAACTAACAAAGGCACATCGAGCTACCAGTCCCTAATATTTTACCAAGTTTCGTGCAAATCCATTCAGCCGTTCGATTATTATTATTATTTTTTTTTTTTGCCCCGCGGGACCCTTTTAAACCCTCCACATCAAACCTAGAGGGTCAGCGAGGATCTACTATGCCCCCTTATGGTCATTTGCCCCTTCGCTTTGGCCTCCTCTTGTCTCTCGATCCTACCGAGAGACAAGATGGCGGCCGCTACGGACTGTTTGGAATGTTGACAGACGCCGGAGAACCAATCAGCTTCGCTTCACAAAGCTCCGTTGCGCGAAAAGTACACGAACTGGAGCGCTGCCCGGTCCGCTGTTACAGATATATATCTTTTTTTAAACGTTAATTTCTCAAAATCCACTGGAGCACATATATTGAGACCTACAAAAGGCACATCGGGCTACCAGTCCCTACAATTTTGCCAAGTTTCGTGCAAATCCATTCAGCTGTTCGGGCTAAAAGTGAGGCCAACCGCCCTATCGAAAACTCAATGTTAAAAACATGTTTTGGGACCCCCCTTTTTTCTCGGCCCCCCCTTGACGAACCCCCCCCAAATTTTCAAGGGCTGCTCAGAAACAAAATGTTCCATTTTCCTGAAAATTTCAGCCAATTCCGTCCACAAACGCCAAAGTTATTAGACATAGAATTTTCAAAAATCCCATAGGGAAAAAATCCTAACTATATATACCTACTGGCGACCGCCAGTAGGTAATGTATATATATATATATATATATATATATATATATATATATATATATATATATATATATATATATATATATATATATATATATATATATTCAGTGAAAAAACCATAGGTTTCAGGCCTTATATAGTTAGGTATTAGCATTTAAAAAACCTTGCAAATTAACTGAAAAAAACATAGGTTTCAGGCCTTATATAGTTAGGAATTAGCATTTAAAAAACCTTTGAAATTCACTGAAAAAAACATAGGTTTCAGTCCTTATGTAGTTAGTAATTAGCATTTAAAAAACCTTGCAAATTCACTGAAAAAAAACATAGGTTTCAGGCCTTATATAGTTAGGAATTAGCATATAAAAAACCAGTGAAATTTCTCCTATATAGTTAGTTGTACTAACTATATTTGGCGCACCCGCAATCCACTGCTGATGATGTCACATATTACATCATTCATGACATGGTCAGTGACATCACTGATAACATCACTGATGACATCTCAAATGACATCACTGTGCTTCTACCCTGCCCCCTTTTTGAGTTCTACACGTTTGTTTTTCTGCTTTCCTGTGCCTCAGTCTACCGAGGCACAAGATGGCTGCCAACAATTTCTGTTTTGGAGTGTTGACAGACAGTGGCAGCCAATCAGCATGCAGCTCATACTCGGGAAGGTACAGAGTACAGTAAGCTTACAGTGCACTCACGGTGTGCCACCCATAGATATATAATTTGGGAAAATTCAATTTTCTCAACAACTACTGGAGCGATTTTCACCAAATATAAAAAAGGCACTACTGCATACCAGTCCCCACCATTTTGCCAAGTTTGGTGTAATTCCATTCAGCCGTTCGGGCTGTAGCCGTGTCTAAAGGTCCTATGGAAAATTGCATTGGACTCAATTTCACATTCAATTTTCTCAAAAACTACTGGAGGGGTTTACACCAAACATACAAAAGGCACTGCTGCATACCAGTCCCTACCATTTTGCCAAATCTGGTGTATTTTCGTTCAGCCGTTCGAGCTGTAGCCTTGTCAGAATGTCCCTATGGAAATTAACATGGGGAAAACACGTTTTGGGACACCCCTTTTTTCTCGGCCCCCGCTTGACGAATCCCCCGAAACTTTCAGGGAAGGAGAGGAGCGCAGCGAGGCAAATTTAAGGAAAATTACAGGCAGATCCCGCAATCAGCCCCAAAGTTATTCCCAAAAGAATGTTCGGAACTTCCTTTGGTAACTAGGTCCTAACTATATATACCTACTGGCGGCCAGTAGGTTATATATATATATATATATTACCTACTGGCGGTCGCCAGTAGGTATATATAGTTAGGATTTTTTCCCTATGGGATTTTTGAAAATTCTATGTCTAATAACTTTGGCGTTTGTGGACGGAATTGGCTGAAATTTTCTGGAAAATGGAACATTTTGTTTCTGAGCAGCCCCTGGAAATTTGGGGGGGGTTCGTCCAGGGGGGGTCGAGAAAAAAGGGGGGTCCCAAAACGTGTTTTTAACATTGAGTTTTCCATAGGGCGGTTGGCCTCACTTTTAGCCCGAATGGCTAAATGGATTTGCATGAAACTTGGCAAAATTGTAGGGACTGGTAGCCCGATGTGCCTTTTGTAGGTCTCAATATATGTGCTCCAGTGGATTTTGAGAAATTAACGTTTAAAAAAAGATGTATATCTGTAAGCGCGCTCTGGGCAGCGCTCCGGTCCGCGGACCTTAAGCGTACCGGAACTTCGCGTAGCGAAGCTGATTGGCTCTCCGGTGTCTGTCAACATTCTAAACAGTCCGGAGCGGCCGCCATCTTGTCTCTCGGTAGGATTGAGAGACAAGAGGAGGCCAAAACAAAGGGGGAAATAACCATAAGGGGCATACTAGATCCTCCCTGACCCCCTAGGTTTAATGTGGAGGTTTTAAAAGGGCCCCGCGGGGCAAAAAAACCATTTTTTTTTTGTTTTTTTTGCGTGGGTAGAGCCCGGTCCGCGAACCGGGAAGCGTTCTGGGCAGCGTACTGCAATGAAAAATGAATGATAGACTTTTCAAATACTGTATGTTAATTGATTGTTGGTTTTGTTGATTATTTTTTATTTTTTTTTATTTTTTAAGCAATTATTTATTATTGTGATTGTGTTTCAAAATTTAATAACATTTCTAACATTTCACTGTCTGAAATGTCGTCATTTTCATTGAACATAGCTTGTAATCTATGAGGGTGTAAAATGTCCTCATTTTGAAGGAGGTCATCCACTGCTTGCACACATTGCAGTAGTTCTTGGTCCCAAGTTTCATCCATAAATTCGATATAATTTGGATCAATTAATTCTTGGCTGCTCTCTTGCAGGACAATTTGAAATGAAACTTTCTGTTCGCCTTCCATGTTGCCTGAAATTTGGATAAAAAAAATATATATTAGTAGAGATAGGGCACTGTTGGGATTAATTTTAGATAGGCATTTTTTAACAGAGAATTTATCTTTGGGCAGTGTATAGTATCAGACTGGAAGTAGGAATATAAAAAAGTGTATGTGATTTAACGTAAGTAAATTCATAATTATAAAAGAGAAGCCTAACTCCATCCATAACTATAACAGAGAAGTCTATCTAAATCTATAACTACTACAGAGGGATAGTATATAACTATCAGAAAAAGTTTACCATATTAACTTATAGTGCACAATATAGTTCAGTTTTTAAAATAACAACTTACCTTTAGAAAGAAGTTGAAGTGATTAGTGAAAATCCAAATGAAATGTACACCAGGAAGTAGTAGTCAAAATGGCTGTGTTTCATTCTCTTCTTTTATATATATTCAGGTACATAACCAATCAAATGTCAGGTAAAAAAAGTAGAAAATGAAAGTAACATTTTAATTGGTTGTCAATTCCAACACTTCAGATGTGTTTTGAGAAGTAATTTACCTCAGGGTATTTAGAGAGGTCTACAGGCTAAATGGCTAAATGGAATTCCAATCAAATTTGTGAAAATGGTAGGGATTGGTATGTAGTATGAGCTAAACTATATTTGGTGAAATTGTCTCCAGTGGCTTTTCTGTAAACTACTTTCCCACCTTTTTTGATGGTGCGCTTCCCAGGGAGCGACCCGGTACGCGAACCGTTGAGCGCCCCGGTTCGCGAACCTTAAGCGTTACGGGAGTCCACAATTTTGTGTTTCGGTCGAATTAAGATACAAAATGGAGGGCAAATAATGTTCAGAATGGGTAGAAGGGGGCACGGTAGACTTATCTTGACCCCCTAGGTTTTGTGAGGGTGGATGAGGAGGCTTATATGTGCGAAAAAAACAATTTTTTGTAAAAATTTCGCGAGGTTAGCTCCCGGTTCGCGTACCGGGTAGCGCCCCAGGGAGCGTACTTTGTTGAAAATTTGTGAAAAATGTTACAGTAAAATAATAATTGTGAGTGATCAGATGTAGGGTAGCTCTGAGAAGAGCTTTTGGGTTTATGGTACATTTAGGTACTTATAAGTAGGTACCAATGCACAGTCTTAAATTCAGAGTGAAAATTCTGTTGCCCTCATCTGAGAAGTGAACTCCATCTCCTCTGTAGATATCTTGCATGTAGTAACGCAAGTTATTGTTGTACATGGAGCCCATTCCATGGTCTCTCATGTAAGCTGAAACAGATTTGTTTACATGCTTCCTCGACTTCTCAATTTGTGGACAAAATTGGTTTGACCACCTCCATTTCTGTCTTTGGCATATATTTGAATATACCAAGGCAGTCTGAGGAAAAAGTGCCATTAATTGCTCAAAGGTGTCCTTTAAAAGCATTTCCAGACCTACCCCAGTCAAAGTGCCCAAATCATTACCTCCACAGTGCACAATTAACAGGTCAGGTTTGGGCAAATGCATAAAGGTTTTCACCAATGGTATCAATTGGTGACATTTTAATCCTCTGTGGCCAAACCACTTAATTTCCACATCTTGTAAATTGAGGTTAGGTAATTTTCTGTTCTCAGCATACCTGTGAGCCCAGTGGATATAACTATGTCCAACAATCCAGACAGAAAACATGGTGAGAGAAGGTTCTCTTGCAGTCAGATGAAGTGTGGCAATGAAATGGCAGTTGAAAAAATGAGAGTTTAAAATGAAAAAACTGTGGAGTTTCTGTGTTCATGAAGCAGTAACAGTGATTGGTGGATTTTGATTGCTGAAAACAGAAATTTAGGGTGCATGGATGAGTTATTTGAAAGATGTATTTTGAATGGTCAATAAAAAATCATTAAATGAAAGAATGCACTGGATATGCAGGTGCACTGAGAGTTCAGAGTTCAATTGCAACATTGTTGTGTGAACTTGCAAACACCAGAGGTCTTCCAAGAGGTGGTTGCCATGCAGAAAAGGCATGAAATGGCAGAGGGGGGAAGGGTTTTCATTTGAAAAAAAGTGAGGGAAGAGTTTTGATTGGGTGACATGAGAGATATGTGTGAAGAATTTCTGAATTTCTGTGCTTTTGATAGCTGCAGACTCTGGAGTGCATACCTTTTGCTCTGCTGAAGACAAATTGGTGTGTTTCTGAGACTGTTTTCAAACTCAAAGTATTTGCTAAGGTGAGAAAATATTTCTTTAATTTAGATAGAGAATAGTGTGCTTTAAGGAGAAAATTATGAATTATGTGGCGCAAATTGCTTGTAAATATGCTCCCAACTGTGCATGGAAAATTTAGATTTTGAATGTTTGTGTTACATAGCCATGTTAAAAGTGATACAAACATGCTGCAAAGGCAATCAAAAAACGCTTTTATGTGTCTTAAGGACATTTTAAGTAATTTTCCCATGTGCAGTGTTTTGAAATTATGATTTGAAAATCGTTTTTGGGGAAAAGGAATTGTTTTTAAATTTATGACAAGGACATAATGGTGTATGCTTCTTTATAAGGCAATTGACTGTCCCTGATGTTATTTTTTCCATTTTAATGTAAGACCTTTCTCTGTGGCGCAAATTGCTTGTAAATATGCTCCCACCTGTGCATGGCAAATTTAGATTTTAAATGTTTGTGTTACATAGCCATGTTAAAAGTGACCCAACCATGCTGGAAAGGCAATCAAAAAACACTTTCATGTGTCTTAAGGACATTTTAAGTAATTTCCCTGTGGGCAGTGTTTTCAAATTATGAATTGAAAATCGTTTTTGAGGTAAAGGAATGTTGTTAAAATTTATGTGCGCCATATGCCCCCAAATTTCTTTTTCAGGGGTGCAGCAGGGTGTTCTTGAGACAACCCTGCACCTTTGGAAAAATTCCTAATTTGCGATGAGCTAATTGCTAATCGCAAATTGCACCTTCATTCATATGGGCATCCTGGCCCATGGAAATGAATGGGTAATTTGCAATTAGCAATTTGCTCATTGCAAATTTGGAATGGTAAAGAATCGCTATTTATTCCTTAAAATTCGCTATTTAGGAAATGCAAAATAGTTTGATGGTACATATGGCGGTTGATGTCTAACAAGATAAGAAGCTTAGGGATACATTTATGATGACTGGCGCAATGAAGTGGACATTACTTACTTCATTGGTAGAGCTTTACATGTATTATGTCCTCTGTATTCTTCATCAAGCGTAACTTTAATCTGCAATCCTGAGTAGGCCTCACCTTAAACAAACCTCTGGATAGGCCACACCTTATCGTCATCCTGAATTAATCATTTAAAATGCTAGGGACACATTTATGATAGGTGTATGCCTCTTTTGCGCCACTTACAAAACACTGTCCACGGGGAAATGACTTAAAATGTCCTTAAGACACATGAATGTGTTTTTTTAAAGCATTTGCAATTTTTTTGGGTCACTTTTAACATGGCTATGTGACTCAAACAGTCAAAATCTAAATTCACCATGCACAGGTGGGAGCATATTTACAAGGAATGTGCTCCATGGGGAAAGGTCTTATAATGTAATATGGGAAAAATGACATCAGAGACAGTGAAATGCCTTATAGAGAAGCATACACCATTATGTCCTTGTCATAAATTTGCAAACCATTCCTTTTCCCCAAAAACGATTTTCAAATCATAATTTGAAAACACTGCACATGTGGAAATGACTTAAAATGTCCTTAATTCAAAATTTGCTATTCCTTATTTTGCGATTGCACTGAAGGATTTGCAAATTTTGCGATTCCTTAAAAGCAATGTATCAAACAAAAAATATGTAAAAAATGACATTAAGGATTTGGAAACTACCACCAACTTCTAGTTTGTGGTAATTTGCGAATTCTTTTCAAAAAGCATTTTTTTCCAAAAAACAAAAGGTGCCATATGACGCCAATACATGTCCTTAGGGCATGTATGTATGCCATATGCCCCCAAATTTCTTTTTCAGGGGTGCAGCTGGGTGTTCTTGAGACACCCCTGCACCCTTGGAAAAATTCCTAATTTGCGATGAGCTAATTGCTAATCGCAAATTGCACCTTCATTCCTATAGAAAGTGTGTCTGAAATTCGAAATCTGTTAGACAGATGTTCAGGCCAAACACAATTCTCTCAAAATATTCAGCAAGATTGTCAGGAGTTTTTAATGTATATGCTTGATGTATTGCATGCTGAAGGTGTAGATGTAGATCAGCTGTTTGGGCTTTCTTATCAATGGCAGCATGACTGCGAGAACTGTATGGTATCAAGTACTACTAGTGTAGACTCAGAAAGATTTATATATTTAACTTTGCCAGACAGTAAATCAGTCTCCTTTAATAAGCTAGTAAAAGCAGCTGATCACAACATGGAGTGTAGCCAATGTAAATCTGAAATGATGTCCACATTATTTATACGAACATATGGCCAGTATGTCATTTTAATGTTCCAACGATGTAGGCCTGATGGAACAAAATTGACAACTTTAATTAAAAATTTTGTAGCTTCGCAGTTGTCAATATCAGGAAGGACTTTTGTAACTGCAGCAATTATATATCATGACGGCCCTTCAATAACATCAGGACATTACACAGCTTATTTAAAGTCTAGAAATGGCTGGTCATTCTGCAACGATTCTGTTTTAATTTTCAAAAAAAAATTGCCGTATGACCTTAAAAACTCTTACCTGGTGTTTTTAAAACCAAAATTTTAGGGAAAGAATCTCGGGATGTGCTCTGTGGAATTTCAAGAAGTTCTAATGGCTCCTACACAATTTGGCCTTGAGGATAAGTGTAGTTCAGAGACATAACTTCTAACCATAAGACTGGACGTCATGGAGAAATAAGTGCACTTTGAATGAGTTCAGAAAAACTATTTCTTTTTATAAGCTAATTGAAGCAGCCAATCAAAACATAGAGTAGAGGGAATGTAAGTCTGCAATGCTGTCTACTGTTTTACATTGCTTTGTGATTGAAAGTGATGTAGAGAATTAAATAATTGTAGTAGTCATAGAGTTAGTGTAAGTCTGCTTCATAGTAAGCAGTATCAGTGTCATAGGAAATGTAGAACATGACTGAGCAAGAAGGGGAAGATATTACTATTCCTGGATTGTGAAAATGATCTTCAACATTTTAATTCTGAAAGTTGCAGAAATGCCAAATGACGGGATTGGCTTACAAGAAATCCAAGAGTTATAAATGGCTCTGACAAGATTTGGCCTTGTGGAAACTTGTGGTAGAGAGCAAGAAGTCATTTATTGCATGTAACATGTTTTTAAAAACGATGGAGATTTTCTTTCAGAAAGTGGCGGGCTGAAAGTAATAACAGCACAACAGAGTGTAAGCTGTTCATAGGACATCCTTTGACGTCATGGAAAGTAAGTTAACTTTAAGGAGTTCTGAATTCTGATTTGTTATGTTGTATGGGTTTTTTAAACACAATCATTTTGATTGTGTTTTTTTTTCCCCGCTGTTATATGATGAATACCTTCAAGTCACTGTTTTTAGTGAATTTTGATACATTCTGAGAACAGCAAAAATAAACCATTTAACATGTATAATTAATTCTGTACTGTTTGCATTTATGATGTATATGTAGAACTGTGTAGGAGGCATGGAGAAGGTGAGGCTTCTGTAAGTGTCAAAGTTGTTGCATGCAGTGCTGCGCTTCTGCGTATTCTTTCATATGCTAGACTACATCTGCACAATGAGATACCTAAGCAAAGGAAACACAAGTGATGTGATTGTGAAATGAGCAAAATAAATTGCACGTATTTCATTTACATCACCTGTGTTTCCTATCATTACGAATCACATTGTGCAGATCAAGTTTAGGTCTGTCCAGGGAAACATAGGAGGTTTGGACTTTGTTCAAGAGTGCAGTGGACATGACTCACTTCATTGGTAGACCTTCACATATATTATGTCCTCTATTCTCTTCAACAACTCGAAATTTCATCTGCAACCCTGAGTAGGCCTCACCTCAAACAAACCTCTGGATAGGAGACATCTTATTGGCATCCTGAAGCAATTATTTAAAATTTTAGTGTCTTGCGACACTTTTCTGAGACAACAGCAATGCAAAAGATGCACCATGTTTTAAGATAGGCCTCACTTCATCTGCATCAAGATACTGTTAGTTTAAAATGTATATCTTTAGGACTGTGTAGGGGGCCTGGAGAAGCAGAAGCTTCTGTAAGTGTTAAAGTTGTTGAAAAACTGTTTGTCCTTCAATCTTTTCCCTTGTCTTTTGTAATTTTTAAATACATGTTTTAATATTTTTCAAATGTTTGTTCTCTCTTTCACAGATTGAAAGTATAACTCTTTTCGTTACATTTCTATCACATTCACCTACTATTAGTTCCACAGCTTCATTTCTTTAACCCTCAGTTTCCTGCCTTTGCTACTTCCCTCATTCCTTTCTCTATTACCTACTTACTCAACTCCTTCCACTCTTTTTGTCAGTCCCTCTCTTCTCATAGTTCCTCACTCTTGTTCACTCACTCCGTCTCTATTACTCTTAGTGTCTTTGACTGATCACTGTATCACTATTTGTTCATAATGCTTTCTCTGTGTAGTTGAAGCACACTAAGGGGCATATTATGAACACAGCCAATAAAATTATTGCTGTTTTTATTGGCAGAAAACTGGTGCAAAAGTGGTTTTAGCGGCAGTTTTCTGCCGCAAAAGTGGCTTTAGCGACACATTTCTGCCAATAAAAGCTGCAAAACTTTTATTGCCTATGTTGATGATATGGCTCTATGTTACTTACATTTCTTTGCTGTTTCAATTAATCTTTTTCTGTTATTTTTTGTTTTCTGTTTTCTATTTTTTCTCTCTGTTATTCCCCATGTTTTAATCTTATTTTGAACATTCACTCACATTCTCCAAGAAACTCTTCTTTGTTAATGTTATACTCTCTTTTTTTTCTATCACTTCCTTATCTATTTTGTTTTTCACAATTATACCCTCTTCCGTCTTTTCTTCGGTAAATAGATCTATTAAACAGTATCTCTTCTTTACTCCCTATAGCTGTCTTTCTTTTAACATCACTCTCTGTTTACTTTCCTTATACTTACTCTATTTTTATTTTTTTATTTTTTTTGGTTAGCTACCGGTCCGCGTACCGGGAAGCTAACTGGGAAGCGAACCAAAAGAAATAGAGCTTGCCAGAGTGCTAAACATTCTAGCAATTTTTTAATAACGGGGAGGTAGTTCTGAAAATAACTTTTTTTTAATATTTTTGTTGTTTTATATTTTTTTTTTCTTTTTTGAACATTATTTGCTTTTTTGTATTTTTTGAACACTTATTTGTTTTTTTTGTTTTTTTTCAAAGGGAAAGAACAGAAAGAGGCATTGAAAAAGGCTCAACAGGAGCAAAAAAAAAAATTCAAACTTGCTGCGTTTGGAGCATCGGTGTTTCTCGAAAGCCAAATTAATTAATTTCAGACTCATGTTTGCGCATGAAATTAAAGTGCCACAATATAAGCATGTCAGCTTCATATGGACAACATTTTTTTGAATATTTGGCACTGTTTCGTTGGCCTCTCCAACTGTGAGAGAGATATCAGTAGATGTTCTTGTCACTGAAGTTGGGGGGTTCTGTTGTAGTTCACGCATCTCTGCACGACTATAGTTAATTGGATGCCACCTCTGCATATGTCGGTGCATCGTGTGATTTCCATAACTGTATTTTTTATTAGTGCCCCGGGATAACTTATCTTGGCAGATAAGGCACGTAGCATAGCGTGCATTGACTTTTTTCTCTCCTGGTGGAATGGAAAAAAATTGCCAGATAAAGCTAACTTTGCGATGAGATACCCGGGGTAACTCTTTGACAAATCGTGGTCCCTCTTCTTCCTCTCCGTCTGGTTCTTCCTCTTCCTCCTCTATGTCATTTGAGATGTCATCAGTGATGTCATCAGTGATGTCACTGACCATGTCATGAATGATGTAATATGTGACATGATCAGCAGTGGATTGCGGGTGCGCGATATATAGTTAGTACAACTAACTATATATGGAATTTCATTGGTTTTGTGTGAGTAAAATAAGGTTTTTTAAATGCTAATTCCTAACTATATATGGTGTATAACCTATGTTTTTTTCAGTGAATTTTCAAGGTTTTGTAAATGCTAATTCCTAACTACATATGGTCTATAACCTATGTTTTTTTCAGTGAATATATATATATATATATATATATATATATATATATATATATATATATATATATATATATATATTACCTACTGGCGGTCACCAGTAGGTATATATAGTTAGGATTTTTTCTCTATGGGATTTTTGAAAATTCTATGTCTAATAACTTTGGCGTTTGTGGACGGAATTGGCTGAAGTTTTCTGGAAAATGGAACATTTTGTTCCTGAGCAGCCCCTGGAAATTTGGGGGGGGTTCGTCCAGGGGGGGTCGAGAAAAAGGGGGGTCCCAAAACGTGTTTTTAACATTGAGTTTTCCATAGGGCGGTTGGCCTCACTTTTAGCCCGAACGGCTGAATGGATTTGCATGAAACTTGGCAAAATTGTAGGGACTGGTAGCCCGATGTGCCTTTTGTAGGTCTCAATATATGTGCTCCAGTGGATTTTGAGAAATTAACGTTTAAAAAAAGATATATATCTGTAAGCGCGCTCTGGGCAGCGCTCCGGTCCGCGGACCTTAAGCGTACCGGAACTTCGCGTAGCGAAGCTGATTGGCTCTCCGGTGTCTGTCAACATTCTAAACAGTCCGGAGCGGCCGCCATCTTGTCTCTCGGTAGGATTGAGAGACAAGAGGAGGCCAAAACAAAGGGGGAAATAACCATAAGGGGGCATACTAGATCCTCCCTGACCCCCTAGGTTTAATGTGGAGGTTTTAAAAGGGCCCCGCGGGGCAAAAAAAACAAAAAAAAAATTTTGTTTTTTTTGCGTGGGGAGCGCCCGGTCCGCGAACTGGGAAGCGTTCTGGGCAGCGTACTGCAATGAAAAATGAATGATAGACTTTTCAAATACTGTATGTTAATTGATTGTTGGTTTTGTTGATTATTTTTTATTTTATTTTTATTTTTTAAGCAATCATTTATTATTGTGATTGTGTTTCAAAATTTAATAACATTTCTAACATTTCACTGTCTGAAATGTCGTCATTTTCATTGAACATAGCTTGTAATCTATGAGGGTGTAAAATGTCCTCATTTTGAAGGAGGTCATCCACTGCTTGCACACATTGCAGTAGTTCTTGGTCCCAAGTTTCATCCATAAATTCTATATAATTTGGATCAATTAATTCTTGGCTGCTCTCTTGCAGGACAATTTGAAATGAAACTTTCTGTTCGCCTTCCATGTTGCCTGAAATTTGGATAAAAAAAATATATATTAGTAGAGATAGGGCACTGTTGGGATTAATTTTAGACAGGCATTTTTTAACAGAGAATTTATCTTTGGGCAGTGTATAGTATCAGAGTGGAAGTAGGAATATAAAAAAGTGTATGTGATTTAACGTAAGTAAATTCATAATTATAAAAGAGAAGCCTAACTCCATCCATAACTATAACAGAGAAGTCTATCTAAATCTATAACTACTACAGAGGGATAGTATATAACTATCAGAAAAAGTTTACCATATTAACTTATAGTGCACAATATAGTTCAGTTTTTAAAATAACAACTTACCTTTAGAAAGAAGTTGAAGTGATTAGTGAAAATCCAAATGAAATGTACACCAGGAAGTAGTAGTCAAAATGGCTGTGTTTCATTCTCTTCTTTTATATATATTCAGGTACATAACCAATCAAATGTCAGGTAAAAAAAGTAGAAAATGAAAGTAACATTTTAATTGGTTGTCAATTCCAACACTTCAGATGTGTTTTGAGAAGTAATTTACCTCAGGGTATTTAGAGAGGTCTACAGGCTAAATGGCTAAATAGAATTCCAATCAAATTTGTGAAAATGGTAGGGATTGGTATGTAGTATGAGCTAATCTATATTTGGTGAAATTGTCTCCAGTGGCTTTTCTGTAAACTACTTTCCCACCTTTTTTGATGGTGCGCTTCCCAGGGAGCGACCCGGTACGCGAACCGTTGAGCGCCCCGGTTCGCGAACCTTAAGCGTTACGGGAGTCCACCATTTTGTGTTTCGGTCGAATTAAGATACAAAATGGAGGGCAAATAATGTTCAGAATGGGTAGAAGGGGGCACGGTAGACTTATCTTGACCCCCTAGGTTTTGTGAGGGTGGCTGAGGAGGCTTATATGTGCGAAAAAAAACAATTTTTTAAAAAAATTTCGCGAGGTTAGCTCCCGGTTCGCGTACCGGGTAGCGCCCCAGGGAGCGTACTTTGTTGAAAATTAGTGAAAAATGTTACAGTAAAATAATAATTGTGAGTGATCAGATGTAGGGTAGCTCTGAGAAGAGCTTTTGGGTTTATGGTACATTTAGGTACTTATAAGTAGGTACCAATGCACAGTCTTAAATTCAGAGTGAAAATTCTGTTGCCCTCATCTGAGAAGTGAACTCCATCTCCTCTGTAGATATCTTGCATGTAGTAACGCAAGTTATTGTTGTACATGGAGCCCATTCCATGGTCTCTCATGTAAGCTGAAACAGATTTGTTTACATGCTTCCTCGACTTCTCAATTTGTGGACAAAATTGGTTTGACCACCTCCATTTCTGTCTTTGGCATATATTTGAATATACCAAGGCAGTCTGAGGAAAAAGTGCCATTAATTGCTCAAAGGTGTCCTTTAAAAGCATTTCCAGACCTACCCCAGTCAAAGTGCCCAAATCATTACCTCCACAGTGCACAATTAACAGGTCAGGTTTGGGCAAATGCATAAAGGTTTTCACCAATGGTATCAATTGGTGACATTTTAATCCTCTGTGGCCAAACCACTTAATTTCCACATCTTGTAAATTGAGGTTAGGTAATTTTCTGTTCTCAGCATACCTGTGAGCCCAGTGGATATAACTATGTCCAACAATCCAGACAGAAAACATGGTGAGAGAAGGTTCTCCTGCAGTCAGATGAAGTGTGGCAATGAAATGGCAGTTGAAAAAATGAGAGTTTAAAATGAAAAAAACTGTGGAGTTTCTGTGTTCATGAAGCAGTAACAGTGATTGGTGGATTTTGATTGCTGAAAACAGAAAGTTAGGGTGCATGGATGAGTTATTTGAAAGATGTATTTTGAATGGTCAATAAAAAATCATTAAATGAAAGAATGCACTGGATATGCAGGTGCACTGAGAGTTCAGAGTTCAATTGCAACATTGTTGTGTGAACTTGCAAACACCAGAGGTCTTCCAAGAGGTGGTTGCCATGCAGAAAAGGCATGAAATGGCAGAGGGGGGAAGGGTTTTCATTTGATAAAAAGTGAGGGAAGAGTTTTGATTGGGTGACATGAGAGATATGTGTGAAGAATTACAGAATTTCTGTGCTTTTGATAGCTGCAGACTCTGGAGTGCATACCTTTTGCTCTGCTGAAGACAAATTGGTGTGTTTCTGAGACTGTTTTCAAACTCAAAGTATTTGCTAAGGTGAGAAAATATTTCTTTAATTTAGATAGAGAATAGTGTGCTTTAAGGAGAAAATTATGAATTATGTGGCGCAAATTGCTTGTAAATATGCTCCCACCTGTGCATGGAAAATTTAGATTTTGAATGTTTGTGTTACATAGCCATGTTAAAAGTGATACAAACATGCTGCAAAGGCAATCAAAAAACGCTTTTATGTGTCTTAAGGACATTTTAAGTAATTTTCCCATGTGCAGTGTTTTGAAATTATGATTTGAAAATCGTTTTTGGGGAAAAGGAATTGTTTTTAAATTTATGACAAGGACATAATGGTGTATGCTTCTTTATAAGGCAATTGACTGACCCTGATGTTATTTTTCCCATTTTAATGTAAGACCTTTCTCTGTGGTGCAAATTGCTTGTAAATATGCTCCCACCTGTGCATGGCAAATTTAGATTTTAAATGTTTGTGTTACATAGACATGTTAAAAGTGACCCAACCATGCTGGAAAGGCAATCAAAAAACCCTTTCATGTGTCTTAAGGACATTTTAAGTAATTTCCCTGTGGGCAGTGTTTTCAAATTATGAATTGAAAATCGTTTTTGAGGTAACTTTAGTTAGGATTTTTTCTCTATGGGATTTTTGAAAATTCTATGTCTAATAACTTTGGCGTTTGTGGACGGAATTGGCTGAAATTTTCTGGAAAATGGAACATTTTGTTTCTGAGCAGCCCCTGGAAATTTGGGGGGGGTTCGTCCAGGGGGGGTCGAGAAAAAAGGGGGGTCCCAAAACGTGTTTTTAACATTGAGTTTTCCATAGGGCGGTTGGCCTCACTTTTAGCCCGAACGGCTGAATGGATTTGCATGAAACTTGGCAAAATTGTAGGGACTGGTAGCCCGATGTGCCTTTTGTAGGTCTCAATATATGTGCTCCAGTGGATTTTGAGAAATTAACATTTAAAAAAAGATATATATCTGTAAGCGCGCTCTGGGCAGCGCTCCGGTCCGCGGACCTTAAGCGTACCGGAACTTCGCGTAGCGAAGCTGATTGGCTCTCCGGTGTCTGTCAACATTCTAAACAGTCCGGAGCGGCCGCCATCTTGTCTCTCGGTAGGATTGAGAGACAAGAGGAGGCCAAAACAAAGGGGGAAATAACCATAAGGGGGCATACTAGATCCTCCCTGACCCCCTAGGTTTAATGTGGAGGTTTTAAAAGGGCCCCGCGGGGCAAAAAAAACAAAAAACATTTTTTGTTTTTTTTGCGTGGGGAGCGCCCGGTCCGCGAACCGGGAAGCGTTCTGGGCAGCGTACTGCAATGAAAAATGAATGATAGACTTTTCAAATACTGTATGTTAATTGATTGTTGGTTTTGTTGATTATTTTTTTATTTTTTTTATTTTTTAAGCAATTATTTATTATTGTGATTGTGTTTCAAAATTTAATAACATTTCTAACATTTCACTGTCTGAAATGTCGTCATTTTCATTGAACATAGCTTGTAATCTATGAGGGTGTAAAATGTCCTCATTTTGAAGGAGGTCATCCACTGCTTGCACACATTGCAGTAGTTCTTGGTCCCAAGTTTCATCCATAAATTCTATATAATTTGGATCAATTAATTCTTGGCTGCTCTCTTGCAGGACAATTTGAAATGAAACTTTCTGTTCGCCTTCCATGTTGCCTGAAATTTGGATAAAAAAAATATATATTAGTAGAGATAGGGCACTGTTGGGATTAATTTTAGATAGGCATTTTTTAACAGAGAATTTATCTTTGGGCAGTGTATAGTATCAGAGTGGAAGTAGGAATATAAAAAAGTGTATGTGATTTAACGTAAGTAAATTCATAATTATAAAAGAGAAGCCTAACTCCATCCATAACTATAACAGAGAAGTCTATCTAAATCTATAACTACTACAGAGGGATAGTATATAACTATCAGAAAAAGTTTACCATATTAACTTATAGTGCACAATATAGTTCAGTTTTTAAAATAACAACTTACCTTTAGAAAGAAGTTGAAGTGATTAGTGAAAATCCAAATGAAATGTACACCAGGAAGTAGTAGTCAAAATGGCTGTGTTTCATTCTCTTCTTTTATATATATTCAGGTACATAACCAATCAAATGTCAGGTAAAAAAAAGTAGAAAATGAAAGTAACAATTTAATTGGTTGTCAATTCCAACACTTCAGATGTGTTTTGAGAAGTAATTTACCTCAGGGTATTTAGAGAGGTCTACAGGCTAAATGGCTAAATGGAATTCCAATCAAATTTGTGAAAATGGTAGGGATTGGTATGTAGTATGAGCTAATCTATATTTGGTGAAATTGTCTCCAGTGGCTTTTCTGTAAACTACTTTCCCACCTTTTTTGATGGTGCGCTTCCCAGGGAGCGACCCGGTACGCGAACCGTTGAGCGCCCCGGTTCGCGAACCTTAAGCGTTACGGGAGTCCACCATTTTGTGTTTCGGTCGAATTAAGATACAAAATGGAGGGCAAATAATGTTCAGAATGGGTAGAAGGGGGCACGGTAGACTTATCTTGACCCCCTAGGTTTTGTGAGGGTGGCTGAGGAGGCTTATATGTGCGAAAAAAAACCATTTTTTAAAAAAATTTCGCGAGGTTAGCTCCCGGTTCGCGTACCGGGTAGCGCCCCAGGGAGCGTACTTTGTTGAAAATTAGTGAAAAATGTTACAGTAAAATAATAATTGTGAGTGATCAGATGTAGGGTAGCTCTGAGAAGAGCTTTTGGGTTTATGGTCCATTTAGGTACTTATAAGTAGGTACCAATGCACAGTCTTAAATTCAGAGTGAAAATTCTGTTGCCCTCATCTGAGAAGTGAACTCCATCTCCTCTGTAGATATCTTGCATATAGTAACGCAAGTTATTGTTGTACATGGAGCCCATTCCATGGTCTCTCATGTAAGCTGAAACAGATTTGTTTACATGCTTCCTCGACTTCTCAATTTGTGCACAAAATTGGTTTGACCACCTCCATTTCTGTCTTTGGCATATATTTGAATATACCAAGGCAGTCTGAGGAAAAAGTGCCATTAATTGCTCAAAGGTGTCCTTTAAAAGCATTTCCAGACCTACCCCAGTCAAAGTGCCCAAATCATTACCTCCACAGTGCACAATTAACAGGTCAGGTTTGGGCAAATGCATAAAGGTTTTCACCAATGGTATCAATTGGTGACATTTTAATCCTCTGTGGCCAAACCACTTAATTTCCACATCTTGTAAATTGAGGTTAGGTAATTTTCTGTTCTCAGCATACCTGTGAGCCCAGTGGATATAACTATGTCCAACAATCCAGACAGAAAACATGGTGAGAGAAGGTTCTCCTGCAGTCAGATGAAGTGTGGCAATGAAATGGCAGTTGAAAAAATGAGAGTTTAAAATGAAAAAAACTGTGGAGTTTCTGTGTTCATGAAGCAGTAACAGTGATTGGTGGATTTTGATTGCTGAAAACAGAAAGTTAGGGTGCATGGATGAGTTATTTGAAAGATGTATTTTGAATGGTCAATAAAAAATCATTAAATGAAAGAATGCACTGGATATGCAGGTGCACTGAGAGTACAGAGTTCAATTGCAACATTGTTGTGTGAACTTGCAAACACCAGAGGTCTTCCAAGAGGTGGTTGCCATGCAGAAAAGGCATGAAATGGCAGAGGGGGGAAGGGTTTTCATTTGAAAAAAAGTGAGGGAAGAGTTTTGATTGGGTGACATGAGAGATATGTGTGAAGAATTACAGAATTTCTGTGCTTTTGATAGCTGCAGACTCTGGAGTGCATACCTTTTGCTCTGCTGAAGACAAATTGGTGTGTTTCTGAGACTGTTTTCAAACTCAAAGTATTTGCTAAGGTGAGAAAATATTTCTTTAATTTAGATAGAGAATAGTGTGCTTTAAGGAGAAAATTATGAATTATGTGGCGCAAATTGCTTGTAAATATGCTCCCACCTGTGCATGGAAAATTTAGATTTTGAATGTTTGTGTTACATAGCCATGTTAAAAGTGATACAAACATGCTGCAAAGGCAATCAAAAAACGCTTGTATGTGTCTTAAGGACATTTTAAGTAATTTTCCCATGTGCAGTGTTTTGAAATTATGATTTGAAAATCGTTTTTGGGGAAAAGGAATTGTTTTTAAATTTATGACAAGGACATAATGGTGTATGCTTCTTTATAAGGCAATTGACTGTCCCTGATGTTATTTTTCCCATTTTAATGTAAGACCTTTCTCTGTGGCGCAAATTGCTTGTAAATATGCTCCCACCTGTGCATGGCAAATTTAGATTTTAAATGTTTGTGTTACATAGCCATGTTAAAAGTGACCCAACCATGCTGGAAAGGCAACCAAAAAACACTTTCATGTGTCTTAAGGACATTTTAAGTAATTTCCCTGTGGGCAGTGTTTTCAAATTATGAATTGAAAATCGTTTTTGAGGTAACTTTAGTTAGGATTTTTTCTCTATGGGATTTTTGAAAATTCTATGTCTAATAACTTTGGCGTTTGTGGACGGAATTGGCTGAAATTTTCTGGAAAATGGAACATTTTGTTTCTGAGCAGCCCCTGGAAATTTGGGGGGGGTTCGTTCAGGGGGGGTTGAGAAAAAAGGGGGGTCCCAAAACGTGTTTTTAACATTGAGTTTTCCATAGGGCGGTTGGCCTCACTTTTAGCCCGAACGGCTGAATGGATTTGCATGAAACTTGGCAAAATTGTAGGGACTGGTAGCCCGATGTGCCTTTTGTAGGTCTCAATATATGTGCTCCAGTGGATTTTGAGAAATTAACGTTTAAAAAAAGGTGAGGCTTCTGTAAGTGTCAAAGTTGTTGCATGCAGTGCTGCGCTTCTGCGTATTCTTTCATATGCTAGACTACATCTGCACAATGAGATACCTAAGCAAAGGAAACACAAGTGATGTGATTGTGAAATTAGCAAAATAAATTGCACGTATTTCATTTACATCCCCTGTGTTTCCTATCATTACGAATCACATTGTGCAGATCAAGTTTAGGTCTGTCCAGGGAAACATAGGAGGTTTGGACTTTGTTCAAGAGTGCAGTGGACATGACTCACTTCATTGGTAGACCTTCACATATATTATGTCCTCTATTCTCTTCAACAACTCGAAATTTCATCTGCAACCCTGAGTAGGCCTCACCTCAAACAAACCTCTGGATAGGAGACATCTTATTGGCATCCTGAAGCAATTATTTAAAATTTTAGTGTCTTGCGACACTTTTCTGAGACAACAGCAATGCAAAAGATGCACCATGTTTTAAGATAGGCCTCACTTCATCTGCATCAAGATACTGTTAGTTTAAAATGTATATCTTTAGGACTGTGTAGGGGGCCTGGAGAAGCAGAAGCTTCTGTAAGTGTCAAAGTTGTTGAAAAACTGTTTGTCCTTCAATCTTTTCCCTTGTCTTTTGTAATTTTTAAATACATGTTTTAATATTTTTCAAATGTTTGTTCTCTCTTTCACAGATTGAAAGTATAAAAACAAAAAGTGAGTAATTTAACGACAATTATAAGGTAAATGTTTTGTACTCTTTTCGTTACATTTCTATCACATTCACCTACTATTAGTTCCACAGCTTCATTTCTTTAACCCTCAGTTTCCTGCCTTTGCTACTTCCCTCATTCCTTTCTCTATTACCTACTTACTCAACTCCTTCCACTCTTTTTGTCAGTCCCTCTCTTCATTCATAGTTCCTCACTCTTGTTCACTCACTCCGTCTCTATTACTCTTAGTGTCTTTGACTGATCACTGTATCACTATTTGTTCATAATGCTTTCTCTGTGTAGTTGAAGCACACTAAGGGGCATATTATGAACACAGCCAATAAAATTATTGCTGTTTTTATTGGCAGAAAACTGGTGCAAAAGTGGTTTTAGCGGCAGTTTTCTGCCGCAAAAGCGGCTTTAGCAACACATTTCTGCCAATAAAAGCTGCAAAACTTTTATTGCCTATGTTGATGATATGGCTCTATGTTACTTACATTTCTTTGCTGTTTCAATTAATCTTTTTCTGTTATTTTTTGTTTTCTGTTTTCTATTTTTTCTCTCTGTTATTCCCCATGTTTTAATCTTATTTTGAACATTCACTCACATTCTCCAAGAAACTCTTCTTTGTTAATGTTATACTCTCTTTTTTTTTCTATCACTTCCTTATCTATTTTGTTTTTCACAATTATACCCTCTTCCGTCTTTTCTTCGGTAAATAGATCTATTAAACAGTATCTCTTCTTTACTCCCTATAGCTGTCTTTCTTTTAACATCACTCTCTGTTTACTTTCCTTATACTTACTCTATTTTTTTGTAAAACATTTTTTTGGTTAGCTCCCGGTCCGCGTACCGGGAAGCTAACCGGGAAGCGAACCAAAAGAAATAGAGCTTGCCAGAGTGCTAAACATTCTAGCAATTTTTTAATAACGGGGAGGTAGTTCTGAAAAGAACTTTTTTTTTAATATTTTTGTTGTTTTATATTTTTTTTTCTTTTTTGAACATTATTTTCTTTTTTTGTATTTTTTGAACACTTATTTGTTTTTTTTGTTTTTTTTCAAAGGGAAAGAACAGAAAGAGGCATTGAAAAAGGCTCAACAGGAGCAAAAAAAAAAATTCAAACTTGCTGCGTTTGGAGCATCGGTGTTTCTCGAAAGCCAAATTAATTAATTTCAGACTCATGTTTGCGCATGAAATTAAAGTGCCACAATATAAGCATGTCAGCTTCATATGGACAAAACTTTTTTGAATATTTGGCACTGTTTCGTTGGCCTCTCCAACTGTGAGAGAGATATCAGTAGATGTTCTTGTCACCGAAGTTGGGGGGTTCTGTTGTAGTTCACGCATCTCTGCACGACTATAGTTAATTGGATGCCACTTCTGCATATGTCGGTGCATCGTGTGATTTCCATAACTGTATTTTTTATTAGTGCCCCGGGATAACTTATCTTGGCAGATAAGGCACGTAGCATAGCGTGCATTGACTTTTTTCTCTCCTGGTGGAATGGAAAAAAATTGCCAGATAAAGCTAACTTTGCGATGAGATACCCGGGGTAACTCTTTGACAAATCGTGGTCCCTCTTCTTCCTCTCCGTCTTGTTCTTCCTCTTCCTCCTCTGTGTCTCCAATAAACTGTGCAGGTGGTCCTCTTTTCCTATGAGGAGGTGGTGGTGGTGGTGGTGGTGGGGGTGCAGAAGCTGAAGCTACTATTGAAGCCATTTTTTAATCAGAGCAAATGATCAGGTCTTCCTTTCTCAAAGTTGAAAGTCAGAGTGAGAAAAAAGGTGGGGGCTTTCATCATTTGGGAAAAAAAATTGTTCTAAACCAATGAAAAGTGTTATTTTTAGGTCACCTGACCTAGCCTTACATCATTATGAAACCAAAAGTGAAATGAACCAATGAAAAGTTTTATTAACAAGTCACATGACCTCTCACGCTCATGTTACGCGCTGCGGAACGCGCCCCGGTTAGCTTCTGGGTCGCTGCGCTTCGCGCCTCGGTCCGCGCCCCGGGGCACTTCCGGGTGCGCTAACGCGGTACGTCACAACACGCATTACGCGGCAACGCGATACGTCGCGCTTTCGCGACGCGACGCGGATCGCTTCCGGGGAGCTGCGTTTCGCGCCTCGGTCCGCGCCCCGGGGCACTTCCGGGTGCGCTAACGCGGTACGTCACAAGACGCATTACGCGGCAACGCGATACCGTCACTATGTTGATTTCTTACCGGTTCGCGGACCGGGTCGCGGCATCAATTTGAGCTAACGGAAAGCTTCCCGGTTCGCGGACCGGGAGCGAAACAAAAAAAATATTTAAAAAAAATTATTAATAAACATATAAAATATATTTTTGGATTTAAAGAAGAATACATTTTACAGCTATAGATATTAGCTTTTAAAAAACCAATGAAATTCACTGAAAAAACCATAGGTTATAGACCATATATAGTTAGGAATTAGCATTTACAAAACCTTGAAAATTCACTGAAAAAACCATAGGTTATACACCATATATAGTTAGGAATTAGCATTTAAAAAACCTTATTTTACTCACACAAAACCAATGAAATTCCATATATAGTTAGTTGTACTAACTATATATCGCGCACCCGCAATCCACTGCTGATCATGTCACATATTACATCATTCATGACATGGTCAGTGACATCACTGATGACATCTCAAATGACATCACTGATGACATCACTGATGACATCTCAAATGACATCACTGATGACATCACTGATAACATCTCATTTGACATTACTGATCACATCACTGATGACATCATTCATGTGATAATACGATGAACCTCTTCAGACTCTAATATAACCTTAGATACACTCAGTGTAAACAGACACTCACAGACTGTCACTCATCCATGGAGTTACTTACACACCTAGTCAGTTATGCAAAGAATCAATCACACCTCCATTTCCTCAACTATACAGTTATACACACCTTACTTATTCAAACATATACTAAAACATATTTACTCACTTATACAATCCTGGATACAAGTGCACAATGATCCATACAGCCACTCACACATTCACTGGCTCTTATGCACAGTTATTTATATATGTCAACTCTCACATGTACTGTATTTTACATATGTACTTATTTTGACATGTAGCACTGAGATATTTATTCACTCACCAATACAGTCATGCACACAGTCAACCGCCCATACAGCTGTTTCCACATGCACTTTTGAACCCATACATCTATGCACAGAGTCATACACCTCCCAGCCACCCACACACACACTCAGTCTCCCATAGAAATGCTTGGGCAACCAATCAATAACCCATATAGTTACTCATATAGCTACTGATCAACACATGCAGCAGTTTACAGAATAACAGACATAATGATGCACAAATTAAGACAGTTTAGTCACTAACCCATGCACTCAGTGAGACACATTTAACCACTCACTCATACAGTCAGTCATGCACCTACTAAATCCTTCATCCAGACACTTATACATCCACTCATTCTTAAATATGTAAGACATATTTTAACTTTACAGAAAAATACAGTCACTGGATGTTGTCATCAGTGATGTCATCAGTGATGTCATTTGAGATGTCATCAGTGATATCATCAGTGATGTCATTTGAGATGTCATCAGTGATGTCATCAGTGATGTCACTGACCATGTCATGAATGATGTAATATGTGACATGATCAGCAGTGGATTGCGGGTGCGCGATATATAGTTAGTACAACTAACTATATATGGAATTTCATTGGTTTTGTGTGAGTAAAATAAGGTTTTTTAAATGCTAATTCCTAACTATATATGATGTATAACCTATGGTTTTTTCATTGAATTTTCAAGGTTTTGTAAATGCTAATTCCTAACTATATATGGTCTATAACCTATGGTTTTTTCAGTGAATATATATATATATATATATATATATTACCTACTGGCGGTCGCCAGTAGGTATATATAGTTAGGATTTTTTCTCTATGGGATTTTTGAAAATTCTATGTCTAATAACTTTGGCGTTTGTGGACGGAATTGGCTGAAATTTTCAGGAAAATGGAACATTTTGTTTCTGAGCAGCCCCTGAAAATTTGGGGGGGTTCGTCAAGGGGGGGCCGAGAAAAAAGGGGTGTCCCAAAACGTGTTTTTAACATTGAGTTTTCCATAGGGCGGTTGGCCTCACTTTTAGCCCGAACGGCTGAATGGATTTGCACGAAACTTGGCAAAATTGTAGGGACTGGTAGCCCGATGTGCCTTTGCTAGGTCTCAATATATGTGCTGCAGTGGATTTTGAGAAATTAACGTTCAAAAAAAGATATATATCTGTAACAGCGGACCGGGCAGCGCTCCAGTTCGCGTACTTTTCGCGTTACGGAGCTTTGTGAAGCGAAGCTGATTGGTTCTCCGGCGTCTGTAAACATTCCAAACAGTCCGTAGCGGCCGCCATCTTGTCTCTCGGTAGGATCGAGAGACAAGAGGAGGCCAAAGCGAAGGGGCAAATGACCATAAGGGGGCATAGTAGGTCCTCCCTGACCCCCTAGGTTTGATGTGGAGGTTTTAAAAGGGCCCCGCGGGGCAAAAAAAAATAATAATAATAATAATCGAACGGCTGAATGGATTTGCACGAAACTTGGCAAAATATTAGGGACTGGTAGCCCGATGTGCCTTTGCTAGGTCTCAATATATGTGCTCCAGTGGATTTTGAGAAATTAACGTTCAAAAAAAGATATATATCTGTAACAGCGCTCCTCTTCGCGTACTTTTCGCGTTACGGAGCTTTGCGAAGCTGATTGGTTCTCCGGCGTCTGTAAACATTCCAAACAGTCCGTAGCGGCCGCCATCTTGTCTCTCGGTAGGATCGAGAGACAAGAGGAGGCCAAAGCGAAGGGGCAAATGACCATAAGGGGTCATAGTAGATCCTCCCTGACCTCTTAGGTTTGATGTACCATTTTGCCAAGTTTGGTGCAATTCCGTTCAGCCATACAGGCTGTAGACGTATCTAAATGTCCTATAGAAAATTGCATGGGGAAAACACATTTGAAAGTGTTGAAATTTAGAACCAATTAAAATGTTACTTTGGTTTTGTATTTGTGTGTGATGAAAGTTAATTGGTTATGTATATATCTAAAATGAGAGGAAACCACAGCCATTTTGTGATACTACTGTCTGAGGTACATTTGTGAGGAATTTTTGGTGCTCAATTTCTGGTGTTTGATTTACACAGTACTAACACTTCTCCTACTTTTAAAAAGGTGAGTTGTTAATTTGTAAGGGGAACTATGTTGTACACTTTAAGATAATTTGAAAAATGTTTTCTGTTATTTATTTACAGTCCTTCTGTTATACTAAATACTTGATAAAGTTAGTTTTATATTATGTATTACTAAAAACGATAAATGAAAGTGATTATTTTTTTCTGCAATTTACAGCAAGCAATTTCAAAATAAAATGGCTCACAATGAAGAGACCGTGGAAATTTCTTTTGGATTATCCACTACATTTATTGAAATTGACAGCACCAATAATGAAGTATTCTCACAAGGAGGAGATGACTTGAATGATTTTTTTGATCAATCTCTTGATGGCGAATTTATCGAATGTTTGGAGACCATAGAGTTACAAGAATCATCATTGCAGACTTTTCATGAGGAGATTCCTGATGAGATGATTGAAGAGGAAATTCCTGATGAGGACATTTTACTAGTTCTTTCAAATTTTGAAAATTCAGAAGAATAAATTTATATTTAGAAATCAAAAATTGTTTGAGACATTATTCATTTTTATTTTTAATTTATGAGGTTGTAGCGAAGTGATTGTAGTATAAAATGAGACTTATAGTATAGAGTGCAACATTTTTATGTTACATGGTAAGTTTACTCATATTTACTTCCCTTCTCCCACTATATTATCTCCAATGTGTATTTGACATCTCTTCTTCATCTCCGGCCTCCTTTCTCTCACTGTCTGTCTCTGATGCATCTTATCGCTGCCATTTTGTGTAATTACAGAAGAGAGTAAAATAAAATAGTTCGGAACATGAAAAGGGGGCAAAGTAGACTACCCCTCACCCCCTAGGCCTTCTCAGGCGGTCCCAAAAGGATCAGTTTCTGTTTTCCTGAGAGATTATGGTATGAGTTCCATATACCACAATAACTTGCATTACAACATGCAAGATATCTATCTCCTATTACCAACTTTTGGAGATATTCGCGCCAAGCGCGAATATCTCCAAAAACTAACACCTGCCCTGAGCAGTTCTTAGCCATGTTATCCAATGGGAGGTGGATAACATGGCTAAGAGCATTAGCTCGGTAATGCATGAATATCGCTGACTTTTTAGCGATATTCATGCATTGCGGCCGTTTTTTATCGCATTTGCGATAAACCTTGATAATAGCAAGGTTTATCTGCGATAATTTCTGACGATGCTTAGCGGTAAAAAATTCGTTGCTAAGCATCGTTAGCGATAAATATCGCTTAACTTTGGTAATATGCACCAACGTCTGTTAACGTTCGATTCGAAGGAAATGAGGAAGTGTTGAAAAACATTGTCTGCGCCATCTTGCCTTTTTTGATATGCCACACTTTTGTCGTGCACGGCAGCCATTTTAGATGCCTTGACCAGACCCACTCTCTGCATGCTGTTGATCCGTAGTATGGCTCCCCACCCTCGCAAGCATCTTCCCCAGGCACTGGTCACCCCCGCTCTCTGTCTTATGCATCGGCAATAAACCTCCCCCCATCTGCGCTGCTCTTCCCTGAGAATCACACTCTGTGCCCGCCCGACACCTCCCTTTCGCCCTATTCACTACCGCACCCTCTGACACTCCTCTTCCTCTGTGTCCGATTGTCCAGGCTATCAGCTAGCCCTGCAGATGTAGTTTATGGCCCCAGCTGGAAAGAATCACCCCTCTTCAAAGGAGTTATAGTAGATCAAGGCCCACACCCGATGAGATCCGTCAAACCACACGCGTTCCTACTATCTGAAAACCATCCTATATTGTGATTGGGGAGGGGACCGAGCCTGAAGTGGAAGATTCCAGGGATGACTCTTTGTACATCAAAGTTTTTACAATTATGTGTCACATTAAAAATATATAGCACTCCAACAAAGTAGTAGGAATATAAAACTTTAATAACTTATAAATATATACAACAAAACAAAAACAGTAAAAACATTTAAACAATGAAGAGACCGTGGCAATTTCTTTTGAATTATCCACTACATTTAATGAAATTGACAGCACCAATAATGAAATATTCTCACAAGGAGGAAATGACTTGAATGATTTTTTTGATCAATCTCTTGATGGCGAATTTATCGAATGTTTGGAGACCATAGAGTTACAAGAATCATCATTGCAGACTTTTCATGAGGAGATTCCTGATGAGATGATTGAAGAGGAAATTCCTGATGAGGACATGTTACTAGTTCTTTCAAATTATGAAAATTCAGAAGATGTTGCCTGGGGGTGGGTCGTCAGTAGCAGTCTGTTGTGCCAATAGTTCCAAGGCAGCAGAACGCGCTGAAATCTAGATGGCACGAAGGTGATGTCTAGTAAGTTGCCGCCCAGCAATAACGGCGTGGGGCGCCGCGGGGGGGGGGGGCAGTCCAAAGTTCCGTTAAAAGGGCAAAGGAAAGGATCGGTGGTTTGAACCATCAGTCAAAAAGGGGAGGGGGTGCAACAATTTTTCCTACCGGGTCACACTGTGCTTTCACCGGAACTGAGGTCTGCAGGATTCTAGTCATTCAAACTGAGGCTGGCGCCAGCATGGGAGCGCTGACGTCCCGTGGCTACAGTTTCGTCACTCCACAGCCGATCATGGCAGTCATTCCCCATCGGGGGTGTCTGCGGGGGTCGGGGACTCCCGCGGCTCCTCTAGAATCTTCAAGGTCGCGGAGGACTACGGTGGTGGAGTCAACCAGTGACCGGGCCATTTCTTTATGCTGGGCCCGCTCTTGCCAGGTCGACCGCCATTTTGAGAGTTCGGTAGCTACTGGCGATCGCGGGGTCAGATGAGCGGACGGGCTCCACCCTGCCGGGCGAGACGTTGCAGCATCGCCACAGTGGAAGAACCCTTTTCCGGGCGCCTGGAGCGCTGAGGGTGCAGCTGGGAAGCCTCCACCTGGGGAGGCGGGAGAGGCCTGTTCGCACCGTCTCTCCCACCCAGTGCACCCCACGGCGTCTCGCTTGACATTTGTTATGGCCGGACCAGGTGATGAGGACGAGGGGGGGGGGTCGGAGGCATGTGCAAGACATCCCCCCCCAGTGTTGTCGCAGCCATTATAAAAGAAAGAAGAAATGTCCCGTCCGTCTTTGGGCCGGACCTCCGGTGGATGGCGGCCGGACGCCCTTTGCTCTGGCCCCATGAACGGGTTCCTTGGCTCATCGGCTGCAGCTGGATCCCGTCGGCCCCAGCCCCCGGCCGTTGGTGGCAGGACCGGGAGAGAGAGTGGGGGGACAACCTGCAACTCTCAAGTGCCACCGCGGCCGGACTGGGAGAGAGAGGGGAGGGTCGAGGACATAGACATTCCCCCCCTGCAACTCTCCAGTGTTGTCAATCCCCCTGGCCGGGTCCCGCTGGCCTCGGCCTCTCCTCCGGCTACTCCCTACGTGATGATCTCCTGGCCGACGGTTGGCAGCAGGACCCGCCTTATATGTGTTGCTTCCGGCTGGGCGTAGCCGGAAACCTGTTGCACTTTGGAAGTTTCCAGAATGGGGCGGATGTCTGCTGACTTGTATCTTTCCCAGTTTGCCGTTATTTGGCCGTGGCAGGCGGTGGGACAGACACGTTTTGGGGCAGTGAGGGGCGATGAAGCCTCGTTGCCTTGTGGCCGTTGCAATGTCACACTTGGTTTCTCTTACTGTTTTCAGGTTTCTTATTACGGGCTTACTTCTAACGTTTCTTGTTTCTAGGACAATAATAGGTTTTATCATTACGTATTGTTATCGTTTCTTTGTTTGTTATTTAATAAAAAGTTCATTAGTGGCCTACTGATTTTCGTTTTCCTATTCCTTTTTTTCCAGGTTGTTTCATGCTAAAGTTTCTGTTAACAGGATACCGTGGTCACTTCGTTATTATTGCATATGTCCTTTTCACTAGGGGTGCTCTCTGGTCGGACCAGATGACCTATCTCTAGTAAATGGTCCGGGTGAAACAGGTGCATCAATCAGTGGGGAGTAGATAGGCATGACAGATTACAACGGGGGAGAAAGGTCCGCATTACCTACCCTTTCCCTACTTGCAAAGATTTTCCTACGTTTATTTGCAAACAGGGAATACCTCCAAAAAGAACCAATTCCCAAACAGTCAATGTTCGGGCAAACAATCAATCAATGAGGAACGAAATAGGCACGACGTGTTAAAGGTTTGCGTTACCTACCCTTCACTATCTGCAAAGGGAGAGAGAATATTCCTATTCTTCCTCGTTTGCAGGCAGAGAAGATCCTTAAGAGAACCAACTTCGAACAATTCAATGCTTGATTCAAACAATCAACAAGGGGTACTGTGAACACAAATGAACGCCGCCTATGTACATATACATTGCTATTTTCAACAGGTTGTTCCTAATGTTTCTATTTTAGCGAGGTCAAAAAGCGATCCCATTAGTGGCCTACTGATTTTGCTCGATTCCTTTTGTTTTTTTACACGATTTTTCGCTATCTGCAAAGACTAAACAGAGTATTGCGACTCTGTGCTTGTTTGTAAATAGAGAATGAACCAAAGAGAACAATCAATCAAATGGAGAGAGAAGCAGGCACGACGGATTACAACGGGGGCAAAGGCCTGCGTTAACTACCCTTCACTATCTGCAAAGAGAGAGTACTCCTAATAGAAATGAGGGGGGGGGCAGCATTCAAAGCAGATCAGTGTGCATAAACACGAAAATGTTTTTACTTACCACGTACTTGACATTCGACAGCTTATGATATTTGCTATTAAAAAACCATTGAAATTCACTGAAAAAACCATAGGTTATAGACCATATATAGTTAGGAATTAGCATTTACAAAACCTTGAAAATTCACTGAAAAAACCATAGGTTATAGACCATATATAGTTAGGAATTAGCATTTACAAAACCTTGAAAATTCACTGAAAAAACCATAGGTTATAGACCATATATCGTTAGGAATTAGCATTTAAAAAACCTTATTTTACTCACACAAAACCATTGAAATTCCATATATAGTTAGTTGCACTAACTATATATCGCGCACCCGCAATCCACTGCTGATGATGTCACATATTACATCATTCATGACATGGTCAGTGACATCACTGATGACATCACTGATGACATCTCAAATGACATCACTGATGACATCACTGATGACATCTCATTTGACATCAATGACCACATCACTGATGATATCATTCATGTGACAATGCAATGCATCTCCTCACATTTTAATATAACCTCTGTTTCACCCAGTGTTAAATACAGAGTATAATTTTTGAAACCATTGACACACCAATACTAGTTACTACATACGCACTCACTGATTCCTACGTCTACACACACATTCACTCATTCACCCATACAATCATTCATACATACAATCACTCATCTTTACAACACTATCATATGCACTCATACACCTATACAGACACTCACACTCTGCCACTCATCCATGGAGTTACTCACACACCTAGTCAGTCCTGTAAAGAATCAATGACACTTCCATTTTCTTGTCTATACAGTTAAACATAGAGCACCTTACATTTTCAAACATATACTAACACATACTTACCTTCCTATACAATCATTGAAACAAGTACACATTGATCTGCACAGAGTCACACACCTCCCAGCCAGCCACACACACACTCAGTCTCCCATACAAATACTTGGGCAATCAATCAATAACCCATATAGCTACTGATCAACACATGCAGCAGTTTACAGAACAACAGACATAATGATGCACAAATTAAGACAGTTTAGTCACTAACCCATGCACTCAGTGAGACACATTTAATCACTCACTCATACAGTCAGTCATGCACCTACTAAATCCTTCGTCCAGACACTTACACATCCACTCATTCTTCAATATGTAAGACATATTTAAACTTTACAGAAACAAAAAATCACTGGATGTTGTTATCAGTGATGTCATCAGTGATGTCATCAGTGATGTCACTGATCATGTCATGAATGATGTAATATGTGACATCATCAGCAGTGGATTGCGGGTGCGCGATATATAGTTAGTGCAACTAACTATATATGGAATTTCAATGGTTTTGTGTGAGTAAAATAAGGTTTTTTAAATGCTAATTCCTAACGATATATGGTCTATAACCTATGGTTTTTTCAGTGAATTTTCAAGGTTTTGTAAATGCTAATTCCTAACTATATATGGTCTATAACCTATGGTTTTTTCAGTGAATTTTCAAGGTTTTGTAAATGCTAATTCCTAACTATATATGGTCTATAACCTATGGTTTTTTCAGTGAATATATATATATATATATATATATATATATATATTCCCAAGAAAGTCTGCTCCAGAAAAAGAAGACTTAGGCGGCACTCGAGATTCGTGATGTCAACCATTCTTTATTGTTAAACCATGGGCATGACGCGTTTCGGGGTTTACTACCTTTATCAAATGCCCCCCTGGTTCAGTTCGCCACTGTTGCTCACAGTCCCCCTCATTTTAAAGTGTGTCCTTCCCACTTTCTCAAGTAGTGTGGGTAGCCTGGAAAACACGGCCTGGATCCGCCTCTATTTCCACCACTGGACAACATTTCCCAGCATGCAGCGTCCATCACACGCTGACGGCGGTCCCAGTAATCGGTGTAATTTTACCAGGTGAGTAACCGATGTGCTGTGTGATCAGGCGGGGATTTGCGGCAATTGTTCTGGGCACTTACTGTTGACAGTTACGATTCTCTCCCCCTTCCTCGCACATAAATCCTTCGCGGAGCAGAGAACACAAATAAAGTAGAAGTGTTGTCCCATTCAGGTATGGACTGCGCATCCGCAGCAACATCCGATCCAAACTTCATGCGGGGCAGTCAGAGGGTCTTCCATGTAGCGACCCTCTTAACACTTGCGAGAGGTGCCCTCCTTACGTGCTTGCCACAGACACGCTATGTTTTCCCAAGAAAGTCTGCTCCAGAAAAAGAAGACTTAGGCGGCACTCGAGATTCGTGATATCAACCATTCTTTATTGTTAAACCATGGGCATGACGCGTTTCGGGGTTTACTTCCTTTATCAAATGCCCCCCTGGTTCAGTTCGCCACTGTTGCTCACAGTCCAACTCATTTTAAAGTGTGTCCTTCCCACTTTCTCAAGTAGTGTGGGTAGCCTGGAAAACACGGCCTGGATCCGCCTCTATTTCCACCAGTGGACAACATTTCCCAGCATGCAGCGTCCATCACACGCTGGCGGCGGTCCCAGTAATCGGTGTAATTTTACCAGGTGAGTAACCGATGTGCTGTGTGATCAGGCGGGGATTTGCGGCAATTGTTCTGGGCACTTACTGTTGACAGTTACGATTCTCTCCCCCTTCCTCGCACATAAATCCTTCGCGGAGCAGAGAACACAAATAAAGTAGAAGTGTTGTCCCATTCAGGTATGGACTGCGCATCCGCAGCAACATCCGATCCAGACTTCATGCGCGGCAGTCAGAGGGTCTTCCCTGTAGCGACCCCCTTAACACTTGCGAGAGGTGCCCTCCTTACGTGCTTGCCACAGACACGCTATGTTTTCCCAAGAAAGTCTGCTCCAGAAAAAGAAGACTTAGGCGGCACTCGAGATTCCTGATGTCAACCATTCTTTATTGTTAAACCATGGGCATGACGCGTTTCGGGGTTTACTTCCTTTATCAAATGCCCCCCTGGTTCAGTTCGCCACTGTTGCTCACAGTCCCCCTCATTTTAAAGTGTGTACTTCCCACTTTCTCAAGTAGTGTGGGTAGCCTCGAAAACACGGCCTGGATCCGCCTCTATTTCCACCAGTGGACAACATTTCCCAGCATGCAGCGCCCATCACACGCTGGCGGCGGTCCCAGTAATCGGTGTAATTTTACCAGGTGAGTAACAGATGTGCTGTGTGATCAGGCGGGGATTTGCGGCAATTGTTCTGGGCACTTACTGTTGACAGTTACGATTCTCTCCCCCTTCCTCGCACATAAATCCTTCGCGGAGCAGAGAACACAAATAAAGTAGAAGTGTTGTCCCATTCAGGTATGGACTGCGCATCCGCAGCAACATCCGATCCAGACTTCATGCTCGGCAGTCAGAGGGTCTTCCATGTAGCAACCCTCTTAACACCTGCGAGAGGTGCCCTCCTTACGTGCTTGCCACAGACACGCTATGTTTTCCCAAGAAAGTCTGCTCCAGAAAAAGAAGACTTAGGCGGCACTCGAGATTCGTGATGTCAACCATTCTTTATTGTTAAACCATGGGCATGACGCGTTTCGGGGTTTACTTCCTTTATCAAATTCCCCCCTGGTTCAGTTCGCCACTGTTGCTCACAGTCCCCCTCATTTTAAAGTGTGTCCTTCCCACTTTCTCAAGTAGTGTGGGTAGCCTGGAAAACACGGCCTGGATCCGCCTCTATTTCCACCAGTGGACAACATTTCCCAGCATGCAGCGTCCATCACACGCTGGCGGCGGTCCCAGTAATCGGTGTAATTTTACCAGGTGAGTAACCGATGTGCTGTGTGATCAGGCGGGGATTTGCGGCAATTGTTCTGGGCACTTACTGTTGACAGTTACGATTCTCTCCCCCTTCCTCGCACATAAATCCTTCGCGGAGCAGAGAACACAAATAAAGTAGAAGTGTTGTCCCATTCAGGTATGGACTGCGCATCCGCAGCAACATCCGATCCAGACTTCATGCGGGGCAGTCAGGGGGTCTTCCATGTAGTGACCCCCTTAACACTTGCGAGAGGTGCCCTCCTTACGTGCTTGCCACAGACACGCTATGTTTTCCCAAGAAAGTCTGCTCCAGAAAAAGAAGACTTAGGCGGCACTCGAGATTCATGATGTCAACCATTCTTTATTGTTAAACCATGGGCATGACGCGTTTCGGGGTTTACTTCCTTTATGAAATGCCCCCCTGGTTCAGTTCGCCACTGTTGCTCACAGTCCCCCTCATTTTAAACTGTGTCCTTCCCACTTTCTCAAGTAGTGTGGGTAGCCTGGAAAACACGGCCTGGATCCGCCTCTATTTCCACCAGTGGACAACATTTCCCAGCATGCAGCGCCCATCACACGCTGGCGGCGGTCCCAGTAATCGGTGTAATTTTACCAGGTGAGTAACCGATGTGCTGTGTGATCAGGCGGGGATTTGCGGCAATTGTTCTGGGCACTTACTGTTGACAGTTACGATTCTCTCCCCCTTCCTCGCACATAAATCCTTCGCGGAGCAGAGAACACAAATAAAGTAGAAATGTTGTCCCATTCAGGTATGGACTGCGCTTCCGCAGCAACATCCGATCCAGACTTCATGCGGGGCAGTCAGAGGGTCTTCCATGTAGCGACCCCCTTAACACTTGCGAGAGGTGCCCTTCTTACGTGCTTGCCACAGACACGCTATGTTTTCCCAAGAAAGTCTGCTCCAGAAAAAGAAGACTTAGGCGGCACTCGAGATTCGTGATGTCAACCATTCTTTATTGTTAAACCATGGGCATGACGCGTTTCGGGGTTTACTTCCTTAATCAAATGCCCCCCTGGTTCAGTTCGCCACTGTTGCTCACAGTCCCCCTCATTTTAAAGTGTGTCCTTCCCACTTTCTCAAGTAGTGTGGGTAGCCTGGAAAACACGGCCTGGATCCGCCTCTATTTCCACCAGTGGACAACATTTCCCAGCATGCAGCGTCCATCACACGCCGGCGGCGGTCCCAGTAATCGGTGTAATTTTACCAGGTGAGTAACCGATGTGCTGTGTGATCAGGCGGGGATTTGTGGCAATTGTTCTGGGCACTTACTGTTGACAGTTATGATTTTCTCCCCCTTCCTCGCACATAAATCCTTCGCGGAGCAGAGAACACAAATAAAGTAGAAGTGTTGTCCCATTCAGGTATGGACTGCGCATCCGCAGCAACATCCGATCCAAACTTCATGCGGGGCAGTCAGAGGATCTTCCATGTAGCGACCCCCTTAAAACTTGCGAGAGGTGCCCTCCTTACGTGCTTTCCACAGACACGCTATGTTTTCCCAAGAAAGTCTGCTCCAGAAAAAGAAGACTTAGGCGGCACTCGAGATTCGTGATGTCAACCATTCTTTATTGTTAAACCATGGGCATGACGCGTTTCGGGGTTTACTACCTTTATCAAATGCCCCCCTGGTTCAGTTCGCCACTGTTGCTCACAGTCCCCCTCATTTTAAAGTGTGTCCTTCCCACTTTCTCAAGTAGTGTGGGTAGCCTGGAAAACACGGCCTGGATCCGCCTCTATTTCCACCACTGGACAACATTTCCCAGCATGCAGCGTCCATCACACGCTGACGGCGGTCCCAGTAATCGGTGTAATTTTACCAGGTGAGTAACCGATGTGCTGTGTGATCAGGCGGGGATTTGCGGCAATTGTTCTGGGCACTTACTGTTGACAGTTACGATTCTCTCCCCCTTCCTCGCACATAAATCCTTCGCGGAGCAGAGAACACAAATAAAGTAGAAGTGTTGTCCCATTCAGGTATGGACTGCGCATCCGCAGCAACATCCGATCCAGACTTCATGCGGGGCAGTCAGAGGGTCTTCCATGTAGCGACCCCCTTAACACTTGCGAGAGGTGCCCTCCTTACGTGCTTGCCACAGACACGCTATGTTTTCCCAAGAAAGTCTGCTCCAGAAAAAGAAGACTTAGGCGGCACTCGAGATTCGTGATATCAACCATTCTTTATTGTTAAACCATGGGCATGACGCGTTTCGGGGTTTACTTCCTTTATCAAATGCCCCCCTGGTTCAGTTCGCCACTGTTGCTCACAGTCCAACTCATTTTAAAGTGTGTCCTTCCCACTTTCTCAAGTAGTGTGGGTAGCCTGGAAAACACGGCCTGGATCCGCCTCCATTTCCACCAGTGGACAACATTTCCCAGCATGCCGCGTCCATCACACGCTGGCGGCGGTCCCAGTAATCGGTGCAATTTTACCAGGTGAGTAACCGATGTGCTGTGTGATCAGGCGGGGATTTGCGGCAATTGTTCTGGGCACTTACTGCTGACAGTTACGATTCTCTCCCCCTTCCTCGCACATAAATCCTTCGCGGAGCAGAGAACACAAATAAAGTAGAAGTGTTGTCCCATTCAGGTATGGACTGCGCATCCGCAGCAACATCCGATCCAGACTTCATGCGGGGCAGTCAGAGGGTCTTCCATGTAGCGACCCCCTTAACACTTGCGAGAGGTGCCCTCCTTACGTGCTTGCCACAGACACGCTATGTTTTCCCAAGAAAGTCTGCTCCAGAAAAAGAAGACTTAGGCGGCACTCGAGATTCCTGATGTCAACCATTCTTTATTGTTAAACCATGGGCATGACGCGTTTCGGGGTTTACTTCCTTTATCAAATGGCCCCCTGGTTCAGTTCGCCACTGTTGCTCACAGTCCCCCTCATTTTAAAGTGTGTACTTCCCACTTTCTCAAGTAGTGTGGGTAGCCTCGAAAACACGGCCTGGATCCGCCTCTATTTCCACCAGTGGACAACATTTCCCAGCATGCAGCGCCCATCACACGCTGGCGGCGGTCCCAGTAATCGGTGTAATTTTACCAGGTGAGTAACCGATGTGCTGTGTGATCAGGCGGGGATTTGCGGCAATTGTTCTGGGCACTTACTGTTGACAGTTACGATTCTCTCCCCCTTCCTCGCACATAAATCCTTCGCGGAGCAGAGAACACAAATAAAGTAGAAGTGTTGTCCCATTCAGGTATGGACTGCGCATCCGCAGCAACATCCGATCCAGACTTCATGCGGGGCAGTCAGAGGGTCTTCCATGTAGCAACCCCCTTAACACCTGCGAGAGGTGCCCTCCTTACGTGCTTGCCACAGACACGCTATGTTTTCCCAAGAAAGTCTGCTCCAGAAAAAGAAGACTTAGGCGGCACTCGAGATTCGTGATGTCAACCATTCTTTATTGTTAAACCATGGGCATGACGCGTTTCGGGGTTTACTTCCTTTATCAAATGCCCCCCTGGTTCAGTTCGCCACTGTTGCTCACAGTCCCCCTCATTTTAAAGTGTGTCCTTCCCACTTTCTCAAGTAGTGTGGGTAGCCTGGAAAACACGGCCTGGATCCGCCTCTATTCCCACCAGTGGACAACATTTCCCAGCATGCAGCGTCTATCACACGCTGGCGGCGGTCCCAGTAATCGGTGTAATTTTACCAGGTGAGTAACCGATGTGCTGTGTGATCAGGCGGGGATTTGCGGCAATTGTTCTGGGCACTTACTGTTGACAGTTACGATTCTCTCCCCCTTCCGCGCACATAAATCCTTCGCGGAGCAGAGAACACAAATAAAGTAGAAGTGTTGTCCCATTCAGGTATGGACTGCGCATCCGCAGCAACATCCGATCCAGACTTCATGCGGGGCAGTCAGGGGGTCTTCCATGTAGCGACCCCCTTAACACTTGCGAGAGGTGCCCTCCTTACGTGCTTGCCACAGACACGCTATGTTTTCCCAAGAAAGTCTGCTCCAGAAAAAGAAGACTTAGGCGGCACTCGAGATTCATGATGTCAACCATTCTTTATTGTTAAACCATGGGCATGACGCGTTTCGGGGTTTACTTCCTTTATCAAATGCCCCCCTTGTTCAGTTCGCCACTGTTGCTCACAGTCCCCCTCATTTTAAACTGTGTCCTTCCCACTTTCTCAAGTAGTGTGGGTAGCCTGGAAAACACGGCCTGGATCCGCCTCTATTTCCACCAGTGGACAACATTTCCCAGCATGCAGCGTCCATCACACGCTGGCGGCGGTCCCAGTAATCGGTGTAATTTTACCAGGTGAGTAACCGATGTGCTGTGTGATCAGGCGGGGATTTGCGGCAATTATTCTGGGCACTTACTGTTGACAGTTACGATTCTCTCCCCCTTCCTCGCACATAAATCCTTCGCGGAGCAGAGAACACAAATAAAGTAGAAGTGTTGTCCCATTCAGGTATGGACTGCGCATCCGCAGCAACATCCGATCCAGACTTCATGCGGGGCAGTCAGAGGGTCTTCCATGTAGCGACCCCCTTAACACTTGCGAGAGGTGCCCTCGTTACGTGCTTGCCACAGACACGCTATGTTTTCCCAAGAAAGTCTGCTCGAGAAAAAGAAGACTTAGGCGGCACTCGAGATTCGTGATGTCAACCATTCTTTATTGCTAAACCATGGGCATGACGCTGTCATGTATTCCTATCGGTTCTGAATCGATCCCCCTATTCCTGATCCTATTCTAGTTAAACAAACCAACAAGTTAACTAGCAGTCAGCCCATGAGGCAGAAAAACCCCATGATGCATATACCGTTATCTGACGCAGTCACACTACGGCACAGGAACGTGTTATCTGATTAGGTCATAACGCTTGCGATCTAATTAGACAAGCGATATTCCTCCAGCCCCTGATAAGGCATACGGAGTTCTCATAACAAATCAAACCTATGACAACCTGGGCAAAACCCTGCGGCCATTGTTTTGATTTCACCGAGAACTTTAGTAAAAGAATGTGCTAACGAGCAAGTCGTATGACATCTTTATTGACGTATCTATGTCCATCCTTACGTCAATCTCGGCACCTTAAAGGTATAAATATTACCGATCTTGCCATATGCAAACACACGCGTGGTGACGAGACGGAGCAGCCATACTTGCCGAAGCCGAGAGCAGAGCAGACCCCGCTGCCAGCAGCCCCGCCTTCCTGACGCGCTGAGAGACGCGCTGCTTTCTCCTGCCGAGAATCCAGCCCCGGCGTTTCTGGGCAGCCCTCGCAGGCAGCCTGGAATATCGAGACCAGAGAAAGAGATACCATTCCTCATTCATCCTAAATTCCAGGTACAGAACTGAATAACCCCTCACAGAGAATTCTTTAGTTATTCACTTGGCAAAAACAAACTTAACTTAAACTGTAACTTTCTATTCCCGCCCACGTATTAGGCTTAGGTCAGGTACACAGGGTAGGCGTATCTAGAAACACCAGTTGAGTACGTTTAGTCAAATGTATATGTGTATGTAAAATATATTTTATTCATTTTAAACATCATATGGCTTAGAAACCATATCAATGTTTTTACAGTATCATTTTATACTATTGCTTTTAATGTATGCACTTTACTTAGCTATAAGTATTGCAATAATATCGATCCATTTCTCTTGTACGAGAAAAGAGACTGATCAATAAATAACACCTTTTTATTGAACACGCCCGTCTCTTCCTTTTCTCTACATTCTGATGAGACTAAGAATGCACGTACTGACTGAGTAAAATAATTTGCCTTTTGTTCACACGACTCTCGAGATTGACTCTTGATTAGGGGAGAGCAAAGTTGTCATGTTCTATGGTTGTCAGAAACTAAATCCCTTCTTGTCTAATCAGGGAAGTTAATTCCTCCTTGAACATTCGAGAAAGTTTCTAGCGAACTCTGAGCTACGCTGGCAAACCCAAAACTTAAGTCTAGTATCAACAGTAGTAGACCTAGTTAACGTCTGGCCTAGGCCTTTACTGCTGTAGGTATTATTCCAATGCGCAGAGCCTATTGGGAAGATAGGAACTACACTACATGGCGCCCAACACGTTTGGAAGGGCGATAAAACTAACGTAAGACATTTAGAGTAACTCAGTCGTGCTTTCTCACTCAGACCCCTTTACCCACAATACTCCAAAGACGTCTGGAGTGGGTGAAAGGTTATATCCGCCAGACCTCGCAGGAGGGAACTCCTATGTATGGTTCTTGGTTTAGTCAACGTTGAAGGATAAACAGTTCCAAAATATTGTGCATCTAATCTTTGTTTCCATAAGAAACCTGATCTACAAACAAACAAAATAACCATCCTGACAGTAAAATGTCAGACAATGAAGAAGAAAGAGAGGCAGTTAGATTAGCAGCTGAAATCGCAACAGCTGATACTGCACTACAAGACGCTGACCCGGAGATAATACTCATCCCGGTCATCAAAAGGAAATCTATAACCTTAAAACTTATAGAAAATGGACTGACACCTAGAGGTGGCACAGTCATATTCGTAATTGAGGCACACGAATATCGGCAGACAGAGGTATATTATTCATGGATACATTTTCCAGCAGCTAATGCTGTAACAAAGTACTTCCACTATTACAAAATAGAGGAACCTCCTAATGAGTACACTCCTTTCGAGGAGGTGGAAGTACCACTCAAATTCCAAGAGCATTTGCTCTTATTTGATGGCGCCCTAAAACATAATAATCACATCACCAGGCTCGGTCCTTTAGGTAGACCAGGAGCAACGTGGCCGGTCTTAGCCGGATACACACCACACCCAGACATTGAAGGGATGTCTTCAGGAGAGCTGTTAATACAGCTAAAACAATTACTAAAAATTCATAGACAATTAGTCCAGTATGTAATGCGGACTTCAACAATTCAGCCAGCGATTAAACTTCCACAGCTGACCCCTCACCAGGGGAACACAAATAAAATTACACCACAGAACATCCAGTCCTGCCTAGGTAAAGTACCGGCTAAACGGGAACAAATACCATTCTGGTTGGCACAGAAAATCACCCAAATAGAGGCGGTGTTTCCTGACACCACCCCGTTAGAAAAACACAGGATTCTGACTATCTGTCTTCCAATGGGAATCGCACCACACATTGAGGACTGTGACACTTGGGGTACAGTCTTTGCTTCCATCTACACAAAAACGCACGATGTTCCATCCATTTCGGTGATACCAGATGTGCTAAAACAAATTCAAGACGAATACGGTCCAGAACCTGCTTTAACTCTTGGTATGAAATTACTAAAAGACTTCAAGCAGGTCTCGGCTATACTATTAGCCAACATAAAAGGTGAAGCAGCAAATGTGGCGATCCGCCAGAGGTTAAAGGAGACAGATATAGCAGACCAACCAGCTGAAATTGCCAGAATCATAGAAAAATCCTATGAGGAACTAGGTAGAGATAGTTTAGGTGGAATACCAGTAAGACCGCAACTGACTGAAAGTCCAGAAAAAATATTTTTTAATAATAATTCACCAAAAAAGAACTGGGATGGAAACAAACAATCCAATCCTAAAGAAAAGAAATTCCAGTCCAGAGGAAGGTCTCCTAGGCGAAGAGAAAAATCTCCAAACCGAAGACAGAGGTCACCGCAGAGTGACCCCTCTGGGAATAGATATAACCTTAGAAATAGGGATAATATAAAAAAGCCTGATAGATATCAAGACATTGATACACGTCCCTCTCAATCTTTTCAGAATTCCTCGCAGAAATCGGAAAGAAGAGGACGATCAGAACAAAGAGAAGAGCACGCCAAGTCCAAAGACAAGGAACCTGCTCAGCTAAAAAAGAAATTACAATTTCCAAAAAAGAAGGTAGCCAGTATCAAGGTAGTTAACAATGCCGAGAATACTGAGGACACAACTGAAAAACGGAGAGTGGGCTCAGACAATGCTAGACAGTGCAGCAGAAGTGAGCATAGCTCGCAAAGTCCTTATGAATCATCTGGAGACAGTGGACACAAATGAATATCTTCAAGTGGAAACTGCAGACACCAGGGTTAGCAAACCCCACAAGATATACGAGATAACATTACGTATAGAGGGAGATAAGACTAGGAAAATAAGGGGACTATTTTGGGATAATCTCTCCAAGGGCTATGATATCCTTCTAGCTGAAAAAGACTGGCCACCAGAGTTTGTCAGGGAGTGCCCTCATGGCGAAGAAGTAATTATGCCTGCCTTCTCAAATCAAATTCCAATTCATAAAAAATACACACTTGCTAGAAAGTGGGCAGTGGCTCTGGCACCTGCTTTATATAAAAATCATGTAGGATGGGATGAGGATTCTCCTCCTCACAAAATCCAGTTAAAATCACAACCTACTTCACAAAGGCAGTACCCAATTAAGCAAGAAGCTAAAAAACAGGTAAATGAAATACTAGATCAGCTAGAATACCAGGGGGTGATTGAAACTTGCACCTCACAAATGAACAATCCTTTGTTTCCGGTCTCCAAACCAGACAATTCATATCGTCTAGTTTTGGATTACCGACACCTTAACACATGTTGCAAAACTTTTGCAGTGCAAAACTCACACAGTGCTGCACTAATGAATAACATAGTGCGCAAAAAATACAAAACAACCTTGGACATCTCCAATGGATTCTTTTGTCAAAACATAGCACCAGAGAGCAGATATTTAACTGCGTTCTCAGTAAATGGCACTCAAAAACAATTCTGTCGGTTAGCCCAGGGGTACAAGAACAGCCCGGGGGTATTCTCAGCGAGAGTAACAGAATTACTACAACTATATGATGATGAAGCATTATCTTATGTCGATGACATTTACTTAACAGATGATGACTTGGAGACTCACTTGAAAAGAGTGAACACCATAATACTTGGGTTCGCAGCAGAGGGTTACAAATTCAACTTTAAAAAATCCAGAATTGCCCATCTGACGGTCCTATTCTTAGGATATGAGTTATCAAGTGAAGGCAAAAGCCTGGCTGACAATTTCCTAGAGAAATGTGCCGTACTCCAAGCACCTAGAACACTAAAAAACTTACAGTCGATTCTAGGCTTCCTAAATTTCGGAAGAACATACATTGCAAATTACGCAGAAAGGGTCAACCCCCTTTATGATCTAATTAAACCAGACTTTAAAAGATCCAGTTGGACTCAAATACACACAGAAATTTTGAGATCCTTACAAACAGATATGCTAATTAAAACAAAATTAGAAACACGTGATAACACACGCAATCTTGTGATTCGAGTCATCCCAGGGAGATACGGATTCACATACCTGACCTCTAATGAGGGGGAAAATGTACCAATTGCATTCAAATCACACTTGTACACAGAAGCTGAACAGAAATTCAGCAACAAAGAAAAAATTGTTCATGCAGTTCAAGCCGCAATAGCTAGAGAGAAAGATCAAGCAGACGGTAGACATATCACAGTCAGAACAGCTGAATCAGCCTTTGAGGCATTAACAACAGCGTGTAATTTACCAACAACAACATTGGATCCAGAATGGTTACAATGGGTAAATTCAATCACAACGGACAAAGTATACTACTACTTTGATCCAGAACTAGAAGAAATGGAAAATCTAGAATATGAAAAAACATATCCTCTGCCAATCGACATTCTGCCTCTACGACATTACGCCTGTGTAATCTATACAGACGGACATGCTCAACCCTCCGTTTGGGGAGAACAGGCATACAACCCCACATGTGAGATTACAAAAGAAGTGTGGTGCGGAGGTAAACTAAAACCTCTATTAACAAAATCACACTCAGTAGAAACTAATTCAGAACAACAAACTGAAATAATAGCATTGAAAATGGCGCTAGATAATGCGGATCGCGAATTCCCGACACTTATAGTGTCAGATTCATATTACTGCGTCAAATCATACAACAAGGATTTGCAGACATGGATTCAAAACGGTTACAAAGATGACACAGATGCACCAATAAAGCAGAAACTGCTCTGGGAACAAATAGCTCTTTTACAAAAAGAACTACCAAAGACTCACGTGACACACTCACTGAGTCATCAGCGTGATGGCGTTCACGTTGTAGGGAATTCATTGGCTGAAACAGCCGCAGCGGCAGCCACTAAATCGGCTCCCGTAGTTCGAAAAAAGCGTACATTAAAATACATTGACGGTGAAACAGTGCTGGCGGTGAAAACGTCATCAAAAGGCGACTGCTCAGCGTTACCGATCAACTATCCACTCAATTATACATACATAATCGATGCAAACTCCGTCCCTTTTGCTCGAATCCCTGGAGTGGGGGATAGAGTGATTCCAAACATGGACAGGAGAAACTTGTTAATCGCAGACGCACACATGGGCGAGGGTCTCAGACACCTTAAATTAAAAGATTCTCTGGAAGAATTACAATCACGGTACTGGTGGCCAGGCATGAGCCTGCGTCACACCATGTTTGTAAAACGCTGCCCAAACTGCAATAGAGATCGCAGTGGGGAGAGAAAGAGTTTGATACCTCGTCGTATTACGGCAGATAATATCACCAGTAAAAAGCAGGGCTTGCGATTAACATATACAGGCTAGTTCCACTTATAATGTAGATCACCAGCACTCGGCTGATGTCCAGACTGTTATACAAAGATTTGCGAGTCTAAATGGCATATACGCTAAGAGCATGCTACGTTTGACCATTGTTTTCACTCAGGCACTCCAGCCTGGGGGGAAACATGGCCAAATGAGCATAGTCCAGCGGGAATCTTCTCACTTCCTTCCTGAGGGTACGGGACGGTGTAAAGAAAAAACCAAGGCATAAAGCAATCTATAACGGAAAGGATATTAGGTTCGGGAGCTGGGTGGGTCAAACATCTAATAAGTGTCCAACGTAGTCTCAATAACTTGCCAAGAAATTCTCTGAAGGGATTCAGTCCGTACGAATTATTATTTGGAACTAGGATGTTGATCTCTGACCTTGATAGTCAGACTTCAGTGGTGAAAGAAAAAAGCTTTGATATCAAAGACCGTTTGGCTATTTTTCAGGACTTAAACAAAACAAGAAAAGACCTGAGCAACATAAAGTTGAAACAACAGCCAACAACCACTGAAGAACCACCACCTGTCCCAGCAAGACCTGTCTGGATTCCAAAAGTCGGGGATCTAGTCAGGGAAAAGATCGCGGTAAAGAAGGAATTTGGGCCTTCTTACAGAAAAGCAGTTCCTGTCTTGTCTGTCAACGGGACAAGATCAGTTGTACTACCGCCACTTGCTGGAAAAAAGGAGAACCGAGTTGTATCCATCGACCTGGTAAAACCACAACATGTGGCCGATAACAAACAGTAGGCCAAGTGGACTCCCAATAAGTAGCAGAACACCAAGGTTTGCTACCAGTACAGAGGTCCTAACGAAGAGGCTCATCACATTCGAAAAGCCTACAGAAGAACAACAAGCACTATGCAACAATGCAATAGAACTCAGACCTCTGAAAACCCAAATAAAAACATTTAGCAGAGACACACCAATCTATAATGAAGTACCAAGTGAAAATGCAAGAAACATTAATCCTGAAGCAATTGGAACTATTGACAGAACTGCATCCGGCTACTTCATAAACTTCGATGATTCCTCTGAAGGCTTCACTGAATCAAAGACACAGCCATCATCAAAAACCTTTAAAGATAAAGCTATGGAACTTTTGAAACAACTGAAAGAAACATATCTGATTTCTCCATGGATTGAATTTTGGGTGGGTTTTGGTGCATTTATCCTCATACTTTGGCTCATCATGGTACTTACTTTGGGACGCTTCATTGAGGGAAAATATGCTAAAATGGACACAGCAAGTCAGAACATCAACTTGAACCTCAAACCACACACATCTTCACACGTCGAGAAAAGAGAACTTTCTTCAGCCAACTTCACAGCCAATCCGATACCTGGTGGGGTAGCCTGGGACAACACTGACTATGAAATTTATGGTCCGGTCGAGATCCTGAAATATCCACACCAAATTAAGATCTCCTTGAGTGACTTTGCAAAATCAAACTCATTTGCTGATGATTGGGACTTCGAAAGCATTAATAATATGATGTCTGACTTAGTAATGTCTGCTAAATTTACCAAACATGATTATTTGCAGGGTTCTACAAATTATGACAGTATGTATTGCTATAACCACTATGGTAATCACTTTTTACATAGATCTGCACAACCTAGAAATGTTTTAAATTATAATCAATGGGAACATTGTGCAACACCTCCGAAAGGGAGCTCAAGAACCGTTTACGACAAATATTCATATTTTTCAGGTTTTAACACAAGTAATGCTGAAACATTTTATTTTAAATTGTCAAACAAGACAGGAACCAAAACCATGATAACCAACACAAAATTGTTATATTCAGACTCATTTTTTGAACAAATGAATACTTTTGGATTTGATTATTGGGACAAAAATGTTGAATTGAAAAGTGTTTGGGGTACAAAAGAATGGCAAGTACAGGGTATAGAAGCTTTGTTTAGAGCCTGCATGATCCCAGAACAAATTATATTTTTAAATGACACTGTTCAACAAACCACCTGTCTTGGCTTAGCCAAAATCAAAGATTTAAATAAACCGTCTATTCCAAAGCCAACAATGTTTAGCAACACTTCTGCAGATGAAGAGATAGACGTAAACCATTTATTAAACCAAAACAGAACACATCCTGATTGGAAACAGTGGTTGATCTGGCCCACAGATACTAATAACTGTCAAGACAGATTCCTGAACAAAACACAGGGTTTCAAAATGAACAGGCCAGACCCTAGATATCCTCAAAGACATCACCCAGGGATAATAACCACCTACAGTGTGGGCAAATTATGCCTTCAATGGCTACAAACTTCCACACTGGCAGAAATTAAGCAACACCTAACTTTACTTACTGATGGTGCTGACTTGCGTGATTTCACTTTGGGACCACGCAAACAGCGTCAAAAGCGTTTCATAGCAGCCTCTGTATATGCAGCATACAATGAGGCCTGGAAGGTTAATCAAATTGAAACAGCAGAAAGAATACGGGAAATTGACCGTATTAATTTGGAAAAATCACTTTCTGTAGTGGACACTGGGTTAATGCCTCTGTCCTCCAGAATTTTTTCATTGGACAGCATTGTGTCTTCAGCAATCGATATATTATCGCAAGACTTACTGTTATCACAACATGGTCAGTCACAATTGCGTTCTATTGTACAGCTTGGCTGGACGTTACAAAATCTGCGTTCAGGCTATGTGCCTTGGTGTTTAATCAACACAACGTCACTATTCCAAATCTTTAACCTTACTGATAGACAAATCGGTATGGCGCAAAAGGGTGCTGATTATACAATCTTGAGCATTGAAAAACTAGAAAGATTACCAATGACAATGTCAGAACGACCTGTCAGTGAATGGATAATACACGGAATCATAAATATTCCAATCTCAACCTTCAGGTTTCAATATTGCCAAAAATATATACAGGCTGGCATGTACGAGAAATTGGGAAAGGGGTACCTTAAAACAACATGGAACCTGCCCTATTCACATGCATGTGTCAGTAATAAAGGACAGAAAGTGTTTCTTAGTGGCAACAATTGTGCGATGTCACTAAGTGGCACACTTCTGTGTAACGGAATTAGTTTGCATGGAGCCTGTGAAGGGAATTCATACAACCTTTCATGTCACCAGCAAGGCGCACCTGCAACTGAAATAGAACCATTCTTTCAAAGACTCTATAATGGGAGTTACATTCTTATTGTAGACCGCAGATGTTGTAGTCTTATGCCCGGGACTCCTTATCTAGTAACTACGACTGCGAAGGTCAAGTGCTGTGGACGCTCATTGTTCCCCAGCTCCTTCCCAGACAGGGAGGCAAGGGCATGGCCCGATTTGAAAATTACTTCTATTCGAATAGATACTTTAAGCAGAATGAAAACAGTCCTTCTTCAGACGCCTACCAGGCTCTCGTCATCAAAAGAAACGTATGATCTACAAGTCGCAAGGACGACTGCAGAGATACATACATTATTATCAACTAATTCCCCCGTACATTTCGCGGAAATCCTGAGTGAAATCTTAAATATTTCTGATACCAATGGGGTCTCAAAGGTATTTAAGACAGTATTTTCGATGGCATTAACACCATTCAAAGCCATACTGGGTATTTTTCCAGATTTCGTCCATTCGATTTTTGGCGGACTTCCCCTGATACTGGGACTAATTGCAGGAATCCTATTCTTAGTCCTTATTTTTCGTTATGGCAACCCATGTCACAGACAAAACTCTTGCGACAAGGGAAGAAACAATCCTAGCCATTGGATACCGGGACCGGATATCAAAAATCCTGGGACTCTCCCGGCTTAGAGACCTGAACATGACTTGGTTTCTATCATTTCGACCAATGTGGCAAAGATGTGTTTTACCTGTATTGAGGTGTCTGCTATGCGGAGAAGAATGCGTGTTAGACACCTGTCTGATGCTACAATCAGATGCGCCGATGGATGCAGGAACATTGTTGAGCCCGATCAAGGTTCATGCTTTGTGCTGCCCTCAAAGGCTACCAATCCTGATGACGGCATTCGTGGAAGCTTCACCACTACGATTGATGGGTAGTGAAGTTCAAGATGAAAGCAGCATCGAACAGGTACGACCTTCTGTCAGTAATGCAAATCAGAATGTCAATGGAGACAATCATGCGCATGAATGCATGATTACACCTATTTCCGAGTTAGTGGAACTTTCCCAGGAAGCTGTTGACAGTTTTTTCGAAAGCCTAAATGATATGATGTTTTCACCCGAACAGAAATAGAGACTTTTGAGCAAGCTCGCACACGGCGTTCCCTGAATTCGGCCTTCAACTTTAAAAATAAAGTCACATGAACATTTTCGCTCCAGTTCACGGACAGCAGTTTTTCCAGCAGCCCCAAATATTTTTGCATATTTTTCGGGACACTATCTTCTGCTTAAAGTAAGAACTATTCTTAGAGAACTAAGGTTTCTAAATTTTAGATAGCTTATAGACATTAGCTGCCCGCTGGCATGTTCATAAAGATATTTTATTCTGTGATGGAATGGTTTCGAAACTTTTTTCTGTCAGAAACCATTTCATGTGTAATTCTAATATACCAAATAAGCAATAATGTATACAAATGCGATTACTTTGGCATTATTCTACAGCTTGAGTGCATACAATATATATGTCTGCAATTTTTCAGTATATTTGAAAATTTCAAAATGCATTTATGTATTTTGGGGTGGTAAGGTATACACACTACTCTATAGTATGTTGTACTATGTTATACTATGCCTAGATTAGTAAATATGTCCATAGTTAGCGTGGAGTGGGTGTCATGTATTCCTATCGGTTCTGAATCGATCCCCCTATTCCTGACCCTATTCTAGTTAAACAAACCAACAAGTTAACTAGCAGTCAGCCCATGAGGCAGAAAAACCCCATGATGCAGATACCGTTATCTGACGCAGTCACACTACGGCACAGGAACGTGTTATCTGATTAGGTCATAACGCTTGCGATCTAATTAGACAAGCGATATTCCTCCAGCCCCTGATAAGGCATACGGAGTTCTCATAACAAATCAAACCTATGACAACCTGGGCAAAACCCTGCGGCCATTGTTTTGATTTCACCGAGAACTTTAGTAAAAGAATGTGCTAACGAGCAAGTCGTATGACATCTTTATTGACGTATCTATGTCCATCCTTACGTCAATCTCGGCACCTTAAAGGTATAAATATTACCGATCTTGCCATATGCAAACACACGCGTGGTGACGAGACGGAGCAGCCATACTTGCCGAAGCCGAGAGCAGAGCAGACCCCGCTGGCAGCAGCCCCGCCTTCCTGACGCGCTGAGAGACGCGCTGCTTTCTCCTGCTGAGAATCCAGCCCCGGCGTTTCTGGGCAGCCCTCGCAGGCAGCCTGGAATATCGAGACCAGAGAAAGAGATACCATTCCTCATTCATCCTAAATTCCAGGTACAGAACTGAATAACCCCTCACAGAGAATTCTTTAGTTATTCACTTGGCAAAAACAAACTTAACTTAAACTGTAACTTTCTACTCCCGCCCACGTATTAGGCTTAGGTCAGGTACACGGGGTAGGCGTATCTCGAAACACCAGTTGAGTACGTTTAGTCAAATGTATATGTGTATGTAAAATATATTTTATTCATTTTAAACATCATATGGCTTAGAAACCATATCAATGTTTTTACAGTATCATTTTATACTATTGCTTTTAATGTATGCACTTTACTTAGCTATAAGTATTGCAATAATATCGATCCATTTCTCTTGTACGAGAAAAGAGACTGATCAATAAATAACACCTTTTTATTGAACACGCCCGTCTCTTCCTTTTCTCTACATTCTGATGAGACTAAGAATGCACGTACTGACTGAGTAAAATAATTTGCCTTTTGTTCACACGACTCTCGAGATTGACTCTTGATTAGGGGAGAGCAAAGTTGTCATGTTCTATGGTTGTCAGAAACTAAATCCCTTCTTGTCTAATCAGGGAAGTTAATTCCTCCTTGAACATTCGAGAAAGTTTCTAGCGAACTCTGAGCTACGCTGGCAAACCCAAAACTTAAGTCTAGTATCGACAGTAGTAGACCTAGTTAACGTCTGGCCTAGGCCTTTACTGCTGTAGGTATTATTCCAATGCGCAGAGCCTATTGGGAAGATAGGAACTACACTACAACGCGTTTCGGGGTTTACTTCCTTTATCAAATGCCCCCCTGGTTCAGTTCGCCACTGTTGTTCACAGTCCCCCTCATTTTAAAGTGTGTCCTTCCCACTTTCTCAAGTAGTGTGGGTAGCCTGGAAAACACGGCCTGGATCCGCCTCTATTTCCACCAGTGGACAACATTTCCCAGCATGCAGCGTCCATCACGCGCTGGCGGCGGTCCCAGTAATCGGTGTAATTTTACCAGGTGAGTAACCGATGTGCTGTGTGATCAGGCGGGGATTTGCGGCAATTGTTCTGGGCACTTACTGTTGACAGTTACGATTCTCTCCCCCTTACTCGCACATAAATCCTTCGCAGAGCAGAGAACACAAATAAAGTAGAAGTGTTGCCCCATTCAGGTATGGACTGCGCATCCGCAGCAACATCCGATCCAGACTTCATGCGGGGCAGTCAGAGGGTCTTCCATGTAGCGACCCCCTTAACACTTGCGAGAGGTGCCCTCCTTACGTGCTTGCCACAGACACGCTATGTTTTCCCAAGAAAGTCTGCTCCAAAAAAGAAGTCTTAGGCGGCACTCGAGATTCGTGATGTCAACCATTCTTTATTGTTAAACCATGGGCATGACGCGTTTCGGGGTTTACTTCCTTTATCAAATGCCCCCCTGGTTCAGTTCGCCACTGTTGCTCACAGTCCCCCTCATTGTCCTTCCCACTGTCTCCAGTAGTGTGGGTAGCCTGGAAAACACGGCCTGGATCCGCCTCTATTTCCACCAGTGGACAACATTTCCCAGCATGCAACGTCCATCACACGCTGGCGGTGGTCCCAGTAATCGGTGTAATTTTACCAGGTGAGTAATCGATTTGCTGTGTGATCAGGCAGGGATTTGCGGCAATTGTTCTGGGCACTTACTGTTGACAGTTACAATTCTCTCCCCCTTCCTCGCACATAAATCCTTCGCGGAGCAGAGAACACAAATAAAGTAGAAGTGTTGTCCCATTCAGGTATGGACTGCGCATCCGCAGCAACATCCGATCCAGACTTCATGCGGGGCAGTCAGAGGGTCTTCCATGTAGCGACCCCCTTAACACTTGCGAGAGGTGCCCTCCTTACGTGCTTGCCACAGACATGCTATGTTTTCCCAAGAAAGTCTGCTCCAGAAAAAGAAGACTTAGGCGGCACTCGAGGTTCGTGATGTCAACCATTCTTTATTGTTAAACCATCGGCATGACGCGTTTCGGGGTTTACTTCCTTTATCAAATGCCCCCCTGGTTCAGTTTGCCACTGTTGCTCACAGTCCCCCTCATTTTAAAGTGTGTCCTTCCCACTTTCTCAAGTAGTGTGGGTAGCCTGGAAAACACGGCCTGGATCCGCCTCTATTTCCACCAGTTGACAATATTTCCCAGCATGCAGCGTCCATCACACGCTGGCGGCGGTCCCAGTAATCGGTGTAATTTTACCAGGTGAGTAACCGATGTGCCGTGTGATCAGGCGGGGATTTGCGGCAATTGTTCTGGGCACTTACTGTTGACAGTTACGATTCTCTCCCCCTTCCTCGCACATAAATCCTTCGCGGAGCAGAGAACACAAATAAAGTAGAAGTGTTGTCCCATTCAGGTATGGACTGCGCATCCGCAGCAACGTCCGATCCAGACTTCATGCGGGGCAGTCAGAGGGTCTTCCATGTAGCGACCCCCTTAACACTTGCAAGAGGTGCCCTCCTTACGTGCTTGCCACAGACACGCTATGTATTCCCATGAAAGTCTGCTCCAGAAAAAGAAGACTTAGGCGGCACTCGAGATTCGTGATGTCAATATATATATTGCACCACTGACATTACACAACAGAATCAAGAGTTCATGGTTAGCAGTGCAGAGTCTGACACAGGATGTAGGAAGCAGAAGCATAGGCAGAAGCTTGGAGGGTGTAGTTTGAGCGTGAAGCTTGTGTGGTTTGCAGCCGGTGAGGTGAGGCTGAGGAGAACGGTACCACAAGAAGCAAGTGGCAGCACAAGAGAAATCTGAGTCTCACAGGTGGCCAACCCAGGGGCTCCCAGTCCCCACAGGCCTCTGGAGCAGTGGCCCCCAGACTGCAGCCACGCTGACACCAGTCCGTCGCAGCTCTTGACTTCCACATCACTGGGGTAGCACACAAGTTCCCACAGTACTTGATGATTGCTAATGCCATTGATCAATATACCTGCCAAACAGGCACCCCTTCACCGCGATGGCACTTAGCATTCTGGGACTGTTGTCCCCCGCATTACTGCCAAACATTCCCACCGTGCCAGCTGGTGGGGTGCTGGTCGCGCCTAGCAGCACGGAGGCGCAATATCAGACAGAGACACATACGGTGCTGCAGCCAGCTCCCAGGAAGGGGAGGTTGTGCCAATACTGCCAGGACCTCCTGCATTGCTCGCAGGCCTGCGTCTGCCTTGAAGATCTGCAGAGCATGCATTGGAGATACTGAGACTGCATGACAATGGGCTGCAAGTAGAGAAGGTGGCTTATCCCTCATGGAGAGCGATGCAAGCCTAGGTCCAGAGAAGCTCCAAAGGAAGAAGGAAACTAGGATGGCAGAGATTGCTGAGCTCTGGCGCGGAGGGTGAAGTATGAGCTAAGGTAAGGCCTTAGAGCTGTGGCACACAACTGGTAGGTTCCAAGGTGGCCGACTTTAGGTCAGTGCCGCTTGTGCATTCCTTTTTAGAACACGTACCAGCTCCGTCTTTACCATTTTTACCACAATATTGCCACTATCTAATCCTGCCTTTGATCTCAGCATGTATGCTCAGTTTTGGGTGCAATACCTGCTGGGATACACAGCCATCCCCACTGGGCAACCACAGGCTAAGAATTGTCCACAAGAGCTCGAAACAGCCAACTGAGAACCATTGTAGTGATCCGATACGTTTAAGACACCATAAAGTATCTAACATGACACAAGGCTCAACTAATATTGGGTACTGTGTGCTCATGTCTCTCCCAGAAGGCAGTGAATGATAAAGGGTTATTTGTAGCCACAGGAGGAAGGCAACATCGGCTCTGGCTTTTACTGTGAGATGACTGGGATCGGGCGCCGCATAAATCAACAGGAGGTGGGTCCTCCTGACGCCCATTGGAATAACTTGGGGAAAAAGATCCCAGCATGTAATTAGGGAAATCCGGGGTTCCAGTGGTGACCGAAAAGAGGAAAGGAAGACGTCAAAACAGCCAGGCCAGCCACTGGCACAGACACCTATATCGGTATCTCCACACTAAACTGCAACAATTGCACTCCTGGACTCCTCATGCTTCCCAAGGGAGGCCAATGAGGGGCTGCTACAGCTAAAGCTTACATTTAAGTTTACCTTCTTGAAAGACACTGGGGGAGTCTTATTTTCAAGCAATAAGAACATCCAAGGGCTTCCTGTTTCCCTAAGCCCCAGAGTACTGGCTCAAAACCCAGCTAGCCCCCGGAAGGCAGTGGGTTTAACATCCAGCGATAGTACCAGGATACTTACAGAAATCTATAAGTCCCCTGTTAAGCAGAATATATCAGATAACCTGGGTATGGTGCCGGTAGCTAGAGCCAGCCTGAGAGTCAAAATCAGCCCTTTATGCCTCGAGTTCATAGAACACTCTGAGCTGACCGAGGAAACAGTGATGAACAATGATATGCCTCTGACACTAGAAGTTTTCTTGCAGCCAGCACAGTCAACCGTTGGGGGGGCGGGACTACCTGCTACAGTTAATAAACCATCTTGAAAGAGGAAGAAAGGAAATGTCAAATGCTCAGAACTGACACACCGCTAGGGCGAGGAATGGGATCCCATGACAAGTGTTCAACTCCGCCGAGTCGTGGTTGCGATTATCCCTCCCACTGTGTTGAGCCCTCAGGAAACAGCTGACAATTTGGCTGGTACTGAAAACGAGGACTCATTAGCAGCTTTGAATGATACCTTATATCTCTACTCAAAGGAATGGTAGAGGAAGCTTGCCTCATAGGGCAATGAGGCACCAACAAACTCCAGCCCTAACCCAAAAGGAAGCAAAAACTCACAAGGGGCTTTATGGTCAACCATGTTAAGAATCCTGCAGAGCGCAGAATAGAGGTAATCAATTTTCACTCAAACAAAATGGACATACAAATTAGCCTCCTGAGTACTCTAGCAATGTACGTGTCAGGCATTGATGAGAAAATTGCAAACTGAAAATTGCAAACCGAAAGATGGCACAGGCTGACACACAGGGAATAGGGCAGAGGTGTGGCTGCTCTTCTGTCCTAGACAAGCTGTCAACACTTCCGGTGACAATGTCAAATCTACTGGTTGACCTCAAAGACATGACTAAAGACAGGCCCCAAATGAGGATAGTACCCCTGAACACTAAGGCAGGCCACTCAGAGGCACCACTTCCAGTGGAGTCAGAGGGGCTGAAGTGCGGCCACCTTTGCAGCTGGAACAATGAAGGCCTGGGGACTGCTGGATACAACACTGGGGTGGCACCTTCACCAATGGCACGGTCACCAGAATTTGACAAGACCCAAGAAAACATGGACGGACCACCAAAACAGAAGGGAGCAAGCAAAAAAAGGGTCACGACAAAAAGTTTCTCCGGACTAGCAGGTTGGTAGCCTACCCAGTCTTCAATAAATGACTCAGGCCACACTCCACTCCCAGGGACACAGATCTCTATGAAAAGCCATGCGAACAGATAGAGGTAACATCCTCAAGCTCATTTGGACAATGAATGGTATGAGGGGAGGCTGTCTCACATGATATAGTATAAATTGAATGTATTGACCCAGGCCCTAATCAGTAAAATGAATCAACAAAAGTGGTGTGGGCCTCTATTGAGATGGCTGAGAAGATCCAGCAGCCAATATATTCCAAGGCTGGGGGATTACCATTACACCATTCAAGGGAACAGAATATCCGCATGACCTGAGTCACAAAAAAAGGTTGACTTAAAATCGACCTGACTGAGAACTGTCTACTCTGTCCTGAGGAATGCAAGAAGCAAAACTGAATGGGCTGGAAGGGCCTGTGGCGGGTCTGCCACAGAACCAGAAATGGCACAGAGTGGGATTGGCTGTCTGGTGCCTTTAACACAACCAGACTTTTACAATGACATGTAATGACTGCTCTTACTACTGGTATTGACAAAGCTCTTAGGATTTGCTCTTTGAATATTAATGGCCTGGGCAATAGGTTTGAAGAACCAGACACCTACTAATACCTGCACACCTTCCATGTAATTCTCCTCTAAGAAACCTGGGCTCAGGTTGCATCTCATCTAGAGGGCTTTACAAGCTTTTATACGCCTGCAGTCAAGGCACACAAACATGACTGCAGGAAGGGTGGTCTGGCAATATACGTCTCAGCTTCAAACAATATTGAAAGCTTTGAGCAAGAAACTGAAGAAGCTGGCCTACAAATCGTAGTAATGAGTGTTAAGACTACAAACAGCCCGCCCAAGAAAATTATATGATAAACGTCTACAATCACCCCAGCACCACAACCAGGGCTAGGCTAATAGAGAAGCTGACTGAGACAATCCTGGCTCTAAGGCTAAATTAACAAGACTATGAAACGATAGTTACAGGTCACTTCAACATGTGGCTAATGAGCAAGCTGCCGAAAAAGGAGGTCACGACGGACCATGAAGGCCTGGATGATACCAACTCAGGTGGCCCATAGTGGCAAAAAGAAGATAGGAGAAGTCAAAGCTTACAAGGAAACCTAGATCATTTAGGCCATAGAGCATTAAACGGTCGGTACAAACCCAGCAAACCACACGAGCCTTAGTTTCTGTCCAGATCTTGTGCATCACTCATTGACTACACATTTCACATTTGTAAGTCTCTCACTACTGCTGGTTGTAAGTGCTTATGAGTTGGGAAAGAAATCGGAAAGCAACCTCCGGTTCCAAGAAATAATTCTAGGCTTAGAAGCACATGTACCCACAAAGGATAAGGGAACTCCAGGTTACACAATCAACCTCAAACGCATAAAATTGCACAGTCGCCTCCCTAATGGCACTGGAACATACTGCCAAACTATTTTTGATTAATTATACTTCTGAGACAACTGGTGAAACTCCACTGATCAGCAAGGAAACTCGTAAATTCGACTGACAAACCAGTCAAGTTAGTCTCAATAAACAGGCAAGACCAAGAGAATAAAGTCAACTCCCTACACAGGAGAGAGTGTAGCCCCATGATCTGGATGGCCAAAAAGGAAGTCAACTGCCTCTGGCGAGCCCTCAAAAGGTCACCTATGGACCCTGTCATTCAGAAAGATTTCAGTGCTTCAAGGAAACAATTAAAAAGGGCAAAATGGCAGCTTCAGAGGGTGTCCCAGGATTTGTCCCTGGCTAAGCTGCTGCATGACACAAGGGAAAACAACTCCAGCTCCTTTTGGCAAACAGTAAACAAATCAACAGGCACCTCCTGAGAGTGGCCACATCCAACAACTCTGAGACAATCTGGTATCATTTCTTGAGCCATTACTATAATCAAGGGGCACTAAAGAAACAACAAAGGTACAAATTAGATTACCTGGACCAAGCAAGCACATCTCAAACCTCATAAAGGGAGAAGGCCCCAGAACTAGCCAAGCGCACAATCAGCCCTTGCACCGTGCAGAGGCAAATTGCAAGGCAACATAGGGAAGGTGTGCCAGGCCGGAATGGACTTCCACCTGCCATTTACAAGGAAGACCAACTTTTCTGGACAGCTCAATTTGCCCCATTCAGCTCCATAGTATTCCTTCCTAATGGAGAGGTTCAAATCTTGCCCCAAAATAAAAGGGGGTATAAGGGAGACCCCTTAAATGACTGTTTACTAGCCTTAATTGATAACAATGTAAAATACTACGCAGAAGTTCTGTTGGAGAAATTACAACTTTGGGCTGAGGCATACTCCATTTTTCCTGTAAATCAAACCGGCATTACTGAACAAACAAGGACCACAACAAACATTATGGTTCTTTTGTTGCTGATTGATTCAATAAAAATGAATACAAACCCTGTCCATCTTGGTTTAATTGATTATATATCTGCTTTTGATACAGTGGATCGGGGTAGGCTCTGGAGGAAATTGACAAACCTAAATATGCCAAATGGTTTATTAAGAGCCCTGGAAATACTGCACACAGACACCTGGATTATTATCAAGGGAAGGGATGGCTCCGATTTATCAAGGAAAATAAAAACCACGCAAGGGTTGAAACAGAGATGTGTTTTGGCCTCAACCTTGTTTAACCTGTTCCTTGAAGACCTCACACCCTCACTAAATAAAGTGAACTCACACTCACCAAAAGTGGGGGGCTTTCAGTTTTTGAATCTACTGTATGCGGATCATTTAGTCCTTGCAAACAGAACCAAGGTCCACCCACAGCGCTTGTTGATTGAAACCCTCGCCAACTGTGAAAACCAGAAAAAATATATAAATATATTAGCAGTGTAAAGAAAAATGGCACAGAAGCATACCCAGCATCTGGGGGATGAAAGAATTGAACCAGTAAAAAGCTTCAAGTACCTTGGAGTTTATTTCAATGGGAATGGAAGCTATGGCGACCAACTAGAGGCAATCAAGAAGAAGGGCAAAGAGTTGGCCTTAGGTTTAAGGTCTCTTTGGAACAAGCTTAAAGACAGCACACTTACCCCCATTATACAGGTTGCACAAGCTAAGATCCTTCCTATCTTGACATATGTGAGTGAGGCTCTAGGCTCTCAGGGGCAGGGACAGTGCGAATCTAAACAAAATGATTCTCAAAATATACAGGTGAATTTCCAAACTACCTCTGAACACATCACCTTCTCAAATAAGGCTGGAATGTGGTATCACCAAACAGTCTATGGCTCATAAGGCGGCCTTTGTGTCCTGTTGCCACAAGTTTAGGAAGGCCCCAGAGGGCCCCTTTGATGGCCACCTCTGGTAAGAACTGGAACTCAGGCCGAGCTCCCTGCACGTGTCTATGTAAACCAGTCCTTGTGTTCACAAAGCTTAAAAAATGCCTGGGGCTTATAACTAGGCCACCGGGAGCTTAGAAAATTGACCAAATCGAGTGCACAGTTGGTATCATTGTTTGAGGATAAAGAAATACAGTCTAAACGTAGTCATGGGTGAATGACACTTTACAACTATACCAGGTTAAAATCACAGGGCTACCCTTGCGAAACCTATTGTAATCGGGCCAAGGTGCATTTCATGAAGCACAGACTGGGTTTATAACCATTATTAAAGCACTCCTCCCATGCAGGAGAGGGGCAGGGAAAGCCATTTGCCGGTTATGCCTGCAAGAACTGGAGAACATCGTCCATGCCTTATGACTGTGCTACACCAGTATGGGGGAACTATGTGAGATTTTGTGCAGGAAGTGGAGAAACCGGGCATAAGGTCATGCAGGGAGGCGGTGCTGCCCTGCTTTAAACCTACGGATATCAGTCTAGACAATGCCATGATCAAATTCCTTCAGATATTTGAAAAGGGTGCTGCAGAGTAGGGAGTAAGTAGGCGGTGGAGATGCAAGAGCTACTTGAGAAGTCACCAGTTGAGAATGAACACTCTTAAACTCTTGCAATTGCCCATAGCTATGCTCAAACCAAAGGCCCAATACTTGAAGAAAGGAACAATCACACTTCAACTTTGAACTGCACCCCCTTGACGACTACTCTATCAGTTTACTTACCCCTTTTTTCCAGCAAGTAACATTATCTTTATTTGTAAAAAAAGTGTTTTTATGAACTGATAGCTTGCACTTTAATATTTTATTGCTTACTAATACTGCACCAGAACAGATCTTATATTTTACTTTTTAAATTAACATTAAATGCTTTTAAAATGGATTTGTTTTTACCCTACTGCTCTGAAATTAGTCGTTGTATGTGCTTTGTATAGGTGTTTAATCATGTATTTTATTGCAACGATGTTAATTAATCATGAATTAAAGATATACTTACTTAAAAGAGTTCATGAGCTTGTCTTTGACTTCGATAAAAAAAGCTTCAAAATTAACAGAGTCTTGAAATCAGCTTGCTGTTTGGTCACAAAGAGGAAAAAGTGGTGAGGTGCAGACGGATAGGTGTTAATAGGACATGAGAGTTATGGGAGACGTGTCAGTTTTAGGATAGGTAGGCAAGGCCGAGTGAAGTTGGGTGTAAAATACAGAGGTGACATGAACCAGTGACAAGGATAGTGAAAAGAGGGAAGTGCTGCAGTAGCAGGGCTTAATATACAACGTGTTAAGTTCTCTGAAAAGGAGAAGCAGCTCCAGAAGTGAAATGAAATTAAAGGGCAAACAGCAGCATAGCTTTGGTGTGGGACATGGGTCTGTGGGATTAGCCCATTCTCTGTGAGGAATTTGGGGCTGGTTCTACCCATACCCACGGTAAACAAATGGCTACTCTGTGACATGTCACCCCTCATTCAATTCGATTAGCTGAGACACAAAGAGAAGAAGAAAGATTAAGGCCTCAATTACGATAGGGCACACATTAGGCGTGTGCAATTTGTGCATGGTTACGAGTAAGACACCTTGAATTGTACAATGTCACGTGAAATGCTTATGCTATTCCATGCTGGGGTGCACAAACATGGCATGTGCTTTGTTTGGTCCCACGATTTGCAGCATGTTTCACCTCGCATAAATCACAATAACAAACACCCACAATTTGCAAACAAATCCTAATTATAAACTCACTCTTAATAGAGACATGAGAGAGATACAAAAGGGAAAACACATTTTATATTTTGCAATTAGTCACCCCAGATTAACTAATTTGTTAATGGTGCATCAATATGTATCAAACAATTCAGTGAGTCACAAAATTTCAAGTAGTGGAGACATTTATTTGTATTTGTATGTATGTGGTATTTATGTTGCACCAAAAGGTAGCAGAGCTCTAAACACAGGGCAAGGCAAAGACATAGTCAGTATATGAAGGGAGGGCTGACAAGTTTTTTTGACATTCACAATTGCTACAATTCATAAAGTTTGCAAAGTTTCTGCCCAGTTAAAATTCCTCATCCAGCATATTCATTAATAACACGTGATTGAGATGGAAACATTTTGCAGACATTTTCCCTGCAAGTTTACCTTATTCCATTTTTTTCTTAGCACAGGGACGAATGCATGTAGGACGTTTCTCCCCATTTGCCTTTTTTGATTTAAACTAACAGAATAGTCGGTTCTCTTCTGTCTCAATACTTGGGTCTCTTCTCCCCAGTTTTTATCCTCTCTGTGCCACTTTTCACACTTCTTTACCGTATAATTTTCTGTGCCTTTTCTCCCTCTTCTCAGCCTCTTTGTGCCACTTTCCCACATTTGTTCCTCTTTCCACTGTTTTCCTCAGCCTCTTTTTGCTGCCTCCTTCTCACTTGCTCTTTCAGCCTTTTTTGCAGCTCCCACAGCTGCGCCAGTTTCTGCTACACACTCACCTCTCCCCTCCTGCAACCTCTTCCTGCTTCCCCCACTCCTTACCAGCTCTCCTGCTTGTCTCCTTTCAGTCTCTTTTTCCCGTGCCTGCTAGTCACACTCACCTTCCCCGCATTCCTCCCCCTCCTAGGACTTACCTAATGGCAGCTGTGATACAATCTGGCATGGAGCGTGTGCAGCGGGTGCGCCGTGCCAAAGGCAGGCCCATATGCTCCCGTCCACACCTGGACCATGCTTAGCACCACAAACCCAGGTCTGATCGGCCCCCGCCACTTCACCACTGCAAGCCTTTGCTTGCTTGGCCCAGCAGCAGCACACCCAGACACATCCCCCATGCACCAACAACTTTACTGCCCACTCGTGCAAATGCCACACAAAACAGCAAACCAGCACTTCAACAACCACGTGCATGCAACATCTGCTCACTCAGCAAACACACCACAGAGGTCCGGGATCTCTCAGCAACAGCGTGCCAGATCTCCTCTTTCTCACAGAAACCTGGCACAACCCAACGTCAGTACCGGGCATTGCTGTGGCTATCACAACAGGTTACACGATTGTATGCCAGGCCCACCCTCACAAGCCAGGAAGAGGACTCACAATCAACCATAAGGACACCATCAAATGCACCACATCCATGGACATCAATACCCCCTTCATAAAGCACATGCACTCCAGTCTGCAAATGGACAGCAGCTGCACCCTGAAAGGCACCCTCGCATGTCAACTACCAGGACCATGAACAAACTCAAGCAACCTCATCACAGACTTCATTGCTCCATTCACCATCAACTCCAAGGACTTCATACTAATTGGCAACCTCAATTTCTACCTCGAAGTCCCAATAGACACCTGCTCAACAACCCTCCTCAAAAGCCTGAACAACATTGAACTCACTCAGCTCATCACAGACCTTATCCACATTGCAGGACATACTCTGGTTCAAATCTCCACCACCAATGACAGGATCACAAATTACCCCACCTCAGCACTCACATGGACTGACCACTCCATCATACACTTCCAAATCACCACACCATGAGTCAAGGCTCCCACCAGCATCAACCTTCCCAGCCAGAGGTGGTACAAAGTAACAGAGGCTGACTGGCTCAGCATCCTCAAAACAGACAAACCCAACACCACCAACAACTTCAACAAGGACCTCACCAACTTCAACGAATTGATGAACACCTATGCAGACTCCCTCACATCCATCATAAACAACAGACAAAGAAGAACCAACAAACAAGCCAGCTGGAATGCAAATGACCTCTGGGAATATAAAAGCCACTGAACGCAGCTAGACAGAAAATGGAAGCCCAGTCACAATGCAGATGCCAAAATCACCTACAAGGCTACACTCGTGAGCTACTCCTGAGAGACACAAAAAGAACGGCACTGACCAAATGCATAGAGGCTAGCTCCAACAGCTGCAAGGAGATCTTCTTGATTGTCAAAGAATTCCCCACCGCCCAGGTTGCACCCCACACCATAACAACATCAAAGAAACACTGCAACAACCTTTTTAAATTCTTTCGTAGCAAAATAGAAAAGATCTTTGGCAAATTTGAACAATAATCAGACCCCAAAGATCTCATTGCCAACCTGACCACCATCAACCAAGACAAACACCTGACTGAATGGAAAACAGTCACTGAAGAAGACACCACAGCGATCATAAAAAAAGTACACTTGGGTGCCTCTACGAACCCATGCTCCCATCACATCTACAAGTAGGAGAGACAAGGGTTAGGGGGAGGCCAGAAGGGTCCTCAAGTAGCCTGGGCTACTACTATTATAAGCGCAGCGTTAATCAGATAAGGTTGTGCAATGGAGTTCAGACGGGACTGGATACGCAATACATGCTGGGACACAAAGTTTTAACTCGTTTACCACGGCTGCAATTCCGTCATGGTGTGGCTTGTTTAATGAGTGGGCGGGTCACGTCGGCCAACGGACGTGCACAGCACTACGAAGGTAGTGTGTGCGACAGCCGTTGGCCGACAGAAACACGCAAAGGGTTAAATGCCAACACATTTATTAACATCATAAATGGAATATCATTTACTATTTCAGGTAATAGTTCTGGTGCTCACACAAGACGTGAAAGTGCATGAAAGGGGGGGAAACATTAGTGACAATTAAAAGTTATATTGCATTAACAACAGCATTGAACAAAACTATCAATTAAATTCAATTGCAGTAGCGGAGTTTTGGTTGTAATGGTGGACGGTGTTTCGATCTCGTTATAATGAGATCATCATCAGGACAACAGAGTGTGAGCAATTAGAATCTATTAGGGGGGGAAAAAACAGAAGTCAAAAACAAAGGACCCTGAGCATAAAATTAAAATAATTATATACAATGCGGTGAATTCAGCAACTGAAACAGCAAATTAAACGTGATTAAATCACCGGATAAGAGTGGCTAGTAAATTCCAGCTTCCTACTGAAGAATCAGATGGGGGCTAAGATGTGAATGCCCTTAATAGGACAGGGGGTCCAAGTCAAATGAGCCAATAGTAGGAAAATAAGGGGAGGACAGAATACATCCTATCCGGTTGAACTCCTAATAGTCAGTGAGCGCAGGGAGAGAAGCAGCGCCTACGAGAACGCTAGCGCAAGAAATGCAAACTATTTGGTTTACAAGCTTACTTACAGGGTGTCTGAAGATTGAATCAAGGGGGCATAATATCAAGGGTGGCGATAGTGACTTATCGCCACATTAGCGGCTGTTTTCGGCCGCTAAGCGGTGATAATTCTATCGCCCTATTAGCAAGCTGTCGCTAACAGCAGTTAGCGACAGCTTGTAGGCGATAGCGAGCGGTTTGGGGCCCGATTTGTATGTCAGCGATATTTATCGCTAATGACATGTAAAGTGGGCGTACCCAACCTGTTAGCGACTAAAAGCAGTCGCTAACGTCACTATGGCCTATTAGCAAGGCAGGCGTAGTGATGGAAATATTCGCGCTAAGCGCGAATAGCTCCAAAAACTAACACCTGCCCAGACCAGTTCTGAGCCATGTTATCCAATGGGAGGTGGATAACATGGCTAAGAGCATTTAGTCGCTAATGCGTGAATATCGCTGTATTCTCAGCGATATTCACGCATTTCGCCACTCTCGCCGGAAAATGTATTGCTTTGGAGATAAACGTTGCTAATAGCAAGTTATCTCAGCGATAAATTTCGGCGATGCTCAGCGATGAAAAAATCGTCGCTAAGCCTATTTAGCGATAAATATCGCTACTTGTTGGTAATATGCCCCACAGTTCCTAGGGCGGGAACTCGAGGCATAGATAGTTAGTGAGCGCTAGAAGGGAGGGGTAAATGAGGTAAGTGGCTAATTGGCATAACATTCAAGACGTGTGGACGCAGAATAAAGAAAGTAAATTACTGATGGGAGTTAAGTCCGTAGTAACAATTAAGGTTGGAGGGATGGGCGGCGTGAACCGTAGAGGCCACATGTGATTGAAGTCTGCAAGTTAAAAATGAGTTTTGAGAAAGGGGGTGGGGATCGTGAGTTGGAGCGCGAAAAGGCAGGGGAGAAAGGACTTACTTGCAGGGCCACAAGGGGCCACAGGAATTCGAAGCGGGGACCCGGTTTACTCGTGCAGCAGAATACTGCGAATAATGTCTGGAAATAGAGGAGTGAGTAATTGAATTAAGAGTCAGCAGGGCAGGGAGGATCAGAGGGAAGAGCTGGGAAGCATTCTGCTAGCTACTTACTCGAAGGCCAGGTTCTGACTGCAGAGGATGCACGTGAAGCAATCAGCGTCATTTATTTATTTATTTATTTGAGCAATTTTTAGAGCGCGCAAATACCCAAGGGTGTCTCGGCGCTGTAGTTGCAGAACTTCCAGTGGATCGGGGAGTATTGGATTGGATTCATGGTTACTGTACCATGCAGAGGCCTATTTGACTAGCGCGCTGTGACTGTGCGCATGGGCAGTGGGAGCACGTCTGCTAGTGAGTGGGCATGCAGTGCAGTTACCGCACTTGAAATGACCTGTTACAGTTGGTATACCTAGGTAGGACTGAACTGTACTCTCATTGCGCTTTGGTTTATGCACCCTCACCAAATGGTCCTTAATGCTATGACCCCGTTTGAATGAGAACAAGGGGGCCTCATTAGTGATATTGATTGAAGTGATGAGGGGGCCATTGTTTTTTAATCAGTTTGGTTATTTTGTTGCTTGCAGGACAGAATGTGGTAACGCAAACAATGCGCAACAATTTTTTCTTTGGTTTGGCCTCCAGTAAGTGTTCCCTGTGTGTGTACCATGCACGTTTCATCAATCTTTTTACCTGGCGTCTTGGGTAACTTATGAGTTTGTCACAAAGGGAGTCTGCTTCCCTAAGATAGTCTTCTTTTAGTTTGCAATTTCTACGGATCCTTTAAGAATTTCCCATGGGGGAGGCCATCCCTAAGTGCTCAGGGCCGGACTGGCTCCCGGGCAGGTGTGTGTGCTGCCGAGCTGGGGGCTAATTTCTCTGTGGTGTGGGCTTATTTCATTGATGGGGACCTGCGCGCGCTTTGAAATAAAAAAAGCGAAACGAATTTTGTTTTGCACACTCAACGAAATCATCCCCCGGTAGTCAGTCCGGCCCTGTAAGTGCTCTAGGGTGCGCACTTTTGTAGTGGAGGAGTGCATTCCGCTCCATGGGTTTCCTGTATAAGGTGGTGTAAAGCCCTCCCTCATTTGGTTTGACATAGACGTCCAGGTAGTTAATCTGTATGTTGCTTGAGCTGTAAGTAAATTTGAGGTCTAGCTGGCAGCTGTTAAGCCATGTACAGAAGTTTTCTAGTTCAGTTGTGTTACCTTGCCAGATCATCAATCAATAAATCTGGGTTTGTAAAGCGCGCTACTCACCCGTGAGGGTCTCAAAGTTGGATTTTGGTCGTAGTCTTGTTGTGTCATTGTTGGGTGTAGACTCTTTGTTAAGAAAAAAGGATTTAAATCTTACTTTTCTAAAGAGTTGAAAAATCTCTGTTTGTATGTGGAACCAGTCAGGTTCTTCAATAAGTACATAGGACAATCTTTTACTGAGTAGCAAGATTTTGGTGGAGCTCAGCCCATCACATCTACAGCATGGGAGGACCCCAATCATCAACACCCTCACCCACATCAACAACACCCTCCATCAAATCGTCAACATCCCAGAAGACTGGAAACATTCAGCAGCCAAACCCTCCTCAAAAAACCCTCGACCAACAACCTCGAACTCCAGGACCTACTGGACCACACCCAATCAGCATTCTGTAGTAATCATAGCACAGGAACGCCATTCATCACAGCTACAGGCCAGACCTGCACCATACAGGACAATAGAGTGACCACAGCCCTCATAATACTCAACCTCTCTGCTACCTTTGATACAGTGTCCCACCATACCTTCATTGGAAAACCACACAATGGAGGCTTAAATGACCGGACTTCAACTGGATAAGCTCTTTCCTCACTAGAAGAATATAGTGGGTCCGACTACCACCCTGCACATCAGAGTACTCATACGGGGGGGCACACCTTTGATTTGATATTCGCCACGGAAGACTTGCTGAAAGAAGTGGAAGTCCTTCCCATAGGCTGGTTTGATCATTATTTGATCAAATTTGCTGTAATGTGTATTAAACAGAATGTTTCTGGCAGGAAGGAGATTAGCCGCTTCCTCAGCAGGGACTGGAAAGGTCTGTTGAGGAAAGCTAGTACTGCCCCTGTCTTTCTTTTGAGGGCTTGTTTGAGCCAGGGAAACATGTGCAGGATAATTATGCTGCCTTCTGCTCTCACATTACGGACCATCTTGACCTGATTGTTCCTCAAAAAATGATGAGAAGAGACGGTAAACCCTCTGCCCCCTGGTACAACACCGCTTTGAAAAATTTAAAACTTGCTTGTAGACAGGCTGAGTGGAGTTGGAGGAGAGGGTACTCTATCGCAGATAAGGTTATATGGAAAGAGAAGATTAGTAATTATCTCCTCCAAAGCAGAGTAATTTGCCAATGTAATTCTGAAGGCCTCTAACAGCTCTAAAAGCATTTTTAAAGTCTTAAATGACATAGCTAATCCATCCTGCACAAACAACAAGACTCTCCCCACGCAGGAGTTGTGTGACTGTTTGGCTGTCTTCTTTGATAACAAGATTAATACTATCATCAAGGGACTTGAAGAAAGCAGTCTAGCTGATATGACTACTGGCCATTTATTGGCCAGGCCGGAGGGCTGGAGAGTGATAATGGAGACTGCGGCTCAGCCGCCTCGTTTGGACCATTTTGACCCTCCTTCCCTGAGGTGTTTGAACAAACTGCACTTAGTGTGTCCTCTGGCTCACCTTTAGACCCTCTTCCACATAGGGTCTGGAAAGCGCTGGGTGCTGAACTATTTCCCCCTCTCAGACAGCTGTGCAATCAATCCTTGAACAGTGGGGTAGTTCCCTCCTGCTGGAAGCAAGCAATCGTCTCCCCTTTATTGAAAAAGCCCTCATTAGATCCAGCCTGTCTTAAAAACTACAGGCCAATCTCACTTCTTCCCTATCCAGGGAAGATTGTAGAATGTCTTGGGAGTAGAGCACTCTCCCAGTTTCTTGAGGGTAATGATCTACTGGATGAGTTCCAGTATGGATTTCGGCCAGGGCATGGCACGGAGACTGCTTTGCTGACCGTGCTTGACGATCTTCATTTGCGTGCAGACAGGGGTCAACATGCCATCTTGATCCTATTAGATCTGTCTGCCGCTTTCGACACGGTCAACCATTCGGTCCTCCTGAAACAGCTGGAAGACATTGGGGTAGTTGGTCAGGCACTAAAATGGTTCCATGCCTATCTATCTGACAGACGTCAGGCTGTGACTCTCCATCCTTTTCAGTCTGAGTTTACTAAGGTCCATCATGGTGTGCCGCAGGGATCTGCGATTAGCCCCATTCTTTTTAACGTTTACATGCATCCTTTGATGGACATTATTAGATCTTTTGGGTTAGGGGTAGTTAACTATGCAGATGATACCCAGCTGACTCTTTCACTGGAAGGTGAACAGCCTACCTCCTTGGAGAACTTTTATAACTGCATGCGGAATGTGGCTCAGTGGCTAAGAGATAACTCTCTGCAATTTAATGCAGACAAAACTGAAATTCTCTGTATTCAGAATGGGAGAGTGCCACTGCATCTTTCGGCTGACTTCTGGCCTATTCATGTGGACCCCCTATTGCTACCGTCCAAGTCTGTTCGTAACTTGGGGGTCCTATTTAATGAAAAGTTGACTCTGGAGACACATGTCAGTAAGACCTTGGGGTCTTGCTTTTCCGTTATTAGGGCTATGGGGAAGATTCTTCCTTAGCTCCCTGCCCTCTGATAGTCAGGTGACCTGGTCAAGGCTTCGTACACAAATCATTTTCTACAAATGCTAATTTGTGCATATGTTAATTAATTATTTTTGTTGTTGTTTAGTAAGTGTCTCCTGAACTATTGTTAGGAATACATATTGACTGCCCCTGGTTCAGGTTGCTAGGTTGCCCCTGTAGTTGTTCACGACTCTGATAGTCAGGAGCATTATTTTGAGTAGATTAGACTACTGTAGCTCCCTTCTGCTGGAATCCCCTAAATTCTTGACTGGCAGACTACAGAGAATCCAGAATATGGCAGCTAAGTTGGCCTTGTCACGTCCTCGACACTCCTCTCCTTCTCAGGCCCTTGTGGAGCTGCACTGGCTCCTTACAGTGCAGAGAATTTATTTCAAATCACTCTGTGTTGTGTTCAAAGCGCTTCATGGATTGGGCCCTATACCACTGCAGAGTAAATTCAGTTGGTATGTTCCTCCCCATTGTCTTCGATCCTATTCAGTCTTCTTGGTGAAAGTTCCCCGGACCAGAAGAGTCAAGCTGGGGGGTCAGGCCTTCAGTGTTGCGGCTGCCATACTTTGGAACAAGCTGCCCCCAGAGCTGCGAAGCTGAATGATCTTTTACCATTTCCTAAACAAATAAAAACTTGGCTCTTCCCTACAAGCCAACGGCTTTTCACTACCTCCCTCTTTTAGCGCCAGGATGCCTGTTGGGTTACAGTGCACTGTACAATTCTGCTTACAATTACAATTCAAGAATCTGATCTGCGCCTCCAGGGCACATTGCTTAGCACAACTCTAACCAACATCTACATGACACCGCTCATCAACATCATCAGATCACAAGGCATCTGCATCATATCCTACACTGGATGTATGACGTTACAACGCATACTTTTACAACACCTACCTTTACATCGCAAGTTTTACAACGCATACCATTACAACGCATAATGCTTTTAGGCACTGGATAGTGAATAGTTTAATTTACTATTCCAACTCCAGTCCCCGTGGATAGTAGGGAAGGTTATTGGATAGTAAATTATCCTATTCCCTATCCTAGAGCGCCCCCCAGAGCAATGCGTTGTAATAGTTTGCGTTGTAAAAGTTGCGTTGTAATGGTAGTTCGTTGTAAAAGTGTCGTTTTAAAGGTCGTTCCCCCCTACACTGATGACACCCAGCTCATCCTTTCTCTGACAGAAAAGTGCACCAGAACGAGCTTCTCCTACTGCATGATCAACGTCGCACACTAGATGACATCTAACTGCCTGAAACTCAACTCCGACAAGACGGAAGTGCTGAACTTCTGAAATCAAAACGCTCTTTGAGACTCCACCTAGTGCCCATCATAGCTCAGACCTACACCAACCTACCAAGCCAGAAACCTCGGAATTTACCTGTACAACAAGCTCAACGTTACAGCACTAACCAACACAGTCAGCTCCTTCTTCTTCTTCCATATTCTCCACATGCTCCACAAGATCTTCAAATGGCCCTCAACACCAAACACACCGTCACGCAAGCCATCATCAACAGCAGATTAGACTACAGCAAAAGACTCTACACCAGGCTCTCCAACCATCTCCTACACTGACTTTAGCCCATCCAGAACACTGCAGGGCGACTCATTCTTGACCTCCCACAACACACCCACATTTCACCACACCTTGGAGGGCACCACTGGCTCCCCATCTACAAATGCAGTCAATTTAAACTCCTCATGCATGCATACAAGGCACTACACAATGCTGAACCAACATACCTGAACAACCACATTTATTTCCACCAAACACATATGTTCAGCATCACTCTCACTCAGACACACACCCCACATCAACAAAAGCAGAACAGGTTGAGCATTCTACTATATTGCATCCAAGATTTCCCTTAAAACATTAGGCGCTCCGCCTCATTTTTTGAATTCCACATGAAGCTGAAGACCTGACTCATCAACAAATTTTGTGGGGCGAACACCCAACACCATTGGTCTAATACCTACACGCCTGGTCCAGCACCTGGATACCATCACGGGTGATTAGTTGCACCATACAAATCAACATACCATAATTGATTTGCCATGCAAACCTCTGGAAAGTGTACAATTTTGCAACTTTGTGAAGTTCTCCATTGACTTTCAAACACATTGTGTGGGGAAATAAATTCCGGATTCTAGGAGGTGGGACAGCAAGCAGGGATTTATGTGCATAGGACTGATGTTGAGCCAGCCAAATTGTGCTTGCCTGCACCTCCTGGCAAAGTGATAGAGTGGGTCTATCAGTGATGCTGTTGATGTAAAACAAGGTCCTCATATGGCAACGTGGGAAACTGTGGTGAGAAGGAAATATGTAAAGTCACACAAAGTCAGGCAAGCGCTTGCTGATGCACATAGCATATACTATGTTTAATGGTGCATGCTATTGTGATAAACGTGGAGCTGTGATCTTTGATTCGGATTTCACCCACTAATCAATATTCCACTGAAGTAAAATGCTTTTCGTTTGTGTGGCATACCATCAAAGAACAAAGCAGAGCTAGACATAGAGACAATTTGTAAAGTGCATCTGCTTTTCTTAGCCTTACTTGCTATGGTAATCCCTGCTCCCTGGAAATATCCAGTAGGGTGGATATGGCTACTGGTGCCATCGCTAGGGAAAGGGGAGGAGTAAGCCATTTCTCTGTAGATATGGCGCTGTCCTGCTCTCTCCTTGTCATGCACAGCAGCGCAGCATTGTTTTCCAGCTGCTTAGGCTGACTTCTTTGAAACTCTACCCCACAGTTGTAAACCCAAACCTACCCAAGTGCAGAAAAACACTTTTCACATACCTTAATATAAATTATTGCTTGTAATAATACTAAAAGTTAAAACAAATTAAAATAGGAACAGAAAATTCTCAAGGTATCAAACCAATGTAAACATATTGGAAAATAGCATATAAAGGGAGCAGTTTGTACTCACTCACCTAATAAGAAATGTAGTCCTTCATGTACAAAAATTATATCTCATAGTCCCATAGTGCTTGAAAACAACAATAGTATATGAACAACTACTAATGTTAACCAAAAATGACACTATACAAGAACATTAGTGCCCAACCTCAGCAACCACTTTAAGAAGCAAGTGCGTCTGCCAACTCGCTCCCACTTAAATTAGCATGCCCATTGTCCACTATAGAAATTAGAGTTTACATTTGTATCATATATGATAGATGTAATAATGCTAAACTACAAAGATCAAAAGTATCTATCACTTGTTATTAAGTGATATCCAAATGTTACTCTGAAATCGCGAACAAACAGTAGTACACCCGATTATTGCAAGTTGGGTAGCTCGTACTCAAACACCTTTAACGTATCCTATTCTCGTATAAGGATCCATCTGAATCACGTTCACTGGATAGTAGTTCTGCAAGTGTGCCCTCCAGTGATACAGCATCCTACTTGGGTGCTATTTTAGCTCCACTTATATAGCAGCAATGATAGACTGTCAAGATCCGTATTTAGTCTAATGACTCTATAATTTCTTACCACTTCGCCGCACAGGAACAGAGATCCTTGGTCCCTAATCCCACCAAGGCAACAACCCAGAGCTCAGTAGCACGAGTCTCTAGTTTGTCTCCATCGGGGGAAGGGGGAAAGTTGACAAAATAACAAAAGAGAAGAGACAAGTCTTGGTTGGTTCCTCTCATCCTAGTCCGTCCTGCAGACTCCTATGGGACCGTGAACCTGAGGGAAAGGATTACAATTAGCAACAATACCTCTCTACTCTTTCTTTTTCCTAATCTTTTTCTTTCAATTATGCTCACCCACCATTTATCTCCAAGAACTAAGCCCCTCTTCTGGTCTAGCTGTTTGCTTCCTTGCTAGTTCTGCTGCTCGCGTCCAATTAGTTTCACCTGGAATTATAAGTCAACCTTTAATCGTTTTTCGTTTTAACCTTGACCTTTCCTCTTATTTTCTTATTTTTTCTTCTTTTATAGTGTTTTCTTTTTTAGTTCTATGAGTGATTCCTAAGTCAAAGACATATCTGTTAGTCACTACTCAATTATCAAGCCTATTCTCTTATTATCTTTTCTATGTACTTCACTTACTTCTCACTCGACTTCAGGAGACTTGACTTGTTATTTAACTGCTGGAACAGAAATCTCTGCTTGCCTGATTGTTGAATTTGGATGGCTACCATAATTCATATAGAAGGGGGAATAACCAGTGGAAGCATTCTTGGCATTATTATGGGCAAATTCAGCTGCCCACAGATAATCTGACCAGTTTCCTTCTTGTTTTAAAAGAAACAACCTTAAGTATTGTTCTAACTCCTGGTTTGCCCTCTCTGTCTGACCTTCTGTTTCTGGATGATAGCTGGTAGAAAACCTAACCTCTGTCCCTAGGCCTTCCATGAAAGACTTCCAGAAATTGGATATGAACTGTGAGTCTCTGTCTGAAATTACTATTTTGGGAGTTCCATGGATCTTTACAACTTGGGTACTGAAGTGGGTGGCTAACTGTTTAGCAGTAGGAACTCCTTTTAACGCTGTGAAGTGTGCCATTTTTGAAAATGAGTCCACTACCACTAAAATGGTGTTGAAACCTTGACTAAGAGGTAAGTCTGTGATAAGGTCTAAGTTGACTGTGTGCCATGGATAAGGTGGGGTGGGTAACGTTTGAAGTAAACCCTTTGGAGCCTGCCGTTCAGATTTTCCCTGAGCACAAATCTCACAAGTTTTCACGTACTCTTCTATATCTTTAGTCATATCAGGCCACCAATAGTGTCTCTTGATTAGTTCCTTTGTTTTCACTTCTCCTTTATGCCCTGCTAACTTCTCATCATGACATTCATGCATCACTTGCTGCTGTAGTTCCTTGGTGGGGATATACAAGGTTTCCTGGAAGTAGGGTAGTTGGTGAAGGATTTTTCTTCCATCTAGCTCCTTTACCCAATTTTGCATGGCCTTGGGTCTCATAATCTTTGAAATGCTTGTTTCTAGGTTGACTGAAGTGGTGACACCAATGATCCTTGTACTCGGAATAATAGATTGATTTTCCATGGGTGTCTTTTGATTTTCGGTGCCTATTCTGGATAGAGCATCTGCCTTTCCATTTTGTGCTGCTGTCCGATAAGTAATCACAAAATCTTAATCGACAAAATACAGTGACCATCTCAGTTGTCTTGGCATAAGCATTCGGGCTGTCTTCAAGAACTTTAGATTACGATGGTCCGTGAACACAGTTACTTGATGTTTTGCTCCCATGAGATGGTGTCGCCATTCCTTAAAAGCATCTTTTATAGCCAATAATTATTTTTCCGTGATGGTGTAGTTTATCTCCGCAGGAGTCAGCTTCCTTGACCTGTAAGGTACTGGATGCAACTGACCAGTTACCTTATTACGTTGGGACAGAACTCCTCCGATCGCTTGATCCGAAGAATCAGTCTCAACATAGAAGGGTTCCGTTGGATCCGCATGTTGAAGAATGGGAGCTGAGGTGAAACCTCGTTTCAAGGAGTTGAAGGCCTCCTCGGCCTCGCTCGACCATTCAAATTGAATTCCCTTTTTAAGCAGTCGTGTGAGTGCCAACATTTTTTGTGAGAACTCGCTGATGAATCTTCGATAAAAAGTTGCGAATCCAATGAAGCCTTGGACCTCTTTGACACTCGTAGGAGATTTCCAATCAAGTACTGCTTCAATTTTCCATTTATCCATGTGGATTCTTTTCAGGGAAAGGACAAACCCCAAAAACTCCACTTGAGGCACATTGAACGCACATTTTTCCCTTTTTACAAATAGCCTGTTTTCTCTTAGTTTCTGTAATACTCCTCTAACTTGTTCCTGGTGTTTATTTTTATCAGAGGAGTAAATAAGAATATACTTGCTGTACACTATGGCACATTGGTCGATGTATTCTTTCAAGACGTCATTAATGAAATTCTGGAAGGCAGCAGGGGCGTTGCACAGACCATAAGGCATGACTTGGTATTCGAACAACCTAAATCTTGTTCTAAAGGCCGTCTTCCATTCGTCGCCTTCCCTCATTCTAACCAAGTGGTATGCACCTCGCAGATCTAACTTGGTGTATATTTGTGCTCCTTTCACTTGGTCCAAAAGGACTGAAATCAGAGGCAGCGGATACCGATTCTTCTTTGTGATTTTATTTATCGCTCGGTAGTCGATGCAGGGCCACAAATCCCCTTCCTTTTTGGGCACAAAAAACAAAGGCGAGGATACCGGGGACTGCGAGGGCCGGATGAACCCATTAGCTAAGTATTTGTCTAAATATTCTTTCAAATGATGATGTTCTTTTTCCGTTAGGGCATAAACTTGACTGCAGGGTAAATTCGAGCCAGGTTCGATTTCAATTTTACAATCACAAACTCGGTGAGGAGGAAGTTGTTTGGCTTCCACTTCATTAAATACATCTTCAAAATCTCTGTATTCTTCAGGTATCTCTTGGGCATCAATAACACATATTGAAACCGCAGCTGAACACAAGGAATGAGCTGGGTTTAACTCTTGAGTTTTTTCTTTGTCTTCAAAGCAATTTTCAAGACAGTAATTGGAGTTCATTTCAATAGTTCTGGTACTCCAGTTGATCATTGAATTGTGTTTTTATGAGCCAGGGAAGACCCAGTATTAGCTGAAATTGGGGAGCATCAATTAAATTGAACTGAATTCTTTCTTCGTGCCCATCGTTAGAAATTAAATATATTAATTCCGTATGACTCACAATTGGACCAGAAGATAGATTAGTTCCGTCCACGGCTCTTACAGGCTCACTTTTGATTTTCTTTATCGCTTGTATCTCCACTTTATCTGCGAACTTCAAATCGCAGAATTTTCCGGTAGCCCCCAAATCAATCATTACCAAGACTTCTGTCAGTGTAATGTGTCTAAACTTGACCGTCATTGATAGGATTAAATGTAGTGCTGCGGACTGTAAAGTGTTGGCTACTCTATGTTCTTCTGGAGTCGTTTCTGGATTTGCACCCACCTGTTCAACTCCTTCCACAGGTGGTGCAATTAGTTTTCCTTCGGCTTGAAGGCTGACTTTGGTTTCTTCAGACAATTCCTGACAAAATGTCCTCCGGATCCACAGTACATGCACAAATTGCTAGGGCTTCTATTCTCTTTTTCTTCCTTCGACAAGGGGCCCCTAATAGTCCCTATCTGCATGGGTTCAGCACCCTGTTGTCCATCATTATTCCGACTACTGTCAGATCGCACTCTGTCAAACCTGGGAACCACCAACCTAAATTCCTTACTCCTTTCACCTTTTCTTTCTCCTTGTCGGAAATCTATCTGCAGTACCAAATCCACCAGCGCTGAGACTTCTGTGGGTCTATTGGGTATTCCAGCCAGTACATCTTTTAGTTCATCCCTTAACCCACGATAGAAGACTGCTGCTCTCTTGCTCTCGGGCCAGTCCGTTTCTACTATCAGTTTATTAAATTGGGCCAAGTAGGACACCAAATCTCTATTTCCTTGCTTCAAATCAAGTAGTTAGTTGTCTACTGCTTGGGATATTCTTCGCCAGTCAAAAATCCGAAGAAATTCCTGTTTGAACTCTTCATAGTTTTGCAACAGTGGGTCATTCCTGCTAACCAGGGGCATGGACTATGATGCTGCATCCCCACTCAAGTATGACAACACGAAGGCCACCCTAGATTGCGCGTCAGGAAAAATTGAAGGGCGGCACATGAAATGTAAGGAGCATTGTGTGATAAATATTTGCGCCTTTTGCGGGTCTCCACTAAATCGTTCTGGGGCCGCTAATGGGATAACTGGGGACAAGGAATGAATTACCTGAGTGGTCGTGCTACTCGTACCTTCCGAGGTGGGATCTAAGGCATTTTATCCTGAACTAAATGGTTGTCTTAATCTCTGTGACAGTTCTGCGGTCTCTTTTCTTGAATTAACTATCTCTTGTCTAAGACTCTGATTCTCCTCCCTGACTGCGGCTAACTCCTTTTGAATGGTATATAACACAGTTCCTAAGGTCTGTAAGTTTATCCCCTCCGTCATCTCTGTTCGGGTGCAAAATGCAACTTGGGCACTTCACTCTGTCAAGATCCGTATTTAGTCTAACGACTCTACAATTTCTTACCACCTCGCCGCACAGGAACAGAGATGCTTGGTCCCTAATCCCACCAAGGCAACAACCCAGAGCTCAGTAGCACGAGTCTCTACTTTGTCTCCATGGGGGGAAGGGGGAAAGTGGACAAAATAACAAAAGAAAAGAGACAAGTCTTGGTTGGTTCCTCTCGTCCTAGTCCATCCTGCAGACTCCTATGGGACCGTGAACCTGAGGGAAAGGATTACAATTAGCAACAATACCTCTCTACTCTTTCTTTTTCCTAATCTTTTTCTTTCAATTATGCTCACCCACCATTTATCTCCAAGAACTAAGCCCCTCTTCTGGTCTAGCTGTTTGCTTCCTTGCTAGTTCTTCTGCTCGCGTCCAATTAGTTTCACCTGGAATTATAAGTCAACCTTTAATCGTTTTTCGTTTTAACCTTGACCTTTCTTCTTATTTCGATATCTTGAAATTACTCACTTCACTATTTAGACGCTCTCTTATTCTTCTTTTTTCTTCTTTTATAGTGTTCTCTTTTTTAGTACTATGAGTGATTCCTAATTCAAAGACATATCTGTTAGTCACTACTCAATTATCAAGCCTATTCTCTTATTATCTTTTCTATGTACTTCACTTACTTCTCACTCGACTTCAGGAGACTTGACTTGTTATTTAATCTGGGTTTCTATTTATAACGCCTTCGATATATTTATATCTTGTTTTGTTTTGACCTTCACAGGTTTCCTCGTTAAGATACGCTGGAGTATCTTATCTTCACGAAGAGATTTGATTATATCTTTCCTGACGGTTAGTATTTGCTAACTAGCTTTTTACATGACATATATTTTTAACATTCAGTAGTAACTATCGTTTTCACTTAGCTCTCATTTTAACTCTTGTTCTCTCTTTTCTCTTCAGGACGTTCTTCACTCGGCGCCCTCTGTTTTCTCGCTGTCAGTGAGGTGTCTCCTGACAACGAAGAACTATTCGATTCTTCTTCTGCTCCGGACTCAGGTAATAGTAAGTATCTCTCTAAATTGAATTAGTTTTCATCGACTCCGAACTAATTACACTCAAAATTCACCCTTAAACTGCAACTTCTCTATAACGCTACTTGACACGGCAAAATCCTCGGTGAAGTGCGCAGTTCCAATCACGCGCGTGCCTCACCTGGATTCCTGGCTGCCACCTAATCTGAACTAGACCGCTGACTCGAACTCGGAAACGGCGGCCATCTTACTATGCCGAATTCGAGTTAAGTCTGACCAGGAAGCGTCTGATGAACGGATTTTACCAGTTACACCTTTCTTTTGACTAATAACTGCCACTAAGGTTCTTGGGGTCCTGACATAGACAATGGACTACTTGAATCGATGCTCAAACGTTCGCAATCTTTATATTGCTTTAGTCAATAAACTTGCGATCCCTGTCTGGCAACTATGCACATAGAGACATTCAAAATTCCAACTTAAAAAGCTATTTCTTTTGGACATGTTGGAGATGACCTTGTCTGATGCACCGAGGTGGTCACTGCTCTCAATCCTGCATGCAATTACCACTAATGGAATCTCATCGGAAGCGGTCACTGTTGTACCTTTCATAATTTCTGTTAGTAGCTGTGGATACTTTTTCATTCCTAAATAGGTTTTTAGCCATTGTATCACAATAGTCCAGTGTACTTATGTTGATCTAAAGTTAAGTAATGTTTATAAGGTTTTGCCAATGGACTAAAATTCAAATTTAAAGGTAGCAGGGTATCACTTCCAGCACAAACTTATAATATCAAAACAATGTATAAATACAAATCCAACTTGTCTCTACTGTGGTGCTTTAAAAGGGAGGTTGGCCAGCTGACAACCTTAATGAACCATACAAGTTCAAAACACTGAAAAAGCCCCCTTGAACACACAAAGTCAAGAAGTCCACTGTAATGATATCAACAATTCATCTTTTAATGTAATCTTCATGCTTCCAGTTTCCAGTTGTTACACTTTAAACCTTTTTATCCAACATGTGTTTTGTCGAGAATGCGTATTACCAATGACTTCATCCTGGCTAAAAATAAATAAAATCACTGTTTGACACATAAACAATGTCCTCAGTAATCAATAAGACAGTACCACTGTTACCCTTCACCTTGTGGCAAAACCATATACAAAAGTAAAACTAAAAAGAAATATTCATATTAGAACACCCTGTGTGGACAGCCTACAACAAATTCCTATGATGACATGATTGCTGAGATAATGATATTGACACCACTCGTGATCAAAATGTGCATTCTTTAGTGCCAGTATTAGGTGCTCTTACCATAGGTTATGCTCAATTATTGCATTTCAAAGCAAGTGAATGACATGTGGTTTGTTGGACCTAGATCTCCCTTTGGGAAGGGTAAGAATGATTATGCAGTGTAATCAAGAAGTATTTCCAACAGCTTGTATATATTTGTACAATGCTGCATAGTACTAAGAAGTGTGTGTGAAATAAATGTACTTTCTTTTTCTTTTTCAAAAGAAAAAGCACAAACTGGCCAATTATTTATTGAGTGTTAATATTGCGTATATGTAAATGGTGATTACTGGCCCACACCACCTCCCTTGAGCTCATCATGAACGCCATGGAACGGCCACACGGTGATAATTCCCCTGCTGTGCAGAGCATTCCATAGAAACGGGCGTGGTCATGACGAGTTCAGCTCGTCATGAGCACAGCGCCACCATGTTGCGTGACCGCGGTGCCACGCGCGGCCCCTCTCCCCCCAGCACCGCGGGGAATTAGCCCGCGGCGAAGGGGTTAAAATCGGGATTCTTGCTCTAATTTCTGATTAACCATGTTCTGTATCCTAGCCTGTCAATGATTCAATATTGTTTATGATCAGAATCCCATAATACATCATTTGAACTTGTTTTCGATCTAGAACTTAGTTATTAAGTGGTCCATTTCCTATTTGAATTTTACTCTGCCAATTGGCAGGTTTAATGTCGGGAGGGCTTATGTTTCTAGCTGCTAGATCAATAAAAACAACAGAGCCAGATTGCCGGAGACATAGATCGTGGTGTGTAAATTATTGAGGTTCGGCAAATTATTAGGGTTTGACTCCAACAACACCGCAAGGGCTAATTGATTAAAAAAATCACTTTCTTAATTGAGGAAAATGTTTCCTTCAACATGTCCATTATAACAATGTGCAATGTAACCTTAGTTCCTATTTTGTGTGAAGAGGGTTCTCCTTCCACACAACATGGTAAGAGAGAGACCTTAGCTCAGATCATGTAAATTGCACCAGTGGCATGTAATGTTGCATTAGAATCTGACAAATTAGAATTTTGGCATTGGACCAACAATTTTGCACTTGACATCACTTCCAATGTATATACGTATTTATGAAGGTATTGATGTTTATATAGCACAACCCCAGCTTAGCACCGTACATTAATTGAAGCAATTAGGAGATGATGCTTGGTATAAACTTCAAGTAGGGAATTTAAAATGTTTGAATAACACATTTACATTTCGGACATTAACAATTGCATTTCACAGCCTTACATATACTTTTCAGTATAAGACACAAGTAGATCAAGTGCCTGATTTAGAGTTTGCAGAAGCGGAACTCAGTGACGGACATCCATTCCGCCTTAATAGAAGTGCATTATGTACTAATGTTATTCTAGTTAGGTGAACAGGACATCTGTTACGTTTGTGAACATATTTATAGTATAGTAGAAGTAAAAAGACAACTGCTGAGAGAAGTGATGTAACAGCATATACCGTATTTACAGAGATGTGTGGCTTTGTTTACCACGTTTCTCCGTAAAGCATATCTGCCAACCAGAGCAGTGTGAGGAGGGGGTGGGGCTTTTCTTTGGAGAGGCAGGCCTCATGCTGAGAAGTACCTAAAAGGCACTTTTGAACTCCACCCTACCCTCAAGTCCCCTCCTCCCTCCCCCACAAAAATATGCTTGCTGAGCCTGGTGCCAATGTCCTGGGTTGTTTCCACACCCCTTAATGGACATTGGCAGTTCAAAACTTTGGAAAACATGCTGGAAAACGACTATTTACAGTGGCTTTCAGTTTTTTCCCCTGCCTTCATGTGATATCGGCTCCTCACCGGGTGACCATGTGATGGGAGCCGGTATTGTGTGTCACACCGTGGCACCGTATGAGTTGGCAGGTATGGCAAAGAAAGACAGTAGAAGAAGAGGAGTGAAAAAGGTGTACTTTATTTGATGAAGTAGGACTAGCTGGTGATGAGAAGGGAGTTTGGATGTAGGTAATTGGAGTTATCTGAAAAGCAGGTGCTTTAGTTCAGATATTTAAACATGATGGAAGGATTCATGGCACAGGAATAGGGGTGGGATTCATGAGGCTGATCAAAAACTATTTTTAAACTGGCTGTGTTTCATGTACTTGCTGATGAATTAATGCAATGATTGCTACACACACCTTTTACCATCGTATTATGAAAACAGGTTTCTGGAGATGGTAGTGTATGATAAATGTTGTGGTGAAGTGTTCCGGGATTTTTTTATGCTTCTTTTTTCTTGTCCTGCAATAATGGAATGTGATTTTTTTTGTGCTTGTCTGTAATTGGTGTGTTGTGTTTGGTTTTAACTGTTGAGTTTATTTGTGTTGTCCCTATTCGGTTCTAATTGTGTTGATAGTTGGGGGAGTGGCCGAGCAGTGGTCTAAGATGGCCGCTTAGCTATGCGCTGCATCGAGTCCCCGGTGTAATCAGCTCCACTTGCGGCTTGATCTTGGCAAAAGCCCCACACAACCACAACGCCTGTGCTCTGTAGGAGTTACCCAGCGGTTTGTCCTGCTACATGATTTTGAGTCACTGACTGCTGAGCTGACGACTGCGCAAAGAGGCCTGTTCTTACTGCGAAGCCGGGACCTCGAGTACCGACTGTACCCCAAGTCCTCTGTTCGGGACCCCGAGGGTGCACTCACTGTGAAGCTCTAAAGCTGCGTTGAGGTACCGGGACAATTGGGGAGTCTCTTCAAAGCCCACAACATCCGCCCCTGCTGTACGAGCCAGACAAGATCCGATCGAGGGAGGCTCCGATTCACTGCAGGGACCCCATGCGAGCAGCTGGATATGTTCCCCCTGCTCCGCCCTTCTATCATTGTCGGGCTGAGTGCTGAATCAGAAAGCGATCGACAACGGCAACTAGATCAGCTGTTTGAGCCGGCTCGTTTTAGGAGCTAAACTTGCATCCATTGCAGCCTTGGTGTCAGGGGCAGGCCATTAATACAGGTCAAGCCTACCTATTTATATCAGCAGTATAGAAGCTCCTGCGCACTTCGCAGCATGTTCTGGTCCATTATCAGAAACATCTACTGTCCCTGATTGCCACTAGCGGCGCCTACTTCCAGAGTCCCTGCTGTGGTGTGACTGTATCAGTACTGGGCAATCACGCTGACGTGGGATCCCCCCACCTTCACAATAGCTGCGCTGGTCCCCCTGGCATTACCCTGCGCTCCTGCCCTCGTGAGCTATTCATCTCCGGCTGCTGTGGACCACCAACGGAGCACAGCCAACAGTTGAGAAGCTCGTACTTCCCGGTTGCCACAGCACTGTGCAACAAACCATCCAGCTGAACACTCCATGTTCTAAAGAGCCACTTTCGGCCATTGGTGGCGCACACATCTAATCATGCCTTGAGGGGGTGTTGGTCGGAGGGCCATGGAAAGGGTCGACCCTCAGCATAAAAAAACTCACCTTCGAGAAGCCAGGTGGCGGAACGGCATCAACAGCTACAACCATTGCGGAAGGGGGGATACCACTGTACCACCTCAGGTTGGTCCACCGGGTCACAACGTGCTTCTGGCAGAGCTGGTGCAGGATTCTGCGCTCTTCACTCCTGCTTAGATTCCATAGACGTCGGCTAGACAAGATGGGAGCCAGGCTAGATCAACATGCTGGCGGCTAGACTCCGTGGAGGGCAGCATTTAAGATCTAGAAGACAGCTCAGCACATGCCAGCAAGAAGATTGAAAGAATGGAACGGGTTCTTAAAAGCATTGCTATCAAGAATCAAGAGTTAGAAGCCAGAGGCAGACGGAATAATATTCATATTCTTGGAGTCCCAGAATTCACAAAAAATTGTCATCTAGACGAGTTTGTGGGGAGTTTTCGAATAGAACTGTTTGGCTGAGACTCCTTCACTTCTAATTTTGTGATAGAATGAGCTCACCGTGCACTGGGGCCACGACCGAACCCTGGCTGCCCCCCCACATTTGCTCATGGCCCAATTCTTAAATTTCAAGGACAGGGACACAGGACTGCGACTGGCCCGAGAAAAAGGGCCTCTCAATTGGCAAGGATCTGTTATCTCTTTGTATCCTGATTTTACAATCATGGTGCAGGACGCAAAATGGAAATCTGCTGCAGTGAAAACCGTGCTGAGAAAAGAAGGGCTACGATACGGGATGTTGTATCCCGCTAAACTGAAAGTGGGCATCTACAGCAGATCTCGGATTTTTGATAATCCTGCAGCAGTACCGGAGTTCCTCAAGGCAATAGCCTCCACTGGTCATGGTCGAAAATCTCCATCCCCGAGCGGATCACCCCGGATTCTGGGCTCTGGCACAAGCATGGAGCTGTTTTCCACTAGCTGAGGACAACTGTTGTGGAGTAATGCTTCATATTGGAACTCTAGATCATAGGCAGTAGTTGTGAGTACTCTCTGCAGTGGACTCACTCTTAAAGTTTTTACCCAATTCACTCACCCTTGATTAGCCAATAGCGTTGCCACCCCCATGCTTACGCACACCTCTGATTAGTAGTTTAGCATAGTTGTTAACCGATTGTATGAGGTCACTAGAGGGTATGGGTTTCCCGAGTAGTAAGAATATGGCGATGGGAGGGGTTTCAGGGACAGTTCAGTTCATTTTCTTTTTTTCCCACAAATGCCATAATAATAAGATGTGTCACTGTTGCTGGTTCATGCAGTAGATCACATGTACGGTTCTGCCATTGCACCAGACATTAGCAATAAAGGCCAACTTATGTCCTGGAATGTGCAGGGGCTTAATGATACGTGCAAGCGCAAACAAGTGTACACTACCTGCAACGCCGTCAAGTTGATATAGCTTTCTTACAAGAGACACACCTGGCACCACATACCTCCCCAAATTTTGCTTCAGGCTAAGGCTCCACCCGCTATTTCTCTAGCTACAGCTCCTATTCAAGGGGTGTCTAAATCCTCATTCATAAACGAGTCCCCTTCAAAACAGTGGAAGTTTACACAAATAAAGCAGGTAGATATTTGCTGGTGAAAGGGTGGCTTTTAGGCAACACAATGGTGTTGGTCAATGTGTATGCTCCTAATATTGATGACCCAGCTTTTTTTTCCCAGATAGAAAGAATGGGGGAAGAACATATTTGCATAGGTGGAGACTTAAATATTCGACTTAGTCCTAGATTAGATAGCACAGCCACAACTGCGGACACCAAGCCAAGATCCAGGAAGACCTTAACTAATTTGATAGAAACATATGATTTATTAGACGCATGGCGTCAATTCTGGCAGGATGCTCCTGCACGGGGAACATCCATTACAACGCAACTATTAAAACTTTTGAAAATGGTTTTTGGTGAAGTGGATTTCAAAGAAGATTTTTGGGATTGATGTTTTTGACAAATCGGATTCGGGTTTTGAAAAAATAAGAAGGATCAAGGATTTCTTGTTCGAAACTTTGGAGATGGATCGTTTTTGGGTTTGGAGATCGTTTTTTGTTAAAGAAGAACCAAAAAAGAATTTGGTTGTGGATGTTTTTATGGAAAAGTGGTATTCGATCTTCAAATGACTGGCTTTTACACATTTGAAAACGAGTTTTCGACTATGGAGAATGGATTTTCTATCATGGACATTTTTTTGGGAATTGATTTTTTGAAAAGAAGAAAGGTTACTATTTTTGTTACACTGGAGTGGATTTGTTGGTGGATTATACATAAGAATGGATTTATTTTGGGATTAAAATAGAAAAAAAAGAAGATGGAAGACATCTAAAGGTAAGGTGACCTGATATTTAAATTTTTTACAATGTTTTTATAAAAATGCCAATTGAATAGAAATGTTTATTGAATTTAGGGCAAAGCAGGAAAGTAATGTAATTTTAGTTAAATATGCAGTATGTTGGCAACATTATCAGGGTAGTCTAAAGCAACACACAACGAAAATTGTTGTAAAATAGCCAATAGTCTCTCAGACATTAATTTTGATTTTTTTTGGAGATGCATGGGTTTAGACTACCTGGTAATGTTTGTGAGATTCTCATTTCTTGAAAACTTTGCTCCTTCTTAAAGTTTCCCAAAAAAAGTTGGGGTGAGGTTTGCCAATTGTATGGTTGAAGGAGTTATGCCATCCCTCTATGGCATTGCTTGTCTTTGCTTCTCCTTCTAAGCAGCTTGTGTAGCAGTTCCACCACTCCACATGGAAATGTGGTTACTCCTGCGACCCGACCAGCTTAGATGCCCAATCCATGGGGCCAATTCCGATTCGGGATAAAAAACCGTCGTACGATTCGTATTCGTAGCTGTTTCCGTACGAATGAAAAAAGTCTGTCCAAATTTCGTAGTACGATCCGAATTCCAAAACTACGTACGAATATCAGCAAACCGTACGAACCACAATCGAAGACCCGTACGAAATGTTGTCGGAACTCCAACCGTACGATTTGTAAACATGCCGTACGAACTAACAAGTACGATCCTGACCAAGGACCAAGTACGTGATTTGTACGGGCAAACGTAGCCCCGCATGAAGCACGATTCGTATGGAAAACATCGCGTATGAGCGAGCTGCACCAACAAATACGACACACACCCCACAATCAAGCGTACACGTACCCCGGGCCTAATCAGACCCTCCAGTTTATCGCGATTTCGCGATTCACGAAAAAATCGCGAAATCGGCAGATTACCGCGATGGCCGCGATAAAAACCATATTGGCCGCGATATTAACAAGTGAGACAGCAAAACAAAGAATGCCTGGCTGTGCGCGCCGCCCCCCCCCCCCACCCGTCGTGTGTGTCAGCAGCTTCCCGGGACACACACAGAGAGTCAGACTAAGCCTCATTAACAAGTGAAAGGTCTTTAAATGACCTGTGAAGTACTCGGGTGCGGCTGGCAGTTCAAAACTGCCAGCCGCACCCGAGTACTTCACAGGTCATTTAAAGACCTTTCACTTGTTAATGAGGCTTAGTTTTTCACGCCCCCGCCTGTTATCCTCGGCTCTGGCAGGTGTCAGGGGATTGCGGTGGTGCAAGCTTTCATCAGACAGTCGGCTTCCTGCACGGAGGATCACAGACCGGAGGGAGAGAGAAAGAGGGGTTGGAGGTACGTGTGCGGAGAAGAAAGGGGTGAAAGAAAGGAGGAGTGGCTGGGGGCACATGTGTGAGGAAAGGGGTGAAAGCAAGGGAGAGTGGGGCGTTTAGAAGGAAAGGGAAGGGGTAAAAGAAAATGGGAGGATAAAGGTGAAAGGTGGAGCGCAAAGGTAAAGAGGGGGGCAAGAATGAAAACTGAGGGTATGGGGAAGGTGAGACGAGAAAGAAGGGGTGAAAGAGAGGGGGAGTGAGTAAAAGAGGTCAGAGAGATGGAGAAAGAAGGAAAGGGTAGGGGTGAGAGAAACTGGGAGGATGAAGGTGAAAGGTGGAGCGCTAGGTAAAGAGGGTGAGCCAGAATGAAAACTGAGGGTATGGGGCAGGTGAGAAGAGAAAGAAGGGGTCCAAGGGGGAGTAAGTAAAAGAGGTCACAGAGATGGAGAAAGAAGGAAAGGGTAGGGGTGAGAGAAACTGGGAGGATGAAGGTGAAAGGTGGAGCGCAAAGGTAAAGAGGGTGAGCCAGAATGAAAACTGAGGGTATGGGGCAGGTGAGAAGAGAAAGAAGGGGTCCAAGGGGGAGTGAGTAAAAGAGGTCACAGAGATGGAGAAAGAAGGAAAGGGTAGGGGTGAGAGAAACTGGGAGGATGAAGGTGAAAGGTGGAGCGCTAGGTAAAGAGGGTGAGCCAGAATGAAAACTGAGGGTATGGGGCAGGTGAGAAGAGAAAGAAGGGGTCCAAGGGGGAGTGAGTAAAAGAGGTCACAGCGATGGAGAAAGAAGGAAAGGGTAGGGGTGAGAGAAACTGGGAGGATGAAGGTGAAAGGTGGAGCGCAAAGGTAAAGAGGAGGAGCAAGAATGAAATCTGAGGGTATGGGGCAGGTGAGACGAGAAAGAAGGGGTGAAAGAGAGGGGGGGTGAGCAAAGAAGTCATAGAGGTGGGAAAGAAGGAAAGGGTAGTATGGGGTGAGAGAAACTGGGCGAATGAAACTGAAAGGTGGAGAAAAGTAGAGAGGAGTGAGCAGGAGAGAAAGAGGGAGGGTGAATGCGCGAGAAAGAGGGCGAGAGAGGAAGGGGAAGAAAGACAGTGTCTGGAAGAACGAAATTATGAGAGTTAGAGAGAGAAGAGAGGGCGAGGAAGGGAGAGAGGGAGACAAGAGAGAACTAGAGAGGCAGGGTGCTAGAGAGATCCGAAGATGGAAAGAGAGAGGGACAGGGGATAAGAGACTGGGCTGATGAGAGAGATATCGATAAGGAGAGAAAGATGTGTGTGTGTGAGAGAGGATGAGTGAATGAGGCACAGAAAGGAAGGGGCATGAGAAACAGAAAGCTGAATGGGACAGTGGAAAGAGTGTAACAGGAAGGAAGATAGAGGAGCTAAAAGCGGCAAAACACAACTAAGAGAGGGAGAAATGGGAGGCAGAAAGAGTGTAAGGAAGGACGGGTGACAAATGGGGTCACTGGAGGCCGCTTTATCAAGGTCCAGGGCCAAATAAAATGCCGCAAAATTGCCGCTAAATTTCCATTTTTGTGCCGCTAAATTTCCATTTTTGTGCCGCTAAATTTGCTAATCCATGCCGCTATATCCTGGGGGGTCTGCCTAATAAACGACCGTAACTGCCAGCCGCACCAACAAATACGATGCGCACACCCCACAATCAAGCGTACACGTACCCCGGGCCCGATAAACGACCGTAACAGCCAGCCGCACCAACAAATACTACGTGCACATCCCACACTCAAGAGTACACATACCCCGGACCCGATAAACGACCGTAACTGCCAGCCGCACCAACAAATATGACGCGCACACCCCACAATCAAGCGTACACGTACCCCGGACCCGATAAACGACCGTAACTGCTAGCCGCACCAACAAATACGACGCGCACACCCCACAATCAAGCGTACAGGTAACCCGGGCCCGATAAACGACTGTAACTGCCAGCCGCACCAACAAATACGACGCGCACACCCCACAATCAAGCATACACATACCCCGGGCCCGATAAACGACCATAACTGCCAGCCGCACCAACAAATACGACGCGCACACCCCACAATCAAGCGTACACGTACCCCGGGCCCGATAAACGACAGTAACTGCCAGCCGCACCAACAAATATGACGCGCACACCCCACAATCAAGCGTACACGTACACCGGGCCCGATAAACGACCGTAACTGCCAGCCGCACCAAGAAATGCGACGCGCACACCCCACAATCAAGCGTACACGTACCCCGGGCCCGAAAAACAACTGTAACTGCCAGCCGCACCAACAAATACGACGCGCATACACCACAATCAAGCGTACACGTACCCCGGGCCCGATAAACGACTGTAACTGCCAGTCGCACCAACAAATACGACGCGCACACCCCACAATCAAGCGTACACGTACCCCGGGCCCGATAAACGACCGTAACTGCCAGCCGCACCAACAAATACGACGTGCACACCCCACAATCAAGCGTACATGTACCCCGGGCCCGATCAACGACCGTAACTGCCAGCCGCACCAACAAATATGACGCGCACACCCCACAATGAAGCGTACACGTACCCCGAGCCCGATAAATGACCGTAACTGCCAGCCGCACCAACAAATACGACGTGCACACCCCACAATCAAGCATACACGTACCCCGGGCCCGATAACCAACTGTAACTGCCAGTCGCACCAACAAATACGACGCGCATACCCCACAATCAAGCGTACACGTACCCCGGGCCCGATAACCGACTGTAACTGCCAGCCGCACCAACAAATACGACGCGCACACCCCACAATCAAGCGTACACGTACCCCGGGCCCAATAAACGACCGTAACCGCCAGCCGCACCAACAAATGCGACGCGCACACCCCACTAAAGAAGTCTACAGTCTACACAGCATAGGAAAACAATGTCCTTGCCACATACAAACAGAAAAACAGAGGGCCCAAGTCACAACCACCCCTTATGACACACCCACAAAAAATTCAAAAAAAGCCACACCTACAAATGGACCAATAAAAGGGCCCACACATACAAACCCATCATTCTTTGCAACATACCTATTTTTGCTAAGACACTGACATCACACCAACAACTGCAGCCATACACCTTCACACATACACCCTATCTCATTCACACACCACCCCCTTCACAATCAGACCCACACACCCTCATCCATACACACCATCACCCCCCAATCACATACACCCCACACCATGACCACACCAAAGAATCCAAAGTTCACTAACCCGGAGATGGAGATCTTTACAGATGAAGTCATCAGAGTTTTTCCACAGCTGTTTGGTCCATTGGTCAGACAGACCAGCAAAGCTCAAAAGACACGCCTGTGGGAGAGGATAGTCGAGAAGGTCAATGCTGTTGCACCCACCCATCAGACAAACCAGGGCGGTTTGCCACAACAGGTGGTACGATCTGCGGAGGATGGTCAAGCGCAAGATGGATGAGGACTATGCCAACGCTCATCACACTGGAGGTTGGCCTCCCCGCAGACCTGCACAATACCATCCCTGGGAGGAGAAAGTCATGGCCCTGCTACCAATGGTGGGAGTTCATGGAATCGAAGAAGCCGTTGAGCCTGGTGAGTATACAAATAACTTATGAAACATTGGGGGACTCCCAACAGTGCCTAACAGTATGGGGGGTGTGGGGGGCTGTGGCCATGACTCCCAGCAGTACCCAACAGTATGGGGGGTGTATGGCCATGACTCTCAGCGGTGCCCAACAGTATGGGGGGTGTGGGGGTGTGTGGCCATGACTCCCAGCAGTGCCCAACAGTATGGGGGTGGTGGGGTGTTTAGCCATGACCCCCAGCAGTGCCTAACAGTATGGGGGGTGTGGGGGGTGTGGCCATTACTCCCAGCAGTGCCCAACAGTATGGGGGGTGCAAGGGGAGTGGCAGAAGGCTGCAAGGGGGAGGGTGAGAGGGTGCAAGGTGTAGGGTAGGAGGCTGCACTCAACCCATATGGCCCAGGTACATACCCATGCACCATGCTCAATGCACAGGGAGTGTGAAAGTACTGACAAAATAGCTGACACTGGGCCCTGGTGTAGGCAGCACAAGGACCCTCCTGTGACCTGTGCAAACACTAACACCAGGACAAGTTCAGATATCCTGCACAGGAACTCACAACCACTATCATGGCAGCATGCTTCATGGGGGGACAGACACACCACGAGGGACGCCCACTTGCCAATCACATTCAAACTACTACCATAAACTGTCACACACACCCCTAACAGCAACTGAGCCCCTGGGGACAGACAAAGCAGTTCACCACTGTCACAATCGTCATGTAACACAACCTAAAAAATACGGATCTGAAGACGTATGCAAACAAATAAAGCACAGTGCCGAATCACAAGTCCATTGTGCCTCTCACACAGTGCTGTTGTCACAGCTTTGTGATGCTGTGGATGCACTCAAGTAGCACCATGGACCTGGGTATTGACAAGGTAATGCATCTTAGAGAAGTGCCACGTCCTAAAGCCCTGTGCCTGAAGAGGGTGTACTGGTCCTGGGGGTTGGCAGTGGGTGGCCGTCACGGCACTGCAACCCCTCTCTAAAGTTGCTGGATGAAATCAGCAAAATTCCACTCAGTCGCCATCATAAACATGCTGCATTAAAACCCTGTGCATGCTTGAACCAGCCATAATTATTCAGACTGCATTGTGCAAATTGGGCCACACAGAGCACATCTGGATCTGTGTGGTGCTGGCCACACAAGCCACAGCAATGGCTGTGACAGTCATCGTAAACAGTACCCAACATGTCAAGCACCCCTGAGCACATGTCAATCTCAGCCCACAACATAAACATACACAAGTGAACAATTTCAACAATCCAAAGCAGGGGGAACATTGCTAACGACAATGCATATTATATTTGGATGTTGCATGATAGTGCATTAACAGTGTTTGTCTCTCACACCAACAGGGGAACGTGTGGAAACTACCCCCAACCAGGGGGGAGAATGATCCAAGTCCAAGGCTCAGCACGGCAGTGACCCCACTGTCACAGAAGCCTCTCAACACACTGTGGATGACCCCAACCAACCAGACCCCTCTGGATCCCAAACCCCTGCAGCAGCTGGAACAGATACATCTGTGCCAACCACCACACCCATTCCCGCCACATCCCAGCAGACAGCTCGGAGCCCTGCCCATAATACACAATAGAGCCTGTCTGACAATGAGGGACATGTTTCGCCTGGCACCCATGAGGTGGCAGACCTCCACTGCCAGCACTCATGGGTCCCGTCGACATGATGTGACCACAAGCGTAGGCCCGGCTCGTGTGGGCAGGGGTGGTGGGAGTGGCAAGGCGGAGGCGAGAACCTGACCAGCCAGCTGCAGGGCCCGGTATGGCCGAACTCCGAGACATCATGGATGAATACCAGCGGGACACCAGGGAGTTCAGCCTGGTAGTGGAGGCCCTCAATAAAATGACCAATCTGCAGGCCAAGCTACATGCCAGTCAAGAACGACACCAGGGACGGATGGAGGCAAGACTGGATGAGCTCATGACGGTGCATTGGGAAATTAACCAATCACTCCGTCTGATCGCTGTCAGCATGCAGCACCCTCCCTGTGTCACAAGGCCAGAAACATCTAGGCAAAGACCAACAACAGGCACAGGGAGGGAGGAGGAGGCGGAATTGTCAGACAGAGAATCCCATGCATCGTTAAGGCCTGCACGTGAGGGTCCCCTAAGGAAGGTGGGTCATCCACGGTCCAGACGTTGAGAGGCATAGGGCCATGAACAACTCCCAGGTCACCTGGTCTGGCATCTTGCCTTCGTGGGCAACAGCATCTCCGTATTGACTTTCAGACTCTCCCACATGGACTTGATGGTCGCAATGTGCCCAATGATGTCAAGCACTGTGGCCTGGACTCTGTCGACTCATACTGTAAGGCATCACATCTCCCACTGTGAACTTTGGATTCCCCCCTTGTTGTACAGCACCTACTCACGTTACACGCACAAGAGAAAAAAATAAATCTAACTTGCACAAAAAGCATTGATGTATTTGTATGTACCCAGATTCTAATACATTTGTGAGGTGAAATGTCTTCAAATGCCACAGTCTCCTGCAAACTCTAGCCATCCACACACTGGGATCTTAGTCCGGCTGTGGAAACACATAGGTCACAAGATAGCCTAAACTACATACATGGATAGCAATACTCACCTGTGATGGTTACTAACTGCAGAAGATGGGGTTTGCTTGAAATACTGCAATGACAGACAGTCATACAAGAGTGTGTGAGGTGTGAAGAGCATGGCAAATATGCTAGGTGTCCACGGAGGGAGCACCAGGATCTGTGTAATGAGGTATGAGAACTAGCAGCCACATGCTGTTGTACTGTGGATGTGAAGATTGATGGCCTGGCCGAGGGTGCCAACAGGGACTGTGGGCAATAGGGTGTTAGATGTTAGACGTCCATATCATTTATTTTGCCTGGGTCTGTGGAGTGCCGACTGAGTGTGGCTGATGAGTATGAAGGAGAACCTGCATTTGACTGTTAGACCATTGTAGGTATCTCAGGCAGATGGTCATGTGGCAGCAGCAGGGGATGTTGAGGATGAGGTGTGTGCATGTACCACAAGTACTCCGTAAGTCAGGTTCTTGTTCCAGTGTAGAGGTAGTTGCTGTAGTTGGGCTGGCTGGTGTTGTGGACCGTAACCAGGCTGAACACCACCTTGCCAACAGACATCACCATAGACATACCAGAAGGAAATGACAAATCCCGCTAACACCACACCGAGAGAGTGGTAGGAGGAATTGCCATCATCCACATTAACACTCCCAGAGTCACTACCAACAACAACAACACCCTCCCCAATGCCTAAAACATGCATTTACAGATCCACACCAACCCCACCCTCTGAGGAACACTCATCTACAGACCACCTGGAGTCCTAACACTATTCATCAACTCCATCGCTCACCTCATCAGCACGCATGCCCTCACCTACACGGATTACATCCTCCTTGGCGAAATTTACTTTCACCGTCATAACAACAATGAGGTAAACTCTACCGCCCTTATGGCCAACCTTGCCAACCTTGGATAACAACAACTCGTGACAACCCACACCCACACCCTAGACACACACAGGACCCCATCTTCTCAATAAGTCCACACATCTCATCCAACAACACAACCTAACACCACTGGAGAGACCACAGAAGCGTCCACTTCACCTTCAGGAAACCCACCACAATCCCCGGCACACAGACCATGCCACGCAGCTGCTGGTGCAAGCTCAACAAGGACTAACTGACAGCCACCCTTACCCTGGGCCCACAAGCCTACCCCACCTACCCACACACCGCTGCCATCTTCCTGAAACAGTGGATGACCGACACCTTCATCCCAATCAAGTCCTCCGCCACCTAACACAACAACAACATTGCCACATGGTTCACCAAAGAACCCAGGACCTCCAAGTGCACCTGTTGGAAGCTGTAGAGGAGCATGCACTGCAAACAATCACCAGAAAGCTACAACGCATACAAGAGTGCCACCCGCAGACACCACCAACTCATCATGACCGACAACAGGACACCCATCAAGGACCGGCTAGACAGCAATGCACACACCAGCAAATAGCACTTCAACATCGCTTTTCAACTCTATAAAGCCAAATACAGCGCCAACGACATTCCACCATCACAAGACCTGTGTGACTCACTGGCCAACTCCGTTCACGGTAAGATCAACGACATCCACAAAAGATTCTACTCCACTAGCCCCACATCCACAACCGAGACCACCCCCCCTGCGACCAACACCCACTAAATTCACCTGATTGCCTGCTACAACGCCAGCAATGAAGACACCATCATGAGCAAGGACTACATTCACTCTGGATCCCCATCTGACCCATGGCATATCCACATTTGCAAACAAGCCAGATAAGCCATCTCACCCCTTCCCCGTAAAAATATCCTACATCTCCTTCCAGACAACAACCTTCACTGGGAGTTTGGAGAATGTTGTGATCACCGCCTTACTGAATAAACCTAAGGTGGACCACAAATACATCTCGAAATCCCTGCACATCTCCCTGCTCCCCTTCCCAGAACAAGTCACGTTGAAGATCATCAACAGACAGCTGACCCACAACCTCAAAGACAAAAACATCATAGAAACAACACAGTCTGGATCCTACATCAACCAGAGCACGGACACCGCCCTCATTGCCACCACCAACAACATCTGTATCCTCATGGACAAAGGAGAAACAGACGCCCACATCCATCAGGACCTATCAGCAGACTTCCACACGGTCTCCCACGGCACCCTAACAGTACACATCCATGACGCAGGAATCAAAGCGAGTGCCCTGGTCTGGACCACATCCTTTGCCACCGGCACAACCAAGAGCATCTGCCTCCCACAGTACTGTTCCAATACCACTGACACCATCCGCAGCATCACACAGGGATCATCCCACAGTCCAACGGACTTAAATATCCACATGGCACAACTCACCCATGTGGCACAACAACAGAGCCGCAATATCATCTTCTATGCCAATTACACCCATTTGATCATATCCCTCACCAATGACCCACACACTGGCAACATCTACCTCCAAAGAGGAATCACGGCTGTAGCAAAATGGAGTAAGGACCGCAGGTTGATGCAGAATCCAGAAAAATCGGAGGAACACATCCTCGGCCCAACCAGCTCAGCCTGTGACGACTCCTGGTGGCCAACATCACTAGGAACAGCACCATATCCACCAAACACGCACACAACCTGGGGGGCATCCTGGACTCCTCACTCCCCATGACCAAGCAGCACAACGCCATCTCTGCTTTCTGCTTCAACACCGTCTGAATGCCCTGCAGGATCTTATAATGCATCACCTCAAATACACAAAAAACAGTCACCCTGCCCCTCTCCAACAGCTGACTTGAGTAAGTGAACGCCATCTACACAGCTACAACAACCAAACTCCTGAGCCTGCTGCAACGGATGTATGATGTAACAACGCGTGTTATTACAACGCGTGCTGTTACATCGCAGTCGCTACAACGACTGCATGTTACCAGGCTATGCCTTTACAACGCAAGTCTTTACATCGACTTGCGCTAGGTGGCGTGCTAACATTAAAAAAGTGTAATTTACTATTCCAACTCCAGTCCACTTATCAGTAGGGAAGGTGTTGGGATAGTAAACTACACCATTTTTAATGTTAGCACGCCATCTAGCGCAAGTCGATTTAAAGACTTGCGTTGTAATGGCATAGCGTTGTTACATGCGGTCGTTGTAACGACCGCGATGTAACAGCATTGTGGTGTAATAACCGCGTTGTTAAGGATTTTTCCCGCTGCAACACATCTGGAACACATCGGCATGTCTGATCCTCGTTTGCCACAACCCGGCCACATCACATGAAACCCGAGAGGCCTGCACTGGCTCCCTGTCAACAACAGAATCAGCTTCCAACTCCACATTCACGCACACAAATCTCTACACCACACAGGACCAGCATACCACTGTAGTCCCAATAGGCTCTGCGCATTGGAATAATATCTTCAGTAGTACAGACGTAGGACATTGGAATAATATCTTCAGTAGTATAGACGTAGGACTGAGGTTATCTAGGTCTCTACTGACGGTATTAGACTTAAGTTTTTTGCCAGCTAGCTCAGAGTTCACTAGAAACTTTCTCGAATAAGCGAGGAGGAGTTTAACCTCCCTGGGTAGACAAGAAGGGATTTAGTTTCTGACAACCATAAAACATGACAACTGTGCTCTCCCTGATTAAGAGTATATCTCTAGAGTCGTGTGAAAACAGAAGACAGCTATTTTACTCAGTCAATAAGTGCATACTTAGTTTTACCAGATTGCAGAGGAAAGAGAGACAGGCGTTTTCAATAAAAGGTGTTATTTATTGAGCAGTCTTTTTCCTCATACAAGAGAAATGAATTGCTACAAATCCAATACTTATAGTTAAGAAAAGTGCATACAGTAAAAGCAGGATTATGAAATAATACTGTAAAAGCATGGATATGGTTTCTTAGCCATATGATACTTTAAAATGGATAAAATAGAATCATACATATATACATTGACTAATCGTACTCAACTGGTGCTTCTAACTACGCCTACCCCGGTGTACCTGACCTAAGCCTAATACGTGGGAAGGAGTAAGTAAGTAGCAGTTTAAGTTAAGTTTGGTTTGCCAAGAATCTGACTCAAGAATTCTCTGTAAGGGTTTAGTCAGTTCAGTACCTGGGTATTAGAAGGCAGGAGGGCTGGTATCTCGAGCTCAGGACTTGATATCCCAGTCACCCGCAAGGGTGGGCTGGAAACGCCGGAGGCTGGATTTCTCGGCAAGAGAAAAGACAGCGTCTTTCTCAGCGCGTCAAGAGGGAGGGGCAGCATCCGTGGGCTCTCGCATCAGCTGGGCTCTTCGGAAGTGATAGCTGCTCTGATCCAGGATTACCACCGTGTGTTTGCTTAAGGCAGCGTTGGTATATTTATACCTGAAAGGTGCCGGGTTTGACGTAAGGATGGACATAAGACGTCAATAAAGATTTCACTAAGAACTGGTCGTTCTTACAGTGCTTTACAGGAGTTCTGGGACGAAATCAAAACAAGAGCAGGCGGGGATTTCCCAGGTTGCTGGAGGCTTGGATTTGTTTAAGAACTCGGTGTGCTTTCTAGGGGTCTGGAGGAATAGTGCTTGCTTAATGTGACAGCATGCGCTATGACAAAGGGTTTCTATGCCGTTGTAGGGATATTATTGATTTATAACCGGACAAGGGCAAAGAATAGGAATATTGATTCAGGTACCTAGATAAACACACTACACCCACTCCACGCATTTATGTCCATATTTACTAAAACTAAGCAATAGTAAACATATCTAAAGTTGCATGTGTATACCAATCCACCCCAAAATACAAAAAAAAAATCATTTTTTTTAATTTTTTTTGCATTTGAAATGATGCAACCGAAAATACATGAAATATGAGTATAGGTACTGTACGCTTTTCAAGCAGAGTAATCATTCATAAAAATAGGATGCATATATTAGCGGAATGATTTTTGCGAAATTACACATGAAATGGCTCTTAATACAGAAAAGAAAAGTGCGAGACCATTTTGTCAAGTCCACCCTGGTGCCATCACCTTTTGCCTCTCTACCAGGTATAAGACTGAAGAAGTTTCCCTGGTTCCATCGTTCTCATCTTTTGAGAAAGAAGTTGTTGGCATAAACTATGTAGGGAAAAAGACCTTCAGTTATTGTGCCACGCTAGCATGGAGGTTGGCGTTCTAGTCTTTCGAATTTGCAGCGGCCATTTCGTGCGCGCGCTTCCTGAGCGCTGCGCACTTCAACTGCCTTTTTCGGAGATAGCGGTTGTTTCCTGGGAGTCTCCGCTGAGGCGTCTCAATTCCTGTCAGCCGTCATCATTTTGGTTCTTCGTTTTCGAATGAAGAAGAGTTCAGAACCTGTCTCATCGTACTGGTAGCAGTGAGAGGTATTTCGGCGTTGTTGTGAATCTCCTCCGGCTTAATTTTTCTCTCCGGAGTCGAGGTAAGACGTTCCAGAGCTCGAATTCACGTTCGAGCATTTCAGCAGCAGCAGCAGAGGTCTTCTGTTTGTATCCTTTATTAGCGCTTGAACTGTGAATTGCTGCGCTAAAGATATCTTATCGAAAATAGACATTTCTAGTTGGGAACATGTTGCAGAAGTCCATTATGGTTCCCGAGTCAGTACAGAATCTGTAGGTACAACTCTCTGCTGTGTATTGAAAGGCTTATCTGCTAATTTGAAGTTATTCCAGCGGGACTGCAATTGTCCTTTTCGAACTAAAGACATTGTTCCATTAAATTATGAACTCTATGCACACGAGTCAATTCAAGGAACAATTTGAGAGAAGGCGAGCAGCGCAGTCTACAGTAACTACAAACATTCTCTTGTGCGAGAACTTCCAGTTGGAATGCAGCAAACCAAGAGTCCAGTGAAATAATATCGTGAAGTTCAGTTCCTTCATCTATCTATTGACTGGCAGACCATTGTAGTAGTGTCTAGGGGTATAATGTATGCGCATATAGTTTATATCCTTATTCATGATTGGTGGTTTGTAAATTGAACTTCTGCGGACCTACATCTTCTTCTGGATTTCTGTTTCAACTAATTACATAAATAGCATATTACCTACTATACAGAGAGAGGCTAAATCCACACCCATTGCAGATATTCATAGAGTGGTTTAAACTTAGTGAAGAAACGCCAGTTCTTGTGGGAATGTATTAATGTTGTGCTACTTCTTACAGGTCTCCAAAGCAGCAACCTATCGTGAAGGCACCTGGGTGTGGCAGTCTCTCTTGTTTGTTATCCACTTCCCCTTTCCCTTTCATTCCTGAGCTCAGAGTCCTCTGGGAGCAGGGGTGACGGGGAGTTGGGAAATTATCTTCTGAAGACCCTCTCCAGATCGTCCCCACAGAATACTAGAGTTCAGGTACGGTCCTCTTGACAGATTGAAGTGCCTACTAAGTGCCTTCTGTCTGGGCGAGATGGCTGAGGGTTGGGATGTCAAGGCCTTGACCTCCATTCTTGAAGGCATGCAAAAACAGCTGAGTGAGACTCAGGAAGAGATTAAGAAGTCCAATCGGGAGACTAGTTATTTACGTCAGAGATTAGATGAGTTAGCCATTAGTCCCAATCCAAGTTTTGAAAGATCCAAGTTTCAGGGTTTTGCACCATCCTCGTCCTCATCAGAGTTAACAACTCAAGTGGTGCATGCTATGTCGCCCACTCTTCCTTTGGCCCCACCTGAAAGATTTCAGGGAGATCCACATAAGGCTCAAATTTTCCTGACACAATGCTCTTTGCACTTTTTGTGCAAACCAATTTTGTTTAAGGAGGATCAGTCCAAAGTGGCATTTGTTCTGTCTTACCTGATTGGGGATGCTGCGGCGTGGTCTTTACCCTTGGTATCAGTTGATGATCCGGTGCTCTACAAATTTGAAGACTTTAAAGCAGAATTTTTACGAATATTTGACAGAAGAACAATTTCGCAAACCACAGACAATGAGTTGTTGGATTTAAAGCAGGGAAATAGAGAGCTGGTGGCATACATTGCTCAGTTTAACAAACTCATTGTGGAAACCAATTGGCCCACGGCAAAGAGAGCAGCGATTTTCTATAGGGGATTGAAGGACGAGCTTAAGGATGGGCTGGCTCAAATTCCAAAGAGACCTACTGATGTGTCTGAATTAATTGACTTAGTGTTGCACATTGATCAACGACAATCTGAAAGGCGGAGTGAACGTCGTAAGGATTATCGGGTGATACCACCCAGATTGGATCGTGCTCGGCCAGAAGCGAGTAAGAGTAATGAGGGAAGTCTTGTCGAGGAACCCATGCAGATAGGATCAGTACGGGGCCCACTTAGCAAGGAGGAGAGAGAAAAAAGGCGTGCTGGCAAGCTTTGTATGTATTGTGGTCAATCGGGCCATTTTGTTCGAGAATGTCCAAAGAAGCCAAAGCAGTCTGCGTGGGTAAAAGATCGGCTCCACCAGTAGACGGAGTTGCTCTGGTGGGAGCAGCACAAGAGTCAGCTCCAAAGTCACAGTCTCTAGCAAATACTTTGCAATCTTCAGCTCCTCATCTCATTTTGTCCAGTAAAATTCAGTTTGGTGAGGTGACTCATGAAAACATTTCCATCATGATTGATTCCGGAGCCAAAGGCAATTTTTGTGACATCCAATTTGCTAAGTCATTGGGAATTCATTTTGTAAGGAAGCCTAGACCGGAGCCAGTTCGGGCAGTGGATGGTACAAATCTGTCTTCTGGACCAATCGTGGCTGACACGGAAGTAATTACAGTATACGGCCCAGGAGATCATCAGAGTTTTGTTTGATTCAATCTAATAGATGCTCCCCAGTTTCAGTTAATTTTAGGATTACCTTGGCTTACGGAGCATAATCCGAAGATTGACTGGGCCAGGCGTACCTTGGACATGACGTCCAAGTTTTGTCAAGATCATTGTTTTCATCCTCTTTCGGAAATTCCTCATCAGACCATGTCGTCTAGTTTAGCGGATCAAGTTCAAATTATCTGCGCACTGGAAGTTCCTGAGATCCCTGAAGAATATCACGACTTGGCAGAGGTATTTAACGAACAGGAGGCTCGAAAATTGCCACCTCATTGAGCTTACGACTGTCGCATTGAATTGGAACCTGGAGCCTCTCTTCCATGCAGTCGCATTTATGCATTATCTGAACCGGAGAATCTGCACTTAAAAGAGTACATAGAACAGAACTTAGCCAATGGTTTTATACGTCCATCTAAGTCCCCAGTTTCATCTCCTCTCTTTTTTATCCCTAAGAAGGATGGAACTTTAAGAACTTGTATTGATTATAGAGCGCTTAATCTGGTCACCAAGAAGAATCGCTATCCTTTGCCACTCATCTCAGAACTTTTGGACCAGGTTAAGGAGGCTCATATCTATACAAAATTAGACCTCAGAGGAGCCTATCATTTGGTTCGTATGGCTGAGGGAGAAGAATGGAAGACAGCTTTTCGCACCAGACTGGGATTATTTGAATATCAGGTGATGCCCTTTGGGCTCTGTAATGCCCCTGCTGCGTTCCAGCACTTTGTGAATGATATTCTTCGCGAGTTCTTGGATCGATTTGCAGTCGTGTATATCGACGATATTTAGATTTTTTCCAACAGTCGGGAAGAACATGTGACCCATGTGCAAATCATTCTAGAAAGACTTCTTGAACATCAGCTATATGTGAAGCTGGAAAAGTGTGTATTTCATTCCTCCAAAGTAGAGTTTTTGGGTTTCATTCTATCTCCAGATGGGGTGTCAATGGATGACACCAAACTTCAAGCAATTAAGAATTGGCCAGCCCCCCGATCAGTAAAAGAGATACAAAGTTTTTTAGGATTTGCCAATTTCTACAGACGGTTCATTTATAATTTTTCAAGCAAAGTGAGTCCCATAACCAGGTTGCTGCGGAAGAATGAAAAATTTGTTTGGGAACCAGTTACGGAGGAAGCTTTTCAATCATTGAAAGAGGCGTTCACCACTGCACCTGTCCTGCAGCATCCAGATTTGCATGAACCCTTTTATGTGGAGGCTGACGCTTCGAATTTAGCTATTGGAGGAATTCTGTCTCAGAGACAAAAGGACACTGGCCAGTTGCATCCGGTAGCCTATCATTCTCGAAAGTTAACTCCAGCAGAGATAAATTACTCAATTGCCGATAAAGAATTATTGGCTGTGAAGGATACCTTTCAGGTCTGGCGACATTATTTATTAGGTGCCAGGCATACGATTACGGTCTTCAAAGATCATCGAAATCTGCAATTTCGGAAGTCTGCTCGAACATTATCTCCTCGTCAACTAAGGTGGTCCCTCTTCTTTGCAGACTATGACTTTGTTCTCACTTATAAGCCAGGTGCAGCAAATGCAAAGGCGGATGCCTTATCTCAGTTGGAGTTAGGTAGTGAAGCTGAGCACCAGGTGGAGCGTTATGTCATCCCAGAAGAGAAGATTGTAGCTATTTCTGTGGAGGATGATTTGGGCAACAGAATTTGTACTGAGTTTGCTCAACAGAAGTTTGAAAATTGGGATAAGGAAGGTCCTGATCGTGTGATAAAGGAAGGAAAACCTTACCAATCTGGAAAGATATTTGTTCCCAGTGAAGAGCTGCGAGTCAAAGTTATACAGCAGTTTCATGATCATTTGTTGGCTGGTCACAAGGGAGTTGCAAAGACTTTGGAGTTGGTAAAGAGAGAATTTATTTGGCCGGGCATGGAAGCTCAGGTTAAGCAGTACATAGCCACTTGTGAGCAATGTGTCAAAGGAAAAACCCTTAGACAGCTCCCACAGGGGTTACTTCAGCCGTTGCCAGTGGCCCCATCTCCCTGGCATACCATTTCCATGGATTTCATTGTCGACTTACCCTCCAGTCAGGGGAGCACCGTGATTTGGGTGGTGGTGGATCAGTTTACAAAGATGAGCCACTTTATTCCTTTAAAGTCCCTTCCTACTGCCCCTCAACTGGCCAATTTGTTTGTTCAGCATGTGGTTAAGCTTCATAGTATTCCCAAGATTGTGATCTCTGATCGCGGTCCACAATTTGTGTCTCGCTTCTGGAGATCCTTTTTGAAGGGGATGGGAGTAGATTCTCGTCTGTCCACCAGTTTTCATCCGGAAACGGATGGACAGACTGAGCGAGTAAATCAGGACCTGGAGCAATATCTCCGTCTGTATCTTATGGATCAGGAGGGCGAGTGGCCATCCTTACTTAGTACAGCGGAGTTTGCTTACAATAATTCCATTCACTCAGCCACTGGTTTCTCCCCTTTCTTTTTAAATTCTGGAAGGCATCCGAATATGATGGTGGGTAAGATTGAGGTAGAGGTTCCAGCTGCTCAAGAGGTTCTTTTCAGTTTACAACAATCCTATCAGTTGGCTTTTTCCAACCTTTCTAAGGCCAAGGCGTGTTATAAGAGGTCAGCTGATCGAAAGAGAAAAGAAAGTCCTCAGTTTGAATCTGGAGAGTTGGTTTGGATTTCCACTAAACACATGAGATTGCGTGGGAATAGAAAGTTCCAACCCAGGTTTGTGGGCCCTTTCCCCGTTGAAAAGATGGTGAATCCCGTTAGTGTGAGAGTCACTCTTCCAAGTTCCATGAAGATCCATCCTACTTTTCATGTTTCCTTGGTGAGAAAGAGTCCGCCTCAGCTAAGGCAGGAAGCCCCTCCCGCCCCTGTTATAGTTCAGTCCTCGGAAGAGTTTGAGGTCAAAAGAATTTTAGATTCCAAGTTTAAAAGAGGAAGATTGTTCTAGTTGGTGGACTGGAAGGGGTACGGTCCTGAGGAGAGATCTTGGGAGCCTAGTTGTAATGTTCATGCCCCCAGGCTAGTGGCAGCTTTTCACAAATCTTTCCCGCAGAAACCTGGAGAGGGGGCTTTGGTGGGGGGTACTGTCAAGTCCACCCTGGTGCCATCACCTTTTGCCTCTCTACCAGGTATAAGACTGAAGAAGTTTCCCTGGTTCCATCGTTCTCATCTTTTGAGAAAGAAGTTGTTGGCATAAACTATGTAGGGAAAAAGACCTTCAGTTATTGTGCCACGCTAGCATGGAGGTTGGCGTTCTAGTCTTTCGAATTTGCAGCGGCCATTTCGTGCGCGCGCTTCCTGAGCGCTGCGCACTTCAACTGCCTTTTTCGGAGATAGCGGTTGTTTCCTGGGAGTCTCCGCTGAGGCGTCTCAATTCCTGTCAGCCGTCATCATTTTGGTTTTTCGTTTTCGAATGAAGAAGAGTTCAGAACCTGTCTCATCGTACTGGTAGCAGTGAGAGGTATTTCGGCTTTGTTGTGAATCTCCCCCGGCTTAAGTTTTCTCTCCGGAGTCGAGGTAAGACGTTCCAGAGCTCGAATTCACGTTCAAGCAATTCAGCAGCAGCAGCAGAGGTCTTCTGTTTGTATCCTTTATTAGCGCTTGAACTGTGAATTGCTGCGCTAAAGATATCTTATCGAAAATAGACATTTCTAGTTGGGAACATGTTGCAGAAGTCCATTATGGTTCCCGAGTCAGTACAGAATCTGTAGGTACAACTCTCTGCTGTGTATTGAAAGGCTTATCTGCTAATTTGAAGTTATTCCAGCGGGACTGCAATTGTCCTTTTCGAACTAAAGACATTGTTCCATTAAATTATGAACTCTATGCACACGAGTCAATTCAAGGAACAATTTGAGAGAAGGCGAGCAGCGCAGTCTACAGTAACTACAAACATTCTCTTGTGCGAGAACTTCCAGTTGGAATGCAGCAAACCAAGAGTCCAGTGAAATAATATCGTGAAGTTCAGTTCCTTCATCTATCTATTGACTGGCAGACCATTGTAGTAGTGTCTAGGGGTATAATGTATGCGCATATAGTTTATATCCTTATTCATGATTGGTGGTTTGTAAATTGAACTTCTGCGGACCTACATCTTCTTCTGGATTTGTGTTTCAACTAATTACATAAATAGCATATTACCTACTATACAGAGAGAGACTAAATCCACACCCATTGCAGGTATTCATAGAGTGGTTTAAACTTAGTGAAGAAACGCCAGTTCTTGTGGGAATGTATTAATGTTGTGCTACTTCTTACTGGTCTCCAAAGCAGCAACCTATCGTGAAGGCACCTGGGTGTGGCAGTCTCTCTTGTTTGTTATCCACTTCCCCTTTCCCTTTCATTCCTGAGCTCAGAGTCCTCTGGGAGCAGGGGTGACGGGGAGTTGGGAAATTATCTTCTGAAGACCCTCTCCAGATCGTCCCCACAGAATACTAGAGTTCAGGTACGGTCCTCTTGACACATTTCATCACATATAAATACAGTTAGTCGTAAATATACTAGGGGCTGAGGTAATGTATTGTCTCCAGAGTTCCTAAAAATAGAAGCTCTGTTCTCTAAGAATAGTTCTACTTTAAGCAGAGGATGAGTGCTAAAAAAGGTAAATATTTTGGAATCGTAGAAAAAAAAGTAATTTAGTTTTCAGGGACAGAAGAAAAAAAAAGGTCCAAATATTTCCAGTAGCTTTTGTTTTTAAAAGCTGAAGGCCAAATTCAGAGTTCAGGGAACGCTGTGTGCTCGTTTGCTTTAAAGTTATTCTTTCCGTTCAGGAGAGAACATCATTTCAGACAGACTTTCAAAAAAGCAGGTTATCGCTTCAGGTGAAAGTTCGACTAAGTTGGAAAATGTCGCTATCATGCAGTTTTGAGCATGATCGCTTTCATCGATGTATTGATCAGCATTGCTTACAGAAGGTCGTACCTGGTTGATGCTGCTCTCATCTTGTACTTCACTACCCTTTAATCGCAGTGGTGAAGTCTCCACGAATGCCATCATCAGGATAGGTAACCGCTGGGGACAACACGATGCATGAGCCGTTACTGGACCTAGCAAAGTATCTGTATCCAATGGTACTTCTGATTGTAGTGTAAGACAGGTGTCCAACACGCATTCTTCTCCGCACAGCATACATCTTAACACAGGTAAGATACAATTCTGCCAGGTGGGTCTGAATGACAGAAACCAGGTCATATTCAGATCTCTTAGCCAGGCTAATCCAAGGACTTTAGTTATGAGGTCCCGATAGCGTAGTGCTAGGATCGTTTCTTCCATTGTTGCTGGTGTCTTGTCTTTGACATGGCTTGCCATAACGAAGCAGGAGTATCAAAAATAAAATGCCTGCTATGAGTCCCAACAGGAGTGGAAGGCCGCCAAAGATCGAATGTACGAAATTAGGAAAAATGCCCAGGACTGCTTTAAAAGGTGTCAACAGTCCCGAAAAAATTGTCTTAAATACACTCGGGATACCATTCGTATCTGAAATGTTTAAGATTTGGCTTAGCATTTCTGCGAAGTGTAAGGGGCAATTTGTTGATAATAATGCATGTATCTCTTCCATTGTCCTTGCAACTTGGAGATCATACGTTTCTTTTGATGACGTCAAGGGCACAGGTGTCTGTAGAAGAACAGACTTCATTCTGCTTAAAGTATCAATTCGAATAGAAGAGATTTTCAAACTGGGCCAAATATTTCCCTCCCTGTCTGGAGAGTCGTTCGGATACAATACTTGCATACAACAAGTGACCATGGACGAAACGCTTACGAGATAAGCTTTTTCATGGCACTAAGCCACAACATCTGTGGTCCACAATTAGAATGTAGCTCCCGTTAGAAAGCCGTCTAAAAAATGGCTCTATTCGAGCTGTAGGTGTGCCAAGCTGGTGGCATGAAAGGTTATTTGAAGTCCCCTCACAGGCCCCATGTAGATTTATACCCTGACACAGAAGTATACCACTTAGTGATTTTTCACAATTATTACCACTAAGAAATACATTCTGTCCTTTTTCACTATAACATGTGTGTGTGTAAGGTAATTTCCATGTTGACTTAATGTATCCTTTACCCAACCTTTCATACTGGCCTGCCTGTATATACTTTTGGCAGTATCGAAATTGGAAAGTTGTTATCGGAATAGTTATGATTCCATGTATTATCCATTCAATGACAGGTCGTTCTGACATTGTCAACGGTAATCTTTCGAGTTTTTCAATGCTCAGAATTGTATACTCTGCTCCTTTTTGTGCCAAGCTGATTTGTGTATCAGTAAGGTTAAAGATAGAGAATAATGACGTTGTGTTGATTAAACGCCAAGGCACGTAGCCTGAACGCAGAGTTTGTAACGTCCAGCCAAGTTGTACAATAGAACGCAATTGGGACTGACCATGTTGTAACATTAGCAAATCCTGCTCTATTATATCGATTGCAGATGATACAATACTGTCCAGTGAATATATTCTGGAAGACAGAGGGCCATATGTATCAAGCTAATTAGCATTCGCAATGGCCGAAATTCGGCCTTTGCGAATGCTAATTAGACAAATGGTATGTATCAAACATGTTTGATGCAAAATAAGGAATAGCAAAATTTGCTATTCCTTATTTTGCGATTGTACTTAAGGAATTGCAAATTTTGCGATTCCTTAACTGCAATGTATCAAACAAAAAATATGCAAAAAATGCCATTAAGGATTCGCAAATTACCACCAACTTCTAGTTGGTGGCAATTTGCGAATTCTTTTCTAAAAGCTTTTTTCAAAAAAACAAAAGGTGCTATATGACGCCCATACATGCCCTTAGGGAATGTATGTGCGCCATATGCCCCCAAATTTCTTTTTCAGGGGTGCAGCAGGGTGTTCTTGAGACACCCCTGCACCCTTGGAAAAATTCCTAATTTGCGATTAGCTAATTGCTAATCGCAAATTGCACCTTCATTCCTATGGGCCTCCTGGCCCATGGAAATGAATGGGTAATTTGCGATTAGCAATTTGCTAATCGCAAATTAGGAATGGTAAAGAATCGCTATTTAATAGCGATTTTGTACATACATACCGTTTTGCATTTCCTAAATAGCGATTCCTTAAAATTCGCTATTTAGGAAATGCAAAATTGTTTGATGATACATATGGCCCAGAGTCATTAACCCATTGTCCACAACAGAAAGTGATTTTTCTAAATGAATACGGTCAGTTTCCCGTATTTTCTCTGCTGTCTCAATTTGAGTTTCTTTCCAAGCTTCGTTGTAAGCTGCATATATAGAGGCCGCTATGAAACGTTTTTGACACTGTTTGCGTGGTCCCATAATGAAATCACGCAAGTCAGCACCTTCTTTAAGTAAAGTAAAGTGTTGCTTAATTTCTGCCAGTGTGGATGTCTGTAGCCATTCGAGGCAGAGTTTTCCTACACTGTAAGTTGTTACAATCCCTGGATGTTGTCTCTGGGAGTATCTAGGGTCTGGCCTGGTCAATTTGAACCCCTGTTTTTTGTTCAGGAATCTATCTTGACAGTTATTTATGTCTGTGGGCCAGATCAACCATTTTTTCCAATCAGGATGTGTTCTGTTCTGGTTAAAAATATGGCATACGTCTATTTCAACATCTATAGTGTTATTACTGTCAGGTGTTGGCTTTGGAGTAGACGGTTTGTTTAAGTCTTTCATTTTGGCTAGGCCAAGACAGGTTGTCTGTTGAATTGTGTCATTCAAAAATATAATTTGTTCTGGGATCATGCAGGCTCTGAATAATGATTCTATACCTTGGACCTGCCAGTCTCTTGTACCCCAGATGGTTTTTGTTTCAATATTATTGTTCCAAAAATCAAAACCAAATGTATTCATTTTTTCAAAGAATGTTTCTGAATAGATTAATTTTGTGTTTGTCAGCATGGTTTTCATTCCTGTCTTATTTAATACTTTGAAATAAAACGTTTCTGCTTCACTTGTGTTAAAACCTGAGAAGTATGGGTATTCATCATAAAATGTATTTGAACTGCCTTTTGGTGGAGTTGCACAATGTTCCCATTGATTATAATTAAAAACATTTCTAGGTTGAGCAGATTTGTTGCAAATAATGGTTAGCATAGTGGTTATAACAGTACATCTGTCATAATTAGATGAACCCTGTAAATAATCATGTTCTGTAAATTTAGCTGACATTACTAAGTCTGACATCATATCATTAATACTTTCAAAGTCTCAATCATCAGAAAATGTGCTTGGTTTTACACTTAAAGAAATCTTAAACTGATGTGGAAACTTCAAGAGCTCGACCGGGCCATAGATTTCGTAATCTGTTTTGTCCCAAGCTACCCCACTGGGTATTGGTTGGCTGTGAAATTTACTGATGACAGTTCTCTTTTCTCGATGTGTGAAGACTTGTGTGGCTTCAGGACCAAGTTGATGTTCTGACTTGCTGTGTCCATTGTAACATATTTTCCCTCAATGAAATGTCCCAAGCATAGTACCATGATGAGCCAAAGTATGAGGACAAATACACCAGGCGCCACCCAAAATTCAATCCATGGAGAAATTAGATAGGTTGATTTGAGTTGATGAAAGAGTTCTTTTGCTTTGTCTTTAAAAGTCTTTGAAGTTGTTGGCTGTTCCTCAGGTTCGCTCGGATCCTCAGAAAAGTCATCGAAATTGATGAAGTAGCCTGATGCAGTTCTGTCAATTGTTTCAATTGCTTCTGGATTTTCATTTGCTTTTGGAAATATCCGTGTTTCATTAGCATAGTATGATGCTACATCGTTGTAGACTGGTGTTTCTTGACGAGCTGTTGCAATTTGGGTTTTAAGAGGCATAAGTTCCATGGCATTGTTGCATAGTCCTTGTTGTTTCACTGCAGGTTTATCAAATGTGATTAGTCTCTCAGTTTGAACCTCTTGTATTGTAGCAAACTTTGGTGTTCTGCTACTTCTTGGGAGTCCACTTGGCCTACTACTTATTATTGGCCACATGATTGTGGTTTAACCAGGTCGATGGATACAACTCGGTTTTCCTTTTTACCAGCAAGGGGCGGTAGTACAACTGATCTTGTTCCGTTGATAGCTAAGACAGGTACTGCTTTTCTGTAAGAAGGCCCAAATTCCTTCTTCACAGCGATTTTCTCTCTGACCAGATCCCCAATCTTTGGAATCCAGACAGGCCTTGCTGGGACAGGTGGTTTCTCTTCAGTGGCTGTTGGCTGCTGTTTCAATTTTATGTTGCTCAGGTCTTTTCTCGTTTCATTTAAGTCCTGTAAAATAGCCAAATGATCTTTGATAACAAAGCATTTTCCTTCTACCAATGAAGTTTGACTATCCAGGTCCTGGATATGCATTCTAGTCCCGAACAATAGTTCGTACGGACTGAGACCTTTTAGAGAATTTCTTGGCAGATTATTAAGACTACGTTGGACACTTGTTAAATGTTTAACCCACCCAACCCCCGAACCTAATACCTTTGCCGTTATAGATTGCTTTATGTCTTGGTTTTTTCTTTCCACAATCCCGTTTCCCTCAGGATGGAAGGGACAAGAATACCGCAATGCAATGCCCATGCTGGTCATGGCCTCCTTATAAGCTCGAGAGCTAAAAGCAGGACCCTGGTCAGAGTGTAGCATGCCAATTGTGTATGTGCCGATAAAGACTCGCAAATCTTTCACAACACTTCTGGCGTCAGCCGAGCGCTGGGGCCACATCCAAATGAATCTCGTGCAGGAATCCACTGCGACCATGATATATTTATAGTTGCCATCCCTTTGCAAGGGACCACAGTGTGTAGTGTAGTTCCTATCATCCCAATAGGCTCTGCGCATTGGAATAATACCTACAATAGTAAAGGCCTAGACCAGACGTTAACTAGGTCTACTACTGTCGATACTAGACTTAAAGTTTTGGGTTTGCCAGCTTAGCTCAGAGTTCACTAGAAACTTTCTCGAATGTTCAGGAGAGAATTAACTCCCCTGATTAGACAAGAAGGGATTTAGTTTCTGACAACCATAGAACATGACAACTTTGCTCTCCCCTAATCAAGAGTATATCTCGAGAGTCGTGTGAACAAAAGGCAATTTATTTTACTCAGTCAGTACGTGCATTCTTAGTCTCATCAGAATGTAGAGAAAAGGAAGAGACGGGCGTGTTCAATAAAAAGGTGTTATTTATTGATCAGTCTCTTTTCTCATACAAGAGAAATGGATCGATATTATTGCAATACTTATAGTTAAGTAAAGTGCATACATTAAAAGCAATAGTATAAAATAATACTGTAAAAACATTGATATGGTTTCTAAGCCATAAGATGTTTAAAATGAATAAAATATATTACATACACATATACATTTGACTAAACGTACTCAACTGGTGTTTCTAAATACGCCTACCCCGTGTCCCTGACCTAAGCCTAATACGTGGGCGGGAATAGAAAGTTACAGTTTAAGTTAAGTTTGTTTTTGCCAAGTGAATAACTAAAGAATTCTCTGTGAGGGGTTATTCAGTTCTGTACCTGGAAGTTAGGATGAATGAGGGATGGTATCTCTCTCTCTGGTCTCGATATTCCAGGCTGCCCAGAAACGCCGGGGCTGGAATTCTCGGCAGGAGAAAGCAGCTTCTCTCAGCGCGTCAGGAAGGCGGGGCTGCGCCAGCGGGGTCTGCTCTGCTCTTCGCTTCGGCAAGTATGGCTGCTCCGTCTCGTCACCATGCGTGTGTTTGCATAGGGCAATATCGGTAATATTTAGACCTTTAAGGTGCCGAGATTGACGTAAGGATGGACATAGATACGTCAATAAGGATGTCATACGACTTGCTCGTTAGCACATTCTTTTACTGAAGTTCTCGGTGAAATCAAAACAATGGCCGCAGGGTTTTGCCCAGGTTGTCATAGGTTTGATTTGTTATGAGAACTCCGTATGCCTTATCAGGGGCTGGAGGAATATCGCTTGTCTAATTAGATCGCAAGCGTTATGACCTAATCAGATAACACGTTCCTGTGCCGTAGTGTGACTGCGTCAGATAACGGTATCTGCATCATGGGGATTTTCTGCCTCATGGGCTGATTACTAGTTAACTTGTTAGTTTACTAACCAGAATAAGGTCAGGAATAGGGGGATCGATTCAGGACCTATAGGAATACATCACACCCACTCCACGCTAACTATGGTCATATTTACTAATCTAGGCATAGTATAACATAGTACAACATACTACAGAGTATAGTGTATACCTTACCACCCCAAAATACATAAATGCATTTTGAAATTTTTCAAATATACGGAAAAAATTGCAGTCATATGTATTGTATGCACTCAAGCTGTATAATTATGCCAAAGTAATCGCATTTGTATACATTATTGCTATTTGGTATATGAGAATTACACATGAAATGGCTCTTAATACAGAAAAAAAGTTCGAGACCATTCCATCACATAATAAAGTATTTGTGAACATACCTGCGGGCAGCTAACGTCTATAAGCTATGTCTATAAGCTATCTAAAATTTAGAAACCTTAGTTCTTTAAGAATAGTTCTTACTTTAAGCAGAAGATAGTGTCCCGAAAAATATGAAAAAATATTTTGGGGCTGCTGAAAAATTGCTGTCCGTGAACTGGAGGAAAGATTGTTCATGTGACTTTATTTTTAAAGTTGAAGGCCGAATTCAGGGAACGCCGTGTGCGAGCTTGTTCAAAAGTCTCTATTTCTGCTCTGGTGAGAACATCATATCATTTAGGCTTTCGAAAAAACTGTCAACAGCTTCCTGGGAAAGTTCCACTAACTCGGAAATAGGTGTAATCATGCATTCGTGCGCATGATTGTCTCCATTGACATTCTGATTTGCATTGCTGACAGAAGGTCGTACCTGTTCGATGCTGCTTTCATCTTGAACTTCACTACCCATCAATCGCAGTGGTGAAGCTTCCACGAATGCCGTCATCAGGATTGGTAGCCTTTGAGGGCAGCACAAAGCATGAACCTTGATCGGGCTCAACAATGTTTCTGCATCCATCGGCGCATCCGATTGTAGCGTCAGACAGGTGTCTAACACGCATTCTTCTCCGCATAGCAGACACCTTAATACAGGTAAAACACATCTTTGCCACATTGGTCGAAATGATAGAAACCAAGTCATATTTAGGTCTCTAAGCCGGGAGAGTCCCAGGATTTTTGATATCCGGTCCCGGTATCCAATGGCTAGGATTGTTTCTTCCCTTGTCGCAAGAGTTTTGTCTGTGACATGGGTTGCCATAACGAAAAATAAGGACTAAGAATAGGATTCCTGCAATTAGTCCCAGGATCAGGGGAAGTCCGCCAAAAATCGAATGGACGAAATCTGGAAAAATACCCAGTATGGCTTTGAATGGTGTTAATGCCATCGAAAATACTGTCTGAAATACCTTTGAGATCCCATTGGTATCAGAAATATTTAAGATTTCATTTAGAATTTCCGCGAAATGTATGGGGGAATTAGTTGATAACAATGAATGTATCTCTGCAGTCGTCCTTGCGACTTGTAGATCATATGTTTCTTTTGATGACGAGAGCCTGGTAGGCGTCTGAAGAAGCACTGTTTTCATTCTGCTTAAAGTATCTATTCGAATAGAAGTAATTTTCAAATTGGGCCATGCCCTTGCCTCCCTGTCTGGAAAGGAGCTGGGGAACAACGAGCGTCCACAGCACTTGACCTTCACAGTCGTAGTTACTAGATAAGGAGTCCCGGGCATAAGACTACAACATCTGCGGTCTACAAGTAGAATGTAACTCCCATTATAGAGTCTTTGAAAGAATGGTTCTATTTCTGTTGCAGGTGCGCCTTGCTGGTGACATGAAAGGTTGTATGAATTCCCTTCACAGGCTCCATGCAAACTAATTCCGTTACACAAAAGTGTGCCGGTTAGTGACATCGCACAATTATTGCCACTAAGAAACACTTTCTGTCCTTTATTACTGACACATGCATGTGAATAGGGCAGGTTCCATATTGTTTTAAGGTACCCCTTTCCCAATTTCTCGTACATGCCAGCCTGTATATATTTTTGGCAGTATTGAAACCTGAAGGTTGAAATTGGAATATTAATTATCCCATGTATTATCCATTCACTGACAGGTCGTTCTGACATTGTCATTGGTAATCTCTCAAGTTTCTCAATGCTCAGGATTGTATAATCAGCACCCCTTTGCGCCATACTGATTTGTCTATCAGTAAGGTTAAAGATTTGGAATAGCGACGTTGTGTTGATTAAACGCCAAGGCACATAGCCTGAACGCAGATTTTGTAACGTCCAGCCAAGCTGTACAATAGAACGCAATTGTGACTGACCGTGTTGTAATAACAGTAAGTCCTGCGATAATATGTCGATTGCTGAAGACACAATGCTGTCCAAAGAAAAAATTCTGGAGGACAGAGTCATTAACCCATTGTCCACTACAGAAAGTCATTTTTCCAAATTAATACGGTCAATTTCCCGTATTCTCTCTGCTGTTTCAATTTGAGTAACCTTCCAGGCCTCATTGTATGCTGCATATACAGAGGCTGCTATGAAACGTTTTTGACGCTGTTTGCGTGGTCCCATTATGAAATCACGCAAGTCAGCACCATCAGTAAGTAAAGTTAGGTGTTGCTTAATTTCTGCCAGTGTGGAAGTTTGCAGCCATTGAAGGCATAATTTGCCCACACTGTAGGTGGTTATTATCCCTGGGTGATGTCTTTGGGGATATCTAGGGTCTGGCCTGGTCATTTTGAACCCCTGTGTTTTATTCAGGAATCTGTCTTGACAGTTATTAGTATCTGTGGGCCAGATCAACCACTGTTTCCAATCAGGATGTGTTCTGTTTTGGTTTAATATATGGTTTACGTCTATCTCTTCATCTGTAGAAGTGTTGCTAAACATTGTTGGTTTTGGAATAGACGGTTTAATTAAATCTTTGATTTTGGCTAGGCCAAGACAGGTGGTTTGTTGAACAGTGTCATTTAAAAATATCATTTGTTCTGGGATCATGCAGGCTCTAAACAAAGCTTCTATACCCTGTACTTGCCAATCTTTTGTACCCCAAACACTTTTCAATTCAACATTTTTGTCCCAATAATCAAAACCAAAGGTATTCAATTTTTCAAAAAATGAGTCTGAATAAATCAATATTGTGTTGGTTATCATGGTCTTGGTTCCTGTCTTGTTAGACAATTTAAAATAGAATGCTTCAGCATTACTTGTGTTAAAACCTGAAAAGTATGAATATTTGTCATAGAAGGTTCTTGAGCTTCCTTTTGGAGGGGTTGCACAATGTTCCCATTGATTATAATTTAAAACATTTCTAGGCTGTGCAGATTTATGTAGAAAATGGTTACCATAATGGTTATAACAGTACATACTATCATAATTTGTAGAACCCTGCAAATAATCATGTTTGGTAAATTTAGCAGACATTACTAAGTCAGACATCATATTATTAATGCTTTCGAAGTCCCAATCATCAGCAAATGAGCTTGGTTTTGCAAAGTCACTCAATGAGATCTTAATTTGGTGTGGATATTTCAGGATTTCGACCGGACCATAAATTTCATAGTCAGTGTTGTCCCAGGCTACCCCACCAGGTATCGGATTGGCTGTGAAGTTGGCTGAAGAAAGTTCTCTTTTCTCGACGTGTGAAGATGTGTGTGGTTTGAGGATCAAGTTGATTTTCTGACTTGCTGTGTCCATTTTAGCATATTTTCCCTCAATGAAGCGTCCCAAAGTTAGTACCATGATGAGCCAAAGTATGAGGATAAATGCACCAAAACCCACCCAAAATTCAATCCATGGAGAAATCAGATATGTTTCTTTCAGTTGTTTCAAAAGTTCTTTAGCTTTATCTTTAAAGGTTTTTGATGATGGCTGTGTTTTTGATTCACTGAAGCCTTCAGAGGAATCATCGAAGTTTATGAAGTAGCCGGATGCAGTTCTGTCAATTGTTCCAATTGGGTCAGGATTTCTTTTTCTTGCATTTTCACTTGGTACTTCATTATAGATTGGTGTGTCCCTGCTAAATGTTTTTATTTGGGTTTTCAGAGGTCTGAGTTCTATTGCATTGTTGCATAGTCCTTGTTGTTCTTCTGTAGGCGTTTCGAATGTGATGAGCCTCTTCGTTAGGACCTCTGTACTGGTAGCAAACCTTGGTGTTCTGCTACTTATTGGGAGTCCACTTGGCCTACTGTTTGTTATCGGCCACATGTTGTGGTTTTACCAGGTCGATTGATACAACTCGGTTCTCCTTTTTTCCAGCAAGTGGCGGTAGTACAACTGATCTTGTCCCGTTGACCGACAAGACAGGAACTGCTTTTCTGTAAGAAGGCCCAAATTCCTTCTTTACCGCGATCTTCTCCCTGACTAGATCCCCGACTTTTGGAATCCAGACAGGTCTTGCTGGGACAGGTGGTGGTTCTTCAGTGGTTGTTGGCTGTTGTTTCAACTTTATGTTGCTCAGGTCTTTTCTTGTTTTGTTTAAGTCCTGCAAAATAGCCAAACGGTCTTTGATATCAAAGCTTTTTTCTTTCACCACTGAAGTCTGACTATCAATGTCAGAGATCATCATCCTAGTTCCAAATAATAATTCGTACGCACTGAATCCCTTCAGAGAATTTCTTGGCAAGTTATTTAGACTACGTTGGACACTTATTAGATGTTTGACCCACCCAGCTCCCAAACCTAATACCCTTTCCGCTATAGATTGCTTTATGCCTTGGTTTTTTCTTTACACCATCCCGTACCCTCAGGAAGGAAGTGAGAAGATTCCCGCTGGACTATGCTCATTTGGTCATGTTTCCCCTCAGGCTGGAGTGCTAGAGTGAAGACAATGGTCAAACGTAGCATGCTCTTAGCGTATATGCCATTTAGACTCGCAAATCTTTGTATAACAGTCCGGATGTCAGCCGAGTGCTGGTGATCTACATTATAAGTGGAAACTAGCCTGTATATGTTAATCGCAACCCTTCCTTTTTACTCTTGATTTTTTTCCGGAGTAAAACGATGAGGTATTAAACTGTTTCTCTCCCCACTGCGATCTCTGTTGCAGTTTGGGCAGTTTTTTACAAACATGGTGTGACGCAGACTCATGCCTGGCCACCAGTACCGTGATTGTAATTCTTTCAGAGAATCTTTTAGTTCGAGGTGTCTGAGACCCTCGCCCATATGTGCGTCTGCGATTAACAAGTTTCTCCTGTCCATGTTTGGAATCACCCTATCCCCCACTCCAGGGATTCGAGCAAAAGGGACGGAGTTTGCATCGATTAAGTATGTATAATTGAGTGGATAATTGATCGGTAACGCTGAGCAGTCGCCTTTAGATGACGTTTTCACTGCCAGCACTGTTTCACCGTCAATGTATTTTAATGTACGCTTTTTTCGAACTACGGGAGCCGATTTAGTTGCTGCCGCTGTGGCTGTTTCAGCCAATGAATTCCCTGCAACGTGAACGCCATCACGCTGATGACTCAGTGAGTGTGTCACGTGAGTCTTTGGTAGTTCTTTTTTCAAAAGAGCTATTTGTTCGCAGAGCAGTTTCTGCTTTATTATTGCATCTGTGTCATCTTTGTAACCGTTTTGAATCCATGTCTGCAAATCCTTGTTATATGATTTGACGCAGTAATATGAATCTGACACTATAAGTGTCGGGAATTCGCGATCCGCATTATCTAGCGCCATTTTCAAAGCTACTATCTCAGTTTGTTGTTCTGAATTAGTTTCTACTGAGTGTGTTTTTGTTAATAGAGGTTTTAGTTTACCTCCGCGCCACACTTCTTTTGTAATCCCACATGTGGGGTTGTATGCTTGTTCTCCCCAAACGGGAGGTTGAGCATGTCCGTCTGTATAAATTACACAGGCGTAATGTCGTAAAGGCAGAATATCGATTGGCAGAGGGAATATTCTTTCATATTCTAGATTTTTCAACTCTTCTAGTTCTGGATCAAGGTATTAGTATACTTTGTCCGTTGTGATTGAATTCACCCATTGTATCCACTTTGGATTCAATGTTGTTGTTGGTAAATTACACGGTGTTGTTAGTGCCTCAAAGGCTGATTCTGCTGTTCTGACTGTGATATGTCTACCGTCAGCTTGATCTTTTCCTCTAGCTATTGCGGTTTGAACTGCATGAACAATTCTTTCTGTACTGCTGAACTTCTTTTCAGCTTCTGTGTACAAGTGTGATTTGAATGCAATTGGTACCTTTTCTCCCTCATTAGAGGTCAGGTATGTGAATCCGCATCTCCCTGGGATGACTCGAATCACAAGATTGCGTGTGTTATCACGTGTTTCTAATTTTGTTTTAATTAGCATGTCTGTTTGTAGAGATCTCAAAATTTCTGTGTGTATTTGAGTCCAATTGGATCTTTTAAAATCTGGTTTTATCAGATCATAAAGGGGCTTGACCCTTTCTGCGTAATTTGCAATGTATGTTCTTCCGAAATTTAGGAAGCCTAGAATCGACTGTAGTTTTTTTAGTGTTCTAGGTGCTTGGATTACGGCACATTTCTCTAGGAAATTGTCAGCCAGGCTTTTGCCTTCACTTGATAACTCATATCCTAAGAACAGGACTGTCAGATGGGCAATTCTGGATTTTTTAAAGTTGAATTTGTAACCCTCTGCAGCGAACCCAAGTATTATGGTGTTCACTCTTTTCAAGTGAGTCTCCAAGTCATCATCTGTTAAGTAAATGTCATCGACATAAGATAATGCTTCATCGTCATATAGTTGTAGTAATTCTGTTACTCTCGCTGAGAATACCCCCGGGCTGTTCTTGTACCCCTGGACTAACCGACAGAATTGTTTTTGAGTGCCATTTATTGAGAATGCAGTTAAATATCTGCTCTCTGGTGCTATGTTTTGACAAAAGAATCCATTAGAGATGTCCAAGGTTGTTTTGTATTTTTTGCGCACTATGTTATTCATTAGTGCAGCACTATGTGAGTTTTGCACTGCAAAAGTTTTGCAACATGTGTTAAGGTGTCGGTAATCCAAAACTAGACGGTATGAATTGTCTGGTTTGGAGACCGGAAACAAAGGGTTGTTCATTTGTGAGGTGCAAGTTTCAATCACCCCCTGGTATTCTAGCTGATCTAGTATTTCATTTACCTGTTTTTTAGCTTCTTGCTTAATTGGGTACTGTCTTTGTGCAGTAGGTTGTGATTTTAACTGGATTTTGTGAGGAGGAGAGTCCTCATCCCATCGCACGTGATTTTTATATAAAGCAGGAGCTAGAGCTACTGCCCACTTTCTAGCAAGTGTGTATTTTTTATGAATAGGAATTTGATTTGAGAAGGCAGGCATAATTACTTCTTCGCCATGAGGGCACTCCCTGACAAACTCTGGTGGCCAGTCTTTTTCAGCTAGAAGGATATCATAGCCCTTGGAGAGATTATCCCAAAATAGTCCCCTTATTTTCCTAGTCTTATCTCCCTCTATATGCAATGTTATTTCGTATATTTTGTGAGGTTTGCTAACTCTGGTGTCCGCAGTTTCCACTTGAAGATATTCATTCGTGTCCACTGTCTCCAGATGATTCATAAGGACTTTGCGAGCTATGCTCACTTCTGCTGCGCTGTCTAGCATTGTCTGAGCCCATTCCCCGTTTTTCAGTTGTGTCCTCAGTATTCTCGGCATTGTTAACTACCTTGATACTGGCTACCTTCTTTTTTGGAAATTGTAATTTCTTTTTTAGCTGAGCAGGTTCCTTGTCTTTGGACTTGGCGTGCTCTTCTCTTTGTTCTGATCGTCCTCTTCTTTCCGATTTCTGCGAGGTAGTCTGAAAAGATTGAGAGGGACGTGTATCAATGTCTTGATATCTATCAGGCTTTTTATATTATCCCTATTTCTAAGGTTATATCTATTCCCAGAGGGGTCACTTTGTGGTGACCTGTGTCTCTGGTTCGGAGATTTTTCTCTTCGCCTAGGAGACCTTCCTCTGGACTGGAATTTCTTTTCTTTAGGATTGGATTGTTTGTTTCCATCCCAGTTCTTTTTTGGTGATGTAGATTTATTGTTATAAAATATTTTTTCAGGACTTTCAATCAGTTGTGGTTTTACTGGTATCCCACCTAAACTATCTCTGCCTAGTTCCTCATAGGATTTTTCTATGATTCTGGCTATTTCAGCTGGTTGGTCTGCTATATCTGTCTCTTTTAACCTCTGGCGGATCGCCACGTTTGCTGCTTCTCCTTTTATGTTGGCTAATAGTATAGCCGAGACCTGCTTGAAGTCTTTCAGTAATTTCATACCAAGAGTTAAAGCGGGTTCTGGACCATATTCATCTTGAATTTGTTTTAGCACATCTGGTATTACCGAAATGGATGGAACACCGTGCGTTTTTGTGTAGATGGAAGCAAAGACTGTACCCCAAGTGTCACAGTCCTCTATGTGTGGTGCGATTCCCATTGGGAGACAGATAGTCAGAATCCTGTGTTTTTCTAATGGGGTGGTGTCAGGAAACACCGCCTCTATTTGGGTGATTTTCTGTGCCAACCAGAATGGTATTTGTTCCCGTTTAGCCGGTACCTTCCCTAGACAGGACTGGATGTTCTGTGGTGTAATTTTATTTGTGTTCCCCTGGTGAGGGGTCAGCTGTGGAAGTTTAATCGCTGGCTGAATTGTTGAAGTCCGCATCACATATTGGACTAATTGTCTATGTATTTTTATTAATTGTTTTAGCTGTGTTAACAGCTCTGCTGCAGACATCCCTTCGATGTCTGGATGTGGTGTGTATCCGGCTAGGACCGGCCACGTTGCTCCTGGTCTACCTAAAGGACCGAGCCTGGTGATGTGATTGTTATGTTTTAGGGCGCCATCAAATAAGAGCAGGTGCTCTTGAAATTTGAGTGGTACTTCCACCTCCTCGAAAGGAGTGTACGTTTCAGGAGGTTCCTCTATTTTGTAATAGTGGAAGTACTTTGTTACAGCATTTGCTGCTGGAAAATGTATCCATGAATAGTATACCTCTGTCTGCCGATATTCGTGTGCCTCAATTACGAATATGACTGTGCCACCTCTAGGTGTCAGTCCATTTTCTATAAGTTTTAAAGTTATAGATCTCCTTTTGATGACCGGGATGAGTATTATATCCTCGTCTGCTGCCTGCATGGTAGCATCAGCTGCTGCGAGTTCAGTTGCTAATCTAACTGCCTCTCTTTCATCCTCATTGTCTGACATTTTACTGTCCAAAAGGTTATTTTGTTTGTTTGCAGATCAGGTTTCTTGTGGAAACAAAGATTAGATGCACAATATTTTGGAACTGTGTATCCTTCAACGTTGACTATACCAAGAACCATACATAGGAGTTCCCTCCTGCGAGGTCTGGCGGATATTACCTTTCACCCACTCCAGACGTCTTTGGAGTATTATGGGAAAAGGGGTCTGAGTGAGAAAGCACGACTGAGTTACTCTAAATGTCTTACGTTAGTTTTATCGCCCTTTCCAAACGCGTTGGGCGCCATGTAGTGTAGTTCCTATCATCCCAATAGGCTCTGCGCATTGGAATAATACCTACAATAGTAAAGGCCTAGACCAGACGTTAACTAGGTCTACTACTGTCGATACTAGACTTAAAGTTTTGGGTTTGCCAGCTTAGCTCAGAGTTCACTAGAAACTTTCTCGAATGTTCAGGAGAGAATTAACTCCCCTGATTAGACAAGAAGGGATTTAGTTTCTGACAACCATAGAACATGACAACTTTGCTCTCCCCTAATCAAGAGTATATCTCGAGAGTCGTGTGAACAAAAGGCAATTTATTTTACTCAGTCAGTACGTGCATTCTTAGTCTCATCAGAATGTAGAGAAAAGGAAGAGACGGGCGTGTTCAATAAAAAGGTGTTATTTATTGATCAGTCTCTTTTCTCATACAAGAGAAATGGATCGATATTATTGCAATACTTATAGTTAAGTAAAGTGCATACATTAAAAGCAATAGTATAAAATAATACTGTAAAAACATTGATATGGTTTCTAAGCCATAAGATGTTTAAAATGAATAAAATATATTACATACACATATACATTTGACTAAACGTACTCAACTGGTGTTTCTAAATACGCCTACCCCGTGTACCTGACCTAAGCCTAATACGTGGGCGGGAATAGAAAGTTACAGTTTAAGTTAAGTTTGTTTTTGCCAAGTGAATAACTAAAGAATTCTCTGTGAGGGGTTATTCAGTTCTGTACCTGGAAGTTAGGATGAATGAGGGATGGTATCTCTCTCTCTGGTCTCGATATTCCAAGCTGCCTGCGAGGGCTGCCCAGAAACGCCGGGGCTGGAATTCTCGGCAGGAGAAAGCAGCTTCTCTCAGCGCGTCAGGAAGGCGGGGCTGCGCCAGCGGGGTCTGCTCTGCTCTTCGCTTCGGCAAGTATGGCTGCTCCGTCTCGTCACCACGCGTGTGTTTGCATAGGGCAATATCGGTCATATTTATACCTTTAAGGTGCCGAGATTGACGTAAGGATGGACATAGATACGTCAATAAGGATGTCATACGACTTGCTCGTTAGCACATTCTTTTACTGAAGTTCTCGGTGAAATCAAAACAATGGCCGCAGGGTTTTGCCCAGGTTGTCATAGGTTTGATTTGTTATGAGAACTCCGTATGCCTTATCAGGGGCTGGAGAAATATCGCTTGTCTAATTAGATCGCAAGCGTTATGACCTAATCAGATAACACGTTCCTGTGCCGTAGTGTGACTGCGTCAGATAACGGTATCTGCATCATGGGGATTTTCTGCCTCATGGGCTGATTACTAGTTAACTTGTTAGTTTACTAACCAGAATAGGGTCAGGAATAGGGGGATCGATTCAGGACCTATAGGAATACATCACAAGTGGTCCAGGTAAACACAAGCTAATGGTTTATCCGAAATCAGAAGGGGCGTCTGTGCTGGTCGTTTCACTGTCGAAACTTTCATCTTTTGGCATATTTCACAATCTAGAACTTAGGGGCCCGATGTAGGTAGCCCTTTACCGATCGGAATCGGCCGAAAATACCGATTTTCGGCCGTTTCCGATCGGTAAAGGGCTATCGAGATGTAGGGGCACATTTTCGGTAATTTTACCGAATCGTTATCATTTCCGAATCGGTAAAGTTACCCAATCGGTAATATATACCGATTCGGTAATGATGACGATTCAGTAGAACTACCGAAAATGCAATGTAGGTAGCCAATGTTCCATCAGCACATGGCCTACAGAATCGGTATTTTCCCATGGAATACAAATCCATGGTAAAAAACCGATTCCTGTGTACATGCACATCTGTGCATGTACACATGTGCCATGTGACAGACAGACGTGCCCTTAGGGCATGTCTGTGTGCCACATTGCACACATGCCCGTTTTGGGGGTGCTAGAGGGTGTCAAAGTGACACCCCCTGCACCCTTGTGAATTCTTTAATTACCGATTCGGTAAATACCGAATCGGTAATGCCTAATCATTCCTATGGGCTTCAAAGCCCATAGGAATGAATGGGCATTACCGATTCGGTATTTACCGAATCGGTAATTAAAGAATTGTTAAGGATTCGGTAACAAATCCAGATGTTGGGACCTACATCCCATTTACCGATTTTTGAATACCGATTCGGTAGGATTCGGTATTTCAAAATCGGTAAATGGGATTTACCTACATCGGGCCCATAGTTCCTAGTTTGTCTTCTCATGCGTGGCCACCAATATCTCTGTTTTAATAATGATACTGTGGCGGAAACACCAGCATGTGCAGAAGCGAGCCCTTCGTGTGCCGCTATAATTAGCCCTAACCTATGTTCCATGTTTGGAATTGCCCTATCCCCCACTCCAGGGATTCGAGCAAATGGAACGGTATTCGCATCAGTTATGTATGAGTACTTTACTGGAAAGCCTTTCGGGAGTGAGTTTATCTCATTTTTTACTGTAACGCTGACAGCTTGCAATATCTCGCTGTCTATTTTTGTTTTTGACCGGGTGATGGCAGCTACGGAAGCCGTTTGCACAGCTGCCTTCGCGGCCTCATCAGCCAATGAATTCCCTGCAACGTGAACGCCATCACGTTGATGACTCAGTGTATGTATCACGTGAGTCTTTTGTAGTTCTTTCTGTAAAAGAACTACTTGTTCCCAAAGCGTTTTATGCTTGATTGTGCCACCTTTTGCATCTTTGAAACCGTTTAGAACCCAGTTCTGCAAGTATTCATTATAAGATTGAACGCAGTAATATGAATCATACACTATTAGTGTGGGGAATTCGCGATCGGTATTTTCAAGCGCCATCTTAAATGCTAGAAGTTCTGCTTGCTGAGCTGTACAATCTCCTAGAGATTGCGTTTTAGTGACCAGTGGTCTAAATTTCCCTTCGTGCCAACGACCTTTAACGATCGCGCACGCAGCACTGTAAGCTTGTTTACCCCCGACTGCGGGCTGTGCTAATCCGTCTGTATATATTATACAGCCGTTATGTTCAAGAGGCAAGTTTTCGGCTGGCAGAGGACATTCAAATTCATATTGTAGAAATTCTTGTGTTTTCAAATTAGGATCAAATTCGTATACCACGTCTGTTGCAGCAAAATAATTAACCCATTGTATCCATCTCGGATGTAGTGCTTTAGCATTTGGAATGCTTGCCTTTGTTACCGCTTCTAGAGCTGGTACTGGTGTAACGATAATAATTTGTTTACCTTGTGCTAGGGCTCTTTCTTTTGCTACTGCAGTCTGAACCGCGGTTAGAATTTTTTCAGTTGAGCTAAATTTCATTTCAGCTTTTGTGTACAAATGTGATTTGTATGCTATTGGTACCGTTTCTCCCTCATTAGAGGTTAGGTATGTGAATCCGCATCTTCCTGGGATGACCCGGATTACAAGGTTGCGTGTGTTATCACGTGTTTGCAATTTTGTTTTAGCTAACATGTCTGTTTGCAATGATCTCAAAATTTCTGTGTGTTTTTGAGTCCAATTGATTGGTTTAAAATCTGGTTTGATTAGTTCGTAGAGAGGTTTAACCCTCTCTGCATAATTTAGAATGTAACTTCTTCCGAAATTCAGGAAACCTAGAATTGATTGTAAGTTTTTCAGCGTTTTTGGTGCTTGGATTACAGCGCATTTTTCTAAGAAATTGTCTGCCAGGCTTTTGCCTTCACTTGATAATTCATATCCTAAAAACAGGACAGTTAGATGGGCAATTCTTGACTTTTTAAAGTTGAATTTGTAACCCTCTGCTGCGACCCCAAGTATTATGGTGTTCACTCTTTTCAAGTGAGTATCCAAGTCATCATCTGTTAGATAGATGTCATCGACATAAGATAATGCCTCAGCATCATACATTTGTAGTAACTCTGTTACTCTTGCTGAGAATAATCCTGGGCTGTTCTTGAACCCCTGAGGGAGTCGACAGAATTTTTTTTGCGAGCCCATTATTGAGAACACGGACAAATATATGCTTTCAGGTGCTATGTTTTGACAAAAGAATCCATTAGAGATGTCTAATGTTGTTTTGTATTTTTTCCGCACGATGTTATTCATTAGTGCTGCACTGTGTGAGTTTTGTACTGCAAAAGTTTTGCAACATGAGTTTAGATGTCTGTAGTCCAAAACTAGACGATATGAATCATCTGGCTTGGAGACAGGAAACAAAGGATTGTTCATTTGTGAGGTGCATGTTTCAATCACCCCCTGGTATTCAAGTTGATCTAAAATCTCCTTGACCTGTTTTTTAGCTTCTTGCTTAATTGGGTACTGCCTCTGTGCAGTTGGTTGACATTTTAACTGGATTTTGTGAGGAGGAGAGTCCTCATCCCATCCAACATGGTTTTTATATAATGCAGGAGCTTGGGCTACTGCCCACTTTCTTGCAAGTGTATATTTTTTATGAATTGGAATATGATTTGAGAAGGCAGGCATAATCATTTCTTCGCCATGAGGGCACTCCCTGACAAACTCCGGTGGCCAGTCTTTTTCAGCTAAAAGGATGTCATAGCCTTTGGAGAGGTTTATCCCAAAATAAACCCCTTATTTTCCTAGTCTTATCTCCCTCTATACGTAATGTTATTTCGTATATTTTATGAGGTTTGCTAACTCTGGTATCTGCAGTTTCCACCTGAATGTATTCATTCGTGTCCACTGTCTCCAGATGTTTCATCAGGATCTTGCGAGCTATGCTCACTTCTGCTGCGCTGTCTAGCATTGTCTGAGCCCACTCTCCGTTTTTCAGCTGTGTCCTCAGGATCTTCGGCATGTTTGATTACTTTAATACTGGCTACCTTCTATTTTTGGAAATTGTAACTTTTTACTTTGATGAGCAGGTTCCTTGTCTTTGGACTTGACATGCTCTTCCCTGTGTTCTGACCGTCCTCTTCTTTCCGATTTCTGCGAGGAAGTCTGAAAAGATCGAGAGGGACGTGTATCAATACCTTGATATCTATCAGGTTTCTTCAAATTATCCCTATTTCTAAGGTTGTATCTTTTCTCAGAGGGCTCCCTCTGGGGAGACTTGTGTCCTTGGTCCGGAAATCTCTCTCTCCGCCGAGGAGACCTTCCTCTGGACTGGAATCTTTTTTCTTTGGGAGTGGATTGTTTATTTCCATCCCAGCTCTTTTTTGGAGTGTTTAGATTATTTTTAATAAATATTTTTTCAGGATTTTCAGTTAGTTGGGGTTTTACCGGTTTCCCACCCAAACTATCTCTTACTAGCTCTTCATAGGATTTTTCTATGATTCTGGCAAGTTCCAATGGCTGTTCTGCTATATCTGTTTCTTTCAGTTTCTGGCGGATCGTCACAGATGCTGCTTCTCCTTTTATGTTGTATAACAATAAAGCTGAGACCTGCTTGAAGTCTTTCAGTAATTTCATACCCAGAGTTAAAGCAGGATCTGGACCGTATTAATTTTGAATTTGTTTTAGCACATCTGGTATTACCGCCGTGGACGGAACGCCATGTGTTTTTGTGTAAATAGAAGCAAAGACTGTGCCCCAAGTGTCACAGTCCTCCACATGTGGTGCGATCCCCATTGGAAGACAGATAGTCAGAATTCTGTGTTTCTCAACAGGGGTAGTATCCGGAAATACTGCCTCTATTTGAGTGATTTTTTGTGCTATCCAGAATGGAATTTGTTCCCGTTTTATGGGTACTTTACCTAGACAGGACTGTATTTTCTGTGGTGTGATTTTATTTGTGTTCCCCTGATGAGGGGTCAGCTGTGGAAGGTTAATAGCTGGTTGGACTGTTGAAGTCCGCATTATATATTGGACTAATTGTCTATGTATTTTAATCTGTGTTTTTAGCTGTGCTAAAAGTTCTGGTACTGACATTTTTTCAATGTCTGGATGTGGTGTGTAGCTGGCTAGAACCGGCCACGTTGCTCCTGGTCTACTTAGTAGACCGAGCCTGGTGATGTGATTATTATGTTTTAGGGCGCCTTTAAACCAGAGCAGGTGCTCTTGGTATTTTAATGGGATTTCCACCTCCTCGAAAGGAGTGTACTCATCCGGAGGTTCCTCTATTTTGTAATAGTGGAAGTCGTGTGTGACAGCGTTTGCTGCTGGAAAGTTTATCCATGAATAGAATACCTCTGTCTGCCGATATTCATATGCCTCAATTACGAATATGACTGTACCACCTCTCGATGTCAGTCCATTTTCTATAAGTTTTAAAGTTATAGTTTTTCTTATGTTGACCGGGATGAGTATTGCATCAGGGTCAGTCTGCAGGAGACTTGTGTCATCCGTTAGGAGTTGAGCTGCTAGTCTAGCTGCCTCCCTTTCTTCATCACTTTCTGACATTTTTACTGACAGAAAGGTTTTTGTTGCAGATAGGGTTTCCAAGGAAACAAAGATTAGGTGCACAATATTTTGGAACACTGTATCCTTCAACGTTGAATAAACCAAAAACTATACATAGAAATCTTTTCCTACTAAATTCCGGCGGATTTTAACCTTTGACCCACTCCAGACGTCTTTGGAGTATTTACGGGAGAAAGGGTCTGTGTGAAAAAGCACAACTGAGTTACTCTAATGTCTTGCGTTAGATTTATCGCCTTACCAAACGTTTGGGCGCCATGTAGTGTAGTTCCTATAGTCCCAATAGGCTCTGCGCATTGGAATAATATCTTCAGTAGTATAGACGTAGGACTGAGGTTATCTAGGTCTCTACTGACGGTATTAGACTTAAGTTTTTTGCCAGCTAGCTCAGAGTTCACTAGAAACTTTCTCGAATAAGCGAGGAGGAGTTTAACCTCCCTGGGTAGACAAGAAGGGATTTGGGGCCAGATGAAGGTAGGCATTTACCGGTCGGTAACGGCCGAATTCGGCCGTTACCGACCGGTAAATGCAATTTGAGATGTAGGGCCCTGTATTTTACAGAATCGGTAAATTTACCGATCGGTAAATTTACCGATTCTGTAAAATACAGAGTCGGTATTTTTACAGATTCGGGAAAATTGATATGTAGGTGGGACTCTTCTGAGTCCCACAAGCATTAAAAAATCGGTATTTTACCATCAAATACTATTTGATGGTAAAATACCGATTCTGGTGTGCATTCACATGTGTGCATGCACACCTATGCCATATGACAGGCAGACCTGCCCTTAGGGCAGGTATGCCTGCCACATGGCACCCGAGCCTCTTTTGGGGGTGCCAGAGGGTGTCAAAGTGACACCCCCTGCACCCTTGTGACATTCGGTATTTACCGAATCGGTAAATACCGACCGGTAAATGCCCAATCATTCCTATGGGCTTCAAAGCCCATAGGAATGAATGGGCATTTACCGGTCGGTATTTACCGAATCGGTAAATACCGAATATTTCCGATTCGGTAAATGCACATCTGTATTTACCTACATCTCGGTACTTATATTTTACCACTTCTTAAATACCGAATCGGTATGATTCGGTATTTAAGAGGTGGTAAAATAAAATTACCTACATCTGGCCCTTAGTTTCTGACAACCATAAAACATGACAACTGTGCTCTCCCTGATTAAGAGTATATCTCTAGAGTCGTGTGAAAACAGAAGACAGCTATTTTACTCAGTCAATAAGTGCATACTTAGTTTCACCAGATTGCAGAGGAAAGAGAGACGGGCGTTTTCAATAAAAGGTGTTATTTATTGAGCTGTCTTTTTCCTCATACAAGAGAAATGAATTGCTACAATTCCAATACTTATAGTTAAGTAAAGTGCATACAGTAAAAGCAGGATTATGAAATAATACTGTAAAAGCATGGATATGGTTTCTTAGCCATATGATACTTTAAAATGGATAAAATAGATACATACATATATACATTGACTAATCGTACTCAACTGGTGCTTCTAACTACGCCTACCCCGGTGTACCTGTCCTAAGCCTAATACGTGGGAAGGAGTAAGTAAGTAGCAGTTTAAGTTAAGTTTGGTTTGCCAAGAATCTGACTCAAGAATTCTCTGTAAGGGTTTAGTCAGTTCAGTACCTGGGTATTAGAAGGCAGGAGGGCTGGTATCTCTATCTCAGGACTCGATATCCCAGTCACCCGCAAGGGTGGGCTGGAAACGCCGGAGGCTGGATTTCTCGGCAAGAGAAAAGACAGCGTCTTTCTCAGCGCGTCAAGAGGGAGGGGCAGCGTCCGTGGGCTCTCGCATCAGCTGGGCTCTTCGGAAATGATCGCTAGCTGCTCTGCTCCAGGATTACCACCGTGTGTTTGCTTAAAGCAGCGTTGGTATATTTAAACCTGAAAGGTGCCGGGTTTGACGTAAGGATGGACATAAGACGTCAATTAAGATGTCACTATGAACTGGTCGTTCTTACAGTGCTTTAGAGGAGTTCTCGGACGAAATCAAAACAAGAGCAGGCGGGGATTTCCCAGGTTGCTGGAGGCTTGGATTTGTTTAAGAACTCGGTGTGCTTTCTAGGGGGCTGGAGGAATAGTGCTTGCTTAATGTGACAGCATGCGCTATGACTGAATTATGACAAAGGGTTTCTATGCCGTTGTAGGGATATTATTGATTTATAACCGGACAAGGGCAAAGAATAGGAATATTGATTCAGGTACCTAGATAAACACACTACACCACAGCCATAGACTCACCTTCTACACACCCACCCGTAGCCTCTGCTCTACCAACCATGCTCTCGCCACTGTCCCTCACATCTGGAAAAACACGGACAGTGACAGATCATTCTCCTACCTCGACTCCAAGACCTGGAACACCCTCCCTACAAGTCAACAACAGACCCAGGACCTGATGCCCTTCACAATACTTCTCAAGCCCAGTGTGTTTTGATCAGTACCAGCAACCCCCAGCGCATTGAGACCGTCATGGGTAAGTAGTGCGTTTAACTAATAAATCAACTGATTGATAGATGGCTTAGCCAAATTTTGTGTGTAGGATAGGAGAGCTGCAGATGATAGTTAGAATGATGCTGGTCAGGATGCTGGTGTGAAACTGGCTGTGCAGATGTTTGACAATGCAGAGTGTGTCCATGGTGTTGGATGTGACTCTGAGGGTGTAGCCCGTTAAGTCTGACCAATCATAATCCTGGATTTGGTGTGTGATCCCTGTGGGATTTGGACAATCTGTCTGTGATGGCCCGGCAGGAGTGGTGTTCTCAAGTTGTGTACTACCACGTTACAGCACTGGAGGAAATGTGTGGTGGTGTTGTGTCAACGAGGTAATACACCAGAATGCAGTCCGAGGCACATGACCTGGTTGTACGTACACGCACTGTTAAGTGTGGCTGCATCGTGTTGTCAGTATGAGTTGCACACACAGCCTGAGAGGCTGTCATGGTTGTGTTTGTGGTAGTGTGTTACCAGGTGGATGATTGTCTGTTGTTCACTGTGTGGAGGTTGGCTGGGGCATGAGTCTGTTGTGTCACATGTGTCATTCAATCAAAAGGAGCCTAAGTGGAAACAAAGGGAAAATGCCGCACCCCATTCAGACACTGTTCAACAACAAATAGGCCTAACCCAACTCTCAACAAATTCCTTACGACCAATGGCAGAGTTACATGGCCAATTTAAAATACTGCCTCAGAGGTGTACCTTTACACTAATCCATAGGGTCATGGTGTGTTTCACGTTTACATTAAATTTTCAACAAGGTCTGATCCCACTCAAAAAATGTAAAATAAAGAGAGCAAAGAGAGAGTGCCTCACAGTAGCAACACCCGAGGGGGTTCCTGACAGGCAATTGCCAGTTTACCCACTTCTCATCATCGACCACTCTGTCTTCGTCTGAGTAAAGAACAAAGATGAAAATAGAAACAGTGATTCCCTAAATAATAAAAATATGGTGCAAAAATAACCAACCACTATGTCCCCTCATATCATTTAAGGTGAAACTAATGTGTGTGTGCGCACCTGGAACCCCTATGATAGCCAAAGACAATCATCCACCACTATTAAAAAGGGGCGGGACTTGCTAGCTAAACAACTTCCTACTGATGCTGTCACATGTGTCATCAAATGAGCTGAGTGTCTGGCAGTGTTCATGTTGCAGGTGCTGACGGACCTGCGTTTGTCATGGCGGTTGTGCAACAGTGGCACAGACAAGCTGCGGCATGCTTCAATGATGGATGGATGGATGAGTATCTCATAGGTGTGTGGCTGGATTGGGGCACGCGGTGCAACGTTGTGGCTGGGGATGCTGCACCCGGGAGGAGTGAACACATGACGGCAGAAGGGGCGATAGAAAATGCTAAACAGCCACACAACCCAAGGATTCTTGCTAGGCAATAAGTGACGTGTATGTGAGCCTGGAGTGGCTGGTTAACCATGGGTCAGTGCCAGCAAATGTGTGAACATTGAATAAACATCACGGCCACAGGACCAGTCACCATAATGCCAAGCGGGGCACAGGACACACTGCGTCAGCAGCTGTAGCCTGCCCGTTGTGTGTAGCAAGCAACAGAACACATCATGCACAATATGGTCCATTAGCCATTACGAACAGCATGCTTGTTGTCACTGTACACATAACCACATATGAACAATCATTGTAAAAAATGCCATATTGAACGCATGCAGTCTGGAAAGATACAGGCGGTGACAGCAATGAGGCACAATGTACAGTGTGAAACACAGTTCCTACACAATAGTATGAACTTAGTTGCAAGGCCATGCTGCATCAGCCAATTTACATGGCCAGTGGCATTGCTCTGAAGACTATAACACTCATGCAATGATGTTACCTGTAATGCTGGTGATACACTCTCCACACAACTGCCAGGGACTGTCCGTACCTGTGACCATCAGAGTGGCGTGATGCTGGAAGGGTTCCATCTCCCAATATCCCCTTGGTCTGACTACTAATGACAGACACATTAGGGCGATCAGGCGAGGGAAGGTGAGGATGGGAACTGCAGGGAGGGAGATCTGAAACAAAGCAAAACAAGCATAAGGATTCCATACTTTTAGTAACAGATTCACAGATTACCTTGGCACCTACACTGTACCACTCACACCTGTGTAGTGTAACCACTGCCACTGTGTCCTATTACTGAACACAGATCCTGCAATGAGACAAGATCAGATCCTTCAACACGGACACATGAGAGTTGGTAGAGGTTGTCACGAAAATGGAGCATGTATGACGCTCACTAGGCTGCTACAATGCAATTAGATCCATGCAGTCATGAACGACGTCACAGTGTATGATTGATGCTCGCTATCTCAGTAATTGTGACGTATAGCAGAGCAAATGACACAAAGCCAACTATCCGTACTCAGCCCTATGAATCAGTGAGGGTCATGAAGGGAAAGTAGACATCACCCGCAAGAGCCGTAAGCAGCTACTCAAATGAGGAAGGAAATAACCTAAACACCAGGAAGCCCCATAGGGGCCAGTTTTTATGGATGAATTAGACATGAAGGTCAATGCGGGTAAATCTCACACGATGGTGGTCGGAGCCCATAGATGTAAAGGGAAACCAAAAATCTTTAGGTGTAAGGGCGAAGTGGTCTCAAGAACGGCGACTTTCCCCTACCTGGGGGTGCTCTTCGATGAGAGGGGATCGTGGGGCCCACAGGTTAGGGAAAAAAGCCTATCAGTGGCCAGGTCATCGGCGGCTCTCATGGGCTTCTCAAAAAGACTGGGGGCTAGGCCGATGGAGGCCTTACTGAAGGTATATAGTAGCATATGTATCCCAATTGCAATGTATGGTGCCCCAATCTGGGGATATGTACGGCTTGAGCCTATACAGAGAGCAGAAAATAGGTTTTTTTACGTTCCCTACTGTCAGTTCCATTATCTACTCCAACCTACTCAATCCACGCGAAGGTGGGCATGGATCATGTTACAGACAGGCTCAACTTGGCACCTCTGATCTTTTGGCTAAGGACATGGCTCAATAAGGAGTTAACTCTGAATCATTTAATCATGGAGGATGTCATGTCGCTAGATCACTCCAAAAAGATCCCCTGTTTGGAATATTTGAGGAAGTCATTTGCCCAAGTGGGGAGACCGGAACTCTTTGAATCCCCCTCTTGCATCAGGAATGTGGATGTAGTTTCAGTCAAGAGGCAGTTTATGACCTTGGCAAGATTAGCCCGCAAGGAAAGGGAATTGCAGAAACCCTCTGTGAGGTCTCATTACATATTAAAAAGTTCCACCTCTTTGGAACCCTACCTCAGTATAGTCACTAGGCCTTTTCATAGATTCCTCCTAATTAAGTTCAGATTTAACCTGATCCCTTATTATTTGGGCAACTACCAGTCCTGGGCCAGACCAGAGTTAGCCCCTCCCTGCTCTTGTGACAATTTCTCAATCCAGGACACCATGCATTTAGTCATGTTTTGTCCTTTATTTTCAGTTCCTCGTAAAAAACATTTGCTACCAATTTTGAGGGAGGCCAGTTTCACACAAGTAAGATGGGCACTTCTTTACCTCCAGTCCATGAGTAAGACTCGAACCATATTCTGTACGGGAAATTATTTGGTAGCAGCATCACGCATTAAAACAAGTAATGCAACAATAGATAGTATCTAATGACCGCTCACCCCCTGCAGCCCATATTGTCATTTCATATGTGGTACTTTACCTTCTGCATAAACTTTCTTTGAAAAAGTTTTTACTGAATGTATTGTTTTGAAACAATCTCTGTTAATGTATTTCAATATTTTAATATGTATGGAATGTATGTCTTCTTATGATTTTATTCAAAATCGAATAAAGTATTTTGACTGACTGACACAAAGCCAACTATCCGTACTCAGGCCTGTGAATCAGTGAGGATCATGAAGGGAAAGTAGACATCACCCGCAAGAGCCGTAAGCAGCTACTCAAATGAGGAAGGAAATAACCTAAACACCAGGAAGCCCCATAGGGGCCAGTGATTACCTCTTGCAACTGTGCCTTACTATGCTAGACAGGACAAGCATGTGTAAACAAACTCAACTGCGAGTAAATAGGAACAATGCTAAAAGATACAACCCTACCGTGACCAGGATATGCTGCATGACAGAAGAGATTTCAGACAATGACCTCACCAGACTGTTGCCACGTAAGTGTGAGCATTTGCTACAGGCCAACATTGTGATGTAATCAGCGCAACATACCTGCCATCATGAGAAAGGAAAGTTAACATCAACTTACTGAGAAGGCTAGCGAAGCAGTGTTCTCCACCGGCACTGAGGTAACGATATGACAGTGACATGACATACTGCCACAAGGGGCAATGCATCCATGCAAACTGACTCACAGGACAATTGACAGAACATGTGGGACATACACTGGCCCACACCGGCACAACATGGTTCACAGGAAATCAAACTGTACTGGCCCACAAGGTTGAGTGGATGATTCAGACACATCCTGCTACACACAGTGAGGCAGCAATTCTCCACAGAGCCTGTGTTTGTGATGTCACACACAATGGAAACCCCTTGCCATCCGCAATGTGTCAGGGTCAATGTTAACACTCATTGATGCATTCACCAAAGTCAAAACTCGACTACAGATGACTGTCAAGTAAGGTGACTGTCTTGTCATGGGAGTGGCGCAACATGAAATTTGATACATGGTAATGTGACATGTATGTATGGGCCTACAACATGCGCACGAACAGTTTCTACACAATAACAAATCATACCAACAATAAACTGCCTGTTTGGAATCCTTTCCCAAACTGAGATTTCCAGATGTCTGTGCAGGGTACGCAGATTCACCCGACGTTGCTATCATCAAGAGGAATTGCAGGAGGACCAAGATGACACAAACAGACAACAGCCCGGACGACCTGGAAAGGACAGGCCCACAAGGGGTCCCGTACTGAATAGATTCATTCAGACATGGTCACGTACAATACACTAACAACGTAGTACACTTGTACATTCCAACTTCAATCATTGTGCTCATGTGTGTGGCATGACATCGTCACTTGTGTGACACAGCACCACAAACATCAAAGTGATATTGTGTACAGTCTGCTGGACACACAGTATGCTACACATGTCACTCTATGGTAGTAGATTGCACACTATTATACAGGTACTTACCGTTATGAGAAGAAGTTGCGTATGAGTTGACTCCGGATGTCATCATCCTCCTCATCGCTAGCATCCTGGCCAAGGCCTTCGTCCTCAACGGGCGGATGGTCCTCTTCATCAGGATCCAGGATGAGTGGCACCTCCCCCTCCACGGCCATGTTGTGCAGCATGCAGCACACGGTGAAGATGTCACACACCTTGAGCGGGGAGTATGGTAGGTATCCACCTGTCTTGTCGAGACACCTGAACTGGCTCTTCAGGAGTCCAAACGTACGCTAGATCACACGTCTGGTCTGGCCATGTGCATTATTGTAACGCTGGTCTGCGGCAGTTCTGGGGTTGCGTAGTGGAGTCATGAGCCACGGCATGTTCGGATATCCGGCGTCTCCTACAACAATACATCATGTCAATGAGTGTGCAATGAGTAGCCATGAGAGAGATAAATTACATTGAGACATACATGAGTAAAAGTGTATACCCACCAACAAGACATGCCCGATGGTTGCGCAGCTGCAGCATCATCTGTGGTACCCTGCTCTGTCTCATGATGAATACATCGTGGCATGATCCTAGAAAACGTGCACAAACATGGGAAATCATCATGTTAGCAAGACACACCACCAGGGCATTTATGGAGTGGTAATGTTTCCTGTTGCGGAAGGCCTGCTCCTGAGCCTGTGGTGGCACCAGTCCAACATGTGTCCCATCAATGGACCCAATTACATGTGGCATGTGTCCCAGGGCATAGCATGCACCCTTGACATTGTTCAACTCTTGTGGAGTAGGGAACTTAATGAATTCATCAATGTGCTGCAACATAGCAGCTAAGACATCACGGAGGACACGTCTGAACATGGTCTGGGACATCCCCCCACATCACCTATGGTGAATTGAAACTTACCAGTGGCAAAGAAATGTAGGGCTGCCATCACCTTTACCTTGGGTGTCAGCGCAGTTGGATACCTGTGTCGCGGTTGTAGATGTGGCTCCAGCCTGTCCGTCAAATTCTGAATCAACTCCTGCGGAAACCTGTAGCGGCGGATGCAATCCCGTTCCCTCATGGCATCCAAGTAAGGCAACGGCCTTGGCAGAGGAGGTGCCCTGCACGACATGTGTGGGTAAAAATGTGTACAACTATCAGCCAACAAAAATTACAATGTACATAGCACAATCAACACTGATTACACACATGAAATCACTTATGGATCTGCCGTGGGCTATACATCATGGACAGTTATGCAAGCTAGTTGGCACTCCTACAACAAAACTGATTCCCCTATTGGCTGTGAAATGGACATGACATGCACACAAATGATCATCTGGGCATGTCAGAGGTGGCAGACCAATGTATTTTGCGTCAGTGGGACACGTCACGTGACCTGCATGAGAAGGTAGTCAACACATCCAGACAGCTGACCGCAAGGAATACATCCACGTCACATGTGCTCTATATTTCACATTTCAGTGAAATTGTGCATGAGTTTTGCATTTTACTATACTACACCACAGCCATCCTCTGAATGCAAATCTGTATGTCTGTGGCCAAATGCTCTATGATGCCATCACACACATGAGCTGCTGACATGCCCCTGTGAGACACTTGCTATCACGACACAGACCCATCATAGATGCACCTATGGAGTATGACGTTTACCCGATACAAACAGCATGTCCAATATATTACATGGCACACACATTACAGGGTCATGCATAGCGTCAATTGGTACAGTGAGACAGTGCCCCTGTCATCATGTGACAGATGGCCGTAATGATGAGTGTGCCGTCACAGTGTTCATGTATATAACAACATGTTCATTATGTTACTCATGTGACAAGTGTCAAGGTAATGTAAACCACATAGTGGCCCATCACAAATGTCATGTCTCCACAGACCATCACACATCAACAGCGCCACTAGTTCACATGCCCTCTGCTATATGACTGTGTGCCACACTGGGGGCCTGCTCATGTAGGTCTGCCATGCAAAAACATACATGGACATCCTCATGATGACCTCACACCCACATCCCTGCCATGTGTTTTCCTGTTGTCACTATAGTAATGGTGCAATGCGTGAGCTTGTGGAACGCACTGTACTCATGCATTCACTGGAGCATGTGATACGCCCAGTACCCCACTGGTGCGTGCGTGTGTACGGGTCGTCTCACCAATGCATTGTGGCCATACGCGTGTGGAGCGTACCCCACTGGTGCGTGCGTGTGTACGAGTCGTCTCACCAATGCATTGTGCCCATACGCGATACAAGTCTGGAGCGTACACCACTGGTGCGTGCGTGTGTACGGGTCAGCTCACCAATGCATTGTGGCCATACGAGTGTGGAGCGTACCCCACTGGTGCGTGCGTGTGTACGGGTCGTCCCACCATTGCATTGTGACCATACACGTGTGGAGCGTACCCCACTGGTGCGTGCGTGTGTACGAGTCGTCTCACCAATGCATTGTGGCCATACGTGATACAAGTGTGAAGCGTACCCAACTGGTGCGTGCGTGTGTACGGGTCGTCTCACCAATGCATTGTGCCCATATGCGATACAAGTGTGGAGCGTACCCCACTGGTGCGTGTGTGTGTACGAGTCATCTCATCAATGCATTATGCCCATACGCGTGTGGAGTGTACCCCACTGGTGCATGCGTGTGTATGAGTCGTCTCACCAATGCATTGTAGCCATACGTGATACAAGTCTGGAGCGTACCCCACTGGTGCATACGTGTGTACGGGTCGTCTCACCAATGCATTGTGGCCATACGTGTGTGGAGCGTACCCAACTGGTGCGTGCGTGTGTACGGGTCGTCTCACCATTGCATTGTGGCCATACGCATGTGGAGCGTACCCTACTGGTGCATGCGTGTGTACGAGTCGTCTCACCAATGCATTGTAGCCATACGCGATACAAGTGTGGAGTGTACCCCACTGGTGCGTGCGTGTGTACGGGTCGTCTCACCAATGCATTGTGCCCATACGCAATATAAGTGTGGAGTGTACCCCACTGGTGCGTGCGTGTGTACGAGTCGTCTCACCAATGCATTGAGCCCATACGCGATACAAGTGTGGAGCGTACTCCACTGGTGCGTGTGTGTGTACGGGTCGCCTCACCAATGCATTGTGGCCATACCTGTGTGGAGCGTACCCCACTGGTGCGTGCGTGTGTACGGGTCGTCTCACCATTGCATTGTGGCCATACGCGATACAAGTGTGGAGCGTACCCCACTGGTGCGTGCCTATGTACGTGTCGTATCACTATCGAAACATGGCGCTTGCAACGATTCACGCACCGTACTTGTCAGTGGATGCCTGAAAATACATAGGGAACACCTACGGGACGAGTAGGATGCACAGAATGCAGGCTGGTTGTCAAGGAAACAGAGATTTAAGTGTGCTACAGGTGCCCTGCAAAATTCAGTTGGCCAAAACTATACAATGTTGCAATGTTTGTTGTCTAGCTAGAGCTAAAATTTCAAGCCATGCAAATGTGTGTGAGGGCCTTATGTGGAATGGGATTGGATGAAACATAGGATGCAAAGTAATGTGCCCTATCACACTGTCTTACTGAGTAAGACAGCCCCTCAACAGCACAGATTTAAGGCTGCATGTGGCTGTGAGATGGCACTTGCCTGCACAACATTGGAGTGGACAACACTGCTGCTGTCTCTGCATTCCCTGGACCCAGATTTTGCTGAACATGGAGAGGGCACCTGCATTCAGTGAGGAGGAGAACCAGGCACTGCTGGATGCCCTCCTACCCAACTACAGCAAGCTTTATGGGAAACCAGGGGATCAGGTGAGTGCTTAATGTGTGAGTGTCACTGCAGCCATTGTGTTTTCATGACACTGAGAGATGCACTGTACTTTGGAGTCAGTGCCTGGTGTGGACATTAAGATATGTACCATGCAGTGAAAGGTGTAGGTAAATTGTTTTTACTGCTTACCGGTATTGTGCTAAGTGCATTCACTTGAGCATGTGTGTTCTGCTGAGAGTTGTTAGGTGTAGTGGGATATGTGCCAGCATGTCACGTGCAGTACACCACCCTGCAATTGCATATTTAGTTCAGTGTTAGCCATGCTCAGTGAGTGGTTTGCAACCCTTAGGGCATCTGTTGCCTTTCGAAGGCATATAGTGCATTTGTGTTTGCTCACAGGCCACATTCACATAGACAATGATGCAAGTCCTGGCAGCATCCTCTGCCCTGTTGTCATCATCAATGTGGTGCAAGTGTGTGTCTTTGGGACATGGAGCAGGTGTACTGATGTTGTTTCACTTTGTTTTCCTGACAGGTATCTGCCCATGAGAAGGAAGACAGCTGGCTGGCCATAGCCAGGGCTGTCAGGGATGTGAGGTCTGAGGGGGGCCCTCACCGCAGGATCTGGAATATCCACAAGAGGTGGCAGGACATCCGGTCCTGGGCCCGCCGTATCGCCTGGGTGCAGCTCAAGCTTGAGGCTCCACGCCGGCATGGCGGCACACATCACCTCACCCCCAACCAGCTCCGGGTCCTAGCCGTTGTTTTCCCTGACCTCCATAGGCAGATTCAGGAGGGACAGCAGCAAGGAGGGGGTAGGTACATGTCTGTTTGCTGTCATGTGTATCACATGCTAATTGCAGTGTTTCGAAGCCTGGTAACATTCCCACAGTTGGGGTGTTCTGGTCAGACAGGCCCTTTCAGCATTGTCAATTCAATGCCCCATTTTGAGCAAATGCTCTTATTCATCCCTTTCCCTCCTCCACATTTGTCCCCTGCTTTGTGCATTTCATATTTGTGCATGTCCTCCTAGGAATGAAATGTATTAGTATTCATATTGCTTAGCACATCATCATGTTGGAGGGGGGTCTGTGACACTTGTTGGTACCTTAACTGTTCCACAACCTGTGCACTGTGGTTGCCCTTCATGATATTTTTCACGGGTCTGCATCAGTGGCCTTTGTCCTTGGTATGCTTTGTATTTCTCATGTGTTAGCTACATGTGCACACTGTGCATGTATAAAGATTTAGGCTTGTGCATACTCACACTGGGCAGTGCGAGTGTGCATATTCACAAGAAATGTTGCAGGTTATTTGGGACTAATATTGATGTGCAGCAAAACAATGTGACCTCGCCTTACTTTATATAGCTTCCCAGTTATTGAGAGCCAGATTCAGATTTTCCACTACTTGGCCAGTATTACTCACTTTGACGGAGTGATTGTGATGTTGTTCATGGGAGGTGTGATTGGACCAACTGTTTTGCCTTGTCAGTGGTGTGCTGAGGATGTCAGATCTGAAGTGGACTTGTCACTATGCACTTAGGCTGTGCTGCTGGAGAATGTAGTCTTTGTAGGATTTACAGGCAATTTTATTGGCTCCCTTAAATAATTGTTAAACATCGTTTTATGCTACATGTATGTATTGGTGGTGCAATGCAGTTTTGGCTTGGTGTCCACACTACTGTATTCACATTTCCCATGTGGTTGCAGATGTGTCAATGATGTATAAATGTTTCTCGCATTCACAATTGTAGGCACATTAGCTTTGGCATTTTCTTGATTTTGTACATGTGTTACACTTCACTTGACAGCCAGTGTTTGTTATGTGCTAGCAACTGTATGGTCTGGGGATAGATGCCCCTGTGAGGAGTTTCACTAAAGTGTCTGGTGATGGAGGGAGCCTCTGTACCAATGATATACTCACACACGGTCAACAGGTCAGATTTTATCCCATCACCTCTCTGTTGCACACTCTGCCCCCAAGTGCAAACATGGTCATGTGCTAATCTGTCTATCCATGTGCCTCATGGACACAGTCTAGCCATATTTGTGATGCCATACCTTCCCTGGACTGGTAACAAGATTCCTGCAACAACTTTGTGACATTACAGCCGTCTTCAGCCATGCTTGTTTGTATACACATCTGTGTTTCACACAAGCCTGGCTGTAGACAGCTGTGATGCCAGTGAGAGTTGATGGGAAACTTGTTTCAGGTCCAGGGATGGCATCACATGGCTGTCCGGGCAGGACTGGTCCCATGTGGCACAGGCTAAAACAGATTTGAACATGTCCATCTCTGGCCTTGGTTGGCAGAGCGGGCAACTTGACGGTGATTGCTCAACACCTAACCTGTTGCCAGGCAGTGGCTCATCATTGTGACTGTCATCCAAGTTGTGGCCTGGTCAGTGACTTAGATCTTTGTATACAATGAGCATTGTGTCTATTACAATTGCGATTAATAGGCTTATATTTGTGCAGAGTTATGTGCTATGTGACTCATGATGAATGCCATGATTAGAAATGCCACCAAATTATTTGTTGCTGATATATATGATGTGTACAGGTGACTGATATATTTTTCATTTTCTCGTTGCCCACTGCATCATCACCACAACCTGGATGAGACACAGGCACAGAACGGACAGAGGGACCTAGCAACAATGCCACCAGCTTTGAGGATTCGGAGGGAGGCAGTGGCACAGAGGGTGAGGGGAGTCAGGCAGCCGGGCCTCATGAGCACGACACCTCCTACCATGCAGACGGCTCGGATTCTGACTCCCAGGAGGAGGGGGATATGCAGCTATGCCATCTACTGCAACTATGGCGGTCCCCTCCTCCTCCAGAACCATCTCCACCCTCCCAGTTGTTAGGGGCCCTAGGGTCCGTTCTAGCCCCGTGTCTCCTTTGTCCCTGGCACGCAGCCCCTACCCCTTTCTCCCCTGCTGCCCTTAGTGCTGAGTCAGTGGACCTACTCCGGCTGATTCAAGTTGGTTAGGCGTCAATGCTGACTGTCCTCCATGGCCAAACTAAAATCATGACACAGTTGTTGTCATTCATGGAGGGCATGTCAGCTGACATGTCTGATCAACGTCGGAGTTTGGCGTCCATGGACTCAACACTGACGGCAACTCTTGCCATCCTGCCGCGTCAACCCCCCCACTCCTTCTGACCCATCCACATCCCCCTCTGTCCACCATACAAGCAGACGCACAAGATCACACATCCCAACAGAGACACCCAGCACACCCACACGTAAGTCTAAGCGCAGACCTGCATTCACCCAATCGCAGGGGGATGTGCGCACACTCACAGGGACAGGGGACAGACATCACACACCCACCCACAGACACACTATAACAGACTCACAGCCCTCTACCTCCACTCCCATTGTGTCCCCGGGTTCAGGTGGTAGCCTGTCAGAACTGGCTGCAGTGTGCAGCGCAGAATATGTTGCTACCTTTTGCACTACACCTGCCACTGTGGAGGAATCCTCCCCACCTGCACCCACTACCCATACCCTTCCCTCTCCTGTCCCTGCGGTGCTGGACACTGACTGCGATGATGCCCCCCATGGGTCTACAGACCTCTAAGTCCACCATGTGTAGGCAAGTTTTGGGATGACAACCTCCATGAAGTCACCACTGTTATGGACAGTATTTTGGACTGGCCATTGGCCTTCTGCGAGCATGGACTCATTTATTTGTTCTTTTACATATTTGCGCTGAATAAAGCATTTTATTTATCATTCTAAACTATTACATTTCAGGGAATTGCTTTAGGTGCTGTGTGCCTACAAGTTGGTGTAATGTTAATGTTTTGGTATTGTGAAAGATGTCTAATTTTCAGATGGGAATGGGGTGGACCATGGTATCTCTGTGCTATCACTATCTTTCTGATGATTATCAAGATTTGTGTGTGTGCAGTTTGCATACAGACATTATCCAAATGAGTGTCCCTTCCTCATTGCCACATGAGATCTTCACTACAGACAGTTGCACAATTGTTGTGGTGACTTTAGTATGAATTTCACATTGATTAGCGCTTTCACTTGCACAATGGCCATGCCTGCTCACATATACTATCTGACATTTGGTCAGTGCCATCCATGCTACTCACTGTGCTTGGGTTTGTGGTGTGTAGTAATGCCTTCAGGGAGTCCATCCTAATGTTTCACACTATGCATGACAATGTTATCCACCTTGGGCTCATCATTCTGATTGTCAAATTTGAAAGTTGTGCCAAACAAACACATTTGGATGCTTTGTATCTAGGGCTTACGTACCCTGTTCCTTCCATGAGGGAGTACATGTTTCAATACCTGGACAGTCACATCATGTCCGGTATGTACATGACTCTTCATAATTCAATTTGTGCTTCTTTTGTTGAGTGGTCTGTTGCATGACTACACACTATTGAGTTATGCTGAAGGGGGGGATGTTCCAGCAAACTACATGGGTGGATATGCCTTTGTGATCTGACAAAACAACCACATGTGGTGTATCACTCAGTGCGTGACAGGAGACCATTCTCCGTGGAGTAGGTCACTGCTGTGAGTGATGTGTTAATATGCAACTATCATGAGTGTCACAAGTTAGGGATGTACACATAGAGGCATGTAGTTGTTGTATGCTGTGGGAAATGCACACCCCTATGTCTGGGCACTGCTGGGAGTCCTGTGCACCCACCCCCTATACTGTTGGGCACTGCTGGGGGTCCTCTGCACCCACCCCCTGGACCCATGGGCACTGTTGGGCACTGCTGGGGGTCTTATCCACACCCCCTCCTATGTCTGGGCACTGCTGGGAGTCCTGTGCACCCACCCCCTATACTGTTGGGCACTGTTGTGCACTGCTGGGGGTCCTCTGCACCCACCCCCTATACTGTTGGGCACTGTTGGGCACTGCTGGGGGTCCTATGCACCCACACCCTATAGTATCGGGCACTGCTGGGGGTCCTCTGCACCCACCTCCTGGACCCATGGGCACTGTTGGGCACTGCTGGGGGTCTTATCCACACCCCCTACTATGTCTGGGCACTGCTGGGAGTCCTATCCACACACCCCTCCTATGTCTGGGCACTGCTGGGAGTCCTAAGCACCCACCCCCTATACTGTTGGGCACTGCTGGGGGTCGTGTGCACCCATCCTCTATACTGTTGGGTACTGCTGGGGGTCTTATCCACACCCCCCTCCTATGTCTGGGCACTGCTGGGGGTCTTATCCACACCCCCCTCCTATGTCTGGGCACTGCTGGGAGTCCTATCCACACCCCCCTCCTATATCTGGGCACTGCTGGGGGTCTTATCCACACACCCTCCTATGTCTGGGCACTGCTGGGAGTCCTATCCAAACACCCCTTATATGTCTGGGCACTGCTGGGGGTCCTGTGCACCCACCACCTATACTGTTGGGCACTGTTAGGGGTACTCTGCACCCACCCCCTGTACTGTTGGGCACTGCTGGGCACTGCTGGGAGTCCTCTGCACTCACCCCCTATACTGTTGGGCACGGCTGGGGGTCCTCTGCACCCACCCCCTATACTGTTGGGCACTGTTGGGCACTGCTGGGGGTCCTCTGCACCCACACCCTATACTGTTGGGCACTGCTGGGGGTCCTCTGCACCCACACCCTATACTGTTGGACACTGCTGGGGGTCTTCTGCACCCACCCCTATACTATTGGGCACTGTTGGGCACTGCTGGGAGTCCTCTGCAGCCACCCCTATATGGTGGGCACTGCTGGGGGTCCTCTGCACCCACCCCCTATACTGTTGGGCACTGTTGGGCACTGCTGGGGGTCCTCTACACCCACACCCTATACTGTTGGGCACTGTTGGGCACTGCTGGGGGTCCTCTGCACCCACACCCTATACTGTTGGGCACTGCTGGGGGTTCTCTGCACCCACCCCCTATACTGTTGGGCACTGCTGGGGGTCCTCTGCACCCACACCCTATACTGTGGGGCACTGCAGGGGATCCTCTGCACCCACACCCTATACTGTTGGGCACTGCTGGGGTCCTCTACACCCACCCCCTATACTGTTGGGCACTGCTGGGGGTCCCCGGCACCCACACCCTATACTGTTGGGCCCTGTTGGGCACTGCTGGGGGTCCTCTACACCCACACCCTATACTGTTGGGCACTGTTGGGCACTGCTGGGGGTCCTCTGCACCCACACCCTATACTGTTGGGCACTGCTGGGGGTTCTCTGCACCCACCCCCTATACTGTTGGGCACTGCTGGGGGTCCTCTGCACCCACACCCTATACTGTTGGGCACTGCAGGGGATCCTCTGCACCCACACCCTATACTGTTGGGCACTGCTGGGGTCCTCTACACCCACCCCCTATACTGTTGGGCACTGCTGGGGTTCCCCGGCACCCACACCCTATACTGTTGGGCCCTGTTGGGCACTGCTGGGGGTCCTCTGCACCCACCCCCTGTACCCATGGGCACTGTTGGGCACTGCTGGGGGTCTTATCCACACACGCCTCCTATGTCTGGACACTGCTGGGGGTCTCATCCACACACCCCTCCTATGTCTGGGCACTGCTGGGAGTCCTATCCACACACCCCTCATACGTCTGGGCACTGCTGGGGGTCCTGTGCACCCACCCACTATACTGTTGGGCACTACTGGCGGTCCTCTGCACCCACCCCCTGGACCCATGGGCACTGCTGGGGGTCTTATCCACACACCCCTCCTATGTCTGGGCACTGCTGGGAGTCCTGTGCACCCACCCCCTATACTGTTGGGCACTTCTGGGGGTCCTGTGCACCCACCCCCTATACTGTTGGGCACTGCTGGGGGTCTTATCCACACCCCCCTCCTATGTCTGGGCACTGCTTGGGGTCTTATCCACACCCCCCTCCTATGTCTGGGCACTGCTGGAAGTCCTATCCACACACCCCTCATATGTCTGGGCACTGCAGGGGGTCCTGTGCATCCACCCCCTATACTGTTGGGCACTGCTGGGGGTCCTCTGCACCCACCCCCTGGACCCATGGGCACTGTTGGGCACTGCTTGGGGTCTTATCCGCACCCCCTCCTATGTCTGGGCACTGCCGGGGGTCTTATTCACCCCCCTCCTATGTCTGGGCACTGCTGGGAGTCCTATCCACACACCCCTCATATGTCTAGGCACTGCAGGGGGTCCTGTGCACCCACCCCCTATACTGTTGGACATTGCTGGGGGTCCTCTGCACCCACCCCCTGGACCCATGGGCACTGTTGGGCACTGCTGGGGGTCTTATCCACATATGACTCCTATGTCTGGGCACTACTGAGAGTCCTGTGCACCCACCCCCTATACTGTTGGGCCCTGCTGGGGGTCCTGTGCACCCACCCCCTATACTGTTGGGCACTGCTGGGGGTCCTCTGCACCCACCCCCTGGACCCATGGGCACTGTTGGGCACTGCTGGGGGTCTTATCCACACACCCCTCCTATGTCTGGGCACTGCTGGGAGTCCTGTGTACCCACCCCCTATACTGTTGGGCACTGCTGGAGGTCCTCTGCACCCACCCCCTATACTGTTGGGCACTGCTGGGAAATGCTGGCAGTCCTGTGCACCCACCCCTATACTGTTGGGCACTGTTGGGCACTGCTGGGAGTCCTGTGCACCCACCCCCTGTACTGTTGCGCACTGCTGGGGGTCCTCTGCACCCACCCCCTATACTGTTGGGCACTGCTGGGGGTCCTCCGCACCCACCCCCTATACTGTTGGGCACTGCTGGACACTGCTGGGAGTCCTGTGCACCCACCCCCTATACTGTTGGGCACTGCTGGGAGTCCTGTGCACCCACCCCCTATGCTGTTGGGCACTGCTGTGAAACAGTAAAGGTATTGGATCCTACATCTGACCAACCCGGATCTCAACAATAGGAAAAACAGAACAGGGTGGCTGGACAGGATTATTCGTGAAACAATTCCCCAGACACACAGTCAATCTGTACCGTGTGACCACTGGATTTAATTTTCCAAACAAGTTTATTTTTCTTTTTTACATTTATCAGCAATTTTTTGAAACACAAGCACAAACAAAACCACTGTCAATTCAAAAGGTTCATATATACAGTATCTACAAATGCACACATTTACAAATTTACAACAAAGAATCAAACAAAAGATTGGTTAGACACACCAAAAGACAATCACAAATGTATAAAAATTCAAATAAATTGCAATTATATACAGTACAGAGATTAATCCATAAGCGAAGAAACGGGAACCAGTCCTAGAGATTGAAAAAACCAAGTGACAGGCGGGGTTGAGATCAAAAACAAGCCTGCCTGTCAACGAAAGCCTGTGGTGTAATGTTAAATAGGGTTGCAAGGCTAGGATACAGAGTGGTGGTATGATTTACATCCTAGCGGCACCCTTTGTTGTAGCCACAGGGTGGTATTGTCGACGCGTTTCGAACCTAAGTATTCAAGGTTCTCTTCAGGACAGGGACTGGGAAACAGATTCTGCAAAAAAGCACAGAATTTGGTGTCAGACGTACATTGACGTACTGTAAAATGCCTACTCAGACTCCATGAGAAGTGGAAAGTATTTACCTGCACGCGGGCACAAAGGTTGCCGTGGCGTAGGTATGTCGTGTTCACACCTAAAAGACATATATAAAGGTGCTTAGTGCACGGGAATTAAAAGGGTCGCACTAGGAAAGGCGAACGGGCTGTCCTATGTATGAATCATACCTGCAATAGGCGCAGAGCAGGACTTAAGGCGTGGTGTCAGGCTTCAGAAGCTTGCAGGTATCAGGGCGGCTCACATTATTTTGCGCGTGTAGGTCTAGATGGGTGATACAAAATCATGTATGGAATATATATCTCTCAAGGCATGGGTGCACAGCACAACACCCCCCCAATCGCCAAGAACGACTTGCGCGAGGTTCCTACCTGGCTATGCAGACCACAGGGAGGGAAGCGGCCGGTCACTGGCCTCAGTTCAGGCCGGCAGTTAAAGTTGGCACGCTGAAAAAAGAGAGAAACCCTTTGTGAGCGCCAGGGTCAAGAGGCAGCAGCGGAGCTGGTTACAAACCGCTGCGCATAGCAATGCTTACTTTTCTGAATGAAGTAATCAAGCCACAGAAGGTCCGTGTTGCTCACTCTCTCCCAGGAACAAGCTGTCTGTAGGTGGAGCGCCGGGACACCAGTGGGTGTTTTGAATCCAGTTCACAGTAACAGGGGGTGTGGTCAAAAAACGGAATGGAGCCCCTAAGAATGCTGGGATCTGTAGTTTTTGGGAACACTGAAGACTGGCCTGTCGGCTGATATTATACAAGGAAGCCTGCCCAAAGCCTCGCAATTTCATAATTCTACAGGCGTACAATTTGTAGATGGGACGCCTGGACACCAGAAGGTATTTTGGATCCGGTTCACAGTGACCGTGATGCCCCTGAGGAATGCTGGGATCTGTAGTTTTGATGCAACTAAAGACTAGCGTCTCGGCTGATATTATGCTTGGAGGCATGCCAGAGGCAACCCCATTTTCGTAATACAACTGCTTGCTCAACTGATTTTCATGACTTTCCTCCCCGCACATGGGCATATTTACAAGGTCAATACAATGAGCCACATTTACACAATAACACTCTATTTCATCATATCCCTTGTTTTCCCCAACGTGGTGCATGTACATATACACATCCAAACGCGACATTCCTCCCCCTGCATGGGCATATTTACAAGGCCACTTTAAAAAAAAGACATTTTCATCAGTCGAAATGAGCAATATTTACACAATATCACTACACGTTGTTTTCACTACAGTGGTACATGCCAATATACCCATCTAGCACATGAAAATTCTGAATTCATTGTACATTTCAGAGTTCTGAACAGCAATAATTGCATTGCACCCATAGACACTGCCATGACTCAAAAGACAAGGTGACTCAATACTAGACCTTGTGCGACTCAGTGGATATTGTTAAAAACGTGAGTAGAAAATGGAAAATAATTACACAGCGAAAGTTATAGTAGTGCAGCACAGCCAAACTGGACAACATCAAGGGCGGAATCATAAATTGACAGTTTCAGACATCTCGTTCAATCCGGAATTGGATGTATCGAACTTCAGGATAAGATACGCCTCTTTTTGAGAAAGGCGAAGGTCAGGATCTCCACTGCCACCCCTGATAACCGCCAGGACAGTCCATCTTATATCCTGGCTGGAGTGTTTCTGTTGCAAAAAATGAGAGACAAGAGGAGCAGTCAAGATCTTGTTATTGATCCGTGAGCGGTGTTGAATAATTCTTTGGCGGACTTCCTGCGTGGTTTTACCAATGTACAGTTTTTTACACGGACACTGGATGGCATACACAGTGTATTTTGTCTTACAGTTCGTGTGTTCATTGTGTCGCCAGAACTTTTTGCCATCTGTAAACAGGGAACCTTCTATTGTTAGGTTACAGACCGAGCATGTCCCGCACTTCCGATGGCCCAAAACTGGATTGGCTCCAAAAATCGTACCTTGTGAATCCTTTTTTGGAGGAGGGCGGGTCGATGTAATCATTTGGCCAATGCTCCTGTTCTTTTTTAAGGCAAAGAGAGGTGTGCCTATATCAGGCATTATTTCCTGCACCAAATGCCAACTTTTTCTGATTATTTTTTGGAGCTGATTGGTATGGGGACCAAAAGTAGACACACAGACCATCCTTTCCGTCGTCGGTCTCAGTCTATTCTCAAGAAGATGTTCCCTTGGTGTCCATCTCGCTCTCTTCATAGAGTGTTTTAGGAGCTTGCGAGGGTATCCACGTTCCTGTAATTTCGTAGTCAGTCCTTGTCCATGTAACTCGAACTGTTGAATGGTGGAACAGTTCCGTCTCACCCGGAGATACTGTCCATAGGGCAGATTGTCTCTTAAACTCCGCGGGTGGTAGCTCTTATAATGCAAGGCATTGTTCTTGTCAGTTTTCTTCTGGTAAAGTGAGCATGTGAGCACAGCATTTCTCACAGATATCTCGACATCAAGAAATGGTAAGGACTTCTCATTGTGCGTCAGGCTGAATTTTATATCTGGACTCCTATCGTTCAACCACACGTGGAACTCCTCAAGTTGTGCCGGTGTCCCGTTCCACACACACCGCACGTCGTCTATGAAACGGAGCCATTGGGCGATATGACCTCTGTATGGGTTGTTGTTCAAAACATATTTCTCTTCGAATTGGCCCATGAACAGAATAGCCATCTCAGGGGCAAATGGACAGCCCATTGCCGAGCCTTTGATCTGTAGGAACATCTCGTCCTCAAAGGTGAAGAAGTTCTTCTTCAAAGCCAAAGTTGCGAAAGAGATGATGAGTTCAGTCGGTACCCTGTGTGGACGTGGTCGGTTCTCCAGGTATAATTCCATAACGTCCAGGCCATCTTGCTGTGGTATCTGTGTATACAGAGATGACACGTCCATGGTAGCTAGCAATTGGCATGAGGAATCAAATGGCAGCCCTTCCACCTTGTTTATAAAATCCATGGTGTCTCTGAGGTAGGATGGTACCTGAACCACAAGGGGTTTCAAGAACACATCCACGAATTTGGAGATGGGTTCAAACACAGAGTCACACCCGGACACTATCGGGCGTCCTGGAGGTGTCAAGGGGTCCTTATGTACTTTCGGGAGAAAGTACAAATGGGGAGTCTGTGGATAACGCTTCACCAGATATTCAGATTCTTTTGGTCCAAGTATCCCTGCTTCTCTGGCAGTGTTGACCAATCTTCCAATTTCGTCCTGGATCTGTGCAGTGGGATCATGCGTGATCCGTCGGTACCACTCCTGGTTGTACACGTGATTCCGACCTTCAGTTCGATATAAATTTTTAGACCAGAGAACCACCGCGCCCCCTTTGTCTGCTTGCCTTATTACTGCTTCCTGTTGCGTCTTGAGTTCTTGAATGGCTTCTTTGTGTTTTTTCGTAATGTTTACGGGGACGAAAGGACGTTTCTTCTCCAACGAGTTCAAGGCAGACATGACTGAGCGTTCAAAAGCTATGATGTTCTTGGAGACATTGTGGTTCGGTGGACAAAAGGTAGACTTATTCCTCAGGCCCGAGGCTTCTGAATGGAGTTGATCACTGGACTCCTTGAAGAACCATCGCAAACGGACTTTGCGGAAAAATTCCGTGACCTCCAGTTTGATTTTGGTAAAATCCATGGCGACCCCCGGTACAAAGGAAAGACCCATTTCTAGAACTTCTTGTTCAGCTCTTGTTAGTACTTTTTCCGAGATGTTAATGATGGCAGATGATTTCATGAGTTGTAATGTTTCTTGCGGGTGGTCATCTCCCATTGGGGTTTGAATCTTGTCCGCTTCTGCTGTTGGCCCTGCCCTAAAAAAGGCCTCTTTGGAGTATTCCTATTCTGTTGGTTCCTGTTCGAAGTACCCTCTCCTGCATCAGAGTCCTCCGTTGATTCAGACGAGGATGTCTCAGAGAATGTAGTAAATCTCCTCTTCGATCTTCCCTGATTACTATTCAGGTATCTAGTAGAGTCAGGTCTACTATAAAAATCATCTTTCAAATAGGGATACACAGTCTCGATATTGAAGTTCTTTTGATCTTTCTCAAACTTTGACGTTTTGAAATTGATGGTATTATCCCTGAATGTCACCAACTCTTTTTCGATCTTCTCCAAAAGAGCTTTAGCTTCAATTTCCGTATGGTTATCCCTGATGGCTTGGAGTTGTTCTTCGATTTCCTCCTCTTCCTTTTTGAGAATTCTCTGGGCGGTTTCCACTGTATGCACCATCAGGTCCCTACTACATTTAGTACTAATAAAGCTGAAACCTTTGCGGTAGACAGGATCGTCGGTAAAGATGACAGGGACGTTCTTGATTTGGAGACCCCATGGGATCGTTCCGGCTCGGAGATTGGCAAGTAGGAAGTGACCGTGGAGTTCTGTGCGAACATGTTTTTTACGCAGTCTCGTCAATTTATCCGCAAAGTTGAGTTGTTTGGCTGTGCTGCTGAGTTTGACAGAGGAAAAAAGATTGGAGTCAGAGAGGAGTTTTTTAATGTGATCCTCGCTGAACGACAGCGTGTCCTGTTCAGCCATGTCTATTTGACAGGAGGGCGCACCCCCTTCTTAACAATAAATGTACAAAATCGACCAACGATTTATAAGTCGAAGTGAAAAAGAAACACCATACGAGCAACCGCCCGCTCAACCAAACTGTGAAACAGTAAAGGTATTGGATCCTACATCTGACCAACCCGGATCTCAACAATAGGAAAAACAGAACAGGGTGGCTGGACAGGATTATTCGTGAAACAATTCCCCAGACACACAGTCAATCTGTACCGTGTGACCACTGGATTTAATTTTCCAAACAAGTTTATTTTTCTTTTTTACATTTATCAGCAATTTTTTGAAACACAAGCACAAACAAAACCACTGTCAATTCAAAAGGTTCATATATACAGTATCTACAAATGCACACATTTACAAATTTACAACAAAGAATCAAACAAAAGATTGGTTAGACACACCAAAAGACCATCACAAGCACTGCTGGGGTCCTCTACACCCACCCCCTATACTGTTGGGCACTGCTGGGGGTCCCCGGCACCCACACCCTATACTGTTGGGCACTGCTGGGCACTGCTGATGGTCCTCTGCACCCACCCCCTATACTGTTGGGCACTGTTGGGCACTGCTGGGGGTCCTCTGCACCCACCCCCTATACTGTTGGACACTGTTGGGCACTGCTGGGGGTCTTGTCCACCCACCACTCAGATGTGACGAACCGTACCCACATATTTCGGTGTGTGTGCCTATTGCAATGGTGATATGCGCTAGCGTGTGATGCACCGTACCCCGGGATTTGTGATGTGTGTGCGGCTCGTATCACTGTTGCAATGGTGATATGCGCTGGCGTGTGGTGCACCGTACAGGTATACTTCCATTTTTGCGGTGGGTTGTACTCACCATCTGCGCCATCGTCGGTTTCTATGTACGAGGTCGTAGGTAACCCTGGGCGTCCAAATCGGCTACGCCCACGGAGTAGGCGTAGTGTTGCCTTCTACGCATTTTGCGTAGACAGCGTAGCCGGCAACACTACGCCCACTCCGTGTGCGTAGCCGAGTCGGCCGCCACCCGCCTCCCTCCCGTCCTCCCCTACATACATTATTTAAGCAACTAACCTTAATAAAACAATTTTTAAAGCACTTACTATGTCCGGGGCTCGTCCGGGGCTCCCTCTTGGAATAGCGTCCCTTCCTGGATACCAATGCGCATGCGCGGGCGGCCGCGCATGCGCATTTCTCGGGAGAAATGCGCATGCGCGGCCGCCCGCGCATGCGCATTGGTATCCAGGACGACGCTATTCCAAGAGGGAGCCCCGGACGAGCCCCGGACATGGTAAGTGCTTTAAAAATTGTTTTATTAAGGTTAGTTGCTTAAATAATGTATGTAGGGGAGAGCGGGAGGGAGGTGCGTAGTGGGGCTACGTGGAGTGCGGGAGTGGGCGTAGCTTCTCGCCCACTCCGCGTATCTCTGCGGAGCCCCACTACGCCCACTACGCCCAGGCTTAGTCGTAGGCATACAGGGCTCGGATGACACGGTCGATGGGATTCATGTCGTGTGTGTCGCGTACCGGGGTGCAGTTCATGTTGGACTCTGGTTTTACGGCAGCTTACAGCTCTCGTAGAAAAAGGACCGTACGGAGTGTCGTCAACAGGATCGTACTTCCTGGTCCCGAAATGGCTGCCTATTTACGTACGGATGTGGCGTACTGTGTCGGCCGGAGTGAATCCGTTTGTACTTTGTAGTTGTACGGTGTTTGGTATGAGTCGTACGGAATGGCGCTTTGGGTTGGAATCGTACTTGCTCGTTCATATGGGGACGTTGTAGGTGTAAGATTCGTATGGGGAAAAAGGCTCCGTACAGCTAATCGGAGCGCTTTTTACCGGATCGGAATCGACCCCTATGTGTCCTTAAAATAATTTAGTAACGGTGCCAATTTTTCTTCGTTTTCAGTAAAATATTCAGATTCTGTAATTGCAGTGTAGTACTCGTCTACACTTTCAGGAGGAACAAAGCAAAGAGCAGTTAGTTTTTTTAGTTCATATTGAAGTTTGCTATCCGAAGAATAATCTACAACCAGGGATGTTTTTTGTAACTTACGCCAAAAAAGCTGGGAAAAATGAAAAAAACATCCCTGAATTTGGGTATCCGTGTACGTTTTGGTAATAACATTTATCATTGCAAATTCAAAATCAATAATTATTTTCCTAGGACTTTTGTTTGATGTTTTGTTTTTAATCACTGACAAAAGTTCAGTGTAGGTTGTAGATTGTTTGTCAAGTAGAAAACTGTACACTAAGGGAATTACATTGTTGTCAATTTTAGCATGAATAGTGTAAATTTGAGTGAATGGATGGGGCGTGCTTTTAAATGTCCCATCCATCATCCAAATTTCACTATTCTTTAATTTGACACGGTTGCGGTGTGTACTGAAAATAAGTATATGTTTAAGAGGGTTTTGATTGTCATGCAGGAGGAAAGGTTCATTAGAAAAAGATATAGTGAGTTCAGGAGGAATGCGAATATCAGAAAAGGTATGTGGAGTGGTTGTATTTGTGTTACTTGCCTGCTTTTGTCTTTGAATTATTCTTCTCAGATTAGGAATTATAGGCATACTGCTAGCTACATGACTGGGGACATGCTGAGCAACCTCCCTTAAAATAGAACCAGAAGTGTCATTGGAGGTGCTTGCAATATCCTTCATCTCGTTTATAGTTTCTCGAACTTCAATGTCCATTGCAGCGGCAGAGTGGTTGTGGTCTGTAGTTTTTATGACTGTCTCATCAAGAGTAACCGCTCTGCCTTTGCAATGGCTTGAGTAATATTGCACGCACCTCCAATGTCTTCGTGGTTCACTTATTCTTTCCTTACAATATATATATATCCTGCATGTTTTAATAATCTGTTTCCTCTGTTAGATTTGATATATGTGGCAGTTTTATTTGCTGACATTATCTGAAAAGAAAGAAAAAAAGATTTTGTAATTTCATGAATTTGTCTAATCTTGAATATTATTTCAAACATCAATTACAAGCCCTACACTATCCATCACTTACACTACTGCTACAACACCTTGGAGTTAGTATAGTAATTTCATCCCCTACTGTATCCATCACTTACCCTACTGCTACACCTCATTGGAATTAGATTAGTAATGTAAACCCCTACACTATCCATCACTTACCCAACTGCTACATCATCCTTGAATAAGAATAGTAATTTTTACCCCATCTCTATTCATTACTTACTCTACTGCTACACCTTCCTGGAGTTAGAATAATAAATTAAACCCCTACACTATCTATCACTTACCCTACTGCTACACCATCCTGGAGTTAGAATAGTAAATGAAACCCCTACACTATCCTACACTTTCCCTACTGCTACACCTCACTGGAGTTAGAATAGTAAAATAAACCCATACAATCTCCAACACTTACCCAAATGCTACACTTCCCTAGAATTAGAATAGTAATTTTAACTCCTACACTATCCATTACTTACCAAACTGCTACACCACCCTGGAGTTTGAATAGTAAATTATACCCCTACACTATCCTACACTTTCCCTACTGCTACACCTCACTGGAGTTAGAATAGTAATTTTTTACTCTTACTCTATCCATTACTTATCCTATTGCTACACCTTCCTGGAGTTAGAATAGTAAATTAAACCCCTACACTATCCTACACTTATCCTACTGCTACACCTTCCGGGAGTTAGAATAGTAAATTAAACCCCTACACTATCCATCACTTTCCCTACTGCTACACCATCCTGAAGTTAGAATAGTAAATTAAACCCCTACACTATCCTACACTTTCCCTACTGCTACACCTTACTGGAGTTAGAATAGTAATTTAAACCCCTACACCATCCTACACTTACCCAACTGCTACACCTCCCTGGACTTAGAATAGTAATTGTTACTTCTACACTATCCATCATTTACCCAACTGCTACACCAACCTGGAGTTAGAATATACATTTTTACCCCCACTCTATCCATTACTTACCCTACTGCTACACCTTCCTGGAGTTAGAATAGTAAATTAAACCCCTACACTATCCATCACTTACGCTACTGCTACACAACCCTGGAGTTAGAATAGTAAATTAAACCCCTACACTATCCTACACTTTCCCTACTGCTACACCTCACTATGGTTAGAATAGTAATTTAAACCCCTACACTATCCATTGTTTACCCTACTGCTACACCACCCTGGAGTTAGACTAGTAATTGTTACCCTTACTCTATCCATTACTTACCCTACTGCTACACCTTCCTGCAGTTAGAATAGTAAATTAAACACCTACTCTATCCATCACTTACCCTACTGCTACACCACCCTGGAGTTAGAATAGTAATTTAAACCCGTACACTATCCCACATGTAGTCTTCTGCTACACTACAAAGGAATTCTTAGCACAGTCTACACAACACTCATTCTTTTTGATAATAGCATTTATTAGTTTTTGTTTAATTTACCTTTATTTTTGCTTTGTTGATACTTTGCGAAAAATTGTTTTCTTGTTGTCCTTGTTTGCAGTGCTTTTTCGTTAAAATGTTGGCCTGTTTAGAATGTAACGAAAAACATATTATTAATGTGATGGTTTATTTTTATATTGCTTTGTTGAAGACGATTTTAAAATGTCTTGTTTAAACTTTATTGTTCTGCTTTTTACATAATTTACGTTACAGATAAAATACTGTGCAGTTACATTTCAAACAGTTTAAAAAGCATTTATCATTGTAAAAAAGTTATTGCATTGCTTTTCTGAGATGTCCCTTTTCTGGAGATGTCTAAATATTTTTTTTACAGGTAGTACTTGTCTCTTACCTTTGGTAGATTAGTTTTGGGTCTTTGATGAAGTTTGTTGATATTCGTCGATCCTTGAAAATGTTTGATTTTCAGAATCTGTTTAAAAATTAGTTAAAACAATTTTTAGTTTAGTGTGCTTTTTAAAGGAGAGGTCACTGTTCGAGGAATAAAAAGAGGTTAATAAATAATGGGTAACTGGTGTTTTTTCAAATGAATGTACCTTATTTGAATTAGTTGTTTGGTTGATGGTTTGTCGACTAGTAATAGGGTCGTTTTTTGAAGGTCGTATTTTTCTCTTTTCGAGGTTTATTTAACTGTTGTTTTATATGTTGAGGGTAAGAAAGAAAATGTATGTGTTATTTTTTATTTTAAAATCCCTATTTTTTGGGGAGACATTTTTCATTAATAACAGCATTTGGTGATATTTTTAAAAAGTGTAATAAAATATGCAAAACATTTCAAAATATTCCACTTTATTTTTAACATGGGTTCACAGTTTTTATTGCAATACAATAGTTATTTCTACAAATTATTTACTTGTGAAAAAAAGTTATTATGAATAACAGTTTGCATTGTTTACCTTTGTTAATATTGTTGTTATCAGTTGTCTGCGTTTTCGATTCAATCTTTATTTGATGTAATGTTTTGTTCACTAAAAAATATTTAGTATGCTGGAAAAATGAAAATGTAATAATGTTTAGCTTACTAAATATTTTTTCTTGGTTTAGTCATAACATGAATTTATTTTAAACAAAGATACAATTCACATTTAATCGCTTAAGAAGATTATTTTCAACATTGTTACATGTTATAGATTAAAAAACCATTTATATATATTTTATTTTTAAAAACGTACTTACAACTATTGTCAGTTTTTTCAAATGTCGAGAAGTATTTTTAAAGAGTTGACAAAGTATGCAGAAATCTGAAATATAATGTTTTAAGTTTAAAAATAAGTCTTGAAATATTTTTATAAAAGCTATCTTTTCATGTGTTATAATTTATACTTACTTGTTTCTACGAAGGAGTTGTATTTTTTGGGTCGAGTTGATTCTTGTTGAAAAAGGTCAGAGTGTCAGGATTTACCGTCTGCTCTCTCTGGTAGTTCAATAACTACTGAATTCAAAATGGTGTCTTACTTGTATTTATAGGTTTTTCTGAGGGTCACCTTAATTTTTGAGAAAAGCATAGTTTAAATGTTTTTTTTTTAAATTATTTGTTTGATGTGAAAACGTAAAATTTAAATGATTTATTTAAAAGTGAGTGTTTGATGCTTTGAATTGCGTTTAGTCCTCCATTTTGTTTTGAGTGGCTTGGTGTTTGGTTCATGAAAAGAGTTGTAGGACTCATGTTTTGCTTAGTTTCTAAAATGGCGGCTATGTTTATGTCTTGGTGATTTTTTTCGGAAGTGTTTCCTTTATGTGTTTCATTTATATTGTTTTAATATTAATATGTTTTGAATATCGTTTTCAGAAGATTTATAAAACTGTTTATTATATTTGAAATATTTGTTTAATACTCGAGTATTTATTTTAATACTCGAGTAACTTTTGTAGATATGCTCGATATTTTATAAAATTGTTATTTAATATTTTCTGTATTTTAATACACTTCCCCAACCAAATTCATTTTATATTTGGACATCCTGTTAAAGGATGTATTTTTGTATATTTAAAATAAATTAAAAATGTTTTATGTTGATTGAAATTCGAGTATTTATTTTAATACTTGAGTATTCATTTTTAAAATTAAAATGATATTTTTAAAAATTATAGTTCAGTTTTTTACTACATTTTAATACACCTCTCCACCCAAAACCCATATTTTCCCTGCATCCCGTCCCAGGAGTTATTTTACAAAAATAAATTATATTTATTATTAATGTTCCATGCGATGTAATGGTATGCGTTATATTCGTTTTTGTTGTAATGGTGCCTTTTAAATTATATTTATTACTTCGCGTTGTAATGGTATGCATTGTAAAATCTTTCGTTGTAATGGTAATTGCATTGTAATAAATGCGTTGTAATGGTATGCATTGTAAAAGCATGTGTTGTAGTGTCATACATCCCTCCTGCATATACCCACTACTCAGCTCCCCACAACACCTGGACTAGGTTGGTCTATTGGTTAATATCCCCCAGTGTCACTACATGGATAGGATACATTACCCATTTGCCACATACATTTTCAGACCACTCCCCAGTCCTGCTGGGAATTACAGTCCCAGGGGCAGCTGGGATGGAAAGACAGTGGAGATTCCCCGATAACGCCCTCCGTGATTCAGTCTTTGAATCAGAACTAATTCTAGCTATAGAGGAACATTTTGACCTTAATGTAGGTTCTGGTAAAACTAAAGCCACATTGTGGGAGGCATGCATACGGGGTATCTGAACATCGAAGAGGGCTGGTATTCTTAGAGACTCACGGAGCACACTGTCCTCACTGGAGACACTGTTGCGAGTACTAGATACAGACCTACTGGTAGTGGGGAATGTTGCTGAATTATAGAAACCGGTGGCACTACTGACGGAATATCAGGAGGTTGCAGAAAGGGAGTCTCATTTCCTGGGTAAATATGCGACAGCTAGGAGATATGGGGAGGGCGAAGGACCAGGTCGCACACTGGCAAGACTCCTACAGCCCAGCAGAGGCTATACATACATCACAAGCTTAACAGGACACAACAGGGTTTAATAACTGACTGGGAGGGTATTAGAGAACGGGTATTGTCATATGATAAAGACATGTACACCACCAAGGTCTCCCGCTATGCAGAATTTAGCAATGCCTATCTGTATGAAGTCGCAATGGTTTGGCTAGAGAGCGCACATCAGGACTTTCTGGCCGAACCTTTTACGACAGGCGAAGTAGTCCAGGCGATAGATGACATGAATGGTTCAAAGGCTCTAGGGCCGAATGGGCTCCCATGCTGTTTTTACAAAGCATTCAAGAAAGACCTCGTCCAACATCTTATTGATGTCTACCAAGAGGCAATTGAGTCAGTCTCACTCATGTTAACAATGCATCAGACTGTCATCATGTTACTACCCAAAGCAGGGAAAGGACCACAAAACTGTGGTTCATACAGGCTACTTTCCGTATTGAACTTCGATTATAAAATCCTAGTGAAGATGTTGGCAAACAGACTGGCTGTAATGGTTGACGAAATGATATCTCCCACTCAGGCAGGCTTCATCCCACGCAGATCAGCAGAATTGAATTTGAGGACACTATTTGCTACACTGCATCGGATGAACCCTTCCCTTCCTGCTGCGGCCATCTTACTGGACGCCGAGAAGGCTTTTGATTTGTTGGAATTGCCCTTTTTACTTGCCAGATTGATCCGTTTAGGGATGCCTATCATCTCAGTGATCTCACTGTTATACACGTGCCCTTTGGTGCATGTGCGGGTGAATTTGGCGCTATCCCCGCTCCTATTTATCATAGCCATGGATCCCCTAGTGTGACACTTACAAGACCATCATTCCCACAAGGGGCTCCAATTTAATACGGGGACATGGCTGATCACACTGTATACTGATGACGTCCTACTGTATTTAAGGCACCCAGATGAAAATCTATATGCGGTACTCAGAGAAATTACATGATACAGTGCCCAGTCAGGCCTACATATTAATTGGAGCAAGTCTGAAATCTTCCCTCTCACTGACACATACAATGACGGATTCACTGACTCTCTCTATAAATGGTGTGATGAATCGATTAAATATTTAGGAATACACATCCACAGAGACCAGTCACAAATTCTCCAACTTAATTATGGCCCTGCGATAGCCACATTGACAAACTGAGTAGAGCGCTGGCTGAAACTTCCATTGACAATGGCGGGAAGAATAGCTTTAAAAAAATGGTGGTGCTACCGTAAATTTTATATCTATTTCAGAACATTCATATCCCTTTGAATAATTCATTTTTTGCCAACCTACGCCCACTCCTTATCCGGCTGGTATGGGGTGGGAAACAACCCAGGATTAACTGGGAGGTCCTGACACAACCTTATGAGAGAGGTGGGTTTGGGATCCCCAACTTCCGTATATAATATTTAGATGCCCAATGCAGTATCTCCAGACACTGGTTTACTGCTGATGCTCGGATACCTTAACTTTGCCCAGAGGCTGACCTCTCATACCTCACCCCACTTTCCGCGGTGCTGCCAGTGGGTCTAGCCAGGGATCCGCAAGACCTTCAAACTCTGTTGACGACCAGCTGGGCCTGGAAACGCTGATCCATGAAACTGGGTGGCAGCTTCTCTACTCTCCTTCACTTCCATTACACGGGAATCTTTTGGTTCCCATTACGAAGGAGAGAGTGGTACAGTGCACTTTTTTTGTTGTTTTTTTTGTTTTTTAGGTAAGGGAAGGTTTTATTGTTTGTACAACAATAACAAGATAAGACTGGGTCACTACTGTACAAAGATCAACACAGACATGGTGCATCCCCTGCCATTCAAGCAACTGAACAACCTCAGACCCTCCCTCCTGGTGGACACTCTGATCAGGACAGCCCCCCCCCAGCACCATCCAGAGTAAAGGCCAGTCATGGTTCAGCCCAAAGAGCTCAAGGGCAAGGAGTACCGGTTGAAGGTACGGTCATGGGGCGCGTATGAGTTCCAGTTGATGGAATGGTCATGGGGAGCGTATGAGTACCAGTTGAAGGTACGGTTGTACCCGCCCACCACAGGTACAAGCATTGCTGCAGGCCCACAAAAGCCATCCCATCACCAAGTGCAAACATTGCAGCTGGAAACCACCCCTGCAAGGACCAATGCAGGGGGGAGGAAAGTTCAGAAGCTCCTGGAGAAAGGGTGGAGAAATTCCCTTGGTTTCCACCAGCCTCGTGCACATGAGAGAAACAGAGAGGCCACATATAGAGCACTTTAGAAGTTCCACCTTGGATAGAAAGCAGAGAAAGACTGAAGGTGGAGCATAGGGGAGGGGGGGTCCCACATGCACAGGGTGCGTCAAACAGATCTGCATATAAACGAACATCCCCCATGTCAAGAGCAGGGAAACCAGTGAATCAGCCTAAAAGGGACAACGTAATCTGAAAATTTTAGAGGGGGGAATTAACAGAAAAAGAATGTGCCCACCCCCTCCAAAAAGACAGTTAGAGAACCCACTGTCTCCACGGTTCTCAAAGGGGCGAGCCCTCAAACGGAGCATGACAGACCAGTCATGGCCACACCCAGTCAGGGAGTGGAAGCCGGCCGAGTGCGTCATTTTACCCCGCTGAGGCATTGGGCGACCTTTAAAAACCTGCTCGGCTTCTAGGAACCCACTTCTGAGCAAAGGGAGAATTGAATCAAACCATGGCTTCTCAGAACAGTACAATCAAATGGAGAACAAAGGGGCGTGCAGAGTTCACAGCGGTAGCTCGCAACAAGTTGGGACCCATCTGACAGGCAGCAGCACCCGTTGGCCAATCACAGAGCAGGTCTCAGGCGGGCAGCCTGGCAATTCATGGGGATAGCCCAGAGGGCCAGGTGCTGGGGAATGATGTTCGGTACCGGGAAATCCCAGACACATACACGTATATACACATATATACAAATCACACATATATACACAAGGCAGCCTTAGAAGTCAAATGCCACAGCCTCTCCCCCACTCAACAGAACCAGACTAGTGCAGTCAACACTACGCTCCAACAGGCTTTATTACCACCAAGACATCCTGAAGCTGTAAGTAAACCCTTCTTGCCAGGGCATCCTTCCGCCTGCCAGAACAAGATGACTAGGGCAACACTACATCCAATCAGTGCCTCAGCCTTCTTCATAAGCCCCTCCCCCCTCATGGGGTATCTCAAGGAGCAGAGAGGCCTCTTGCTATTGACAACCTACACCACTCCCTCAAATCCGACGGTCCCATTGTGCCAGGGCCCCTAAATTCAGACTGAGGTAGGCAGAAAGCCACCCCACACCCACACATTCTACAAGATGGTCTGAAGGTCAAGCCCATTAGTCAGTGGAAGCCAAGTCTCTTTGGCCACTAGACCACCATGAGCCTTCATCTACTGGACACTTCAAAGGACCCTTTCAGCCATCTTCCAGACACCACCCTTGGCCCTTCAGCCATTCTGCTGTCCACCTCCCTTGGCCTTCTTCTGCTGGACACCACCTTTGACCTTTCGGCCATCTTCCAGACACCACCCATGACCCCTTTAGCCATCTTCTGATGGACACCACAATCCACAAAATCTCCCAAGATGGTCGGCCACAAAAAAAACATTTGGCATGTGGCAACAGTCCCCATACACCCCAAAGGCACCAGTCCATGGTAGTCCCAGGCGCACATCAGTTCACAGAAAGCATTCACGTGCAAATTGAAATGGAGGAGTTGGGAGAAATTCCCTAGTGGAGACATTCCTGCCACAAATCTAGCTCTATGCTCCACTTCCAGGATGGAGCCTTCCAGAACAGGATGGGCAGCACTCCTGATTGGTTGAGATTCAGTGGAGAGACTACACACAGAACTATATTAAAACCAGCTGTCCTGGACATTAAAAGAAACATCCATGCCCAGGCGGGAGGAAGCCGGAAGAGCCAGGTCACCACTGAAGGCACTTTTCATGGTCCCAAGTGTTGGAAAGGTAGGGCCACTATTTATTCTGGGACAAAATCATTCGCTGTTCCTTGACAGGACCATGTTCCCTCCAGACGGCCCATTCATAGAGCGGGTGGACCCAAGTCACCGCCATGGCCCCCGCCTCTGGTCTGGTCCACGCGTCCCATGGGTGCACGCTCACAGGTGCGTCAGCGGGGAGGTCCCGTTCAGCACCAAGTTCTGGTAGTGAGGCTGGGATGCGTGGTGGTTGGCCCGCTGGCCAGTGGACTCGGACATGTCGCCGCTGCTCAGGCCGTACATGCTGATCATGTCGCGGAAGTCGCTGGCCTGCAGTCCGCTGCGGTGGTGGGGCCCCACGGGGCCCGGGGAGTGAGAGACGGGCTCCTGCTTGACACTCATGGCAGGAGACGTCTGCTTGGCCGGGGCGCCATACTGCAGGCTGTAGGCTCCGCCTCCGTTCATGTAGTTCTGCCCCGGCCCCATGCCAGGCGGGTACTGCAGGCTGGCCAGCTCGTAGCGGTGGTCCTGCTGCTGGTAGGCCAGCGAGTCGCCCTGCATGGGGGCATAGGCGGCATTGTGCGCCCAGCTGTAGGGCTCCATGCGCACTTTGTTTACATACAACCTGAACACATTTGGAGACCTGTTCTCAGACGGTCATATATATTTGAGAACAGAGGACACTCGCTTTAGTAATGCAACTTTCATCGATCAGTTCACGCTCTGTAGATTGCAGGGATCCCTTAGGTCACAATTACCGAGCTATCCTTTAGAACCATCAGAATTTCCGCCTTTGAGGCTACTCATTAAAGACTCTGGCGGTGCGCACTTAGGCCCCCATTAGAATGGCGGGCGGACTTTGCCCGCCCGCCACCCTTGGGGAAAACGGGACCGCCCGCAACCTGTGCGGCGGTCCCGCACTGCATATTAGAATGCGCCCGCCACAGTGGCGGACGCATCATGCATTTTTAACATTGTAGCGGGAGGTGCTCTCAGCATCCTAATGGGCCCCTTAATGTCCAAAATGTATAAATCTGCAATTGCGCTCCTCCAGGCCAGGGACGACAAGGTACGTTCGGCATGGGAAGGAGACTTGGAACAACCCGTAACCGACGTAATTTGGGGTACTGCTGTGAAAAAACGCGTAAGGCCTCCTTTAATCACAAACACTAAATATTGCATTTTAAGTACATACGATGGGCATACATGACACCAGTTAAAGTACATTGCATGGATCCTACCCACACCCACAACTGTCCTAAATGCACTTCCCCGATGGCCGACTTTATCCACATGTCATGGACATGCAGGGAAATAGCTAGCTTCTGGGTGGGAGTGTTTGGCGAGTTATCGCGCATGATAGAAATCCCCATTCCACCGTCACCTTTATTGGCATTATTGGGATATGTAAAGACCCTTCCTGAATCCATTTGCCGCTCCTGTGCACTAGCGCTGTAGTTAGCGAAAAGATACGTTGCACTGAAATGGGGTAGCAAGCACACACCCAAGGTCAAGGACTGGCTAGTTAGCAGGTCTTATTGTAATACGAATAGAAAAAGATATGCTCAGTTGCAGCCCCCGAGATCACGTCCACTAGATATATGGCAGCCGTAAAAATCATACTTACTAGCACTCACGTCTGTGGGCTCCCAAACTGATCAATACTTGTCGGCAGACAGTTCGTAGAAGTGAGTGAACGCTTTGGCTGAAATACAAGGGGTGCACACATGGTAATTATAGCTACTTTATGCGCCCCAGGACATCAGGAACTGCACAATGTTTTACTTGTACTATATGTATCTGAACCGGCTAAGCACTTATATGTTATGTTTTTCATTTTCTGTTTATTTGTGACAGAAAATTTCTATGTTTTTAGATTAAAAAATTGTGTTGATAGTTTGCTTTTTATATGTTATATTGTGTTGTTTACTTCGGAAATGTCACTAAACTCTGCTAGGTTCCAACAAAAGCTGTATATTCCTATAAAGTACCAGTGACAACCACTTACCCAGTAATACATAAAAAATGTGAAAACTTGAAATATCCACTGGTTCAAATATGTGTGAGACACCCTAGGCACCCTAGGCAATCACGCCATCAATATAAGCCATGAGCAGGAGTAGAGCTGCCTCTTTTAAATGCGGCTCACAACAGATAAGTGCTCTCTCTTACTTACTTTGATGATATCATGATATGTTCTTATTCTTATTAATATGAGAATTTCTTTATATTCCTATCTGTATTTCTTATATACTCCTAAATGCGCACATTTGAATGCCCTTTATGTATTTGTTTCACATTTCTATGGTTGTCGGATTTACCCCGCTTTCCGCCCCCCCCTCCCTACCATTAGGAATTCAAACAAACAGTGCCTTCCAACACTCTTTTATTCCCTAACGCCGTTTCCGCCTTACCCCTCGGTTCCGCTCGCGCTTTAATCTACGCCCTTTCTTCAAAAACATCACTTCTTTGTCTCGGCTCCGTGAATGTGAATTTCCTCATAGCCGCCTCGTCGTCTTGAGGTGAGGAATGAACCTAGGCAACCGCGACGCTATGCGACATGCCTCCTAAGGTTCATTCCTCTCCGCTATGCTTCAGCTGACTCGAGCGCGTCGGTTGCCTTCCGAGGCTTTTGCCGAGCGCTCGTAATCGTCGATCAGCTGTTCCTGTGCTCGTTTAGAATTTTAAAGACCGCCCTTTTGCCTCTCATTTATAAAATAAATCCTTTTACCCCCAATCTAAAAAGCAAAGCCGGAAAACATTATCACTTTAACTTAATACTCCCTAGTTTCCCCCCCCCTCCAAAAAAAGGGGGCTGTTTATTATTCCAAGATATAGACTAATTATTGAAACAAATAATAGGAAACATATACCCATTAACCTATCCCTCTCCTTAGTTTAGTTCGCCTACTTACCTACTATGACTGACATAGAATCAGACGACGCAGTCGCTAGCTCACCTAATCACAATAGCGATGCCTTTAAATCCTTCTTACAAAGGGCAATGAAAACTTGTATTTTGGATACATTGAGGGAGGTCATGTCCAATAAAAGATCCCTTTTATTCGATAACACTCCTTGTGATCCCGAATACTCTAAGCCACAGAAAAAAAGCAAACACTGCCGACCCCACCCCCATTTGTAACTTTAAAGCTCCCTTGAGCAGCGGGCTGACGAGCCTGGGATCCCGCACCTACGCGCCTGAGTGGTATTATACCTGGCAGATATTGGCAGCCATCGGCAACCCCAGTACACGGCCTATCCCTGCTGAAGAGGGGTAATACCCCGAAACACGTGTCCAGGGATGGCGAAGACAGCGAAGATAGCAGAAGATCGAAAGATGATGCATCGCGAACACTTTACTACATTGACCAGAGTCCTTAGGGGCGGCACCGCCGGTGTGTGAGTAGTGTGCGACCCCACCCCCATTTGTAACTTTAAAACTCCCTTGAGCAGCGGGCTGACGAGCCTGGGATCCCGCACCTACGCGCCTGAGTGGTACTATACCTGGCAGATATTGGCAGCCATCGGCAACCCCAGTACACGGCCTATCCCCGCTGATGAGGGGTAATACCCCGAAACACGTGTCCAGGGATGGCGAAGATAGCAGAAGATCGAAAGATGATGCATCGCGAACACTTTACTACATTGACCAGAGTCCTTAGGGGCGACACCGCCGGTGTGTGAGTAGTGTGCGACCCCACCCCCATTTGTAACTTTAAAGCTCGCTTGAGCAGCGGGCTGACGAGCCTGGGATCCCGCACCTACGCGCCTGAGTGGTACTATACCTGGCAGATATTGGCAGCCATCGGCAACCCCAGTACACGGCCTATCCCTGCTGATGAGGGGTAATACCCCGAAACACGTGTCCAGGGATGGCGAAGACAGCGAAGATAGCAGAAGATCGAAAGATGATGCATCGCGAACACTTTACTACATTGACCAGAGTCCTTAGGGGCGACACCGCCGGTGTGTGAGTAGTGTGCGACCCCACCCCCATTTGTAACTTTAAAGCTCCCTTGAGCAGCGGGCTGACGAGCCTGGGATCCCGCACCTACGCGCCTGAGTGGTACTATACCTGGCAGATATTGGCAGCCATCGGCAACCCCAGTACACGGCCTATCCCTGCTGATGAGGGGTAATACCCCGAAACACGTGTCCAGGGATGGCGAAGACAGCGAAGATAGCAGAAGATCGAAAGATGATGCATCGCGAACACTTTACTACATTGACCAGAGTCCTTAGGGGCGACACCGCCGGTGTGTGAGTAGTGTGCGACCCCACCCCCAACTGCCTAAGCACTGATGGAGGTCGCGATACCTTACATGATATGGGAGGTCCAAGCTCCTCACAAGGTATGGGAGGCCCTACCGCCTCGAAAGGCAAGGATGCCCCTCGTGGCACATTCAGGTTGGGTGTCCCTAGCGGCACAAATTTGGTGGGTGCCCTCAGCGGCGCATGTATCGACAGTGCTTGTGGCGATCCTAGCTCTGATGAAGACGAGTTCTTCAATAACCCAGACGATTAATTCGTCCTCGACCTCGATGAGGGAGACTTAGACGACTTGGATCTTAACACCTTTTCAGAGGCAGATTCCTCACCCTCTTCAAAAGACACAATCCTTGACCCTCTAGGTGGAGAAATGTTCTCCCCGACCAATATATCCCACCCTAACAGCTCAAGGTGGTATCCACATGACCACGTCACGAAGTTTGTGACTAAATGGCTGAGGAACTCTCTCGAGATACAATCTCTCAGCAATATGAGGTCTGAGTGTCCTAGACCATACATACATGCCAAACTCCTAACCTAGATCCTGACCTTATAAAGTTCTTATTCAAATTAGGCAAGGATCCCAGGAAGGGCCTCGAAAGGGCTCTTAAAGCCTGTCAGGATCGCCTTCTTGACCTTTTAGGCCCCCTTACTAGAATCCTCGACTTAGCTGAGGAATCCCACATTTCTAACTCTCCCCTTGATACCAATCTAATAAGGGGATGGAGCCAAAGAGCAATAGTACTCCTTGGTAACGCAAATTCCTTGCTTAACATTGAGAGAAGGAGGACTGTCCTTAATAGAATAAATCCAAAACTCGGTGATCTTGCCCAAAAAGAACCTTCGTCTAAACCCAATGGCCTCCTCTTTGGAGAAGACATGATTAAAACGCTTGGTAAATATGTCGCAACCTTTACCGCTTTGGACAGGGCTCAAAATAACATGAAAAGAGTTTTTCCTACAAACCTTTTTGGTCAGGCCGGAAGAAGGGGCCGCTCCTCCGGCCGCAGAAATTTCCGGCCCTTCTCATCAGGAAGAGGAAGAGGTTCTACCGGTAGAGGCTTCTACCCCTCCAACAACAGACAATACTACCCGCAGAGAGGAAGAGGTTCACGCAGAAGAGGCTTTCCCTCCCGTGGTGCTTCCAACAACACTACTCAAATTAAGTGCTTCTCTTTCTTCTTCCCCTCCTAAGGTCGGGGGCAGGCTCAAACATTTCTTTCACGTTTGGGAGTCCTTGACACAAGACCCCTGGGTTCTCGAGACAGTCCAGGGTTTCAAAATAGATTTCATAGAGATCCCATATCGATCATTTACTCCAAAACCTCTGGTTCTTCCTTTAGAACACCTGGAAATCGTCAAAGAAGAGGTTTCTTCTATGTTGAAGAAGGGCGCTATAATCGAGGTACCTTGGTCTCAAAAAAACTTTGTAAGCACCCTCTTCTTAGTCGAGAAGAAGGACAAGGGTTGGCGTCCGGTAATAAACCTTTGGGAGGTAAACAAATGCCTCGTTTATCGACATTTCAAGATGGAGGGCATCCATCTACTCAGAGACCTTCTCCTTTAAGGAGATTGGTTGGTCAAATTGGACTTAAAGGATGCCTATTTCACCATACCCATGGCTATAGAACATCAACCCTTTCTCCAATTTATTTGGGACAATCGCCTTTTTCAGTTTCAGGCCCTTCCTTTCGGCCTTTCATCCGCCCCTTGGTGTTTCACCAAGGTCATGAGAACAATCGTATCAATCCTGAGAGCCAGAGGTATTCGTCTCATTATTTACTTAGACGACATCCTTATCATGTCCCAATCTCATGCACGGATATTAGAAGATCTCGAAACCTCCATGAACCTCATAGAGGATCTCAGATTCATTATAAACAGGGAAAAGTCCATTCTTTCACCCTCCACATCTCTGGAGTTCCTAGGTTTCACAGTGGACACCTCCAGCTGTCTCCTCTTACTCCCAAAAAAGAAAATTGCCAAAATCCGCAAGGAAATCAGATTTGCTCTCAGGCAACATTCTCTCTCCCTCCGAGAATTAGCCAGACTTCTCGGTCTCCTTTCTTCCTCGATCCAAGCTATCTTCCCAGGTCCGCTGAACTACCGTGCTCTTCAGAGAGTGAAAGCCAATGCTCTCATGTCCGGCCTTTGGTACGGAGACCACGTTTTTCTGGACGAACAAGCCAGACTGGAACTCTCTTGGTGGCTGGACAGGTATGCAACCTTTACCACGCATTTTTTACCACGCACTACCATTACAACGCGGGCATTACAACGCATACCATTACAACGCATTGCGCTGGGGGGCGCTCTAGGATAGGGAATAGGTTAATTAACTATCCAATAACCTTCCCTAGTGTCCACGGGGACTGGAGTTGGAATAGTAATTTAAACTATTTACTATCCAGCACCCCAAAGCGCTATGCATTGTAATGGTATGCGTGGTAAAAACCGCGTTGTAATGGTATGCGTGGTAAAAGTATGCGTTGTAACGTCATACATCCGGCTGGACAATTTGGATGCTTGGAATGGAAAGGCTATCTTCGGTTCGACTCCGGACTTTGTTTTAGAGTCAGACGCCAGCCTTCACGGTTGGGGAGCACGTCTCCTCGACCAGGACACCGGTGGTGTCTGGACCCCCTCAGAATCATCTCACCATATAAATTTCCTAGAATTGACGGCCGGACTCTATGCTTTGATGAGTTTCAGGCACTCTCTCCAGGGCAGATCTGTTCTCCTGAAAATGGACAACGTTTCTGCAGTCTCATATATCAACCGTCTCGGTGGTACGAGGTCTGCCGACCTATCAGACCTGGCCAAGAAACTCTGGATGTTCTGTTTGGAACACAAGATCTCTCTGAGCGCAGAATACCTCCCAGGGAAATCCAATCTCTCAGCGGATTGGAACTCGAGATTCCTTCTAGATTCCACCGATTGGAAACTCGATCCCTCCGTTTTCAATTCCCTGTTTCACTTCTGGGGTCCCTTCGATGTGGACCTTTTCGCAAGTCGTTTGGCCTTCCAACTCCCTCAGTACTTCAGCTGGATGCCAGACCCGGGTGCTCTAGCTGTGAACGCTTTTCTTCAACCTTGGGCTCCTAGCAACCCCTACGCCTTTCCGATGATCCAAAGGGTTCTGCAGAAAGTGAGACTGGAACAATGCTCCCTGGTCCTGATAACCCCCTTCTGCTCGTCTCAAGCATGGTTCCCCACAGCTCTGGAACTTTCTTGCGACGTTCCCTTCCTCAAGGGCTCCTTCTAAACGCAAACAGAGAAGATCACCACCTGGTTCTCTCAGGGAACCTGAACCTTCTTGCCTGGAAAGTGTCAGGCAATCTAACCAATTGTCTGGACTTTCGTCTTCGGCTCTCACTCTCCTTGGAGAATCTTGGGCTCCTGGAACACACTACAGATATAATAACATCTGGAAAAAATGGTCTAGTTGGTGCTTGGAAAGGGACTTGGATCCCGTGGAAGCTCCTATCGTCAATATAGTGAATTTCCTGGTGGAACTTTTCGACAGTGGTCTTTCCTATAGATCTATTAACTGTATTAGATCTGCAATTTCAGCAGGACACTCTCTTGTCAACGGTAAGACGGTAGGTAAGAACGTTATCATTTGTAGAGTTCTTAAAAGTATCAGGCTTAAAAGGCCTCCTAGGCCTAAATAGCATTCTGTTTGGGATGTTAAAGTTTTGCTTGACCTTTTTTGCTCCTGGCCTGATAACTCCCTTCTTAACAAAAAATGTCTTTCAATTAAACTTGCCTCTCTCTTATGCCTGATTTCTTGTCGCAGGGTATCCAACGTCAAAGCTTTAGATATCTCTTATAGATGTTATGACATGTTTAGTGTTAAATTTGAAATCCATAGAAGAACTAAGACTATGTCTGATTTCATTTTTTATCCTTGTTTTGATTTCTGTAAAAATCTTTGTGTAGTTGATTGCATGAAAGAATATGACTCAAGAATGAAAGACCTTCGTCCACCTGATGCAAATCAACTTCTTGTCTCCTATGTCAAACCATTTAAACCCATTTCATCCTGCTCTATTGCTAGATGGGTTAAGTTGGCTATGAACCTTGCTGGTATTGACCTTTCTAAATTTCAAGTTCACTCTCTAAGAAGTGCTATGTCCAGCAAATCTTTTTGGTCTGGTGGTAAGTTGGATGTTATCCTTAAGTGTGCAGACTGGTCTAATGCTTCTACCTTTGTGCATCATTACTGCAAACCTATTGAACATGTTTCTGATGCTGTTATTCAGGGCTACCAACATGCATAATGTAGCCTCCTTGTCTTGTAATGAAATTGCGATTCTCCTATTAACATAACCAGAGAATCTGGATTTCATTAAAGACACGGAGGCTAACATTATCCTCCCCCCCCCCCCCTTCCCTCCCTTGGATGGAGGATATTTTGGATATTTTGTTCAATTAGACATTAATAACATTTAAAGTTTTTGATGTGTATCCAATTTTCAAATTCAAAGTTTTCTTACATCGAATGTTATTGCCAACTTTCTGAATCCTCTCCGTTTGTCAACGGTTCAAATTTTGCTGTTCTTCATTTTGTTTTCAGATAATTCGAATTAATGGATCTCTACGGTTTTTACTTCACTTCCTTCCATGGATTTCAACCTCTTCACCATCCTCGTACCAAGTTGCAGCTTGATTGGACTTCTCATCGTTCGTTCGCATTTAAAAGAGGCAGCTCTACTCCTGCTCATGGCTTATATTGATGGCGTGATGTCATCTAGTTCTTTGTTATTCCTTTGTGATGTAAGCGGCTGTTGTGAGTTGGCATTAAAGGATTAATGCATAATGTTAGCCCCCGTGTCTTTAATGAAATCCAGATTCTCTGGTCATGTTAATAGGAGAATCACAATTGGGTGTAGTGATCTATGGGAAGCATGCAAGAACCAGCCAGCCAACAGCAAATCCATGATCAAACTCAATTATCAGTTTAAAATTGGGTCAGATATTGTCAGATTCCAATATAGGCACTATGAGGGAACAATTTCTTCAAGTTAAAGTATCCAATAGCCTTGAAGAATTTTTAGATGCTATCGAGCCCTTAAAAAAACTGGCATAAAGGGATGCTTTTGCCTCACTTGTGGATCAGAAAGAGAAACTATAGAGCATTTGATCAATACCCCCCTCTACATTATCCAGGAAAAAGTAGTTTGTCCCAATTTGCTAGGGCATGGGCACCACAGCTCATATTATTGCACTCGAAATATTTAAGTACGATGTAATTACTTAACTGTCTATGCAGTATCCTGTATTCAATTGGCAATGTGGAGAATCAGACTGCAGTGTACACAAGATAGAATGTTCCTAGCCCGTAGTGTATAGGCTTCTTTTAACATACTACTAGATGGGTTTATTCATTCATTTTTTTATTCAATTGTCCCAGTCATGTTTATATTTTCTCTAGTCGTATGTATTTGCTCAAAGATAAAAGCCAAAAAATTATTGAGACATAGCTGCCAAGGTTTCAGATTGCTTATGTGTGATATTTTCATAATTTCAGTGTAATTATGAGTGACATTCAACGACTATGAGTGACACTTTCTCGTGAGCAAAACCAAACAAAGAAGACAAGAGAAATATATAAAATATCATCCTCCTTCTTTCCTCTTGTATGTTTTTCTCTCTCTTACTCTAGGTCAAAGTACTGATGAAGAAAAATAAGTGCTGGCCTCCACAAATTAGTGTTGGTGGGCCCCATCTGCAACCACAAGCTCAAATTAAGCATGGCTGGGAGTCTGAGGAGATATAATGCTTATATAGTGTACTGCAACTGATGGCTAGGTCCTATTGTTTCACATTCCAATTCTTAAATACTATCCCCCAGATTCATCATTGTCCCGTTTTGCCAGTCCTTAATAGCGATTATTAAGGAATCGCTATTAAGGACTTGCAAAACGGGGTTCATGTAGAAATCGCAATTTTATTTGCGATTTCTACTGCTTCCTTATTTGCGATAAGCAAATTGCTTATCGCAAATAAGGAATGACTCCCCATTTATTCCTATGGGCCTTTGGGCCCATAGGAATGAATGGAGAGTCATTCCTTATTTGCGATTAGCAATTTGCTAATCGCAAATAAGGATGCGATTTCAAGGGTGCCAGGGGTGTCCAAAGGACAACCTGTAGCACCCCTGAAATGTAACTGTAGACTGATGTTGCGCACACACATGTCCAAAGGACATGTGTTTGTGTAACATCCAACTTAGAAAAATGCACTAGAGTACATTTTTCTAAGTTTTCGCTATTTACAACGAAGTCAGACTTCGCGGTAAATAGCGGCCAAAAATAGCGAATTCGCAATTCAGAAATAGAGATTCCTTAAATTCAATTCCTCGCAATTTAGCGATTTCGCAATTTGCGATTTTTGCATTTGGGATGATGAAGAATTCTGAGAATCTGGCCCTTTGCGAGCCGATTTTTCGTTGATAAATCTGCCTGTATGTCAGCTGATGTAAACCTATGGAAAATAGGAAAGTAAGTACCACTGAGAAACGTGTCACACATCCGAGGGAGCATCACTTCTTTAGCTCCTGAGTTTAAAGAGAGGATTAGCCAAGAAGGTAAGAGATGTATCACCACCACACTTGGCAACTACAACAAACACTCACTATCACACTCCACCAAACACTTGTCTTGACACATGATTACTCTAACAAACACAACTGTACACCACCAAATAAATAACATCACACACACAGAGTCAAACTAAGATGACAGCTTGCACTGCTGAATCTGTGTGTGGTGAGATGAACGTTTTCACCCATTTATGCGTGTGTGCTCGCAGCCGCCGGTGCCATTATTGAGATCTGTAAACTCTTTGATAGTGCACAACTCCAGTCTTTTTACTAGACTCTCAATGATAGCATTTTGTTCAATACTTAAAAGTCGCACATTACACTTATATAAACTTTCAAAAACAACGCGTTGCTTTAACAACATTAACCTTTTTTTCCTTCTGTGTTTGAACTATTTATTTCTTTTAGGCTCCCTCCGTATATCTTCCATCCCTAATTCTTTCTTCCATTTTGTTTTAATCTTTCTCTTCCTTCTATAACTCCTCTTCTGCCTTCCGATCGTTTTTCTGCCTTTCTTTCACGTCCCTTCCTTACTTTCATTCACATTTTCATTATTTACACGTTTTTTCACAATGATATGCAATTGTTTATGAGTTTCACAGTTATGCATGCTTGCACTTATTGAAAAACAGTCCTTTGCGGTCAGTCCCATGGTTTGTGAATAGCACACTGCTGCATTATGTACGTGGCCAATATTTGAAATGCTCTGCTCCTGCACAGGCTCTTAGGGCCTCATTTATGAGGCCTTGCGTCAGTTTTGCGCTTCTGATGCGTCACTTTTTGTGACGCATCAGCAGCATAAAACATGCCTACTGTTGCGCACTATTTACAAACTCCTGCGCTACATTATACCTGCGTCAGGTATAATGTATGCAGGGTGGGCGTTCCTTCGCAAAAAGCCTCGTAGAAGTGACGCAGTGAAATCTATGAGATGTCACTGCGTCACTTCTAGGATGCTGTTGCGTCAAAATCTTGCGCCTGCCTCACAGCAGGCGTAAGACTGACGCAGGCACTTTCACATGGGGCTTGCCCCATGTGAAAGGACGCATTGCTGGAGTTGCGTCACTTTTGTGACACACTCCGGCAATGTGTCACTTTTGCGCCATACAGATACGTCAGAAATACTGACGTATCTGTAACTCCTTGCGACATGATGCATCATACATTAAATATGACGCATCAGGTATGTCGCAAGGAGTGCGCACTGAGAAGTGACGCATCGCTGCTTTCACGCAGCGATGCGTCAATTCTCATAAATGAGGCCCTTAGAGTTAGAACTGGCACCAGGCTTGGCTCTGACACAACTTTCCCTGTTATTTTGTTGCCTCACTCACCTGGCAAACTCCACTTGTGACAGGAAGCCGTCCTAGTTTCATGCTGCCTCTCCTTGCCTGCAGTAGCTGGGAGACTGATTAAGCTGGATAGATTATTAAACTGAAATAAATATATCAGCTTGCCTCACCCCATGCATATGCGTGACAATGTATTTAAGTGCGGTAATGCGGATAACCACAATGAAATGCGCTAGTGTCATGCCTGATGCATGATACTTGGCAGGCCTGAGGGAACTAATGGATGAAGTATTATATATTTTTAACATGAGGACGCCCCACTATCAAGGGCTGTAATTAGTGACTGCTTGAATTGTGACAAAGGTATGTCACTCCCATGGTTGGCTTACGTGAAAAGCTCTTTTGATGAGGCTGGTCTATCATATGCTTTTTCTGATACCACCACACATGTATCCATTAATAACAGACAAGTTTAATCAATGTTATTAGCACAATCGCGTGATAAGAGGGCTTTGGGGGAGTCTAGGAAAGCAATGATTGGAAAATATCTGTCCATGAATACGGAGGTTACAACAGGTAGCTACACATCGAAACCAAGGAGGACCTGGGAGCAATTTCTATTATTTAGATTCAGGGAAGACACAGTAAAATACCTACTTTGCTTTCCAAAAGGTTATCAGACCAACTTAGATGTAATTGCATGACCGTGTTGTAATGGTGTTACTCACTTCCTCTTTTTCTGTATATTTTACGTGTTATACACAAAAAGCTACTTGGCTCCATTAATGGGGAGACAATGTGGCTTAACGGGTAGGGCGGTCACCTCAGAGCTGGGGAATCGGGTTTGAGTCTTGGCAGGGACGCTCAACATTCTGTGATTCTGGGCAAATCACTTAACCTGGCCCTAACAAAAAAAAAACAATCTGTCCATCTGTAATGTAACTGGTGCTCATGTATAGCTCTCTGATACCTTCGGGTCTAGTTCGCCATATATACAAAACTCCCCAATGAGAGTGAGAAACCTGAGGCATAGGACTAAAGCTCGTCTTGAATTACAACACCTCTCAGATGATTAAACGTGTTGTGGTAACTCACTTTCTCTGTGCTGCAGTCCGATCACGCTGAACTATATACTTTATTTAAAACATGTAATGCTGCTATTGCCTGTAGGAATTATTATTTAGTAATAATTTAAGTATATTATTCATTTCTATATATAGAGTTTTCAACACTTGGGGGCCCATTACGATGTCGGGCGGATTGCCACCGCCAGGCTGGCGGGGGCAATCCGCCCGACATTCACACTTGTTTCCCCCCGTCATATTAGTATGGCGGGGGGGACCTAGGCGGACGGAAAGACCGTCCGCCGCTTTTCCGCCCCGGTCACCTTGCGGTCAGGGCGGAAAAGCTTTAATATGGTGGCGGTGTCTAATAGACACCGCCAGCCATATTATGATGGGCATTTTGGAATGCATTTCCGTGGCGGCAGAAAGGCATGCGGTCTTCAATCTGGGGGCCCCCTGCGGATAAGAGTATAGAGATATGGTATTCTGTTTTTAATTGTTCAATTTTAAATTGCAATATATTAACTGCATTGTTTTATTGTGCACATTTATGGTTTTTCATGCATAAAACGAATAAAGATTTATAATAACAATACTAAAATAATTTTCAATATTTTAACTCCTTGGTTTTAATCATTGTATGTGTATTCATAAGATGAAATGTCTTACTGTAATTTTACTGTGTACTTTCATGGCAGTAGGATGTAACAGGCAATTAGGATATATTTGGTCCAGTAATTTTAGAGCATCTAACAATAGTGCATACCATAATGGGAAATCTGTTTCTATATTAGACATTTGTTATGAAATTGATGCTTTGATTGTTTTATCTGATCGTACTTAATTGATTGCAGACATGTTACACTGACATGAGACATAGGATCCTGAAAACCTCTGATTGGTATGGTGGCTATATCACCCTAAATATTTCAACAATATGGTGGACCCTTTTAATCCACTTCAGTACTAAGTTTATGTTGTTAATGTTTTTTGATTCAGAGGAAGCCAGCATATATAGGACATTGATGCTTATATATGTGATATTACATTTGTGTATTGCAAAATCCATAATTTTAAACATGTATTTATGTGTACTTTGCACTTTTATAGTCATTCAACCAAAATAAAGTATTATTATTGGAGACTTGAAAACTGTGTTAGTTCTAATGTATTGGGTTCAGTCTGATTTCCGATCATTAAGTAGGTCCTGGGTGGCGGGAAGAGGGAAACTGTGGGAAGAGGGAAGGAACAAGCAGAAAGATGATAAATAAAGGTCAGAAACAAGCAGAAAAAGGCAAAATATAGGCTAAAGATGAGCAGAAAGAGGCAAAATAATGGGCAGAACTAGCAGAGAGGCAAAAATAGAGGGCAGAAAACAGCAGAAAAACTAGCAGTAAGAAAGCAGAAAAGAAGTCACAAAGCAAGCAGAGGAGCTACAAACCTAAGATAGCAGAGGGTAGCGGACTGCACCCCTACGTAGTACCATGCCTCAGGCGTTAAACCAACGCATTTCAGTGTGGTGGTCTGCATCCCTACACTGAAATGCAAAGTCACTTATATATAGTGCCTCCTTAGCTGTCAAGGGGATTGCTCTAATTAGCATCACTGTGTGTCTGAGCAAGCTAGTAGCACCGCACCTATCCCCTCTGTTTGAGGCAGGCTCCGGGGCTGGCTCAGCTGAGCACGCTCTGGCTACAATGTTACCCATTCACCGACACCGTAGCATTCAGCCCTTACGTCATGAGAGTCAGTCTGATTTTGCCCAATGGTTACTGCTGATTCAACGAGGACAGTCACTCGTGTCACATAGAGACACCTATGGGCAGGGCTCAAGTCCTAGAAAAAAAAGTGGGAGGACGCCGTCACCGGACGTGACGTCACGACAGGAAGTGACGTCACAAAAGGTTGCTTTCAACATTGGGCTCACCCCTTAGATGCCGCATAATGGGGACAGGGACGAGGCGAGCGTGCCCATGTGACAAATGCAAGGTTCCCGTGTCCCGGTTCAGCTGGAACTGCACGCTTTAACGCAGAAATAAATCCAACAGAACTTACTGTCACTTCTCGGGCTCTACCTTCACGGCAAAGTATGACTGGCTCGAGCTGCCGTGGCTTTTAAATGAAATCCGGAAGACTGGCATGTAAAGCGCTGCCTAATTTTTAGCTAATACCTCTGTGGCTTCGGCGTTCACATCTGGCCGGCGCACTCCGGCTGAGGTTGATTATAACAGGGCCGCCGCGTTTTCGCAGGCAAGAAGCAGGACCACCGCCTCTGACAGACCAAACAGGGGCCTGTTCCATACACAACAGCACATACATCACAGCCAGCTGAGGCGTCCACGCGAGCGGGGCTTCTCCCAAGACAGGGAAACGGAAATGTGTTATCAGTGCTAACCGCAGAGAGGCCAAAGAGTGAGGTCCAGCTGTTTGGCAGGGGGGATGGCGTCCCCCTGGTAAAATATGTGGGGAGATGCCGTCCACCCGCGTGGTACCCCAACTCGAGCCCTGCCTATAGGTGGGCCACCCACGGCACGTGAGCAGTTCACAGTTTAAGTTATCTTTCAAAAGGTGCAGCCAGCTCCCATCCCTGCTATCAACGCATTGTGCTGCGCGCCGTACAGATATTCGTTATCTGGGTAACAGTTCCTGTCTTGGTAGACACCCCCTGCGCTGAGTTCAAACATTTTCGACCCACAACCGACACATTCTGCATTGCCTGCATTCTGCTCTCTCTCCTCCTTAACAACCGTGGAAGACCACAGGTTACCATGTGCCTCACACGCTACAGCCCCAAGGATCCGGGGAGTGAGACCAGAGCCGAGGAGCACATGCAAGGGCAGTGGGAGGCACTGTGCCTGTAGTAGAGAAGATGGCAGCTCCTGTCGTGGGAGTTCAAAGACCCGCAACCCAGCTGCTTTTGGACCTTCCTGCCTGGGTGCTGGAATGGTTCTGCTGCATAATGGAATGCCTGTTGGACAGCAGCTGGATGCTCTTTGGTGAGAACACCCATTCTGTGTCCCCCATACCTGTGCCTCTTATCCGCCCTACGCGTTACCACCCACTTCACCTCTTATATCCCCTCTATCTCATAAACCTTGTGCCTCCCTGTAACCAAAACTTTGTTTCTCAGGTCCATGTATGAGTAGTGTATCCAGCCCTTGGGTTCTATGCATCCTGGTACATGTAGTCCTTGTCATCCCATAACACTAAATGAAAATACCTGGATTGGAAGCTCTTGGCAGTGGTACGCATGGTCCTGGGAAACTCGAGAACCCTTTGAAAGGGAGGTTCATTTTCACACCAGTGCTAGACAGCTTGTAGGCCCCAAATGCTGCACAAATGCATACTCTGGGATTGGAATCATTTTTAGAGTAGCCCGGTGCTGCCATCAATGTTACATCACTGAAGTCACAGGGACTGTGAAAAATCCAAGCTCCGGAGTCAACCGATAATAAATCCATAATTTAATTTACTTTTTGTGAATATGCAGTCTCTCTGTCTCCTGAGGCTTTCCCGGTGCTGCAGCCACGCTCCGAGTACATGAGACCGAGTCAGTCTGTCATTCTGTCATGACTCGCAATTATCATAAGTTATTAGCAGGCTGAGGCAGCTGACATCAGCATGCTGGGGCTTCTCTCGCACCCTGTTTCAGTTTGGTTACAGTCAGGTCCCACGTGGAGAGCCTGGACAGACACTCTGTGTATTGTCTGTTAATGCCTTTCCATTTCTGCTTATTTGAAACAGTTATAAGATCTTCTTAGAGTTTCTCATAGTTTATATGGGTGTAATTTCTGATATTTTTATGTTTCCCTCGTCCTCATTGCTTGATTTCTGGAAGCAAGAAAGTGTCACTCATTGTAATTGGAGAGGATGTAGCCTGGGGAACTGCTTTCGAGTCTCTGCAATGACGCTCAACATCCTGTGATTCTGGGCAAATCACTTAATCTCCCTGTGCCTAACAAAAATGAATGTAATACAACTGGTTCTAATGTAAACCTCTCTGATACCTTTGGGTCAAGTTTGCGCTATAGAAAACTTCGAAAAAGAAAACAAAATAGTTGTTGAATGTCCCTCATAATTACACTGGAATTATGAAAATGTCACACATAAGCAATCTGAAACCTTGGCAGCTATGGGACTGTCGGCAAGCTGTACAGGAGAACTGTCACAGGTGAAGCTAGCATGGTGACCTGTAAGGCTAATCAAATTTGACAGATTGCTGCTTATTATTTCAAAATAGAGATTGGTGTTTACTTTCCTTTCCCTGGTTGAAAAGAGAGAGGATTTTGTCAAGTGAACCATGGGAGAAACTTGCTGGGGTACAGGGAGTGGGAAAAAGATGTAGGATGTAAAATGCAATCTAACACACAACATTTAAATACCTGTAGCTGAACTGTAGAAGTATTAAAAAATATATCAGCGATTAGGAAAGCTCACGAGGCACTTTATTTTGTAATTCTGAATTGTGATGGAAACAAAGACTTTAATCGGATTACAGCAAATCAATACGCTTTTCTTGGTTGTGCGCAAATGATAAATATTCGCAGAAACACGATTTCCACATATTATCATTTCTGCACAATTTAGTTTTATCAGTAAAACTGTATGTCTATGTAATTTAGAGTATATTTCAATGGAAAACGTGCTGTCTGTAAATGACAGTGCACTACCTCACCATGCTTTAGTAATATATTTGTCACAGTATGCTCCAAAATGCACTACACGCTACATTCTGCACTCGTACCACTCTCCTGATGAATGGACGTGGCTCATTTGTTGCAGATGTTCTTTGTGTTGAATTTCTCATAATTTCCATGACTGCTTCAGCGATGTAATATTGATAGCAGCACCCCCCACTCAGAAAATTGTTCCAGAACCACTGGGTGTAGGTGTTGCTTACCCCCCCTTCAAGTGGCTCTTTATAAACCAATCATGGGTATCTCCTTGGGCCATCAACCTCAATAACCAACAAGATTAGCCTGCAGTACCCAGAGGGTAGGTCATGTACTCTGTGTTACTACTCCAAAGGCTTGCTAAGTAAAGATGTCTTCATCACACAAACATTCCTTGGGGCTACTCACAGTGCTGAGTGGGCTGCCTCCGGGCCCCTCTGATGGAATAGTCTTCCATATAGGATGGGAACGGCTAAGTATGTTACATAGTAGCCACAACACATTAGGTTTAAGTCCATCATTTGTTTCTTTGATGTGCACATGACCCTTCCCTCAGGTGTCCTGGAGGTGGCTTTTAAGTAGAGTGAACATGGAAAATTAAGGCAAATCAGTAAAATTAAGTACAGATAAAGAGCCCAGAGTTTTCCAGCGTCCATCATGTTATTGTTTAATTGGGAAGAACAGAGGAAAAGCTTTAAAACCGGTCATAGACCAGTAGTGCAAAAGTACTCTTAAGAGCCAAAGAGCACCATCTGCGGCCTCATCTTTATTACAGCATTGCTAGTCTATCAGTTTACTTCATTGCAGACAGTCGGAGGAATATTTACTTTTCAATCATTTTTATTGAATTTATTTTGCAATACAAGAAGTTAATAAAAGCAACAATGGTGGACGCAGCCAGCAATAATCAACCCCCATCATTCAATCCCAGCCCCACACGGTCCATTGAAATGGTCAGCCGGGATGTTCATTATTCATCAGGTGTCCAGGACTCCAGCGGATCCAGATCGAGGGATCAAAGAAGGTTCAATCAGTCAAGAAGGTTCAATCAGTCCCAGGGTGGCCACAGGGTTTGCGGGCATCATGTCCTGCTTCTGTTGTCTTTGTTCAAGTATGACAGGACAGGAGTTCATATTTTAATAAAGAGTTCAGATTGGAGGATTATTATGCTACGTTTTTTGTGATGAAGAGAATTGTGTATCACCATTAGAATATCTTCCGGCACCTTTGGAATTAATAACATTAATTTCAATTAAAACGTTTGTGTTACACAGTGAGAAAGATCCATTATTTGCTTCAGCCTGCGTACTAAAACGACCCTGGTGCGCTGTCTCTTTTATGCTGTTATGATTGCCTTTCCTGTATTTTCTCCTTTTAGCATTCCCATGAAGGCCGCAGGCATGTTTTCAAAGCCTTTAGTGATGTGTTCATGGTATTTCAGCTTTCCCTGCGCAAAGACAAAAAACACACATGGTGTTATCCCAACACTGGCTGCAAGGCACCAATTTCATCAACATCGTTTTAACCCCACCTGCTGCGTCACACACACACACACACACATCACAAATGCTTAAACCTTCCTAAATCATGAGCCATCGTGGTTGCCCAATCGTGTGCCATATTGCTAGGTTTTATCTCACATCAACTGGAACAGGTTATTAATTAATTCCTTTAATGTTTCTATCTCTTCCATAAAATGACAGTCTTCTGTAATTCCTTCCTCATGCAGTATTATGGCACCCTCTACCACTACCACATTTCTCCCATGTTTTCCAAAAGTATTTCTTCCCTTGAAACTAAACAGATATTTTCCAGTGATCTATTCTGTTTCAGACCCACTTACTCCTGTGTACTGTTTGCAAGTTTTTATCCGTTTTGGCCATACATTTTTTTCAACATTATACACATTTGCAAGATACTTGGGCATAGTTTATCATTAAATACTACAGTAAGGGGTACCCCATGTAAGCTAGGAGGCCTCATCTGTTGGCAGCCATATTGAAGTTCGGTCTAAATCCATCATCTGGGAGCATGGCCAAGATGTCGGACAGCTGAGAAATGTTTTTGAGTCTCTCCGCTCCCGACCACATGGCCTAGCAGTTCATCATTATAAAATGCAGAGGTGGAGACTGCAATAAACCCCCACAGCCCTGATGAAGCACTGGAGGGGTCCGGGGGCTGTGTGAGCGGAGCTGCCGTACCTTATCTGTCTTTCCACGCATGAGCGGAGATGTGGCCTGCGTGCCGAGCCGGAGGCCCAGGTGTCCGGGCTGAAGAAACAGGCTACGGCGTGCCCTTCCGGCAACAAAGGCTGACTGAGCTTTTGCTTTACCACTGAGTCGGCTGGCATGGGTCTGGGCCTGTGCGGATCGACGCCCGGATCAAAGAAGTAGGCACCTGCGCGGACCTGGCCGCAGTCAGCGTGAGCCTACTGACTTCGGCGCCAGGAGAGTGAAGACGAGGCATGGAGCGTGGCCCCTGTAGTGTCCTATCTGACACTGTTAAGGGTTAACCATGTATGCCTACACTGAACACCCACCCACCACTGATGTCACGACATCACGTGACATCAGTCAATAAAAGGAGCCGAGCGCACGTGCTCGAGGCTCACTAACCCACGTACCACTGGTGTCCATGTGTCGCAGTTCTTCTACCATGTGGGCCTAGGGCCCCACACTACCACAATGGCGACGAGGGAGTGTTTCGAACTCCACGCGATGCAGCCACTGCAAAAGGGGAGGAGAATGCTGCCCGTGTGAAGGGCAGCCCCTGGTGAGGCGGCGCCGGCCGCCGAGAGGCCTGAGGAGCGTGTGTTTTTGCCCCGGGCCTAGAAAAGCGGACCGGCCAGAGCCCACCTGCACCGACCGCAACTCTGCGCCAAGTGGACCGTGCGGTGCCCACCCGCATCGGCCACGACTGCCCCGATGAGGAGAGACCGGGCGGAGCCCACCCGCCGCGGCCGGAGCCCGACTGCAAGGCCCGTAGGCCGGAGGTGAGCCGCGGAGATGTGAATAGCCCGGAGGAGTCGCGTATGCCAGAAGCGACCACCCTCATCGATTGCGCAAAGCGGAGCTCACCCGCATGCCCAGAGCGCGAGACGGCCGAAAACGAACCTTTAAAGAAGGCAAGACCAGCGGAGCCTACCCGCGGCCTGCCAGAGGCGACCCCCGTGTGGAACACTGACGCGGTGCCCACCCGCTTGGTAAAGCGCCCTGCTGGGCATATAAATGAGCCGCAAGTAAACCTTAATTAAAGCAGTGCCAGCGGAGCCCACCCGCGGCCTGCCTGCGGCGTCTGCTGTCCCATGCCGCGCCGCGTGAGTGATGAGAGGCGGCCGCGGCGAGGGTAAAAGACAGTAAAACGAAGCAGCGCCGGCGGAGCCCACCCGCGGCCTGCCGGACTCGTCATCTCTCCCCCGGCCTGCGCAGCGTGTAAGCATAGGAGCTGCGGCGGGCGGGGAGAGTTAAAAAAGTGATTAAGCGGAGCCCACCCGCTGCAATGAGGGATGCTGCCCGAGTGAAGCGGTGAGCGACCGGCAGCGTGTGAAGAGCTGCCGGTGCTGAGAACATTCAGCGGAGACTACCGCACACCAGCCCCGCACGACCGGACATGGCCCCCAGCTCCCCTGCCCGCGCTAGGACTATGTGAGGCTGGCGGGCAGGGAGAGCAAAGGAACTGCGGAGAATCGCCGCTGCTGGCGAGGCCCAAGAATGCCTTCACCCCCGGGCCTCCAGCAGAAGTGCAGAAATGCCTGCAGGCGGCCGGCGCCGCTGAACAAAAAGGGAACTGGCTGCCGCCTGCCAAATGCAAATGTGCCCCATCTCATGGCAGGAATGAACTGGTGATACAAGCTGTCAAAATGCACCCCGCAGCAACTCCACTATGCCCTGGACACTGCAGGAGACTGGGAATCTCCCTTCACCCCCTTAGCTCCAGGGACTGCAATGCTGGTGCCCCACTGCCCAATGAAAAAAAAGAAAGTTACCAAGAGCTGGAAACTGCTGCAGAAGGAAACCCACACACTGCACTGCCATCTAGTGGACACTGGGAAGAATAGCACCACAAGAAGCACCCATAAAGGAAACAAGCACAAGTAAGCACAAGGGACAGCCTACAAGGAAAGCAAGCCTGTAGCGACGCGGATCAAGACGGAGACCCAACACCGCGGCAGAAGTGACGCCTGTGGCCACAGGTGATCACCGCAATCGCAGAAGACAACCTCACGCTGGACGTCGAGGGAAAGTCGGAAACATCTACCGCAAGCAGCAAGATCCAAAGGCAACCGATGAAAGAGCGCAAGTGTACCCCGGACGCGGACAGTACAGGACAGCGCCCAACAGTAAGGAAGCCACACCCAAAGCACCAGAAGACGTGCGAGGCAAGTACCCAAGTGTGAAGAAGAAAAGTGCGACACGCAAGTGGAAGAGCGACAACGCCAAAGAATCTAATGAACCGCAAGGAACAAAGCTACACTGAAGATGTATCACGACGGTACCAAGTGAAGCAAGAACTTGCCACTACACTGCACCCTGACGTGCACCGGAAGAGTAACGCAAAGTTACCCCGCAGCCAAAAGGAGGCGAAACAACCAAGCAAGGTGAACGCCCCAAGAAGCTAAAGAGCCTCACCGGAAGCGAGCACGAGAAGTGCATCCACCGGAGAAGGTCCAGGGAGAGGTGAAGCCAACCCTCCGGAAAAGCAGAGCACACGAAGAGCGCAGGAGAAACTACGCCGACGCAAAAGCACTGCAGCAGAACCCATAGCGATCCCAACGGTCGCGGATAGCAAGAAGACTCGCGAAGAGCAAGCTGTCCACCCCATCTGGTAGCAAAGAAGATCGCCCAAGAAAAAGGATGGTCCGACAAGCCAGAGGGGCGCCCAAACACAAGCCGATCACCCAAAATGATCGCTAGAAATAAAAGAAGAAATTCTGCCAAGTCAGGATGAATATGTCCTGCCAGAAGACGTCCGTAAACCGAGAGATCAGAAGACCCGGAGAGACGGACGCAACATCAAGAGTAACTAGAAGTAATCGGAGACAAGAGAGAAGATCGTAATGACCGGTCCAGTCACTGAAGAGTGGAGAGAAGACAGTGTCCTAAAGACAGGACAAGACCAGAAGGAAACAGGCGGAGTGCACGCTGCTTGAAGAAGCCTGGTCAGCAAGACAAAGGAAGAAAGGTGACCGCACTGTGTCGTGAAAAGGAGAAGAGTGGCACGATGCCATGAAGAAGAGAACTAAAGTAAGAAGTCATGTGGCACGACGCCATCATCAACAACTTCTGGAAAAGGTGAAGAGAGGTGTAACAAGTCCACACACCTACAATAAGAAGAAGAGGTGACACACTACAACATCGTGTACAGTGACCCGCACGTCCTGGAGAACACTGATAGCACCAAGAACAGAACAGGCACCTATTCACAAGACCCCGACGACCCGTGGACGGTAGGAGAGCACAGGCCGGACCATTGGCAACACCCACCTTTGGGATCGAGCGGAAGTCTGGAAGCTGAGGGAGCTCAGATGTCCTGAACAAGGAGAACTGACCGATCCACACCAGCCCGTGGAGATCCAAGGGGCAAAGGCCTCAGGGACACCGGTGGCAGAGGGTCCCAACACGAGAGATGAGTCCATCGCTGTCTAACCTGCATGTCTCGGGAAGATGAGGAACTTGTGCGCAAAGGCAAGAGTCAACAACTACCCTTCAGGTGGAGCTACGGACTTTGTGAGGTAGTACCCCATCGACTCCTCCATTCACATGCAGACTGTGGAGTTGGAGCAACGCTGTGGAATAATACCCGGGCCAGTGGAAACCTGGTAAAAGGGCCTCCGGTGATATCTCGTGGCAGGAGAACACCCGCGAGAGGGGCGTCCTAGTGAGAAGAATGTCCTTCGAACACTCCACCCTTTGAAAAGTGAAGCCAAGCTGCCTACAGTGAAGAAACCGACGGACCAGCTGAAGACAACCCCATCCAAGTCTAACTTCTGGTCATCCTGTTTGACGTCATCCTCAAAAGCAAGATCTCCGTGGACTGACCACCACACGTCCACGGCGCAAGCAAAGAAGAACACGCCTACCGGGAACCAGGACGTCGAGCCAAGAAGAAATAAAGTCTCAGCAGCAATTTCCATCACCGTCATCAAGCAAGCAGCTGAAGAGACTCACTGTAAATTTGTAATTACTGTATATTTATGTACTTCCTCCCACAGGCTCGGACTTTTTGCCTTTCCTTAATTTTTATTAAAGTTTGGGAGGAATGTAGTGTCCTATCTGACACTGTTAAGGGTTAACCATGTATGCCTACACTGAACACCCACCCACCACTGATGTCACGACATCACGTGACATCAGTCAATAAAAGGAGCCGAGCGCACGTGCTCGAGGCTCACTAACCCACGTACCACTGGTGTCCATGTGTCGCACTTCTACCATGTGGGCCTAGGGCCCCACAGTATTACAGCCCCTGCGGAGAGCTGGAGTCGCCGACTGAAGTGCTGGGCCCCGGTGATGTGAAGCCGCTGGCCTTGGCCCTGGGAGGGCAACGGTGTTGATGGCGGGAGGAGACACACTGCAGCACCGGAGAGTGGTGGCGAGGGCGCGACATACCCCTCAGTGGCATGGATTGCTCAGACTCCAGATCCCCGACGGACCGCCGGACCGGCCGGACCGGCCGGACCGAGAGGCCTGTCCCTTGCTGAGCTGGGGCTAGAAGGAAGAGTGCAGCGGTGACGCGAGGGAGACTGTCGCCAGCATAGACTCCTCATCCCCGATGCCAGGTGAGAGGGAGACGGAGTGTAGCGGGTGGGCCCCTGGGGGAATCAGAACCGCTGCCTGCTGATCGGTCCCCCAGCGGTGAGCTCACAAGACCTGGAACAGGCCCCTTGGAAGGCAATGACAATGGCTGGGGAAGGACGCACAAGGCCATAGTAGAGTATCCAAGTGGGACAGTGGGGCCCCTAGCGAAGAGGAAGAGAGTCTCAGAGAGGGGCGGTCTGATCTGTCTCCCACAGGACCAGTGACTGTTGGTGTATCAGTGCTCCAGTGGCCCAGCGCTAGCCCACTGGTAGTGGGGCAAAGTTCATTCATATCACCTCGGTGGCAGAGCACTACCCTCTATGGACTTGTTTCCCAACCCAGGGGGCCATATATTACGTGCGAGACGGAAACTGCGAGCGCCCCCCCTTTTTTGAGCATCCAGAAGGACCCCTGTATACCTGCTAGACACCAGTGATTGGAGTGGCGAAGCCCTCAAGGCGGGGCGCATGGTGGGCCCAGCGAGGACTGTAAAGCGTAGCCGCATAGCGTGGGCGCCCCAGCCCAGAGGAGCCAGCAGAGCCCCTAAGACCCTTGCTGCGGAGGCCCGCATCACAACTTCCGAAGAGTGGGCTGGACGCCGAGACCTACCCTGGGTAGAGACACTCAGTATATCATAAAATAGCCTTCCATTAGACACCTTCTTCAGCACTGAAATGACTACGGCTCATGGGAAGAAAGACTGCACCCTTAAGGATATGCTCCTTAAGACGACTAGGGTCCCGGGTGGAGAGATGCCCTCAGTGGCGCCCGATGGGTCCATCATCTTAGAGACACCAGATGAACTGACCACACATCCATATCTGGAGTCGCTGTTTGCCTCCCTATGAGAGGATCTACAATCTTTTCGGAGGGAAATCACACAGGAATTAAAAGAAAACTGGCACGATCTAGACAGGCTAGGTGAAAGAGTCTCCACATTAGAAGACCAGGAAACAGGCAGGGAGGAAGAGATAAAATAACTCCAACAAGAAAACCTCCGCCCTAGAGATCAACACCTGGACCTGCAAGCCAATACAGAAGACCTGGGGAACAGATTGCACTGGAATAACATCCACATACGCGGGGTCCCTTCCGGAAGTAAGGGATCTGACATCACCTCCTATATTCAGGGCTTATTCAGACACATTCAAGGGGCTTCCGCAGAGACAGTAATCAAGCTCGATAGAACACACAAGGTGGGCCCCAAACGCTCGCCTAAAGCCCCGCCATCGGATATCCTTACGTGCATGCACAAATTCCCAATGAAAGAAAACATCCTCCAGAAAGCCAGAAGTCACGATCACCTCCAATATCAGGGGTACCACCCAGTCCTGTACCAAGATTTGGCAGCATCTACTCTTCAGAAGTGGAAGGACTTCCACCTCATCACTGCACACCTCTGTGCGTCGGGGTGAGCTACTCGTGGGGATACCCCTTTCGCCTGATCTTCCGCCGGGATGGGAGGTTGTATCAGCTCAGACCCTTGGAAGAGGCGCAACACAAGCTAGGCTTAAACAGAGACTTGCATGAGTCGGAGAGGGGTGATGGAGGAGAGCCGAATGGAGGAAGCAGCGCCGGGCGGGGAAGTGCTGGGGGCTCCCTGGGAGGACTTCCTCTGGACCTTGAAACAATAGCAAGGGAGAAACACAAGACCTGACACTCCCTGATCGCATCTGGGCACCTGAGGTTTCCTCGTTGTCCTTCCACCTTGCACCACTTTTTCTGTGCTTGCCCCATCTCTGCCTGATGGCACTACTTGGACACAAAGGTCTTGGTCTGGGGGTGGAGGGTAAGCCTCACCCACGACCTCCACTCGCAACCAAATGTACTCTCCAGCAATGGAGCTGTTGTTTTTCAATGTTCATTTTTATTTTATATTGTCGTTATTTGTTATGGGTTTAGATACCTTATTTTTTTTCTTTTTGTTTGGACCTTGGACCTGGGAGCCACAGATGCAAGCCCTTGACCTTATCCCGCCCGTGCACACAGCACCTTAAATTCCGCACCCGTAAGCCTTTCTATTGGGTGCATGGTGGCCTCTACACAGCTTTTTTTCTTACTACCCAATGTCAGATCAACTGAAGGTCCTTACACTTAACGTTAAAGGCCTCAACCACCCCCTGAAACGAAGGTCTCTCCTATCATACCTCAAACACTCTGGAGCCCACATTTGCCTGTTACAGGAGAGACATCTATTACCAAAGGGCGAGTACAGACTCCGCACCAGGCACTTCCCACATCAATACTTTTCATCACTTCAGAATAAGACAACAGGGGTGGCCATTCTGATCTCCCGATACTTTAAGGGAAAAGTACTATCTAAAGAGGCCGAATTGAAGGGAAGGCTATTGGCATATTCATTTCAAATGGGCTCCAGAACTCTTACAGTAGCAATGGCATACATACTTATAATAAGGGGCAGGAGAGGTTTCTAAGACAGGCGGTGATGGATACATTGAGCACCCTAAACAACACAGTCCTGGTGAGGGGGGTCTAAACCTAGTTTTTGACAACAACATGGACAGATTTGCTCAGAGATAGGCTCAGGTAGGCGCTTTGTCAAAGACGGGACTAGAATGGCTACAGGGGATGTGCCTAATTGACATGTGGAGGAACACACATGCACACAGCCAAGATTACACATTTTATTCATATGCGCACAGAACATACACTAGGTTGGACTACCACCTGTACACACGAGAACTGCTTCCTGGCGTACACAGTCACCATTGAACCTCAAACCCCAGATCGCGAGGCAGTGGTAGCCACTATTGAGATCCCGCACACTGTCTCCATCCCTAGAACATGGTGCCTGAGAGATAGCCTCCTGCAGCGCCCTACAAATGTAGATCACATTACCAAGGTCAATAATGACTATCTGGACGTCAATGACAATTCTGATTCTCCTGTCTCTATTATATGGGATGCATTAAAGGTCATGGTAAGAGGGGAACTGATCGCCATATCATCGGCAGAAAATAAAGAACGCAAAGCCAAGAGGGAAGTCCTCTCCCTTCAAGTGGCTGAACTTGAGCGCATTCATAAGTGGACTGGGGCCCCCAGGGTATGGAGGCAACTGGAGGCCGCCAGGACCCAAATGGCCGGCATTGATAAGGACAGGGCAGAGTATGCCGCACTCCGTTTAAAGCACCAATACTGCGTAGGCCGAGACAAGGCCGGGCGACTCTTGGCCAATAGGCCGAGGATCCAATGGCAGGAATATCAGATCCAGGAGATCCGTGACGATGATGGCCAGACATGTATCGAAGCCCTCCACATAGCAGAGACATTTAGGGACTATTATCAGGACCTATACACTGCACACTTCAGCCAGAGGGGATAGCAGCTTACTTACAGGAAGTGCACACATCCACCCTGACCCCTGAACAGAGGGAGGAGCTGGACCACCCCATCAGAATTGAGGAGGTCATCTCTTGTATATCTTGCCTAAAGCTGGCTAAATCTCCGGGTCTGGATGGCTTTCCCCCCTTTTTTACAAAACGTTTTGCTCGACCTTAGCACCCCTTCTGGTTCATTTCTTTAACGCATTGGATAGTTCTACATCCCTCCCCCCATCGATGAAGATGGCCTCTATAGCTGTGATCCCCAAACCGGGGAAGGATACCACCCAATGTTCCTCATATTGGCCAATTTCTCTCTTAACACCTTAACGGCGGCCACGATTTTGCGGAAGTGCTTTACTTCCGCAAAACGGGCGGGACCGCGTCGGCCATTGGCTGCCGGTAGCACTGGGGAGGTAGTGCTGCCTTCGGCCAATGACCGACGGCAGCACGGAACAGGTTAAACGTGGATTTTAAAATCTTTACAGGTATCCTGGTTGCCTGCCTCAACCCCTTGCTACTGGGTCTCTTTGACCCAGATCAAGCAGGCTTTGTCCCGCAAAGCATATGGCGACAATACACGAAGGGTCTTACACCTCAGCGAAAAGCTCTGAGGCAAGGACAGGAATGCTGTTATCAGTCGTCGCCGATAAGGCGTTCAGCAAGGTCCACTGGCCATACTTAGAGGCCTAGGTTTGGAATAGGTGAGAGATTCCGAAAGTGGATTTCCAGGGCGTACGAGCAACCAACCGCAGTAATTCAGGTAAACGGATACTCCTCTTCTCCACTCACGATCAATAGGGGCACCCGACAAGGATGCCCACTGTCGTCTTTACTCTTTGCTCTGTATATGGAGCCTATGGCATATAGAGTCAGATCTAACCTGGCAAAACAGGGAATCACATTCAGTGGTGAACAGCATACCATAAGCCTATATACCGATGATGTATTGGTAACTTTTGAATACCCGGCCTCCTCCCTACTAGCATTCCTGGAGGAACTTGCTACATTCGGCCAAGTGTCAGGGTTTAAAATAAACATCCATAAGTCGCAAGCCCTTAACCAAACTCTACAACAGCAATCACTGTCAACCCTCTGACGCTACTATCCCCTATGGTGGGCTACTACACACATACTCTATTTAGGACTTCAGATAGCCTCTACGTTGTCCGAGATGGTGACCCTCGATTATCACACCCTGACTCGCCAGATCCGCTCCGATCTTGGTCGCTGGCGGCACCACCCCCTCTCTTGGCTTTAGCGGATAGTGGCGGTAAAGATGGTGGCCCTTCCCCAAATTCTATACCTGTTCCAGGTCCTCCCGTTGGACCCACCACGGGGCTAGCTTCGTTCCTTACAGAATGACCTGAACCATTTCATATGGGTGGGTAAACGCCCCTGCCTCCACAGAGAATTGGCCTACAGACCTCCTTTGGACGGAGGTTTGGTGTCCCGGACCTTGTCCGATACTATAGGGTCACTCGATTAAGAGCTTTTGTTGAATGGTCATGTGTGGAGTCCGAAAAACACTGGCTCTTTATGGAGAGAGCACTTGCGAGGCAGCCCCTGTGGAAAGTCCCCTTCCTCCCCAAAAGCGTGCGGCCCCCCCAACCTATACCTCTATTCCATCACTAAACATGCTCTAACGGCCTGGGACAGGGTGGCAACCAAGTGGTCCCTTACCTCCTTCCCTGCCCCCCTGTCGCCATCGTTGGGAACCCCGATTTTACCCCAGCACATACTGATCCTGGGCTCCACCGGTGGAACCAGCCAGGATGCAAATCAGTGGGACACCTATTTGATGCGGAGGGCCCCATTCCGTTTGACTATCTTTGCCAAGAACACAACCTCCCAGAAAGTGAACATTGGCACTACACTCAAATCCGCCATTGAATATGGCACTCGGCAAACCGCCCAGGAGCGCAACAACACCTCTCTCCATATGAACGCTGGTTACTTTCCAGCACGACGGACACACAACTCATTACACATTTGTATAAATTGTTGGCCCCTGAAAACATACTAACGAAATTCTCAGGCCAAAAGTGATGCGAATCCGAGATAGGACGGGAACTATCCTCAAAAGAATGGGAGGATATTTATTGCATCACATGGCACACATCCCGTAATACCTCAGGCATCGAAACTACCACCAAAATTGTAACATACTGGTACCTCACTCCGGCCCGAGTGCATACAGTCGCACCATCAAAATCATCCGACTGCTGGTGCCAATGTGGAGTCGAAGGCACGCTTCTCCATATCCTATGGGAGTGTCCGAAGCTAGTTACATACACCTAGAAACAGAAATCCCCCTGCTCCCAGCATATGTGCTATTGGGCCTTCCTAACACACTTACCTTTCCACTAAAGTCCCGCAGGGGAAGACAGATTGGACTAGCGCTACTGGTGGCCCTCCAAAATATATTGATGCACTGGGGCTCGGGACACATCCCCACACACCAGGAATAGCTCCGCAGACTATGGCACATAATGGGGATGGAACACATCACCCTCACCCTGATGAACCAGGGCTCTACGTTCCCTAAGCTTTGGAGGCCATTTCTGTCCATGTTCACAACGGAATTCCGAGAGCTTACATGCCCCAAGTATTTACGCCTACTCCGCTTAATGGATGTTACGAATACATCAACACATGGTCAATACATTGGGGTTGGGGAGAGGATAGGGGCACCTCTTACCGCTTAAGCAGGTCACCATGGTCCAGGGTAGGTGGGGGGGAGTTGTGGGGTCACTATATAATTGTATTCATTGCAAATGGTGGCTTGCCATCAGCCGTTTTCACACTTGTTTATTGGGAAATTACAATAAAGAAATTGAAACCATAAATTCATCATCTGACCCACAGACATGCTGAAAAGTCACTAAATAGCCCACGGCGGAGTCGATACACAGGGCAGATCCAGCTAATGGCCAAAATAAATGTTGAATATATATATATAATATATATACAGGGTGCTAGAGATGAGCCTCTGGGCAAGCCATATCTTACTGTAATTAAAGAAGATGTAAAAGACCCGAGCCCAACCCTGAGTGAGTCCTTCTAGGAATGAAGTTAATCACTTTGGTACAAAATCTGGCACTTTGACCACCAACTTCAGGTGGTTAAGAAGCACACTTCAGGTGCTATTTTCCTCGCACCTCACACCACTTCACACTCCTCCCCCCTAAAGCAATCAGCTTCTCATTTTTTGTAAGAACCTACGTTTAGCTCAAGATATCAGTATGTTATTTTCATCAAGTGCATCAAGAATGCCCATGAAATGGGGAGGCAAACAGACATTCAGGCTACATCTTCAGCTGAGTGGACCCTAAAATAGGTGGAGAAGTAGATTACTACCTAGGCAAGAATAAGTGTGAAATACACTCTGCCTGCATCCCCTGTACCTAAGGGACATTAACCTCTTTCCCTTTGGTTTCTGTACGAAGGATGATAATCTGAGATGTAGTCCAGGATGCAGCCTTATTTTGCTTCTTGATACATACTGACTGACGTTAGAGCAACTTAGCCTTGATGATGCAGGGGTCCTCAAGTGCTTATAAAAAGCCAGAGACCAGCATTAGCTTCACTTAATAGCAGATACATGTAGATAGACAAGGGCTTAATGTTAAGGAGCTATAAATAAACAACTAACATTTGTACCCCCTATTACATCATTTTATCCTACCAGCCTGATTCCACACCCTAAGATTTGTATTGGGCCTCCTGAGAGTATATGCCATTTCTAAATCAGCTCAGTATTTGAAACAGTGGTTCCCAAGGATGTACAAGGAATTCCTCGGTTAGGATTGTAGTTTATATTCTGTTTCCTCTTGAGACCAAATTTAATAACTACTGGGCTTTATATTGGTGCAAACTCTCCATCAATGTCTCATGCAGGTGGAAGATATAATGAAACATGTGGAGAAGTTTTAGTTTTTTAAACAAATTTTCTCTCCAGAATGCTAACCAGGGAAATGTTGCCATTAATTTCTGGAGTCTGACGAATATACTAAATATATAGTGTGAATTCATAGGGAATGGAGGCCCTGATTTATATATTGGAAGTAAGCATACTCCACCACAATACAGACAGAGTATCCTTACCACCAATGTAAAGGTCCACGTCCGCCTGCTAAATGTAGACCCGGGCAGACCATAGTTTGGCAATGGCGGAGGCTACTCTGCCTCCATTGTGGCCAAACTTTTCCGATGGCCTGACAGTGTGAGGCCGATGGAGAATTGGCTATGTCTGGCCACCCAATGTAGATGGACGGACATAATGCTGTTTTTTACAGCCCATCACCAACAGGTACAGCCTGGCGGAAGGGGCAGTAAAATACTAAAAATGTCCCCATCACGGTGGGAAATGAATACAATGCCGAGGAGGGCATTGGTTTATTTTGTTTTCAAAAACAAAATCCCACTTTGGGGTTTTTGTTTTTGAAAATAAAGTTTTGAAACTTTACTATACAGCTGTGTCATGTTTGATGGACCTTATGGCAAATTTCCAATACATTATCAGGAACCGCTGGACGGTTACTCTGTTAGAGTGACAGAGTAATTTACTCTTTCACCCTGACAGAGTAAACTCTGTCCTCCAAATAATAAATCAGCCTCTTAGTCTGCACAACCAATTATGTATTATAAGAACAGATCACTACATTGTGGCAGAATCAATGTTCATTGATGAGCTGTGCATCTTAAAACAAATATTGACACATATCAATCTTTAATGGAAAGTGTAAAAACTGTATACTTTCTAATTTTAAATAATCTAAGAGATCTAGTGGTTTAAGCGAGACCTCAATTGCACTGTCTAGCTGGGTGGGAGAAAGTTCTGACATGACATTTGTCAGACGTTTACAAAACAATGGGGGAAGGCAGTTTACCATAGGATCTGGGTATAAGTAATTACAAAACAAAATGGTCCCAATTGGAATTTTATATAACATAAAGTATCCAAGAAGTGACATAAACGGAAATGAAGTAATTCACTGATTGTATAATTAGGAATTTATTAATACATTGAATAGATAAGTTCATTAATAAATCAATTCAGATATATGCAATTATCAATATAATGCAGTTGCTCCAAGGTGAATAAAGGTAAGTGTACGATAGAGTGCTCGTGAATAGTTAAGGAAAGTTGGAGAATTGAGGTTACAATATGTACAGTATTTACAATTAGTTACACGTACAACTGGTCTGAATATAATTTATACATGTAAAAAATCCACCAAGTACAGATGCAATACATGCTTAAAGGCCTTGGAAACGTGGATAAGTATCAGCACAGGTTGATATAATAAGGAAATGTTTACGTTTTGATCAGAAAATGATGGAAGAGTCAATTATCCCTCAGGACGAGGTCTTGTTCAGAACAGGGGAGCAATCCTATGATGCAGCCACCATTAATTAATCAGTGTGGCCTCCAGCGTGGGTCTAACCAGCCCCTATACAGAGGAAGGACAGGGGCCTCTTCAGTGTGTGTATGTGTTTTGTAGCCATCAACTATATAATTATGCAGGATATGCAAAAATGTCATTCCTGTTTATTCCATGTTTATTCCTGTTTTAACAAGATCATAAAGTCTTTAGTTGGAATGATTTAGTATAACTGGTTTCATGTTATATGTCTACCAGACCATGATATTGGTGGATACTGTCTTATATACAGGTCTCACTGCCTGATTTGTCATTTAAAACGTGATCTTCTGATGGGCAATATTTAGATTAGGGATCTTTTTGATCGGTCCTGGTGAATGCCAATGACCCAGATGGGCAATATGGCATAAACATGTTTACTAATTGCAACATTTGAGACTATTGCTTCCTTTGCAAATCCATTGCAGTTTCAACCTTACTGAAATCTATCACCATGCCCTTTCTTAACACCTATCTTCAGAGACACTACTACAGGTCGTCTTTTTATCAACAACAAAAACAAAAAGATCTTTAAACAGCTCCAACTGCAGAGACCATTTAGTATTGCAGTCCTCGACCAACATGGAGCATGATCTGACGAAGTATATCCCCTTGGTGAGTGAGGGTTCATACAACCTAAAAAGCAGACTTCTATGATTTAGAGTGAAATAATGTTCCTGAAAGTGTCTCTTTTGAGACGTCACACCTTTATGTCTAGTTCATTTGGTCAGGTAGGATGTGTGGTGGACTGCATTAACTCCTCCCCCTCCCTCTGTTTGATTGTTTGAGGGCGAACAGCAGGGCATTCTTACCTCTAAAATCCAGGTCATCAGCTGCTTCAAACCTTCCTCTTTTCGGTTTTGCCAGCGAAGTACAATGAAGCCTTCCATACAGAGTTCATTCATGACTAATGGAAACTGCACATACGGACCTGCGTTGGAACAAAGCACACAACACCTCCGATGAACAAATCTTCTTCGTTGACCAACTGCAACCTATTTAAAAAAATGTTTCTAAATGTCAGGTTGTACACTACTAGCCGAACACACTCGCTTAAAAAGAACAAAAAATGACAAAGCCAATAGCTCTACGTTTAGTGTGACAACATATGAAAACAAAAGCATGTGCAGAGGTGATATTTTGGTTTGATAATACTTTAAAGCCAGATCTACTGGCCTCGTGAATGCTTGAAGGTAGGAATGATATTAGGGGTAGTGATGGTAGAGGTTTTTGCTGGTGGTTTTCATGGAACAATGGCAGTAAAAGAAAATGTTTTGTTTATGTGTAAAATGCATGTACGAGGCAAAGAAGGGTTGTGACAATAAGGGGCTTATTTTGAGGTCAGGCGAAATTGCTTCCGCAGACACAGACTTGGTCCAGGAAACGACCGACACTCGGTCGGCAGTCCCGACCGACTTATTTCAATGTGACCGAACACTGTTCGGCCGCATGCTCCCTGTCCTCAATGGGAGCTCGTGTTACGGCCATAAACTGGTCGTAACACAAGCTCTCATTGAGGAAAGGGAGGTGCAGTTCATACCTCCACCCCATGACAGGCACCTACAAGGTTCAGGGATCAATAGGGGGGCTCCATAGGTGCCCCCTCGGCCTCCGCACGGAGGCCGTGCACCAAAGAGGGCCCTGCTGGGGCCCCCAAGCACACTTTCTGGCATGGTTTCCATGGCATGGAAACCATGTCGGAAACCGTGCATCGTAATCTCAAGGGCGGAAAGTCCTGCCCTTGAGATTACTGGCTGGCTTACGACTGGCCGACAGTCTCTCCGAGCCTGTTGGAAGCCAGCCAGAATGACCAGCTGGTTTACTTTCTGACTACCTCCATCATAATGAGGCGGTCAGAAAGTAAACTGCGTGGCCCATTACATGGCGTCCCAGAAGACTCAAACCTGCAGTCGGAGCCTTTACAGGCTGCATCGCATCGTAATTGGCCCCTAACTGTTTCTGTTGAGCGTACATTTTAGGTGTTAACACCTTCACTGCGGCGGCTATTCCGCCGCAGTGCTAAGGGGGCGGGGCGGAAATGCGGCGGGCGCATGCTGGTGACGGGACCGCTCCGTCACCAGCGTCGGTTGCGATGTGCTTATGACGGAGCGGTTCCGTCATGGCCCGCCCCGCTCAATAGAACGCTCAGCGCAGGCGCGGAATCCTTGTTACTAGCACCATAGAGTGAGCACTCATTGTTCAGAATACGATGCTGAATGTCATACCAATTCAGATCCTGCACCTTACAGTGCGCCAATGGCAGGTGTAGGCTACCAGCACCAAGGTCCGGCACCCTACAGAAAGTGGCGATGCCCCTGGCTCATCCCGAGAATCACTGACTGCCTGAAAATGGCAGCATCATTCATCCTCCCAACATATTGGCTGGACATGCAGAATACCTAACACCTGCTGAATGCCTTGGTGAACATACTTTAGCCAGAGTTTGGCTTTTGTACTGCCCCCCCCCCAACCCATGTCATAAAGCTATAGGCTGTGCTCAATTTACTTGCCATAGTGTGGTTCCATTCCTGCCAACAAAAGACATTTGACAAAGATTTGAAAGGCTATGATTGTGCATTTGTGAATGTTTTCAAGCTTACAATATTGGAAACGTCGACCTGGATATCACATTTTTATTTTTCCTGCTGAGTGTATATACAGAGAATACTGTTCACGTGCCCTGAAAGTCTTTAAGTAACACAATAATAGTATATCACTTAGCAAAAAGCATGGCCAGTCACCAACCATAAACTGCTCAAACTAAGATGAAGATGTTGGCCAAATGCAATGGCTATGTGTTACCTCATGTACAACTGAACATGTGTCTGTGTGTGTGTGTGTGTTTAACCACACACATGCACCCTGGCACTCCATACTTGCTCCAGGAAGTGGCTTGGAGTACCTATTATGGAAATGTCAGATGACACCTCACCAAAAGGCTGCTAAAGTATCAGTAGGGGCACACAATTAGGCACTCATTTGGACCCATATGCCTTCTGATGTGGCATTTTCAAAGCCTATGCCATACTGGTGGCACACTGGCAGCTGAACCTGAAAATGTTTGCAGATCACACATGTCTGTTATAAGCTGCATAACCTAGGAATAACACAATGAGTGTGCATGCCTTGCAAGGAGGCAGAAACTAATGCAATCACCAATATGGAGGAGGAACAGTTAGACAAGACCGAAGTCGTCTGGATGCAAAAGCTGCTACTATCACAGGTGTACATTTCAACAATTATTGCCAACACTGCAAAGCTGTAATTATACACACTGAACACCAAACATCAACATTGATTCACTATGAAAACCCTACACGTAATGGTCCACGAAGGCTATCCCTACATGATACCATGGCCCTTGCTAGCACACGGCCAACCTTACCCCAGCTGACACTCTCCCTAGCAGTTCCTGAAAGGAAATGTATGACTACACTAATTTACAACACTGGATGCTCGATCCTGCTTTCCACCCTAACCCCAAACAGCTCAGAGCCCCAGCAGTCACATCCTACCCCACCCACGTCCAATAACACGCAAGACTAGATGACACATTCTGCAAAGGATCAGGGGCGCAATTCTTTGGGTGCCTTAGGTTGCATGGGTTCAGAGAGTTTGACAGTGTGTGCAGACCACCTCTAAGGCCAGACTGTGGTTGCAGGCCTAGTTTTTTATGCTGCCAGGGACATGTTCGATATCACAGAGGACAGACTTTAGGTGTCAAGTCAACCACAGCTGAATGCGATTTAACATAATGTTTTTAGGACAACGAGTAGACCTTGTTTTAAATATACCTTTTGAATCAATCTACTTAACAGCAGGATTGCACCATCGAGATGCTGCAGAAATGTTATTTATTCTAGTATTGATTCAGTACACAATTGGGGTATGTAGTGGTAGAAAATGTATATATATAGGAGGAATCTGTCAGAGATCCAACTCTATGTACATTAACTGAGTACATTTACTTTAAAAGATGGAAAAGACCTGAAAACCCCTCTTTGTTTAAAGTATAGAAGTTGGATGTTGGTCATGAACATGGTGGCTAGACTTTTGAATAGACCACCAAAATGTGCATTGACCTTCTACCGCTTCCAGGCTCACTGTAAACAGATCCACTTTGCAAGGGAGCTAATGAATGAGTAATTGACACTGTCTCATTAAGGAACTGTATTGATTTAGATCTCGACTGACATCAACTATGTGTAAAAGAATTGATGTAAACAATTGTGACACATATCAACAACAGGTTAAACAATTGTATTAAGGGTTGAAAAATAAATGTAAACTTTTTATAACAGACAAACTGATTTGATTGAGCTTGTACCAAGTCAATGAATTCATCTACTTTTGTTATTTTACCTTTGAAATATAATGGTGTTGTAAAACGTTTTCTAGCATCACCAGCTGCGGCGTTCAGATAGGAAAAGAGTATATGCCTGAGGTTGTGCAGCCCACCATCACAAAGATCACATATTCCAGCCGAATTGACTGGAATATTATAGAGATTCAGAGGCACAGAACCCTGTCTTAGAATAAGTATCGTTCGTCTGACATTATGGGAATAAATACTTTTGAGTGTGCTTAGAAAGTACTATATCAGAATAAGATTTATATATTTTCAAAGACAACAAAAGGGCAATATCAACCGAGTAACTTGTTCTGGGGGCTGCATTTGAAAAAATAAGTTACGTTGAGCAGTAATCTACATCTAATTTAGCAAATGTGTATTGCAATTTAGTTAAGGCAACCATAAAAGTATCATTTATGCACCATCGGTAAAAGTTTCCTGCATTAGCAAACCTCTCAGAGTGCCTTCAACAGCGTGTATTAAGTTGTATGCCCATCACAGCACATTACCCATGGGGCTAGTGAGTGCAAATTCCAGGTGCAAAGCCTGTGTAGGTATAGCGTGGCTGAGGGAAAGCAATTTGCGGAGAATCTTCCCTTCCTATACGTTCGTGGAAGACCATTTGCATCAGGGAATATACTCAAGAGCATAAGATAGAATAGGAGGAATGTTTACTCTTTAAATTTGCAACAAAGACTTAAAGTGCTTCCTTCCCGAGGAGTTTTCAAACTTTTTAGGCACAGCAAGATAGGGTTCTAGGAGGCCTCATAGTGGCAGGACGAGACAGCACACCACAATTGTCAAGTCCTTAAGGCAGCAGTCAGGGTTTGGCGCCAATTTTCTCTGCAGCAAGGCTTCAGTTCTTGGGCAGCAGCTCTTCTTTGTCCGTATCTTTTTCTGGTCCATACAATCTAATGTTCAAGATCCAGGGATTCCACCTAAATATTAAATTTAGGGGTGTTAGAGGGTGAGACAGGTAGTAGACAATGAGCTGCCTAACTTTAGAGAGCCTACAACCTCTAAGTGACCACTTGCAGTGGGAAGGGGGACAACAGTAGTCCTGATAGGTTGTTTTCCCACCATCTCAAGATGGTGTATTTTCAAAAGTGGGGTCTACATCACCTGCCACATCTTAGGGTTGGTGCTGGCTGAATGTGGACACTTCTCATCGAACTAATTTTCCTGCCTATCCACCTTCCAAATGTGGAGCAGGACAGGGGTATGGCCTCCTCCACTATCTGGAGAAGCCAGCATTGCACTTCAAAGGCGCCGCCACCTTTGAAGCAAGATTCTCGCTCTGGAAGACCATTCCAGCCTGGAGGAGGTTTGAAGCTCCTCCACTCAGAGCAGGCTTTGTTTTGGGCCTCTGAGAGAGCAGGATCTCAGCCCATGAGGTCTGTAACCATGTCTTGTGGTGGCAGGCTGGCTAGGACTAGTCAGACACCACACCAGCGCTTGGTGGGTTTTCAGGGGACCCTCTAAAGGGTCTTCTGTGTGCATTTAGTAATACATCCAACAATGGCATCAGTCAGGATTTATTAAGACATGGTGTTTGGTACCAAACATCTTAGGGTACAGTGAAGCCAACATGGAGCTAGGAAACTCGTAAAGTTGAGTATCCAGTCCATGTAATCTCTATGCTTCCCTGTGCACTTACAATATCTAAGAATGGCTCAGGTATTGTAGGGTCATATCTGCTCATGCAGAGTGGGGGCTAACCATGTCAAAAGAGGTACTTTCCTACAAACCACTATACTTAAAAGTCTCCTCTGCTTCAGACATCCAGTGCCTCAAACACTGCATGCACATCACCCTGACCTGGATATCTAGCATCTATTGGAAGCTCAAACCAACCAAGGCACAGTTCCTGTTATTTGCAAAGAGCAACAAGCAAAATACAGTACAAACCTAGCTCAATGACCTGAATCTTGATGGATTCAAACATAAACTTTTACCAAATGCCAAGACACTTGGACTTACCCCGGACACCAACCTCACCATCAAGGAACACAATGCCAAAAAAAACAAAGACGGCCTGGTACCATCTCTCTTTCCTAAAGAAAGTCAAACACTTTCTTACAGAAATAGACTTCAGAACTGCTGTTCAAGCCTCCATACACTATGATCTGGGTGGTGGTAATGTCCCACTCCATGGCCTGTAAGTCTTCATGATAGCACCCTTTAGGGCAACATGTCTCATTCAGGGCCTGAAGAAATATGATCATATCACCATCATCCTGATAAAACTCTATTGGCTCCCCTTGCTGGCCTACACCATTATCAAAACCTCAAAAGCTGCATCATTCATTGCTGTCGCAACCACAAACCCACTTATCTTGCAGGCATGCACACCATCTCTGGTGGTTCTTAGCACACCCACAGCCAGGACAGCTTTAAACTGCTCATTAGGGAGCAGTGTAAAAAGGAGAGAAACAGCAGGACTTTACTATCTATGCTCACAGAATCTGTAACAGCATCCTTGCATCCATCAGGTCTGCCCCAAAGCTGCTCCAGTTTTAGAAAGACTTGAAGATCACTGTATTACAATGCATTAATCTTTCACAACTCGGCTCCTTCTCCTATTAGTTTTGACTTTGACCATGCACAGTGCTCTTTTGTATTTTGGCTAGGTTTGCCCTGTAATAAATACCATACACACACATACATACATGCAGTTGCAAACGCAAAATATTTCTTCACGTTCCTTTAAACTGCCTGGATGTTGGAACTAGTCCGCTAGCCTTAATCCATTGCCTAAATGGCTCAAATCTGCTGTTAAGTATTTGGTTCGTAAAAATCATAAAATAAGCAGAGCAGAAACTTCAAACAAAGGATTGACTCTAAGGCACATTATTGAAGGTTTTCACTAAGTTAACAACAAAATAAGATTAGTTGTTCAACAAACATGCAAGTTCTGTCATTGTGCCTCTAAAATTTTGCATAGCTAGTGAAGTTTGAATGCACCTTATTTAGTTAATCAATAACTCATTTTTACATACTGTTATAAACTATTTTGCAGAATGGAAACTAGCATCTTTTTCTTTGTCTAAGCAGTGCCTGAATAATGAACTTTGCTTTTTGGTATTTGTTGCTAATTCTACCTACAATGAAGATTTTTTAATTGTAAAGGTGTTTGTTAACCATGAAATAAACAATTTGATTTGAGCTACAGCTATCTCTAGGGCAGCCGGAAAAATAAAATTTACAGTGTTACAAAGCACACTGAAAGAGGTACACGACAGTGGTAGTGAAAGAAAGGCTAGATACACCTATATCTTGGGCTCGCAAGATAAGGAGTCTGTTTTGAGAAATGCCAATTTTTCTATATCACAAATAACTCAGTAAACGAAGAACGATATTTTTTATAAGGTACTTTAAACATTCCAAACGTTAAATGTAAACATCTTTTTTATATCCTAAACAATATATAGAGGCAGCAAATTAGATTTCGGACACGGAATTATTCTCATCTTTACCCCAACGCATGATTTCGAAATCCGAAAATGTCATGTTTCAAAATGTGGAACCAGAAGAAGTGTGAAGTCAATCTCCCTGCTTCCGGTTTTACGAATATGCATAGTATGCAGGTATGGTTGAGCTAAACATTTGCAGTCAAACAGTTGTGCAACACAATTGGTACATACTGAAATACCAGAGTAAGCGGTTTCAGAAGTATAACATAACAGATCCTCCCCAAGTGAGAGGGACATATAAAACTGTAATTTCTTACCAATGTGAAAACATAAACCTGTGAAATAAAGGGGAATTAGCGACTTCTTGGAACATAGTAATGTATGTACTTGAAATGCACGTTCTAGCATATTAGACAATGAATGGTATCAGTCCCATAGGAACCTTGTATCCAGTCTCTATGCAACCAAGCATTGCATCCCGACCTGTCACCTTTGTAAACAAAAACAAATGCACGATTAACTGTTTTGTACTAGGGAGACTTTCACTTATGTATTAACTTTTGCATTGCTATCTCTCCATTATAGGAGACCAAGACAATAAATTGTTTGTGACAATTGTGAACTATCATGCAACCACTCTAACCTATTATGTATCCATTTTTTAGGGAGATTATATTGACCCCTGTACTACGACAGATATCAAATATAGTCTTGATAAAGGTGGATAAAGTTGTGGAAAACCACCGAAACGCGTCAACGCACCATTTTGTATAATTCACGACTCGGACATCTCAGTTGATATACTGTATTGTGGTGTGCATAACTTAGGTGTCAGAAATAGAGTTTGAATATACACCTAGTACTGTACGAGTTTAATGTCTTACTGTTTTTTGTCTCCATGTCTCAATTTTGCTGGCCAATATTGAATGTCAAATATTTTTATTGTACCTCCTCCCCCTTTCTTTTAACTATTTGTGTCAAGTGGTTCCCTAATTGCCCACTTTTTAAATATTTGTGTTACCAATAAATTGGAAAATTCTTTTTACATACGCGAATCTTGTTATTGTTATTGACCTTCTGGCTCAGTAAATTTAGTTTTGCTCAAGGGAATCTCTTCCTTTACATACTGAATAAGTGCAAGCAACATAGATCAACACCTCGCAAAATATAGACATATCGTAGACCTAGGTGATTCCAAAGGATTCGAATCAATGTCTATCTCCAACTTTTATGCTGATGCAAAAAAAACACCAAGCAAGCACACCACTGCCCTGATCACGCTATTTCGTGCAAGAGAGAAAATCGTGACTACCAAATATTCTGCGTGCTGTGAACTACATGACTGAAAGTTTGAAAGCTGAAAACACAGAATCTCTCTTTTCAAATGAATAGTGCAGTATTGGTTTACCTGCCCCTGGCTCAGAAAATAATTGATTAAGGAATGTTACAACACTTAGTTACCGTGTAAGGACCCAAAAACGGAAAAAGATAGATGCAGGGGTGGTGGGTGACATTTGAGAATGGTGGGGCTTAAAATTATTGTCATACTGCACCCCAGCGAGCGAGCATAGCATGTGAGCCGGAACAACCTATGGGGGTTTGTGGTGATGTCCCCCGAAAAAAAATTGAAAAAACAGTGGACAAATGGTGCATTTTCAAGCAAGTTTGAGAAAGCAGGAAGGTTAATAAAGCAATAGTGAAAGTGCAGTTATTACATTAATAAAGATACCTTCCAAAGATGCCTCCCAAAGACATGTCCAGTGCAGAGCCACAGGTGGGCAGGCTGTCCGGTATAAACTACAGAGACATCGCTGAGGCTCCTTCGCAGAGTCGCCACATGATCGGACTTCTGTCCAGTAAAACCACAGACCCGGCCACTCAAGATGTCAGTTTATTCATTCCTGCGTTGATCACTTATTCTGCACTCCATCAAATACCTCAGGTTGTTTAGGTAAAAAAGAGATCACTTCTCTTCAAAGGAGTTCATGCTAGACTAGGTTTCCTGAGGTAGGCAGGTGGCCACTCCTTTGCAAACCCAACCACACTCGGACGTGGCACAAGAAATAACACTCCCTAGAACAGCCAATAACAGGCGTCACACGCAGATCACGGGTCAAGGCGCATTAAAATTCTATGTTATCTTGCTGAGGTTGGAACGGGGGATCTGTAGATCACACACACAGCTCTGCAGCAGGCGCATTTACTTTCACAGCTATCCTGGCGGAATTTAAACCAAGAGCTTATAAATCATCCACAAATGCCTGTAGAAGGCGCGTCGACTTTCTGGGCTAGTACATGACTGGGTTGAATCTGTGCAGAAGGTGCATTCACCCACTGAGCTAGCATCCACAGTGACCAGTCCAGCTCTGTACCATACGCGGGATGTGACTGGACAGCTGAAGGTGGAGGTGCTCAGTCTGTGCGGTGTATAACAGTATCCCAGCGAGCCCTGGCCTAGGAATGGAGGACCACACCTGTCATCGCGTGCGCACAAGTTAACATGTTCTAAAATCGCTGACCCTGGGGAGCGATGGGTGGACAGGCATGTTTACAAGGGCATTTCACGAGCTATTCTGTCAGGCCGATATCACAGGCTCAGCATCAGCTCAGCTACAACAAGCGCCTAGATGCCAATCTTTCACAGTGTGCTCTCTACCGAATGTATAAATGCCCCCCTGCCCGACCAGCCCCACCCCCATTAGATCAAGCACACCCGACCTTTAGCAAAAGGCTTCCGTCCCACCGGTTCTTTTTCCTGTCTTCACGTGACATAGCTCTGCTCTATAGGTGTTCTATGTCAGATGTAAGTTGCTTGCACAGTTCTGTGTTTTTTCTTTTAGTTTTAGGACTTGTAGTTCTGCGTATACAAGGGGGACACAATAACAAAGTTCAGGATACAAATTTTCCTCTCTCCTACTTTTCAGGAGACGCCTAAAAGTCTTGTGGTTGCTGCTTCTAGCTTGCTGCTCAGCCAGTGGATGTGTGTAGAATGTTAGTATGATGATGATGTCATAGAGTGTTGGATACGTGGGTGAGTGTCTGTTGAGTGTTGGGCTGAGCAGCAAGGAGGCTGCTCCTGTTGGGGTTCGTTACTTCCTTCGTTCTTATCATCTTAAATCCTACTTGAGTAAACTACTTGAAGATACCACTTGGACCGGGCTTTCTTTCAATTACTACACTGGTGACGATCAAGAAAGAACCTATATGTGTTTGCTAAAGGACTACTGAAGTTTAAAAAAAACTCCAAGGTATGAGTCTTCTACTACAAATTACGGATTTTAAGTTTACTGGCACCCTGTGAACCCCAACAGTGATCTTCCATCGGTCGCCCACAACACATACGTGCCAGTCCCTGCTGTATTTACCCACAACTCCTGTGTGCCCGCTTTTCTGTCTACTTACCTTGCTGCCTCCCAGTCTCTGCTTCAATTCTTCTTATCTGCCTACTGTGACCTGCCTGGAAGTGTTCCGCCTGTTTGCGTGCATGAAACCTCTCACTACTGCCTTGCTGCCTTTGGACACTTCGAAGAACCAGTGCTTTAAACTCCCACTACCCACAGCACCAGAGTCTCATTCGCCCTGCTCCGGTCTTCATGGAAAAGACCACTACGTTGGTGCATGCTGTAACCTGCCGTCCGTTTACTTAATCAGGAGCGTCAGTAAGAGTTAATTGTTTGACAGATCTTCTGCATTTTGCATTCATCAACCACTTTTCTTTCCGTGGTCCCAGACATTGGCGGTGAGTTATTTATTTATTTATTTAATTATTTCTTCTGACATTGTTTTTTTGGTGCACCTCACTATGGCAGTTTAACCGCCTCTGCCACACTTTCAAATAGTCGCTCGAGCACATACAGAGCCTGCTCGGGCTCTTACTGTCATTCCTGCTGCCTTGCCACTCCTGTCTACATGTCTCTGTTGCAATTCTCCTCAGTGTCACTGCAGCTGCTCGGCAATCCTTTGAGCACCCTTCTGCCGCGAGCCACCCTTCCTTACATCATTTTACGTGCCGCCATTTTGCGCTTTCACCGAAATTCTGCACTGCTCCAACTCTGTCTCCGGTACTTCACCCTTCAGCACTCTTCTGCCAACCATGTTTTCCATTGCCACTTTAATTCTTCAATCGGTTGGTGCATTGCAATTATTTTTATTTTCGTTAAGGCACGAAGACAGTGAGTATAACTTTTACAGTTTTATTCACTATGTTATAGTGCCACCTAGCTGTCATTCACCACCACTGCACCTCTACGAGGAAAATAAAGTCCACTCGTTTTAGACACTATAACTACACTTCCTCCAGTGTTTTATCTCGCATCAAATTTTCTGCAAAGGAGACCCATTACTTCGCAAGGTACTGATCCATTTCGCTTTAATTTGTCAGCTGCATACTACGATGACTACGGTGACCACTTTATTTGCTTTATCTTATTATTTTCTAGGAAACTTGCTTAAAGTTTAAAATGTCTATAATTTTTCATATGAACCACTTTGCCAACTTGCACTTCATTGTGTTCTTGCATTTTACACTCACATTTATTTGTCACATATTGTTAGTCCTTATTCATGTTACTTTAAGTTGTATTTCATTACAGTGCTTATTTTACATTACGTCAATTTACTTTACGCTACTTTACAGTGCCTTCTCTGCAAGCTACTGCTAGAGAATTTTTCATTGTTCAAAGCACTTTACGTTACAATCTTTGAGAGATTTTCGAGCGAAATTGCACTTATGCTACGTGACTCTCATGTCACTTACAGTGTTAATACTTTACGTTACTTTACCAGACAGTGCCAGAAGTTTTGATTATGATTGATGAGCCGTTGTCATGTCACCTGCCAGAAGTTTTGATTATGATTGATGAGCCGTAGTCATGTCACCTACGATGTTAATACATTATTACAGTACTTTAAAGTGCTAGAATTTACATTGCTTAAAGCATCTGTTACATTAGCCTACTGGCTGTATATTTTACGTTACAGTGCTTCCTTCTCAACTTCTTGTAGGAGAATGTTCATTGTTCCTATTATAGTATTTGTTGCAACATTACTTTAATTACAAATTCCATATGGAATTCCTTATTGAGATTTACAAGCGATTTTGCTCCTATGTTACGTGGCTTTTGCGATCACTTATACTGTTATACATTACAGTATGTTACTGTGCCATTTTACATTACCTCTCAGGTTACCTACACTGTTTTACATTACGGTACATTACTATGCCATTTTACGTGCTTTATTAGGTCACTTACACTGCTATACATTACGTTATGCTACATTGGCTTGTGTCATATACACAAGTCTATGGATTTGTCTCTCACAATGTTTCTTACATACATTACAGCATTTACTATGTACATTACTTAATATTACTTTACTTTACAGTGCCTTTCCTTAAGGCATAGGTTACAATGCCTATTGGCAGTACAATTTGCATTACAGTGCTTATTACTTTACAGTTTCAGAAACGCTAAAGTATCTTCTTTCAAATCTCCTGTGGAGAGTTATCTTTGTTCTGTTTCTTACAATTTATATTACAGTACTTTACGTTAAACTTTTGTACTTTGTATACATATCCCCTGTTCATGAGATCTATGGCAGTCTGTATTTTCATATTACATGGTACCTGTACGTTGATTTTACATTTTATTACTGTCATGTGTCACATTATTATTATTATTCTCGTGTGTATTTTCTTAATACAAATATCTTTTCCTTACACATATCTTTTACATTTTGAGAGTGTTTTTCTTGTCTTTATCATGTACTATCTGGTTTTTTTCAATTTCTGTTTCTTCTTGCCATCTCCACATTGTTCTGGCCAACTGGTGTGTTTTGGTGGTGAATTGGTGCGTCAACTCATTTTTTTCTCTGTGTGTTGCGTTACTATTGCTGTGCTATTGTTGTCTTTCTTTACCTTGTTAATATCTCCTTACTTTGTTAGTATCTCCTACTTTTCTTCTTCCTCTCCCCTTCACATGATTTACATTTTAATTTAAATCTGTGTTCCTTCTATTAAAGGGGGAAGAAGGGTGTGGGTTATTCCTGTTTTTCTTTGTCAATGAATGCATGGTCTTCATCTTCCATATTTTGGTGCTTTATGTTCTCTTTGCATGTCTGCCCATTATAACGGTATGTTCTTATTTGAGATACCCAATGTTATTTACATGCTTACTCCTTTCATCTGCCATTGTAATGTTGTTATTATGCTCACTCCTTGTATCTTCCTTCCTGTTGTCATTAAAGGGGGAAGATGTGTGGTGTCTGCTTCTAGCTTGCTGCTCAGCCAGTGGATGTGTGTAGAATGTTAGTATGATGATGGTGTCATAGAGTGTTGGATGCGTGGGTGAGTGTCAGTTGAGTGTTGGGCTGAGCAGCAAGGAGGCTCCTCCTGTTGGGGTTCGTTACTTCCTTCGTTCTTATCATCTTACATCCTACTTGAATAAACTACTTGAAGATACCTCTTGGACTGGACTTTCTTTCAATTACTACAAACCTATATTTTTCACTTTAACTCACTTCCTTTACTAACCCTTCTTTCAGCTATAGCGCATAAAGAACTTCAGGTGGTTTGTCATGCTTTGCAAACTCCCAATATAACATAACAATGGCTTATGACGCACAATACTGGCTGAGCATTGAGCAGCTAGAGCTTATAGGCGGTTCAATTGACAGTGCTTTGCCACTCACGAGTGCCTAATCATGTAAGATTATGCATGTGTAGGGAACCTGGGTGACGGCACTGTGTGCTCTTGGATGAATCCCCCAATCTCCCTAAGCATCAAATGTCATCTGTCAAACACAGAAAGTGCCGAGAACAGTGATAAAATGCGTGGCTAGGCGCATTTATAAAGAGATTAACATTTAAGCACAGACGCACTTGACCGCATTGTGTGCTCCTGAACAAATCACCTAATCTGCCTGAACATCAGTTCTTACTCTCAAAACGGGAGTGCTGAGTACCGGGCGAGTGAGGCGCTCTATAAGTAAGTGGACCTTTTTACGCAAAGTAGCTCACTCTCTGAAAGTTCGTAGACAGACAGGGTTCTCTTATCCGTGCACCTACAGGTTGCAGGTACCAATCTCTACGCATCCCGGTCCCTCGCCCTCCCTACCAAAGGTCATATACTGCATGCTTTTTCTCCTCGTACATCAGCGGATACAGTGTAAAGATACGGGGAGTCCCTGCAGAATAGCATTTTGCCGTTGGAGGACTCCCCTTCCCTTAGTACAAGTGGATTTTTTTTTACCTTTTCTTCTAAATTTATGCCAATGAGCGGTGGTGCCCTAAGGCTGATGCTTACTTCGCCTTAAGGAAGAGTGAGCCTGGGAATCGCTGCGTATAACACAAATTTACTTTCTAAAAAGTACACAGTTGCTAGCAACCTTTTTTGTGTCCACTATTATAACCTGGCTCAGTGTCTGCGCATATTCTCTCAATCATTCTATCTGTGCTGCTTCATTCCCACTCATAGCCCCCCTCCCCCTCACTTCCCACCCGCAAACATTTATGTTCTCCTTCTCCCTAATTTCCACAGCACGAGCGTCGAGCAGTCCCAGCTCGCTACAAAAACAAAGGCGTAGGAGGCACGCAGTGCGCATGCTTACTAGCAAATGAGGTAGAACATCCTTTCCTAGCAGCTCTGGTGCACTCAGCAGTGGCTGGAAAATGCTTTCCATAGCAGTCACCTGCAGTCGCGCTCCAATATTCGCAGGGGGGTGTAAAAAATAAAACATTATACTAAAAACTTAACGGGTCCGAGCCGCGTCTGCCAGTCCTCCTAGGCCGGGGTCCAACTTCCGCATTGGCGCCTTGGTAGTCAAGTACAGTCTGCGTCACTCTCAGCCAATTCAGACGCTGCTCCAGCAGCAGTGTCAGGATTGGCTTGAGCTGTAGTGCGCATGTTCTGTTTAGGGCTTACAGAATTTTGTGACCAGCCTGGTTGCAAAATTTTTAAGCCCTACACAGAACATGAGCACTCTTGCTGTGCGTTCCGCTGACCACCAGTGTATTACCGTCGATGTCATGTCTTGATGACTCATCAGACACTTGCACACTGAACTCCTGAACTCCTGCTGCCCCGCCCCCTCTGAGTCGACTGCCTCCGACGGCCTGGAAAAGCAAATTGAGTGAGAGAGAGTGATGGCAACACTTGTTTCTCAACTGAAGTGCCTCTAATTAATTAGTGGGGCAACGCCCAAGCACCCTAATGGACGCACCGCCCCTGGATAGATGTATTCCAGCAGAGTAACCTTATCAGGTTAGGGTCGGGGAGAGGCGGGTGGCGGGTGGAAGGGGTGTAATGAGTTACTCAGGCTTGTAAGTGTCTTCTACTGTTTTTGAAGCTATTTATTACAAGGAGAAAAAAGAAGGGATCTGAAATGTCAGAATTTCACAGCATGCACAACTGAACCAAATAATACAATGCTGTGAGGCCTCGTATTTAATGAATTTATCTCAGTATAATTACAGAAGCAAATCTCGCCAAGTCACCTAAGAAGTGAGCAACTAGATGTGCCAGCTGCCATGACCATCAGCCCAAACACAGCCTATGATCAAACAGTTCCATTTCTGGAAAGAAAACTCTGTAAATGAACATACCTAAAAGCATAGGTAAGACAGATATTTTGATCAGGGCCACCTAAGCCGTTAAAGAGAGTGTAAGAACCAGGGCTGAAATAATGTTGTTCATTTTAAAACAGTAAGGGTTCATAGTTTAATTCCTGCAATATGAGAGATATTCAGAAACTAAGAACCCCTAATTACCACTTTGAGATTGAATCATGTTCAGCTTTAAGAGGCTCTTGCAAGTTGTATGATGACTAATTCAGTAGCAAAAGCTCTATTATCTATTTTTTGAAGTTTTATCTTGTATCTTCCAGGATTAGAGGGAACTTGTGAGGAATCCAGAGTCTACTGAAAGCTCAATTTATCTGCCTGTAATAAAATGTGACTGCCACATGATAGGCATCTCGGAAACTTGATCAGCGGCACTCTTCCGATCTGCAAACAAACAGTACGAAGAATGCTCGCTACAGAGGGAACCTTTAACCTATACCCATTGTTATCAACGCCTACCCAGCATCTTCATTATTTAAAATGACTCATATTCAAATCTCTTATATAGTGGGGGCATTCATCCTGGTGAGCCAAGAAGGATAATTTAATCATCATTACACATCTCACAAAAAGTGCCAGCTCCCTGAGTCAAAAGCTGTTTCCCCATCCAAAAGTATCACAGCTTTGAGGATCCCTTTGATAGTGAAACATTTACGACTCAATCAATAATGAGTATTTGATAGGAGCTTCCAATTGGGGATGAACCCACTCTGATCTGGGTGAATCAAAGAACTGGTCAGGGGTATTATCTAATTTACCACAATACTAGCAATGATACAATAATAACGCCCCCCCCCCCTTTCCCCTCAGCGCCTTGAGACCCTCGCGGGTGAGTAGCGCGCTCTATAAATGTATTGATTGATTGATTGATTGTTAAGTAAAGTCAATGGCCCAAATAAGTTAGATTCCCTGACCGGCTTACAGGTTGTAAGAAGGGTGTCTAAAAACTCCAAGAAAAAGGATGAGTGTACTCTGCTTTTGGTTAATAAATAACTGAACTTTATGTCAAGTTGTGAAAGTTCAAGGTTGGAAATGATTTTTAGAATTTTACTGGGAATCCATCTTCCTTGGACACTTTTCAGTTCAGGGACTGGCTAATCCACTCTGTCACTCTGTAACTTCAGACAGAAAGGCTTGTTGACTAACTGCAGATGTAAACTACACTAGGGACTTACAGACCGATTTAGAGCCGTCATGCATCTCATTAGGTCTTGATTAAATGTAACATGAATGCCATAATTTGCCCACATTGAGTTACTTTAACCATGGTTTCAGCATCAGTTGAGCCATCATTCTTGACAAGAAACTGAAATAAATTTATAAGTATTTATTAATCTGTAGCGACTTTATATTGCCCAAGGTTAGGGGCATTGCCTTTCCATCCCATGGCTTGACCAAGGGTAGAGGGTATTCTACCAGCAAAACTAAACAGTGTTGTGGTAGCTGTCACCTATTATAGTCCTCCCTTGTCTCCATATTTTGCAAGCCATGGTGAATCATGGGGCTGATGGTTATCATAGTCAATCTTCATCCTCAATTTTTTGAGTTAAAGAAGAAGGCCCGTAACAGATCAAGCTGTTCCAGTGCTTAGTTATTCTGAACGAGGCATCACTCCTCCCTAGACAAAACTATTTAATGGGCCATGGAAAGCCTCTACACCTGACCACAATCCTAGTGTTGTGTTTTACTTTGGCTTACAGCTGCCCCAAGGCCTGAGGAGTTGTCAGCTTTTCGAGGCTTACTTGAAAATCAATGAACGTTATGTTAAACATACAACATTGCAAGGTGTCCCTTAAAAGAAATACTAACATGTTACAATGTCTGGCAGACCAGGTTGACTTCTCCCACAACCATGCATTTCCATACCAGAACTATACTGACATTTTAGGAATGTCTATGACAAAGCAAAAGCTAGTATCCTACTTCCAAATTCATGCTCCATTTTTTCCTTGCCATTAAATATAAGTATATTCAATCATTTAAAGCTAAATATTAAAAATAATTTGGCTATTAGTTGTATTAAAAGAATATCAACTAGAGAGTGAGGGCATGAGTAGACACTCCTATACCCCTGTCAATATATAATAAACAACTAAGGAGTGACTCAGTGACAGAATAAAACTAGAAAAAAGAGGAGAAAAAATATATTTTTATGTGTTTTATTTTGTATCCCAGATGGCGAACCCCCAAAAAGGGCAACCTTTGCCCTTGTGCATTTGAAAAAAGGTGAAAGACAAGTCTTTCACTTTTTAAAAGGACCCTCACTCACCACTAGTTGGTGACCTGCTTCATCATAGGGTCCCCGCTGGGGTGGCCGAATGCCTCCCCAGCGTGCTACGACGCCTGAATTACAGCGGAGCGGGATGATGGTGTGTGTAACAGTGCTCTAAACAATATGTGAGTGCAACTGTGAGTGAAAAGTTAAAAGATACAAGGTTGAAGCCTATGATTTTTTTTTTTAATAAAGGCCAACCCGTATTAGGTTCAAATCGGTGCAGAGCGGACAAAACTAGGTTCTGTATTAGGAAACCCATGTCCTTTAGTTAGATGGTCAACATGTTTCTGCTGCTAGTAACGCAAAGTCACTCAGCATTCGTCAGGACCTAAAGATAATTTAAAATGGTCCTCCGGTGGTATGCGCGCGTTAAGGCGCACCCTCCCGTGAGGATCTTTAGTGTGAAAAAGCAATTTTATTTAAAGTGTTACTCACGGTTGTTACCCGTGGCAGCTCACTGAAATTCACAGGAGCAAAAATACCTGCAAAAATGGGAAGAAAAAGACAAAACACAATGACATATAATGACCTACACTGACACATAGTTAACTTCTCACATATGCCAGAAAGTCCATAGCGGCATGTCATGCTGAATATCTCATATATATATATATATATATATATAGCATGCAAAAACCAATGCTCTATATAGATATCCTGTTAGCAAACTTCTTTTTTTAAGTTTAATTTTATTGAAAATAAGAGAAAAAAGGGGGGGAAGGAAGAAACAGAAAGAAGGGTATGATAATACTTACAACTTAAGGGAAATTACAATAGATATTAAAAGGCATGTACAATGAGCATGAAAATCATGAGCATATAAGGTACAAAAGATATGAATGCACTGTATGCTAGTAATGGAAATAACAATTAAGCAAAAGGCAAATTAGATTCAAGGTGGTTTGCGGACCTCAACAACATCAGGAGCTAAGGAGGAGCATGCAGGGGCAGTGGAGGAAAGATATGATACCAAAGGAAGCCATAAAAGGTCCCGCTTAATAGCCAGTGAAACTGGAGATACGAAGTTTGTATCTAACCGGTGATGGAAACAAACCGCATTCCACCAGGAACGATAAGACACATTGGCGGCCTGTTTCCAGTTAGATGTAATAGTGTGGAAGGCAACCGCAATTAAGAGATCGACGAGTTGGTAATGGCTAGGGGATTGAGGAAGGTCAGGAGAGATGGAGCCCAGAAAAACTAGAACAGGGGAGAAGGGAATCTGAAAATGGAAAATCTTTTGAATTTGGGCCCATACGGAATTCCAGAACTTGGAAATGTGTGGACAATCAAAAAGCATGTGTTTGAGATCATCTGAGGGAAAAGGGCAAGACCAGCAGGTAGAAGGTGTATCAGGAGAAAAACGTGAGAGGGAAAGAGGGGTAAACAAGATTCTGGTATAAATAAAATATAACGTTTGGGTAGTATTAGCAGCTCTAGAGGCCTTATGAAGTTTGGACCAGACTTTATCCCAAAGAAGGACGGACCACTCCTGAGAGAAATCAGACTCCCACGCAACCTCAAGTTTAGACTTCACTCTGTCAGCTACGAACCGGAGAGAGTTGTAAAGAGAAGAGGCAGAGAGGGAAGATTCCAGCAAGGAGGAAGTGGTTTGACGATCAGCAGGTATTTCACAGGAGATTGGCAAGGACTGAAGATAAGAGGTGAGGACAGGTAAAAGCGAATTATATTGAGAGCGAGCACTGGAGGGTAGATGAAAAGAGGACTGTAAATCTGAGAAAGACAGAGGGACGCCATGAGAAAGTAATTGAGAGAGCCAGCACAAACCACGGGAGTGCCAGACCCTCCAATAAATTGTGCGATTACGAATTTGAAGCCGAGATTTAAACCAGATAGGTTGATCTTGAAGAGATCGAAGTGAAGGGAAAGATGAAGATAAAAAGGGAAGAAGAAGGGCACGGCAATGCGAGATAATAGGGGTGCGGAGACAAGCTGGGCAAGACGTAAAGGACATAACTTCACGGAAAGTGAAGGGAGAGATAAAGGAAGATTCCATGGTCAACCATACGGGAGGGTAAACAGGAGGATCATCCGAGAGCCACCGAGTAGTTTGCTTCATAGAAAAAGCGCGATGATATTGCCTAAAATCGGGAAAACGTACACCTGAATGAACTTTATCTTTTCGAAGGGTCGCAATGGCAATCCTGGAACGCTTGCCGCGCCAAAGGAATTTTAAAAGTAGAGAATCAATTTTCCTGAAATATGAAATAGGAATACGTATCGGGAGCATGGAAAGGGTGTATAGAAGGAGGGGGGAGAGCATCATCTTGATAGAGTTAAGTCTACCCCACCAGGACAAAAAGAGTGGGTGCCAACGGGTGATATTAGTTTCCAATTTTTTAGTAAGAGAAGTAAAATTGAACTTAAGAGTGTCTGAAAGAGTAGGTGCGAACAGGACACCTAAATACTTGATTTTGGAAGATTGCCATGAATTGAGCGAAATGATGTTGTTGTGTCCCCACACCATCAGATCTTTCTTCCTACTTCCAATCCCTCCCCTCTCCTTCAATTTCTCATGTTAACCTTGACTCGTTAGAGCTTGATATATCCCTTTCAGGGCTGCGCCATGGAAAAGCTCCTGGACCCGACGGCTTCACTGTCGAATACTACTCTCACTTTGCTTCTCTTCTTCTTCCTAAACTTCTCCTTCTCTTCCAATCCTTCATTGCACAAAGTTCCTCGAGCGGTTCTTTTCAGCAGGCTTTAATCTGCTTGATTCCCAAGGAGGATAAAGATCACTCTCTTTGCAAGAATTATCGCCCGATTTCTCTGGTTAACACGGACTACAAAATACTAGCTAAGATTCTCGCTCTCCGAATGGATCCCCTTCTGCCGGACCTACTTGGTCCAGAACAATCCGGGTTTGTGAAAGGTCGCCTCTCTTCAGACAATTCACGTGTCTTTCTTAATATTATCAGCAAGGCTTCTCGGATGGATCTCCCTTTCGCAGCTATCTCTTTAGATGCGGAAAAAGCCTTTGATAGGATTGGTTGGGATTTCATGTTTCAGGCTCTTCGTTGGTTTGGCATCTCTCATTTCCTTACTCTACTCTAACCCTCAAGCTTCCATTTTTGTTAATGGTATGACTTCCGACTATTTCTCTCTTCATAGGGGTGTACGTCAAGGCTGTCCTCTTTCCCCTCTCCTATTTGTTATGGCTTTAGAGCCCTTTCTCACTAAAATCCATCAAGATGATAACATTTCCGGGTTTCCCTTTGGTTCCCTCTCGGTATATGCGGATGATATCCTCTTTTATTGCTCTAACCCTCTTTCCTCTCTACCTCCCTTTTTGCAACAAGTCTCCTCTTTTACCGCAGTCTCTGGCTACCGATTAAATGTTGACAAATGCGAAGTCCTTCCTTTAAATTCTCTCTCTCTTTCTCTGTTAGCAAACTTCTAGTCGCTCGTTAGTAGGATATGACCCTCTCAAGTTTATAATTAATCATAAAGAGGGGTAAGTTAGCGCTATATTTAAGCGACTGCAGATTACAAAGGCAAAGTATCATAGAGACTTTCTATTACGATCTCATCATTGTGGTGCCCAAAGTAAATTGTGAGGACAGTAGCAGTAGCATTCGATTGTCAATATTAATGGTCAGTCTCATAGGGCTTAATGACCATGCCTCCATCTCAAAGACTCGGAGTATACCAAAAAAGGAGGGGGGAAAGGGGGAAAAAAGAAGCACTCACGTATTGAGAGACGAGTGCTCTCTTCATGGGTAGAGACGGCACGGGATTTCTTCACGCGATGTCAATTCTATGTAAAGGATCAGAACACATACAATTTACCCTTCAGGCGATATCTGTTCCTAAGATTTTATACACAACGATCACTCGATCGTGTTGGGGTAAAGTAGCCACTTACTTCAGCACACACGACTCCCCGCAACAAACCTACATTCAGGTCTACCGTCCTCCCGGAAATAAATGAGGCCAGCGGGAATCGTTAGTTTTGAAGCTGCAATAGTTCCGATCACGTGATCAACGTGGTCGGACGTCTATGGGTTGTAACTTACTTAAAGAGGACATAGCGTATTTCCCCTTTGAAGACAAGGGTTCGGTCCCCCGTTATCGCTTCTCATAACAGGAAATGAGATGTGTCTAGATATATAAAGAATTATTTACCAACAGTCTGAATATTCACTCGTTTTATTTATAATGGTGAGTAAACAAAATTCCAAGTCTGTAATAGTTCCGATCACGTGAGATATGCATCTTATAATGTCATGGGCAAGAAAGGGTATACATGTATAAGCCCATGTTTCACTGAAAAGGAGACATTTTATTAGTCCCAAGGCACGCAGAAAAGTCACAGGGTATTCAGATTTTATATCATTTTAATGTCACCGTCTCATGACCGTGCTCCAGGGGATATCATCGTTCAGACCTATCTTGTTAGTGGCCAAACGATAAATTCAGCTTTCTCATCATTCTTTTAGATGCTCAAGAAAGGAGATGAGCTTCAGATCTTTATAGATCTTTATTTTGTGACCCATTATACAAGATAACTTTGGTCCTTGTCACCTTCTGTAGAATCAAGGCACCAACTTTTAGGCCAGGGGCCCCTATTAGCTGCCATAACATTTTATTCACAATTACAAGCAGGATGCTGGAGCAGCAGCCAGCTAAGCACGTCCTCAGAGGCTCACACGCCAAGGAGGACTGTGGTACGTAGCATCCTCTCTGGCTTTGGGCAGGGGACAGAGTTAGGAAGTATAAACCATACCTTTCCTAATCTTCAGTAAAGCAGAGGGCATGGCAATCCAGTCACCTGCCATTGGATCAGATAGGGAGGCCAGCAAATAGCACACCTATGAAAAAATGACATCCCCAATGTTGGGCAAGATGTGGAGGAACAAACAATTATATATGAGTTGTTTGTGCACAGATAATTTAAATTATTCCAAAAGAAATTAATTTTCAAGCAAAGTACAAGAGCTTGCTTGACGTAAAAAGCATAAATCAGTTCAGATTAACCGAATAAACAAATCCCCTGTAGACACATTTACCTGTTCACACAGGAGTAGGGCAGCGACCCATGATTCCCACGGGAGCAACTTGCCAGATGCTGCTGGGCTGCTTGTGTTGGCTTGCCCCATAGTTCTGCGCTGGTGGCAGGGTGAGTGGGCTTCATGTTGTAAGCCCGACCCGGATTCGAATCCCATATAGTGTCTTTTTCTTCCCTGAGGTTTGGACACTTTTCTGGGTGCCCTCCTTCAGGAGCCCAACTTACTCATTACAACCCAGGAAACCAGACTGTGTCTACCCTGGGCTTTCTTCCTTGGTAATCGCAAAGGTCTTGTCCCGTCCCCCCCACATGCAGACATCATCATGGGGATCAGAGGGCTCTCCCCGAATCAGGAGTGAGTTGCCCCCATCTTGACCTTATCTCACAAAAGCCTGACCTCATGACTCACCATGACGTTTCTCTTATTGTCCCCTCCCCCATTGGATCAACTGGTTATCCAGTTTGGATGGCTGGCTATTAGCATTCAGCCTGCAGTATTTTCTTTGTTCGTTGTTAATGTTCCAATGCTTTGGGACTCACAGTATCAGTTTATCAGTTTAGTGAGCTGGTTCGCCACCCTTTTCCCGCTAGGCCTCAATGGCATCCTATCGGCACCTTGGACCCCTCGACAGACTTGCCTCCCTGATGAAGAGGGGGAGGAGACTCCACACCAGGCCGATGATCGCCCAGACTTATATGGAAGTGATGGTGCCCGGTGGTGGAGAGGGGGTCATTCATGATAGAGAGTCGGAGGGATCTCTTATGTGCGATGGCGAGTCCTCTTCCTGGTCAGTTGGGGCGGACATTCCTGTGGATCTTGTATCCCTCGGGATGGTGGGGGTGATGTCGGGTGCAGAGGCGGCCTTGGTCCAGGTCTCAGTGAAGAATGTGACGTCCGGTGAGAGGGTGTCTTGGAGGTCCCAAATTTCAATGGCATGTCTGTGTGGGGAGCACACGTTGAGAAGGATGCACCTTCCGGTTTCGGGGGTGTTGGCGTTCGGTGCGGGGGTGATGATGGTGTTGAAGGTCTTGTGGCAGTGGTAGCAGGAGAACTGTCCATCAGTGGATCTTGGTGTGGACAGTTGGCAGTTGTTGTTTCTTCCGGGGTTGAGGGCGAGGAGGGTGGGTGTGTGGTAGCGGTGGGTGGGCGGAGAAATAGAAGTTGCCAAATTAAAAAGATGCGGTGTAGGTACCCTGTTTGCTTCACCTGCTAAATGGAAAAAAATTGAGTAGTTATCCTTTGTCATAAAAAACTTCAAGTTACTGTTGTTTCACAGGAGTCTGATTCTGAAGGTTGCTGGATTGTTGTTAAAATTTTGATTGATAACACCTTTAGCGATTTTAATGTGTATGGTCCAATTTCTGTTGATAATACATTGTGGACGAAAAATATCTGATAAGTTAACAGTGTGTGACAAGGATTATTTTATATTTGGTTGTGACTGCAATCAAACTCATGATTTTGTATTAGATAGTAATTCAAAAGTTACATTTGTTTATACTATAATGTACAAAATAGATCCACCATTCATCGTAAATCACTAGTTGATAGTTGGAGATTATCTCACCCGGACCTCTGGGAATACACCTTCAATTTGAACTCACATCATTCACAATCTTGCATAGATTATCTTTTCCTTAGTATATTCTTGGACTTCAATCTGACATAGGATTCATACATGTATCTGATCATGCACCTGTATCTATGGACCATGATCTTATTCCTTTCTCCACACATGTAGGTAGATGGTTTTATGATAACTCACTTCTTTTGGATTCTGAATTCACTTCTCAATTTGAATCTTTTGCTTCTGAATTTTTTACTGTCAAGAACACACCGACTCTTCTTTTGCAGGGGTTTGGAATTCCTTCAAAGCAGTGGCAAAAGGCTTTATAATACATATGCAATCGCAATCAGACCTATTACTTACTAACGTTAAAAAATAAGAGCACGCCTATTGCCACTCTAAAAATTAGACTTCTCTAAAACATATAATTGAAGCCAAAATTAATTTTAATAGATTAACTACAAATGCGGCCTCCAATTTCCTGCTGAAAAGTAGTGCATATTATTATGGCGGTCAAAATAAAATGGGGGAAGTGCCTGCAAACAATTTAAAAATTAGGAAAGCTATAACTAAAATAGAATCCGTACGAAGCAGTGCAGAGGATGCTCTTTTTAAGGATAAGGATATTTTGCATGTTTTTTTTACTTTTTATACCACTTCATATTCTCCAGAAAACAAACCATCAAAATCAGATTTGACTAAATATTTTTGATCTATTACTTCTCCTTCCTCTCTTCGTATTGAGTTTGATCCACTAGGGGCTAAGATTTCACTCTCAGAGATATTCCAAACAGTCTCTATCCTAGGTAAAGGGAAAGCTCCCCGCTCGGATTGCTTCAATATTTAATTTCTTAGCCACCTTGCAAAACTTCTCCTTCCCAACCTTTTACTTTTACATATTTTTTTGCCACTAAAGGGGCTTCTTGTAGCGCCTTTTAAGATGCCTTGATTTCTTTGATTCCTAAAGACAATAAAGATCCCACACAGTGCAAAAATGTCCGTCCCATCTCGTTAGTCAATACAGATTATAACATTTTTGCAATGATTTTGGCTTTACGTATTGTTCCTGTCCTACCTGACCTAATAGGTCCTGAACAGTTTGGTTTAGTTAAAAGTTGATTTACTTCAGATAATGCTCGGGTTCTTTTCAACATCTTGAAGAAAGCCTCTACTCTGGATCATTCTATTGCTCCTATTGCTTTGGATGAAAAAAAGGCTTTCAATCGACTCTGTTGGAATGTTATGTTTCCCGTTTTAAAATGATTGGGTTTTCACCCAAATTGATTGCTCTATATTGTTGCTTTATATAGTTCCTAAAGCTACCATTTATGTTAATGGTGTACTTTCAGATTATTTTCCTTTGTTCAGAGGGGTTGTACAAGTTTGCCCATTACCCCCTCTCTTGTTTATTATAGCACTTCAAACTTTTTTAACAAAAATCTGACAGGATTAACTCATATCAGGTTTTTCAACTGGATCACAACAATTTAAGATGTCAGTGTATGTGAAATATATTCTTTTTTATTGCTCTGATCCTACAACTTCCCTTCCCCCGTTTCGGCAGCAGTTTCTACTTTTTCTCAATTGTAGGGTTTTAGGCTTAATGTTGATAAATATGAAGTATTCACTTTGAATGTATTGTGTAATAAACAACTTTTCACACACACAGGTTTTGCCTGGCAACCCACCAAGATAAAGTACTTAGGTTTATGGTCCTCGCAGACCTTTAAAGAAACTTTGAAACAGAATTTTGATTCCATTATCAAGACATTAAATGATTGTATTTCCCAATGGCATCCATATTTTCTATCTAGCTGGGGTGGGATTGACTCTATTAAAATTATGCTCACCTCCCTCATATTATATGTTATTGTTATGATTCTTGTTTCTATCCCCAGTTATTATTTCAAGAAAATTGATTCTCTTTTATTAAAATGTATATGAAAAGGGAAACATCCTTGCATTGCTCTGTCTTAATTAAAAAAGGAGAAGTCTAATGAAGCCCTTACATTCCCAGATTTGAAAAAATATCAATATGCTTTTTCTTTGAAACAGGCCGCGTGTTGGTTTACTTCAGATCTCCCTTTACACCCTCCCCTGTGGTTACAGTTAGAGAAATCCCTCATTACCCTTTTGACTTTAAAGTCATTCATGCTTTCACAACATCTATATCTCAGTTACGCTCTCCTGTTATTTCTCAATCCTGGGAAAGACCTCTCTTACCTGTCAGATATCCCTCGCTTGCTAATTATAAACAATCCACTTGACATAATAAAGCACCACGTATTAACAATTGTCCCTTTTCATGAACAGTTCGGCAAACTAGGTGTTTTTGTTGGGCATGACAACATTTTTCAGGTGACCAACTTTTGTCCTTTTCTGACATTCCAACACAATTTTCTTTGCCATCTTCCTCCAATACAATACACTGTCCTATACAACTCCCTCAAACAATATCTTTTCACTTACCATTCACTACCCTTCCTCCACCTTATTCTACCATACTCTTTCCCTTGCTCAGTAATAACTCATCAGCATCTTTTATTAATAAATCATAACAAACAACTGCAGGTAGAGCTAAGTCAAAACTTGAATTTGCTTGTGAAAAGTATTCGGGGGAAAGTTGGTCTAATATTTTTGGGTTAAGATTTGGCATAGACTCCACAAAACAACACGAGCTGTGAACACTATTCAAACCCTCTAAATGTCACTTTCAAGTCTTGGTGGAATGTAATTTTTTTGTTACCATAGATTGGATACCAACAATGTCACTCCTATTCTCTCGCTATTAAAAGAGATCATTATGGCTTTCCAATAACCAAGGGCCCCATTAGTATGGTGGGCGGACTTTGTCCGCCCGCCATCCTGTCGTGAAATGGGACCGCCTGCCATAAGGCCGGGGGTCCCGTGGGGGCAATTAGGATGCGCCTGCCACAGTAGTGGGCTCATCCTGCATTCCTGACATTGTGGCGGGCGGTGCACTCAGCACCGCCCGCCACAATGCCAGGAAGACATGTTGTGCACTTCCATGCACAACATGGCAGGCACCGCGTGGTGCCTGCCTAGTTGTGCATGGAACTTCTGGGGGGTACCATAGGTACCCTCCATGTGCACCCTCACACCCCAGAGTCCCTGGGGGCCTGCAACAGTCCCCCAATGGCAGGAATTGCCTGCCTTTCCGTGGCGGCATTACCGCCACTGAACGGCACATCCCCGTACACATGCTAATGTGGATGGTCGGTCTTTACGTCCGCCGGGGTCCCCCCCCTCCATGGTAATCTGACCGGGGGAATTTGGGAGCAAGCAGTGGTTTTTAGTGGGCGGATCGCCACCGCCAGACGGGCGGTGGCGATCTGCCCATTATCATAATGGGCCCCCAATTATTTATCCCTTTGAACCTAATCTGTTATTATTATCTCTGTACCGGACGAAGTACAGACACCACCCTCAATCTCTCCCACTCGGCCTTTGTATAAAATTGTAATTTTGTTTTTCAAAACAATACAAAAGACAAATTGTGTTTCTAATTTTTTCTCTTGTTATAATGCCTACAGTTTCCTAGATATTGTTATGTTTCTTGATTTGACATAACATGCTACATTTGTTCTCCTTTTTCTTTCCCCTTCTCCCCTTTCTTTCCCTATATTATTATACCATCGATTTCAGCATAAAGTTAATATCTTTTCATATTTTTTATTCATTCTTTATCAAAATACTTAATGCTTGATACTCATTGCTTTTGTTTTGTCCTGGTTTTTGCTGGTATATGTTATTTTTCAATGGCTATTTCTCTACTGTTTTCAAATAAACTCAAACTTTAAAAAAGAGACTCAAATGTGATCTGTACTGGTCTGTATAAAAAAAGAGTGCTAATGTTTAGCACAAGACAACTTTTGGAATTCACAAAGAATTCCAGAAGTTTTCCCAGGCATTTTTATTTCTCATTGCTCCCCAGGAGTACTCATGTCTAACCATTTATACATTTGGAACTAAATCTTACATAAAGAGACATGGCTTCATGGGGTGTTTTGGGTGTTAAAACTAAAATAGATGGGTATAGGTGTTTTCAGTCGGGTATGCTGAGATGTCTGTTGGATTTCTCCAGGAATATTTAAATGTGCACAGACAAACAGGCACAAGAGGGGTAGTTCAGGAAATTATTAAAGACGTGGATTTTCAGAATATCGGATGCTTGTTGCCTAAACCTTAGTTACGTTTTGCCCTATATAGCTGATCTGTTGTTACTCACAGCGCCAGGAGACTCCGTTAGGAGTGGCAGTTGCGCTATAGAAAACTACTTTTCATTTCATTCATTCATTTAATTTCATTTCACACTCTCCCTCTCTGTTTTGAAAGTCCTAAAAAATGTAGCATATTACAAAATGTGTTTTCTCTCTTAGCACTTCTACCAATCTACATTCCTCTCACTGAACTGCCCCTTAGACCCCCCATGAATGCTGCTTGGCGTATACTATTTTTTAACATTATATGCCAGCCTGATTGTTGGAAATTTCGAAGTTCACACCCCCAAGCTTACTGACCAAGCTACGCTCCTGCTCACAAATGTATATTTCCAAATAAGAAACATTTTTCACTTGGAGCAGCCCTACCCAATACACACAACCAAGACAATTTTTTTTGGTGGAGGGGGAGAGGTTCCTCCCCTTTCTTACATAAAAACCGATTTACTTACCTGTAAAAGTTTTCTAAATGCCCACAGGCCTGCAAGACTTAGGGCCTGATTATGATGTGGTTAGAAAAGCATTCCCACCTAGGGCGTGATTGCAATGTGGTTAGGAAGGCCTCCTAATGGCATTTGCTCCATCCGAATCGGATCAGAAATGTGTCTTCCCAACTGAGGGCCCGATTACGATGCAGTTAGGAACATAGGCTCCCTTTAAAGTCAATGGGGGCCCAACCAAATCCTATCTGGAAGTCTCCGGATGCATTGTACTCAGTCGGTTGGACTCTCCCGAGTTGAGTGGGTCGGAAACCATTTCCAAACCAATTCAGTTGGGAAGATTTCTGAACCACCTTGTAATCGGGCCCTATGAGTGTTCACCGACATTTGCTGTATCAATCCCCGCCCATAAATGTCCACAACTCATCCCTGTAATTTTTTTTAACTTATGCTGGTATAATTCTATGCATGAGCAAATCGATCGTAATCGCAAATTCATTTTTTGTTACTAACAAAATTGAAATGTCCCTCGAAACTGCTGTTATCTGCGTCACACAAGGGTGCAAATGTTTTGTTAATCAGCATGACGATTGCAGCTGAAAAAATTAGGCTGAATTTACTTTTGATTTTCTAATTTATCTTGTACTAACATTCTATTCATTAGGAACACTAGTTCTCGTCAATTTATAAAATATACACTATGCTCTAAACAACAACAATCTTTCCCGTACAACTATACATTTACTTGAGAAGCATGAACAACTCACCATATAATAACTTTTTTAAATAGTGTTTCTTACTGCAAAGCTGCCATTGGAAGCACCATATATAGGAGATGTTCCCATTATCAACCACAGAAGTGTGGAAATTTCACGTGGACATTCTGGGATTAACATTTATGACCTGTAGATCACCACATTTCATGCAGTGAGCTTCCATACCATTGTGCCTTCCTACATCTGTAAAGGTATTTCACATTTCAATAACCTATCAAAACCAATCCCCACCCTACACCCAGCTGCCATCTCAGTGGTTTTTTTCTAAACTTTGAGCATTTTTTGAAATATTCAATAGCCTGAAGGTAGCACACTGTCCCCACCCAAGGATTACATATCCCCCCCTAAGGTAACATTTTAAAGGTGAGAACTCCTCACAACCTAACACCAATATTTTAAAAATTATGCTACCAAAAACTCCAAAAGTAATAAATAAAATCATACCTTCTACCCAAAACTTTGTAGGGTGTGCACAATACCTTTTTGAGGTGATGCGTCATTGTATAGAGATATTGCTCCGCATACAGCAATCCTCCCATATTTCTTCATTTGAAGCAAAGCAATGCTTGAGAATTCTCCTCCCACCTAAATGGAGGGTCAGAAAAATACTAGACTGATAAGCCAAAAAATAAACATTTACTGATTATTACATTAGATTAACGCGAACTCCTGCTACATTCTTTACTTGAAATTTTAGTTTGAGTTTAGTGCATCTAGTCAACTTTACAAAGAAATAAAAAAATACAGGTAAATCTTGCATTATAAACTAGGGTTGCAAATTAGTAGGACTGCTGGCAAAGGTGGCTTGCTCATTATGGTGCTCAGGCATTGGTGTGCCACTTTTTCCACTTGTCAGTCTGAAGCTCGTAAGCTGTGCACAAGCCAGTTTTCTCTACTGTTGCATGCTAATTTTATGTTTGTCTTTGACACTGTACAGAGCTCCGCTGCCATACATACATACATACAAACATACCTACATACATACATAGTTTCAGATATCCCAGTTTTGAAGTAAATTCGGATTTCTTTTTACTCTTGATGACACTGTTTCTTGATCATGAAGGAGACAATGCCTTTTGCAACTTTCATTTCATATACATTTTTTAAGGCTCATTCTGCATGGTGTGTAGTGCAATAGTTCAAAGAGTATGAGAAAAGGGCAAAGGGATTCTGTTCTCCAGGGTGTATCAATTGTTAATTTGTTTTTGAAACTTAAACCTTCTAGTTACATGCACTAAGATAGTACGTGATGAAAAAGGCATTACTATTCAGCATTTTGTTGCTCATTCAGTCCATAGAGATTTCCCTACACCTTAACCCCCAAAAATTTTAAATATGCACCTAGCCTCCTGAAATCCACCAACACCACCATCTGAAAATAACCCTTCCCCATAAAATCGAAATATGAAAGCAAATACCTGGCCTCCTGCCATTATCACCCTTTGGCCATACTGAAATTTAAATACCTGGCCTACTGTCACCCACCACTGCAGGTCTGCAGGCCCATGCTGGGTGTAGGTAGTTGGTGAGAGCACATTACCACTTGCATTCTCAATATTTGTGTGGGTCTGTGGGGATCCATAAGAGACAACCACTAGCCATTCAGCTGCTGAACTCTGGTCTTTGGAGACACAGGTGAAGAGGCTGAACAAAAGGTAAGCAAGTGGTTGCCCTTGAGACGTCACAACACTATGGAACCAGTTTAGTTACTGTTAGACAGGACATCCTTGGTGTGGTATTCCCCCAAACTTTTTACCTTCACCCCTCCAGTTTGGCGGAATTTGACTTTGTTGGCTTTAGGTCTCCATACACTTTACTACTGCTGACCAGTGCTAAAGCGCTTGTGCTTTCTCCTTCAAACATAGTAAAGTTGGAGTACACCTAACTGGCACATTTATTTACTTGTTATTCCCAAGTAAATGGTACTACATGTACCCAGGGCCTCTTAAATTAGATGAAATTGTGTGCCTTCTGCACTCATTGTGCCACCCACTAAAGTAGCACTTTAAAACATGTCTCAGCCTGCCACTGTAGCCTGTAGGGCAGTTTTAAACTGTAATTTCAACCCAGCAAAATAAACCTTTTGCCTGGCCTAATTCTTACTTTTTAATGCTTATATGTCACACCTAAGGTAGGTCCTAAAGGTTCATAGGGCAGGGTGCATAGTATTTAAAAAGTAGGACATGTGTACCTATGTTTTACATGTCCTCCTGGCAGCGAAAAAAATCCTAAAGTTGTGTTTTTTACTGTTGTAAAGCATATCTCTCACATTGACTAGCACTGAGCTACCTTATAAGGTGCTAACTTTTGATTGGGTGCCGATAAAGATATTCTGTTTACACTGAAACTGTTATACAGTTCCTACTAATCTAGTAAGACTATCTATTTAGAAAAACAAAACGTTAGAATACAGAGACTGAGTTTTCTAATCAGCAAATGTTGTTCTGTTTGGCTAGCTCGCAGTACTGCATCTAAACTCCTAAACATGCAGAGATATAGATGTTGTCTGTAAACAGAACCCGACTCTCAGATTCCCAAGGAAATCATGGTAACAGATCTCACCCTTTTATTGTCACTCTTGCATACCCAAAGTCCTAATAAAGAAAATATATAATATTGCATTTGCAACTGTTTATTGAAAAGCTCTAATCTTTGTAAGTAAAACATGAACTATGATTGTAAGAAAGATAAGACACATTATTGTAATAAGCATTATTAGAATAGTTAAAAACAAACAATTCAACCATGGTAATTGTTCATAATGTTGCTAAAGTTACTCCTGTTTATTACTAGCATCTATGCTAAAGAGAGCATATCGGGAGTATCCATCTGCTAGGCTCGGTGCATCAACAAATGCACTTCTGACTTAATATGGAGCTATCTTCCTTCTTAAGATGAAGTTTGGGGAGAGCAGTACTGCATCTTACAGCCACGTTCCGTGATGACTACGGCGGAAGTTCACCTCTCACCAACTTCAGCATCGATGTGATTTAAATAACAAAATAACAAGCTTATCATACTGAGCCAAAAGTGCCGAACAGTGTCTTAATTAGACTAAAGAAGAACAGTTGTCTCTTTACAAGCACAGAAAATAAAACAATTCCTCATGTTCTAAATTTGTGAGATCCTAGAACTGAATGTGCAGACTACAGGGCGATTACATCCATCAAACATAAATGTGGCAAGGGTCATTCTCACAATAGGAAAACGTGTGTAAACCACCATAGAAAATAAGGCTAAGTCAAACAAACAACTAAAATAGAGAATAATTGCAAACTGCATAACTAAATGAATTGTAATTTAAATTCACCTCTAACGGTGAAGTCAGATTTTAAGTTTCCTTTCTGAAAATGCTACTTTTAGAAAGTTCATGAAAAGATGGCCAGATGTCCCACTGACTACTGGACTCAATTGCGCACTACTTCAATAGATTTACTTTGTGTTTCATAAACAATACTCCTTAATCAAAAAATACTCTTAAACTTTCTTCAGCTATTTAATCATTATAGCATAAGTCATTCTAAAGGCAATTTAATCCGAACAGCATAAAATGTTCTTCTCGGCCTTTAACAATTCTACTGATAAAATAACAATTTGTTTACATATTATGCTTTTATGCAGAAAAATTCACAAGCAAAAAAACCCAATGCATTTCGGGACTTAACTAGTCCCTTCTTCAGGGGTGTGGCTTTAAAACAAAAAATCATAATAATAATCAGTGTACATTGGCGTTTCTAAGTCATTATAAATGCAGCTTGTGATCCTGAAACCTGTATTATTTGGCAGACTATCACAGTGATGTGCTCAAACATATAGAAAAGTCACAAACAACCCTATGTGATAATAAGAAATGAAGCCATGAGCCTACAAAGCAAACTACCCTCTTTTTAAAAAAATATTCATAACCAGTGTCGCAACTCAATAACACAAATGCAAGCCAGAGAACAAAGTACTCACAATTGTGAAAAATCTGTTAATAAATTCAGCCTAAAATAGCTCTGAAAGGTCTCTTGACACTGTAATAAAGAGAATATAAACATTGCTGGGTATAAATACCTGGTGACTTTTTGATCCGCTATGTACGTTGAGTGTTCTCACTTCTTTGATAAGACTATACATTTCAGACGCTTGTTCCGAGGTGTAAGCCCGAGTTGTAGCTCTATTATCAGTGATTGTAGCTATTGATTCAAATAACATGATTGAAGTGGGTGCACTGCCCAATATACAGGTTATGAGTCAGAATAAATGAATATGTGTGGGTTATGCACACCTTACTTTCAAGTTAGACCAAATTTAAAAAACAACAAGATTCTGCTTAGTGTGCTGCAACCCACACATATTCACTTTTAGAAAGTTGCCATTTTCTTCTCCCAAATATCTGTGCCTTCTACGAGTGTACTAGGTCAAGTGACTGTGAATAGCTCTGCTGCTGGGGTTTGTGTATTACTTCCAGACAGTGACACAATGGGGGTTTAGGTTATGAAATGATGGGCCATCCAGACAGGATAACTGGAAAGCGGCTATACCCAAACCCACTTCCACTATAGAGGACTTTGCCTCCTGCACACACCAAAGAACTTGACATCAGGCATGCCCTGCCTTTTGTCAACCCCAGATTGTTTGGAGTCTTGACATAGGAAGGGGAAGATATTTCCAGAACCAAATGTGGGGGAAGGACAGGGAGTACCCCACATAAAGGCTAGCATCGGGTAAAAATACTGGACCTCCAGAGTCACTCATCAGTACACTCCTCGACCTGTATAAGTTACATAGGAAGGACAGCCCTTCTGACAGAGGACTGCCCTGCTGCTTGAAGGACTGCCTTGCTATCTGAGAAGGAAGATTGGACTAGCTTGCCTTCATACCAAGCAACCCAAAGTGACTTCAAGAATAAGTTGGCTGACCTCCTGTGTGAGCTACAAGGACACATCAAGTGTAAGAGGCCTCCCGCAATTAGCCAGCTGACCTGCTACAACTAGACCTACCTGGAACTGGACCTCCCAGAGCCCTGATGCTGGCCTCTGCTGGAGTGAGTTCCTGATCCCCAAGAGGTGCCTCCCCAGTTCTCCGAGCCTTGGTTGGCATTTGAGGTTACTCCTCCTAAAAAACAGGTGAAAAGCCTGAAGTTTGGGATGCTCGCAACTGTGAATGGGCCAACTTGTGCCAAGGCTGCGACCAGTGAGGATCGCCATGTGAATCTGAGGTAAAACCTGCTCTTTGCACTAACAACAGTCTCGACGACCACCAATGCACGATCTTCTCTTTGCGTACAGTGCTTGCAGTCCATGAAGAAAACCAACGCAAAGCTTAAGCAATGACCGTCCACCATGGCCGACCTGCAGTTCATGCTACAGCGATGACCATCTATGATACTCAACCTGCTCTTTGTTGCCGGACTTGGAAGGTAACTTTTCCATGAGACTAACCCGGTCACTGCATCCGACTCACGCTCCATTGCAGTTGACCTGAAATTGGTACTTTTCCCAAGTCTAGCGTGCCCAGATGACCATGAGCGGCTCCTTGCGCTTCTCACCAACAACTTTAAATTTAAATATGTCCTTTTCAACCGATTAGATTTTTTGTTCTGGTACCATTTTATTGGTTTCAGTACATTAGCACACATGCATTTACAATGCATGCCTTTACCATGCATCAACTACTATGTATGCCATTACCACACATTGCCTTTACCACACAAACCTTTACCATACATATACTTTTACCAAGCATGCGTGTACAATTTAAGGCAATTGAAACCCCTACTTATCATATAATTATATTCCATTGGCCACCAATATCAATATACACCCTGCAGATAAGAGAGCAGGGATTTAGTTTTCCTCAGCAGGAACTTGTACATTGAGAAGGCCATACCATACGCCAACTCAACAACAGAAGATTCTACATTTCCATCAGTAAGGAGTCATATGCCAATGGCGTCACTGACATCTGGAGCAAACTCAGGGACTGTAAGGACAGGGGAATATTTGAGTGGGAGGAAAACTGTTTCTTAATAAAAGATTACCCCAAATTACTGTTACTTTATTTTATCCCTAAGGTCTACAAGAATGACCTCAAGCCCAAGGGGAGATCCATTGTGTCCTCCAGGGGTAGCATCCTGGAGAACGTATCCAAATACAGGGACTATTTTCTGAGGGAATTTGCCACAGGCAGGCCTCCTCTCCTACGTGAGAGAAACCAAAGACTTTCTGGGTCAACTAGAAGACAATTACTGGGATGATGATTACATTTTGACACTTGATAGCAATTCATTATATCCCATTATAGACCATGAAGAGGGCATCCAGGTCAGTAAACATTTTCTGTGGGCTAAATCATTGAGAAACTTACTCATACCAACATGATCCTGGAGATGATAAGACACTGCCTCTCCAATAACATTTTATTCTTCAGCGGTTGCTCATATAAACAAATCCTTGGGACTGCGATTGGAACATGTTTTGCTCCCAGTTTTGCCAACCTCTTACTTGGGCGGTAGGAAGAAGGCATTTTCAATAAACCTGATGGTTTCCCTGAATTTGAAGTGGTTGTCATAAGGTTGAGCTACATCAACGACCTGTTCATCATATGGAACGGTACAGAGTAGGAAGCCATACAGTTCGTTGACAAGCTCAATAACAATATCCACAATCTCATTCTTTCTAACACCATGAGTACGACCTCAGTAGAATATCTGGATGAGAAGATAGAGATTGCGGACAAACCAAACTGTTCCACAAATCCATTGCAGGTAATAGGCTCCTACATGCCCCCAGCACCCACCCAGAAACCCTCAAGTGGAGTATTCCCTATGGAGAGCTGCTGAGGGCAAAGCGTAACTGCAACACTGAAGAATCTTTCTTTGCTGAACAAGCCACCATGATTAACAAATACAGAGAAAAAGCCTACCCTCAGTGGGTTCTCCGTACAGTCATTGACAAAGCCAAAATTGTCAACATAGAAGAAACCCTTTTCAACAATATCCCTGTTACTGAATCTGACAGCCAGATTGAACCCAAAGTCATCAGGACATTCAATAGCAACTCAAGGGATATACACAAAATCTTGACTAAAAACTAGGGCACATTGAAAGCGATCTGATCGTAAGGCATACTATATATACAGAATAGACCCAGGGTCACATAAAGGAAGAGACGCAGCCTTAGAGATATGCTGGCCCATAGTGACATTAGGATCAAGAACCAGATCAGTGAGCGTAATCTCAATGGTTTCTTTCCATGTGGTCCCTGGAAGACCTGCAGAAAAATCACCGCTGCACAAAGACTATATGACTACAAAGCCATGACAAACTAGGACGATTCTACAGTTTCTCACCTGTAGTTCCCCCATGTGGAATACATACTTGAGTGCTCTTGTTGCCTTACATATGTAGGCAGCACCACGTAGATGGTTAGGAAGAAAGTTCTGGAACATATAGGAGCCATCAACAACAAGGACCCCAATTACCCTGTTGCAAGGTATTTCCAAGAGGTACACTATTCAGACAGCCCACTTCTCACTTTCTTTGTAATTTAACAAATTATCCACAACTTCTGGGGCGGGGATAGAACACTCAGTTCGAGAAAAAGAGAATCCAAGTACATCCTTGATCTTGAAACTAAGAGCCCTAGTGGGCCCAATATTAATTAAAGACTCAGGGTACATCTCCATGAAGAGTAATATGCCTGGTCAGATGCCTCTTCCTTCTCCTTTTCTAGTGTCAGCAACTCTGCTAAAAGGGATGATGCCATGCTAGCTTTGGTTTCTTCCACACAATGCACATTTGTCTTTTTTCTCTCCTGAGCCTACATCTCTGCCCTTACCATCTCATTAGATATCTACCAGGGTTCTAGCACGGGCAATTGGTTTCTGTCCATTTTGGCAGTTTTTAAGCATTGTGTCCTACCCTTTTCTTTGCCAACACTAGTTGGGTGACACACGCCTCACAGATAAGGATATTAGCACTTTTTCATTAATTTTTTCATAATTTATTTCATAGTTTCTGTGCACATGTGTTCTCGGCTGATTTTCTCACAATGTTCCTTTTTTGGACATTTCAGTGGACAGTCCTGCTTGTGCATAGGTTATTTGCGCCAAGTGATTGATTCGCCCACATGGGTGTGATTGGATTTGTCAACATTCTGTGTGAGTCCCATCATATTTTTTTTTTTAACAACTCTTTTTATTGACAGATCGCACAAAAAAGGCAGCTCTCCGTACCCCGGAGGGACTGCAAACAAGCATTTCTTATCATAAGCAGTGATCTATACAACATCTTAGAACAGAACCCCTGAGCCCCCGCCCAACTATTCCACCCCTTCCGCCAACACCCCTCCCCCACCCGGATCCCCCCCTGCCCCCTGGCACAATGTCATTTCGGTCCTGCAAAGAAAAGAAGAAGATTAAATACAGAAAGCAATGTATACTATGTCACCCCCAAAACCCCATCACTACAGCCCCTCGGTGTCTCTCGACAGTGCTGGCGGTTCTAGCCAATATACCTCTGTAGTCCGCCCATCGTTTCCATATTTTGTAATGTTTCTTAGGGCAGCCCCTGGCTTCAAAAACTGGCCGCTCCAACCCCATATAAAAATCAAGGCCCTTTTTCCACACCACAACCTTAGGAGCCTGGGGGTCCTTCCAGGCCTGAGCCACATCTCGCTTCGCAAACCGCAAGACCCAGCTGGAGCACATGTCTCTTATATAAATTGCCACCTACTCCTTCGAAGACGTGGAGAAGCCCCAGTTTGGGAGTACGAGGAAGGTCCCAGCCCAGCACCTCTGCTAAGCAGTCCCACACCCCGGTCCAAAATCTAGCCAAATTATCACAACTCCACACCGTATGCAGGAAAGTGCCCACCTCACGACCACATCGCAAGCATTCAGGGGATTCAATCAGTCCAGCCCGCCACAATCTCTCCCTGGTGTAGTAAGCCCTACGTAGGTACTTAAACTGGATAAAGCGCAGGCGCATGGCAATAGCCGCTCCTCTTGGGGCCTCGAGGGCTTCTCGCCAATCTTCTTCCTCTAGCCCCCCACATCCATTTCCCTGGAATCCCGCAGATTCTGCAATGAGGAGGAACAATGTGCGACCAGTGTTTGGTAGATGCGGGATATTTTCTTTTCCTCCAGGTCTCCCATGAACACTTTTGCCTCTATCGGGCTAAACTCGGGCAAGGAGTCCAGTCTCTCCAGGGTAGGTGTAATGGCATGACGGAATTGTAAATATCTAAAAAAACTGCGTCCAGGGCATGTGAAACTCCTCGCTGAGCTCTTCAAAGGATTTAAGTGATGTGCCTTTCAGAACGTGTCCCAGAGTGGAGATTCCTATTGAATCTCAGCCCCGAAAGCCCCCCAGAGACGCCAGTGCTGGCAGTCGACCATTTTGCCAGAGCGAGGTCTCCTCCGTCAGTCTACCCCACCATCCCATGCGATGCAACGCCTGCCTCCAAATCTGGAAGACCACTTGGGTAACCTTGGGCAGCCCTTTCCTCAGCCGTGCTGAGTATAAGATGGTGTGTAGCGTATCAGGTTCCATGAGGTATCTCTCCAGGGCATACGCCGGGTCCCCCCTATCCCCATACCACCATTCATTCAGAATGAGGAGGTGGGACGCCTGGTAATAAGATGGAATATCTGATGTTGCCAGCCCTCTGCAGTATGTGGACAAAAAGCAGGTGCGTAAGGCCACTCTCACAGCCCCCCCCTGCCCACAGAAACTGTCCCAGAGCCGAGTTTACTTGCCGAAACCATTGCGGCGAGATCGAATAAGGGTGATTCTGCAACTGGTACAGTAGGCGTGGAAGGGCAACCATCTTAAAGATAGCCGACCTGCCGTAGATATTAAGGGGCATGCGAGACCAAGATTTCATATCTGTCCGAACCCGGTCCCAGACCGGCACTATGTTGCGCTCCCAAGAAATAGCGGGTGAAACCGTTAAAAATACACCCAAATACTTGAGGCCCCCGGAGGCTACCTGCAGAGGCGAGGTTCACGAGCCCAGCCCTTCAGAATCCCCCAGCACCCACAGAGTGGATTTACGCGGGTTCAGGTAAAATCCTGACACTGCGCCGAATACTCTCATGATCTGCAGGACTCGAGGCCCCGACCTATTCAGATCTGTAAGGAAGAACAGGACGTCATCCGCATACAATGCAATTTTGTCTGATGGACCAGCCTCCCATTCAAAGCCCCGTAATTGTGCATCTACTCTGACACACGCGGCCAGCGGCTCCATAGCCAGAGCAAACAGATACGGCGAGAGGGGGCATCCCTGTCGAGTGCCCCGCCATATGGAGAAAGCCACCGACGTGGCCCCGGCCACCCTCACCGAGGCCGTCAATTCAGTATATAATAGCTTCAAGTAGGACATAAAGTGTGGCCCAATGTTAAGGTGTGAGAGGAGTGCAAAGAGGTAGACCCAGCTCAGGGAGTCAAAGGCCCTGTCAATGTCCGCCAAGAACAGTGCCGCCTGGGCCCCGGTGCCCCCAATCGCCTCTACCGCTACATGCGCGCGTCTGATGTTGTGTCTTGTTGCCCTATGCGGCATGAACCCGTCTTGATCCGTGTGAATCAGGTCCGTTATAAGGGGGAGGAGCCGGTTCGCGAGTGGCTTGGCCAGTATCTTGGCTTCGATATTTAGAAGGGAAATCAGGCGATACGACTCATGTCTGTCTGGGGGTCGTCTGGGCTTGCAAAACACTACAATCTCTGCATGTCTCCAATCTGCCGGCAGGAGTCCGTGCTCTCTCGCCGCCTCTAAGGCATTCTTATAGTGGAACCCTAATTGGAGATGGTATTTCTTGAAGAACTCGCTCGGAAACCCATTAGGCCCAGGGGCCTTGCCAGTATTAAGTTCCCCTAGGGCCGTACCCAGTTCCTCGGCCTACAATGGAAGCTCAAGACGCTCTCGCACGTCCTCTGGGAGTGCGTGTGATGGGAGGTGTGCAATAAATGTATCTATATCCGGCACAGATAGACACTCCTGTGGGGCATACTGGGCCGCATAGTACCGAGCGAAGCTGTCTGCCAGCTTCTTTGGGGACGAGATCGAGGCCCCAGCTTCATCTCTAAGTCCCGGCAGCACCTGCGCCCGGAACGTGTTTTGGCAGAGTCTATGCAGCATTGTGCTTGATTTGTCACCCCATTGATAGATTCTACTCCGTGTCGCCAACCATATTTGCCGGGCCTCGTCGAGCAGCAGGGATGGATAGGACTGTTGGGTCAAGAGTAACTGCCCCACCTCCCTACTTTCTCAGGCCACCCCACATCTAGTCTCCAGCAACTGCACCATTGCTGCGGCCTTCACCAACTCTTCCTTGCACTTCCTACAAGCCGCAAACACCAGGCAATGTCCACTCCACGGAGTGTGGGCTTTAGGGCTTCCCAGAGCATTGCTACATCCGTCACTGAGCCTAGGTTATCCTCCCAGTAATGAGCTATGGCCTCCCCCATATGGTTCTGGTAATCCTCCTGCTGTAAGTTCCACGCTGATAGGCGCCATCGAAATGGTTGTCTCACCCTGTCTAGAATAATATCCACCGTGACTGGATAGTGGTCAGATAGCCTCGCGGTAGGATAGACGCCGAGTCAACTCTCCCTATCGCTGCAGTGGGCACAAAGATGTAGTCAAGTCTAGAGAATGATTTAAGGACCGCCGAAACATATGTATACTCCCGACTATGTGTGTGCAGATATAGCCATGCGTCCACCCATCCCATTCCCTGCACCATATTTCTCAGTTTAGTGGGCGTGTCTGCAATTTGTCCACCCCCGGGCCTACATCGATCTACTCGACAATGCATAACATCATTCCAATCGCCCACAATCACAGCCAGTCCGGAATCTCTGCCCACACTGTAAACAGCTTCTCCACTAGTGACCACTGTAAAGGGGGCGGGCGTACACACTTCCGATCACCAGGGCTTCCGCACCAATCATCCCCCTAATAAACACATATCGGCCCTGCGGGTCAATCCACTGTGTCGAGTGGACATAGGACAGTCTATGATGGACCAAGATGGCCACCCCTCGAGACCCCCTCACAAACCCAGCATGGTAAACTTGGTCATAGCCGTATCTCTTCAGGCTAAGCGTTTTGTTGCCCAACAGATGCGTCTCCTGTAACAAGAGAATGTCCGCTCTCTCCCTTTTCCCCAACCTCAAGACTGCGCCTCTCTTAATTTTATCCAGCATCCCCCGTACATTCCAGATCAACACTCGTATAGAGGCATTAGTAGCCTGCAGCCCGAGACTCTCAACCGCCATCCAATCGCAAGCACATCACTGGGCTTAACAACGGGCATAGTGGACATTTACACAGCAAGAATGAAGTTCTCAATGGCACAGTGCCGAGCAACCCCTTCCCCCCCCAACTCCCAGCCCGCCCCCTTCCATTCCCTCTAACTCCAGGTCCCATGCCACCCCCCCAACTCCCCCTCAACTCCCTAGCCTCCCCCCATACCTCAGCAACGTTGAAGTATCTGTCCCGGCATAGGTTATCGCCGACCCCTAACGGGAGGCCGGAGACCATCTACCCCAATGGATCCCTATGAACTGCCCATCCAATCCCCAACCTGCCCACCCTTAAGGAATGACCTCCTCTGAACTCGGGAAGTGCGTCCGCCCTCCATTCTGTCCCCCCCTCACACATCCCATATCAGCAAGCCCATAGCCGTCTAATCAAGTCCAGTGACGAGTCTCGAAGTCTTCGTCAGTCCTCAGCCTGGAATCTCATGACTTCCCACGCCTCTCAAATGTATCTGTGCGCCCAAATGTTATCAGTACAAATCGAGGCTTCAATGATCCGACATATGAGTGTCAGGTGCATCAACTGTTTCCACTACATCCTCCTTGGAGGGAGATTGTTTCTTAGGTCGGGATCTCCAGTTGCTCCTGCTTCGTGATCGTCGGGGGGTCCGCAGCGGCGCCGCCACGGAGGATGAATCAGAGTCTCGACCTGGCGGAGTGTGCACCCTGATTCGGACTGTTTCATCGATCCAAGTGAACACCTCCTCTGGAGTGGTAAAGAAGAGGGTACGGGACTGAAATTCCACAATTACCAGGCGGGCCGGGTAAAGCAATGCGTAAGGGATCTTAAGGTCTCGCAAGCGTGCCTTGGCCTCTGTAAAGGATTGCCGTTGTTGCTGCACCAGCCTAGTGTAGTCCGGGAATATCAGGATTGTCTGATTGTCGAACATAAGGGGCTCCTTTGCTCGCACTTGTCGCAGGATAGTGTCCCGGTCGTGGTAATTTAGCAGCTTGGCTATCACCGGTCGGGGGCGAGCGCCAACAGGTGGCTTCTTGATAAGCGCTCTATGTGCTCGTTCAATTACAAAGCAGCGTGAGAGGGAGTCCGGCGGGAGCCATCCCTCCAGCCACTGAGTCAGGAATGTCTCCATGTTGCCCTTCTCGCAGCCCTCCGGAAAACCAACAAATCTCAGGTTGTTCCGCCGAGCCCGTCCTTCCACGTCCTCCACCCTGAGTGCTAGGCCCCTCTGAATCCCCTCCATGCTAGCCACCTTCTTCTTCAAGATCACCACATCATCCTCCACTCCCGATATCCTGGTCTCAGCTTCTGTTATACGGGCCACGGCATTCCGCAGGTCCTGGCGTAGTAGGGTAACGTCCGCCCTAACCGCCCCAATCTTCGCATACAGCATATCCCTAGATTGCATAATTGCTGCCATGAGAGCTCCATTGTCCGGCCCGGCGGCTGCTGGCTACCCGAGGCCCCCGCACCCCCACTTGGGCCTGTGAACTTGTCTATGGTCCCCTGTTTCGAGGCTCCTCCACCACTCCCGCCTCTGGTCATGTTTGATCGCGGCTGGGGTCCCTACTCCGGGTCCTGCTGTGCGTGTCCCCAGGTTCTTGTTACAGCACTACAGGGGGGGGGCCACCTCCCCAAAGCTTCACTCAGTCTCCAAGGCCCAGTGGGCCTGCCAGCTGCACCGCCAATGCTGCACTCAGCGTCTCACCATCCCGCTTTATAGCTCTAGTCCTCAGCTGCGATCGCCCACGGTGCCACTCCGGTCTCCTCCCAGCGTTGTCCACAGGTGCAGCTCCAACTCGGGGCCCGCCCCGGGGACCGTCCAACGGTCCTGTCCACCCACAACAGTCCGCGGTCCGGGCCCACACTTCACCGCCCCTCGTGGCCCCGGACCCGGGCCCTCTCCACCTGAGCCCTTCCGCAGTCCACCTGGAAATCCCCAGCGCAGGCCCACGTCCCCCGCAGGTCCCCCGACGGGCAGATTCCTCCGTCACGCACAGGGCCAATGGTGAGCAGGGCAGATAACCGCCCGGGTCCCGGAGCGTGCTGCACCTCAATAGTCCGTCCTCACGGCGCAGGGCCCCAGTCCATGCACCTCATTCAATGTAGGCCCACAGCCACTCCGACCCTCCACACTACGCCCCCGCGGCCTGAGCTAGCCGCCGAGAAATCCAGCGGCGGCCCCGACAAGCCGCCGCACCACCAGGGCCCGCAGAGCACTCCCGGGGGAACACACCTCCTCACCTCCACCCCACAGGGGCAGGCATCGTCAAGGAATGTCGCCGCAGAGACCGGCGAGCGGATCACCGCAACTCCAGTCCCCGGCTCTAACTCGTCGCGTAGGCCTCCCTGTGACGCGTGTCCCCAGGGCCGTCAGATGGCCACGGCCCCTGCCTCCAATACACGCACAGTGGGGTCGAGGGCCCCAGTATAGCCACCGGGGCGCCGCGCGGGACCACCCGGCTCCAGCACTGCCCGCCCTTCCGGTCCAGTGCTCTCCGGCAGCCGCCGCCGGGCCTCACGAAACTCGAGGTCCCGGCTGCGCGGCGCGATGTAGGCCTCTCCGCTTCGGAACTCGTGTACCGGCCTTCCAAGCACTGCGGTGCCCCAAAATCACCTGCCAGGCTCGCCGCTTATTTCCGCTGCCAGATCGCCCCACTAGGTTAGTGCTGGGTTGGAGAGGGACAGGATTAATCCGCGGATCAATTATCGGCGGGACGTAGCTCGTCTAGTCTGCGTCCGCCATGCTGGCTTCCTTGGCCACGCCTCCCCATCATGTTTTAAGCCCACAAGGACACTGTGTTGGTATATGCATAATGTTTTGACCATCAAGAGGCCATCACATTTCTAGCCCACTGGGGCATCATTTTTGTCAGCATGTTGTTTTGATCATCACTAGGCTCCCCACAGGGTAGCTAGCAGCAGAGCAGGACACACTCTAGTTTTTTCCCAGGAAATCCCTGCTTGTTTACACTTCTTAAGCATTTTAGCACTGAGGGCCCCTGCCTATTATCATTGTCTGCCCACCATGGGGCACACCAAGATTTTTGTTGTTGATATCATGCATTTATTATCTGTGTTCTTGTACCCTTCTGTACATTTCATGTAATTCTCTGCAACCTCTGTGGGTACAGTAGAGTAGTAATCTCTTTACGAGAGACTGACACTTCACCAGTCGAACATGACTGCTGCACGTTTTGGCGATGATATGATGGCACTTTCTCAACCTCCCCGGGTGTGGCAGGGCAGTTGGTACATGAGGCACTTGCCTTGACTATCCACATTCAACCCACCGGGGACACAATGCCTGCCAACTTGGGACATATGCACATAGTGTTTTGGAAAGAATAACATTGTTTTCCACAGGTTCTGTATATGTCACCCACATTGGGTGGTAATATTTATGATTAATTTTCACTATCTATGGAGTGCAGTTGCACAAGCCTTTTTCTGTAATTACACATGTACTATAATTTCTTGATACCATTGTATGCAATCTGCAGAATTCTCACTGTCAGTATATCTTGTTGTATGTGTCAGTCCATCAGGGCCGCTGCATTTCCTGACATATTTTCACACAACGCCCTTTGTTTATGTTTTGTAATGAGTGTATTTCATTTGCAGCCCTTCTGGGTGTATACCTTGTGATCAAGACAGCATGATGGTTGAAAACCTTATGAGAATTATGAATAAAGGAACTTTACTGACACCATGACTGTATAATGAGCATGGGGCTACAGTTTGCGATTTTGCTTATGATTTGCATCATCATTATGCACCACCCCTCAAGGGACCTGGGTCCCCGAAGGAGCCTTCTTATTATATATATCTATATTTATATACCCACTGGAGGGTTTTATTTGGACTCAATTACTAAACCACAAATTCCTGCATGCTTCAGGAACACATCAACGAGGATGTCCACCAGGGGGCCACAATTATTCAAAATGCAATTGTTCCTCGTGGTTTGTAATTGGTCCCTGCTGCCAAGGCTTACCTGTAAAAAAGTTCAGGGATGAATGAAATGCGTTGAACTGCCTGTAGCTGTTCATTAAATATTTAAATTGCCAGTGTTGCGAGTGCAGCTTTTGTCTTTCCGAAGGGGGAGAAGTTGTGTGAATATATATATATATATCTACGGGGATATAGATACACACATATGGAAATATATTTATAGTTGTGTGTGTGTGAACCGCAAAACCCCCTGTTTTGTACCTTACCACCCAATTTCCTTAGTCCACTTAAACCCTAAAAATGCCTTGAACTGCAATTATCCTTACCCACATCTAAAAGCCCTAAAATCTCCCTTTTCACCCAATTCCCTTACCTACAACTAAACCCTAAAATCTACCTTACCACCCTATTACTTTACCCATCCATAAACCCTGAATCAGCCTTACCACTCAATTCCCCTACCCACTCCTAAACCCTAAAATCTAGCTTAACACCCAACTCCCTTACCCACCCCTAAACAAAAACAAAAACATACCACCTTATTCCCTTAGCCACCCCTAAAGCCCGTAAATCCCTTTACTACCCAATTCCCATAGCTACCCCTAAAACATAAAAACACCCTTACTACCCAATTCCCTTACCTACCCCTAAACCATAAAAAGACATATATATAAGTATATGTGTGTGTGTGTGTGTGTACACATATATATATATATATTCACTGAAAAAAACCATAGGTTTTACGGACGTTATAGTTAGGAATTAGCATTTAAAAAACCTTAGAAATTCACAGAAAAAAAACATAGGTTTCAGGGACGTTATAGTTAGTTGGACATTTGACTCATATAAAACCAGAGAAATTCACCAGTTATAGTTAGTTGAGCTAACTATAACTCGCACCCCCGCAATGCATTGCTGATGACGACACATATTACATCACTCATGACATGGTCAGTGACATCACTGATGACATCACGGATGACATCTCAAATGACATCACTGATGACATCATCCACTGAATGTGTGTTTCTGTAAAGTTTAAATACTTTTCATATATATCTATGCCAAGGTGTATTGAAGAATGAGTGGATTTACAAGTGCCTGAATGGATTCATTAGTAGGTGTATGACTGACTGTATAAGTGAGTGATTAAACGTGTATTACTGAATGCATGGGTTAGTGACTAAACTGTGTGAACGTCTGTACTAGTCTCTCAGTTGTGTTTAAACGGCTGCATGGGTTGGTGAGTAGCTACATGAGTGTCTATATAGGTTATTGATTTGTTGTCTGAGTATCTGTATGGGTACCTGAGTGTCTGTGTGGGTGGGTGGGTGGGGGTGTGTGTGACTCTGCATAGATGTCTGAGTGGTTGATTCCCTAGTTGCATGGATTCAAAAGTGCATCTGTAAAGGGCTGCATGGGTGACTTAGTGTGGGTATGGGTGTGTTGGTGAATGAATGAAGGCAGTATATGTCAGTGTTGAAGTATATAAATGAGTATACATGAGACTAAGCTATTTGAAGAGTGGGTGTATAAATCACTGTCTGCTTGTATCAGTGATTGTATAAGACACTAAGTATGTAGCATCTGCATAAATAAATGATGTGGTGTGTGAATAAATAACTCACTTGGTGTATGTAATTGTATACATGAGTAAATGAGTATGTAATTCATTATTTCCATGACTGACTAGGTGTGTGACTAACTCTGTGGATGACTGGTAGAGTGTGGCTGTATGTTGAGGTGTATCAGTACATATTGTAGTGTAGTTCCTATTATCCCAATAGGCTCTGCGCATTGGAATAATACCTTCAATAGTATAGGCCTAGACCAGACGTTAACTAGGTCTACTACTGTCGATATTAGACTTAAAGTTTTGGGTTTGCCAGCTAGCTCAGAGTTCACTAGAAACTTTCTCGAATAGGCAAGGAGGAGTTGAACCTCCCTGGATAGACAAGAAGGGATTTAGTTTCTGACAACCATAGAACATGACAACTTTGCTCTCCCCTAATCAAGAGTGTATCTCGAGAGTCGTGTGAACAAAAGGCAATTTATTTTACTCAGTCAGTACGTGCATTCTTAGTCTCATCAGATTGTAGAGAAAAGGAAGAGACGGGCGTGTTCAATAAAAGATGTTATTTATTGATCAGTCTCTTTTCTCATACAAGAGAAATGGATCGATATTATTGCAATACTTATAGTTAAGTAAAGTGCATACATTAAAAGCAGAAGTATAAAATAATACTGTAAAAACATTGATAAGGTTTCTAAGCCAAATGAAGGTTTAAAATGAATAAAATATATTACATACACATATACATTTGACTAATCGTACTCAACTGGTGTTTCTAGCTACGCCTACCCCGTGTACCTGACCTAAGCCTAATACGTGGGCGGGAATAGAAAGTTACAGTTTAAGTTAAGTTTGTTTTTGCCAAGTGACTGACTAAAGAATTCTCTGCGAGGGGTTATTCAGTTCTGTACCTGAAATCTTAGGATGAATGAGGGATGGTATCTCTCGTCTCTGGTCTCGATATTCCAGGCTGCCTGCGAGGGCTACCCGGAAGCGCCGGAGCTGGATTTCTCGGCAGGAGAAATAGGCAGCTGCTCGTTCTCAGCGCGTCAGGAAGGCGGGGCTGCGCCAGCGGGGTCTGCTCTGCTCTGGGCTTCGGCAAGTCTGGCTGCTCCGTCCTCGTCACCACCGCGTGTCTTTGCATAGGGCAATATCGGTAATATTTATACCTTTAAGGTGCCGAGATTGACGTAAGGATGGACATAGATACGTCAATAAGGATGTCATACGACCAGGTCGTTAGCACATTCTTTTGCTGAAGTTCTCGGTGAAATCAAAACAATGGCCGCAGGGTTTTTCCCAGGTTGTCATAGGTTTGATTTGTTTTGAGAACTCCGTATGCCTTATCAGGGGCTGGAGGAATATCGCTTGTCTAATTAGACGGCAAGCGGTATGACCTAATCAGATAACACGTTCCTGTGCCGTAGTGTGGCTTTATCAGATAACGGTTCCTGCATCATGGGGGTTTTCTGCCTCATGGGATGGCTGCTAGTTAACTTGTTAGTTTGCTAACCAGAATAGGGTCAGGAATAGGGGGGTCGATACAGAACCTATAGGAATACATCACACCCACTCCACGCTAACTATGGACATATTTACTAATCTATGCATAGTAAAACATACTATAGAGTATTGTGTATACCTTACCACCCCAAAATACATAAATGCATTTTGAAATTATCAAATATACGGAAAAAATGCAGTCATATGTATAGTATGCACTCAAGCTGTAGAATAATGCTAAAGTAATCACGCATTTGTATACATTATTGCTATTTAGTATATGAAAATTTACACATGAAACGGCTCTTAATACAGAAAAAAAGTTCGAGACCATTTCCTCACAGAATAAAATATTTATGAACATACCAGCGGGCAGCTAATGTCTATAAGCTATCTAAAATTAGAAATTTTAGTTCTCTAAGAATAGTTCTTACTTTAAGCAGAAGATAGTGTCCCGAAAAATCTGCAAAAATATTTTGGGGCTGCTGAAAAAATTGCTGTCCGTGAACTGGAGGGAAAATTGTTCATAGTATTTTGCTTTTCTAGTTGAAGGCCAAATTCAGGGAACGCCGTGTACGAGTTTGCTCAAAAGTCTCTATTTCTGCTCTGGTGAGAACATCATATCATTTAGACTCTCGAAAAAAGTTGTCAACAGCTTCCTGGGAGAGTTCCACTAACTCGGAAATAGGTGTAACCATGCATTCATGCGCATGATTGTCTCCATTGACATTCTGATTTGAATTGCTGACAGAAGGTCGTACCTGATCGATGCTGCTTTCATCTTGAACTTCACTACCCCTTAATCGTAGTGGTGAAGCTTCCACGAATGCCGTCATCAGGATTGGTAGCCTTTGAGGGCAGCACAAAGCATGAGCCTTTGTTGGACTCAACAATGTTTCTGCATCCATTGGCGTATCCGATTGTAGCGTCAGACAGGTGTCTAACACGCATTCTTCTCCGCATAGCAGGCACCTTAATACAGGTAAAACGCATCGTTGCCACATCGGTCGAAATGATAGAAACCAAGTCATGTTCAGGTCTCTAAGCCGGGATAGTCCCAGGATTTTTGATATCCCGTCCCGGTATCCAATGGCTAGGATTGTTTCTTCCCTTGTCGCAGGTGTTTTGTCTGTGACATGGTTTGCCATAACGAAATATAAGGACTAGGAATAGGATTCCTGCAATCAGTCCTAAAATGAGGGGAAGACCGCCAAAAATCGAATCGACGAAATCTGGAAAAATACCCAGTATGGCTTTGAATGGTGTTAATGCCATCGAAAATACTGTCTTAAATACCTTTGAGACTCCACTGGTATCAGAAATATTTAAGATTTCATTCAGGATTTCTGCGAAATGTATGGGGGAATTAGTTGATAACAATGAATGTATCTCTGCAGTCGTCCTTGCGACTTGGAGATCATATGTTTCTTTTGATGACGTGAGCCTTGTCGGCGTCTGAAGAAGCACTGTTTTCATTCTGCTTAAAGTATCTATTCGAATAGAAGTAATTTTCAAGTTGGGCCATGCCCTTGCCTCCCTGTCTGGAAAGGAGCTGGGGAACAATGAGTGTCCACAGCACTTGACCTTCGCAGTCGTAGTTACGAGATAAGGAGTCCCGGGCATAAGACTACAACATCTGCGGTCTACAATTAGAATGTAACTCCCATTATAGAGTCTTTGAAAGAATGGTTCTATCTCTGTTGCAGGTGCGCCTTGCTGGTGACATGAAAGGTTATTTGAGTTCCCTTCACAGGCTCCATGCAAACTAATTCCGTTACACAGAAGTGTACCGCTCAGTGACATCGCACAATTATTGCCACTAAGAAACACTTTCTGTCCTTTATTACTGACACATGCATGTGAATAGGTCAAGTTCCATGTTGTTTTAATGTACCCTTTTCCTAATTTTTCATACATGCCAGCCTGTATATATTTTTGGCAGTATTGAAACCTGAAGGTTGATATAGGAATATTAATTATCCCATGTATTATCCATTCACTGACAGGTCGTTCTGACATTGTCACTGGTAATCTCTCAAGTTTCTCAATGCTCAGGATTGTATAATCAGCCCCCTTCTGTGCCATACTGATTTGTCTATCAGTAAGGTTAAAGATATAGAATAGTGACGTTGTATTGATTAGACGCCAAGGCACATAGCCTGAACGCAGATTTTGTAACGTCCAGCCAAGCTGTACAATAGAACGCAATTGAGACTGACCGTGTTGTAACAACAGTAAGTCTTGCGATAATAAGTCGATTGCTGAAGACACAATGCTGTCCAAAGAAAAAATTCTGGAGGACAGAGTCATGAACCCATTGTCCACTACAGAAAGTGATTTTTCCAAATTAATACGGTCAATTTCCCGTATCCTTTCTGCTGTCTCAATTTGAGTAACCTTCCAGGCCTCATTGTATGCTGCATATACAGAGGCTGCTATGAAACGCTTTTGACGCTGTTTGCGTGGTCCCATAGTGAAATCACGCAAGCCAGCACCATCAGTAAGTAAAGTTAGGTGTTGCTTAATTTCTGCCAGTGTGGAAGTTTGTAGCCATTGAAGGCATAATTTGCCCACACTGTAGGTGGTTATTATTCCTGGGTGTTGTCTTTGAGGATATCTAGGGTCTGGCCTGGTCATTTTGAACCCCTGTGTTTTGTTCAGGAATCTGTCTTGACAGTTATTAGTATCTGTGGGCCAGATCAACCACTGTTTCCAATCTGGATGTGTTCTGTTTTGGTTTAATACATAATTTACGTCTATCTCTTCATCTGTAGAGCTATTGCTGTTCATTGTTGGTTTTGGAATAGACGGTTTATTTAAGTCTTTGATTTTGGCTAAGCCTAGACAGGTAGTTTGTTGAACAGTGTCATTTAAAAATATAATTTGTTCTGGGATCATGCAGGCTCTAAACAAAGATTCTATACCCTGTACTTGCCATTCCTTTGTGCCCCAAACACTTTTCAATTCAACATTTTTGTCCCAATAATCAAAACCAAAAGTATTCATTTGTTCAAAGAATGAGTCTGAATATATCAATTTTGTGTTTGTTATCATGGACTTCGTCCCTGTCTTGTTTGACAATTTAAAATAAAATGTTTCAGCATTACTTATGTTAAAACCTGAAAAATATGAATATTTGTCGTAAACGGTTCTTGAGCTTCCTTTTGGAGGGGTTGCACAATGTTCCCATTGATTATAATTTAAAACATTTCTAGGTTGTGCAGATCTATGTAAAAAATGGTTACCATAGTGGTTGTAGCAATACATACTATCATAATTTGTAGAACCCTGCAAATAATCATGTTTGGTAAATTTAGCAGACATTACTAAGTCAGACATCATATTATTAATGCTTTCGAAGTCCCAATCATCAGCAAATGAGCTTGGTTTTACAAAGTCACTCAATGAGATCTTAATTTGGTGTGGGTATTTCAGGATTTCAACCGGACCATAGATTTCGTAGTCAGTGTTGTCCCATGCTACCCCACCCGGTATAGGATTGGCTGTGAAGTTGACTGAAGAAAGTTCTCTTTTCTCGACGTGTGAAGATGTGTGTGGTTTGAGGATCAAGTTGATTTTCTGACTTGCTGTGTCCATTTTAGCATATTTTCCCTCAATGAAGCGTCCCAAAGTTAGTACCATGATGAGCCAAAGTATGAGGATAAATGCACCAAAACCCACCCAAAATTCGATCCATGGAGAAATTAGATATGTTTCTTTCAGTTGTTTCAAAAGTTCTTTAGCTTTATCTTTAAAGGTTTTTGATGATGGCTGTGTCTTTGATTCACTGAAGCCTTCAGAGGAATCATCGAAGTTTATGAAGTAGCCGGATGCAGTTCTGTCAATCGTTCCAATTGCTTCAGGATTAATGTTCCTTGCATTATCATTTGGTACTTCATTATAGATTGGTGTGTCTCTGCTAAATGTTTTTATTTGGGTTTTCAGAGGTCTAAGTTCCATTGCATTGTTGCATAGTCCTTGTTGTTCTTCTGTAGGCGTTTCAAATGTGATTAGCCTCTTTGTTAGGACCTCTGTACTGGTAGCAAACCTTGGTGTTCTGCTACTTATGGGGAGTCCACTTGGCCTACTATTTGTTATCGGCCACATGATTGTGGTTTTACCAGGTCGAGGGATACAACTCGGTTCTCCTTTTTACCAGCAAGTGGCGGTAGTACAACTGATCTTGTCCCGTTGACAGACAAGACAGGAACTGTTTTTCTGTAAGAAGGCCCAAATTCCTTCTTTACCGCAATCTTTTCTCTGACTAGATCCCCGACTTTTGGAATCCAGACAGGTCTTGCTGGGACAGGTGGTGGTTCTTCAGTGGTTGTTGGCTGCTGTTTCAACTTTATGTTGCTCAGGTCTTTTCTTGTTTCGTTTAAGTCCTGTAAAATAGCCAAACGGTCTTTGATATCAAAGCTTTTTTCCTTCACCACTGAAGTTTGACTGTCAAGGTCAGAGATTAACATCCTAGTTCCAAATAATAATTCGTACGGACTGAATCCCTTCAGAGAATTTCTTGGCAAGTTATTTAGACTACGTTGGACACTTATTAGATGTTTGACCCACCCAGCTCCCGAACCTAATACCTTTGCCGTTATAGATTGCTTTATGTCACGGTTTTTTCTTTCAACAATTCCGTTCCCCTCAGGGTGAAATGGACAAGAGTACCGCAATGTAACGCCCATGCTGACCATGGCCTCCTTATAAGCTCTAGAGCTAAAAGCAGGACCGTGGTCCGAATGCAGCATGCCAATTGCGTATGTGCCGATAAAGACTCGCAAATCTTTTATAACAGTTCTGGCGTCAGCCGTTCACTGGGGCCACATCCATATGAATCTCGTGCATGAGTCCACTGCAACCAAGATATATTTATAGTTACCATCCCTTTGTAAGGGACCACAGTGGTCTAGGTAAACACAGGCTAATGGTTTATCCGAGATTAGAAGGGGCGTCTGCGCTGGACGTCTCAACGTTGATACTTTCATTTTTTGACATATTTCACATTCTAAAACATAATTCCTTGTTTGTCTTCTCATTTGTGGCCACCAGTATCTCTGTTTTAATAATGATACTGTGGCTGAGACGCCAGCATGTATAGAAGCAAGCCCTTCGTGTGCCGCTATTATCAGTCCTAACCTATGTTCCCTGTTTGGAATTGCCCTATCCCCCACTCCAGGGATTCGAGCAAAAGGAACATTGTTTGCATCAGTTATGTATGAGTATTTTACAGGAAAGCCTTTCGGGAGTGTTTCTATCGAATCCTTTTCTGTAGCGCTGACAGCCTGTAATATTTCGCTGTCTATTTTTGTTTTTGACCGGGTGATGGCAGCTACGGAAGCCGTTTGCACGGCTGCCTTCGCGGCCTCATCAGCCAATGAATTCCCTGCAACGTGAACGCCATCACGTTGATGACTCAGCGTATGTATCACGTGAGTCTTTGGTAGTTCTTTTTGTAATAGAACTATTTGTTCCCAAAGCAGTTTCTGCTTTATTGTTGCATCTGTGTCATCTTTGTAACCGTTTTGAATCCATGTCTGCAAATCGTTGTTATATGATTTGACGCAGTAATATGAATCGGACACTATAAGTGTCGGGAATTCGCGATCCGCCATTTTCAATGCTATTATTTCAGTCTGTTGTTCTGAATTAGTTTCTACTGAGTGTGTTTTTGTTAATAGAGGTTTTAGTTTACCTCCGCGCCACACTTCTTTTGTAATCTCACATGTCGGGTTGTATGCTTGTTCTCCCCAAACGGAGGGTTGAGCATGTCCGTCTGTATAGATTACACAAGCGTATTGTCGTAAGGGCAGAATGTCGATTGGCAGAGGGAATGTTCTTTCATATTCTAGATTTTTTAGTTCCTCTAGTTCTGGATCAAAGTAGTAGTATACTTTGTCCGTTGTAATGGAATTCACCCATTGTATCCATTCCGGATTCAATGTTGTTGTTGGTAAATTACATGGTGTTTTTAATGCCTCAAAGGCTGATTCTGCTGTTCTGACTGTGATGTGTCTACCGTCCGCTTGATCTTTTTCTCTAGCTATTGCGGTTTGAACTGCATGAACAATTTTTTCTTTAATGCTGAATCTCTGTTCAGCTTCTGTGTACAAGTGTGATTTGAATGCAATTGGTACCTTTTCTCCCTCATTAGAGGTCAGGTATGTGAATCCGCATCTCCCTGGGATGACTCGAATCACAAGATTGCGTGTGTTATCACGTGTTTCTAATTTTGTTTTAATTAACATGTCTGTTTTGTAAGGATCTCAACATTTCTGTGTGTATTTGAGTCCAATTGGTTCTTTTAAAATCTGGTTTTATTAGATCATAAAGGGGTTTGACCCTTTCTGCGTAATTTGCAATGTATGTTCTTCCGAAATTTAGGAAGCCTAGAATTGACTGTAGGTTTTTTAGTGTTCTAGGTGCTTGGAGTACGGCACATTTCTCTAGAAAATTGTCAGCCAGGCTTTTGCCTTCACTTGATAATTCATATCCTAAGAACAGGACTGTCAGATGGGCGATTCTGGATGTTTTATAGTTGAATTTGTAACCCTCTGCTGCGAACCCAAGTATTATGGTGTTCACTCTCTTCAAGTGAGTCTCCAAGTCATCATCTGTTAAGTATATGTCGTCGACATACGATAATGCTTCGTCATCATATGTTTGTAGTAATTCTGTTACTCTCGCTGAGAATACTCCCGGGCTGTTCTTGTACCCCTGGGCTAACCGACAGAATTGTTTTTGAGTGCCATTTATTGAGAATGCAGACAAATATCTGCTCTCTGGTGCTATGTTTTGACAAAAGAATCCATTAGAGATGTCTAATGTTGTTTTGTATTTTTTGCGCACTATGTTATTCATTAGTGCAGCACTGTGCGAGTTTTGCACTGCAAATGTTTTGCAACATGAGTTAAGGTGTCGGTAATCCAAAACTAGATGATATGAATTGTCTGGTTTGGAGACCGGAAACAAAGGGTTGTTCATTTGTGAGGTGCAAGTTTCAATCACCCCCTGGTATTCTAGCTGATCTAGAATTTCTTTTACCTGTTTTTTAGCTTCTTGCTTAATTGGGTACTGTCTCTGTGCAGTAGGTTGTGATTTTAACTGGATTTTGTGAGGAGGAGAGTCCTCATCCCATCCTACGTGATTTTTATATAAAGCAGGAGCTAGAGCTACTGCCCACTTTCTAGCAAGTGTATATTTTTTATGAATTGGGATGTGATTTGAGAAGGCAGGCATAATTATTTCTTCGCCATGAGGGCAATCCCTGACAAACTCTGGTGGCCAGTCTTTTTCAGCTAGAAGGATGTCATAGCCCTTGGAGAGATTATCCCAAAATAGTCCCCTTATTTTTCTAGTCTTATCCCCTTCTATACGTAATGTTATTTCATATATTTTGTGAGGTTTGCTAACTCTGGTGTCTGCAGTTTCCACTTGAAGATATTCATTCGTGTCCACTGTCTCCAGATGATTCATAAGGACTTTGCGAGCTATGCTCACTTCTGCTGCGCTGTCTAGCATTGTCTGAGCCCATTCTCCGTTTTTCAGTTGTGTCCTCAGTATTCTCGGCATTGTTAACTATCTTGATACTGGCACCTTCTTTTTTGGAAATTGTAATTTATTTTTTAGCTGAGCAGGTTCCTTGTCTTTGGACTTGGCGTGCTCTTCTCTTTGTTCTGATCGTCCTCTTCTTTCCGATTTCTGCGAGGAAGTCTGAAAAGATTGAGAGGGACGTGTATCAATGTCTTGATATCTATCAGGCTTTTTTATATTATCCCTATTTCTAAGGTTATATTTTTTCCCAGAGGGGTCACTCTGGGGTGACCTGTGTCTTTGGTTCGGAGATTTTTCTCTTCGCCTAGGAGACCTTCCTCTGGACTGGAATTTCTTTTCTTTAGGATTGGATTGTTTGTTTTCATCCCAGCTCTTTTTTTGTGATGTTGAATTATTATTAAAAAATATTTTTTCAGGACTTTCAATCAGTTGTGGTTTTACTGGTATTCCACCTAAACTATCTCTACCTAGTTCCTCATAGGATTTTTCTATGATTCTGGCAATTTCAGCTGGTTGGTCTGCTATATCTGTCTCTTTTAACCTCTGGCGGATCGCCACGTTTGCTGCTTCTCCCTTTATGTTGGCTAATAATATAGCCGAGACCTGCTTGAAGTCTTTTAGTAATTTCATACCAAGAGTTAAAGCGGGTTCTGGACCATATTCGTCTTGAATTTGTTTTAGCACATCTGGTATTACCGAAATGGATGGAACACTGTGCGTTTTTGTGTAGATGGAAGCAAAGACTGTACCCCAAGTGTCACAGTCCTCAATGTGTGGTGCGATTCCCATTGGAAGACAGATAGTCAGAATCCTGTGTTTTTCTAACGGGGTGGTGTCTGGAAACACCGCCTCTATTTGGGTGCTTTTCTGTGCTAGCCAGAATGGTATTTGTTCCCGTTTAGCCGGTACTTTACCTAGGCAGGACTGTATGTTCTGTGATGTAATTTTATTTGTGTTCCCCTGGTGAGGGGTCAGCTGTGGAATTTTAATTGCTGGCTGAATTGTTGAAGTCCGCATCACATATTGGACTAATTGTCTATGTATTTTTATTAATTGTTTTAGTTGTACTAAAAGATCCGCTGCAGACATCCCATTGATGTCTGGATGTGGTGTGTATCCGGCTAGGACCGGCCACGTTGCTCCTGGTCTACCTAATGGACCGAGCCTTGTGATGTGATTATTGTGTTTTAGGGCGCCATTAAATAAGAGCAAATGCTCTTGAAATTTAAGTGGTACTTCCACCTCCTCGAAAGGAGTGTACATTTCAGGAGGTTCCTCTATTTTGTAATAGTGGAAGTACTTTGTTACAGCATTTGCTGCTGGAAAGTTTATCCATGAATAGTATACCTCTGTCTGCCGATATTCGTGTGCCTCAATTACGAATATGACTGTGCCACCTCTAGGTGTCAGTCCATTTTCTATAAGTTTTAAGGTTATAGATTTCCTTTTGATGACCGGGATGAGTATTATACCCGGGTCTGCTTCCTGCATAGAAGTATCAGCTTCTGCGAGTTCAGTTGCTATTCTAACTGTCTCTCTTTCATCATCACTGTCTACCATTTTACCGACAGGAAGGTTATTTTGTTTGTTTGCAGATCAGGTTTCTTATGGAAACAAAGATTAGATGCACAATATTTTGGAACGGTTTATCCTTCAACGTTGACTAAACCAAGAACCATACATAGGAGTTTCCTCCTGCGAGGTTTTGGAGGATATTACCTTTCACCCACTCCAGACGTCTTTGGAGTATTATGGGAAAAAGGGGTCTGAGTGAGAAAGCACGACTGAGTTACTCTAAATGTCTTACGTTAGTTTTATCGCCCTTCCAAACGAGTTGGGCGCCATGTAGTGTAGTTCCTATTATCCCAATAGGCTCTGCGCATTGGAATAATACCTTCAATAGTATAGGCCTAGACCAGACGTTAACTAGGTCTACTACTGTCGATATTAGACTTAAAGTTTTGGGTTTGCCAGCTAGCTCAGAGTTCACTAGAAACTTTCTCGAATAGGCAAGGAGGAGTTGAACCTCCCTGGATAGACAAGAAGGGATTTAGTTTCTGACAACCATAGAACATGACAACTTTGCTCTCCCCTAATCAAGAGTGTATCTCGAGAGTCGTGTGAACAAAAGGCAATTTATTTTACTCAGTCAGTACGTGCATTCTTAGTCTCATCAGATTGTAGAGAAAAGGAAGAGACGGGCGTGTTCAATAAAAGATGTTATTTATTGATCAGTCTCTTTTCTCATACAAGAGAAATGGATCGATATTATTGCAATACTTATAGTTAAGTAAAGTGCATACATTAAAAGCAGAAGTATAAAATAATACTGTAAAAACATTGATATGGTTTCTAAGCCATATGAAGGTTTAAAATGAATAAAATATATTACATACACATATACATTTGACTAATCGTACTCAACTGGTGTTTCTAGCTACGCCTACCCCGTGTACCTGACCTAAGCCTAATACGTGGGCGGGAATAGAAAGTTACAGTTTAAGTTAAGTTTGTTTTTGCCAAGTGACTGACTAAAGAATTCTCTGCGAGGGGTTATTCAGTTCTGTACCTGGAATCTTAGGATGAATGAGGGATGGTATCTCTCGTCTCTGGTCTCGATATTCCAGGCTGCCTGCGAGGGCTACCCGGAAGCGCCGGAGCTGGATTTCTCTGCAGGAGAAATAGGCAGCTGCTCGTTCTCAGCGCGTCAGGAAGGCGGGGCTGCGCCAGCGGGGTCTGCTCTGCTCTGGGCTTCGGCAAGTCTGGCTGCTCCGTCCTCGTCACCACCGCGTGTCTTTGCATAGGGCAATATCGGTAATATTTATACCTTTAAGGTGCCGAGATTGACGTAAGGATGGACATAGATACGTCAATAAGGATGTCATACGACCAGGTCATTAGCACATTCTTTTGCTGAAGTTCTCGGTGAAATCAAAACAATGGCCGCAGGGTTTTTCCCAGGTTGTCATAGGTTTGATTTGTTTTGAGAACTCCGTATGCCTTATCAGGGGCTGGAGGAATATCGCTTGTCTAATTAGACGGCAAGCGTTATGACCTAATCAGATAACACGTTCCTGTGCCGTAGTGTGGCTTTATCAGATAACGGTTCCTGCATCATGGGGGTTTTCTGCCTCATGGGATGGCTGCTAGTTAACTTGTTAGCTTGCTAACCAGAATAGGGTCAGGAATAGGGGGATCGATACAGAACCTATAGGAATACATCACAATATTATAGTACTGTATTGATGAGTAACTGTATGTATAAGACACTGGATGTGTGTATAGACCTAGGAAATAATCAGTGGTATGAAGCATCAGGCATTCTTTTGTGTATGGTTTCAAAAATAGTAGTCTGTATTTTAGAGTGGGTGTATCATAGTTTATATTAGAGCATCAGTATGTGCATCAGATTATCAAATGGATGATGTCATCATTGATGTAATTTGAGGTGTCATCTGTGATGTCACTAACCATGTCATGAGTGATGTAATATGTGACGTCATCAGCAGTGCATTGCGGGCGTGCGAGTTATAGCTAGGTCAACTAACTATAACTGGTGAATTTCTCTGGTTTTATATGAGTCAAATGTACAACTAACTATAACGACCCTGAAACCTATGTTTTTTTCAGTTGATTTCTAAGGTTTTTTAAATGTTAATTTATATTTTAATATTTATAAAACGTATATTTTTTCTAATTGTTTTAATATTTTGCAACTCTATTATCCTTTGTTAACTATTATTATGTAATGTTTTATATCATCCCCCAAAAATATGCATATCAAACTTTTTATTTATTTTTAGAAAACTACAGTCCCATACCAGTAGTCTACCAACCTCGATCAGCACGCAAATCCTACCCACCACATTTAAATGATGCGCATTTTGTATCCGACGAGTTTGTGACACAGCATCCTGCGTAACAACATGTATGTATGAGGTCGCGCTAGCTGCTACTGGGGTATGCAACCGGTACGCACTACCAAGCGGCGCGTTACGTCATGTACGTATGGAGTGGCACCCGCTGCGCGTTCCGAATGCAACTAATGCATGCTGCCATGCCCTGTGTTACGTCATAGGCGTACTATATCGCGCCGCATACGCCATTCCCTCATTTTTTTGTCTCAAAACTATATCTAAATAACTTTAAAGTGTATATGAGAACAAGCGATAATTACAAATATTTTAAACAGTTCTATATTTATAACTGTAATAAACTTATATTATAGTAAATATATTTTCTTAAAATCACATCGGGTGCAATCTCATTGCACACTGGCTGCGCGCATGTGACCATAGAAAAACTCATTTCATTAATTCATAACCTTTCCCATTGTAAGAGTTTGAAAATGCCACCCATTTTAGTCAATATCTGTACTGCATTTCATGAGACACACCTCTTCTGCTTTGAGAGCTTGGTTCTAAACTTTTTGCAATATACACAAAATGCAACCATCATTTTCATCAATATTCATGCTCTGTAAAGTAGCCTTCCACCTGTGATAGCCATACACCTAAATTTTACATTACCAAAATGTTCTCCAATACCAGAGGTAACATGGTTGCATATGCTGTCCACAGCACAACGTAATATAGTACGACCCAGAGACAGTATCATGCATAGATAATGAACACACGGACACAGATAGATAGTGGAAGTGGATACGGGCACGTGCGCTCGACTCCTTTTTATTACCAGGGTGACATATCCAGTGACGTCTATGTAAAGCAGCCTTCAAGGAATGTTGCTGCTAGCATCAACTACAACAGTAATCACTGGATCACACACAGAGATTCAATATTAAAAGAATCTATAATTTGTGCTGCAGTAAGGTAGGGACAGTAGAAGTGAAATAATACAGAAACAATTCTATCGTAAAAGAACCACAACTTGTGGTATACTGACACACAATCAATAGATCTGAAATAATACACAAAAAGATTATATCATAAACACTTCATCAGTTCTAGGGCACTCACATAGCCACATCAAAAGCATTCAGCATGTGCACAGCCAGCGAAAATGGGTGCTGCAGACAGGCCATACTAGGAGCAATATCTCTTGCCATCAACACTGCATCATTTGCAATAGCGACTCAATCTGAATTATGAACACTGCTATCTGCAGTGTTGGCCACAGAGAGCGGTCAGCTACGACCCACAGCTACGTAAGGTGACTTGAGCTGCCCAGTTTGTAGTAAGCGAAGCAACAGAAAGGCGTGTGCGGAGCCTGCAATGATACGTATGCATAGTGCAGACAGTAAGCACTAGAGCAATGTCTTTTCCTACAGGACTACCTCATCTACAATAGCAACTCGATCTCAATTGTGAACACTTCTGTCTGCAGTGTAGGCACAGTGAGCGCTCAGCAAGGACCCACAGCCATGTGGCATTGACTTGAGCTCTACAGTTTGCAATATGCTAAGCAAAAAAAACGTGTGCACAGCCTGCAATGATGCGTATGAGTGGTGCAGACAGAGCGCACTGGAGCAATGTCTTTTCCTACAGGACTGCATCATCTACAATACCGACTCAATGTCAAATGTGAACACTGAAGTCTGCAGTATAGGCCAGAGGGAGCGTTCATTAAGGGCCCACAGCCACGTGGCATTGACTTGAGCTCTACAGTTTGCAATACGCAAAGCAAAAAAAAACATGCTGAGCCCGCAATGATGCATATGATTGGTGCAGACAGTACGCACTGGAGCAATGTCTTTTCCTACAGAACTACCTCATCTACAATAACGACTCGATCTCAATTGTGAATACTGCTATCTGCAGTGTAGGCCAGAGAGAGCGGTCTGCAAGAGCCCACAGCCACGTGGTATTGATTGGAACTCTACAGTTTGCAATACGCGAAGAAAAAAAAAACGTGTGCACAGCCTGCAATGATGCGTATGAGTGGTGCAGACAAAGCGCACTGGAGCAATGTCTTTTCCTACAGGAAAGCATCATCTACAATACCGACTCAATGTCAAATGTGAACACTGAAGTCTGCAGTATAGGCCAGAGAGAGCGTTCAGCAAGGGCCCACAGTCACGCGGCATTTACTTGAGCTCTACAGTTTGCAATACATGAAGCAAAAGAAATGTGTGCAGAGCCTGCAATGATGCATATGAGTGGTGCAGACAGTACGCACTGGAGCAATGTCTTTTCCTTCAGGACTACCTCACCTACAATAGAGACTCGATCCCAATTGTGAACACTGCTGTCTGCAGTGTAGGCCAGAGAGATAGGTCAGCAAGAGCCCACAGCCACGTGGCATTGACTTGAGCTCTACAGTTTCAATATGCGAAGCAAAAATAAGTGTGCAGAGCCTACATAATATGTATGAGTGGTGCAGACAGAGCGCACTGGAGCAATGTCTTTTCCTACAGGACAGCATTATCTACAATACCGACTCAATATCAAATGTGAACACTGAAGTCTGCAGTATAGGCCGGAGAGAGCGTTCAGCAAGAGCCCACAGCCACGTGGCATTGACTTGAGCTCTACAGTTTGCAATACGCGAATCAAAAGAAACGTGTGCAGAGCCAGCAATGATGCATATGAGTGGTGCAGACAGTACGCACTGGAGCAATGTCTTTTCCTACAGGACTACCTCATCTGCAATAGCGACTTGATCTCAATTGTGAACATTGCTGTATGCAGTGTAGGCCAGAGAGAGCGGTCAGCAAGAGCCCACAGCCACGTGGCATTGACTTAAGCTCTACAGTTTGCAATACGCATAGAAAAAAAACGTGTGCAGAGCCTGAAATAATGCATATGAGTGGTGCAGACAGAGTGCACTGGAGCAATGTCTTTTCCTACAGGACTGCATCATCTACAATACCGACTCAATGTCAAATGTGAACACTGAAGTCTGCAGTATAGGCCAGAGAGAGCATTCAGCAAGGTCCCACAGCCACGTGGCATTGACTTGAGCCCCACAGTTTTCAATACGCGAAGCAAAAAAAACGTGTGCAGAGCCTGCAATGATGCATATGAGGGGTGCAGACAGTACGCACTGGAGCAATGTCTTTTTCTACAGGACTACCTCATCTACAATATCAACTTGATCTCAATTGTGAACACAGCTATCTGTAGTGTAGGCCAGACAGAGCGGTCAGTAAGAGCCCACAGCCACGTGGCATTGACTTGACCTCTACAGTTTCAATAAGCGAAGCAAAAATAAAACGTGTGCAGAGCCTGCAATAATGCGTAGGAGTGGTGCAGACAGAGCACACTGGAGCAATGTCTTTTCCTAAAGGACAGCTTCATCTACAATACCGTCTCAATGTCAAATGTGAAGACTGAAGTCTGCAGTATAGGCCAGAGAGAGAGTTCTGCAAGAGCCCACAGCCACGTGGCATTGGCTTGAGCTCTACAGTTTGCAATACGCGAAGCAAAAGAAACGTGTGTAGAGCCTGCAATGATGCATATGAGTGGTGCAGACAGTACACACTGGAGCAATGTCTTTTCGTACAGGACTACCTCATCTACAATAGCGACTCGATCTCAATTGTGAACACTGCTATCTGCAGTGTAGGCCAGAGAGAGCAGTCAGCAAGGGCCCACAGCCACGTGGCATTGACTTGAGCTTCACAGTTTGCAATACGCGAAGCAAAACAAATGTGTGCAAAGTCTGCAATGATGCATATGAGTGGTGCAGACAGAGCGCACTGGAGCAATGTCTTTTCCTACAGGACTACCTCATCTGCAATAGCGACTCAATCTCAATTGTGAACACTGCTGTATGCAGTGTAGGCCAGAGAGAGCGGTCAGCAAGAGCCCACAGCCACGTGGCATTGACTTGAGCTCTACAGTTTGCAATACGCATAGAAAAAAAACATGTGCAGAGCCTGAAATAATGCATATGAGTGGTGCAGAGAGAGTGCACTGGAGCAATGTCTTTTCCTACAGGACTGCATCATCTACAATACCGACTCAATGTCAAATGTGAACACTGAAGTCTGCAGTATAGGCCAGAGAGAGCATTCAGCAAGGTCCCACAGCCACATGGCATTCACTTGAGCTCTACAGTTTGCAATACACGAAGCAAAAAAACCAAGTGCAGAGCCTGCAATGATGCATATGAGTGGTGCAGACAGTACGCACTGGAGCAATGTCTTTTCCTACAGGACTACCTCATCTACAATAACGACTCAATCTCAATTGTGAACACTGCTGTCTGCAGTGTAGGCCAGAGAGAGCAGTCAGCAAGGGCTCAAAGCCAAATTGCATTGACTTGAGCTCTAAGGTTTGCAAATACGCTAAGCAAACAAAAGTGTGCAAAGCCTGCAATGATGCGTATGAGTGGTGAAGACAGAGCGCACTGGAGCAATGTTTTCCTACAGGACTGCATCATCTACAATACCGACTCAATGTCAAATGCGAAAGCTGAAGTCTGCAGTACAGACCAGAGAGAGCCTTCAGCAAGGGCCCACAGCCACGTGCATTAACTTGAGCTCTACAGTTTGCAATACACAAAGCAAAGAAAACGTGTGCGGAGCCTGCAATAATGCGTATAAGTGGTGCAGACAGAGAACCCTACAGCAATCTCTTCACTTACAGGACTGCATCATCTACATTAGCGACTCAATCGGAATTGTGAAGACTACTGTCTGCATTGTTAATTGAAGGCAGTACTCACACACACAACCATCAATACTTTTTCCCACTCCCTCTTTACAAAATACAATAACATAAATTACATAAAACTCTACAATAAGTAAATCAAAACAATTCGAATTGGGATTTTTTCTGTCCACAGTCTACACTATTAACTGTTCCTTTTGACTTGTAAGATGAATTTGGTCATTTTACTATACCTATAACTCATCTAAAAAAACTTCTTCAAGCAAGTGTACAATAGCCTTATAGCCCACCTTTGCAGGCTATACCGGCTATTAAAGGCCCTCTCCAGCATTAAAGGCCCAAGCCGAAGGCGAGGGTCTTTAACTAGGTAGCAGGACTTTAATAGCCACTATAGCCCAGATACGAAGGGCTATAAGGCTATTTGAACATTCTGCCACTAGAGGATAGAATTTTCTAACAAATAAAGCAAAGCGCAAGGGGACTGGAATCCCTTCATGCTCCCTAAAGCATTTGTTCACAGCCAGAGCTGTAAACAAAAGCACTTTGCAATGTTGGAGCTCCAGGCTTACACAAGCCATTATAAGAACGGAGCTACTCCATTGTTTTCAATGGAGCTCCCAACATTCCAATGTTCTAATAAAACAATATTGTGTATGTTTTAACCCCTCCGCTGCTTTGAACGTTCCGCGCCGGTGCAGAACTTTCTATTAAGCGGGCGGAGTCGGAACGTTCAACGGACGTGCGCAGCACTGCCGAGGTAGTGCACGTGGCGTCCGTTGAACGTTCGCAGCATGGAAGGGGTTAATAGACGTTCTAATTACTCAACTACTGGATTCTGTAATTAAACAATCACCACTCAATCTAAATTGTGAACCCTGAAAACTGAAGTCTAGACCAGATGCAGTGGTCATTAACACCTCACAGCCACATACTGTTGGATTCAAAAGCATGGAGTTGGTTGCCCCTGATCACAGGAGATACACAGAAATCATCATAGACTTTAATTTATAACATCCTCAATCATACAATAAAGATCCCATTTCACTGTTCGCACCTGCTGTACCACAGTATACTCCACCGACTAGTGTCAACCAAGCCCAATGATCATGTGCAGCAGTTAGCTATGGAAGCACAGAGTGTGTTGCACCTCAACACACGAACTTCTGAGAAAAGCAAGTGGCAGGCAATATTGGACATCGTCCATTGTGGCATCAAGACACCGTTCCACTGTTGGGACCTGGAGTTGGTTGCACCTGATCGAAGGGAGTACCTTCATCTCCACTCTCAAATGCAGTTCTAACATCGTCCATTGTGGAACCAAGACACCGTTTCTCTGTTGGCACCTAGAGTTGCTTATACCTCATCGGAGGGGGTACACAGAAATCATCACAGACTTTAACTTCTCACATCCTCAATCATAGAATTAAGACCTCGTTTCACTGTTCGGATCTGCTGTACCGCTGTGTACTCCAGCAACTGCAGTAAACCATGCCTAATAATCATGTGCGGCAGTTAACTACGGAAGCACAGAGTCTAATGCAATGGAAGGAGTTTTGTAAAAATCAAGCAGAATGTAATATCAGACATCTTCCATTGTGGAATAAAGACACCGTTTCACTGTTAGAACCTAGAGTTGAATCCACCTGGTCAAAGGGAGTAACTTCATCTCCACTCTCAGATGCAGTTCTAACATCATCCATTGTGAGATCAAGACACTGTTCCACTGTTGGGACCCAGAGTTGGTTGCAGCTGCTCGAAGGGAGTACCTTCATCTCCACTCTCAGATGCAGTTGTAACATCGTCCATTGTGAGATTAAGACACCGTTCCCCTGTTGGGTCCTAGAGTTGGTTGCACCTGATCGGAGGGGGTACACCAAAATCATCACAGACTTTAACTTCTGACGTCCTCAATCATAGAATCAATACCCTATTTCATTGATCTGAAGTGCTGTACAGCGCTGTAGTCCACCAGCTACAGTCAACAAAGCCCAATAATCCTGTACAGCAGTTAGCTACTGAAGCACAGACTGTGATGCACCTCAACGGAGGGAGTCAAACCCAAGCTGCAGATAATATCGGACATCATCCATTGTGGAATCAAGACTCCGTTCCAATGTTGGGACCCAGAGTTGGTTGCAGCTGCTCGAAGGGAGTACCTTCATCTCCACTCTCAGATGCAGTTCCAACATCGCCTACTATGGTATCAAAAACACCGTTCCACTGTTGGTACCTGTTGTACTACTGTGTTAGTAGTATACAGAGCACTCCACAGTGCTGGGCCTCAGGCTGGGCACTGTTTGCCTGCATAGCGGTACCCATCATTAATCTCAGGAGCCTTCCGAGCTCACAGACCTCGGACCAGGAGCTTCCGCCGGCAGATGACCTCACACCACTGAAGAACCCTCACAGCAGACCCGGCAGCAAGAAAGCCTCTTGGTTCACCGACGAACTCAAAAACTCCAAAAAGAACTGCCACACCCTCGAGAAAGCCTGGCGCCACGACCAGACCACAGAAAACATGACTGCCCTCAAGAACGCCACCCGCAAACACCACCAGCTCATCCGCACCACCAAAAGGACAACATTCAAAGAACGACTGGAAAACAACACCCACAACAGCAAGGAACTCTTCAGCATCGTCAAAGAGTTCTCCAACCCCAGCGCCGGAAACAAGAACATCACTCCCTCGCAAGACCTCTGCGAATCACTCGCCTCGTTCTTCCACTGCAAGATTGCCGACATACACAACAGCTTTGGCGCGCCGACCACGCACCCAACCACCAAACCAACGCCCCCCACCACCACCCTCTGCGCCTGGACCCCGGTCAGCACCGAAGACACCACCCGCACAATGAGCACCATCCACTCCGGATCCCCAACCGACCCCTGCCCCCACCACGTCTTCAACAAGGCCGACTCCATCATCGCACCCCAACTCCGGGACATCATCAACATCTCCTTCAACACCGCCACCTTCCCGGAGAGCTGGAAGCATGCCGAACTCAGCGCCCTCCTGAAGAAACCAACAGCGGACCCCACCGACCTCAAGAACTTCCGCCCCATCTCGCTCCTCCCTTTCCCTGCCAAAGTCATCGAGAAGACCGTCAACAGACAGCTCGCCACCTTCCTCAAGACGAACGGATCCCTCGACCCCTCGCAGTCCGGTTTCCGAGCCAACCACAGCACCGAGACCGCCCTGATCGCAGCCACCGATGACATCAGATCCCTGTTCGACAACGGGGAAACAGCGGCCCTCATCCTCCTGGACCTCTCTGCGGCGTTCGACACCATCTGCCACCGCACCTAGTACAGCACCTCAGCAAAATTGGAATCCAAGAGAAGGCACTGGAGTGGATCATCTCGTTCCTCGCCGGAAGAACCCAGAGAGTCCGCCTCCCCCGTTCAGATCCGAGGCCACCGAAGTCATCTGCTGCGTACCCCAAGGATCATCACTCAGCCCAACCCTCTTCAACGTCTACATGAGCCCTCTCGCAGCCATCGCACACCAACACAACCTGAACATCATCTCCTACGCCGACGACACCCAGCTGATCCTCTCCCTCATCAACGACCCCGCCACCGCCAGAGCCAGCCTACACGAAGGGATGAAAGACGTCGCAGAGTGGATGAAGAACAGCCACCTGAAACTGAACTCAGACAAGACGGAAGTCCTCATCCTGGGATCATCGCCCTCCGCCTGGGACGACTCCTGGTGGCCCCCTGCCCTGAGCACCACTCTCAAGCCAATGGACCACACCCGTAACCTGTGCTTCATCCTGGACTCCTACCTCTCGATGACCAGACAAGTCAACGCCATCTCATCATCTTGCTTGAACACCCTGCGCATGCTCCGTAAGATGTTCCGATGTATCCCCCACCGAAACCAGGAAAACGGTCACCCAGGCACTCCTCACCAGCCGTCTGGACTACGGAAACACCCTCTACGCCGGAACCACAGCCAAACTACAGAAAACACTCCAGCGCATACAGAACGCCTCCGCACGACTCGTCCTGGACATCCCCCGACACAGCCACATCTCCGGCCACCTAAAAGACCTGCACTGGCTCCCTGTTAGCAAGAGGATCACGTTCAGACTCCTCACCCACGCACACAAGGCTCTCAACGACCTGGGCCCCAAATACCTCAACAACCGCCTGACTTTCTACACGCCCACCCGCCAGCTACGATCGGCCAGCCTCGCCCTCGCCGCCGTACAACGCATTTGCAGAGCCACCGCCGGAGGAAGATCCTTCTCCTACCTGGCAGCCAAGACATGGAACTCCCTCCCCATCCACCTTCGGCTGACCCAGGACCATCTCTCCTTCAGGAAGCAACTCAAGACCTGGCTTTTCGAGCAGTAACGGACCCCTCCCCCCCAGCGCCTTGAGACCCTACCGGGTGAGCAGTGCGCTATAGAAATTATATGATTGATTGATTGCTTCTCAATAACATGCACTCCTAAGGAATGTGAGCTGGCACACCGCATGTCCTTACTGTTTCAGAGTAACTTCCTGTGGCAATGTCTATTCCCACCCACACAAACTAACTACCAAACTTGAACTTGCCCGTCAATTCCTAGTTTGAAAACAGATTTCAAGAAACAAACCAAGCTAAAAGCGCCGAAGTCTCCCTCACTTCTGCAAATGAAATTTATCAACTGAAGATACCACGAACTTCAAGTAAAATACACTCCCTTTTAAATACGAACTGCCAATTACACTTTGTGAATTGTTCCACAATTTTCAACGCATGTCACACTCAAGGTGTGGCACAATTTTTTAACACTGTCTCCTACAGCCTTCTAACACTCTTTCAAACTGTTCTTCTTTTAATACCACACTACATTCATTCGATCATCTCTGGAATAACAGGAACAGTGCCCATAATTCTAGCTCTCTTTGCGGCCATCCTACTACTAATTCTACTTCTAGAAATGGCTACGCTCTCTGTGGTAATAACTATGTCTGACAGAATACGCCTGAACGCCAAGCTACATCAATACTGTAAAAAAACAGAAAAACTTTTCGGCTACCTACCTCTGTCTATTATCAGAGCTAGCTATAAAATAACATTTATCTACACTTATGCAATATGCGTACAACCATTGTTTGATTGCAAAACTTGCCCATTTGACTGGCGAATGGATGTATGCCGTGCCAACATCCCAACAATCGCTCCCGATATCCAGCAGGTAATGCGTTGTCTTGAATAGCATGAATGTGATTATTCTGGCAGTGGCGCAATGGCGAATGCAATGCAAAAAGGAATCGCAGCGGAATGGGATTTCCGTGCAGCCGCGAAAGATCTCCTGCAATGTGCAACATTTCACAACATCGCAGATTGCCTGCCAATTCAAATTGCAGCTCCAACATTCGAGGAACATTACTGTCCCTTTGAGGATATGAATTGGATCGCTTCGCTTTTCTCAGACGATGGCAACAATAGCCTATTGGAACATTACGCATCTCCAGCAGCTGAAGAACTTCAGGACTGTAATCTCCAAGCCTTGTAAGAAACTCACGTTATTCTTGAATGGATTTTTTTCCATCTTTTTTTACTTTTTCCTTTACATTTTTTATAAAACACTTCAATCCTACTACTTTTATATAACAACTTTCTAAGTATACTCAGGCATTTGAACTCTATCTTCATTATTGCCCCTTACGTCTCCACTTTAACCAGGGATGGGTGATGTATGGCCTATGCAAATACGCTATTTACTTCCTAAATTAGCCTAAACCCAACACCCATTTAGAAACCACGTCTATTCTTTGTGCACATGCCTCTCTGCCTGCCTGTTATTCACAAAGCCCTTTCACACAAATGTACTCAAAGTCAACCTATACTTAGGGCCTCAAAATAAAAATGAAAAAGATGACTTTGTTTAGGAACTGGTTGGCACAGTAGGGTAATAGTAAACTACCTTTATTTTCATTATACAATTTATTGATTCATGTCTAATAGCTATTGTGTAGGTCACATAGAACTGTAACATATGTTATATGTTATAGTGGATTTATACCGCGCACAAATACTCTGGAATGTCCTGGCGCGAAAAATAACAGTGACCAGATGGAATGAAGCCAATTAACACAACTGCTTGAGTTGCTTTTTAAAAAGTCTGAGGTGCAATTCACTGATGCACGAACTTCGATTTGACTACAGCAGAAGCTGTTGGAGTTTCTCTCAGCTCGATGCCTTAGCTCTCTACACAAGAATATTTTTTTGAAACAGCTGAAGACAATGTATGGTTTGACTACAAAGGTACCCAATATGCTTCTCAGAAGCACAATATTTGTATTCATCCTCAAAGGTCCAATGTGAGTAGAACTAGTACTAATTTTGATATGCACCACATTGAATCTACTGTACACAGATTGCTAACTATTCTACTGTTGATAATATTCTGTTACAAAAAAGCACTGCCAAGGTACCTAAAAGTTTGATGATTACATTTTGCAATTTCTTTTTTATTTATTTCTTTTCTTAAAGGATACTTGTGGTAATCGTATCCTACCTTTATTTTCCTCATAGAATGTAGTCATTCAAGTGTAATAGATATTGTTTATGTCACATGCAACTGTAACATATAATATGCAATTCACTGATGCAGGAGCTTACGTTTGAGCACAGCCGAAGTGGTTCAACTTTGCATTAGCTGGATGCCCTAGCTCTTGCACCAGTGGGTCCAATTATGGCACTTAAATAAAGACACTTTCTATATAATTTTCAAATTCTATCCATTTATTACACACAGCCACTTTCTTAGACACACCTCATTTCACCATTTTCTTCTGTGGCATTTCAACATTCTGCATTATATTCTTCATGATTATTTCCTTATTCCTGCTTCCTAAAACACTTCATTTGAGTCTGCAGATCAGTAGGGGTGAGTAGTTTGCTTCCCACTCCCGCCATACTCTAAACACATACTAACACCACCTGCACAAATATGCCACAGCAGCCAGTATACTACACCACCCAGAGCACATCAGTTTACAGCACTCAGCTCACAGTTTAGGTGCACGGTTTCATCCCCAAGTTTAGCGGTACCTCACCTCTGCACCATCTCACTCTAGACAAAACAGCACTTTTACAACGGTAAGGGTAAATACTTTGGTTCTGCCAGAATGCTACAGACCACTCAGCTCACAGTTTAGGCATATGCTTTCATCCCCAGGTGTACTGACACCTCACCTGACTACCATCTCACAGTGGGCAAAACAGCACTTTCACACCGGTAGGAGTAAATACTTCACTTCGGCCAATATGCTACATCACCCACAGCACATCACTTTACAGCACTCAGCTCACAGTTTAGGCACACGCTTTCATCACTCTAGGCAAAACAGCACTTTCTCACCGGTAAGAGTAAATACTTTGCTTCTGCCAGGATGCTACAGAGCACTCAGCTCACAGTTTAGGCACACGCTTTCTTTGCCGAGTTCACCGGCCTCTCCCCTCCGCACCATCTCACAGTGGGCAAAAAAGTACTTCCACACCGTTATTGGTAAATACTTTGCTTCGACCAGTATGCTACAGCGCCCAGAGCACACCAGTTTAAAGCACTCAGCTCACGGTTTACACGCACGCTTTAATCCTGGAGTGTACCTGCACCTCCCCTCAGCATCATCTCACAGTGGGCAAAAAGGCACTTTCACACCGGTAGGGGTAAATACTTCACTTCACACTCCCTTTACAGCACACCCTAACCACCCTACAGACCTCACAGCACTCCTACCCTCCTCTTTCCCACATTTTTCTCCCCTTTTTCCCCTTACTCGCTTCAACGGACTCACAAAATGGCGGCCAACACTTCCTAGTTGCAACCTCTCGCAGCCAATCAGCAGCAAGCTCGTGCTTGTAACGCCTCAGCCAATCAGATAGTAGAATTCCCAAATATCGATATCTGTAAATTTCGATATTTCTGAACCGATTTACACTAAATAAACAAAAGCATGCTCTCTAGACCAAGACCCTTCTCCTTGCCAAATTTGGGGTAATTCCGTTCGACCTGTAGCCTTGTCTAAAGTTTCCAATGGAAATTAACACGAAAAAACACGTTTTGGGACCCCCCTTTTTTCTCGGCCAACAACCAAGCGCCAAATGTTAATTATTAAAAGCATTCTCGAATCAAGAAAGAAGGTTTGAATTCCCTGAAACGCATCAGGCAAGCACAAATTATATGGCTTTATAAAGGCAATTTAACCACGAGTACCGGATGGTATGGTGAGCTGCTGAGTGCTCCCTTGAGCTTCTGGGCACTTTGTTGATTTGTATTCACACACGGCAGCCCTGCCGTGGGGGGAGCACCATCGCTGCATGAAGGAGAGGCTTTGGTGGGGAACTGATCCATCACTGTTAACCACAGCGAGCCTCATGGAGTTAAAATGCCCGAGTAAAGCTGGAATCTACTATAGACAAAAGAATGCTTTTAATAATTAACATTTTTGGGGCGTGGCCAGGCGCCGAAGGGAATGGCCGCCTGAATCCCCAGCTCCGCCGGGACCGTCAGAGTCCCGTTACCAATCCGCACCAAATCCTGGCTAGGAGACACCTCGAAGGCAACCCCTAGCTCCCCCAGGCCGGGTAACGCATCGGACCGATTTCCAGGCTCTGCACGCCTTCGGAGGCTCCGGGAGGCGGCCGACGGCGGGCAGCGGAGACCCGGCGTCCCACCCCTGGAGCCCGGGAGCGGCCGCCTCTGCCACTCGAGGCCCCGGCTTTCGGCCTGCCGCGGTCCGCGGCTTGAGAGGCGCGAGGGCTGGGGGCGTGGCCTCCGCGACGGCGCGAAATCGCCAAGGCGGCCGGCGGGACCCATCGGATCCTAGAGACCCGCTCACCGGGACCCGGACCTCCAGATACCGCCTACTCACAACAGTAAGGAGGGCTGCTGCACGTTGCGCCGCTACCACGGAGGGTGAGTGAGGAGCGACCAGCCTGTGCTGCATACATCCTTGCGGGGAGCTGTTGCCCCCGAGCACTGCACGGGGAAGGGCCCAGAGGTCGGACACAGGCCTGTGATTGTGGAGGTGGCTGGTCGGGGCAGACAGGGGGACCGGCCAAAAGTGACAGCGGCCCTGAAAAGGACTGAGATTGCAAAGGAGGATCCCGGGGCGCCCCCCCCCTACAGCTCCTATACCATATCTACAGTTCTGACTGCGGACAATTGGAGGTGAGGAGTGAACTAGATCAGGCTACAGCCCGGACAAAGGTGGGTGACGGACCCTCCGCCCCCAGGGGCACCAGAGCGACCATGAGACCCAAAGGGAGCGTAGTGCCTCAGACCAATAAACTCGATCAATATACGGTACCCAAACCGCAGACGCAGTCCGGAGGGGCGCCGAAGGAGGTCTCGGAGCAGGCGGAACCCTCCTTAAAGTCTATAATGGCGGCAATCCAGACCCTCGGCACCAGCCTCGAAACGAAGATGGACAAAATCACCATCGAGGTAAATCTGCTCCGCACCGACTTGGGGAAGACCACGGATCGCTCGAAAACCAACGAAGTGGATATTAAGGCACTTCAGGAGTCGGAGAAGAAACTTGAAAGCAGAGTCAGTGAGCTTGTCCACCAACACCGACAGTTGGCACTTCGGCTCGACGACCAGGAAGGCAGGGCTCGGAGGAGCAACATACGCGTGGTGGGCGTAGAAGAAGAACTGGAAGGTGACAGCACGGAGCTCTTTCTCGAAGACTTAATACTCCGCCACCTAAAACCCAAGAGGCTCTCCAAAATGTTCACTGTGGAGCGGGCCCACCGAGCCCCGATTCCGAAACCCAAGCCTGGAGCCCCACCGCGAACAATAATCGCCAAAATACTCAATTATCGAGACCGGGATGCGATCCTACAGGCTGCCAGACAACATGGTGACCTGCAGTATGAGGGATCCACAGTAAGGTTCTTCCCTGACTTTACGCTCCAGGTGCAACAGGAGCGGCGCTCCTTCCAGGGGGTTAAGGCGGCACTACGTGATCACTGGGTGCGATACATGATGTTCTTTCCCGCCAAACTGAAGATTGTACATGGCGGAAAGTCCCATTTCTTCACCGCACCAGCGTCGGTGCAGGAGTGGATTGACACAACGTTGGCAGAGGCCCCTCCCCTTCAAAGCAGCAGACGGTGGAGAGACAACGGACAACAGTCACCGGGATCGGCGACGGGGGCGGCTGAGGCTGGTGTGCAGAGCCAACGATCCTGGCGTTTGAGATCGAACAGTCCCCGCTGGGACTCACCCGGAGACAACACAGCGAGATGAAGCGGCAAGAACTGGACTTGGAAGCGGCCGGACAGTAATGTATACTGTGTGACTGTTTGTGTGCATGGGCCCTCCGAGGGGACAGAGTGGGGCCTGCCCACGGTTTAAGGGACGGGCTTCCCAAGACTACTATTACACCCCTGGCCTGGGGGTCTGACTGACCTGGGACACGGTGGGAGGGCGGCCGGGACGGAGCTGGCCACGTTAATCCCGAGTTAGAAGTTCCTCGGTGTCTCACCGGGGTAGGGTTGGGCGACAGGCGCTCTGCTAATTGGGGTGGTGGGTAGTTTGGAACCCACGGAGCAGGAGGCAGGGAGGGGGGTTTCGTCTTCACAGAGGTGGGCGGGATGTGGGGGGTCGACATGGGGAGGAGAACGTTGCAACTGTCAGATGTTCAAATTAATGTTTGCACTGTTAGCCCTGTTGGGAGGGGACCCAGGGTGGGCTCTGGAGTTGGAAAGTTTAGCTGCTGGGGGGGATCCGGGGAGGGTTGGGTAGTACTGGTTATGTTTTGGTCGTACAGAATTTATGTCATTGGAAACTTTGCTGGTTCAGGAGTGCTGAGAAGGGGCTGCTGTCAAAGGAATGGTTATGGCTAGCAAATGGGAAAAGAGTCTTAAAATATTGAGCTGGAATGTGAATGGTCTTGGGGACAGGCTTAAGCGTACTGTAGTCCTGCAATTCATTAAACGACACCAACCTGACATAGTAATGCTGCAAGAAACTCATTTACTGGGAAACACTTGCCAGGCCCTTAACCGGTGGGGTTACACGCTCGCCTCACACTCCGGCTTCACATCAGGCTCAAGAGGGGTGGGAATCCTCATCCGCCGCTCCTTGCCCCTCCATATCGATGGCACTAAAACTGATCCTCAAGGCCGCTTCACAGTGGTCACAGGCAGGTGGGAGGGGTACGTGTTGAACTTGCTCTCGGTGTATGTCCCGCCGGGCTTGCAGGCCACGGCCTTTGCAGATTTGGGTAGATTGTTACTCACCCTCCCCGAAGGTCAGTTGGTCCTGGGAGGGGATTTTAACTCGGTGGTGTCGGGCACGGTAGATAGACAGCCCTCCAGAACCATACCCCAAGGGCAGCAATGGTTGGCTGAGTTTCTTGAGGCCTTTGGTCTCACGGATGTTTGGCGCCACCTTCACCCCACAGAAAGCCAATTCACCTTCTTTTCTGGGCCACACCACACCTTCTCACGACTTGACTACATCCTCACTGTCCTGCAGCATCACACTTTAGTGCGTGAGGCAACACTCCTTCCAAGAGGCATATCGGACCACTCGCCGGTAACGACGCACATTACATTCGGAGAGAGGAGGGTGGGATGCGTGGCGCCGATAAGCCCCTGGCACCTGCGTAATGATGACACTCGGGGGAAAATCAACACCTCTATCACTCATTACTTTGAAGAAAATGAGGGTTCCGTGGACTCCCCTGTCACGGTCTGGGAGGCGTTTAAAACAGTGGTAAGGGGGGAAGCGCTGTCCATCATCTCTGGCAAGCGAAGAGAGCAACGCAGTCAAGTCACTACAGCTGAGGCGGAGCTCGAGGCACAAGCACTCGAGACAAAGGGGAGGGCGGCCAGACACAAGTGGCAACTCAAGCTGGCGGAGTACAGAGCACTGGTCTCCCATGAGGCCCAGACAGTAGCTAGACACAAACTTGGTAGACTATACGACCAGGGTGACAAAGCCGGAAAATTAATAGCCTGGCTTGACAAAAAGCAGCAGGCCAAGAAGACTGTGCCGCTAATACGTAAGCAGTCAGGGGAGATTCTCACTGAGCCGAGGGAAGTGGTGAAGGAATTTGCCAGACATTACAAGCAGGTCTATACTAGGGTGTCTGACCGCCCGGAGGAGGACTCTATGGCCCTCCTCGCCGATATCCGAATGCCATGTCTGTCAGACGAGGAGAGAGACACCATTGATAGCCCACTCACGGTGGCTGAAATACAGCACGCAATGATGGAACTCCGACCCGGGAAAGCGCTGGGCCCTAACGGTCTCCCGATCGAACTGTATAGGATTAAACCTGAGACAATTAGCAAACATCTAACAGCCATGTTTGATGCTAGCAGGAAGGATGGAATACTGCCACGAGACCAGCGCATCGCTACAATTGTGGCTATCCCAAAGGAGGGGAAACCAGTAGAGTCCTGTGCCTCCTATAGGCCGATCTCCCTCCTCAACGCGGAGCCCAAGATACTGGCGAAAGCACTCGCTAATCGGCTTAAACCAATACTTAATACACTGGTACATCCCGACCAGTCAGGCTTTATGCCACACCGAAACACGGCCCTAAACATCAGATGACTGCACGGGGTGATCGGCCACCGCCATAACTTGAAGGAAGACGCAGTTGTGGTCTCACTGGACGCCACCATGGCGTTTGACACCCTGGAGTGGCCGTATATGTTCGCTGTCTTGCGAAAAATGGGCTTCGGGCCCCATTTTGTGGAGTGGGTTCGTCTCCTCTATACGGAACCCCTGGCGCAGGTCCTGGTGAACAATAAGCTGTCGGAAGTCTTTACTTTGGAGAGAGGAACTCGACAGGGCTGCCCCCTCTCTCCTCTCCTGTTTGCCCTCTCCCTTGAACCACTAGCGGCCTGGATCAGACACGACGTCTACCTTCGTGGAATAGAATGGGCGGACGGATGGGAAGACAAAATATCCCTCTATGCGGACGATGTCCTCCTCTACCTCTCTAAGCCACAACGGTCAATCCTTGCGGCCCTTGATATTTTCGCAAACTTGGGTCGGAATTCCGGTTTCGGCATCAACTGGAGCAAATCGTGTCTATACGTCCTCAGCGGGGATCCCCCGAAGCTCCCTGACACTTGTCCCATCACAGTTGCTGAGGACGGCTTCAAATACCTGGGAGTGTTCGTATCGAAGGACAAGGCCCTGACATACGAGCGGAATCTCCTACCTCCCCTCCGGCGTCTCCAACGAGAGGCCAAGTCCTGGCAGGGCCTCCCGTTATCGTTACTAGGCCGAGCTGCTTTGTTCAAAATGATGGCGCTGCCCAGGTTCCTCTACGCCCTTCAAAACTATCCGGATAAGGTGCCTAACGCCTACTTTACAGCAATCGAGGCAGCTCAGCGCACCCTCCTATGGGCGGGGACCCCGCGTATCGCTCTTTCAAAATTATCACTGGGGTGGTACGATGGAGGCATAGCCCTACCCGACATTCGCAAGTACTACTGGGCGGCTCATCTCACTGCGATAAATCAAGGGACTTACGGGGACGGAAATGATCCGGCCTTTGGGATGGACAGGTGGCAACTCCCTGGGGGGAACTATGAAATAGCTCTATACTCTACCCGGAGAAAACTTCGCCTTACAGGACCGACACAACACTCAGTGCAGATCTGGCACACAGCACAGAAACAATTGGGATGGTCGGGGGTCCTCACCATGGCTACACCACTCTGGGCGTCCGAAAAATTAGGTCACCTGGGTCAGACGAAAGGGTTCAGGAAATGGGACCTTATAGGCATCTCCCAAATAAAAGACATCTGGGGACCTGAGGGAGTTCACACATTTACTCAAATGCAGGCCACATATGACTTGTCGCGCACCGAACACTTCAGATACCTACAGGTGCGACACGCCCTTCAGACACACATTCCACCTGGCACTACACTGCCACAGAGCTCCCCTCTGGAAGACAGGCTGTTAGACGGGGTCATCCCAGAGCATGCCATATCTCTCACGTACAAAAAGCTGATAAATAATTCCCCTGACCTGCTACTACCCCTGAAAGAGAAATGGATTGCCGATGGGTTGGAAATTGACGAGGAGGAATGGAGGTCTGCTTTGGCCTCCACTCGTGAGGTGGCCATTTCTGCCCGCCTGCGCCTAGTTCAACTAAAAATCCTACATAGAATTTGTATCTCCCGAACGAGGCTGCAACTGATGAGAAAGGGTGGAGATGGACTCTGTCGCAGGGGATGTGGTGTAGCGGGCACCTTCTTTCATACACTGTGGGGATGCCAGAACATGCAACAATACTGGGGGAGAGTGGTGCGATGCATGCAGGAGGTATGGGAGGTTGAAATTAGACCTGAGGCCAAGAAATGTCTACTCAACATCTGGGAACCCACTGACCTGTCACACAGGGGGAAACTGTGGGTGACACTTGGGCTGGTAGTGGCAAAACGAAACATAGCAAGGCTGTGGGGGGACCCTAACCCGCCGAAACTGAAGGACTGGCAAAGTGACATGGACTGGTGCATGCTACAGGAGAAGACAGTATATGTCACGAGAGGATGTCCTCGCAAATGGGTAGAACTTTGGTCCAGATGGAATGAGTACAGAGGGAATATATGTGAGCCTCCTCCAAACACGCAATCTAGCTACTTGGACATGTGACATTGACCATGGCTAACCGAGTCAATGCTATTAAAGACATCTAATCACTTTGCGCACACCAGCACTGCCCAGAACCAAATAGTTCTGTAACCTGACGACCAAGTTACCGGGGGGTTTGTTTTTGTTACTTCCTGTCTGGAAGCAGAAGTTATTAATATGGACCTTAATATGTGCATAAAACTGCAAATTGTAAAACTTGACCTTCCTCACCCTACACCAGCCTTCTTGATCTCATATCCTTGAACATCGATACGCCGCCGTACCCCCGGGTTAACGGCAAGGGGCTGTGTAAGTGTACTGTTACCACTGAATGCTTGATTGTGAGCCGGCCCGATGGGTTGTAAGAAAGGATTGTCAACTGTGATCTAAGAAATAAAGGTCTTTATAAAAATAAAAAATAAATAAAAAAAATAATTAACATTTAGCGCTTGGTTGATGATTGAACTAAGTGTCCCAGAGTACTGCAGGACATGTCATCGCACTCAGCGAGGCCCACAAGGGGGCCATTATCCAATAAAAGCGTCACCAGCCTTTAATCTAATTGTTGCGCCATTTGAAGAAGCCAGTAGCCTTTGAGAAAGGAGCATTGATTTCCTTGAAACGCGTCAGGCAAGCACAAATTGTATGGTTTATGGAGGCACTTTAACCACGAGTACCGGATGGTATGGCAAGCTGCTGAGTGCTCCCTCGAGCTTCTGGGCACTTTGTTGATTCATATATATACATATATATATATAAATATATATATATATATACATTTATCTACAAACACACACGTTTACCTTATATATGCTTACCATTTCTTTGCAAAAACATGCATGGTAAAGGAATATGCATGGTAAAAACATGCATGGTAAAGGCAATATGTGGTAAAGGCATTGCATGTTGATTGATGCGTGGTAAAGGCATTAGGATGTAATGCGTGCATGGTAAAGGCTGTTTCACATTTTATTTTTTCAAATTTACGCCATTTTCTAAATTGTTTTGGGATTTTCATTGCGCGATATTACCAATTTATTACTATTCGTGTGCTGCCTAAATAATGTACACATTGTCTCTAATTTAAGCCGGACTGCTTTTGCGTCAAGTTACCAGAGGGTTAAGCATCAGTTGATTTTGTGATTTTTGTGATTCCCCCTGACAGGGATTATGATTGTTGCCTGCGGGTGGCTTCCAGCACCCTCAACCAATAATCTAATATCTTATAGTTACCCACTGTTGTGATGTCTATTCAGTAAATAACTGGATTCTAATAGTTATTTACAATAGTGGTTTGTTCTTACTAATAAACTAGTTCATGCATAAGAGTACTCTCTGTGTCTTTAATAAAATCCAGATTCTTCTAACACTTGGAGAATCATCAGTTTTTAGACTCAAATTGTGAACCAATATTAGTACCAAATAGAAATGGATCATGTCTTTAAATTAGTTATGAAGAACAGATGTAGGTGTCCAAATACCGGTCGGAAACGGCCGAAAATACCGATTTCCGGCCGTTTCCGACCGGTAATTGGACATTGGTATGTAGGGGCATGTAAAATTACAGAATCAGCAATTTTACCGAATCTGTAATTTTACCGATTCGGTAAAATACCAAATTGGTAAAATTACCGATTCTGTAATTTCAGATGTAGGTAGCACTGTTTTCAGTGCTACAAGGGTTTAAGAATTCTTAATTTACCACCAACTAGTAGTTGGTGGTAAATTAAGAAAACCATTCAAAAAGCATTTTTTTTGCTTTTTAAACAGTGCCATGTTGCAGACATACATGCCCCATGCACAATTGAGGGGTGCAACAGGGTGTCAAAGTGACACCCTGCCACCCTTCAATATTTCCCCCAATTACCGAATCGGTATTTACCGATTCGGTAATTGACATTGATTCCTATGAGGCTAAATACCGATTCATTAATTACCGAATCATCCCGATTGCCAGTTCTTAAATACCGAATCGGTATGATTCGGTATTTAAGAATCGGTAATTGGGGATTACCTACATCTGGCCCTAAAAGAGCATTGTCTTCAGAGTGTACAGAAAGTGATTTCACCTGGACAAATATGTACTAGATGAAGAACAAGGGTAATAGTTACCCTTTATTAATGACCAGCTCGCAGATTTCCTACTCATGGAAGATTCACTGGGTTGGCATTAAGGAAAAGGTAAAAATAAAAGACTTTCAGAAATTCTAAAGCATGGGCTCTGGGATTCTAGTATACTCTAAGAAAAGACTAACTTTTAGAAAATCATAGTTGTAAGCCTAGGAATCACAAAGGTACTTATTCTTTTTTTTTATTTGGGTCCCTAGTAAGCAAAATACTTTATGGCATATCAAGGTATGTCAAGCGTAGAGACTTATTTCAGTGATATGTGTATGAAAAATCCCATAGCGCCGATGTAAAAGGACAACTTCAGTGATCCCCTTTTGCAAAACAAATGTGAATGGAACAAAGATTATATGTTAATGAATTAAAGAAGGAACACTAAGTAATCCCAGGTGAGAATAGGTAGTTAATCAATCAGCAATAAAGTATTCATTTTTCACTGCCTAATCTTCTTTACTCCCAGTTTTAAACCATACCTATGAATGTCATTGTGTGGGATTATATGCATTTTAGCACCTCCTCTTTTTTAGAGGCCCAAGCATACTTTTTATCAAACAAGCAAAATCTCCACATATATGTTAAAAAATTTCAGGAAAAGAGCCACAGTTCTGACATTTATAGCCCATCCTGATTAGGCTTTACCTTTCTTGAAAGGTTCCAGTTTCCTGTTCTTATATTTATATTAATTGTAATCCTATTACCTTAGGTCTCAACATCTAGTACACATTATTATGTAGCACAAAAAGACTCAAATATCTTCCACTCTTTCAAATTAATTTCAAATGGATAAAATTTGTTATATTCAATATCTTTCAAAATACAATGTCTAAATTTGAACTGGTTTTGTCCTTTAAAATCTGCTGCACCCTTTGGAGTGTCACCGTACCAGCCTCACAAGCACCCCTCAGAGCTCAGGTCCAAGGTCCCTCTAGCAATATGTAACACAGTTGTATCCACCCTCAAGGTGTTCATTCACAACCTAGCCTCCAGGTTCTCATTGAATATAGTTTACCTAAGGAAAAATGTGAAATCCTCTACCTAAATTATCACGTTTGGATAGAGAACATTCAAAGTGTCAGTCCAGTATGCTGCCTGTTGTTTTAGGGCCATAGGGACTGGGCTGCTTTCAGTCTCATTAAAGAAACAATGGTCCTGGACCAATTATTCAAGGAAGAGTTAGATTAAAAGAATTATCAATTTATTTGAGCTTACATTAATCAACTCACAAACGTCTATAAATCGTGAAAATAATTCAAACAAACAGATGTGCAGAAAAAACAACAAGTATTATTACAATATATTTATTTAGTGATTTAAAGGAACAATCATTAGAGGGTCAAGAAGGTAGGAGAATGTTCTAGGGAAAGTGCTCAAGTGTATATATAGGAGTCAAGAGAGCTCAAAGTGTGTAGAAAAGTAAAGGGTATATATTAACAAGACTGTACAGAACTGATATCCAATAAACAGTTTGATGCAACCTTGCCATATGCAAATTATTCATTTGAGTTATATATTCTAAAGTTGTAAGGAGAGTTTCTTTAAGGCTGTAAACACACTTTGGTACGATCTATGTAGAAGCATAAAGCCCTTTCGGAGTCCAACCAATAATTGAAAAAATGAGAAATGGGAGCGACCCCACACCCAAGAGAAGGGATACCACAGGTAGGTAAGAAGAAGATTTCTCCTGGGAAAGTTTTACACCATGCTCAAGTCAATAATGTTTATGAGTCTCAACCCTACAGCCTTACTATAAAATTACTTCACAACACCATATCATTCATCATACACTGGGACCCCAATAGTCAGTTATGTGGAACAATACAAAAACACCACTAAATTATAAAAAATACACAATCTGCTTTAATAAAAAATTTACATTCAATATAGATAAAACAATAGTTTAAAAATCCTCATAAGAAACAATTTATACAGTATACACAATTTAAAAAAACACAAAATTGTGTCAGCATAGACGATCCTAAAAGTTAGGTTGGATTTGTGCATCGAGTCAATGCACAAACCCATGTTATTACTGAACTGGGATAAATATAGACTACCTACACAGTCGGTTTTGGAGAGAAGATCGTTATCTCTCACTGCTAGTAAAGCAAAGCCTACCCCTCTGACAAGGGACTTTTGCCGATCCTATGAACTCTTGGGAACCGTAAGAGCCTCACCTGCCCCTAATACTTATACAGTACAGGAAATATTGACACCGAGAAACGACTGGAGCTTTAAGAGCCCGTCTAAGGTTGTACATGCTTTTAACAGATGGACCAGCCACCAAAATTATTTGAATATCAACAGTGAACAATCTTTGGAGGACCTTGGAATCTTGTCCGAACGAGACTTGGGGTCATCGTCTTTTGGAACTCTTTGAGGTTCTAAGAGGAAATATCTGCTGTTGTAGGGAGAGAGCTATGTTTATATATTGTCCTGAAGAATGTGGTACATAATAACTCATAGGCCACCGAAACGCGTCGACGCACCACAAAGTGTTACATCCAAGGAACCACACGGGTGCCACATTGATGAGATGATTAATGGACACTTGTATAAAATTACATTGAGTTCTATGTGGAGTAACGTAAATTAGGATGCTTTCATGATATTGCACTTTATTTTGGTATTTCTGCTCTCTAACTTTTAGGCTCGTCTATGTTGACACAATTTTGTGTTTTTTAAATTGTGTATACTGTATAAATTGTTTCTTATGAGGATTTTTAAACTATTGTTTGATCTACATTGAATGTGCATTTTTTATTAAAGCAGATTGTGTATTTTTATAATTTAGTGGTGTTTTTGTATTGTTCCACATAACTGACTATTGGGGTCCCAGTGTATGATGAATGATATGGTATTGTGAAGTAATTTTATAGTAAGGCTGTAGCGTTGAGACTCATAAACATTATTGACTTGAGCATGGTGTAAAACTTTCCCAGGAGAAATCTTCTTCTTACTGTCCAACCAATAATGCCTTCCCTCCTCTTTCGAGGGTGAGTGAGAACAAAGAACGCTGGTAGTTATGGACTGGCCAACGTGGAAGGGAATCACACCGTTCAATAAGAAGGCCTCCCAAGTCCTCAGTACCAACTTGTCCAAAAAAAAGTGGTATAGGGAAGTTGCACTGAGAATTCCTGACGTTCACTCACATGATGAAATGACATAATTGCAATGAGGAAGATGGTCTTTAAGGTCAGCAGATGCAATGAGCAGCTTCGCATTGTGTCGATGGGCATACATAGCGAAATGCAAGACTAAGTTAACTTCCCACTGTTACATCACAAAGAGCTTTGGAGTAAATATGTGTGTCAAATTTTAATAAAACCCATGACAGCAGGTGATTTGAAGAAGAACAGTTGATCCAGCACATGTCGAAAGGCCAAAAGGGCAGACAAATAACCTTTGATAGTGCCTGCTACAAGACCTTGCTGGTCTAAAAACAACTTAAATAAAAAGATGTCCAACGATTTCACGTGTAAGGTGTCAGTGAGTCCGTCAGCCACCATGGAGTAGGAGGGACCGTCCGCAGGGGCTGTGGCGGTCCCTCCGTGCAGATTAGGATGTGACCGCCAGGGTGGCGGTCACATCCTCAATCTTTAACATTGCGGCGGGTGCAGCTTTAAGCTTCAAGCTGCACCAGCCGCAATGTTAAAAATGCACGCACGGCATTTGCGTGCACAAAGCAGCAGGCACCGCGCGGTGCCTGCCTCTTTGTCCATATAAATGCAGGGGGGTACCATAGCCCCCATGTGCACCCCCCACCCCCCTTTACCAAGGGGGCCCGCAACGGGTCCCTGAAGTCAATGTCCGTATGCTTTTCCACGGCGGGAAAGCCGCCGTGGAAAAGCATATGATTTCCGCCATCCTAATTTGGCTGGCGATGTCTGATAGACACCGCCAGCCATGTTAGAGCTTTTCCGCCGCGGTTGGAAGGCGACCGCGGCGGAAAAGCTGTGTACGGATTTTGAGACCCACCGCCATCCTAATTTGGCGGTGGGTCTTTTGTGCCTCTGCAGCGGTTTTCCCGCATCCTCCGGGACGGCGGTGGCTTCCGCCGGCCCGGAGGATGCGGGAAAACCGCGATCCTAATCAAGCCCTAAATCAAAAATTCGCCCATGAGGCACAGGGTCAAGATTGATTTGCATAAATCTGGGTCTAAACTTGAGTGGCGAAGTGAGCGAAAGAACGATGACGGAGTCAACCCAGAAATGTGACTGGGAGGGAGTGTCTGTCTGAAAAGTTTCAGTGCTCCATATATCATCTTCTTGCATTCGCTTTGTTCGCCCCAAGTTGGCAGGGTGTGTCCACACGTGGGTCCCTTGCTCACTTTGCCACTGGATTCAACCTAGCCTGGCTGATGAGGGGTGTTACCCCAAAACTGGTCCCAAGATGCTTGTTTCCATTCCAGGGAAGACCTGAATTGGCAATTTGAGCTGGACTGTTCCCATGAGACACAGGGTCAAGACTGATTTGCATATCTAAACTATGGGTGGCATGGTGAGCTAAAGAACGATGGATTTAACCCAACCCATATCTTTTTATTGGGGATGAATGTTTGTTTGCTCTTCTTTCCATCCATCATCTATGTGTCTTTTGCTTTCTTGCCCTAAGTGTGCCAGGTATGCCCAGACGTGGATCCCAGGTTCACTGTTTCACTGGATTTAAGATAGCCTGGCTGATGAGGGGTGATGCCCCAAAAACAGTCCCAGGATGCTTGTTTCTGGTCCAGGGACGACTTGGCTTGGCAGTTTGGGCTGGACTGTTCCCATGAGGAACAGGGTCAAGACTGATTTGCATATGGCTGGGTTTAAACTGGGGTGGCACGGTGAGCAAAAGAACAATGGATTTAACCCAGATCTATTGACTGGGGGTGAATGTTTGATTTGCTCTGCATTCCGTCCACCATCTGTGAGTCTTTTGCAGTCGATTTAATAGGCACTGTATGTCTAAATATGTAGGTAAAATTTGTAGAGTGTCTACTGATACACGTCTGCTGTGTCACCCTAAAACCATGAGTCTGGGCCCTGTCTAAAGATTAATGGATGTGGGACATCTGCTGATGACATCCATATGCCCCACTTGCACTAAGCCCTATATATGGCCCTTTGCCACATACAAGTTGGCTGTATGTTCATTTTAAACAGCGTGTATTGTAAACAGATATTTTGATTGTCCCTCAGCAAAGAACATTGTTCTGAATAATGCTGCCCTACATAAACATATATATGTAAACTACCCATTTTTGGGTGTACTTTTCCTATTTTTAGATATTCTAGTGCATACAGGTAATTAATGAATGTGAACTTTGTTGGCAGAAATGGCGCCAGAGTCTTTAAATTTCCATTAGACTGATGGCTAATCCAGCTGCATTATCTATCATTACATTATTACTATGTATGATCATTATACTTCATCTACAGATGGATCATACTCAACCTTCTTATTGTGCTGGAGTGGAAGTTATATTTCTTATTTCTTATTTTCAAGCAAGTTCACTAGTTTGAGAACCAAGCCTACAAGAAATCTCCCTGTATGGTCGGAATGTACATGTAGAAGACTTAACACTTACATTTTAGATGAAAACAGCATTTTGCCCATTGCCTAATGTGTAGATGTGATGTACAACACAGCCACTAGTTATTCAGTAAAATATAGCCCAGATATACTTGTGCTGTGCTTTCACTGAACTGCTGTCTATCCTATTGCATATAGCCAGCATGTAACCAGTTAGTGGTTGGATAGTTTTTTAAAGTTTGACAGAGCAAAAACCACTGTGGCTTAGTCACCACAGCAACCAGAGGAGGGACACAGTATCAATCGAACATTGCATACAGGGCACACATGTAGTCATTGGAATGGAACCCTTATATGTCACATCTGGTGTTGGCATTGCACAGCCGCATTATGAGCACCTCATTAAATGTCATAGCAAAAACTGATCAGTCACAATTGATCCACATGTATTTGTGAGGCAAAACACCACTTTCGTGTATGTCGTCACGTACACTGATTTGATTTGTGACAGCCTTGTATGAGCGACACTTTGTTGTGAACTGCACAACAGTGTTGCTAGAACTTCTTTGATCAACAATGCTAGCAAGTTATTAATCCACACGCCCAACAGTTGCTATTATGTATGGGGAGATGTGGATGCACCCATCACAAAATATGTAGGCTGACTGACTCACAGTGGTCCATGTTCTATCAACCTATTGATCTTTGCACATGTTGGATATTGCAGAAGGACAAGTGTTGTAAGGCATGAACGGAATTTGCCTTTTGGTGTGTTCCCGAGTTGGAGGTGTTATTTTGGGGATTAGATGTGGCATAATGTATTCTGTGTATGCTATACAAAAATAAATTCTTGATACAGAGAGGCAGCATAGGTTGAGATGGGGACCCTCTTCCATGAAGGACATTTTGAACTGTGAGGGGTGGAAGGTCTGTCTATTGTTTTATACAATAGGTCGGATGTTAATATCAGCTTGTGTTGATGTGTGGAGTGTCCACAGATATTAACAAGGAATACCTCAAATGTGTACTGGGCTTCAATGCAGAATAGATTAACCTGTAAATGGAATTGAATATGCTACTTACCAGTATGCATCTGTTCTTGGCATGTAGGGCTGCTGACATTCATATCTATAGCATAGATCGCCGCCTAGTGTTGGGTCCGGATGATTGCACATTGTTGTCCTGGAAGAGTCTTCGAAGTATCACGAGATAGGTGCCTCCTCCCCTGGACTACAGTGCGCATGGGCATCGACTCCATCCCCAGATTGTTTTTAGCCATTGTGGCAAAGATGGAGTGTAATAGTGTAAGCGATGGCCATGGCTAAGATTAAATGCAATAAAAGTCTGCAGCCGCTACGGGCGCCGGGGAGGAGGGCGGGCGATATGAATGTCAGCAGCCCTACATGCCAAGAACAGATGCATACTGGTTAGTAGCATATTCAGTTCGAGGCATGTGGGCTGCTGAATTCATATCTATAGCATAGAATACATAGCAGTCCCTCCATTAACTGCGGCCGCCCGTGCCAGCTGCAGAAGTCTGAAAAAGTGTTTTAAGAACAGCCTGTCCTACAGCTGCCTGCTGTTTGGAATGCACATCTACACAGTAATGTTTGGTAAACGTATGTGGTGTAGACCATGTGGCTGCTGTACAAATGTCTTCCAAAGGGATATTACCTAGGAATGCCATGGAGGCCCCCAACTTGCGTGTGGAGTGTGCCCTGGGGGGGACCGTTAAAGTGCGCTTAGCTTTCTGATAGCAAATCTGAATACACTTAACGATCCACCTGGCTATTCCTGCTTTGGAAATGGGGTTGCCTTTGTGCTGGGCTGAGAGGCAACAAAGAGTTGTTGTGTCTTTCTAAAATGTTTGGTTCTGTCAATGTAGTACATTAACGCCCTTTTGACATCAAGCGTGTGGAGCATTCTTTCTGCTACTGTTTCAGGGTTTGGAAAGAATGCGGGCAGTTCGATGGTTTGATTGACATGAAACTGTGACACCACCTTAGGAAGAAACTTAGGGTTAGTGCGCAGCACCACCCTGTTAGAATGAATTTGGATAAATGGCTCTTGTACTGTGAGCGCCTGTAGCTCGCTAACACGTCGTAGAGACGTGATGGCAATGAGAAAAGCCACTTTCCATGTTAAGAATTGAATCTCACATGAATGGAGAGGCTCAAAAGGGGGGCCCATCAATCTGGTGAGGACCACATTGAGGTCCCACACAGGAGCTGGTGGGGTCCTGGGAGGGATGACTCGCTTCAGCCCTTCTAGGAATGCTTTAATGGCAGGCACCCTGAAAACAGAGAGATGCTGCCTGTTTTGAAGATAAGCCGCTATGGCGGATAAGTGTATCCGAATGGAAGCATATGCTAGATTGCATTTGTAAATATGTAACAAATAGCAGATGATATTAGGAATGGATGCATCTAGCGGGTTGATATTGTGTTCTGCACAGTAAATGACAAACCGCTTCCATTTTGCTGCATAGGAAGCTCTGGTAGTGGGCTTTCTTGCCTCCCGGATGATGTCCATACATTCAGGAGGCAAATTAAGGTAGCCAAACTCCAAGACTTCAGGAGCCAGATCGCCAGATTGAGCTGTTGCGGATCTGGATGCTGAATATCGCCATGGTTCTGCGTCAAGAGCCTGGGTGTGAGGCGCAGCCTTTGATGCGGTACCATGGAGAGTTCTAGAAACGTGGTGTACCATGGTTGGCGTGCCCACGTTGGAGCAACCAGGATGAGTGTCATCGAGTGTTGCTTTAGTTTTCTTGCCACCAGCGGAATGAGAGGTGCTGGGGGAAAAGCGTACGCAAATCTGCCTGACCAGTTCATCCATATCGCATTGCCTTGCGACTGTGGGTGAGGGAACCTGGCGGCAAAGCTTTGGCATTTTGCGTTTTCCCTTGTGGCAAACAGGTCTATCTCTGGATGACCCCACTGCTGGAAGTACGGGCGGAGTACTGATGGATGTAACTCCCACTCGTGCATCTGGTGGCTGAACCTGCTGAGCGGATCCGCCATCTAATTGTCCTTGCCCGGGAGGCGTTCCGCCATGAGGAAGATGTTCCTCTGAATGGCCCACTGACCCGGTTAACCGGCTGGTTGAGGATGGTAGTCTGTATCTCCGGCTTCAACCCGGAGATTCTGAGCCATGCCTGACGCCTCAACATTACACTAGTGTTGATTGCCCTTGCTGCCGTGTCCGCAACGTCTAGTGCACATTTTATGGCAGCGTTGGAGATGAGCTTTCCCTCCTGGATAAGCATTTCAGCTCCCTCTTTAAACTGATCTGGAAGGTGTTGCATCAGCTGCTCTAGGGTGTCATAGTGTGCCCTATCGTATCTGGCCAACAGTGCCTGCGTGTTTGAGATGCGCCAGATGTTGGCCGCCTGAGCTGCTACTCTCTTTCCAGATGCCTCCAGCACTTTTGACCCTTTGTCTGGGGGAGGAGCTTCACCCGTGGTTGGAGAGTTCGCCCGTTTGCGGGCATTAGAGACCACCAAAGAGTATAAAGGCAACTGGCCCTTTATGTAGGTTGGATCGCCAGGTGCCGGTCTGTATTTTTTTTCTATTCTAGGGTTGACAACCCTTGACCTTGTGGGTTCTTTGAAAATGTCTGCAGCATGCTTAAGGACCCCTTTTAGCATTAGAAGAGTCTTGACAGTTTTTTCAGCAGTGCAGAAAGTGTCAAAAAGAAAGTCCACCTCCACAGGGTCAGCATGCATTTCCACATCATGGTTCTTAGCTGCCCTCTCAATCAAGGCAATACATGCCGCAGAATCTTCCGTGGGAGACGTCTTTACGTTATAAATCTGAGGGTCATGTACTGTGTGCTGATCCCCCTGGTCACCTGTGTCCATCCACGATTCCTGTTGTTCATCAGGCTCAGTGTTTGCAGGGAAATTGTACTCCTCATCCTGCTCCCCTTCATCTCCATTAGAATAAGTGGGTGAAGGTGTTGCACTCCTCATAGTCTGTGGAAGAATTTGTTCAACCAAGACTGGTGTGTCTGGGGCAGGTTTCTTGCGCTTTAGAGGAATTGTAAATGACTCCAAAGGCTTTGATGTAATCTTCCTCTTGTAAAGCGTAAGCTTCCCGGTGTCGGCATCGATGAAATGCTCCGACCGTTCATCTAATAGAGGTTGTCGATGGCCTAAACTCCCAGCCGGGTGAGTTGGCTTCGACACTTCAGAGTCCTTGGGCACCGACCGTGGTGCAAAGGCCTTCGGCGCCACCTTCGGCGGCAACGTGTAGAGGATCGGCATCGAAGTCTTTTTCGGTGAGACAGCCGGCTTCGGTGCGGAAGGTGTGTTCGGTTCCGATGCTGAAGCCTTGTCCTTAATTCGCCTGAGGGAGTCCGAGACCTGCTTCGTAAAGGAAGCGGATGGTTTCGTCGACCCGACCGATGTCCTCGGTCCGCCCCCAGGGGAAGACCCGAGCGTCGATGACTTCTGTTTGTCTGTTCGAGGCTCAGGAGCATCCTTGACCGGTGCGCTTCGATCCTTGTCCACGGCCGCAGACGTCGACGCCGACGGCTTCGGATCGGCAGCCTTGACTTTTTGTGTCGGGACCACAGACTTTGGCTCGGCGCCCTTGGCCGACTTCGACTCGACAGGCCTCTTGCTTTTCGGCTCGACAGACTTGTCTGACGTAGGCTCGACAGCCTTCTTGGATTTCGGCTCGACCGCCTTGCTTTGCACCGGCTCAACGGCCTTTTTCAAACTTTGCTCCTTGACCACTTTCAGAGCCTTTGCCTGGTCGTCAGCTTTCTTTGGCTTCGAGGCCTCCGAAGACGCTGGCGTCGATGTTGGAGCAGACGTCTTCGGTTTCGATGGCGCCTCGGCCATCTTTGTTTTCGTCGACACCGATGGTTTCAGTTTCGGTTTCGATTTTGATAATGGCGGCTCCGCTGAGGTGTCCGTAGCCGGGCCAGAAGGCGGGGCCGTGGATCTTGGTGTAAGGTCTTGGGTAAGGCCATGTGGCGATCCCTCGACCTGAGCCTTTGTAAGTGTACGAACGGGGCATAGCTCTTCCTCCGAGCTATCTTCCATGGCCCCATATGCTTCGTCGTCGTCCCCTACCTCGTCGACGACTTCCTCTAGGTCTTGGCCTTCGACGTCCGCTTCGTAGTCGGACTCGACTACCCCCGATGGAGGTGAAATCTGCAGTTGAAGCTCTTGCTCGTCTGCTTCCGCATCGTCGAAGATGTCCACCGGTGCCGGAGCCGATCGCTGGGACTCGAGGCGCGCCACGCGCCGAAGCTTGATCGTTTTCTTCGATCTAAACCTGGAACAGGCCATACAGTTGGCCTCGTCGTGGTCCGGCGACAGGCACTTGTTGCACACTGGATGGACGTCAATGTGTGGGTACTTGGAACCACACACTGGACAGTTCTTGAACGGACTCCGTTCCATGCCGTCGAAGTCTTGCTGCGTCGACTGGGCCTCGATCACCGAAGAGTCAAACGACCCCCCGGATATCCGACTCAACGAGTTGGAATATAGTCGGGCACCGAACGCAAACAATACCGACGGTTCGAAGAAGGCCTTTTGGCCTTGAAAAAGTTCTATAACGATTCCGAACAGGAGTATCGAAATCACATCCGAACCCAATGGCGGAAAAAAACAATCTGGGGATGGAGTCGATGCTCATGCGCACTGTAGTCCAGGGGAGGAGCCACCTATCTCGTGATACTTCGAAGACTCTTCCAGGACAACAATGTGCAATCATCCGGACCCAACACTAGGCGGCGATCTATGCTATAGATATGAATTCAGCAGCCCACATGCCTCGAACATACCGTTAGGCACCCAATTCACACACATATGTGTAAAATCCACGCAGTCCAACTCATCTAGGCAAAGGTGTCTACAATATAATTCAGTTGCTCTATTTAAAGAACAATATGTCCAGGCATGGTGGCTCTGGAGTCCCATTTCCAATGATTAGATAGTATTTCATATCAAGAGCCACTAGGCATACCTCCATTTGTGTGTTCCTCCTTATAACACCAACGTACACTGAGGAACTGGGCTTGAAAGGTGGGTAAACTGGTAGATAGTTCCATCAGTCATGCAGTGAAACATCAATGTTTATTTGGTCGACTTAAGTTTTACACACACTTTTGAGCTTTTCTACTGGAGAGTCTGCCTGTATATGTTAACTATGTACATTTGTTTTTTAATTGGGTTGTCATTGTGTTTACTCTATTAGGTTTGGCGAGATATAATTTGGTTCCATGGGGTTAGGCATGATTTCTAAATCAACTGGATTATGAGTCTTAAAGATCTGGCACTATAGTAAACAAAAACACAAATTGCAGTCACAAGATGCATTTATTGCAGGTGCACATATTACTTCCATTAACTCAAAAGGCTGTCTTTATTCACCCTGCTTATAGATGATCCACAAAGAATGCCAGCGCTCATCTGCCTTTGCTCAATACATTCAATAACAATATTAACTACTTATCCTTTTTTGCACTCATAACCATTTGCTTTAAAATGCTGTACTAGTATAACATTTAGCATGTGATGACCCTGTCTACCAGTGCAATGTATATATGTGTGTGTCAATATAATGATATGTACTTAGGTGTTACTAAATGTTGTTGATATTTGATTCAACATAATAAATGTATTTTACAGCCCTAAAGAGGTTCTGAATGTTGGAATAAAACCTTTCTGTTTCAGGATTCGTCCATCCTTCCACTAGATAACACTCATGAGGGCCCTGTATGAACTTGCCTTTACATCAGTATAGCTCAATATAGACAGCAATACTCATCATACTTAGTTTAGCTTTTAGTTCAGGTTTCTGTTCCACATCATTGATGCATTGTGGTCTTTGTAGTTCCTCTTTCAACAGACCCTTTCTAGATCACATGCTAGTGGTGGTTTCCTGTTCACTAAATTTGTTCCTGACTGCTACTGTTATTCTGACCCCTTCATATTTGCATTCTTGAACCTTCTCTATGTGTGTGCCAATCCATACTCTGTTCCAGGCTTTACTATTACCTTGTGTCTCTTGATTCTCCCGGTCTTCCCTTCTCCACGTATGAGTTCAGATTTTCCTTCATTGGTGGTTCCCTGATTGCCTGCACCTGGTCAAGTCCTTGCACCTGTCCTTCTCCCTGCACCTGTGCTCCTCCCCTGAGCCTCCAGCTATTTCAGCCCTGTGAGTGCAGATTGCAGCGATTTGCAACTGACTTGTGTTCAGTCTCATTGTGCTGTTGTGTTACTGCTACTGGTATTACAGGCTACTCCTTTGATTCTGTATCCTTTTTTTACCTGTACCCATTTTCCTGCTTTTGACTATCTGTAGTATCTGTTTCTGACCTTGTATTCCTGCATCTCTGTTCCTATGTTATCCTTCGTTCATAGGCACTTCTATGCACTCTTTTTGATCTGCCTTGTATGTTATATGTAGACTCCTTACCTCATGCTCTGTGTTCCTGTTTGTCTGCATAGTTCTGTATTGCCCTTTTTGAGTGCAGATCTTTCCTAGCCTTTTTTTCAGAATTTCAGTTCAGTTCCTGACCCTGATTCCAGTCCTGCCTTTGCCTGGGCCCAGTTTATGTTTTGGTGTTCTTGTTCTGTTCCCTGTTGTTCTGTGTTGTAGGGATGGGCGGAATTTGCGTAGTCGCACTATGCAAAATGGTAAAAAATCTCCGGGAGCACGTAGAGTTCCCCGAACATGCGGAATTGCTTGTTCCGCCCGTTCACGATGCTTTTTTCCTGTTCGCGAATGCTGTGTGCATGCTCGGGGGGAAATATCTTGCAAACACGCATTTTGAAAGCGCAAACAAGCAAAAAATTCCACAAAGACGCGGATTGCGGAATTTTTGGCAATTCTGCGCTCTCCGCAGAACGCGAAATTACCCAAATTCCACAAATTCCGCGAGCGGAACGGAATTTACCGCCCAGGCCTAATTATTATTCTGATTTTCATTGCTTCGAAGGGTGCTAGTTAGATTCCAAGGCTTGTGCCTTTGACACAGAAGACCAACCAGCACTCCTTCTTCATAGGTGCTGCCTGGTGTCTTCCAGAACTCTGTGAAATTAATCTGCTCCTTGCTTTGTTTAAGGTCTTTTCACCTTACAGAAAGATCATTTCCGAGGAGCAGACAAACTATAATTTATGATAGGTTGTTCATCGTTTCCCTGCTTTACCTTCCTGTTGTTAGTAATTGTGTTTTCCTGCAGACTTCTAGTTCCCTGTTCACTGCCTGTTCTAACCTGCTTCAGACTTCAGCTTCGGTCCTACTTCTCTTCCAAGCCTTCAGGTACTCTCTTGTTTATATTACACTTCAGTTATTCAGTCTTGTCCCAGTCTCACCTAGCTAATCCCCTGACAGATCACCCGGCTAGTAACCCTGACAGTTGGCTGCGCTGAGCTGTTTTGTTTTATTTCAAGAAATAAAGAATCATACCATAAAATAATCACATACTGGAATTAAAAATATTGTGTTTATTTTTATATTATTAATTTAGTCATTGCTGACAGTCCAGTGTACTCAAAATGTTGACTCATTGGTTTGAGTGCATCCTTGCTGCATGTACTTGTTATTATGTTGGTCATGATCTACTGGTAATGACTGTTTGTGCTTCATTTTCAGGCACAAATGGACAGCATGGGGAGAGGCTCATTCATGACCACAGTAATTTTAGGTTACCCTCACCTTATGACCTTGCTTCGGGCCCCCAGCCCTCCTTATGCTCACGGCTCCCGACCTACTTGCTCAAACTGCCCATCCATGTTGACAGTGACTGGTTCACCAACCTTGTGCTAAACTAGGACAATTTGATCAAACCTGGCAAGGATAGGCGACAATCCGTCTCCTACCACCCAATTTCCTTCCTCAATGTAGATATCAAGCTCTTTACTGGTATACTAGTGGCACACCTACGCCCTCTCTTACCAGGACTTATTAGCCCAGATCAAGCAGGCTTTATACAGAATCGTCACTGCAGCGACAACTCAAAACACATCCTATACCTAATAGATACAGCCCAACGCTCTGATAGGGAGCAGATGCTCATGACCATCGATGCTGAGAAGGCGTTTGATCAGGCCCATTGGCTTACTTACCACCACACTTTAACATTTTAGACTTGGGCGGTCAATTGCAATTGTGAGTTCTTGGTACCATGGCCACCCCACCGCGAATGTTCATGTAAATGGATGAACTTCTGCACCATTCCCCATCTGTAGAGGCAAACGCCATGGGTGTCCTCTATCACCCCTGCTATTTGCGCTCTATATGGAGCCCTTTACCCAGTGGATGCAAGACAATATTGCTATAAAAGGGATCCTATTTGGTAGGGAAGAACACACCATAAGTCCCTACTTGGATGACGTATTGGTAGCCTTGGAGGAGCCAGGCACATCACTGGTGGCTTTTCTTGGGGAACTTGAGGCCTTCAGACAAGTGGCAAGGTTCCGAGTAAACATTTACAAATCTTTGGCTATGAAATTCTCCCCATCGTTGACCTCCAAGACAAAACTAATGGGTAGCTACTCTATACAATGGATGTCTACCTCCATCCCTTACTTAGGTATTCAATTGGCCCACACAACTAAGGTGACTGCTCCCTTTAACTATAAAGCCCTATAGGAGCAGATTAAGGCTGATCTATCTAGGTGGAGACCATATCGTCTTTCTTGGCTTGGCCGAGTCGCTGCATTGAAAATGTCAATATTGCCTAAGATTCTGTTTCTTTTTCAGGCTTTACTGGTTTAACCACCCATACAAACTGTTCAAGCTTTGCAACAAGATATACACTGCTTTGTATGGGCTGATGGTCGCTCCTGAATGCGAAAAGAGCAGATCTATAGACCCCCGGGTGAGGATTGGTTGGGTGTCCCTAATCTCATGCAGTATTATCAAGCTACGCAGCTCCAATTCCTGCAGGAATGGTCATGGAGGAGTCTGAGAAGCACTTGCTTTTCATGGACAGAGCAGCTGCGGGACAACTGTTGTGGAGAATCCCCTTCTTGCACAGGCGAGCCAGAAAGAGAAGCCTCTATTCGTCGCCGCTCAATAAATCAACCCTAGACGTCTGGGATAGAGTAAGCATAGGGAAAGGCTTAACATAATTCTCATCCTCACTGACACCAATTGTGGGTAATGTGGAATTTACCTCTGGGCTAAACCAGATAAAATTACATCACTGGCAACGAGAAGGCTGCTGATCTGTAAGCCACCTCTTCGATGAAGAAGGCCCCTTGTGCTTTGCTCAGCTCTGTACAGACTTGGCGCTCCCCAAGCCTGAACAATTACATTGCCTCCAAATTCACCATTGGATGATGCAGCTTTCAGTTCACTTCAGAGGGCAGCGGCCACTTACGGTATTTGAAAAATGGCTGGTGACAAAGGCGTTAGACAAGTGCCTAATTACCAAGTTATATGGCCTTCTGCGTCCCCCCCCCCCTGATTAAATCAACCGCCCAGAGACACTGGGAGGTGGAGCTGGGTCTCTCTTTGACACGAAAGGAGTGGGATGATATATACTACCGGGCACAGCATACTGCCCGCAACACAGCACGTAAAGAAAGCGCCACCAAAATAGTTATGTACTGGTACCTCACACCAGTATACCTACATAGAGGCAATCTCGGGCACTGTGGATTTCCCGGGACTTTTCTCCCCCTACTTTGGGAATGCCCGTTACTGGACACAACTGCAAAACGACATAGACAAATACGTCCACACCCAGCTACCCTAATTTCCGGCCTACACAGTTCTGAGACGGTCTAATGCTCTGACATTTCCCCTCAAATCATGCCAAGGATTGCAGATCGCATTGGCTCTAGGGGTGGCTTTCCAGAACATCAGCCCAGCTCCCTACAAAATTAGGCTGTCTTCATCGCCTATGGTCTATAGTGGGGATGGAGAGATTGACTCTGACTCTTACAGCACAAGGTACCTCTTATGTCAAACTTTGGCAACGTTTCACCACCTTACTTTTCACTGAATTCTGTGACTGAACATGTCCTAAATATCTTCGCCTCCTTCGCATAACAGACACTGAAACAAACACTGACCACCCTTGTGAGAGCAATCCCTAGATAGACCAGTCAGGACAGAATAGGCCCTCATACATCGCGGTTTCAGGGATTAGGGAGGGGGAGTTAAGGTTTTTTGTGTTTTCATGCCTTTGCCAAGAAGATTGAGTGATACACACTCTCAACAATGCTTTTGTAGAAACCTAATAAAGAGATCTGAACCATAAACTAGGACCATTTGGACTATACTCCTCTTCTCTGGCAATTTCTCTATATTCCTAATGATGACCATTTATACAAATACAGTTGAAAAGTCATTGACCTTTGCCCCGAAGAGCTGCTTCTCTTTGTGAACAAATCCAGTTTAATTTATATAATGGAAAACAAATTTCCTAAAATTTACTTATTGCAATCATGTGAGGGTATCTGTGTTTTTGTACTATTACTGCGTGTACAACATCTGAGCATCCTCACGCCCCCTTTTGGATCGTTTTTATGAAAATTGAGTCTTTGTCCTTTTTGTTTCAAGTATTATATAACTGTGTGATACAATGAAGTATATCTGTTATCTTACTTATTGTTAGATGTTAAAATGTTTTATTCACCTCTTTAATACAATGTTAATTGCATGATAAGATTGTTCTGAATTTTTACGCAGGAACGCTTGTTGTTCGATTATAACATCCCAGTTATCCCATCAGAGCTTCACTGTTTCTTAACCGTACCTACCATTAAGCTGTGTAATCTAGTCAGCTATTGTTCAGGGGATATATTGGTCTCACTATCACTACTGTCAGACTTAGTTGTATTATTAGTCTCACATGAAATATGTGCATATTTATTGTTTGGCAGGCTTGATTTGTTTAAGATTTTAATGATAATTGTTTATAGTATATTTGGTAATCATGGTGCTATTTGTTTTAGTGGTATTTTCCATTTGCATTGCAGGAATGATACCGTGCTCGAACTATTATTTTTCCTTCCAAGAGTATTTATTAAGATTGTGGTATATTTTTGTCGTTATTTGGTCTTGTGCTAAGCCTTATATAAAAATCCTTATTTTTATAATACTACTGTGTCGTGTCCATTTGTAGTGTATTCACTTTATTACTGTATGTGGTCATAAATGCTTAACGCACTGCCTCTGAGATAAGCCTGTCTGCTTTGCCAAGCTACCAAGGGGGTGAGCAGGGGTTATTTAAGTGTGTGATCCCCTTGCCGTGACTAGAAAAGGTGTGTCCCTATTTGTCAGAAGTGTATACCTCTGCCAACTAGAGACAGCCGCTTCTAACATATTTCACTTAACATTTGCCCCTGTGATGAAAGGTGATCCTGAAATGCATTGAGGCTAGTGAGAAATTGGGTTGTGGGTTGACTGGAGTATTAGTCCTGGTCAAGCACCAGCCACAATCCTAAGCAGGGTGAACACCTGAGGAAAAGGTTGGTGAAGATAGAAATTCTTCATTACCTCTATCTTCTACAGAGCAGCTGTGATACATTGGGTTATTGGTTGAGGTGGGGTGTAAACCCTTTTGAAGCAACAATCACATTCCTTGTCAAGGTGAACCACAAAAGTAATTAAATTAACCTTTGCTTAACCCTGAGTAGCTTGGCACAAAAAGCATTCAGGCTTAACTTAGAGGCAAATTGTAAAGTATTTATGCTGCACATGAACAGTAATAAAGTGAAAAAACAATACAAGAAAAATCCAACACTAATTCAAAAAATTAGAGTAAATTTTAATACATTATTTGACACCAAAACAACAAAAATGCAATTAATATAGCTAGAGTTATGAATTTTTAAAGTTTTATTTAACAACTGGCACCTCATGTATGCAATATAATTTGGAAAATTGGTTTTGCGAATCCTTGTTAACTTGAGGCCCATGGGAAGCTGCAGGTACCAAAGAGTTTAAGGTAGGAAAGTTCCAACTTTTGAAAAGTGGTATTTTCAAAATTGCAACTTAACCCTTTCGTTGCGGCGGCAATTCCGCCGCAGCGCTAAGGGACGGGGGGGCCGCGCGGCGCTCCAACGCTGGTGACGGAACCGCTCCGTCACGCCCCTCGGGTGGACTGTGCTTGTGACGGAGCGGTTCCGTCACGGCCCCGCCCCCTCAATAGAAAGCGCCGTGCAGGTGCAAAATCAGCGCCGAGCAGGCGCGGCGAGCGGGCCGTGACGGAACCGCTCCGTCACCAGCACAGCCCACCCGAGGGGCGTGACGGAGCGGTTCCGCCACCAGCGCGGGAGGGGTTAAAATCCAACTTTACCATTAAAAAGGATTTTTCATTACAAATTCACAAGCACCAAATATGAAATGCTTACCTGTTCCTAATCAAAAGTTAGCACTTAATAAATGTAATAAAGCAACCCAATATTCTATAGGAAAAGTAGGCGTCACAGTAGTGAAAAACAAATTTTGGGGTTTTTCGCTAGCAGGACATGACTAACTTAAAGCATATGTCCAACCTTTTACAATGCACTCTACCATATGGGCTCAGTAGGACCTACCTTACCTGTTTGCAGTAAAATAGGTTTTAATGCTTGCCAAGTCAAATTGGCAGTTTAAAACTGTATTTAGGCTGCAATGGGAGGCATGGGGTGTGTTTTTAGAGACAATTTAAGTGGGTTTCACAATAAGTCCTGCAGGCTCCCTGGTAGCAATTAATTTAAAGGATTTGGGCATATGGTATACCACTCAACAAAGGACGTATAAGTAAAGAAATATGCCTATCAGGTGTGAGCCAATTTTACCATGTTTACAGGAGAGAGCACATGCACTTTAGCACTGGTTATCAGTGGTAAAGTGCACAGAGTCTTTGAGCCAACAAAAGTGAATTAAGTAAAAAATAGGAGGGGTGAAGGCAAAAAGTTTGGGGGTGACCCTGCAGAGAGCGTCAAGTCCAACAAGGCTTGTACAGTATCATTGATGAATAAATGAAGATGCAACCGATATAATAAATACATGAATTAAGAACCCTTTGAAATAAAGTATTCTTTTAAATATATTTGCATCAAGCTGATTATTTATATGTAAAGCAAATATTTAATCAGGTCAAATGAGGATGCTCTGGCCACAGCCTAGGATTAGGGCATTCTTTATTCTTGCTCTGGGGCTGAAAGTAGCTTTCCGTGGCAGCACGCAATGAAACAGTTTGATTCAATTCATGAACCACGTCAGGCTACAATCCGGTGGTATTACTACTTATTTAAATTTGAGGCCAATTTTCATTTCCAATAGGAGGCCAGTTATGTCTGCTCGGCGTTTGAAAATCCACTAACTATGGCAAGCCAGACTAATAAAGACAGCTATTTTTAGGGCCTACTTACCCATGGCGAGCTGACAACAGGTGTTCTGCTTGCTCACAAAGTGAAGGAGCAATAAAGATGCCTTTACATTTTGTTATCTTGTCACATTTGCTCAGCTTTCAGAGACAGAGGTCAAAAGTCAGTTTGTCTTCCTATATTTACTTTTTTCTGTGACTGAAGTTAGAGGATTTTGTAAAGGGAACTGTGTTACAATTGCACTGTGCAAAGCATGTGACATGAAAGGTTGTAACATTTTCAGGCTTTTTGTCTAACACAACGCTGAAATATTTTAATAAGTAGACTGTCCAAGCATTCCAAATATATTTCACTATTTATGAAGACACAATTTTGTAATTCTGTGGTGAAAAAGATTTTTATAGGATCAAAACAAATCAGAACACTTTACTTGGTGATGTGCAAATGTTAAACCCATGCTGAAACCCAATTTCCAAATATTATTAATGTGCTCTATAGTTTTATCAGTTAAACTACAGGTTAGTGGGGATGTTTTGTGGCCCTTTCAATGGAAAATGTGCTCTCTGTAAAAAATGAGAGTGCACTACCACATCATGATTTAGTAATATATTTATAAAAAGCGAGTTTTTACACATGAATAGGGAAATCATGTATACCCTATATGTGGGCTCGATTTATAGAGCAACTGTTTAGTCTGGTAAATAAAAATCATTTTTATGTATAGCAAAAATAGTTAACTTGCATATTTAAAGGAGCTCTCTTATGTGATAATGAAGAAAAAGACAACAAAATATTTGCCTAGGATCACAAAATTTGAGACCAGTTCACAGGTCAAGTACATTACAGTTAGGTTGAGTAGATTAATCAAGTTAATAGACCTGCTGCTCTAGTAAAATTTTAATGATTTTTCGAGCCCAGCTATTGATTCAAGAGATGGTACTAGAGTCAGAGGGAGGTGCAAGTGGTGCAAAGGGACCCAGTGACACATAGGGTAAGGGGGCTCTCATGGATGTCAGCTCAGGGGCAGACTCCTCCAAGTCAAGGGGGGACTTGTATGACCCTCACCAGGCCAGCCCCGTGGTGGTGGTTGAGACTTACATCTCCTCATCCAATCGGCACAGACTGCCAAGCCCAGGAAGCCTCTAGGATTTTTCGCCTCCTGAGAAACCAGGATAACTCCTTCTCAGGCCTTGCCATATGGTCCACCAATGCTGAACTTCTCATGTTTTGTCCTATACCACCCCCCCTAATTTTGTTTGACACTTCCATACTACAAGCCCTTAGGTGTCTGTGAAGCCGTTTGTGGCTGGAAAATGATTACCAGGTGGACTTTTAGTTTTACCAAATATCTCCCATCATGTTTCCTGTAAACATCAGTTCCCTCCCCAATGTCAGGAATGGACTTTTTTATATTGAAACAAATGACCATAAAACTGTTTAAAATATAACAAGATGGATGGGTTGCCCTCATATTGTAAGTCTTGACATGTGCATTGAATATTATGCTTTAATCGGGTATGGGTACATTGTTTGACTTGATGGCTTTTTTTTCAGATGCTCTTGTCCTTTTATGTGGCACTTTTAAAGGTGAGGAGTGGAACTCCTTGTGAAAGTGTCATGTCATTGCCTGTTATTTCTAGACTGACTTAAATATTTTTGTCGCAAAACACTGATAGTGATGTCACCATCATAATTTCTCCATACCAATTAACCTGTGACCTTCAAAAGGATGTAATAATCACACCAGCCAGGGAGAGGTGGGTTGTGTATTTGGCAACAAAATAATCTGAATTGGATAGATATTAGTAAGTGGAGCCCTGCAGTGCATGGCGGGTATCACATCATGACAATGGTTCACAGCTACAAAGTGAAAGTTGTATTTTTATTGCGTTTCTTACTTGTCAAAGTTTCCTGGTGTTATGTACATTGCTGCAAATATATTAGGTGGACAAGTGTAGGGGTAAAGATACATTATATTTATATTTGTGTTCTGGAGATGGCTCCATTGGAGAAGTAAATCATTAATTTCAAGAAGTATTAGAACCAACTTCTGCAAGAACTACGAAAAATTACAAGCTATAATGTCTTCAGGAAACAGCTGAAAGTATATCTGTTCTAGTAACTTGGCTGGAATTATCCACATGTCTTCTCCAAAGGTGTACTGCCTAGATAGCGCCGTCATGCCCCAGGGTGATTTGAGCGCTCTATAAACTTTAACATAACATAACATAACAAGGGTGTTATATCTAGCTATGTTATAGATACATTATTAGATTTTACCATTAAGGTTTGTGGCTTATCACCCTACAGGGGCTGTATGGTGACATATGTCACAGGGATATATAATCATGTGTGTGGAAATCGATGAGCCTTTTCATTAGTATGCATTATATTTTTGATACATGTTTTAGGTAGTTTTGTGAAAAACGGACTCATTGTCATTTTCCTTTATGATGTGTGAGTGAGCTTATCTTTGCTTGTCAGCTGTCAATTGGTCCACAACCTGTGAAGGCTGCTTTCCTGAGACTTGCAGCAGCAGTAACATCTTGTTCCTGTTTACTGTGCCATGGGTGTGGGATGAGTGTACCTATTTGTAGCTTTCTTTTTCTTCCTTGCAGATGTGGAGTAGTTTCCAGCGTGGATGAGCTGGTGGACAAAGGGCAGGTATGGTGACAGCGAGGAGGTTTTTGCTCTTCTATCTGCCAATTTGTCTGCACAAAAAATGTCGATGGCGGAGTTAGACTGGGAAGAAGATAGCAAAAGGAACACGAGGATTCATTTGACAATGTTGTAGAGTCTTAATACGGCAGATGGTAAGTTATGGCGAAGGACAGAACATCTGCAGTTTTGTGACAGTTTGTCCGCACCTGCCAAATTCTAAACAAGGCGCTTACTTTTAGCTATTTTTCTTGGATATATGCTTGCAAAGAGTTGTACTAATGAGACATTTTATACGCTCAACATAGAAATAACACTTTTATGCATCCACATTTCTGCCAATCTACATCTTCCTACAAAGTCAACCTTATGCATAAACTGTAAAACCTGAACCACGTGTGATAAAACAATTTACAGCAATCTAGATGGTTTTTGTTACAACTGGGGATCTAGTTTTACTTCTTGCTTAAAAGTAATGTTAAATTTCAGTCAGTCAAATCACTGTATTCGATCCTTAGAGAGTAAGCTCATAACAGCACATACAAAATAAATACCAGTCGTCATAAAAATTAAAAGAGACATATTTAAAAACCATCCAATATGTACAGAATACAATTACATTTCAGTCTTAATTAATAAATAGTCTTCTAGTCTTCCAGGCAAGACATACAAAAGAAGCAACACTGTGACAAATATGGGGGTCAATAATTGGTCCCTCTAAATAAGAAATTACTGAGTGTTTTAGCCTGCTGTCTTTCTCATGTAATCTGGTTGAGGAATCGTGTTTTAATCTCCTTTTTGGTGATAAAGAAGCAGTTGCTTGGGGTTTCAAAAATATGTGCTAAGTCTAACCTAATTAGGGTCTTCTTGATATACGTGATCCAAGGGATCCTATGCAATTGTTCCAGAGCAAGACAGTCTGCAATGAACTTCTGGGTAAGTTTATTGGATTCTCGTCTCCAAACTGAGTGCTGAAGAAGGATCGGAGTGAACCTCACCAGGTTACATACAAAAGGGACATTCAGTTCGGAATGAACAATAACGTTTGAACAACTTATAGGGAGGCCTACTAGTTTTTCCAGAATGTGTTTTCAATGGTCTGGAGTGCTGAGGCGTCAGAATGACCCCAGATAGGTAGCGACTGAGATGGATTTGGCCATGTATACTTTTTTACCATATCTAGAGGCTTCACACCCAGCTTTTTAATGAAGGAGAGAAGGGCATTGATGCTTTTTTCTAACATTAGGCCCTTGATTCTTATCATATGGGACCAATTTAATGAACTATCGTAAGTCACTCCTAAATATTAGAAAGTGTCTATCTGGGATACCTTCCTGCCTTTGATGTAAAAAGTTGGGGCCTTCTTATCCTTGTGACCAGTTATTAAAACAAAGGACTGCACCTCATTGGTTCTAAGATCCAAATTATGCATATTTTTGACATATATGTTTATCAATTTCTGAAGTGCTAGGCCAGTATGGGCAATGAGGACAGCATCGTCCGCATAGAGGAGGATCGGGGCGCGCACCTAGTTCATCTTTGGTACATCTGGGGTAGCTTCTAGCAGGGGGCCTTCCACCCCATTGATATAAATAGAAAATAAAAATGGGGCCAGGACACAACCCTGTCAAACTCCCCTATTTATTGGGAACCACCTAGTGCACTCTCCCTGCCTCCCATAGCGGACACAGCAGGAAGCTGAAGAGTATAGCTGCCTAATAAAAGTAATGATTGCCTCCTCAATGCCCATCTCCTTCATTATCCTCCATAAATACTGGTGAGCAATGCATTAAAATGCTGCGAACAAGTCCATAAATGCCAAGTTTAGCTTACCTTGTTTGGCTTGGGTTCTAAAACCGTATTGACCTTGAATGAAAACATTATCGTTATCAGCCCACTCTTGAAATCTATTCAATAGGACTCTTCTCATGAGTTTGGCGGTGCTGTCCAAAAGAGAAATTGACCTGTAGTTTTTTAGCTCAGATTTTTCACCCTTTTTATATATAGGGATTAAAATAGATATTGACCAGGAATCCGACAGGCCCACAATGGCAACTTCGCAAAGAATGTTTGTCAGTACCGGTCCCCATAGATCCGCTTGATCTAAGAAGAAGAAATTTATCAGGATACTGTCTGGTTGTGCAGCTTCATTGGCAGAGCACTGCAAAAGAGCTTCCCTAACGTCTATGTGATTTAATGGAGGGTGGGCTTTATGGGTAGCGTGTTATCTTTCTGCAGTAAAATCCATCCCTTTCCAAAAGGGTCAAAGATGTTGGAAAAGTGAGTGACCCAAGATTCTTCGTCCACCTGAGAATCTAGATTTGTTATGTTATGTTATGTTATGCACTTTTATTAGGCGCACAGCTGCTCCAGCGAAGGAGCGTCCTGGCGCCGCGACAAGGTAGCAGCACAACACAACAAATAAAAACAGTAGTGGAAGTGGACTAAGGGAACAGGAAAGTTTTCACAGCTCGGCGGAAGGAGAGCAAGTCCCTAGAGGCACGAATCGCCGGGGGGAGAGAGTTCCACAACATAGCAGCGCGGACTTGAAAAGAACGTCCGCCGGCTCTGCTGCGCTTAACACGGGGGACAACCGCGAGTTCCAAATCAGCGGATCTTAAAGCTCGAGCAGGGGTGTAATGAACCAGAAGCTTGGATAGGATCCTGGCCGGGGATCCCTTAAGTATTTTGTAGGCGACACAGAGGACCTTAAATTGGATCCGCTGAGCCACCGGTAGCCAATGCAACGATCGCAGGGTGCTAGAGGTAGGACAAGATCTAGGTAGTCCTACTACCGGTCTATAGATGCTTTGAGGAAGGGGGCATTTATTACCATTCAGAAATCTCTGGATCTATATGTAATAGCAGACCAATGTAGTCATACCCAAGCTTCCTCCTTTATCCTTTTCAGGCTGTTGTTCCTGGCCTCCTTGCACAAGCGACGCAGGAGCTTGACTTGTTCTATATCCCTAGAGGCAGCCCTGAGTGCCATGTGTAGATCTGAACAGGTCCTGGTACAATCCTAGTCAAACCATCTGGGTACTACAGGATTGGTGATACACTTTTTTTAGTTTAATTACTTTTCACCTCTAAGATCAACCCGAAAGGCACTAATTACCTTAGACAGATCATTATCCGATCTAAAAAGGTCTTGATTTCCTTATTTCTGTTTGTGACCACCATGGGAATAATTGTTTCCTTGTTACTTAATGTCCATTTATGAATAATCCCATTTTTTCCATTTTATGATAGGCATTACATGTCTCGTCTGGTTGGTATTAATACCCTCCCATGCCATTTGGCAGGAGATAGGGGCGTGGTTGCTATAAATAAGAACTATTATTTAAACATCAGAAATTGATTTCTTAATACAGTCTGAGACTATCAGATAGTCAATAGTTGATACCCAGCTTGTGTTACCAAAAGTATTTTGAAGCAAGTCTGTGTTTGTGTCAGTAGGGTTCCCTATCCCATAAATCTATTCAGTGAGTCTCCATGGGTGTTATGCACCAAGTGGGTAATTGCCTCACCTTCCTCGTTAATTAAACCACAAACTGCTGTGTTTAAAAAGCAGCAGCTGTGTGCATTAAAATCGCCTAACCATAGGATTCGGGATATCTCCTTAAGGGTGGGAAAAAGTTAGTTAATTTTTCCTTCTAGTAGATCAACTACATTTTTCATTTCTCCCGCAAAGTTCGTATTATAATAGTTGATTACAAACACAGTGTTGCCTCCTGGACCTTTTAAATGTAGCAGGTTATAGTAAAGGGAATCAAGGGTGTTTTTAAACAGTGTCAGAACCCTTGCGCGGCTTGAAATTGGCAGAAGTGCAGGGGTATAAAAGGACTGATAACCATCCATATGAATGGGGCCTGTTTCCCCTGTTTCCTGTAAACCTATTAAGTCGAAAAGGGTTATGGTATTTAACCATTACTCGTCAGGCATTTGCAACCCAATCCAGCAATATTTTAGGTAATTAATTTAATATGGTCATTTATTTCAGTTGTGTGAGAGAGATGGTCTGGGCCTACCATATCCTGGGAGAGCACGGAATCCATGATCCTCCCACTCATCCTCTGCAGTGTCAATCACAGTCTTCTATGTCTGTTAATGCACTAAATCGGTTGTGGGTTGGTAGGGGGTTATTAAATTTCCTCAGGGAGAAAGGAGGGATCTCTGAGTGAGGGAGAGTGGGGAGAACCGCATTACCGAAAATGGGCCCTAATGGTTTGTAAAAAAAGCCTAATGGTAGCGCAAACATCTGTGTGTCTGGTGATGGCCTATTCGGGAGTAGTCTTAGCAGTTGTTGGGCTGTAAAGTTTGATTTAAAATTTACTACCACACAATACCCCCTGATGGTTTTCTCAGAGTTCCCCACCCAACCTACCCTTCTCGTCATTATAAGTCTCGAAAAAATTTCCCTGAATGATTAATAATCCAATTACATGCTTTAGACATCAGTTGTTCAGTGGATTGCTTTTGGTTCCCCTTTAGCTCAGAGACATTTGCCAGGATATTCACATAGGGGCAAACTGCCGGAGGGAGGGTTAATCTCGTGTACGGTCCCAGTTGACTCTTTTGTGCAGCTAAAAGTCCTCCTCCTGGCCATGCCTTGGGGATCATGGAGTCCGGGCCACCGTCATTTGTTGCCCTTGGTGCGTGGGAATTGTTGGAGGTAAATTGATGCGGAAGACAATTTGGTATCTGAGGTGTCGGATGGGGTGAGCATGTCGGGTCCTACTCCCCCGCGTGAGGAGTGTGCCTCAAAGAATGGCATTTACTCCAGTCACCTCCACCGCCCTTCTGTGTATTAATAGGTCTTCTTGGGGGTCTCAAGGTACGGCATGAAGGTTAAGTATTGAAACTGTGGGGGCCTGATCAGTCAAATTACCCCGTACAATCCCACCCCATGTTGCAGTAAGTAGAGCTAAATGTGACTCAATGTTAGAGAGTCTCTCCAGGAGGAGTTGCAACAAGATAGTGATTGACTGTTCTAGTTTTAAAATAATGCCTGAGACAAGGTGAAAATACCATCAGTATCTCCAGATGGGGGCTGAGTAGACTTGGTCAGTGTGCCGCCTCTTTTTTTCTTCTTGGTGGGGGGCTCTGCCGAGGGGGGTGAAATACTGGGCAATACAGAGTTCAACAAAATGTTGTACTTTGAGTGGGTAACTAATTTACTGGCAATGGGATCTGAGGGATTTGAGGGGTCTTTCACTACCGCAGGTTGGGGTTCCACAGTTAAATGCTAATTGCTGGGAACTAAATCCCCAGTGGGGAGCCTGCGCTCAGTTTGTATTTCCTTATCCAGTGCATACGAAGCCCTTAGAAGGAAAGAGTCCAAGGTGCAGATAGACTCATCTCCATGTGTTGTGGGGTTAGCTGCCGTTTCCCCATCTGCGAGGGATGCTCTGGTTTTTCCTGGGGTGCTGAAACTCCCACGTTAGAGGGGTGGCCGAGCCCGGCCTCCTCTGGGCGTGGATGGTACGGCGTTGCACTCTTAAGCGCGTGAATACAGGTGCATGGGCTGTTGGGAATGGAAGTCCCCAGCGGTGCCTCGGGTGTCTGCACGACTTTCCCCACAGCAACCAGGAGCATTGGCGGTTAAATATCATACACACGAAGACTAGAAGTCAGCCTGCTAGCTCGTCAACCAACAATACCATATTGTAAAAGTCATGGTGATATATCGTATAATTAATCTATATCGATCTATCCATCTATCTATATACATATCTGTCTACTGATCGACTAACAGACAGACAGGTATATAGATTGATAGATTGATAAATAGATACATAGATAGATGATTAGGTCACATGGCTAGCTATTATATGTCACATTGGCTTTTGCTTCTTCATTGTGTGAACTTACGTTATCAAAATAGCAATCATAGCCACCTGGTGAGGCCTTCTTCAGAGCTTCTTCCAGGGAAGGAGCTGTTTTATAGTTGAAAGCTTCATCAAAGCCAATTTCCTTCAAATAGGCAACCTTGTCATCCGATCCAGCGCAACCAACAACCTTGCAGCCCTTAGAGGAAAAGAAGCAATGGACATAATTAAAGTAACTTGAATGGGCATTGACACCTCCATACCGTGTAAACTACTTGTAGAGCATTGGCAGTTTTAAGACATACAGAAAATATAAAGATGACCTTTTTGCTTCAACATCTTTATTCACATTCAGTAAATGTCATTAACGGTATAAATAAATGGAAGAACAGGGTGGGACTACATTGACATACATTTACTTTTTAAGTTCTGCTTTCCATCCAGATCAAAATTACCATTTATAGTGATGGGAATATTCCCAATCTTTTCTTAGGCCAAAAGATATGGGCGAGATTGCATAACCTGCCTGGGTGTTGTTAATATGCATAGGTGCTACTTAGCACAATAATACATACCCTGAGGTGTGCTTTCAATCTTTATCCTTTTAGATGGTCAGTGCTGTTTTGCATCATCGAGAATAAATGTTTGTATTTTGTATATTTAGACAAAAAAAAAACATTCATGTTTACTGCTGCAAAATAAATGATGTCATAAATTTCACCAGCATAGTATTTTGTTCCATTTCCTTTTGCTGTAGAGAATTTTGTTTTAAAGCAGCATAACCGAAAAGTGACTTATCTGTAATCCTAGTTCTCTAGCATAAGTATTTTCTCAGAATTCATAAATGATAGGATGGTTTTGTGTACTTACTTGTATGATGCCCAGAAGACTTTCATCAACACTTTTTTTAATCTGAGATGCGCAGAAAAAAATCGGAAAATATGCCTTTATGATGCACCGTTAAATTTAAGGTCAATCTTGGCATTAGACAGGCTGTGTCTTTGCGCCTCTCCTTTTATTAATGCCATCGATGATGAACTTAAAATGGTCAAATGTGATGCACCACAAGTGGAGGGCCTCGAAGTACCGGTACTGCTATACGCTGATGATGCGGTACTTCTCTCTTAATTCAAAAGCAGGCAATTGGTCAAAGAATTGTATTGAAAAGAGTAAGCAGTTCCTGAATGAAGGAGGCATTGCAGAGGGAGAAGGCTAGGAGGGTTGATACCCTAATCCTATGGTGGAGACAGGGTGTCTCCCAATTTGGGAAAAAGGGACCTCACACACCCAGGCTGGGTGTCATGCTCCCCAGAGGACAGGGTAGGTCCTGGACGTATCAGCAACTACTGAACTGATGATAAAAAAATATAGCTTCGTTCCTCTGCCATTGACTCAAAGGAGCAAGTCATTCGCCCAAATTGGGTTGGTCTACATAAATTAAGGTACCTCACTGTTACGTTTTATTTGTTGGGTCCACAATACGATACTATCAGTGATCTAACCATAGTGTAGATAGAACATAGAGAATTGGTCCTGAAGACATGCCACCAGATCATTTTGACACACCAGCCAAGAAACATGTCGACTGCAAATCCATAGCCACTATCGGACATTATTCCTGAAGTGGCCATCACTATCTGCTTTTAACTTGAACCAGTGGGCTCACCTGATTAAAACTGTTTCTCTAGTGCACCATTGGCAACCCTTTTTTAATACCCTCTCCCACACTTTCAACGCACATTTGCACACATCTACACCTCTCGTCCCTTTACCACTCCTGCATCAAACGGAGAGGGAAAAAAAGATCTCTGGTAAAGAGGCCCTCATAGGGTGCTTGTCAGGCATTGCAGTGCCGGCATGTATGATGAAGCATAACACCCAGCCTGGGTGTGTGAGGGCCCTATTTTCCAAATTGAGAGACACCCTGTCTCCACCATAGGCTCTGGGTACCAACCCCCCCTAGCCTCCTCCATCTGCACTGCCTCCTTCATTCAGGAAGTGCATACACTATTCACTACAATTGTCTCGCCTGGGCACAAATGCCCTCAGTCCATCTAAATGCCCTCAGTCCCTCTCATCTTGTTGATATAAATTGGCCAAAGAAGTCACAAAGTACAAGGTCTCAAAAAATATGGGTTTTTTTCCGTTCTTTAAACCGAAAAGGGAATGAAAAAATCAGCCTTTGACAATAGCTGTGAACAGAGAGCTAAACTGAGACCTCAGGTTTACGAATTCCTGAGACTGCGTCTTCCCTCTCTTCGGTCATCTAATTTGCTTTTTAAAGTAAAGCAAAGAAAGGATCTGACATAACAAAAATTGCCCTTCTGTGCTATTGGTCCTCTGGGAGGCAGGTGGGATGCCACTATCTTCAGATAGAGTACCAATGACAGAGAAATAGTAATAAAAATGAACTTTTCCTTCTCTCTGAGGGGATTCTCTTTCATATCCATAAACAGTAGACTACAGAGGATAATAAGATTCTGGCTCAGTCACAATATGGGTTCAGGAAAGGGCGAGGGACCCTGGAACAATGCATTAACTTAGATCTTTTAATAGGGAAATATACACGAGCAAAGCAAGGATCCCTCTACCTTTGCTTTGCAGATCTAAGTAGTGCATTCGACCTAGTAGACCACGGCCTATTATGGCCGATTTTATTGGGTCTAGGTGCCCCAGAGCCAATTATTTTCTTTTTGGCTAGACTATATACCAAATTATCTGCCCGTGTGCTCTATGGACAAGCCGGAGAATGCACAGCTAAATTTAAGGTCAATCTTGGCATTAGACAAGGCTGTGTCCTTGCGCCTCTCCTTTTTACCCTTTTTATTAATGCCATCGATGCTGAACTTAAAATGGTCAAATGTGATGCACCACAAGTGGAGGGCCTCGAAGTACCGGTACTGCTATACGCTGATGACGCTGTACTTCTCTCTAGGATACATCTAGGCCTCCAAAGACTTATGGACAAGTTCTCTAATTTTATCAACGGCAGAAAGCTGCAGATCAATAAAACTAAAACTTATGTAATGATCTGTGGAAATAGAGCAGGAAAAACAAAATCCTTTTATTTAGACCACCATAAAATCTCACTAGTAGAGAAGTTCTGTTACCTGGGCATAACCTTTAGCGGTAACGGAATGTGGACACAGGAGGTGACTAATGTTAGGGCTAAAATGGCCAAAAGTGCGCTCGGGGTTTTTACATTTGCGGCTAAACTCGGGGATCGCCTTATTCGTGATATGCTACATATATATCAATCTAGATGTGTGTCGATAGCGCTCTATGGAACCAGGTTCTGGGGTTACTGTCACCATGCAGATCTACAAATTGAGGAAACCAGGTTTTTGAAAAAATTACTCTGTTTACCTATGTCGGCCTCCACCGAACTCATTCATACCGAAGTGGGGGCGGAACACTTGACAGATTTAATTGGGCTAAGACCCCTGATGGCCTGGAGATCTATATGGTTGAAGGATGAAACCATTTTCAATAGAAGCATTATTAATGATTGCCTCCGCTTGGACAAATGCTTACAGATCCCATGGCTCAAATATGTAGTAACAACATTTAAGGTCATATTTAATATAAATATTATGGATGATCTCAGTAGGGCTACTGACATATCGAAGTGTGAAATTAAACATATTTATTTGAGGAAGAAAGCTTTTGACCGTAAACGTACAAGAGGGCAGTTAATAAACCTCTAAGTTCTATACTTCACATGTGGATACCGTTGGTTTTCAACAATATCTAACCACGGTTACTAGAACATCACACCGGTTTGTACTCACCAGAATGAGATTAAGTATTGTACACTACCGGGTGGCATTCCCATGTATTAAAAAGTATCCCACGGTCCCATGTCCCTGTGACGGAATAACAAAACAATGCACTATGCACTTTCTCCTCATTTGTGCTTTATATTTACACCTTCGTATTGCTTTTTTAAAACCACTTTTTAAAAAGTACGGCATTTCATCTGTAAATACTGCTATGAATCTCCTGTTTTTATTATATGAGCCGGATATTTGTTTTTTTACTGCAACCTACATCCTAAAATCAATTGCCCTTAGGAAGAGTATGCTATTTTAAAATTTTGTCGCCCTGACTGCTGCTATTTTCTTAAAATGTACTGTATATTTCTTAAATGTTTTGTGCTTTTATGATTGTTCTTTATAATCGAATAAAGCTTACTGAACTGAACTGAACTGACTACAGAATCAAGCAATACTACCCAGCCTCAGAGGTGGGAGCCAAAAGCACAGAAGGGTATAAGCAGCTACAATTATGAGGAGAAGCCTGGCTCACACGTTTATCCTTCCTGAAGTCCCAGTCAACACAGTAGTGGCCCAAATGAGGCATGGCCTATCTAATGATAAGACATTAATGCCTATGATCAGAAAAAATGCTGAAGCGTTTCTCAAAAGCTCCTAGCTGTGAGGTATTTGTATTATATTTAAGTAATGAGTTTGAAAAGCCTGGTATCTACAACCTCAATTGGTTGTAGATACCAAGGGCTCTATTATAAACTTGGGCGGATCGCCACCACCCGTATGGCGGTGGGGATCCGCCTTCCATTATTCACCGCCCGCCTCCCATTTCCCCCCGCCATATTAGGATGGCGGGCAGGATCCCGGTGGACGGAAAGACTGTCCGCCGGTCAAACAGGAGACCGGGTGGAAAAGTATATTGTGGCAGTGTCTGTAAGACAACGCCATCCATATCAGGATGCAGGCAGTGATGTGCCTTTCCATGGCAGCGTTGCTGCCATGGAAAGGCATGCTGAGTCTGCATGCTGTTGTGGGCCCCCAGGGTGTTGGGGGGTGGGGTGCACATGGGCGGTACCTACGGTACCCCCTGCATTAGCATGCACAATGCGGCAGGCATCGCGCTGTGCCTGCCACGTTGTGCATGCAAATGCACAAATGCCTTTTTAACATTGCGGCGGGTGCTGCTGAAAGCACTGTCTGCCGCAATGTTAAAAATGCGGGATGTGCCTGCCAGTGTGGCGGGCGCATCCTAATTGTGTATGCGGAAGCGCCGCACACATATCGGGTGGTCCCATTTCCCGATGCGATGGCAGCGGGACATCATAATAGACCCCTAAGAGTGTTGAAACTAGCATACACAAAAGGACAAAACAAGTAGGTCTGTCCTTGGGAGGCTTGTGTAATAGTTATTTTTTTTAAACAAGTTTTTAATTTCAAGTATATTCCACAAAAATAGGAAGAGGAAAAAAAATATGCCACCACCTAAATATGGCCACCATATGCTTGTAGTAAAAAATTAAAATTTTATTTAATTTAATACAGCAATGTGGCTGTTTTACTAGTGATTTTTTTAAATAGCACGCATTCTAGCTGCTCTATTGTGTTTTATAGTATTATTGTTTGTGAGTGAGACAAGAATAAATCACAACCTAACCAAGCACTCAAATCACAGGAAGGTACAATGTTACAATATCACCAAAACACTTTATAACAGCAATTTTAAAAAGCTGTCAGAACATAAATCCACATTTAATGACACTTTGCCTCATGGAGTGGTGTTTGGAAGCAAAATTTGATTTACGGTTTAAGCCTGTTGACCGAAATCTTCTTTATGTATGAATATTTGGTATTCATTTTTCGAGAAATAGAGATAATGCTGTCTCAAAGGACAGGCCTAAAAAGACTGCCTGAAAAAGAGACAGATAATATTAAAAATAACAATGGGTTTGGGGCATTTTAATATTGCATGTGAAGTGCTGAGATCACATCAGGCTGGCAAGTAGGTCTAGTAAAGACTGCACAACCCCAAAGCAAATGTTACCACTTTAGCATTAATGAAAGCAAGAAGACAGTCAGCATGTAATAATACCCCTTTTCTCATTATGGGTTTTATGAAAAAAACATTGCAATATTGCCATCCACATTTCTTGATTTACACAATGAGGCACTGTGAAGAGCAAACTCATTTTACTGATGAGGCTTTGGTTTTGCTCCTCCTAAAAGCCCAATAGGTGCCTCTTGTTTCAACTGTTGTCCATCATGACAGTCAAATACTTGCTAAAGCAATCATCTGGAGGTTGCCAACTCTATGCCAAGCCTCATGCACCCTTATCAGACTCACTTATTTCACCTTTTTCACATTTTAACTTGTCTTGCAGTCATACAGCCTGTGATTTTATGAATCACAGGAATTGCAATCACTAAACAAATTAGTGTACTTGGCCCCAAGATAGTGCATGTGTAATTAGTGCATATCATAAAAGGCCATCTACCAACTTGATATAAGACATCAAGAACAAGTATTCACAGTATTTCAGTACTGGGTCAACCTCTGAAGACTGTTTGAAGAGGTTGAGGTAAGTTGGTTTTCCCAATGAAGGCTTGAAACTGAGTACATAACAGTTTTTACCAATATCTCCCCCAGAAATGGTAACAGTGAGATGGGTCGATTGTTATGTGTCTCCTCTGATGAAAGGCCTACATTTTTTAACGGAGGTTTTACCATAGCTATTTCCATGAAAAGTGCCCTGAGTGAGAGAACAGTTGAAGAGTGAAGTGTGATTTTCAGATGAAGCTGGACTCAGTTGTTTAATGATTTTATTCTGATTAGTTCTACTTCTTCCAGATTGTAAACTTCTGTTTAATACATCAGGGTATTGTGGATCTTCTCGGGAGGAACATGAATTTTCAGGAATCTGTCCCTTCCTATGTTAGGGAAATAGGAGATTAATTTCCCCCTCCAAAATCTAATATCTTCAATTTTTGTGGAGAAAAAGTCAGGGAGCTGAGTGCAGAGAGAGACTAGAAGTCCCCGAGGCAGACAGCTCTTCATGTACTCGAGATAATTCTGTTTGCTTACTCTGGGCATTTAATAAGCGCTGATTGTAATAGTCATATTTTGCTTTATACGTTTATTTTTTATAGAAAGAGTAGAGCTATAGATTTGCTTTGCATCCTGTGTATATTTTAGTCTCCACTGCATTTCATCCCTTCTGGTCTCTAACATGAGTGCTGCTGGAGTAATTTATGAATTGTATTAGCAGAGTGATTGATGTCACAATTAATCATTTTTTTCAAGACATAAGGGGTCAAGAAGAGAGGTTAAATCATGACTGAAGTGTTCCAGAGCCTTTTCAGCATTTAGTGTGGGCTGATATTTTATCAGTCTGGAAAGAAGAGGGAACTTGAGCAGAGGCTTCTAAGAGATTCACTGAACACCAGCATCTTTAAAAAAATATGTTTTGGGGTTTAGGTGTTGTCCAAGACAAAGGGGGTCTGACCATGCAAAGGCCGGGTCAGCTCTACAAATTATGGAGGGGCCCAGGATAGCATAAAGAAGGTGCCGTGACTTATGCATCGTCCCATCGTTTGTTACTTTTAGATTTAAGATTTCAAAATCCCTAACGAAATTCACAAGAGAGCCCTGGGTTTGGTCTAGCCCAAAGATCACGAAAACGTGTTCACATCCCACCAGATCTAATTCAACGCAATTGACTTTCACTTGAAGCATGATTTGGATCAAGACAGCCTGCTTGACACACAAAGTGCTTCATTAATACACCCCTGCTAACCTGGCAAAAGAACTCGACTATCTGGTTTGAATTAGAACCTAAGAAGCTCTAACACTCTACTGTTGGAACCACAAAATTTAAAAAAGCATTTAACTTATACCCGTGCCTCCTCCGGTCTTGGTCGAGGAATATGGTAGACTCTTCCTCCCGAAATCAGAGCTAATCCTACGACCTCCTCATTCAAAAAATAAGTCAAAGGTGTTGCTCCCCAATAGCTACCTGCAACAATAGACTTGAAGTTACCCAAACTAACATTTATTTCCTGTTTACAGCACTGAAGTATCACTCAACTATGCAAGGCTTTGCCTCTTTAGATCTAATATAATGCTGGCTGTTCTTTTCTTTGCATTGACTTTGTTTAACTTCTTATATAGTTAGTATTTTCCACCTTTACCTGCTTATCTTGTCTGCTTGAGTGAACAGCACTTTGATACCCTGATGGCTCATGTTCGTGCTTTGTAAAACTTTTCAGATACATAAATAAATGAAGCCAAAGTATCAGCGAACTATGGCATATTCCTTATTCAGAACAAATATGAGAATGTCATCTATTAATAAGGGAGTGTGATCTATCCTAGTTTGTGGGGTGCAATAAATGAGTAAAATATTATTTTTTGACTCATTTTAAATTCACATGCAAGGGTTGGAAATGAGTGCTGAATAGTGTTTTTATAACCTTAGTTTACTCTGATAACAGATCACACTCCACCTACTCCAGTTACTCATGAAGAAAGGAACTTAGCTAGAGTAGTTAGAGGGGAGGAGCTTATCTAGTATATGGTCTGAGTTATTATTTATCCACGTCTCTATGAGACAGCATAAAACCAAGTCAAAAGACCTTTCGCCTTGAAATTAACTCTCCGCCTTATAGGAAGCCAGTAGAGAGATTTCAGGGCAGGTTTTGGTGATTGGTGTTTCGCAATATCCAGAAGAATTCTGGCGGCCCAATTCTGTATCGTCTGAAGTTTGGAAAGAGTTGTGCATGGGGCTTCTAAATAAAGGGCATTTCCGTAATCCAGAAGCGTCAGAATAAGAGCCTGAACCATGTGTTTCCTATCCTGAAAAGGGAGGAGGACTTTCTGGAGCATCCGCCAAATACCGTAGCACGAGGCCACCACCTTACATGCCTGAGCCTTGAAAGTCAGGTGTTGGTCTAGCCAGAAACCAAGGCTCTTTATCTGGGGCTTGGGAATCTGAACAGGACCCAATGTAGTCAGCCACATTGTATTGAAGTTGATGGGTGACCGATTCCCCAGGATCATCATCTCAGTTTTTTCCCCATTTAATTTAAAAAAGGAGTCATCCATCCAGACTAGTTGTCGGCGTGGTTGAGTCCCACCACAAGTTGGGTGTCATCTGCATACGTCAGTATGTGTAACTCAAAAGGCAACACCAACTTCGTAAAAAGGGCTCATATAAACGTTGAACAAAGTGGGACACAAGGATGACCCCTGAGGAACCCCGCAGCAGAGAGGCAAATGTTTTGAGGCGACATCAACGTCGAAAACCTGAAAGAAGCTATCACTCAGGAAAGATTGGAACCAAGCTAGAGCGACCCAGCTCACCCCCAATCTTCTAAGTTTTTGGACCAAGATTTGGTGGTTAACCATGTCGAAGGCTGCACTGAGCTCCAAGAAAATGACCACAGTAGTGCCTCCGGAGTCATAGATTTTTTTTTACTCTTCCACAACGGAGAGCAGGGCCGTTTGTGTACCTTGCAATGGGCAGAAACCCGTTTGAGACGGGTGAAGGAGTTTATGGGTCTCTAAAAAGGTTGATAGCACTGAGTTTACATGTTTTTCTGCTATTTTGCTGATCCCTGGGAGAAGTGAAATGGGTAATTTCCCAGGGATTCAGGGTGCAGGCTGTTTTTTTTTTAGGAGTGCCCCCACCATCGCTTCCTTCCAGGATGGGGGGACCACTCCAGAGACAAAAGAGGTGTTCATCAGCTCCAAAATAATAGGGGAGACTGTTCTAGCCACTTGTTTCAAAATTTTGAAGGGTGCTGGATCCTTGGATGACCAGCTTTTCATCTGAGACAGGATGCTATCAAGTGCCTCACTATCCATCAGAGAAATAGTCTCCAAATAGGAATCTGTGCTATAAGGACTAGTATCCCGTATTTGGCCCTCTGGCTGTGTGAAATGAAGTATATATCGTTTGTATTTTATTGAGGAAAATCGCTGCAAGTTTATTGCAGCGTGAGCCTGAAGTATCGAAGGTCACTTCAGGAGGGGGGACTCTGAGGAGGGTTTTAGCTATATGAAAGATCTTACGTGCAGAGTTGCCTGCCGATGAAATGTTATCTTCGTAATAGGCTGCCTGGGCTAATTTAATATCAGCTTTGTATGATTTAATAGCCTCCCTATATTTCAGTTTGTTATCTGGAGAAATATCGTTCTAACTTCTTACAAGTTTGTTTTAGTTCCCGAAGTTTTGAGGAGTACCATGCCATTCTATTACTACCTTTGTTCACCTGGTTTGATTTTATGGGAAGAATCAGATCTAGAGAGTCTTGTATCCATTTGTTAACATTTTCATTAGTGATGATAGCTTCAGAATTGGGCACTGGCTTCATTTGTTCTAGCTCTAAAATCCATTATTCCATCAATAGTTTAGGCCAGGGATGTAGCCGTGAGCAGATAGGTTTAGCGTGGAACACTGTGGAATTGGGGGTCCAGAGAAGAGGGATAAAAAAGTTATCAGACCATAGTACTGGAATCGGATTCCCTCCCACTAAGTCCTCCAAATTGGAGCAGATAGGGTCTAATAGGTGCAGTTTCATGTGAGTACGGTTAGCCACTTATTGGTAGAGCTGGTAGGCAGCTAGATCCTTTGTAATCTCCACTGCTGCCACCGGTAAGAGATCATCAATAAATAATAAACAATACAATACTGACTGTAGAAATAACCAAACAAATTTATCTAGACAAATGACCCGGGGACAGAATTATCAACTGTCAACAAAGTTATCTGGGTGTTTGTAAAGACCTCAGGAGAGCACAGCTGCCTCCTCTAAATAAGCCTCAACAGTGTAGCACATTGCAAAGCCTAGGCTGCCAACTGGTGAGGCTGAAGCCCTCACTCAAGGTGTCCAGTTAGCAGGCAGTAAGAACAGATTAATGCTCGGGTGAAAGTGTCCATCCTACACATGTGGATTACTGAGCATCAGAACAAAACAGTTGTGATAGCGTAAAATTGTTCCGGTCTTATTTTGGAGGCCAGCAATCACCCAAATTGGGAAAAGTAACCGTCACCCACTATCTATAGCATGCTTCATCACAGGACTTTTTCCCACATTCACAACATCTAGTAGTATTGGAGTGGGCTACACGATCCAGTCGAAGTGCAGGATATCATAAGTATGGATCAAAATGGAAACTTGATGATGCACTGCCTAGGGATATTGCCTGTGTACTAACTTTATTCAGGATAGCCATGAGAGGTTAAAAAATTAGACGGTTTGATGGTAATGGAGTATTAACATTATCACTGGCCGAGGCCAACTCTTCTACGTGCAGACAAATCAAATTAGTATGTCATCCATCTGAATATCGAGGTGATTACCACTGTAGGTTAGTGAAAAAACAGAAGTTCTTATTGGTTACTAACGTGTGATTAAAAAGAGAGGCTGGTGGGCTACTAAAAAAACAAATGGGCCACGGTGAAGTCACTCATGTCTTCAAGGGACACAGTCACTGCTGATGTCAATCCATCGTAAGCCCGAATAGGCTAAACAAGTCTTTATGCAAGGGTTCTGCAGTGCTGAAGCAAAGTTTTCAGTGTGTGACATCAGGGCATGCTAAACACCCCGCAGAGTTTGACGTCTGGGTGTTGTGTCCCAACAACAAGAAGTGCGTGTCAGGAACACCAACTGCTTGTGTCCTATAAAACTGCTAAAATGCTGATTTCCTTTGCTATCAAAAAGGTAGCAGATTTACTACGCACATAATATTATGACAAAACTTGGAAAACGGGAAATCCACTGTATCTGAAACTGAATGGTTAGAGTGGTGCTCAAGAAATGGTAAATTTGTATTTAGTACTATGGGCTATAGTGATTTCAAGGGGTCATAAATACATGATGCTGCTACGAGTTGCATGAATCGGATCATTACTGACAACATGGTATTTGGTTGTCGCCCTATTGAGGTATGGAAATACATTTCACTTTATATGGTAAGTTAGATGTTCTCCGAATGTGTATTTGCAATATAGCCAGCCAAGCTTGGTACAATGATTAAGTGTAAAATATGAAACAAAATCTATACTCGAGTCTGACCATAATTAAATAGTGTTTAAATGCTGCCACAGAATATCATCATCGAGCTGATATGCCCAGTATGTGAATCCAACATTGTTCCTGCTTGAGTAATGTGTTTTCCACTCTATTGTTGTTTCTGGTTATCCATGGTTTGTTGATCACCACTCGTTGAAGGTTCTCTGTAGTATGAGCGGCTTGTGAAAAATGATAAATTAATGTAGTCATTGATGTTTTGCACTATGTGTTACTTCTGTGTTCACTGATTCTGATCTTGATTTTTCTAGTGGTCATGCACACATTTCCCTGACTGCAAGGGTATATGATTAGGTAAATCAAACTTTTGGAGTTGCTGGTGGTATGTTGTTAAGAACCCAAGGAGAATTAAAGCCAAGATTGATGCTTTCTGTGACAGAGGTTAGGTGGCACATGATACAATTACCGCAAGGATAGTGGCCTTTAACTGGAGGTAGACCCCCATTAAATATATTAAGGATGGGTTTTCTTTGCTAGGGGACTGGTAATGGCCAAGATGTTACAGAGGTTTGCGCCATACATTTTGACTTTTTGTACAAACTGGTAGTAGGGTTTGAAGTCAGGGTCTTGTAAGTACTGCGGTCACCCAATAAGCGTAGACATTCCTGATGTTACATTTCTTTTTTGTAAAGGACAGCAGCACCACTTGTCTGCTAGTTTTGTAATAAAATTTAGATCAACCCTTAACTCGTCAAGAGCTGTCTTTTCTTTCTGACTTAGGTGATAGAATGATGACAGACTTATTTAAAATGTCAAGTTGTTCTTTCAATAGAAGAGTATCTGTCAGAGTTACCACAAGGTTGGTTGTGTCATTGTCTAGCGTGACAGTATCAGCAATCCACCGCAGAAAATGATCTAAGTATTGACTTTCATCAAAGGTACCTTAATCATTATAGGGGCATGAGTGTTTTTTTCAAAAAACGATGGGAGTACTTCTAAAACTATTTAAACATAGGAAACATAGGAAAATGTATTTATACATGGACAAGAGGAACATTTATAATCTCTTCTTACTAGACCAGACATGCAGGTAACACATTCGAGGAACATTAGTGACTGGTAGTTAGTTTTAGTGTGTTCCACAGAACCTCTATGATATTACCTACTTTGATTTTTGCAATTTGTCCCACAACTGAACCAACGGCCCCTGCTGCAGCATTCACAAGAACGGTTTCCCCTGCCTTGGGACGACAGATCTCCAACAAGCCAAAATAGGCAGTAAGTCTAGAAAAGGGAGAACACAGAACAGAGAAGATGAATGAAGCCATTGTAAAATACACTGGTATGTCATTAAATTATTCATCCTACTGTTGACAATTAAATGTCATGTCTTTGCTGGCTTTAGCATCATACACATTTCTTACTTTAGTCTTCTTGTGTACAGAAAACCCTGCAGCCCCAATGAAATGAAGACGTTTCTACAAATTAACTATGGGACTTCCCCAAAATGGATTGCTTAAAGTAACCTACTCTTCTTTCTGGCACAGTGCCAGCTGGACTGGACTGAATGATTGTAGTGAAAATATCTTGACAATTACTTCTTACACACCATTACAGATCACAGGGATCTGCAGCTATGAAAAAGTAAGTATATGTTATTAATTACAATCAACATAGAGCTCCACAGTGAGGTGATGTGTGGGCCAGGGTCTAAACTGCAATTCCACTGGTACCCTGTATACTACCAAGAATACAGCATCAATCTGTTATTCCATATTTCACTTCCACAAAGACACACAATACACAAACTTACATACATACACACAGTGATATACAAATAGTACACTACACACCGTACCCTGCACACCACACAGCAAACCAACCCCTCAAAAACACACATTCTGAGTTTTAAAATTAGCATCCTTAAAAACATAAGATATTGTTGTAGTATAGCTGCCTCTCCAGAGCAGATGGTTCCTTTAGGGAAGGTAGTAGGATTAGGCATCACCCAGTAGTGGTACCAACCTACTGCAAAATGTATTAAAATGTCCTTTTAAGGTGTATGTGTAATGTCTCCCTTTTCCATCACCCTCCTTGTTACTCACTCACTGGCTTTCCCTTTATCACCACCACCCTTTGAAAATTTAAAACTCTCCCATCTGATGTTTCAGTAGAGTTTTACTATTTTGTAACAAGCTGCGGTGGAGCACAGCTTGACCCGCTCTAAGTCTCCATTTTAGATTCACGTTTTAGGTTGACATCGTTTTCTAATGGTGACTTTTTCCATGCTCTGCGCTTACACAATAATGTACTGAGGAATTATTATACATGTAGTGAATGTCTTAGCAAGCATTATTATCATGTTATTCATACACTCTGTGCAAGGCTAGGCACATAGAAAGCAATATCCTTGTATTTAGTTGTACTGTTGGAGACAGCTTTTCAGCTCCAGACTAACCATCACATCAGCTCTGCACCTTTGACACAGTGTGATTGGAACAGTGCTTTTATTATATAAACAACCTCTGCATTATATTCACCAGAGGAGTACTTCTGCTGGGATTGTCTTGGAATGTGATGCACTTTGACTGAGATGCAGTCCTGCTGACTCTGACCTACATCCTGCAAATTATCATAACCTGTTCTGCAAAGGCTGGCTTCCTGATACCTCATACTCAGGTATGGGGGGGTTAGGGCTATTCCAAGGGATCTATGAGAGTGTACTCCAAATATACTCTTTATAGTATAAGTAGTGTTAGGTAGGAGTATAATCATATAATCACATAGTAATGTTAGAATGATTGAACTGTTTATCTTTTTCACCATCATTGTAAAACTGGTTACAATGCTTTGTTTCTTCTGCTTAATAATTGTAGCACACTCTTTCTATACAAGAATATGATTGTTTCAATAAATGTTTGAAAAGCCAATTCATATCTTTCTTGTGTTTAACTTGGGCATGCAAAAGTAAAACCATGAAAGAGTAAGATCTGTTTCCACGTTTTCCTTGGGGAATACGAGTGGTTATGTTTGAAGGTGTTGATACCATCTGGTACCCTGGTAAGGTTAGGGGTTCCAATAGGTCAATGGGAGTGAGCAAGGAACCAGGACAACATTCTCTGATGGTGTGTGTGTGAGTTAAGTTCCTATATTATGAAGCACATATTGTCCAGATACACAGTCCTACTTAATTTATAGGACTCGTATAACAATGCTATGTTGCCTATGAAAATACACATTACCTACTCTAAACTTTCAAGGCAATTTGTTTTGCACCCAGTTATTGATTCTACCATTCACCAGCATTCTACCCTGCCTACTGTGAAAGATCACTTTCGGACTTTGTAAATGTGTCTAGTCCTCTGACATTTTTGCGAATGGCATCCTTGCAAACATTGCCTGGAGCACTTCTTTTTCATAATTGTCGCCCACAAAGCCTCCATTTCCAGTAAAAATACAAATTTATTGAAATATGTCCTGAAGTCCTCCAATTCCTGTTTTTGGCTTGTGCCACCATGTCTGCATGTGAAGGGTATATGTCATTCAGCGGCCCCTCAAGGTTGGGGACATTCCGGCTCACTTTGAACCCGTGGAAGTTGAAGGAGGGGAATCAACTACAAGTCATCTTAATCGCTGCTGATTCCAGCAGAAGATATTCAACATAGGTTCAACATCTCAACAATTTACAGAGATTCACATCCCATTGGCAATATATGAATACGTTCACTGTGATTCCTGTAACCATGGCAGCAGAGGGATAAAAGCAAAATTGTAAAATTTTTGAGGAGGCTCTGGAACACTCAGGCAGACTGGAGGATACGTTTAGACCTTAAAATGTCCAAAATATAATTCACATTTATAGACTTGTGGTTCTGACTAGTATGATTAGCCTTAAATAGTGTATGATAATGTCCAATTAACCATTTTACCTCTTAGTCACCCATTTGACCTGCAACATGTATATTGTAAAAAAAATAACTTGATTGTAAAATGCAATCCTGGTCGGGAACATTTTAACGTCCTGCATTAAAGTTTTGCTTTTTATGACGTTATTAAGTGCAAAATAATAACATTCTTAAAATAATAGACAACACAGCATCACAGTAGATTGCCACCCAGTAGAGGCTGGCAAATATGGCAGTGGAGCAGCAGGTGCGTAAAATAAATAGTTAAAAAAAAGAAAAATGAATAAAAAGTCACTTACCTGCTTGAGCGGACACGTCCTCCGTGTTCTAGGCCTCAACTTTTCCTGATGTCACGTACAGGGCCCCAGCTAACCTACTAAACCGATCCTGGCGCTGCTCTCATGATGTTAACCAGCATGAGAGAAGCGGCAAGATTGGTGGCAGAGGCCTATCCTGACACTCCAGAGGACAGAGTAGGCTAACAACCCAGCTGTTTAACAAAGCTGTGTTGAGAAGTTTATAGTGCATGTCAGGCTGGCCATCGCAAGAATGAGTTTCCACTTTTGAACAAGTTTAATTCTTTTCTGCATTCACAAACTTTCAAGTACACTTTTGTAGTACTTACACTTTTGTAGAAAGTCCAGCACTATACATGGCCAACTACTAGTACTGTGACACCCTCCTAAAAACCCCTGTAGAAAAAGACAGGTCCTAATTGTCAATTAGTGCTTGGAATAAATGTCCCAAATTCCAGAAATCATATGCAAAATTTCATGATTTATTTCCAATAATGTGATTGGAGTAATACAAATAAAGTAACAGCCGACAAATGTTTCGCCCATGTGGCTAACCAGCCAAGGGCTTTTTCAGGGCTGATACGCAGTGGCGGCTCCTCTGCTAAGGTGGAGAAGTGTCGCCTGACTACATTGAAGCAGCAAAAGAAAGGAAAAGTAAAATGATAATAATGTAATGCTATTATCATTTTATTTTGTCCTCCTGCTGCGCCAGCTTTGCGTGATGGGTCGGGGTTGCAGAACAGGGCAGGGCAGGAGGGGTAGCACCCTCCTTAGTGTGTAATGACTGTGCCATTCATACGCACTTTTCCTGTTCTCTATGTAGCCTGCATTACAGTCTGCATGGAGAACATGCCTAGGCCTACAGTCCCTGACTGAGCGCCCAACCATGGAGCTCAGACCAATCACAACACTACATTGCAGCGTTGTGATTGGTCAGGGGGGCTGGGTGCTTACCAAGCACTGCTTTACAGCATTGTGATTGGTCATGGGAGCCTGGCTACCTGCTTCCTGTTTTATTCCGAATGTGAGGAGAAACAACAGAGAGATGTGACAGTAAGGTAAGTTTTATTTCTTTTTATTAAATATCCCCTTACACACCCTCGCCCTCTCTCCCCCCACCCCGTCACCCTCGATCCATGCCGTCCGCTACTGTCCCCAAGTCTAGCACTTTGTCTTTTAATCATAACGCCTGACTTACGTTTGGATGCACACAATGCAGCATAAATCGGTCACTCAATTGCTATTCTAAAGTGGGGATTGGGTTACATATTGTGGGAAGTCTGCCCAAAGCTTTTATGTAATTTTCCAGTCACTGGCCCACTCATTGAACCTTGAAATGATCTCTCTCCAAAACCATGCTAATCTGTTCATCCTATCCATTTGCCTTACTCTTATTCTTATCCACGTGTAGGTTGCAATAGGCTTTTGTCTCTTTAGTCCCTGGCAGTGAACAATAATGTGCACTTTTACTTTACTTATAGAACACATGGCTAATCCTAATCACTTCCAGGTGCAGAGTCAAATAAATGGAATACATATCTACATTTCAATGGTCACAGTGAGTAAAAATGGCTTCTGAAGAGTGAGAAGGGTACCTATCTAAAAAGTAAACAGTTACAAAGATGACAAGGATGATATTGGTAAGTAGCTTTGTGCCACACTCACACTGGTACTACTCACAGAAGTTAAGAAGAAGCTTTGAAACACCTTCTAGTGCCCCCCTTCATAGGTGTTTCCCTGGCAATGTCCAAAGCTCTAGTTGAACCAGTTAATACTGCACAGTGACTTCTTTAGCTTACAGATTAGTACCTGATGCTATACAATTTATAATATTAAGTCTATCGTTCCATTCACTTCCCCTAGTTCTGCAAAGCTTCCCCCAACACAAGCTCGGGTTTGTACCCAGTTTTGTTCTGCGAATCAACCAATTTCATAAATCATCGCAGCCAGCTCTGCGGTTGCTTGGTCATGTAGTTATAAAGCAGAAGATTTCACATTTGCTGTTACTGCCCACATCACGCACACAATATTCACCCAGAGCATGCATGGCTCCCACTATACCATAAGAGGGTGGGCACAGACACAGGGTTAATTTCATATAGCCCTTTAACTGGCTCTCTGCTACTTGCAGCAGCTCCCACTCCAAAATAGATGAGGAACTCATATAGAAAAAAAACAATACAGTTTACTTAACTGTCAAGTTTGTGAGGAAGACAGTTCCAAGAAGTCACCTAAGGTCATGTAGATTCAGAAGACGAAGAAGAATCTTACATGTTTCACATAAACACTTTGGAAAACACAATATCCAGCTAGAGGCTACGTCCTTCAACACCAGAGCGTTCCATCTCTTCCTTGCTTTAGATGTATTGGAGGGGTATCATCCAGGTTGTAGGTAGCATCGGTGTGGGTACAGTATTTTCAGAATGATACAATGCCTCCTTATTCTTTGAGATGGAACAAACAACATGAATTTGAGACAGGACTAAGTCCAATAAAATTCCCTTTCCGAGATGGTGGTTGGTACATTGGAATTTGTTGGAGTATAAAGATTCTTCACATCGTATTTCTGTGATGCCAGTTACCCTTTCAATCATGTATAAGGCATTGCTTGGAAGGATATGACGCATAAAAAGACATTTTGTTCCCTGATTTTTTGTTATACTCAGTGTCCGTTTTGTAGGAAATTGGGTTATTGGTTGGGGGTGGTGGGGAAACCCTACTCAACCAGCAACCACAGTCCTTGCCAGGGTGAAACATAAGCAAATCCCAAATTAACCTGTGCTCAACTATCTGGTAGCTCAGCACAAATCAGTCATGCTAAACTTAGAGGCAATCTGTAAATTATGTATGCAGCACTTCAAATAGTAATAAAGTTAGAACACAATACAAGAAAAGTCTCACTCCAAATTAGAAAAACAGGATTCATTTTAGTCAAACAAACAATCTTTATTTCGACCGTTAAGATCATAAAAGATGAGCAAGTAAACAAACATTAGACCATTAACAATAAAATTGTGTGTTAAAAAGAATTCATCAGTGTTAAGATCCATAAAATCATTTAGTAGGTTTCAGAAATGCATTTTTAGACTAAAATCATTTTCAAAGTTTCAAAAGTGCATTTTTAGACTGAATTAGGGACAAATTGTTTGTGGCGCGTTAGAATCCCTTATAATTTTTGCACGGACTCTCCACATTGCCGTCAGAAATTTCGCCATTACGAACACTGTTGGAGGTGCAAGGTCAGTTTTAAGGACTCTGTAGGCTGGGGCATAAGTTCGAAAGCCCAAGTTCCTTAAGTACAGGATGAGCCAGTAGCTCCTAATTTTGCTGTAAGCTTTACAAAATAAGACCACGTGTACGTCACTTTCTAGCTTGTAATTGCACGCAGGGCAGTTGGGTGAGACCAGGTTACCATCCCAGTTTTTAGTGAGCGACCTCAGCGGTAAGGAACTGTATCTCCATTGTAGGAAAATTTTTCTGACGTGCACAGGGGACATTGCATCAAGGACATATTCAGAACTATAAAAGTCTTTTGATTTAGTAAATATATCAGTTAGAGAGCCCTCCCGGATTGAGCTGATGGAACTTTGCAACATAAAATCATGGAAAAGTTTGGAGAGTGCTTTCCGGGGAAGCCTTACAGACGTTACTTCAGGACTGTTCCATAGCTCTGGGACTCCAAGGGTCATACACATGTCTCTAATATACTTGAGCCATTGAATTTTGGACACCTGTATCGTTCTGAGGAGCTCCTGTAATTCACTTCTATAGTGGCCCAAGTCTTGACTACTCCACAAGCGCCTCCAATAAGTCAATGGTTTCAGGCTCAGTTCTTCGCTGATTGGGCACAATGCCAAGTCCATTCTCAGCGGAAGGAGTGGAGTGCTCGAGGGAAGGGCCGTCAAGTGTCTAATGAAGTTGTTCTCGGCCACTTGTATAGAGTGAAGTGATGTGTGTCCCCATAATTCAGCCCCAAAAGTTATACCTCCTCGTGCTTGGGCCTTGTAAATTTGTATTGCTGGTGCCAATGGGCGTAAGGGGGATTTTTTTGCGATTCTTGTGATTGCGCCCGCCCTCTGGATTAATTTGGTGGTTGCTTTTCTTTTGTGTGGCACCCAGGTTAGATTTTGGTTGAGTGTTATGCCCAAATACTCAATCACTTGAACTCTCTCCAGAGATGTTGATCCCAGGCGTGGATTTGGGCAGCTTTTATGCTTATGGCTCAAGGTCATAAATTTGGTCTTCGCTGGGTTTATTTCTAATCCCCTTTTATTACAGAAGTCCAAGAATCCATCCAGGATCCTTTGTAGCCCCATTGGTGTCTTTGACAACAGCAGGGTGTTGTCCGCGAACATAATCGCCGGCACCCTAATGCTGTTCAGTTGTGGGGCATCAATATAGGGATTTTACACGGGTGCTCTATCACCCCATTCGTAAATAGACAAAACAAAGACGGCGCCAGCACGCATCCCTGTCTTACCCCGCGTTGGACAGGGAACCTATCTGTAAGCTTACCTCCCTTTCCGTATCTTACCCGGGCATAATTGTCTGTGTGGAGCCTAATGAGAATCTGGAGAATATCTCCCGGGACACCCATGTCCTCTAGTACCGCCCACAACATGGCCCATGGGGACCAGGTCGAAGGCGGCACAGAGGTCCACAAAAACTGCGTACAGTGAGCCCTCTTCTAAATATGCAGTTTTCCAGAATAGAATATTTAGTCTCAGTATTTGGTCCACTGTTGAGACACCCTTCCTGAAGCCCGCTTGAAGGGGACTCAAGATCTCTGTCTCTTCCATCCAACATTGCAGCCTATCCAAGATCAACCTTCCAAACAGCTTTTGGCTAACATCAATGAGGCTAATCGGGCGATAGTTGGCGGGGAGCAGAGGCGAGCCCTTTTTATATATCGGTACTACCTCTGCTCCCAGCCAAGTATCTGGTATGCCCATTCCCCCCAGCATTGAATAAAACCATCAGGTATGGAGCCCAGATCACAGGTTCCTGCCTAAAGAGGTCACCTGGGATCCCATCTAATCCAGGGGCTTTTCCAGATGGCAACCCCGATATGGCCGTCTCGATATCTTTCAGGCTAAAAGGGGCTGGTATATTTGTGGTGGTGATACTAGCTACAGATGTCTCTAACTCCTCAGCCTCGGGGGCGTATAGGCCCTGGAAGTGATCCTGCCAAACATTGGCTGCAATGTTTGGTTCAATTGCAGATGGGAGTTCCCCGGTCCCATGGTTGATTATTCTCCAGAATCTACGGGAGTCCCTATCGACTAGGGACTCCGCTAGATTCTCCCAGTGTTGTATATCCCACTCCATTCTAGCGTTTGCTAGAAGTGATTTGTAGGCACTCCTTTTAGAACGGATCTCTGACATACTGCCTCCCTCTTTTATAGTGGAAATAAGGTCTTGTTTTGCCAAACGGCAAGTGCGATTATACCATGAATTGGTAAATTGCCCCTGTGGTTTCGGGCGGCCCTTGGCAAAAAGATCTACTTCAAGCTTCTTGATTAAATGAGTGTGGATTTGGGCTAGGTCCTTATTTCTATCTAATGTGGGGTGTGGATCCCACAAATCGAAAGCCTCCTGAAGAATAGGAACAATGCCAGCGTAGAGGGAGGTAAGCCTTTCTCCAATGGAGACGAGCCTATCCCATTTTATTCGTCTCCTATTGTTCTCTAGGAGGATTCCTCCTATCTGTTTCTCCTCGCCAATCACTTTCTCCCAGGGGATAGTGTACTCTAACTCCAGAGTGTTTTGGTCACTGTCATGTCTTGATGTTATTTTAAAATCAACCACCCTTTTCCATGCCTTTAACTGTACGAGGAAGTAGTCAGTTCTAGATTCCCTCCCTGGTTTATTGAAAGTACATTTGGATGGAATGTCGGACCTAGTGCGGCCGTTACAGGCTCTCAACCCGTGTGTGAGATTTAGTGTGTTGATCTGCACAGCCAGAGTTGTCCATACTCTCGGGGGAGGTGCTTCCGTTCGGGGAACCTGCCAACTCGGATCCTCCTCTAGGGAGGGTCCATCGAGTAAACCAGGTAAAGGCTCAAAATTTGAGTTGAAGTCGCCTCCTATTAAATAAGACATGTCTGCGGGGATAGTTTCCAGTAGGCAAGAAAGAAGCTCTATAGTTTTGGAGGTGGACCCATTTTTAACTGGCCTTGAATAAATATTTATAACCAACAGTTTGAAAAAACCTGGCCATTCAAGGACTACAGCCAGTATATCTACAGAGTCTACTGGATATCTTGAGGCTCGGCATCCTGTGTCCGAGGCCACCCAAGTTGCTAAGCCTCCGGATGGTCTGCCTTTCCCACCCCAAACAGCAGGGATTGACAATGTATGAAAGCCCCGAAAGGGGGTCTCGTCCCTTGACCAAGTCTCTTGAAAGAGACAAACGCTATTTAATTGCGTTAGTTCCACCCATGCATCTGAGTCTATTTTATTTGACAAGCCAGCCACGTTCCACTAAAGAATATTTAAAATTTGTGGGGCTTTCTGGGTGTCTGGTTGCTTGGGAGTGGGAATTGTGTTTTCTGACAGAGGAGGACTTACCATTTCCCCCTCGTCTAACAGCAGGACATCTCTATTAATATCTGCTTTATGTAGAACAAGGGGTGTTTCACTAATCCCAGATGTTTCCGTCTCCTGGCTACAGATTGGGGGGGAATAATTCAGACATTCGTTTACTGCCAGTTGCACTTGCAACCCAGATGTGGAGGCCCGCTGTCAATCAACCATTTCGAGACAATCATAGTAGTTATACAAAGGTAGGGGTGGTGGCTGGTAAATTCTCGGGGCCCACGGGTCCTCTCTATCAAATCCGCCCCCTCCCCTCCTTCTTCTCTGGACAGTTTCCCACCCGTGGGGATCACTATGTATGTTTGGGCGGAATGGGGGTATTTGTGATTGAGTGAATGGTATCCTCCTCCTTCCCTGGTTACCCTGCCAATTTCCCTTGAAGTTCTGGTGATGTCCTCTACTCTGAGCCATGCTTGCATATTTGTTAGGTGGATAAAAAAACGAGAGGGGGACTGGGTGAATGTTACTACCTTCATCTTCCAATGATGGTTTACAGACAAATGTGACTGTTCTTGGGTCTCTGAAACTCACTAGTAGGCAATCACCACTGATTGTTTTTGGTCTCTTGCCTACCCAGGAGACCCTTCTGACCATGCGAATATCGCTGGTCATACCTCCAGGGAGTGGTCTGTACATTGAAAGCCAGTTGATGACCTTATTTCTCAAAGATTCTTCAGTTTCATGTGAATCTAATTTTAATTCTGGTACCCCGACTAAGATAACAGTATATGGGGCAACCTCGGGTGGAAGATTGACAGTAACCGTTCTAGGTGCCTTTGCCTTTATATGTTTGGGATCGTTCACATCATGGTTAATATTCGGGGAAGGTATGGGGGAGTTCATTAGTTGTGGGGTAGGGTGCACTTTGCCCTTTTCTAGGGTTGATCGCTGTTTTGTAGCATGAGGTTGTTTAGCTGGGCCGGGAGTCAATGTTGCAACTACTTTGGGGTTTAATGTTGTCAGTTGGTTAGTGCACGCATTTGAGTTATTATTGCCTGTCGTAGATGTTATTCCTGCCTCATTACATGTTGCAAGTTTTTGGGTGACCAAGCTACTATTAAGTTGTGGGTTAATGTTAGGAGGCGTGGGCCCTAAAGTCCCAGATTTCCAGCTGTCCATAATCTGTAAAGCTGTTTTCTCGATTTTAATTATTCTCGCCTCCATTTTTATTAGGCGTGCTTCTAGGGGACCTATGATTGACTTCAAAAGGTGGCCTATATCAGCTAAGGTTATATCCTCTTCTGGTAAGTCAGGGTTTGGGGCGATGGTAGAAGGTATATGCTCAGTGCGGCTATTACTATGCAACTGTTGCGAAGGGTCAATCGCTATCACTGGTGAAGCTTTTTCCTGGGTATTGTGGTCTAGGGTAGCTAAGGTGGAGATCTTCCCTTTTTGTCCCATAGCATTTTTAGACTTTTTTTCCCTAGTTATATTTTTCCCCGGTGTCCTTTTTTGGATAGCTCCTTCCCTTATCCCTCGGCTAGTATTTAGCGTCCCTGGCGAAATTGGGTTATCGCTTATTATACTCCGGTCCTCCCTGATTGAAGTGGGGCATAGAGTTGGTATGGCGGTGACCTCCCCCGGGTTTTTTACATTGGGCAATTGGGTAGTTTGTATTGTGGGCAATGGGAGGAGACTCATATCCTCTAGATCACTTATTGTTGCATCGGAAAGGTCATTGTCAACGGATTGCTGAGCCCCACCCTGAACACCCTCTTGTAGTGTATTTATATTCCGCCTATCTTCGGGGGTTTTCGCCAAAGCTATTGCACCCATTGAAGACCTCTTGACCCACTCTATTTCCTGGGAAATTCGTCTTTCCAGGAGATGGATGTCATCTATCAAGAGGGGTACCTGCAAACACAACAATGATGGACAGAATGTGGATCAATGTCACACATTCACCCCAGTCCAAAGAGCTGGGCCCAAATCCATCGTTTTTCCACTCCACACCACCCTGGGTTAGACAATGGCGATATGCAAATCAGCGCTGACCCTATTCCCCATGGGAACGGTCCAGTCCGAACTACAAAAGCCATGTCCTTCCCAGAACGGAAACAAGCATCCGAGGACCGGCCCGGTTTCGAGGTAACACCTCTCATCAGCCCGGCTAGCTTGATTCCAGTGGTGTGGAGTGCCTGGGACTCACGTCTGAGCATCCCCAGTACACTTAGAGCGGTACCTGCAAACACAACAATGATGGACAGAATGTGGATCAATGTCACACATTCACCCCAGTCCAAAGAGCTGGGCCCAAATCCATCGTTTTTCCACTCCACACCACCCTGGGTTAGACAATGGCGATATGCAAATCAGCGCTGACCCTGTGCCCCATGGGAACAGTCCAGTCCGAACTACAAAAGCCATGTCCTTCCCAGAACGGAAACAAGCATCCGAGGACCGGCCCGGTTTCGAGGTAACACCTCTCATCAGCCCGGCTAGCTTGATTCCAGTGGTGTGGAGTGCCTGGGACTCACGTCTGAGCATCCCCAGTACACTTAGAGCGGTACCTGCAAACACAACAATGATGGACAGAATGTGGATCAATGTCACACATTCACCCCAGTCCAAAGAGCTGGGCCCAAATCCATCGTTTTCTATCAAGAGGGAGCCTGCTTTCAGGAAGTAATTGTCAATTGTGCCTTGGGTTGGGGCTGTTGATGTTTGGCTGATAGCCACCTGATTAGCTTTGCTCCTGGTCTCCATTTGACTCATAATTGGAAATGGGGCTCGGTTATAAATACAATGGGATGTGGTACTTTGGGCTGGAAGGTGGTTATAATAACAATACCTGATGTAAATGAGGTGGCCCAGTCCAGTCTCTCACAGTCTCGAACGGCCTCAAACGGCCCGCTCTTAGCCCGGTCTTCGCCCCGAGCTGCGTCCCGCGCTGCGGGAGGTATGTGGTAAGATATAGGGGGCGTGGAGGGCGGGGGGCGGGCCAGCAGGGAGAGCGGACCGGAAGCTGGAGGTCGGTCTCGCAGGGACTCCTGGTTCCTGGAGTCCCTGCACGCTTGCAGCCCCGCTAGCGCCTCTCACCCGGAACCGCCGTGCAGCTGTGAATTGCCCCTGCGCCTCACGAGGCGATGCGGCGCCCGCGAAGAGGGTGCGGCGAGATGTGGGCAGTTAGGAGAAAGAGCCGCTGAAATCCAGGTCAGGGAAAAGTGCCTCCGTGCAAATTAGTTCGAGTCCCACAGGAAAGGTAGCGAGGGACGGTTTTAAATCCTCAGTAGGGCGGGGGGCGGCCCAGCAGGGAGAGCGGACCGGAAGCTTGAGGTCGGTCTCGCAGGGACTCCTGGTTCCTGGAGTCCGTGCACGCTCGCAGCCCCGCTAGCGCCTCTCATCCGGAACCGCCGTGCAGCTGTGAATTGCCCCTGCGCCTCACGAGGCGATGCGGCGCCCGCGAAGCGGGTGCGGCGAGATGTGGGCAGTTAGGAGAAAGAGCCGCTGAAATCCAGGTCAGGGAAAAGTGCCTCCGTGCAAATTAGTTCGAGTAAATCAAAGCCAAACAACAAAAAATCCAATACGCAGAACAGGAGATATGCAATTTTAAAAACGTAAGTGCAAATAGCGCCCAAAAGCACAAAGTGGCAATTGTAGTTATCTGATCGTGCTGGTCCAGGACAAAGTCAAATGTTCAGGCTAACTGCGAAGGAACAGATACAGGGACCAAATAAGTCTGCTGAACAAAGTATCTTTAAATCCTGGTACGTGGTCTGCGCGGCTTTACTTTGCAAGGCTTTGCATTGTCTGGCATTTGTTCCGAGGGGCAGTGATATCGGTGATGCGTGATCCTGCATCAGGTTGTGTCACACTGCGTCGGTTCCAATGAAGCTATGTGGCTAGGCTCTGTGATACTTTGTGTCGAATCACATTGGTTCCGATGAAGCTTGTAGCTGTGCGGCAAGGCTTTGTTGGCGCTTGTGCCACACCGGACTAGAAGGACACTACTTAGGGTGGGGGTTAGGATTCATAGCAGGCAGAGTCCAGGTGCAGGGTTAAAAAGAGTTGGGACCTTTTATGTCCCTTTGACCTGATCAAAAGGCCAGTTAACTATCCTTGGAGTCACTCTGGTGGACCTGGGTTCGAGATGCAGGTCCAGTCCTTCACACTCAGGCAGCAGATCAGCAGGGCAGTAGAGTAGTAATTCTTTTTGCAGCAGAGTAGCAAGGCAATCCTTCTGAGTCGTCCACAGGTCCACAAGTGTACTGAAGAGTTGGGTCTGGGGTCTAATATTTATACCTGGTGCCAGATTTTAAGTAGCAGAAGGTTATGAAAGTTTTCACCCCTGTAGGTGGCTGGAATTTCCTGCCTTTCTGCCCTGACCCCAGCTTGTTATGGGTCACCAAAGACCTGTGTCAAACCCTTTGTAGGTGTGTTAAGGCGGAGACGTTGGGGTGTGCAAGTGTGGTAGGTGATAGCCCAGCCCCCTATGAAGTCAGAGATGGCCCGTCCATCCAACACCTATTCCCCCTTTGCCTCGCCGTCTGGGAGCAATACACAAACACCAACTGCCAGCTACACCTAGCCATGTGGCATAAAACACATCCTGCAGTTATCAAATGGTTAGGAAAAAAAAGCCATCTTTCTAAAATTGCATTCTCAGAACGTTGACTTAAAATCTAACTTTAACATTAAGAAGGTTTTAAAATACAATTCTTCAGACACCAAACTCGATAATCTTACCGGCTCCCAATTGAAATGTATCACTTATTAAATAAGATAAAGTAACCCAATGTTATCCTATGGGGAGGTAGACCGTGCAGTAGAAAAATACAAATGTAATAGTTTTTCACTACAAGGACATGTAAAAGTTAAAAGGAAATGCAGAGCTTTTATACACTGCACCCTATCCTATGTACTGTTTAGGGCCTACCCTAGTGGTAACTCATATGTAATAAAAAAGGAAAGTTTAGGTCTGGCAAATGGTTTAGTTTGCCAGGTCATAATGGCAGTTTACAACTGCACACACAGGCTGACCTGGCAGGCCTAAGACATGTCAAAAGGGCTACTTAAGTTGCTCGCAAGAGCGATACGTTTCTAAATGAAACAATTAATACAATATACATACTGTACTGACTGTATTATTATAGATTAGCATTCGATAACAACTGACCACCTGAAAAAGATCTCAGTGTAATAGATTTGAACACAATTGATAACTCTGTGATCTTGCGAGCCTCCGGCGAGCCACCTGTGAAAGTGATCACCCACCTTAAAAATGGATGTACATAGTGAAAATACATAGTTTACAGTATGGGAAAAACTGATCAGTGTTTAAAAAAAATTATAAATATGACCTTTATGTAAAAATACATGCAAAGACTATGAAAACTATGCTGAGAATATTCCTGTATATGTGAGAAGTTGAACATTCCCAGCAAAAACATTGTTGCAGTTGTTAGTTGCTTTGTATTTTTCAATATATTTATATTTTAATTTTTTTTTAGAAATTCACTGAAAAAACAAAGGTTAAAGTAATGTTATGGGTAGGTGTAATGAAAAAATGTGTTTTTCGATTAAAACAAACCTTAAAAATTCACTGAAAAACCAAAGATTAAAGTAATGTTATAGTTAGGTGAAATCTCAGTGACAACATTAATGTTTTTAAGTAAAAAAAAACATTGAAATTCCGCAGTTATAGTTGGTAACACGAACAATAACTTGAGCCCCGCTATGCACTGCTTATGACTTCACATATTACATCACTCCTGACTTGTTCTATGACATCATTTCTGATGTCACTGATGACATCTCAAAATATATCTGTTGGACTTGGCCCTTTTGGGCAGGATCATCCCTGAACTTTTTGCCTGGTCTGTAACCTGGTGTTGGTGATTTTAGGCCTCTGGGCACTTTAACACTGTGGTCCAGTGTAAAGTGCGTGCACTCTCTGTGTACATGTGGTGATATTGGCCTGCCCTCCCATTGGAATGCATTGGGGATAAGTATGTCTGTGGTGATTCCTGGTATGAGAAGAGCAGCAGCATCGAGTTTAGTATGTATGATGTTGTGAGAATAAATGCTGCACAATAGTGTGCGCAGATTTATGGTGACTGATGAAGAAATGCCGCTTTTAGAAGTTGGCCTTTCTGTGTGCTATGTGTCTTCCCACCTGATGTGAATTGCATGTCTGGCTTGTGAGTGACAGGGGCTGAGAGGTGTGGGTGGCCCCAGGAGGGGCAGGGTGAGTCAGGGCTAGGCTGAATGAGACACCTGGGCTAAGAGTAGTGGGAGGGGTAATCCCCTGACTCTGAATAGGATGGTGTGTTCCCTAGTGAATCCTGGCTCCGCCCCCCCGTGGTGTGTCCGATGCGGAGCCCCTACCTGACAAAGGGGAAGAGGAGCTTGCAAAACAAAGTGCTCCAATTCCCCCCTCAACCAGTTGCATCTGGTGCCTCCTTGCCCTGCACTTTAGACAAAGGAATTAGGGATGTAAATGTAGGGGCTGTGACCCATGTGTTGTCTGTTGGCTCCTGAATCCTGCCGGGGCGTGCTGCTGCTGGGGCCCAGGAGGGCTGCCGTGAGGGCTTACCTCCCTGGGCCGTGCCTTGCCCCTTCATCTCTGAGGACTTTTTGCTGGGACCCTTGAGCTTTTCATGGCATCCTGCTTGATGTCTTGTGCTCGCAGCACTTTGTGAGCGCTATGCTGGGTTCTTATCTGTCCAAGGAAAAGGAGAACGTGTGGGCTGCGCAGCGCTGAGCTGCCGCCCTCTAAGAGGGAATCTCGATGTGAGGGATTCCCCTGTGATGCGGGAAAGGGCGGGTGCCCACCCCGCTTATTCGATCTTCATGGCTGGTGCCCACCTCGCTTATGTGAATGATTGAATGGTGGATGCCCACCCGCATGTGCTTGCTTAAAACCGGGAGCCTACTGAGGATTGCCCGAGAAGAACTCACCGCCGTGGCCCGAGCCGCAAACGGAAGTCAGGCGCGTCCGCCTGACTCTGTGGGGGGGCCTCGCGGACATCATTTCCACCTTCCCCCAGCCGGGAGAAGGCAACGCGGAAGACTGTCCATGCCTCACAAGGAAGGGGTCCGGGTGAAGTGGAGAGGTTGCGATGGCAGAGAAGGGCTACCGAGAGTAGGGGAAAGCCCCGCAGAGAGGAGAAGCTGTAGACCGCACGAAGCCTCCACAGCGAGGGAGACGTGCAGAGTTTGGTGAGTGGAGGCTATCTCCAGTGTGGTGTTGCCTTTCGAGGCACATTACCGATGCTTGGGGGATTCAGAGCAGCCCCGCCTGACAGTGGGCCGCTCCATCGTGAGGTACAGCGATCTAGAGGGCCCAGAGGGGCTCGTGTCCCCCCCCCCCCATCATGGCGAGGCACATTGTCGGTGCCTGAGTGGTCCTGCAAAAGAGCGGTCCACTCCAACAAGGCGGCATCTTTGGTTTTAGAGCCCCTGTTGGTCCTGAGGGCACAGAGGTGCCGGGCCCCCTTCACTTATGATGTCACAGCTGCGCTGCCATGTGGGCGCATTGGTTCATAGGGCCCAGTGAGGGGTCCAGAAGTCCCAGAGGGGCCCATGCCCATTTGGACACATTTTTGCGAAAGAGTCCCTGAGTGGGACAGGAGGCACAGTGGTGCCGGGGCCTTCGCTTGATTTACAGCTGCACAGTACTTAGTGCCAGCTGCCATGTTTAGGCCACAGTTCTTTGGGTGCATGCTTTGAGAGAGGATTGAGATGCACTTCTCTGCCCCAGCGCAATTGAGCACTTGCGAATTATGGTGCATTGGTAGCAGCCCTGACATTCTGGACGCAGGGCATTTGAGCTCTAGAGAAGGCCAGTTGGTGATATTAGGAAATGTGATTCTCTACAGTAATTCATGCCGCAAAATGCATTTGGGGATGAAGTGATTTGCATACTGTGATTATGTTGGTGAGATTATTTCCTACTGTGAGTTATACCCCTAATGCGAGTGATGCTTAGGAGGTTAGGGTCTAATGCATTTAGACTTATGAGATGATTGCATAATGTGTTTGCGCTGGTGAGGTTGGTGCAGAATGTAATTCACGCCTAATGTGACACGATGCATAATGTGGTTTATGTTACAGGATGATGCTGAGTACAGTGGTTACCAGTGATTACTGGTTGTACATTTATGATATGTCTTACTTTACTAAGTTCACTTTGTGATGGTTCTGACAGTGGTCCAGTGGGCCCTGTCAGGTGAATATAATCCCTTGTAGATATTACCTGGTGCCATGTGGCCCAATGTGTATTATGTGCTTACTATTCTAATGTGTTATGAGAATACAAAGGATATTTTTGATATAACTTTGTATGGAGTTCCTTTTGTGGTGTGCCTGGTAGGTTGTTGCTGTGTGCGTGCGCAAACGCTTTACACATTGCCTCTGAGATAAGCCTGACTACTCGTGCCAAGCTACCAAGGGGCTGAGCAGGGGTTATCCTCAGTATGTAACTCCCTTGCCCTGACTAGAGTGGTGGTTTCTGCCTGGCTTTGGTGCAAGCCTTAGCCAACCAGAAATCCCATTTCTAATACTATTATTGATGACATCACTAATGTCATCACTGATAACATCATCCAAGCTTTTTTGTACACATTGTTTAAAATTGAAAATGTATCCAATAAATAAAGTTTCAAACCATAAATAAAATTAGAAAAATGTGTTACATGCCTTTATTCTTTAAAAAATCTAATTAATTAGGGCATCCTGCAGGAAGTGTGTATAATACGGCCATGGATGTTTTTACCATATCTAAAGACCCATCATGTGACATAAATAGTAAACAGACATAATATCGATTCCAAAATATCGACTGGACATAATATCGAGGTAAAAATATAGACTAGACAAAATATCGACCAGACATAATATAGACTACAAAAATATCGAGTAATATCGATATTAATAGCCAAAATACTGAATAAAAAATATAGACTAGACATAATATCGACTAGATAGAATATAGACAACAAAAAAATCGAAAAGAAGGCAAGTTTTTAATAATTGTGTAATATAAATGTACAGCTGGTTGTGGGTTTTTAGGGGAATAGGGTGGGAAGTAATTTAATTATAATTAATTAAATCTGTAATATAATTGTAATTGTTAATTAATTATTAATTGTTAATTAATTAAAATATAATTGGTAATTAATAATAATTGATTAATTGATCAATAATTAATTTTTTGTAAATTATTTTCTGTAGCGGGTTGTGGGTTTATAGGGGAATATGGTGGGAAGTAATTTAAATATAATTAATTAATTATGTAAAATAATTATAATTATTAATTAATTATTAATTGGTAGTTAATTAAAATATAATTGGTAATTAATAATAATTGATGAATTGATAAATAATTAATTTTTAGTAAATTATTTTCTGTAGCGGGTTGTGGGTTTATAGGGGAATAGGGTGGGAAGTAATTTAATTATAATTAATTAATTATGTAAATTAATAATAATTGTTAATTAATTATTAATTGGTAATTAAAATATAATTGGTAATTAATTATAAATATTTAATTGATAAATAATTAATATTTAGTAAATTATTTTCTGTAGTGGGTTGTGAGTTTATAGGGGGATAGGGTGGGAAGTAATTTAATAAAAATTAATTAAGTATGTAAATTAATTAAAATTGTTAATTAATTACTAATTGTCCATTAAATAAAATGTAATTGGTAAATACAAGTAATTGGTATTGGAAATTAAATTTAATTGGTAATAATATTTCTATTAATTATATTTATTTATGAAGTTTTTACTTTTTCTACTGTTGCACTCACTGGAGTGGGAATAGTAATTTTTACCATTACGCTATCCAACGCTTTCCCTACTGTTGCATCCACTGGAGTGGGAATAGTAATTTTTACCCCTACGCTATCCAACGCTTTCCCTACAGTTGCACTCTTTGGAGTGGGAATAGTAATTTTTACCCCTACGCTATCCAACGCTTTCCCTACTGTTGCACCCACTGGAGTGGGAATAGTAATTTTTACCCCTACGCTATCCAGCGCTTTCCCTACTGTTGCACCCCCTGGAGTGGGAATAGTAATTTTTACCCCTACGCTATCCAGTGCTTTCCCTACTGTTGCACCCACTGGAGTGGGAATAGTAATTTTAACCCCTACGCTATCCAGCGCTTTCCCTACTGTTGCACCCACTGGAGTGGGAATAGTAATTTTAACCCCTACGCTATCCAACGCTTTCCCTACTGTTGCACCCACTGGAGTGGGAATAGTAATTTTTACCCCTACGCTATCCAGCGCTTTACCTACTGTTGCACCCACTGGAGTGGGAATAGTAATTTTTACCCCTACGCTATCCAACGCTTTCCCTACTGTTGCACCCACTGGAGTGGGAATAGTAATTGTTGCCCCTACGCTATCCAACGCTTTCCGTACTGTTGCACTTTTTGGAGTTGGAATAGTAATTTTAACCCCTACGCTATCCAACGCTTCCCCTACTGTTGCACCCACTGGAGTGGGAATAGTAATTTTTGCCCCTACGCTATCCAACGCTTTCCCTACTGTTGCACTCTTTGGAGTTGGAATAGTAATTTTTACCCCCACGCTATCCAACGCTTTCCCTACTGTTGCACCCACTGGAGTGGGAATAGTAAATGTTACCCCTACGCTATCCAACGCTTTAGCTACTGTTGAACTCACTAGAGTTGTTACAATAAATTTTAACCATTGTGCTATGCTACGGTAAAAATATTATATATGTTTATTTAATAATATGTATTTATATATATATATATGTATTATTTTTGTTATCTTTTTTTAAATTTACATTAATTATTTATTAATATTACATGTATTTAATAATTTTAACTAGGTTTATATTAAATATATTTATTATTATATTAGTTTTAACTTAATTTAAAGATATTTTTAAAAAAAACGATATTTTGACAGTCTATATTTTTGTAACTCGATATTTTTGAGTCGATATTTTAGTACTTTCCTGTTTGAAGATAGGCAGTCGATATTTTGTCCCTCGATATTATTGTATCTCGATATTTTTGTGGTCGATATAATGTCAGTGATCCGACATAAATATGTCTGCTCATTAAACCCCCCCACTTATTAGGAAAGCATCAAGTTGCAAATGTAGGAATTATCTTAGATGCGAACATAGGACATAGAACGGTAGTGAATCTAATACTCCCCATATTTCCTCCAGAATTTAGTGAGGGAGCAGCCAGCATCATTAGCAGAATAGGTAGTAGTACTAGCGAACTACCTTTCGATTGTCCAGGAATCCCCTCAGCTTGTGGCTATACCATTGTCACCTGGAACATAGCTGGAATAGTAAGCAAGAAGGATAATTTAGGATAGAAGGAGTTTATCAATTTTCCATGACATAATTTGCTTACAGGAAACCTGGAGTTCTGATATTGTTTATTTTGAAGTGTTCACTTCTTATGATTTACCAGCAACTTCCTCGCCATCTGGTAAAGCAAAGGGCGGGTTGTTAATTCTTTAAAAAAAATAATTTGCCCCTGAGAGTCAAAAGAGCTATTAACATAGGACACCATTCGCAGCTACTTTGGTTACACCACAGGGATGGCCAGGATGTCCTACTGATCAATTTTTATAACAATATATTTGACTCTACCCGCTATAATTTAGTCATGGAATTGGAGCTGGAACTTGATAACTTGGCTATTGCGGAAAATACTAATTTGAATATTGTTTGGATCGGAGATTTTAATATTCCAATCTGTCCTTTGTCTATGACAAAAGCTTGCGGGTCTCAAAATGATGAAGGGGGCGACTGCATACACTTCCCACACACCGCCTATGGTGATACCCTTAAAGCTGTTCTGGCAGAATTAGATCTTGACATCATGCAATGTGCAAGGGATGGGTGTGAGAAGGAGATTCCAACCTTTACCGGAAGAACAGCAAATGGCACTATTGACTATGTAATCGTTTCTGCCAATATTGCAAACCTCTGTTCTACCCTGTGGATTGATGATTTGTCGCTGAGTGACCACAATTGTACTATTAAGCCACTGCTCGTATGGGGGAATAAAACAGTAGAGCAATGTACGGTCATTGACAATATTGCTCCGTGCCGACCAAGCAGCACTAGAATTAGATGGAAAGGTACCAACCCAGGTGAAATATTAAAAAACATCGTCCAGGTTTGTGGTAAAGAGATTGAAGACAGCTTAGTGGTTGAGACCGAACAAGACAGAATTTTGATTAATTTTAGTATAATTAACGATTCAGTCTCGAAATTATTTAATGTGTCACCACATAGGAAACACATGCAGGCAAGGGGTTGGTTTAATCATTCTTGCACCGTCTCTTTGAACCCCTGAAACAAGCACTTTCCAATAGACCCAGGGATAAGACATTAGTACATGAACTAAGACTAGAATATAAATCTAATTTAAAATGTAGAAAAAGAGAGATCCAACAGGAGGCATGGTATAATCTTGCACCAGTGGCAGATACATCTAATAATAAGTTGTTCTGGGAATACTGTGAGCTCGAAATTCCTTAAAAATGATTCCTTCCCAGAACTTCTATGTCATGTCAGCTGTGAGGAGTGGATGGTTCATTTTACTAGCATTTTTAACCCAAGCCACTTAGTTACTAAGGACCCTGTTAACCTGCATAAATGGCCCATCATTATTCTAGACATTACCCTTGATGAGGTTGAGTTAGGCCTTGGAAGCAGCAAAGGGGGAAAAGCACCAGGCCCGGATGGTGTCCCCATCAATGTTTACAAAACTCTGCCGGAACTATGGGGCCCGATATTAACAAGAGTTTTTAATGCTGCAGTAACGGAGGGTCCCCCGCCTACTTGGGGGGAATCTGGTATTATCCCCATCTATAAAAAGGGTAACAAATCTGAGGCCAGAAATGATCGGCCAATTTCCCTACTTTACTTCAGTAAAAATCATGAGTAGGGTTTTATTAATAAGACTAGAAAATTGAGTCGTGGAGCATGATATTTTGGCCCAGGCACAATATGGTTTTAGAACAGTGTATCAACCTAGAGCTTTTAGTTGAAAAATACACATGTGCTAAACAGGGATGGCTCTTTTTATGTTTTGTTGATCTTAGCAGCGCTTTTGATTTAGTGGATCATTCAATTTTATGGCTAGTTTTACTTAATCTTGGTGCCCCGAAACCCATTATCTATCTTTTATCCAAGATGTACGAGAAGGTATCGACCAAAGTACGGTATGGCCAAATGGGCGAATGCACCCCTAATTTTAGTGTAAAACGCTGTATCCGCCAAGGCTGCATCCTAGCACCATTGCTTTTTACTTTATTTATTAACAAAGTGGACGCAGCACTTAAAATGGTACAGGCGGATTCCCCACAAGTGGAGGGCAAGGAAGTCCCAGTCCTGTTTTACGCGGATGACGCTGTGCTCCTACTCAGAATGCCGGTAGCCCTCCAGAGGTTAATCGATGGGTTAGCTGATTTTATTAGTAAGAGGAAGCTGATGATCAATAAGGTCAAAACCTTCACAATGGTATGCGGTCCGAAACTTAAGAGTATGAAACCCTTTTTTATTGATGGCAATAAAGTGCAAAATGTAGATAATTTTTGCTATCTAGGGTTATCTTTTTCCTGTGATGGGAAATGGAACCGTGAATTGACTAATGTTCGGGCCAAAATGACCAAATGGTGTTTTAAAATTTGCATCTAAATTGGGGGATTGCCGCATTAAAGACATGGTCTAGATTTTTAAAGCAAGATGTACCTCTGTTGCACTTTATGGGGCTGGTGTATCGGGACACCACCCAAGTTATGACTTGCAAACGGAAGAAAATTCCTTTTTAAAAAAGCTTTTATGTCTGCCGAGATTTTACTGCACTGAGACCCCTTCTGTTATGGAGATCCATATGGTCAAAGGAGGAGACCATTTTTACCAAATCTATTAATAATGACTGCCTGCGATTGGAAAACTGTCTTAAGATCCCTGGCTCAAATATTTAGCCAATACCTATAGAGACTTATTCAATCAAACAATCCTGGAAAACCCAAATGAAGTATTAGGATTGTCCAAACAGGGGATAAAGAGCACCTTCCTGTGTCATAAGAAGGAATGCAGGCTGAAAACAGTAGGGAAGAAAGCCACGTACCAGTTTTACCATCTGTGTAGATACTGATGGCTTTCAAACTTTTCTATCACTTGTAACGAGACCCTCCCCCCGCTATGTCTTAACAGGAATGAGGTTAGGCCTTGCCCACCATTTAGTAGCGTACCCTACAGTGAAACAGCGCCCTGTCTCCCCATACCCTTGTGATGGGCATACTAAGCAGAGCACATTGCACTTTTTACTTTTATGTGATTTGTATTTGACTTTTAGAATTTCTAATCTTAAACCACTGTTTAAAAAATATGATGCTAAAACCACTAATGCTGCTATGAGCCTAATGTTTATGCTAAGAGAACCTAAGATTTGTTTTTATGCAGCAACATTTATTTTAAGTTCAATCAATGCTAGGAAGAGTATGATGTTCTAATGAAATCGACCAGCCCCCTCAAGATTGGGGATGGTTATATTTAAAGAGCACTTTGCACTTTCTAAGCCGATGTGTTTCGATCTTGCCACTTAAAAATTGTTTATGCCAAACAACTGTTTATGAAAGGCTGCTATGAGTTAACTGTTTACACTAAGGGCCTGATTCTGATGCAGGTTGGAAAGCTTCCCGACCGAATCGGTTTGGAAATGGTTCCTAGGATCGACGGAGTACGATGCATCTGGATGCTTCCAGATACGATTTGGTTGGGCTCCCATTGACTTCAATGGGAGCATATGTTCCTAACCGCATCATAATTGGGTGCTGGGTCGGGAAGACACGATCCCGATCCGATTTGGAAGGAGCAAATGCCATTAGGAGGCCTTCCTAACCGCATCAGAATCAGGCCCTAGGTGGGAACGCTTTCCTAACCGCATCCGAATCAGGCCCTAAGAGAACTGATGTGGTGCCATCTATTTTAAGTTTACTTCGCTGGGAATTGTATGATAATTTTATGAAATTAGGTAATTTGAATTGATTGTTGACCGTTTTTTATCGATTTTGGCTGATGTATTTTGATCATGTATTGTGCTTTTATGGTTGCTTTGTTTTAACAGAATAAAGCTTATTGAATTGAATCGAATTAATTATATTATTACCCAAACACATACTGTTAGACCCAGCTTCCTGGGCACCAGGGCACTCAGGGATAACTGCGCTCCAATCGCATCAACTGGAGTGTTCCCTCACTGGTGTCCTGGGGCCTCAGTACTACTGGACCCAAAACTGGATAACCAAGTACTCCTCTCCAGCACTTGACTCTCTCAGGGTAGCGAGACAGAGCAGTCCAAGGCTTACTCAAGGAGGTGAGGTGGGGTTAGACATTCAGAATACAGTGTAAACCGTACCACCAGCTGATAAACTCAATGTCCAGTCAGTGCTTTACTTTTTATAAAAGAAAAGTACTTTAATACACACAAGATAATTATACTATACATAAAACTAGGATAAACAGTGAAAACCAGATGTCTCTACAACCCTCTGGGACAGAGTTCTGACTCCAAACAGTATTATAGTGCCTAGATGCCAAGCACTATAAAAACGCAGTTAACATGAAAACACACAATAAGCATTGCATATTACAGACCATGTCACACAGGGCTTCTCTCATTCACTAGAGCCTTGATACCAATCTTTGGATTGAAAGGATATAGTTTCAACAAATGATGTGAAGTCAAATGTTTTGATCAGCCCCATAACCCCCCACCCAAAGCAAAAGAAGTGCCCTCCTGTCGTGAGTGAGGACACCGCTCTAATGGTGTCAGGGATCTGATCACAGGTGCCTGATGTCTTGGCACCGTTTACTGGAGTGCCACTAGTCCAGTAGCCACTGGCTAGCTGTAGGAGGGTAGTGGCTGGACAGAGTGCCAGTTCACCCTGAAACCCTCAGAGATCACAAAAAGAAAGGTGGGTGCCTGTTTCACTGGCCTCTATTCCCAGCTACTGCTTGTACAGGCTTCCACAGCGCAAGAGAGGAGCTTAGAGGGGAGTTGATCTCACCTTCAAAGACTAGAATCAAGCTTCCATCTCTGTGGCTCTCTTGATGTGCTGCAAGCTTCCTTCCACCAGCTTTTCTTGATGTGCCACAAGCTTCCTTCCCACACCAAATCCTTTGATGTGCTGTAAGCTTCCTTTCCACACCTTGGGCAGCTGTCTGTAATTTCCTTGGTCAAAAGCACACGCTCCCCCAAGCTTCACAGAAACAGCTGGTCTTTTCCCATAATGCTGATGTCTTAGTTCCAGACGAAGTGAACGGAGTCTTATCTCCTGCCTTCACACTGCTGGTCGCGCCTGGCTATCTTCAGACGGACCTGGTGTGTCTGCCTCTTCAGTCATAGACCAGTCTTGAACAACAGCTGACCACTCAGGCCCGACTTTTATCACCTCTGATTGATAGGATCATCCAATCAGAGGGTCTGCAACTTTTGCATCCTGAATACACCTCCAATCAACATTAATAGCTTGTTCAAGTTCAAGTTCATGAATTTGTATAGCGCACTACTCACCCAGAGGGTCTCAAGGCGCTTTTGGGAGGGGGAGCGTTATTTATCGAATAGCCAGGTTTTAAGTTCCTTTCTGAAAGACAGGTGGTTCTGTGTGAGGCGGAGGTGACTGGGGAGAGAGTTCCAGGTCTTGGCTGCCAGGTAGGAGAAAGATATTCCTCCCATGGTGGATCTGTGGATGCGCGGAACTGTGGCGAGCGCTTGGTTGGAAGATCTTAGTTGTCGGGTGGGTGTGTAGAAGGACAGTCGTGTGTTGAGGCAATCGGGTCCTAGTTTGTAGAGGGCCTTGTGTGCGTGGGTGAGGAGACGGAACGTTATTCTCTTGTTGACGGGAAGCCAGTGGAGGTCTTTCAGGTGGCCGGTAATGTGAGCTTGGCGAGGGATGTCCAGTATGAGTCTGGCTGATGCATTTTGGATGCGTTGGAGTTTATTCTGTAATTTGGCTGTGGTTCCGGCGTAGAGGGTGTTTCCATAGTCCAGTCGGCTAGTGACCAGTGCGTGGGTGACCGTCTTTCTTGTTTCGGTGGGGATCCAGCAGAAGATTTTTTTTAGCATACGAAGTACGTTGAAGCAGGAAGATGAGACGGCGTTAACTTGTCTGGTCATCGAGAGGGAGGAGTCAAGGATGAAGCCTAGGTTGCGTGCGTGGTCCGTGGGTATGGGAGCTGTGCCTAGGGCCGGTGGCCACCATGAGTCGTCCCAGGCAGAGGGGGAAGATCCTAGGATGACTTCGGCTACTTCTTTCATGCCTTCATGAAGATTGGTTTTGGCGATGTTAGGGTCTTTGGTGAGGGAAAGGATCAGCTGGGTGTCGTCAGCGTAGGAGATGATGTTGAGGTTGTGTTGTCGAGCGATGGATGCGAGGGGACTCATGTAGACGTTGAAGAGGGTGGGACTGAGTGATGATCCTTGTGGTACTCCGCAGATGACTTCGGTGGCCTCTGATTTGAAAGGGGGGAGGCGGACTCTCTGGGTTCTTCCGGCGAGGAACGAGATGATCCAGTCCAAGGCTTTTCCTTGTATTCTGACGTTGCTGAGGCGTTGTATGAGGGTGCTAGGGCAGACTGTGTCGAAGGCGGCGGAGAGGTCGAGTAGGATGAGGGCAACTGTTTCTCCGTTGTCCAGTAGCGTTCGGATGTCATCTGTCGCTGCAATGAGGTCGGTTTCGGTGCTGTGTTTGGCTCGGAAGCCGGACTGTGAAGAGTCGAGGGAGTTGTTGGATTCCAGGAAGGCGGCGAGCTGGTTATTGACGGCCTTCTCAATGACTTTGGCAGGGAATGGGAGGAGGGAGATGGGGCGGTAGTTCTTAAGTTCAGAGGAGTCTGCTGTGGGTTTCTTCAGGAGGGCGGTGAGTTCTGCGTGTTTCCAGCTTTCTGGGAAGGTAGCGGAGTTGAAGGAGCAGTTGATGATATCACGGAGATGGGGTGCGATGATGGAGTCTGCTTTGATAAAGATGTGGTGGGGACAGGGGTCGGTAGGCGAACCTGAATGGATGGAGTTCATTAGGCGGATGGTGTCTTCAGTGGTGATTGGGTTCCAGGCGCTAAGGTTGTTAGGGATCGGTTCAGGTTTGGAGGTGAGCGGGGTGGAGTGTTCTATGGAGATGTTCTTAAAGCTGTTATGTATGTCGGCGATTTTGTTGTAGAAGAAAGAGGATAACGAGTCGCAAAGGTTTTGGGAGGGAGTGATGTCGTTTGAGGCAGCGGTGGGGTTGGTAAATTCATTGACGATTTTGAAGAGTTCCTTGCTGTTATGGGCGTTGTTGTCGAGTCGATCCTTGAATGCTGATTTCTTCGTGGCTCGGATCAATTGGTGGTGTTTGCGGGTGGCTGCCTTGAAGGTGGTCAGGTTGTCAGTAGTTGGGTTTTTTCTCCATGTTTTTTCGAGAGTGTGGCATAGTTTCTTGGATTTCTTAAGGTCATCGTTGAACCAGGGGGCCTTTTTGTTACCTTGTTTGATCTGGTGGTTTTTCAAGGGTGCTAATTCTTCAACGCTGTGAGTGATCCATTTTTTGAGTTTGGTGGCAGCTTCGTTTGGGTCCGATGGGAGGGCGGGAGGGTTCTGGTTGAGCGATGTGAGGAGTTGGTCGGTGGTGATTTTGTTCCAGTTTCTTCGAGGAATAGGATGTGGGGTGTTGTGGATCGTGGTGGTTATGTAGCTGAAGTGAACACATCTGTGGTCTGTCCAGTGGAGAGCTGTGGTGTGGTCGAAGGAGATGTGTTTGCAGGAGGTGAAGACAGAGTCGAGCGTATGTCCGGCTACATGAGTGGGGGTGTCAACAAGTTGTTTGAGTCCGAGGTTAGCCAGGTTGTCCAGGAGGGTGGTGGTGTTGCTGTCGTTTTTCTTTTCCAGGTGGAAGTTGAAATCTCCCAGTAGAATGTAGTTCTCGGAGGGGAGGGCATGTGGGCTGATGAAGTCAGTGATGTCTTCGCTGAATTGTTTGCGGGTTCCTGGTGGTCTGTAGATGAGGGTGCCTCTAAGTGTGGTCCTGGGGTCGGTGTGGATCTGGAAGTGGAGATGTTCGGCGGTTGCAAGGTTGTCGTCGAGGCTGGTCGTGATTCTGATGGTGTTCTTATGGCCGATGGCTAAGCCTCCTCCTGTTTGGTTGGTGCGTTCTTTTCGGATGATCTTGTATGCGTCCGGGATAGCAATGGCTATGTCGGGTGCTGATGATGCGTTCATCCAGGTTTCTGTGAGGAAGGCGATGTCCAGTGACGCAGTGTCTAGTAGGTCCCAGGGTTCAGTGGCGTGTCTGTGGACCGAGCGGGTGTTCAGCAGGATGCACTTCAGGTGCTTAGAGTCGGAGCTGTGTGTGGAGGAAGAGGGTTTGGTGTAGGTCTTGATGCAGGCGAACTTGCAGGAGTGGCAGGCGAAGGGACCATGGGTACGTCCAGGGGCAGCTTCGTAGCATCGAGGAGTGCGTCCAGGGTTAAGGGCTAAGAGGGTGGCGGCGTCATACGTAATGCGGGAGGAGTGCGGTTTGCGGGGGCCAGGCGGTCTGGCGTTGGGCGCGGTCCAGGCGCGGATGGGCACAGACGGGCTTACCTTTGGCGCACCTTCGGCGCGCATGGGGCGCGACCGATGCGCGTAAATGCATCTGTCATAAGTGGAGAAGTGGAGGGGGGAGGGGCGAGGGAGGGTCAGCTGGGAGGCGGGTGCGAGGTGTAGGGGACGGTCTCCAAGGCAAAACAACAACAAAATGGCCGGAGCAGCAGCAAAAACGAAACTAGAGAGAGGCTGGGCCAAAATCAAGCAGCTTCTGCGATTATTCAATAAAGCGCTACAGATATACAAAGCACAATTCAGTAAAGCGCTAGAAAAATTCAAAGCACAAACTTCTGAATAAGAGCAATACAGCGAGCGCTAAGAGTATAAATATTAATGCAATTCGGCAGGGCTTATCGCAGAATAGCGCGATTGTACACAGCAGCCAGCACAAGAATACTTATCTAATGAGGGCAATGCGCGCAGCCTAACGATACCAGGAGTAAAGCAGGGAGCCAAACGATGCCAGGATTAGAGCAGGGAGCTTGGGGAGCGACCGCTACTGAGAGCGTCAGGATGGTTCAATGCATGGGTAAAGCATGCACAAGTTCCCTTCGTGGTATCAGGCTGTGCAACTCCCTAAAGAGGAATTTTAATTAACTCCAGCCCAGGAGGCCCTGACCAGTGGGGGAGGGTCCTCTTCGCAGAGTTAGTGCAGCTAAACTCAGATAAGAGCTGAGTGTCTACCCCAGCCCACCAGGCCTTTCCAAGGAAATGGGGAGTGAGGTTCCGTGACGATTTTAACCCGTGTTTTTAACATTGTCGCAAATACATAATTTTGGTATCAGTGAACCGCAAATGATCCATTTAGTATATCCTGGTGTTTTCGCTATGCTACGAGCAAGAGCACTCCTGTTACAAACACATTTCTGATCTACCCGTGGCATCCATCTTAGAACACGGAAGCCATTTTGTATTCTTTGCCCTCACATAGTCAATGAACACGCAATAACCTCTTTCAATTAAGGACACGTAGGCTTTAGCCGGCAATTCACCTTGCTAGTGACACATGCACCTTAGGCAAGCAACGCTGTGGCAGCATGACTCAGCAAGAGCTGCCTCCCCAGCCTGAGGCCAGTCCTGCTATACTGGTTCTCGTGTCCGTTGGCTTGATCATGATTAGGCGGCCGAAGCTGGTAGCCTTGCCCATTTACAACCCACAAACATCTCTTATCCTACTGTTCTATCTTCTGCACCTGGCTCTGCTCCTTTCCTTCTGGGCCTTTATTAGGGGGAGGTAACGAAATTTACGATGAGGCGGTCCGGGTCTTGAATGAGAAATTGACATGGGATTATGATGGAATAGTGGGAACCCCTCGTTCGTAATGTTTTGACATCAGATATTGTTGACGATTCCTGTGCAACGCCAAATATTTATTGTTTAAGATACAAAGGTTTTGGAATGTTCTAACATGTAAAGAATTTGCCTGAAGCCCAAAATTCAGTATATAAGGAGCAACCCTCTTTGTACAAATTGAACAGGCTCCTAGATACTGCCCATGTGTAGTTTCTGTGACTTCTGTGTCCTTGCAGTAATAAAACCTTTGGTCTTTGACGCCACCATCGAGAAGCCCGTGTTTCTGTTTGTTTGTGCACCGAGGCAGGTAGAACTCCGGGGTCTTCGGGTGTTATCCCTGACACCTCTGGACGGAACCAAAAAGTCCAGAACTCCAATTGGCGCCCAACGTGGGGCGACGTCATTCGGTACTGGTCCAAAAGCCTGAAGAGTTCGAGAAGCTTCGTGTGAAGATTCCAGAGGGAGGCACCCCACTTCATCGATCCCGGCATATCGCAAAAGTGGCCCGACGTTCTCTTCCACGAGGGTTCCCGTTCGGATGGCTACAGTGGTCCGTTGCTTTGACCGTCGCCCTGTCTTGGACCCGAGGTGCAGTCCTTAGTACGGCGAGACGTGACGGGTTTCTCCTTGGTGACGTCTTCAGTGCCTCAGTTAAGTATTAAGTGGTTGCTAGTTGGTTGCTTCGTAAGGGTTGCTCCTGTTTGGATAATCCTTTTAGTTTTTTGGTTTGGTTTGGTTTCGTAAGATTATCACTGGTTGTTCTGGTTAAGATAATCATTTGGTTTAGTTTGGGTATCGATACATTTGTTCGCTTTGGTAGGCCTAAGTTCTTGGTTCGAGTGCGCACCTTTTGTTTGTGTTTTGTCTGTTCTGTGTTCCGGATTATAAAATGGTAAGTCGGAAAAATTGTATGTTGTCTTGTTTTAGTTGCAACAGTGATTCCCAGTTGGAGGACTCGTGTTCGGTTCCTCCGATTGGAACTCCCCTTTATGATCTATATTGCAAATTTGGTGTGGGCCCTATCTCTTATAACGAGGTATGGATCCACTATACAGAGAAAGATGGTGTCCTTAGTTGGCCACTGCATGGTAGTTTTGAACCTCAAGTTCTTGATAACTTAGAAACGAAATTGTTCAAGAAGAAAGCCCGGCCGGCAATGTTTGATTCTTTCCGTTATTGGCGAAAAGAATCTAAACAGAGAGAAATTAAAAAGTTGAAGAAAGAACAGAAAGAGCAAGAGTTGACTTTAGAACAGTCTGCTAAGCAGCTGCAACTCAACGAGTCTGAGAAAGCGATGCAGGTGGCCAATAGAGAGCGTAATTTAGCGATAGACAAGTGCTATCCTGCTTTGCCATCGAGTACAGCTAAGATAGTAGAGGACCCCGAAAAGGATCCCCTGTTGTCTTACTTGTTACGATCACCCCCACCGTATGCACAGGGTGCTACGGCTCCACCTATACCGAATGTTCAATTACCGGTTGCTGGACAACCTGGTGTTCCTGCTCCTCTGAATCAAGTTCCTGTACCTCCTGTGGTCAATATTAATGTTCCTTCGACACCCCCTCTTCCAGGGTTGCCGGCTTCTTTACCTATACCTGTATCGCTCACACCTGCTAGTTCACAGGCTATTTTGCCCGCTACTCCTACTGTTCCTGATCTATCTGTTCCAACTGCTACTCTATTTACTGCTTCTGCTAATATTATGACTCCGCTTTCTGTTCGTCGGAGAATCACTGATTCTGTCTCTAATATTCTATCTCCCTTCTATAAAACTCTGATTAAGACTCCTACCTCTGACTCTGTGCAGAGACGTAGTCAGCTTCCCAGTACTGAAGAACGGGGAATATTAGATTCCACTGCTCTTAGATGGGTTTCGAAAGTTGGAAGATATAATGTACAAGATGTATTAGATACATTTATGCAATGGAACGAACCGACACAACGATATGTGTTCGATGAAATGTGCTTCCTTCTACGTGAGGAATTGGAAGAGGATGACACTGAATCAAATAGGGAAGAATTAATTAATGTTCAGAAAGAGTTTGCTGCAGGTATGATAGTTGGTCAAAATATAAAAGAAGCGATGGAACTGATTTTAAGTTATAGGAATGACCCATCCCTTCGTTCACCGAGGGAGTTAGAGAAACGTAGTACGAAACAAAATCGTCAATACCCAATGAGGGAGGTTCCACCAATTTGGCGTGAAGCTGTGCAAGCTAATGTAAACCTTGGTATTGCAGCCGCTCCAGCCCAATTCCAGAGAGTATGGATACATATTCCATGGAAGCGAGCTGAAGTATTAGCAGTGAAACAGGCCTTGCCAGATCCGCGTAAAAATCCTGCAGGATACTACAAAGAGTTGACTCAGACAGTTGAAGCTTGTGTATTGAATCTAGCTGACATAGATCTGCTATTTGGTAATGTAGTACCGCAACCAATTTGGGCTAAAATTCGTAAAGAGAATCATCCAGTTGCCCTAGGTGGTGATTGGGCAGCTATAATTGCGGCGGATGGTCAGCAGACAGGTGGTTCTAAACCTGAACCCTTAATTGCTAATTTGCCTGGTAGAATAATCGATTTAATGAAAACCCTAATGCCAGCATTACGCGTTAACTGGGACAAATTGTCCGCGTGCAAACAGAAGAAAGACGAAAGCGTCTCCGACTTTTTCACAAGATTCGAGGAGACTTTCGTGGATCATAGTGGTCAGGATATGAGCACAGAAGGAGGCCAGAGATTATTTGTTGATAAATTTGTGCACAATCTGTTGCCAGAACTTAGTGGTAAATTAAAGAATTCTGAAAGTGCGTGGGCTGTCTCTACGACTGCGCAAATACTTGCGACTGCCCAGTACTATGAAAATAGGGATAAAGAGGAGAAAGAAAAATCAGATAAAAAGACGAAAGATTTAAAAACTAAAGTTCTTTTACAGCAAGCATATCCGCCTCGCGCGAATCAGACTAATACACAGCAAGGGTCATATCAAAGGACGGAGTATAATTCTCAGAGGCCACAGTACCAATGGAATCAGTGTGCTTATTGCAAAATGGAAGGCCATTATAAGACTGAGTGTCCAGTCTTAGCGCAAAATAATGCTGCGACAGCTCAGAGAGGTCGTGGTAGTTCTATACAAAACTCTAGAGGTCGAGGACGAGGTGCTATGCCTCCACAGACAAGTGATCGCCCTTCTAATCATTTCGATCAGCGAAATGGACAATCTGCCCAACAAAATAGGTCTCAACAGTATCATGTTGAAGACTACTATGAAGCTAGTGAGGAAGTTCAGCCAAGGGAGTACTAGGACAGCCATGGACAAAGAGAGGGAGTAGTATCAGTTCCAGTAGATCAGAGTGGGCCTTATGTCGCAGTAGCAACATCAGGTATAGTCGAACCGTTTCTGTTGGATACTGGTGCAGCAAAAAGTTCTATCATACATGCGAAACTCCCTGGCGCACCTTTGTCTGGCTCAACAAACGTTTCAGTAGGTTTTTCAGGCGCCCCTGTTCACAACCCTGTTTCTGGTCCTTTGTCTATTTCTGTTGGACCCCGCCACTTGAAAGCTCCCCTGATTTTGACAACAGGTTGTAATGAAAATCTGCTTGGTTTAGACTTATTAAAACGCCTGTACGCGACATTGTACTGTTCTCCGGCAGGAGTATAGCTTACGTTGGGTAAAAGAATAATTTCTCCTATGTACTTGTCGATGGATGCGCTCCCACCAGAGCTGCGTTCTCTCCCTGATACTCTTTGGGCGACTGGTCCTAATGATGTAGGTCTTTTAGAAATTCCACCATATGTAGTAACTTTGAAAGCGAATGTAAAACTTCCACGAATTCCACAATACAGAATCTCTAGTGAAGGTGAACGCGCACTTTTATTAATTGTGCAAGATCTGATTGAGAAAGACGTTGTAGAAGAAACTAGAGGTAATGTCTGTAATAGTCCTGTACTGCCTATTTTGAAACGAACTGACCCAACAAAACCTCCAGTATATAGGTTTGTAATTGATCTTAGAGAGGTTAATAAAATTGTGATTCCACAGTTTCCTGTGGTTCCAGACATTACTGCATTGTTAACGTTGATTCCTGCTACAGCAACATGGTTTTCGGTTATCGACTTGAAAAATGCCTTTTTCAGCATTCCGATAGCCGAGGAAAGCAGAGATATCTTCGGTTTCTCTCTAGGAGGACGAAGCTTCAGGTTTAAACGTGCTCCACAAGGTTATTGTGAAAGCCCATCCATTTACAGTCAAGCATTAAAAAGCCAGTTAGATTCCTTTGTACTTCCTCCTGGTTCTGCTTTAGTACAATATGTCGATGATCTTCTAGTGGCTGCCGATGACAAGGAAACTTGCAAAACAGCTACAATTTCTTTATTGCATCATTTGTCAAATTTGAATCACAAGGTGTCACCTTCAAAAATGCAATACTGTTGCCAAGAAGTGACCTACCTAGGTCATCTCTTGTCAAAGGAGGGAAGGAAGTTGACCCCAGAGAGAATAAAAGCAATTACACAGATGAATGTTCCTAGCACGCAGAGAGAAGTACGTGCCTTTTTAGGTATTACCTCATATTGTAGGCAATGGATCCCAAATTTTTCTCTTTTGGCAAAACCGTTGGTAGCTTTGACTGGGAAAAATGTTCCGAGTCCAGTGCCATGGTCTGCCGAATGTCAGGAGAGTTTTTCTGAGTTACGAAATGCACTGTGTTCAGCTCCTGTATTGGGTACACCCGATTACAGTAAGCCATTCACGCTCTATGTCCATGAGAGAGAAGGTTGTGCGTTGAGTGTTTTGACACAGAAATTTGGTGATAAACAACGCCCTTGTGCGTATTTTTCATCAACGTTAGATCCGGTAGCTAGAGCGTTGCCTAGTTGCTTGAGAGCTACAGCCGCAGCTGCAGCCTCCATTCGACAATCTGCTGGTTTAGTAATGAACAACGTGCTAGTGGTTATGGTTCCTCATGCTGTGGATACACTCATGAACCGAACCAAGACGCAGCACCTTACCAGTGCTAGATTATCAGGTTACGAACTGACACTGCTAGCGAGTCATATTCAGATCAAAAGATGCAATGTATTGAATCCAGCAACATTGTTGCCGACTAGTCAAGAGTCGAGTGATTCCGAACCACACGACTGTTGTTTCAGAACTGAGGAAGAAACAAAAGGACGAATTGATTTAAAAGACACTCCGTTATCAGATCCAGATGGCACGTTGTATGTTGATGGGTCTTGCTTCAAATTGGAGAATGGTGACGTGACTGCTGCCTATGCAGTAACGACTTTAAGTACGATTGTGGAGACTGCAAGAGTGAGTCAGAATTCTGCCCAGGCTGCAGAATTGATCGCGCTAACAAGAGCGTGTGTTTTAGCTAAGGGAAAGAGAGTGAATGTGTTCACAGATAGTCAGTACGCGTTCGGCGTGGCCCATAGTTTTGGCCGTTTGTGGAAAGAGAGAGGTTTCATTACGTCCCATGGGACTAAGATTCAACATGGTCAGCTAGTTAATGACTTATTGGAATCTCTAACCTTGCCGACTGAAGTTGCGATTGTGAAATGCAGTGCTCATAAAGCAATCACGGATGATGTTGGTCGTGGGAATGCTTTTGCTGATGAGACTGCAAAACAGACAGCTAGAAATATGATGAGTAGAATGTATGTTGCAACGTCTGCAAGATGGATTTCTGAGTCTGGAATGTGTGAGGACACAGTGGAAAGCGTGAAAGAAATTCAGAAAGAGGCGACTGAGGAGGAAAAGCTTGCATGGAAAGAGAGCACGGGTAAATTGGACTCGAGTGGGTGTTGGATTGACTTGTCGGAACAACAGCGTTGGATGTTGCCTGATGAGTATGTGCTTGCAGTAGTAACGATGGCACATGGAGCAGCGCACATCAGTTCTAAAGGGATTTGTAAGATGTTGGCTCCAGTTTGGAAGAATGATGGGATTAGTAAGTGTGCAGAGAGAGTGGTGAGAAATTGTATGGTATGCTTGATGCATAATCCTGGCAAGGGAATCCCCACACCTGCAGGTCACTTCGCTCCTCCTTCCTGCCCCTTTGAAGTGATTCAGTTAGACTTCATTCATATGGATCGTTGCAACAATCTAAAGTACGTCCTAGTGGTAGTTTGTGCGTTCTCCAGATGGATCGAAGCATACCCACTGAAGGACAATACTGCTTTGTCCACTGCCAAAATCCTTCTTAAAGAATACTTCCCCAGATTCGGAATGCCACGGATTGTATGGTCAGATAACGGAAGTGAGTTCGTAGGGAAAGTTATGCAGAGTGTGTGTGCCGGCCTAGGGATTAAACAAAAGTTTCACAGTGCGAATCATCCCCAGTCCGCGGGTTTAGTTGAGGGTTACAATGGCACCCTTAAACTGAAACTTGCTAAGATACAAGCGTCCACGGGTTTGCCCTGGCCAGATGCACTGCCTTTGGCTTTGTTATCAACAAGAGCAACTGTACATTCTAGAGTAGGGCTTAGTCCATATGAAATAATTTTTGGTCGTCCTGCAAATGTTTGGGGGGTACCTAGACCGAAAGAATTTAAGCAGCTGGAATACCCAATGTTAATTGATTACCTTTTCGACTTGACTGCTAAATTGAGCCTTATTCACCAACAGGTTTTCGATGCATTGCCAAAGCCACCGGAGAGTCCAGGTCATCAGCTGAAACCTGGGGATCAAGTAGTCATTAGAAATTTTGCAAGAACGAAAAATCTTCAGCCCAGATTCGTTGGCCCCTTCCAAGTCTTATTGGCGACGAGAACTGCTATTCGTGTGGCCGGACGGAAGAATTGGATCCACACGACACACGTCAAACGTGTGCCTCTGCCACTTCCTTACGACAACTGGGTAAAGAAAGGAATCAGTGCCTCTGAAGCAGAACAAATACCCAGTTTCATCCCTTTCAGTGATGCAGAACTGATCACTGATACATCAAACTCTGACTCCCCTCCTGAAACTGCTCTTTTGAACCCTGAACATTTGCCATCTGCACCAAAAGAACATTTGTCATCTGCAAACGTGAACATTGCAACGTCGGCTGAAAATACATTGTTTCCAGATCAGACAGCTCCTGCAAAACTGAGATACAACTTGCGATCTCGCAATATGGACAAATAAAGCAGGAAACTGCCTATTTTCACATTTGAATTTTTGATACATTGCCTCCAGCCAGGAAGTTTGCTATTATTTTGTTGTTTTAAATTTTGCCTTGCCGTCTGGGTAGCCGTAGGGTCGTGGCTGTGTGCTTAGTTGAATCTGCGGGGGTCAGACACAAGGTCGATCTTTCTGTTAGTTCTGGGAACTCCCAGGGCTGATAGAGGCATTTTCATCTACGTACACATCATCAGTGGTCACAAGCGGATTGTAGAAGATGGAGCTTCCTGAGCTGCAACGAAAGAATGTAATTTATGTTCGCAGAAATAGATTGTACAGAATACTTCACAGCAAATGCTTTCTAATGCAATGTGCAGTTACATTTTTAATTGTTTTGATAACGTTGGTGGGTGGAATCATCTTTGGTGTGCATTTGATTTTTATGCCGGTAACTACAGTACCTCCCCTTGATCCTACTACTTCTACGGTTTCTTCTATGCATTCTTTTCACTCGTTTCCTGAACACGAACAAGCTCGACGCTCAGAATTTATTAACAATACATTTGTACAGCTCTTACATCAACACCAACTGGTAGTTAATACTACAGACTGCTGGGTGTGTGGCTTGATACCTCACACTATGGATAAAGGCATTCCCTATCTAGTCTTGCCTTTTAGCTATAATGGATCATTCCAGGCCTTTCAGACCATTTTTTCCTATGCCCTTGAGACCTATCCTCCGCGTCCACCACGGTCTACTAAATACAACTCAGCCAACAAAGCTTTAGTCCAGGGAATTATTGACATGATTAAAGACGTCAATAATACTCCATCTTACCCTAGAGATGAATTACGGGTGTATTTGAGTTGGAACTCTACAGAGTATCGCCTTAGTTTGGGAGAAAGCAAGTGTAAAAGCTCCACTTCAGTCTGGGTCGTGCCTCACCGACGTCAGGTCTGTTTGCAAGGAAATGGGAAAAATCTGAGAGCTCAGCTAGGGAGGAGTGAGTGCGTAGAGACTTACGTATTTCCGTCTAACTCCTCCCCTGCCTTCCTTACTGCTAGGGGTACTTACTTCATCTGTCAAGACAGAGCGTATACATGGCTGCCTGCTGACTTCTCAGGTTCATGTTATATTGCTCGATTGTTACCTCCGACATACACTGCTTCTTCAGATTATCACAAGACCAGAGTAGCAAGAGGTGTCTTCAGCAAGGAAGATACCGCTGGTCAGGAAGCTGGAGACTTCTTCAAAGGTTTCCTTCCGTTTTGGGGGCCTATGGCCAATAGTAGAAATCTACGTCAACTAACACGGGTAGTTGAATCTACTATTACAGAAACTGCTGGTGCCCTTAGTAACTTAACAGCTGAGCTTCAGGTGGATCGTCTCATGACGTTGCAGAACCGTATGGTTCTAGACGTAATACTTGCAGATCGAGGTGGGGTATGCAGAATGATCCAATCGAGCTGCTGTGTTTTTATCCCCAATAATGCTCCAACCGTCTATGAAGCGATCTCTAAGCTACACAAGATTTCCGACTCTATACACGTAGACAAGGGAAACTGGTCCTTCATGGAGTGGTTTTGGACTCTGGTAACAGCGTGGGGATGGAAGGTTGTGATGGTCATTGGTGTCATCCTAGTATTTCTGTTCTCGTGCTGCCTTATTATCCAATGTGGTCCCGCTTTGTGTAGTCTCTGTGCTGCAACCTGTTTCAGAAAACCACCTGCATTTGGAGAGAAGGTACGAGACAAGATGATGATGCAACAACATGTCACTGACCTAATGAGCATAGAGTTAGATTCTGACATAGACTGAGTAATTGCCTATGTAAGGGCAAAAGGAGGGTCTGAGGTTCCGTGACGATTTTAACCCGTGTTTTTAACATTGTCGCAAATACATAATTTTGGTATCAGTGAACCGCAAATGATCCATTTAGTATATCCTGGTGTTTTCGCTATGCTACGAGCAAGAGCACTCCTGTTACAAACACATTTCTGATCTACCCGTGGCATCCATCTTAGAACACGGAAGCAATTTTGTATTCTTTGCCCTCACATAGTCAATGAACACGCAATAACCTCTTTCAATTAAGGACACGTAGGCTTTAGCCGGCAATTCACCTTGCTAGTGACACATGCACCTTAGGCAAGCAACGCTGTGGCAGCATGACTCAGCAAGAGCTGCCTCCCCAGCCTGAGGCCAGTCCTGCTATACTGGTTCTCGTGTCCGTTGGCTTGATCATGATTAGGCGGCCGAAGCTGGTAGCCTTGCCCATTTACAACCCACAAACATCTCTTATCCTACTGTTCTATCTTCTGCACCTGGCTCTGCTCCTTTCCTTCTGGGCCTTTATTAGGGGGAGGTAACGAAATTTACGATGAGGCGGTCCGGGTCTTGAATGAGAAATTGACATGGGATTATGATGGAATAGTGGGAACCCCTCGTTCGTAATGTTTTGACATCAGATATTGTTGACGATTCCTGTGCAACGCCAAATATTTATTGTTTAAGATACAAAGGTTTTGGAATGTTCTAACATGTAAAGAATTTGCCTGAAGCCCAAAATTCAGTATATAAGGAGCAACCCTCTTTGTACAAATTGAACAGGCTCCTAGATACTGCCCATGTGTAGTTTCTGTGACTTCTGTGTCCCTGCAGTAATAAAACCTTTGGTCTTTGACGCCACCATCGAGAAGCCCGTGTTTCTGTTTGTTTGTGCACCGAGGCAGGTAGAACTCCGGGGTCTTCGGGTGTTATCCCTGACACCTCTGGACGGAACCAAAAAGTCCAGAACTCCAGGAGGGGCACGGGGGAGCTGGGATGTCCAACAGAACAGTTTGCATTTGTCACACTGGCTCAATCAAGTCACCATTCTTCCCCAGTACACCCACGGGCTCTCACACACACATCAGACAGACAAAGGCAACAGGACCAAAGGCATTGCAGACTGCACAGACTTGGTCAGGAGGGTGCCTAGGGATTCACTCCTCCTGACTATAGATTTATTGCTGCTACCACTGTCAGTCTACCACAGCCTTAATAGAGAGGGCAGTAGCCACTCTCTTAAAAATAGGGGTGTACTAGGCATGCCCCCTTGATCTCGGAGCCAAGCTCTAGGGTCTCAATCCATGTAAATAGGGAGAACCTCAGTGGACATGTATAATTGTCATGCTCACTGAGGTAGGGATCTAGAAACCATACAGTAGCTTTTGAGTGACTTGCCTGGAGATTAGCATAAGGCAGGGGAAGTACTCTCTCCAGAGACATGCAGGAGACTTCCCATCCCAACACATACAAATGATAGGGAAACATGGCGGCCACCAGCTAGAGTGGTGCACGCGTCCTGGCAGCTCCTCTGCCGTATCGCTGCGTTACAAGGATTAGCCAGCGTTTTTTTTCCAGGGATTTTCCGGCGCGGTTAATGGCGCGCTAATGAAGGTCTGACCCCCCCTCTGGAGTGAGTGAGAAGTTCTCGGTCTCCAATTTTGTGAGCCGGGCCCCCCCGCCACGCGAACGCCGGCAGACGCCGCTTTTACTTTCACCCTGGGCTTTGATTACCTGCCGTGCTGTGCCGTGTTGTGTTGCTGCACCCGCGGATGTGCGTGCTGATTGAAATCCGCCCCCCCACTTTCTGTCTCTCTGTGCCACTGGGGTCGGGCAGCCGTGGAGCTTAGGCGTAGTCACAGCGCGGCGGCGCAGGGGCTCCTGACACACAGTCTGGGAAGGGCTGCAGCCAACATTAGAAATGTGCCTGACTCCAGCACACTAGCGCTGGCCACCGAGTTCACAGAACCCTCCAGCATTTCAGAAAGCTCAGCGCTGGATCCGGACACTGTGAGTAGGGGAGAGGGGAAGGCAGGGGATGCTGATTATTGCCCTGGAGATACCAGCCTCAGAGTAACGAACAAGAAGCTTACTCCCAAGCAGACCACCAGAGTTCAAGGCCAGCGGAAGCAAAGAAAGAATCAGAAAGCTGGGAAAAAACAACAAGTCCCAGAATGCACCGTCAGTGAAGGGAAAAGCCCGGGCAAAGTCGCAGTTAGTGATAGTGCTACAGGGTTGGCTGAGGGGGTACAAACGAAGGGGGGGCCTTGGGCTCACCAGTAGAGTAACAGCAACAGCAATAGCAATAGTAAAAACAGTAAGCATAGCAAGGAGGTGGGCAAGAGTGTAAAGGCCAGGGGTCAGAGCAGTACGATAAGGGTAACCCCCTCCCTCCGCTCCTTTTTCAAGGTGCTAACCCAGGTCCTGGACTTGTTGCCAGCCTCAGAATCTCGTGCTCTAACACCAGTTCCATCGCCATCAGCAGCCTCAGCTACATCATCAGCTACAGCTACACTCACGTTTGTCCCCGTACAGTCTGTGATGGCGGACGTATCTCCCATTCCAGTAGCGGAAGGGGACCTAGACTCCCAAGAGAAGGCACCAATAGTGTTGGTGGGGGCAGGTATCACAGGTATTACAGGTAGCGCAGCAGGCAAACCAGCAGAAGGGGGCGAGGAGGTTGAGGAAGTGAGGGCATCAACGGAAATTGTAACAGTGTTGGAAATATGCTGGAGGCTCTTATGGCATCCATAGCCTCAATGAGGGAGGAGATTAGAAATGATTTTGCTGTTTCCAAGGCAAAGCAGAACGATATAAGGTCCTCATGTGAGATCTTAGAGAGGAAGGTGGATGGTTTAAAGGAGACAACGGAGGAGTTGGAAGGGGCAGTGGGTTTACTGAAATCCAGTCTGGGGATCGCTGAAACTAAAAATCAGAACCTGAGGCGAGAGGGAGACGCCATGTGAGAGAGGGTCGAATCATTAGAAAATTATTCACGGAGAAACAATGTCCGGCTCTTGAAGATCCCCGAAGGAAAAGAGGGAGAAGATGTAAAGGCATTTGTCATTAAGATACTTAAGGACTCCCTTAACCTCGAAGAGTCAGCGGAGGAGCTTGAGAAGGATATTCAACGGATTCACCGTGACCTCTTCCGTCTAAACTCAGGGAGAACCAAAGCCAGAAAAATCTTGGTTAACTTTCTCACCTATTCCCTGAAGGAAAAAATTCTAAACCTGGCCTTAAAGGCTAAGTCATTGAAGGACCCGGACTTTGTGTTCGAGATACGACCAGACCGGTCAAAGACTACACTGGACAGACAGTGGGAGCTAGGCCAGCGAATGGACAAGTTCAGGACTCTAGGGGCCACGGTGCAGATGCGATTCCCTGCGTTCCTACACGTGATGTACAATAATAAGATGCATAATGTCCGATCACCAGTGGAGGCAGACGAGCTTTTGGAATCCATCAATAATCACTCTCAGGGAGGGGTGTAGGCAGAGGGTCTGGTTTTTGTTCTAGCCCCCCCTCGGTCCGCACATCTAGAATAAAACGCAAAGGGGACGTAAGTTAGAGTGGGAGAATCCTCAAAAATGTCTTCCACAGCAAAAAAAATATATATATATGTCTTTGGACTTAGGGGTCTAATACCTTAATTTAAAAAAAAAGAGGAAAAGGTCAAATTGGAAAAAAAAAGAAAAAATAAGGGGTCTTTTGCACATAAGGGGGTGTGTGGGGAGCACTTCGCAGCAAAACAGTGTGCAAATTAAGAAAAGAAAAAAAAAAGGGAAAAGGTTTCTCTTTTTCATATGCAATAAAACATCGTAATTAGATCAAGTACTCCGGCATGAGGGTATTAACTTGCCTTTTACACTGGGGTGGGTTTAGGTAAAGTCTCCCAATTGTCAATTCTTTGTAAGTCACCAGGCCTAACAAGTTCTGGGCGGTACGGAGAGGGGGAGCTGTCGGAGGACGCATATCCGGCTTCACATCTAGTCGGAGTAAGTATGGGTGAGTTTTCCAGGAGTGGGGGGCGGGTCAGGGAGAGGGGGAAAATGATAAAAAATCCTCATAAGGTTGTTCTCCATTTGAAAGGTAAGTATTTTAGTTGGGTAGTCACTTATCTTCAGGCCAGAAAGTTAGGCAAGAGGGAGTATGGAGAGGGGGAGTGGAAATGTATTCGTTGATGTCAGTCCAGTTCCTTTCCTGGAACGTCAATGGTCTGCGGGTGGGGAGCAGAAGGTAAAGAATTTTGCAATATCTAAGGGACTCCCCCGCGCAGATCATTGTGTTGCAGTAGACACATCTTTTGAAGGCTGAGGCTAATGGCTTATTAAAAAAACACAGATGGATACATAGTTTTTATAGTACGGACCATAATGCAAATATCAGAGGGATCATCTTTATTTTTAAAAAATCTGCGAAAGTTCAGATTTTGGATTCTAAGGAGGACCAAAGCGGGAGATGGCTACTGCTGAGAATCTCAGTGGATGGCTGGATCTGCACAATGGTCAGTTACTATGGCCCCAACTCGGATGATACAACATTCCTTGATATTATTAGCAATCACTTGATTTCTTCACAAGATCCTATAGTGTGGGTGGGAGATTTTAATATTGTGCTCAACCCCAAACTGGATAAAACACCAAGCTCCAGAGCCAGTGTATTCTCCAAGTCGAGGCAGTCGCTCATTGCAGCAATGCTGCAACTTGGACTGGCAGATCTGTGGCGGGAAAGGGCTGGCAATAAACTAGGGGTTTCCTTCCGTAACTTGAAATATAAACATAAATCAAGGATTGATTATGCTTTGTTTACTTATGGCCTTAAGGACTTACTAACCACCATAGAATATCTCCCGTCCCATCTTTCGGACCATTCAGCTTTAAGTTTCACTCTCAAGTTAGAGTCTCAGTTGAAACATCCTTCCTGGTCATTTGACCGTACCTTACTGCTGGAAGCAGAGGAAGTTGACTTTGTGGTATCCGAAACTAGATCTTTTTTGCAGATCAACCTAGATTCCGCAGCAGTAGCAATAGTTTGGGAAACTTTAAAAGCTTTTCTAAGAGGTTGTATAACAAACAGAGCCTCCTATAGGCGTAAAGTATACCGGGAAATGATTAGCAAGCTCGAGTTGGAGATGAGGAATTTAGAGATAAAGCTGGGGGACTCCATTGTGTCTCTGGAGGAACAGAAACAATTAGGAATATTAAAAAGACAATTGGAAAATATCCTCTAGGAAAGGGTGGTGAAAAGGTGGGAGGTTTTTATGATCTCGCACTTGGAGTTCGGAGAAGCGGCTGGAAGGATTTTGGCTTGGAAAGTCAAGGCAGATCAAGCTAAGAATTATATAAGAGAGATAAGAGTGAAGGGAGAGGCCTTGATAAGGACCTCTAAGCAGGAGATAGGGCAGGCATTCTTTGAATTCTTTGAGGAGATTTATAGGGAGGACACTCCGAATGATGTGGCCAAAAGAGATACTTGGCTTGGTAACATCTCACTGCCTACTCTTTCAACAGTACAGAGGAACTGTTTGGAGATGACCATTTTGGAGTCTGAAGTCAGCAGGGCCATAGGGCAATTAAAGCAGGGGAAGGCGGCTGGCCCGGATGGCCTGCCAGGAGAGTTATATCGAGTCCTGGGCGCTGCAGTTGTTCATGTTTTGACGACCCTCTTCAATGGAATATTAAGGGAGGGGGAAGCCCCCCAAAATCTTGGGGGAGGCGATTAGGAGTAGTTTCTGTCCTGTAACTCCAGTTCTGTAGTAGGGGTATCTCTGTTATAGTCATAATCTAGTGAATAGTCCCGCCCATGTGCGTGGACCCCGGCAATCAAAAATAATCTCTTAAGTTGTCAGAAAATTGCAGAACCGCAAAGACACTTAAGAGAAAATTTAAAGACAAATAATGCAGCCTATATTCACAGGCTACACTGTCCAGTACTTCAACTAGAAAATTCCACCAAAAATCCACAAACAGCAAAGCCTGTCCAGATTTCCCTTGCTTTAACAGCAAACACCCTCAGAAATGATAGAGAGGAAGGCATGGACAGACAAGCCCCATAGGCTGCCATTATGTGGCTTAAATAGGATACTGTGCCTTTAAGAGAACCTTCCAGAACTTTCTCCCAGTTTCCCAGAATGCATAGCAGGTCCAACTTACTTTCAGTTCTTTTTGAAGGCGTAACACGCCAGACCTGTCACATTCCTTAAAGGAACATCTCTCTCCACCGGGGAGGCGGGAGGGCGCTTATGCCTATAACAGAGATACCCCTACTACAGAACTGGAGTTACAGGACAGAAACTACTCCTTCTGTAGTAGGGGATCTCTGTGTATAGTCATAATCTAGTGAATAGAATGGCAAGACCATCCCCACACCAAAGCGGCGGTGGAGAAAAGAGAATTAACACCACTACTGTGCGAACAGATTTCGCAGCGAAGCCTGTCCAACCTGAGCGTCTGCCCTGGCATCAGTGTCCAGGCAATAATGCTTAGCAAAGGTATGAACCGACTTCCAAGTGGCCGCCTTGCAGATTTCTGCCATAGGAACATTACGGAGCAAGGCTGTCGTGGCAGCTTTGCCCCTGGTGGAATGAGCCTTAGGCTTACCTCCTAAGGTCTTATCAGCTTTTTGGTAACATAGCTGTATGCAGGACGCAATCCACCTAGAGATAGACTGCTTAGAGGTCGCAAGACCCGTCCTGACTGATCCATAATTGACAAACAATTGGTCAGACCTACGAATATCTTTGGTCTTATCCAGATAAAATTTCAATACCCTCCTAACATCCAGGGAATGTAACGACCTTTCCGCTGGAGACGAAGGATTCTGAAAAAACGTAGGCAAAGTTATGGTCTGGTTAACATGAAAATCAGAAATAACCTTGGTAAGAAATTTAGGGTGAGTACGCATAACAACCTTAGCCGCATGAAATACAGTATAAGGTTCTTGACAACACAACGCCTGAATTTCACTCACCCTGCGGGCCGATGTAATGGCCACGAGGAACGCCACCTTCCAGGACAGGTGCTGCAACGAAGCCTTATGAATAGGTTCAAAAGGCTCCTTCATCAGTCTGGACAGCACCACATTCAATTCCCATGAAGGCGAAGGAAGCCTGACAGGAGGGAACACTTTCTTCAAGCCTTCCAAAAAATCTTTGATCACAGGGATCTGGAAGAAGGAAGTCTGTGAAGGGCATTTCCTGTAGGCATTCAAAGCAGCCAAATGAACCTTAATGGAATGAACATTAAGACCAGACTGCGCCAGATGCAGCAGATATGGAAGGATGACATCCTCCTTGCATGTAGTCGGATCATAGTTCTTAGACTTGCACCAGATGCAAAACCTCTTCCACTTGTAAGCATAAGAAGTTCTAGTGGAAGGTCGCTTAGCCTCCTTCAGTATGTCCATACAATCCTCAGGGAGATTCAGATGGCCATATTGCACTATTTCAGGAGCCATGCCGCCAAACTCAAAGACGAGAGGTTGGGGTGCACCATCCGCCCCCCGAACTTCGTGAGAAGGTCCGGCCTGCACGGCAGCTTCATGTGAGGAAGGAGAGACCGGTGAAGCAGGTCCGTGAACCACCACTGTCTGGGCCATTCTGGGGCAATCAGTAGCATCCGTGCCCTGGACTGGGACAGCTTGATGAGAACCGTCGGAATCAGGGGAATGGGTGGAAAAGCGTACAGAAAGCTGTTCGACCAGTTGATCCATAACGCGTTCCCCAGCGTCCCTGGCTGGTAGTACCTGGAGGCGAAGTCTCTGCATTTGCTGTTTTCGGCGGTGGCGAACAGATCCACGTCTGGCGTTCCCCACCTTGCGAAGACTTCTCCTAGTACTTCGTCGTTTATGACCCATTCGTGGTTTTCCTGAATCAGTCTGCTCAGTTCGTCTGCCTGAACATTCTGTACACCTGGCAGATGCGTGGCCGTTATCGACAGTCCTCGAACCAGAAGCCAGTGCCAGATCGCCTGCGCCTCCTGTGATAGAGTGCGTGATCTCGAGCCCCCCTGCTTGTTGAGATAATACATCATTGTCGTGTTGTCCCTCTGAACAAGCAGAGAGTTGGTCTGAAAGGACGGATGAAAGGCCTTCAGTGCCAAGTGAACAGCTCTGAGTTCCAGGAAATTGATGTGGTACGTGGACTCCGTCTGGGACCACGTCCCTTGAATCTGTAGGTCTCCGGAATGCGCTCCCCAGCCCTGGAGAGAAGCATCCGTCACGATAACCTGAGTGGGAATGTCCTTGTGGAAGGGAACCCCTCTGAGGAGATTCTCCGCTGAACACCACCACTTCAGAGACTGAAGAGCATGCAGAGATAGACGTATCTTGTCGTCCCAAGATCCTCTCCTCTGGTCCCACTGATCCTCCAAGCACTCTTGCAACGGTCCCATGTGCAGTCGTGCATGTGGCGTCAGAAAGATACAGGAGGCCATCGATCCCAGTAGAGAAGACACCGTCCTCACTGTCGTGGATGGAGCGGTCATGAGAGCCCGAGCCTTCCGAAGCAGTGATAATCGTCGCTCCTCCGAAGGAGACACGCTTGCTGACAGCGTATCGATGGAGGCTCCCAAGTACTGAATGCACTGGACCGGAGTCGGAACCGACTTGGACATGTTGATGTGCAACCCCAGCTTGTTCAAGAGAACGCACGTCTTCTGGAAGTGCGCTTGCGCTTCCGTGAAGGAGGAGGCCTTGATCAACCAGTGGTCCAGGTATGGCTAGACAAACACCTTGTTCTTCCTTAGGTGTGCTGCTACCACCACCATGCACATTCAGAATGTTCTCGGCGCAGACTTCAGTCCGAATGGCAGTACTGTGTATTGATAGTGATTGGCGCCGACTTGGAACCGCAGGAACTTCCTGTGTTTGTGTGCAATGGGCACATGGAAGTAAGCATCCTGGAGGTCGATGGCACACAGCCAGTCTCCCCGTCGCAGCTGAGGATAAATCTGATGCAACGACAGCATGCGAAACTTTTCTCTGCGAATCCACTTGTTTGCTTGTCGCAAATCCAGAATGGGCCTGAACTCGTTCTTGTCCTTTTTTCGAACCAGAAAGAATCGGGAGTACAGACCTCTTCCCCTTTGAGACAGAGGTACGACTTCGATCGCCCTTTTCCTTAACAGGATATCGGCCTCCGCCTGGAGCTCTCGCAGCTGATACTGCGAGCCGACCGGAGGGATCGATGGGGGAGGGCTGGTGAACCGAAGACTGTATCCATTGCAAACAATATTCAGCACCCACTTGTCCCGAGTAATTTTTCTCCACTCTGCCAGAAAAGATTGAATGCTTCCCCCCACCGGAGCGGGTAACAGTTGTCGGGGAAGTAAGTGCTCAGGGCCTAGACCCGGCCTGGCCCTTAGTCGCTGGTGCCGACTGATGGCCGCCTCTGCCCCTCTGGCGCTTCTGGAATGGTCTTCTGAACTGCTGCTGTTGTTGTTGCTGCTGTTGTCCAGAAGACAGGCCACGCCCTCTGCCTTGACCACCGAACCGGCGTTGGAACGGACGGTAAGGCTTCTTGGTCTCCTTGGGCTTCTCCAAGCCCACCGCTGTGAGCGTTTCAGCTTCCGCCTTCATGCGGGCCATTTCGTCGTCAGCGTGCTTCCCGAACAGGGTCTCGCCAGAGAATGGCAGATTGGCAACCCTCTGCTGAGCGTCCGGTCTCAGAGACATAAGGCGGAGCCATGCATGTCGTCGCTGGTTTATTCCGTGGCAGAAACCATGCGCCGCCAGAAGAGAAGAGTCGGCTGCAGCGCTGATGACTTGATTCGCCACCAACATCCCCTCGTTAAGCACCTCCTGGAAGTCTTCCCGCTTGTCCTGCGGAAGGAGCTCCACAAATTGTTGAAGGGATTCCCAGAGGGCTCTGTCATACCGACCCAACGAGGCAGTGGCACTAGCAGCCTTCATTGAGGGCGCCGAGGTCCCACAAACTTTTCTCCCAGATGAATCCAACCACCTAGATTCCTTATCTGGCGGAACTGTGGAGGAAGGCGTGGTGGCATGTTGTTTGCGCGCCGCCGTCACAATCACCGAGTCTGGAGGGGGCTCCAGCCTTAGAAAGGCCGGGTCCGAGTCCGGAGCCCGGTACTTCTTCTGCAGTCTGGAAGGTGCCGCCTTAGTCACCGCTGGAGTGAGGAAAAGATCCAGGGCCGGCTCTTCCAGGCCCGGCACCAGAGGTAGTAACGGCCGAGACAAATGCTTCTGATGGAGCGTCTCGAAGATGACCGAAGTCTTCGGAGTGGGTACCGTCAAAGTAATGCCCAATTTCGCCGCACCCCGTAACAGCACGTCCTGGAACGACACCAGATCGTCGACCGGTAAAACCCTTGTGTCCGGCGAATCTGACAAGGTCGGGGAGTAGTCCCTGGTCCCAGACGACCCGGTCCGTGAACGAGACCTGTGTCTCCTGTGGCGCCGTCTAGATCGTGTGGAAGACCTGTGACGCAAACGTTCCCTTCTCCTGGAGCGGGAGCGCGACCTCCCAGCACGTGGGTGCTCCACCGGTTTCCGTGGAGGCGTCTTCCGTGGCCTCTCCTGGGGCTTCGGGGTAGGCGTACCCTTAGGAGGTGTCGGAAGCAGAGGCAGTGACACCGACCTCGGCGGCCTATGAGGAGGGACCGGCGGCGGAGGCTGTCCCGCAGGAGACGGAGGAGGCAGGGAGGGGAGCGGCGGCTTAGCCGGAGGAGCCTCCTTCGGTAGAGGAGGAGGGGTCAAAGGCCTTGGCGGTGTATATACCACCGAGTACACCGTGCCCGCTGACTTCTTCGAGGGAGGGGCCTGTGATCCAGACCCTCCAGAGCGTGAGCGACGCCTCCTACGCGCTTCACCAGATCCAGCGTGACTTTTGGCGCCAGAATCCCTCCTGCGCCTCTTAGAGGAGGTGGAGATCCTTGGAGACGCTGATCTCTTCCTGCTCGACGTCGAGCGTCGTTTTTCAGGCGTGGAACGGCGATCCCTCGACTCTGGCGTCGAACGCCGTCTCCTCGACGTCGAGTGTTTCTTCCTCGACGCCGATCGTCGCCCCCTCGACGACGAGCGGTCAGACCTCGACGGTGAGCGTCGACTCTATCTCCTCGACGACCGTTTCCTCACGGTCCTCGACGCCGAGGATCCCCTCGACGCCGAACTGGTCGACGGCGACCGGCGGTGTCGCTTCGACGGCGAGCGCCGGTGTCTTCGTCGACGGCGATGCCTCGACTTCGACGACGACGACGTCGACGACGCCGTCGGCGGTGACTTCGACGGCGACCTGTCCAGGCTTCTCGATGTCGATCTTCCACGCTGTCTCGACCCGGAGCCCCGGGGAGAAGGGGAACACACCGCCGTCATCCCTCCCGACGTCGTCGTCGATGCTATCGACGTCGACGGAGACCGGGACCTTTTGCTGGTCTTCCTGCCTCTGGGGAGCCCCCCAGAGGCCTCAGCAGGGGCAGAGGGAACCTTCCCAGCCTGCCCAGACCCACCTGCAGCCTGCAGTCGCCTCTCTTCCAGGCCTTGGAGCCTAATCTTCTGCCTTTCCTTCAGGGTCCTTGTAGAAAAGCCCTGGCAGATGTCACAATCTTCAGGGACATGTTCATCAGGGAGGCAAATAATGCAGACGTCGTGTGGATCAGTCTTGGCCTTCTTCCTTCCACATGCTGGGCACTTGTCGAATAAAGAAGGCATTTTAGATCCCTAAAAGCCTGAACAAACATACAGAAGTGACAAGGAAACACCAAGAATCAAATGAGAACACTTTTAAATCCAAAAAGTGCAAAATAAAAATCCAATAAACCCTTGAAAAAGGGAGAGCTCAATGCACAGGGTCCTGTAAGCAGGAGCCGGAAAAAAGAACTGAAAGTAAGTTGGACCTGCTATGCATTCTGGGATACTGGGAGAAAGTTCTGGAAGGTTCTCTTAAAGGCACAGTATGCTATTTAAGCCACATAATGGCAGCCTATGGGGCTTGTCTGTCCATGCCTTCCTCTCAATCATTTCTGAGGGTGTTTGCTGTTAAAGCAAGGGAAATCTGGACAGGCTTTGCTGTTTGTGGATTTTTGGTGGAATTGTCTAGTTGAAGTACTGGACAGTGTAGCCTGTGAATATAGGCTGCATTATTTGTCTTTAAATTTTCTCTTAAGTGTCTTTGCGGTTCTGCAATTTTCTGACAATTTAAGAGATTATTTTTGATTGCCGGGGTCCACGCACATGGGCGGGACTATTCACTAGATTATGACTATACACAGAGATCCCCTACTACAGAATTGTCTTAATCCCCAAGCCATGAGGCACAGGGTCAGACTGATTTGCATATGGCCATGTCTGAACTGGGGTGGCGGAGTGAGCTAAAGAACGGTGATGGATTAAACCCAGATCAGTTGACTGGGGGTGAGTGTTTGTATTGTCAACGCTCCGTCCAACACCACCTTTGGTTTTTCTCCATAGGGCAATTAAAGCAGGGGAAGGCGGCTGGCCCGGATGGCCTGCCAGGAGAGTTATATCGAGTCCTGGGCGCTGCAGTTGTTCATGTTTTGACGACCCTCTTCAATGGAATATTAAGGAAGGAGGAAGCCCCCCAAAATCTTGGGGGGAGGAGATTATTGTCTTAATCCCCAAGCCAGGGAAAGACTTAACTGACTGCGGATCGTATAGACCAATCTCGCTCTTAAACAGCGACTATAAGATCTTTGCGTCCATCATGTCTGCGAGATTGGGGGCCATAATAGGAGAAATTGTACAACAAGATCAGCAAGGGTTTATTAAAGGGAGGCAGTTATCTGACTTAACTTATGACTTGGTAGGATCAATCGACATCGCCTCGACCTTTTCTCTCCCTTTGGCCACTCTCACCTTAGATGCGACAAAGGCCATTGACAGGGTCAATTGGCTCTATTTGGAGGCTGTGTTGAAAAAGTTTGGCTTTGGTGAGGGCTTTTGTCGTGTCATCTCTATGATGTATAGTGCTCCATCGGCAAGGCTTATGATAAATGGAGTCCTGACAGAACTCTTTAAAATCTCGAGGGGAATGAGGCAGGGCTGCCCGCTCTCTCCCCTTCTCTTCAATTTGTACATCGAGCCATTTGCTCAGATTTTGCGGGGAGATGAAAATATCCCACCATTTCATTTCGGAGAGTGGGAGAGGCGGGTCACACTGATGCGGACGACATTTTAGTTTATACGTCAAAACCCCGTCAAAGCATTTCCCGAGGTAAACAAGCGGGCGGAGGAGTTTGGGCAAATATCGTGGTACGAGGTCAACGCTAGTAAATCTGAGATCATGGCGTGGAACATCACCAACTTACATCTTGGAGTGAAAACATCAATGAGGTATCTCGGGATATGGGTCGTACAAGAGATAGGGGACATTACCCGAGTTAATTTGGAGCGGATTCACAATGAGTGTAAGAAGCTAATGAGATTATGGACTCACCTCCCATTAACAATCTTGGGTAGGATTAACTTAATTAAGATGTCTATCCTGCCAAAATTTACTTTCATTTTTAATACCATCCCATTGGCCTTCAATGTTAAATCAATGGATAAATGTTAGTGAGAAATCAACTCCTTTATATGGAATTATAGGTCCACCCAGCTAGCGTGGAAAAAGTTGAGGAGGAGGAGGGAGAAAGGGGGGCTCGCCCTGCCGGACCTGCAGTATTATGCATGGGCTTTTCAGCTGTCCCACACAAGAATGCTCTTAAAAACACCACTGGGTACATCTTCTGGGACAATGTTTATAGCCATGCTGATTGGAGCGGACCTGTCAATGGACGAGTTCGTATTTAAATTTGGGGACCAGAAATTTTTTAAAAATGTCAAATTAAAAATATTAGCTTCCCTGGGGTCAGCCTGGTCTCAGATCAGGAAGAGAATAGGATTGTCCTATTACTCCAACTATGCACCGGTATGGGACTCCCCTGGGTTACCATTATGCTTACAAGATAGACTGTCCACTCCGGTGAGAGACGCCGGGGTGGTAAGATGGGGGGAGCTTGTGGCTGAAGGGGGGGTTGAGGGCCAGGGAGGAGTTACGGGAGTTGGTAGGCCCGGGCTTCTCTAGATTTAAATATCTACAGCTACAAAGCTGGGCCAAGGTGTTGACTAGGAAGGGGGTTCCTTTGGGAAAGATATCTAGCCTGGAACAGCAGCTGGTAGAGCGGACAGGGGGGGGGCAAGGAGGTAGCCCTATGGTATTGGAGTATGTTGGAGGAGGCAGATGGGGACCTAGCTCTCCCGGATGAACTGTAGAAGGAAGAGATGGGGTTCCCTTGTGAGGAGATATGGTTAAAATCTTTTACCCTCCTTTATAAAATCGTGAAGCCTGCCTGGCTCAGGCGAAATCATTTGTTCACGCTGCACCGGGCCTATCTCTCACCCCTGAGACTGTCGAAATTCATCCCAGGAAAGAAATGTAACAAATGTAACAACAGTGAAGCATCCGATGTTCATATGTTCATGGACTGTCCCCACATTGCCAGGTTCTGGGATGAAGTAATAAGATCTTTAAACTCTATCTTAAACATTTCGCTGTCTCTCACGCTGCCTTTAATCATCTTTGGCTTTGAGACAGGCATAACTGACCAGGCTAGGTCTTTTTTGTTCTATGCAATTCTCCTGGCCAGGAGGCAAATTTGTAAAGTTTGGATGGAGAGTTCAGCCCCCTTACACTCGGGTTGGTTAACATCACTATACGAAACATCTAAAGTGGATCTCGCAAGACCTGGTAACAAAAAAAATTTGGCCTTTTGGGACTTGTTGGTTCAGTGGAGATGAAGGCCCCGGGTTTTTTTTTTCCCCCCGGGTCCAATGATTATGCCTAGATTGTCTCCATGGACCTAGGACAAGGGTCCCCTTCGAAATACCGTTGGTCCAGCAGGTTGAAAAACACTGAGATGGAGTAGGAGTGATAGCATGCTTGCATTCTACTCTCCTCCCTCTATACTTTTGGGATGCGCCTTCCGCCAGTAAGATTACATTTGTGTCTTGAAATGGGAGAAGGCAAAGATCTGAAGTCTTCTGGCAGGCGACACGCAAGGTGGTTGACGATTCTGAAAGGAGGGCAAGGCAAATGAGGACATTAAAAAAAAAAACACATACAAATGATTAATTAGTTTAAATATATTTCTAAACACCAGTAATATTGATAAAATAACACAAACTATACCTACTACATAGATATACAATTAAAATAAAGAATTTCAGACTGAAATAATAAAGTTAAATAATGACACTCCAAAACAACCCATTTTAAAATAAAGTGTTAGACACTAAATAGCTGACATTTACTTTTCCCACTCCAGTCTAACCATATTGAGGAAGGTGTTGGACAGTAAAGGGGTAACATTAAGTATGCCCACTGCAATCTAACCATATTGGGGAAGGTGTTGCACACTAAAGGGGTGACATTTACTATTCCCACTCCGATCTAACCATATAGGGAAAGGAATTGGACATTAAAAGGGTGGCCTTTACTATTTCCACTCCAGTCTAACATTAGGGAAGGTGTTGGACAGTACAAGGATGACATTTTATTCCCTCTCTAGCCTAAGTATATTGGGGGAATGTATTTGACACTAAAGGGGTGACATTTACTATTCCCACTCCGATCTAACCATATAGGGAAAGGAATTGGACACTAAAAGGGTGGCCTTTACTATTTCCACTCCAGTCTAACATTAGGGAAGGTGTTGGACAGTACAAGGGTGACATTGTATTCCCTCTCTAGCCTAAGTATATTGGGGGAATGTATTTGACACTAAAGGGGTGACATTTACTGTTCCCATTCCAGTCTTTCCATATTGGTGAAGGTGTTGGACAGAAAGGAGGGACATTTACTATTCCCACTCCAGTCTAACCATATTGAGGAAGGTGTTGGACAGTAAAGTTGTGACATTTACTATTCTCACTCCAGCCTAACCATGTTGTGGAAAGGTGTTGGACACTAAAGGGGTTGCAATAACTATTCCCAATCCAATCTAAGGATACTTGCAGAAGTTGTTAGACAGTAAAGAGCTAAATTTACCTGTATACACTTCAACAGAAAAACATTTCAATTACACAAATACTAAATAAATACTTTATATACACAATAAACACTCCATGCTCAACGACAATTTCTTAACAATACAATTCAATATTATTAAATTTAAAACACACTATCCAAAACTACAGACAGATATATATACATATTTAATCATCAAAATATTTATAATAATTGATTAGATTTACTAATTAAAATAAAAGTTTGAAAGAATTACTACAATTGCTAAACATTATAACATAAAAAATGGAATAAAAACATAATCCTAAATTAAAAAAGGACATATTAAAATATATTTTACACCAATTTTTTATTGCAAACATTAAAAGAAATATTTTTTAAATGAAATAATAAATGTAACACAAAATAAATATAGCAGTGTTTAATTTTGAAGAATTATTTCAGAAGCAAAACAATTGTACTTTTTTTATATAAAAATATTTTCTAAAATGCTTACTTTAAAAAATATATTTTTAAGTTTTGTTATTTAGTAAAGACTTTTAAACCTGTACTTTTGAAAAATTTATGAACTTTTATATCATTAATACATATTTATACTATTGTATTTATATGTTTATATTTAATTAGATTACATCCCAGAAAATGTATAAAATCTGAAACTTCTATAAAGTATTAATTTAATTATTTTTACTTTATTAAAATATTTGATCATTATTTACTTTTTTTCATTGTTTCAATAACTTGTTGTTTTTAAATATAAATATTTTACACTAAGTACCATTAATATATATTTGTATTACTATTACATTACAATTTAAAAAAGATTACCTTAACACAATAAATTATAAAATAATAATAGGCCTATCATTACATTTTTCCGATAAATGTTACTTTAAAATATGTACTTTATAAAAATCTCACCACCCTTATCCCCTAACAAAACCAATATCCTGCTACTAAAAAAAGTTTTAAACCATTTAGCAACATAAATCGAATTAAAATTGCAAATTTGAACAATTTCATAGCAAATAAATTATTTTGATAAAACACAAATAATAAAATATCAAACATACACAATTAAACACATTACAATACAATACATATAAATGAACACCTACAAATGATATTAGATACATGTTCTACATCAATATTTTTTACAAAAATATTACAAACACTAAAAACTAAGGGCCAGATGTAGGTGTCTAAATACCAGTCGGTAACCCCGAAATTCGGTAAATTTCAGCGTTACCGACCGGTATTTAACCATTCCTAATGTAGGTAAGGAATCGGTAACTAGGTAATCGGTAAATAAGGAATCAGTAAATACCGATTCCTTATTGCTCTTGCATTCAAGGAATTGGTAATACCGATTACTTAAATGCAAAGTAGGAAGCACAGGAGTGCTTTTTTGCCTTAAGAAATCGGAAATTACCACCAACTTCAGTTGGTGGTAATTACCGATTTCCTTTAAAAAATCACTTTTTTGTTTTTTGTTAAGTGCCATGTGGCACATATTCATGCCCTTGGGGCATGTATGTGCGCCACATGGGCACACATGCACATTTCAGGGGTGCAACAGGGTGTCCTTTTGACACCCTGGCACCCTTGAAAGTGCTCCCGCTATTAGCGATTGGGTAATACTGAATCGCTAATAGTGAATGTCTTCACATTCATTCCTGTGGGCCTCCAGGCCCAAAGAAATGAATGGGTAGGTATTCCTTATTACTGCATCTCAATTACCGATTTGGTAATAAGGAATATTGAGGTTTCGGTATTTTTTAACCGAATCTTTACCTAAATAGGAAATACCAATTTCTTAATAGCAAGTCGGTAAAATTCGCTATTAAGAAATTGGTATTTCAGATTTACCTACATCTGGCCCTATATTTTTAACTTAAATATTCCGGTTGATTATATTTCAGTAATCCCAATATTTTCTGATATTTTGCTTAGATACCAGGATCAACAGCTAGTAAGGTGAAGGCAGTGGAAAGGGGGAGGAGGAACAGAGATGGAGTAAAGAAGTTGGCAGAGGTAGTAGAAGAAAAACAGAGCCAGAGTAAGGGGAATAGAGATGGACTAAGCACGTTTTACAGCAGTAGTAGAAGAAGGAAAGAGGTTGAGGAGCAGATATACAGTGAAGAGGTTATCAGGAGGTTATCAGGAGAAATGGGTGAAATAGTGAGGAACACAGTACAATGTCTAACCTAGGAAGAAATCAGTAGTATCCAATGAGACCCTGGAAGAGAACAAGAGAGGTAGTTTTGGAGAGGTAACATAGAGAAACAGAAGAGGTTAGGAGAGCTATTCTCAGGTGAGTAACCACAGGTGATAATAGTTTGTGGATTAAATTATCAAGAAGTATTGAAAGCAGCAAGTACAACTTGCCCCATCAAATTTGAGATGTCCATGTTTTATTTCCAGATTAGTAGAAAAGAGAAAAATATAATTGATGGGAGAAGAGAAGTATATGGATGAAGATAAAATACTTGTGGATTTTTCCAGAAAAAAAACACAGTATGAGAACTGGGAAGCCCATCTTCTTCAATGATCTTTAACAAACGTGTGACTTCATGCATGAATGGCAGATTGCAGCCATCCAAAAAAGTATAGTAGACAGGAAACTGGAGAAAACAATGTGAATTGGTAAGAATACTGACATGTTGTAAGTAAAGGGACTTGGAGATTCCAGCCCACATACGAGTAGCAAAATGCTGGTTTGCAGTCATGGGTAATTGACTATTAATTTGGAAAAGAATGGAAACAGCCAGCTCTGCTGCTCCTAATAGCTATTAACCAGGTACACTGCAGGTATAAGATAAATGTGGCACAGGCACAGCTTACTTCATTTAAACTCCCACCGGCTATTTGTGAAACACAGTTCAATATTTCTCATCCAGATTTTAACTCTGGCAAAATGTCTCAAGACCCCACACCTGATTTCCTAGTGTGTGTGTAGTTCCTTGTTATGCTTGTAGTCTAAGGCCTGCTTTAGCTGCTTGATGATGTTGCAAATCACGAGGTTTGCTGGGCATAGTGCACCTCTCCCACTTCGCTGGGGCACTCTTCACTACAATGCCACAGTGGTGCCTTCCCTTCAGAGTGGGAATTGCTAGACAAGATTGACGCACCAGCTCTTGAGTAGCAGTATGCCTTTAACAGTTGTTGCCCTCCCGGCTGAGTGCAGAGGGACAGCCAGGCAAGGTAGCTGCAGCCTCTGGGCCAATTCAGAGGATGGAATGCATCTTTGGCAGTTGTGGTTCCCCAGGCAATTTTGCTCAACCTCAACAGAGATGCAACTGCTCTTCTTCGGCATCAGCAATGGCAGCACCAGCTTGTGGCCCCACAGCTGCTGACAGTGAAAACAATTGTACTTGAAAATTATTAGTGTAGTTCATCAAAGGAACCACTTGGCCTGAGAGACCCAATCACTGCACAGGTAGCTCCTGGCTTTGCACTCTAAAGAAGTCCATTTTCTCTGAATGTGCCTCATGCCGGGAACATGCAGGGCTTTTGGTTCTGGACAGTCCCTCCTTCTGCAGGGCCAGGAAGTCTCCTTGAATGAACAAATAAAGAGATGGGTATAGATCACAAATGCTGCTTCGGAAGAAGAGTCCTGGCACTTCCATAAGTCAGGTAGTAATGGGAAGTTACAGCTCACAAACAGTGCTGTTTTCAAACGTGCTTTGAGCAAGCTTTCGCTTGAGATGGAACTATGGGAGGGTGGGAAAGCATGCCAGAGACCGTCACCAGAACAGAGAAAGACCTGCCACCTGATTTGGCTTTGCGAAATCTGGGAATGCAGAATAGGCTGTGGTTAGAAGAATGGAGTGCCCTTACAGGAGACTAGTGTGTAAGCTTGTATTGAATGTAACTAGGATCATTCTGGTGGAGTGCTCTGTGAGTGATCATAAGCATTTTGAATGTTATCATAGAATTGATCGGTAGCCAGTATAAGTCTTTGAACCCTTGTTTGATAGAATGAGATTTGCAGATATTCAAAATGAGCCTGGTTGCAGCATTTTGTAAACACCGCAGTCAAGCCAGCAGATTCTGGGGGATACCTAGATAAAGTACATTGGTATAATCCAACCTGGAGGTAATTAGCACATGTACAATCCCTTTGTGAGTGTCTAGGGCAGATATTTTAAATGCATTCTTAGAGATTTCAATAAACTGGAACAGGTAACAGCAGTGGCCTTGACATGGGGTCTGAAAGAAAGTGCAATGCCCATCAGGAACCCCAGATTCTTGACAAAACAACTGTGGAAGGGGTGAAAGCAGACCCTTAGTCAGAAGGCAAAATGCCCAGTGCATTAAGGGGAAGGAAGAGCCACGCATCCAAATTTCAGTTTTGTCGGAATTGAGTTGTAAACAGCTGTTATATTTCCATTGAGAAATTGCGGCAAGACAGCCCTGAAAGTCCCCAATTACAGTTTCATTGAACTGATGGAAGGTTAGCACTAATTGTCTATCGTCTGTGTAAGAAATGATGTTCATCAAAAAACACAAGATGATGGCCGGAATGTTGCACAATGGTAAAACATTCACCCCCAGTCACAGATCTGGGTTTAATCCATCGTTATTTTGCTCAAAAAAGCCACCCCAGTTCAGACATGGCCATATGCAAATCAGTCTTGACCCTGTGCATCATGGGAACAGTCCAGCCTGAACTGCCAAGCCATGTCTTCCCTGGACCGGAATCAAGCATCCTAGGACCGGTGTCAGGCTATCAGCCGTCTTCAGCCAGGATAGCTTGACTCCAGTGGCTTAGTGAGCACGGGACCCACGTCTCGGCATACCCTTCCCACATAGGGTGAACAGAAAAAAACACAAGATGATGGACGGAATGTTGCACAATGGCAAAACATTCACCCCAGTCACAGATCTGGGTTTAATCCATCGTTATTTTGCTCACCAAGCCACCCCAGTTCAGACATGGCCATATCAAATCAGTCTTGACCCTGTGCCTCATGGGAACAGTCCAGCCAGAACTGCCAAGCCATGTCTTCCCTGGACCGGAATCAAGCATCCTAGGACCGGTTTCTGGCTATCAGCCGTATTCAGCCAGGATAGCCTGACTCCAGTGGCTTAGTGAGCACGGGACCCACGTCTGGGCATACCTTCCCACATAGGGTGAACAGCAAAAAACACAAGATGATGGATGGAATGTTGCACAATGGCAAAACATTCTCCCCCAGTCACAGATCTGGGTTTAATCCATCGTTATTTTGCTCACCAAGCCACCCCAGTTCAGACATGGGCATGTGCAAATCAGTCTTGACCCTGTGCCTCATGGGAACAGTCCAGCCCGAACTACCAAGCCATGTCTTCCCTGGACCGGAATAAAGCATCCTAGGACCGGTTTCTGGCTATCAGGCGTCTTCAGCCAGGATAGCTTGACTCCAGTGGCTTAGTGAGCACGGGACCCAAGTCTGGGCATACCCTTCCCACATAGGGTGAACAGCAAAAAACACAAGATGATGGACGGAATGCTGCACAATGGCAAAACATTCACCCCCAGTCACAGATCTGGGTTTAATCCATCGTTATTTTGCTCACCAAGCCACCCCAGTTCAGACATGGCATATGCAAATCAGTCTTGACCCTGTGCCTCATGAGAACAGTCCAGCCCGAACTGCCAAGCCATGTCTTCCCTGGACCGGAATCAAGCATCCTAGCACCGGTTTATGGCTATCAGCCATCTTCAGCCAGGATAGCTTGACTCCATTGGCTTAGTGAGCACGGGACCCACGTCTGGGCATACCCTTCCCACATAGGGTGAACAGCAAAAAACACAAGATGATGGACGGAATGCTGCACAATGGCAAAACATTCACCCCCAGTCACAGATCTGGGTTTAATCCATCGTTATTTTGCTCACCAAGCCACCCCAGTTCAGACATGGCCATATGCAAATCAGTCTTGACCCTGTGCCTCATTGGAACAGTCCTGCCCGAACTGCCAAGCCATGTCTTCCCTGGACCGGAATCAAGCATCCTAGGACCGGTTTCTGGCTATCAGCCGTCTTCAGCCAGGATAGCTTGACTCCAGTGGCTTAGTGAGCACGGGCTGGACTGTTCCCATGAGGCACAGAGTCAAGGCTGATTTGCATATGGCCATGTCTGAACTGGTGTATTGTGAAGTGCAAAAAAACGATGGATTTAGGCCCAGATCTCAACTGTTGGTTTTGCATTTGTCACCCCGGGTGGGATGGGTATGCTCAGACGTGAGTCCCATGCTCTCCACACCACTGGAGTAAACCTATCCTGGCTGAAGACGGCTGATAGCCAGAAACCGGTCCTAGGATGCTTGATTCCGGTCCAGGAAAGACATGGCTTGGCAGTTCGGGCTGGACTGTTCCCATGAGGCACAGAGTCAAGGCTGATTTGCATATGGCCATGTCTGAACTGGGGTGGTGTGGAGTGCAAAAAAACGATGGATTTAGGCCCAGATCTCTGTACTGGGGTAAATGTATGACATTGTTCTGCATTCTGTCCATCAACTGTTGGTTTTGCACGGGAGATGATGTTCATACCCTAACTTTACCAACCAAAGCTAATGGGGCCAGATAGATGTTAAAAAGATTTCGGCTAAATGATTAACACTGAAGAACACCACAGCTTATGGTTCTAGACTGGGAGGTAAAGGGAGAGAGAAAGACTGCCTACTGTCTGTCTGCTAGATAGGAGCAGAGCCATTTTAGAGTGCAGCCCATTATTCCTTCCTGCTGCAGCCTTTGTAAAAGGATCTTGTGCCACAAAGTATCGAAGGCGGCAGACAGATATAATAAGGTGACCATCGCCTTCTACCCCAAGCTGTGGTTGCCTCCGATATGTTTGGTGACTTCAAGAAGGGCTAATGCCATGCTGAAACCAGCACGGAAGCCCGACTGGGTAGGCTAAAGAATCTTGTTCTGTTCCACATAGCTGGTGATCTGACAATTCACCAGGGATTCTAGCATCTTGTCAAAATGTGGAAGGAGAGAGATAGGCCTGTAATTACTCAAGGTGCTTGGGTTGGCATTTACTTTTTTTAACAGAGGAATTACCAGTGCCTTTTTCCAACTTAGAGGCACCTTATCACATTTTAAGGACAGGTTAAAAAGTACATTACTTTGTGGATTAATGGCAGGGGCCGCCTTGGCGAGCATAAAGTGGGAACAGGGGTCAAGAGGCAGCCGGTTTTGAGTTTATGAATTATTTGCTCTGAATCTGCTAATGAGATTCTATCGAATGACTCAAGCCGCAACACAGTCTTGTCTGGGAAGGCTGTGGAAGATACCTTAGGGATAGGGGCATCACACTGATTGTTAAAATTTGAATAGATTTTTTCCACCTTCAAATGGAAGAATTGGGAAACGTCCTCTACCAGAGACTGGGATGAAGGAAAACTTTGTTTGCGGACCTCTGGCTGCAAACACGTTTTGGCGATTTTGAAAAACATTCTGGGAGCATTGTCGGTGCCTGCAATTTGTAAAGAAAATAAAGCAATTTGAGCTTTCTTGATATTTCTCCAGAACTGTTTGAGGGCAGTGCTATAAGCCCACTTGTCCTCAATGCCATAGTTCCTTCACCACTTCTTTTCTAGTTGTTTGCATTTACGTTTTTCTTCCATAAGACTAGGTGTAAACCAGTTTGCTGAAAGTGCAGTTCACTTACTATAATATGTTTTGGAAGAAGCTGGTTTATCAAAGCCTTGTACTAGGGACTTGTTGAAGGAAGTGATTGCATCCTCCGTTCCTTCTGAGGTAATCACCTCAATTTGAGAAAACAAATGTGATAGACTGGACTTCAGGATATTCCACCAGAGCCTAGATTATTCTTAGATTTAGTAGAACCCAATGGGCTATAGAAAGGGATCCGTAGAATGGCATTAAAAAGTGATCTGTACAGACTAGTGGAATGGGGGAACCAACTGTAAGGGAGGGGTACTTAGAAAACATCAAATCCAGGGTAAGTCCACCACTCTGAGTGGCACCCGCTACCAATTGGGGAAGGATAAGGTCACACATTGCCTCTCTCAATTGCTCTGCTGATCTATAGTTAGGATCATCCATGTTGACATTAAAATCTCCAAGGACTGTTGTGTTTCTATCTAGGACCCTAATTCGATATTCCTGATTTATGCCCTTACATGGTTATAATAAATAGTATCCTTATAAAGGCATAAGAATCATATCCATATTTTAGTAATAGCCCATGCAGTCCAAATACGGCAAGGCTATTCCCCTAGACTCCTAGAAAGTACAACGCGTTCTTTAAACAAACCAAGCCTCCAGCAGCCCGGGAAATCCCCCTGATTTTGTTTTGATTTGCACAAGAACTCGTAAGAGTCCAGAAAGAACTGTTAGTTCTCAGTGACGTCTTATGTCAAACCTTACGTCAAACCCGGCACCTTTCAGGTATAAAAATACCAACGCTGCCTTAAGCAGACACACGGTGGTTTGGAGCAGAGCGGCGATCTACTTGCCCGAAGCCCAGCTGATACGAGAGCCGAAGGAAGCCGCCCCTCCCTTTTGACGCACTGAGAAAGACGCTGTCATTTTCTCCAGCCGAGAAAATCCAGCTCCGGTGTTTCCAGTCACCCTTGCGGGTTGCTGGGAGATCGAGTCCTGAGAAAGAGATGCAAGACCTCCTACATTCTATTACCAATGTACGGAGCTGACTAAACCCTTAAGAGAATTCTTGATTCAGATCCTTGGCAAAAACCAACTTAACTTAAACTGCAGCTTACTTAATCCTTCCCACGTAGTAGGCTTAGGTCAGGTACACCGGGGTAGGCGTATCTTAGAAGCACCAGTTGAGTACGTTAGTCAATGTTTTTATGTATGTATATATTTTATCCATTTTAAAGTATCATATGGCTAAGAAACCATATCAATGCTTTTACAGTATATAATACTCCTTTTACTGTACGCACTTTACTTTATGATAAGTATTGCAATTGTGGCAATTCATTTCTCTTGAATGAGAAAGAAGATTGCTCAATAAATAACACCTTTTATTGAAAACGCCCGTCTATCTATTTCTCTGCACTCTGGTGAAACTAAGTATGCACGATTGACTGAGTGAAATGCTGTCTATTGTTTTCACACGTCTCTAGAGATACACTCTTTATTCTGAGGGAGCAAAGTTGTCATGTTTATGCGGTTGTCAGAAGCTAATCCCTTCTTGTCTAAATCCGGAGAGTTAACTCTTTCCTGAACAATCGAGAAAGTTTCTAGTGACCTCTGAGCTAGCTGGAAAAACTAATTAAGTCTAATATAGTCAGTAGAGACCTAGTCGACCTCAGTCCTACGTCTACACTGCTGTTTATATTATTCCAATGCGCAGAGCCTATTGGGAATATAGGAACTACACTACATGGCGCCCAACGTTTGGTAAGGCGATAATCTAACGCAAGACACTAGAGTAACTCAGTCGTGCTTTTTCACACAGACCCCTTTTACCCGTAAAAACTCCAATAGACGTCTGGAGTGGGTAAAAAGTTAAAATTCGCCGGAACTTAGTAAGAAGAGATTCCTATGTATAGTTTTTGGTTTAGTCAACGTTGAAGGATACAGTGTTCCAAAATATTGTACACCTAATCTTTGTTTCCTTGGAAACCTGCTCTGCAAACTTTCATTAAAACAATGTCAACTAACAGCGACAGCAACAAAACCGGTGGAGCTGCAGTAGATACGAATCAACCGGATTTCGATGTTACAGGGTTTAATGAAAATGAACCGGGTGCAATTATCATCCCAGCAATTATAAGAAGAACTATAACTCTTTTTTTTTTTATATTTCTTTTTATTTAAAATAAACAAGAAAAAATACAAACAAACATTGCATTGGGAATGTGAGACATCAATACAATAGTGCTCGGAGCAGAAGAAGACCAGCCAAGAGGATAATACAGAATGTACAAACGTTAGTGATCAGGGGAATCCAGAGTGTCTAGATCAGGCCGTCTGGCCGGGGGAACACACAGATCACCCCGATAAACATTCCAAGGCCCCCATACCTTCACCCATTTCTCAGGGCAGCCCCTCGCAACATACACATCCCGCTCTCGAAACATACACCAGTCCAGGTCCTGGGCCCATTTAGAACGCTGGGGCGGAAGAGCAGCCCCCCACAACTGAGCTATATTGCGCTTGGCAATCATACATGCAAGGGTGACCCACTGTTTAAGATATTGATTGAGATCCGTGGGCTCCCAAACGTTCAAGAGGCATCTACGCGCCTCCAGTCGCACCTCACAACCCAGGACATCCCGCATAGTGTCGTGTATGGCGCACCAATAGTTCTGCACTCTGTCACAGTGCCACAGTATGTGGAAGAACGTTGCGACCTCCCCACAGCCCCTCTTACACTCGCCAGATGCACTCCACCCCATCTTCACCAACCCGGGACCTGTAACATAGGATCTATGGAGGATCTTCAATTGTACCAGTCGCAACCTCATCTGCACAGCCACCACCTTGGGGGAGGAGACAGCCTCTACCCAGTCTTCATCATCCAGTTCTATGCCATCAGCCACCCAAGCCTCCCGCAGAGACCCGAGGGGGTCACCCATGTGGTTAATCAATTTGCGGTACATTAAAGAGATGGTCTTTTCGGGCACATGCCCATCCAGTACTCGATCCTCCAGGGGGGAGGCCTCGGGGAGGGGATCCCCGGGTAAAACATGAGACAGAAGGGCATGTCTGACCAGGAGGTATCGGAAGTGCTCATTAGGATGGAGGTTGTGACTCTGCCGGAGAGCTTCAAAGGTCAATATCTCCTCCCTCCCCCAGACATCTTTTATCCGACTGAGTCCAATCAATTCCCACTTATCGAAGCCCTTGGAGGTACACAAGTTACCCAACTTGGCAGAGCTAAAGAGGGGGGTTGCGAGCGTCAGCCTACCGTCCCATCCCAGACTTCTGTTAGCCACATGCCAAACTTTCACCGCATGCAAGGTGGGGCCCGTGAGTGAAAACCGCCCTGGTCTATTATAAAGGGTTTGAAGAAAATCTCCACCCGGAGCCTGACTACGATCCATCGCATATCCGGGGTCCTCCGGCAGCGCATAGATAATCTGATTGACGGCCGCCAACTGGGAGGCCCAGTAGTACTTCCGCAGATCCGGAAGCCCAATACCGCCATCGTACCAGGCCAGTGTAAGCTTAGAGTATGCAATACGGGATCTGCCACCCCAGAGGAGGAGTCGCTGGAGCGCCTCAATCTCCTTGAAATACTTAACAGGCACTGGGTCCATAGCATTCTGGAGAGCGTATAGGAAGCGCGGTAGAGCCAACATCTTAAAAAGAACTGCTCGACCCAGAAGCGACAGGGGCAATGCCCTCCAACGTCCAACATCCGCGCGCAATCTAATCAACGGCGGCAGCAAGTTCTCAGTGTACCTAGTCGTAGAATCCAAGGCGACATATATCCCCAAGTAGACAAAACCTTTAGTAGCCACCTGAAGAGGACAATTCTGCGGGACCACCGGCGGAGCCCCGGACAACACCAGCAACACGGATTTAGACCAGTTAATTGAAAACCCAGAGAACTCACCAAACACCCTGAGTATGTCCAAAAAGACATAAAGAGAGGATCTGGGCGTGGAGAGATAAAGCAAGATGTCATCGGCATAAAGAGAAATTTTGTCCTCCCAATCAGGGGACCATCTCAGGCCCCGTATCATACGTTCCCATCGAATCCAAGCCGCCAGGGGCTCCAAGGCCAGAGCGAACAGAAGGGGAGACAACGGGCAACCCTGTCGCGTTCCCCTCTCCAATACAAAATCAGCAGACTGGCAATTATTCACAACCACTCGGGCCAAGGGGGCCGTATAAAGCAAACGAACCCACCCGACAAACTCAGGGCCGAAGCCCAGCTTCTCCAGGACAGCAAAGAGATAGGACCATTCAATCCGATCAAAGGCCATAGTGGCATCAAGCGACACCAGAACAGCAGGTTGGGACAGGGTATGGGCTCTACCCAAAACACCGTGAAGACGCCGAAGATTGAGCGCGGTGTTACGGCGTGGCATAAAGCCAGACTGATCAGGATGCACCAAAGTGGAGATCACCTTCACCAGCCTGGTCGCCAACAGTTTAGCCAATATTTTCGGCTCGGCGTTAAGCAAGGAAATGGGTCTATAGGAGGAGGGGGAGGTGCAGGACTTACCAGGCTTATGTATCACAACAACATTGGCGACACGCTGATCATAGGGAAGTGAGCCAACCTGCTTACTATGAAGAAACATGTGTCGCAAGTGCGGCGCTATTTTGTGGGCATTCATTTTATAAAGTTCAATAGGAATACCGTTAGGGCCGGTCGCCTTCCCGGAATTTATACTCCTAATGGCCCTTCCAAGTTCGTCATCAGTAATACCTGAGTCCATATATTCCCGATCACTCTCAGACAACTGGGGCATTATAATATTTTTAATCATCTCAGCATGTTCAGAGCTATCGTGAGTGTCCGAAGAAGCATATACGTCACCGTAATACGTGCCAAAAGCATCCGCAATCAACTGAGGATCGGTCAGGGTTACAGAATCAGAACCAACCAGCTCAGGGACCAGCCGGGAAGCACAATCTCCACGCTCCAACCAAGCAATAAGTTTACCGGCCTTATCCCCATGTTCATAGATCCTACTTTGAACATCATTATGTTGCGTGACCGCCGACTCCCTAGACAATCCATGAAATTCATCCCGTTTGAGCAGATGCCGATTCTCATCAGTGGCATCCCCCGCAGCTCGCTGCTCCAAAATAACAAGATCAGCCTCAACCGACGTGATCTCGGCCAACCGCTTCTTCTTCTTACCCGCCATAAGAGACAACGCTTCACCACGCAAGACAGTTTTATAAGCCTCCCACAGCGTCTGAGCCGAGGCCACCGATCCCAGATTATGCTGGAAATAACGCTCCGAAGCCACACACAGCTCCTTCCTAATAACCGGGTCCCGCAGATGCCAAGCATTAATAGGTGCAACTCTACCAACCGAAGGCTGTCCCAACTCCACCCGGACCCACACCGGTGAATGATCGGAGACACCCCTGCCCAGGTGACGAGCCTCTCTCACAGTAGCAACCAAAGCAGCAGGGAGTAGAATATAATCGAGGCGAGACATGGACCCGTGCGCCGCCGAAAGATGAGTGTAACTCTTAAGTGTAGGGTTCAGGAGTCTCCAGGTATCTACCAAACCCAAGGAATCCATGAAGTCAGAGAGCCACTGGCGGCCGGGGGGCAGCGCTCTCGGCGGAACACGGTCCAAACTCCCATCCAAAACAGTATTAAAATCACCTCCCAGACACAGGTGACCAAGAGGAAACAGGAGAAAAACTTTAGCAAGATCTTTAAAGGTTTCAGATTGGAGGGCCGGGGGGACGTAGACAGAAAGAAAGGTGACAGTTTTACCCCCGATAGCACCCGAGACCCCCACATATCTGCCCCTCTGGTCAGACCAGATAGCCTGGACTTCAAACGGGAGGGCCCTCCTCACCAGGATCCCAACACCCCGAGACCCTGACGTGAATCCAGAATGCGCAATCAATTTATAGCCCCCTCGGTGTAAGGCCATGCAACGATTACCCACGAGATGGGTCTCCTGCAAGAGGACCACATCCGGTGAGTGGCGTCTAATAAACTGATTAACCATACCCCTCTTGATTTTATCTCCCAGCCCATTAACATTCCAGCTCATCACTCGTATCCCCGATCCCGGTCCGCGGCTAGCCATTCACTCCACCCCTGCGCGCACATTCACAACAGGCAACACCCAATGCAATGCAAAACGAAACTAAAAACAGGAAACAGGAAACAGAAACAACCCCCCATCCCCAGGCCCTAGGAACGCCCCCCACCCTGCACCCCTGCATCAGGACTACGCCCCATCCCCAACTAGCAGTGTGCCTGTCGCCCCACCCAACAATGGTTACTAAAAGTAGGAAGAGGAGGCGCCTGCCGCGCAGCCCCACAACCAGTTCCATAGTAAATGTCCCAAGGAATAAGATAAAAATCGACTATAAGACAGTAAAATATCGAGGAGGACATACCCACACCCCTATAAGGCATAAAAGAAAAAATTGTCACATCCAAACAAAAACGTCTCATCCCGAGTCCTGTAGATCCCCCTCAGCGGCCTGCTGCTGTTCTTCGGTGTCCGCAGGCCTCACAGTATCCAACCAGTGCGACGCCATCTCCGCATTATCAAAAAACCAAGTCCGCTCGTTCACTTCAATCCGTAGCTTGGCCGGATACAGCATAGAGTACTTAATCCCTTTATCACGCAGCCGCCTTTTAACATGGAGGAAAGTCTGACGTAGTTTCTGAACATGTTGTGTGAAGTCCGGGAAGAAGGACACGGTGACATTATCATAGCGAAGCGGGCCGTTCATCCGCGAAGCCTGCAAGATGGCGTCACGGTCACGAAAGTTCAGAACTCTCGCAATCAATGGCCTTGGTGAAGCACCCACTTTCGGCGGTCCGCCTGGCACCCTATGCGCCCTCTCCACAGTAAAAAAGTTGCTCAGCCCCTTAGGTTTCAGATGGTTGAGGATCAGGTCTTCAACAAAGAGATCCGGCGCACGAGCCTCCGCATTTTCAGGAACACCCAAAAGGCGAACGTTGTTGCGACGATTACGGCCTTCATAGTCGTCAAGCAGCCGTTTAGTCTCCGCTTGCGCCAGCTGTAAAGTCCGGACCTCTCTCTGGAGCTCAGCGGTATCATCGACCAAGCTCGACGTCTTGAGGTCAAGGGACTTCACTTTCTCACTGGTCTTTGAATGATCGGTGCGCAACAGGTTAACGCCACTCTTCACCGAGTCCAATTTAGAATCAAGAGCATCCATTCTGGCCACCATAGACGACTCAATCCTGGTGACAACCTCCATGATGTCTTGCAAAGTCGGTTCTGAGCCGGAGGTCGGGGACGCGGCCCCGGCCAAAGGCGGCTGTTTCAGTTCGCTGGGAGAGCCCTTAGGAAGAGTGTATCTGTCCAACTTATTGGATTGGACCAGTCTCTGGGCCCTGGCACCCTTACCAGGAGGTTTCTCAGGTCGCCTCTCCCGGCCCTAACGGGCAGACAAATCCAATGGGCTCAGCGATCAAGGGGCCAGGCGGCACTTCCAGCCAGAAAGCACACGTCCCCAACACTCCGGACAGCCAGCTGGGACTAGTCAGACAAAACTGGAAAAGATCAAACAATGAATCCGGGAAGAGGGACCACTTCCGGTGGGCACTGCCGCTATTGTCGCATCGAGGCTCAGCCACTCCCGACACCAGAGTCCGCCGTCAGGTGGGCAGGAAGGCCCAGAACTTCAGACGACGATTCGGGAGGGTAGGGAGACACTCCACGAGCCGCGGTTGGACGAGCGTGCAGCGGTGCTATTCACGCATCAAATGTCATCCTCGGGACACAGGATAAGTGACAGGATAGACGAACGGAGGAACGGGGCTCACGGAGCTACGCGATCACGCGGCCATCTTGGTCCCGTGCTAGGATCCTCCCCCAGAACTATAACTCTTAAACTTATAGCAAATGGACTATTACCAAGAGGTGGTACAGTCATATTCGTGGTAGAGGCCCATGAATATCGGCAGACAGAGGTATTCTATTCATGGATAAACTTTCCAGCAGCAAACGCTGTAACACAAGACTTCCACTATTACAAAATAGAGGAACCTCCGGATGAATACGCTCCTTTCGAGGACGTTGAAATCCCACTAACATACCAAGAGCACCTGCTCTGGTTTAAAGGCACCCTAAAACATCAAAATTACATCACCAGGCTCGGTCCACTAGGTAGACCAGGAGCCACGAGGCCGGTTCTAGACAGCTACACACCACATCCAGACATTGAAAAAATGTCAAGCGAAGAAGTTTTAGTTAAAATAAAAGAATTAACAAAGGCATATAGAGAATTAGTTCAATTGGCAATGGAGGATATAACATACCTCCAGAAATTGAAAGAAACAGATATAGCAGAACAACCATTTGAACTTGCCAGAATCATAGAAAAATCCTATGAAGAACTAGGTAGAGATAGTTTGGGTGGGAACCCAGTAAAACCCCAACTAACTGAAAATCCTGAAAAAACATTTATTAAAAATAATCTAAACACTCCAAAAAAGAGCTGGGATGGAAATAAACAATCCACTCCCAGAGAAAAACGATTCCAGCCAGAGGAAGGTCTCCTCAACGGAGAAATAGATCTCCAGAACAAGGAAGCAAGTCTCCCCAGAGGGAGCCCTCTGAGAAAAGATACAACCTTAGAGATAGGGATAAATTGAGAAAACTTGACAGATATCAAGATATTGATACACGTCCCTCTCGATCTTTTCAGACTTCCTCACAGAAATCAGAAAGAAGAGGGCGGTCAGATCACAAAGAAGAGCACGTCAAGTCCAAAGACAAGGAACCTGCTCATCAAAGTAAAAAATTACAATTTCCCAGAAAGAAGGTAGCCAGTATTATAATAAAACATGCCGAAGATACTGAGGACACAACTGAAAAACGGAGAGTGGGCCCAGACAATGCTAGACAGCGCAGCAGAAGTAACAATAGCTCGCAAGATCCTGATGAATCTTCTGGAGACAGTGGACACGAATGAATACATTCAGGTGGAAACTGCAGACACCAGAGTCTAGCAAACCCTATAAAGTATACAAAATAACATTGCGTAAAGAGGGGGACAAGACTAGTAAAGTAAGGGGTCTCTTTTGGTATAACCTTTCGAAAGGCTATGACATCCTGTTAGCTGAGAAAGACTGGCCACCAGAGTTTGTCAGGGAGTGCCCTCATGGCGAAGAAATGATTATGCCTGCCTTCTCAAATCATATTCCAATTCATAAAAAATATACATTAGCAAGAAAATGGGCAGTGGCCCAAGCTCCTGCATTATATAAAAATCATGTAGGATGGGATGAGGATTCTCCTCCTCACAAAATCCAGTTAAAAAATCAACCCACTGCACAAAGGCAGTACCCAGTTAAACAAGAAGCTAAAAAGCAAGTCAGGGAGATCTTAGATCAACTTGAATATCAGGGGGTGATTGAAACATGCACCTCACAAATGAACAATCCTTTGTTTCCTGTCTCCAAGCCAGACGACTTATATCGTCTAGTTTTGGACTACAGACACCTTAACTTATGTTGCAAAACATTTGCAGTACAAAACTAACACAGTGCAGCACGAATGAATAACATCGTGCGCAAAAAATATAAAACAACATTAGATATCTCAAATGGTTTCTTTTGTCAAAACATTGCACCTGAGAAGCAGGTATTTGAACGCGTTCTCAACAATGGGGTCACAAAAACAATTCTGTCGACTCCCACAGGGGTTCAAGAATAGCCCAGGATTATTCTCAGCGAGGGTAACAGAGTTACTACAAATATATGATGATGAGGCATTATCTTATGTCGATGACATCTATCTCACAGATGATGACCTGGAGACTCACTTGAAAAGAGTGAACACCATAATACTTGGGTTCGCATCTGAGGGATCAAATTCAACTTTAAAAAGTCACGAATTGCCCATCTAACTGCCCTGTTTTTAGGATATGAATTATCAAGTGAAGGCAAAAGCCTAGCAGACAATTTCCTAGAGAAATGTGCTGTACTCCAAGCTCCAAAAACGCTGAAGAACTTACAATCAATACTAGGTTTCCTGAATTTCGGAAGAACATACATTCTAAATTATGCAGAGAGGGTTAAACCTCTCTATGAATTAACAAACCTGACTTCAAATCAATCAATTGGACTCAGAAACACACAGACATTTTAAGATTACAAACAGACATGTAAACCAAAACAAAATTTACAAACACGCGAAAACGTACACAACCTTGTAATCCGAGTCATCCCAGGAAGATGCGGATTCACGTACCTGACCTCAAATGAGGGAGAAACGGTACCAATAGCTTACAAATCACATTTGTACACACAAGCTGAAATGAAATTCAGTTCTACTGAAAAACTTCTAACTGCGGTTCAAACTGCTGTAGCAAAAGAAAGAGCCCTAGTCCAAAACAGAAACATATCTGTTTTGACAGCAGAATCAGCCCTTGAGGCATTAACAAGTCCACGCAATCTGAATGCTGTGGCACTACATCCAAAATGGATACAATGGGAAAATTCTCTTGCTGCAGAAGACGTGAAGCACAATTTTGACCCGAAAAAGAAAAAACTAGAAGATCTAGAATCTGAAGAAGAATATCCTCTGCCAATCGAAATTCTGCCTCTCGAACAATACACATGTGTAATCTATATGGACAGATTTGCACAACACTACGATGTAGATAAAAAATCCTACAATGCAGCGTGCGCGATTGTTAAAGGTCGCTGGTGCTTGGGTAAATTCAGACCGATAATCACCAAAACTGAATCACTCAGAAACTGTTCAGCTCAGTGAGCTGAAATAAGATCTTTAAAGATGGAGCTTGAAAATGCCGATCGTGAATTCCCGACACTAATAGTGTGCGATTCGCATTTCTGCGTCAAGTCTTACAATAATGACTTGCAGAACTGGGTTCAAAACGATTACAAAGATGACACAGGTGCCACAATCAAGCATAAAAAGCTCTGGGAACAAGTAGTTTTTTTGCAGAAAGAACTACGAAAGACTCACGTGATACATACACTGAGTCATCAACGTGATGGTGTTCACGTTGCAGGGAATTCATTGGCTCACAGAGCCACAGCAGAAGCAGTTCAACCGGCTTCCGTAGCCACAAAAAAGCGTTCTAAAAAACACATAGATGGAGAAACCATGCTGGCGGTAAAAGCCTCTTTAAAAGGCGACTATGCAGCATTACCTCTCAGCTATCCACTCAATTATACATACATAATTGATGCAAACTCTGTTCCTTTTGCTCAAATCCCTGGAGTGGGGGATAGAGTAATTCCAAACACGAACCGGAGAGTCTTATTGATAGCAGACGCACATATGGGAGAGGGTCTGAGACACCAAGAGATCGTGGTATCTCTAAAAGAATTACAATCAGAATACTGGTGGCCGGGGTTGAGCCTGCAACATTACAAATTTGCAAAGGATTGTCCAGACTGCAACCGAGATAGCAGTCATGAACCGTACCAGACTAGTGCCAGGACACCTCTATTAGAAAGCATAAGGCTATCTACACGCAAAAATCCAGCAGGAGAAACGCGATCCCATAAATATTAAGACTAGATTCACTTAAAATGCAGGCACCAACGCCCGGCTGACGCCAGAACTGTTATAAAAGATTTGCGAGTCTTTATTGGCACATACGCAATTGGCATGCTACATTCTGACCAGGGTCCTGCGTTTAGCTCTCGGGCTTACAAGGAGGCCATGGCCAGCATGGGCATTGCATTGCAGTACTCTTCTCCCTTCCATCCTGAGGGAAATGCGGTAGTGGAAAGAAAAAACCGGGACATAAAGCAATCTATAACGGCGAGGGTATTAGGTTCGGGTGATGGGTGGGTCAAACATTTAACAAGTGTCCAACGTAGTCTTAACAATCTGCCAAGAAATTCTCTAAAAGGTCTTACTCCATTCGAACTATTGTTCAGCACTAGAATGCACATTCAGGATCTAGATTGTCACACTTCAGTGGTAGAAGAAAAAGCCTTTGATATCAAAGACCGTTTGGCTGTTTTACAGGACTTAAATGAAACAAGAAGTCTGAGTAATATAAAGTTAAAGCCAACAGCCACTGAAGAGAAACCACCTGTCCCAGCAAGACCTGTCTGGATTCCAAAGATTGGGGATCTGGTCAGAGAAAAGATCGTGGTGAAGAAGGAATTTGGGCCTTCTTACAGAAAAGCAGTACATGTCTTAGCTGTCAGCGGAACAAGATCAGTAGTACTACCGCCCCTTGCTGGTAAAAAGGAGAACCGAGTTGTATCCATCGACCTGCTAAAACCACAATCAAGTGGTCAATAATAAGTAGTAGGCCCAGTGGACTCCCAAGAAATAGCAGAAGACCAAATCTTGCTACAATCCAAGAGGTTCAAACTGAGAGACTAATCACATTTGATAAACCTGCAGTGAATAAAAAAGGACTATGCAACAAAACCATGGAACTGTGGAAAAGTAAATTTTGCCATGTTGTATGTGCCTACGTGTTCCCCATATTATGTTATATGTGCATGATCGATATGCATGTATCCCCTTCTGATCGATTAGAGACGCAATTATAGTTGTGTCCATCTCTAGTATGCCAGTTTCCAGTTATCGTGAATACAACGAATATTAGGCCTATGTAAAGCTACGTTGCCACGTTTTACAGTGTGCACGTTAATTCATTGAATTATCCCCGTTTCTAGGCCTCAAAAGGGCCCGGACTCAGATTCAGCTCCTGTTTCCTGAACCCTCTCCGAGGAGCGATACAGCCCCCACCTGTATCCCTGACCCTTAGCTTACTTTCATGTCTCGCAGTGCCCGGCTCGGCCTGGCTCTGCCTCCCAGTCTGCCAAGAGTATGTTATGATTCTAGTTATCAGTCCAGCCCTCCTTCTCTGCATTTCTAAGCTACTGAATCGCATCAATAGTTTCCGTCATGGTCTAGCCTTTATGTCTCCATGTAAGAGAAATACTGTATTAATATTCATAGAATATTCCTCGCACACGCATTACATGAAGAATTATGCATGCACCAGTCTTAATGTCTGTTAGCCTTTGCCCTGATAACTTTTGGATTCTATCAACATGTACTCTAAACACTAGATACTAGATATGCCTGGGTACATGTCGCTCTGACACTCCAGACTTTAGTCTCCTCTTCTAGCGCAGAAGTCATAGCCCCCCAGTTCTCCCTAGTGACACGTCATTGTCAGTTTGCGCGCACCACTAGGTTAGAGGTCCCAGCTGCTAAGGTAGCCCCCTCCATGTTTCCGCCCCGTTTATGACATATTCTGTTACGTTTGCATCACATGTCTATGTATACGCCCTATACACGCCTTCTTGTTACTTCATTTTGCCCTTATCTTTCGCGACTGCTACAAACCCCGCCTACTGCTACGCCTACTGTATTGAATGCAATGTATTTTGTTTAACTATATATACTAATGTTCTGTTATTAAAAGTTATGCGCATCATTCCCAGATCCTGCCCGACAGCTGCCGGGCCCTGCCATCCTATTCCCGTACAGGCTGTCCTGTCCCTGTCCTTTATGCTTATTAAAGCCTGTCAACTTCAGCTACCTCGTATCTTGACTCTTATTTATTGAGCTACCTGTTTATTAATTATAGTCAAAAATAGATCCGGTAATTAATTATTTATTTACCACATAATGGCGCCCGAACAGGTACTTGCCCTTTCCCCACGCGCCGGAGAAGCCACGCAGGCCCCCTGATCCTCTGCAGCCGTGACGGAACCATACCGTGCACGTGCAGATATTTCTGCTTCAAGTATCCCTCAGGCCCACGGAGGAGACGGAGGTTGCGGTCCAGCGTCCAGACGAGGCGGTGGAGGAACGCGGCGAGTCCCGACCAGAGCCCAAGCCGAGAGTCCAAGGTCCGAGGTATCCGGAGGCCCACCTGTAACTGAAGTCCGAAGTCCGTCCGTCGTCGTAGCAGTCCAGTCCAGTCCGAGGCCTTCCGTTCTTGCTGCCCGGTGAGTACCGTTGCTGGGGTAGTATCTAGACAGGGTCAATTAATTTGTCTCTGGTCCGTGGGTTTGGGTACACAGATCCAACACGAAGTGTTCACCTAGGTGGGCGCGGGTCCTGACGTGTCTCTTTATGGGACCGGTAAGTTTCGTACTGTTTTAGCAGTGCATCTAGTCATTCCAGTAAGTTCTGTTCTCGAGAAATTCATGTGTTCTGTTTTCAGTATTTCAGGTAGTATTCTGTCCGAACCGTTATTTTAAATGTTATTCCATGTGTCTTTAATGTCGTGGTATGAATGATTCGTTTTTCAGTTATTATTGTGTTTATTGTGTATTGTATTGTGTCCAGACTCCAGCCTAGTTATGCCTCTGTTCTCAAAGTTACGTCAGTTAAAAACTAGAAAAGGTCTGCTCGAGGAAGCAGTTCCTGTCCCGCCTAGGGACAGTCCAGGTCATTTTATGTATTACAAGCATGGCATAAGTGCCATATTATATCTAGATTTATGGGTAGAGTACACCAAGGAATTAGAAAAGAAATATAGATGGCCCGTATCAGGTACGTGGGATGCCGAGTGCATCATGCGAGTAGAAGAAGCATTATGGAAAAAGAAATCTAGACAGTCCCAGAAAGATGCCATCGAGTTATGGCGCAAAGAATCTCATAAAAGAACCGAAAAAGAAATCAGAAAGTCTGAATTAAGTAGAGAATCCTCAGAAAGAGCCCAAGAAAGGGAATTAATCGAAGTAGGTGAACGAGTTAAAGCCGAACAGTCAGACAGACAGAGAAATGCTCTTATTAAGGGTATGTATCCTCTTCTTGCCGAGGGCTTGCCGAAAGCAACCCCGGAAGCACCATGTAATTTTCCGCCGCCATTAGTTCCGATTAAGCTACGTCACAAACCGACCGCAGCTGATATTTTTCTCTCGTCCTATTTGGACGACACAGTCCCAGAATATGCAAATCCTGTTCCGCCAGCTCCTGTAAATAATGTAATTCCTGTTCCTCCAGCCACCGGGGCACCTGTTACAGCACCTGTTACGGTACCCCCGGTCCAGCCCATAGTACAAGTTCCCGCTACATCGGTCACTCTGCCAGCACGAAGAGTATCAGTCGACGATTCCAGTTTAGGGGCCACGGGGGGAGGTCCTCCTGGTACCTCGCCGCCACACAAACGTGTAACATTAGTCGAGTTACATGAACGTGCGTTACAGCGTACGCCCAAATATCAGTCCGTTGCAGATATCAGACGAGCTCTTACCGAATGCCGTTATGATCCAGTCCCAGGCGATGATAATATGGTTATATATTCATTGCGTGTAAGACGGGTGACCGAGTATTTGGACACCCTACCGAATACGAAAGAAGATCTAGACAGAATATATCGTTTCATCCGTACAGGAGACGATCCAGAAAGTATTGGCGAAATCATGTCTCTAAGGAAAGCTGAGACTCAGCTCATGCTATTAAAGTTTCTAATCAATTGTTTAATAAGGGAACAAGATTGTCCGACTAAAGATCCGATCGAAAGGAGAATTCTGACAAAGTGGAGTGATCATATAGCCGAGGGAAGACACAAGACGCTCAGTAGTATAGAGAGTATGTACAAGAAAATTCGTAAAGAAATAATAAGGTTACACGAGCAACGCATAGCAGCACAAGTAAGCGAGAAAGAAGACAACACTGATACTGAAGAGGTAGAAGACGAGAATACCGCCAGAATAGCGTATGTAGGTAGATCTAGACTTCCAGACCGACATTCACGCCTAGAACACAAGAAAGTTTTTCACCTTCCAGCACTAGAGCAAGAGAATCCTGAACAAGTATTTCAAGCTACCGATCACATTCTGAAATCACGAATCGGTTATAGTGAACTTAGTACCATGCATGAACAAGAACTAGTCCGATCAGCAGTCCGGTGGGCTACTGATTCTACCACTTTTCCAGATGAAATAGTGGCACAAATGTTTCTGAAACTGCCCCCAGCCGAGCAGCGACTGGTGGGTATGTATATGATCCAGCACCTCATTACACTGTATGAGGGTCAGCATTCTGATCCAGGTCCGTTACATGATGTCCTGAACGAGTTACTCCAGTATAAATGGAGAGGTTTAGGTACCGATTTAATTAGTATCATTCTAGAACAGCGCCACAAATATAGAACGTTTCTGAATCCGCATTTTGTTCATGTCTCACCTCCAGAAAGTAAACCATTCTACATGGATAGACAGAATCCGTTACGAGAAGTACACCCAGTTAGGACACCGGGTGGTGAAATGCAACGAGTATTTGTTTACACCCCTATCACAAAGATGGAACTCTTAGAGATGAAGAAATTAATTCCCTGTCACGACAAAGACCCAGCAGGGTTCCATCGAGAATTAAAAGACATGCTCCGTATGGGAGAATACACGTATCCAGATATCATTAAAATGTTAAAGGTCCTGTTGCCCGCAGGGGTATATGAAAAACTCAAGGAAAAAGAATGGGAGGTGGGAGAGAAAAAGATAGATTGGACAGCTCTAGAAGCTGAAGATAAAATACGAGTACCGGGTACCGGTCTTGGGGACAAATGTAAAGAATTGCCCGAGTTATTGATACAAGTTTTGCCAAGGTTACTAGCCACGAAAAAGGAAGATTGGGATGCAATCTCAGCATGCAAACAGAAACAGGATGAAGACACTAGTGATTTTTATTCTAGATTTGAGAAATGTTTTATTATTAACAGTGGTTTGAAGACGAGTAGCGAGTCATACCCTCATCTATTTGTTACTAAACTAGTCGAGAATTCAAGTCCACAAGTTAAAAATCGAGTTTTGAAAGTCGAAAGTACCTGGCAAGCTAGTACCCTGTCACAAATGCTTCAAATGCTCCAGTATCACCAGAACAGAATCAGGGAAGAGCAAGAACACGAAAGGAGACGTATGAAAGACACGAAAATGAAAGTACTAGTTGCACAATCTGTTCCACAAGACAGTCAGAAGAGGGGTCCGAATCAAGCCAGTCATCCTGCAGCTCCCGTTAAAGGGACTTGCAATTACTGTAAACAGCCAGGTCATTTTATAAACGAGTGTGCAGTTCTGAAACACAACATAGCTACTGGTAAAACTAAAGAAAGACCACGTCCGCCTAGACAAGAACAAGTTTCACAGACTTCTCAGTCACCACAGAATGCACAACAGACAGTTCCAGCACCGCAGCCTATAGCTGCAACACAGCATGTTACACAGCAAATGTACCAGTATGCCCAGACAGAGTATCCAGAGTATCAACAGTATTCATGAAACAGCCTAGAGAGGGAGGTAGGCTTGCCTCTCATCGAGATACCTGTAGATCAAGAGGGTCCCTATGTACACAGTCAAGTATTAGGGAAAGACAGAAAGTTTTTGATTGATACAGGGGCAAGTAGGACTACTATCAGTCATGACGAGGTTCCAGGGGCTCCGCTCTCAGGCTCTAGAAATGTTTCCCTTGGATTTTCAGGAAAGCCTATTGTTAACGAGATTTCAAATCCAGTAACTCTAGAAGTTGGTCCATTGTCCCGAACTACTGATTTGTTACTTACGAAGTCATGTCCAGAAAATTTGTTAGGTATTAAAACACTGAAAGAATTAGGTGCAGTAATTTGCTGCTCCCCAGAAGGAATACGATTGTTTTTGAGAGACTTTAAAGGTCACTATGTATTACGCGATTTTGATCCAAGATTATCCAATGTACCGCAGCATTTATGGGCCCAGGGTCCAACTGATGTAGGTTTTATGCAAATTACACCCCATCGTGTGACTCTCAAGCAAGGTATAGTCTTGCCACGAATCAGACAGTACAGATTGCCACCTGAGGCTGTAGCAGCCTTATCCAAAATTATTGACGAGCTTATTGCTCAAGGAGTAGTTGTAGAAACTGACTCCAATATATGTAATTCTCCTATTATTCCAGTCATGAAACGTACTGATCCAAATGCACCTCCAGTATATCGATTAGTGATTGACCTTCGAGAACTTAATAAATGTATCATACCCCAGTATCCAGTAGTCCCAGATATTTCATCCCTATTGACAGCTATAGATTCTGAAGCTACATTTTTCACTGTTATAGACCTCAAGAATGCATTTTTCAGCGTTCCCATTCATCCAGACAGCCAGTACCTTTTCGGTTTTTGTTTAAATGGAAGGAGCTATAAATTCACACGAGCTCCTCAAGGTTTCACAGAAAGTCCTAGTATTTACAGTCAAGCACTCAAGAGACAACTAGACAATATTCACATGCCCACTGACACTGCCCTACTCCAGTATGTCGATGATCTACTGATCACAGCCCGTTCTGAACGTGACTGCGAGCGAGCGTCACTTACAGTTCTGTATTTCCTAGCCGAGATGGGGCACAAGGTGTCCCCTTCGAAGCTTCAGTTCTGTGTCCAGCAAGTGATCTACTTAGGCCACTTACTGTCCAAGTGGGGTAGGCAGTTGACACCAGACCGTATCCAGTTAATAGCGAGTCTTCCACAGCCCAAGACACAGAAGGAGGTACGTGCTTTTATTGGCCTCACTTCTTATTGCAGACAATGGATTCCTCAGTATGCATTTCTAGCCAAGCCACTGATACAGTTAACGACACAGGAGGCAGCCGTATCGACTGTCCTCCCTTGGACATTTGAACATACACTTAGTTTTAATGAATTAAAGAAAGCCTTATGCCAAGCACCTGTTCTAGCAACACCGAACTACAGTAAGTCTTTTACACTTTTTGTCACAGAACGTAATGGTACTGCATTATCTGTTCTCACACAAGATCAAGCAGGACAATACAAGCCTTGTGCTTATTTTTCGAGCACATTAGATCCAGTAGCCCAGGCTTTGCCTGCGTACCTCAAGTCAGTTGCAGCCACAGCTCTAGCTATTAGACAAAGTGATTCCATAGTATTAGGACACTCTCTGACAGTACAAGTTCCACACTCCGTGGAAGTTCTTTTAAACCGAACACAGACTCAGCACTTGACCATTGCACGTTTAACAGGTTATGAACTGACACTGTTCCAGCCACACATAGAAATCAGACGCTGCAACGTTTTAAATCCTGCTACACTGTTACCGTCAGTTACTTCAAATCCCGCCACACATGACTGCGTGGAAGTTATTAACACTATGACCAAGCCAAGACAAGACCTGACAGACATTGCATTACCTAATCCCGACCTGACACTTTATGTGGACGGTTCATGTATGAGAACTAGTACAGGAGAACTAGTAGCCGCGTATGCAGTGACTACTGACACAGAAGTTATTGAAACACACCGTATTGACACCCTGTCTGCTCAAGCAGCAGAGCAAGTTGCTCTGACCCAAGCCTGCATACGTGCCAAGAACCTGAAAGTAAACATATATACAGATTCACGTTACGCATTCGGAGTCGTACACGACTTCGGAGTACTCTGGCAGGAGAGAGGTTTCATGACTTCTCATGGAACCAAGATTCAGCATGGTCTCCTCATTCAAGCTCTGTTAGATGCAATACATTTACCGACAGCTATCGCTATCATGAAGTGCAAGGCACATACGAAAGTTACTGACATCATTTCCCAAGGTAACGATCTAGCAGATCGAACAGCCAAGCTTACAGCTCTGACACCAGACATTCCAGTTAACAAGACACAGACGTCCATTCCAGAACAGACTACTTGTATGACAGTTAAGGACCCTACACAGGATGTCATAGACATACAGTTACATGCTACTCCTGAAGAAATCAAGAAATGGTCCGAACAAGGAGGGGTCCAGACAGATCAGGGATGGGTGACGAAGGGAAAAGCCACATGGTTTCTCCCCGACTCTATGCTTCAAGTCATTATCAATACCGCACATAGTCCAGCACATCTAGGAGAAAAAGCTATGTTAGACAGTATACAGAACCTTTGGTTCAACAAGCACTTACGAGCTGCAGCCAAGCAGAAAGTCCGTACTTGTATGATATGTTGCCAGTTCAATCCAGGTAAAAGTGTCCCGGTGGAACAAGGTGGATTCCAACCCCCTGACCACCCTTTTGAAGTCCTCCAGATGGATTATATTCAGATGGAGCGATGTCGAGGTTTCAAGTATGTCCTTGTAGTTGTATGCGCTTTGTCCAGGTGGACAGAAGCATATCCAGTTCCAGATTACACAGCCGCGACCACTGCCAAGCAGCTGGTTCGTGAATTCTTTCCCCGTTATGGACTCCCTAGGGTCGTGTATTCTGATAACGGCCAGCCATTCTCATCCGAGTTAATGAAACATGTTTCCCTTTTGTTAGGGTACCAGTGGAAGTTCCATTGTGTGCGCCATCCTGAAGCAGCCGGTCTCATAGAGAGACATAATCAGACCCTGAAAATCCGTATTGCCAAGATATGTAAAGAGAAAGGTGTAGACTGGCTAGTTGCCCTGCCAGTTGCTCTATTCTTCATGAGGATGGTTGCACATTCCAGATCAGGTCTGTCCCCTTATGAGGTCGTATTCGGCCGTCCCCCAAATATGTGGGGTACACCTAGACCCCGCAGTATTACCGATGTTTCCAGTAATATGTTGACAGATTACCTAGCTTCCTTGATGTCTGCCCTACACTCTTGTCGTTCACAGGTTGCCGCTGCATTTCCAGACAATACCGAAGTGAAACCGCATGAGGTCATTCCAGGCGACCTTGTCCTTGTAAGGAACTTTGATCGTTCAAGTCCGCTGGAACCTCGTTGGAAGGAGCCGCGACTTGTCCTTCTGACCACCCGCACGGCCGTGAAGTTGGAAGGCCGCAAGGGGTGGGTCCATCTGTCCCATATCAAGAAATTCCATGGACTTCGAGGAAAAACATTTGCAAAGAACATTTTTAAGGACTGTTCCATTTCCAAGGACTGCCTGAAACCAGACTTTGAAATTGATTCGGAACGTAAAGTTCCTCTGTTAGAGAAAACTCCGCAAAAGGAGTATAAGTTAAAGCTCCGGTCTAGTAAAATAAGTCAGCCAGTTTAATTGTCTAAGTCCCTCTCGGGTGAAACGGTTAGACAGGTATCTGACATGTATGAGATAGACCCCCATAGTGAGAGAGTTAGTCAAAACTCTATACGATGTATCGTTTTTCTAAGTTTCTTATTGTTTCTAAGTTTGATGGTTACCTGCACAAGTTATGCATTACATTTATGTTTTCCAATTTCTCATGTAAATAAGTTTTCTAATGCTACAATAGAGCACACATTCAGTGATCTGCCTCTTCACGAGTTATCCTATCGTCTTGCTATGAGAAATAATACATTTATAAGAATGTTACACTATTCACACCAGACCAGCAATGCCACTAATTGTTGGGTGTGTGGTCGACTCCCCCCTTTCCAGACACCGAAGGGAGTTCTGCCCCTCTTTCCTTATCCGTTTTCACATAATGGTTCGTGTGGAGCATGGTCCACGTTAACGTCATCTTCGAATGATATGTCCCTTCTGAATAGAACATGTTTTCCAGACAAGAAAGGTCTCTCCCATAGAACAGGGTTAGATCTAGAAAATGAAGTTTATAATTTAGGTAATTATTCTTCGAATTTTATGGTCCTGAATGTTCAGTCTGATACTACTCCAGACTTACCTGCTATTTCAGTACTACCAGTCAAAGGCGAATTATGTGTCAGAAATAATGGTTCCGCACATGTAGGACATAGTGATTGTACTACTACTGTCGAGTATAGTGACAGTGGGAAATCTATTTTCAAAGCTTCACGTCATTCTTACTTTGTTTGTGGTCAGACCGCATATGTTCGTCTGCCCCTCGATTGGGATGGAACATGTTACATTGCCTTCCTACTGCCACCAGTTTTTCTAGCCCCATCTGATTATCACAGATACACACATCTAGTACACGTCAGACATAGAAGGGAGATCGAGTCCCCAATTGTCGATCAAACTGAAACTGCTCTAGAACAGTATACAGATTTCAATAAAGGTTTCTTCTTCTTTATAGGACCTATCCAGAATAGTAAGTTAATCCGTAGGTTAACCAGAACCCTTGAAGCAGTAGTGAATGAGACTACTTCTGCTCTAGGTAACTTAACTGAAGAGCAATCTGCTGTGAGATTTGTCGTGCTCCAAAATCGTCTCGTTCTTGACGTCATACTGGCCAATAGAGGAGGAGCATGTAGAGTCATCGGATCTAGTTGCTGCATTTTCATTCCTAATAACGCGCCGTCTGTTTATTCAGCTATAACCAGACTTCATAAAATTGCCCATCAGTTACACCAGAATCCAGGCACCTGGACATGGTCCGGTTGGCTCTGGAGTATTATATCTGCTTGGGGATGGAAAGTATTGTCATTCCTAGGTATTGCAGTAGTGATCATATTCAGTTGCTGCCTCTGTATACAATATGGCCCTGCGATTTGCGGCATGTGCGCTACCTCTTGTATTCCTAGTCCTAAATCCCGTTCCAAGACAATTCGAGACGAGCAAATGATGCTATATGAAATGATAGATGGTATCATGAATATAGATGTTTCCTGATGGAAACGTAGGGCACAAGGAGGGAATGTGGAAAAGTAAATTTTGCCATGTTGTATGTGCCTACGTGTTCCCCATATTATGTTATATGTGCATGATCGATATGCATGTATCCCCTTCTGATCGATTAGAGACGCAATTATAGTTGTGTCCATCTCTAGTATGCCAGTTTCCAGTTATCGTGAATACAACGAATATTAGGCCTATGTAAAGCTACGTTGCCACGTTTTACAGTGTGCACGTTAATTCATTGAATTATCCCCGTTTCTAGGCCTCAAAAGGGCCCGGACTCAGATTCAGCTCCTGTTTCCTGAACCCTCTCCGAGGAGCGATACAGCCCCCACCTGTATCCCTGACCCTTAGCTTACTTTCATGTCTCGCAGTGCCCGGCTCGGCCTGGCTCTGCCTCCCAGTCTGCCAAGAGTATGTTATGATTCTAGTTATCAGTCCAGCCCTCCTTCTCTGCATTTCTAAGCTACTGAATCGCATCAATAGTTTCTGTCATGGTCTAGCCTTTATGTCTCCATGTAAGAGAAATACTGTATTAATATTCATAGAATATTCCTCGCACACGCATTACATGAAGAATTATGCATGCACCAGTCTTAATGTCTGTTAGCCTTTGCCCTGATAACTTTTGGATTCTATCAACATGTACTCTAAACACTAGATACTAGATATGCCTGGGTACATGTCGCTCTGACACTCCAGACTTTAGTCTCCTCTTCTAGCGCAGAAGTCATAGCCCCCCAGTTCTCCCTAGTGACACGTCATTGTCAGTTTGCGCGCACCACTAGGTTAGAGGTCCCAGCTGCTCAGGTAGCCCCCTCCATGTTTCCGCCCCGTTTATGACATATTCTGTTACGTTTGCATCACATGTCTATGTATACGCCCTATACACGCCTTCTTGTTACTTCATTTTGCCCTTATCTTTCGCGACTGCTACAAACCCCGCCTACTGCTACGCCTACTGTATTGAATGCAATGTATTTTGTTTAACTATATATACTAATGTTCTGTTATTAAAAGTTATGCGCATCATTCCCAGATCCTGCCCGACAGCTGCCGGGCCCTGCCATCCTATTCCCGTACAGGCTGTCCTGTCCCTGTCCTTTATGCTTATTAAAGCCTGTCAACTTCAGCTACCTCGTATCTTGACTCTTATTTATTGAGCTACCTGTTTATTAATTATAGTCAAAAATAGATCCGGTAATTAATTATTTATTTACCACAGAACTTGTGCCTCTTGAAACCCAAATTGCAACAGTTCGTCAAGAAACACCTGTCTACAACGATGTAGCCTCAGACTATGCTAATGAAACAAAGAAAAATCCAAAGGCAAATGAAAATCCGGAAGCAATTCCAATAATTGACAGAACTGCATCTGGCTACTTCATCAATTGCGATGACTTTTCTGAAGATCCAAGCGAGCATGAAGAAACGCCAGCAACAAAAACTTTCAAAGACAAAGTAACTGAATTTTTTCACCAACTAAAAGAAACATATCTGATTTCACCATGGATTGAATTTTGGATTGTGTTAGGTGTACTTTTCCTCCTTTTTTGGCTCATCATGGTTCTATGTTTGGGAAAATTCATTGATGGAGCATATAGTACAATGGACACAGCAAGCCAGAACATCAACTTGGTCCTAAAGCCTCACACATCCTCTCACATCGAGAAAAGAGAACTGTCATCAGTGAACATCACAGCCAATCCAATACCCGGTGGGGTAGCATGGGACAAAACGGATTATGAAATCTATGGCCCAATTGAGCTCTTAAAATATCCACACCAGTTTAAAGTTTCCTTAAGTGACTTTGTGACACCAAGTACTTTCTCTGATGATTGGGACTTTGAAAATATTAATAATATGATGTCAGATTTAGTAATGTCACCAAAATTTACAGAACATGATTATTTGCAGGGTTCATCAAATTATGAAGAGTTATATTGTTATAATCATTTTGGCGATCACTATTTGCATAAATCTGCTCAACCTAGAAATGTTTTAACTTACAACCAATGGGAACATTGTCCAACACCGCCAAAAGGCAGCTCGAAAACATTTTATGAGAAATTCCAATACTTCTCAGGGTTTAACAACAGTGATCCAGAAATGTTTTATTTTAAAATGCTAAATAAGACAGGAATGAAAACAATGTTGACAAATACTAAATTGATTTATTCTGAAAAGTTTTATGACAAAATGTCTACATTTGGTTTTGAATTTTGGAAAAACAACATTGAAACAAAAACCATCTGGGGTTCAAAAGACTGGCAGGTACAAGGTCTAGAAGCATTATTTAGAGCCTGCATGATCCCAGAACAAATAATATTCTTGAATGACACAATTCAACAAACAAGCTGTCTTGGTCTAGCCAAGATAAAAGACTTAAACAAACCGTCTATTCCGAAGCCCATGCCTGATAGTAATAGCACTACAGATGTGGAGATAGACGTATCCAATATTTTACACCAAAACAGAACACATCCTGATTGGAAAAAATGGTTGATCTGGTCCACAGACACAAATAACTGTCAAGATAGATTCCTGAACAAAACACAGGGGTTTAAACACACCAGGCCAGACCCTAGATATTCCCAGAGACAGCATTCAGGGATAGTAACAACATACAGTGTAGGGAAACTTTGCCTCGAATGGCTACAGAAATCCACACTGGCTGAAATAAAGCAACACTTGACTTTACTTAAAGACGGTGCTGACTTGCGTGATTTCATACTGGGACCATGCAAACAGCGTCAAAAACATTTCATTTACGCCGGTATATACGCTGCTTACAACGAAGCTTGGAAAGTAACACAAATTGAAACAGCAGAAAAAATACGATAAATTGATCGTATAAATTTGGAAAAATGACTTTCTGTTGTGTACAATGGGTTAACGACTCTGTCCTCCAGCATATATTCACTGGACAGCATTGTATCATCTGCTATTGATATAATAGAGCAGGACTTACTAACGTTACAACATGGTCAGTCCCAATTACGTTCTATTGTACAGCTGGGCTGGACGTTGCAAAACCTGCGTTCAGGCTACGTGCCATGGCGTTTAATCAACACAACGTCATTATTCTCTATCTTTAACCTTACTGATAAACAAATTAGTTTGGCACAAAAAGGAGCAGATTATACGATTCTGAGCATTGACAAACTTGAGAGATTACCATTGACAATGTCAGAGCGAGACCTGTCATTGAATGGATAATACACGGAACAATTCCAATTCCGATAGTAACTTTCCAGTTTAAATATTGCCAAAAATATATACCAGCAGGCCTGTATGAAAGGTTGGGTAAAGGATACATCAAATCAACCTGGGATTTACCTTATACACACAAATGTTATAGTGAAGGGAAAAAGAGGTATTCCTTAGTGGTAACAATTGTAAAAAACCACTAAGTGGTACACTTCTGTGTCAAGGTATTAACTTGCATGGAGCCTGCGAAAGTTCTTCAAATAACCTTTCATGTCACCTGCATGGCACTCCTGCAAAACAGATAGAGCCATGTTTCAGACAGCTTTCCAACGGCAGTTATGTTCTAATAAGTGACCACAGCTGTTGTGGCATGGTGCCACAAGGACCCCCCAAGGCCAAAAAATGTATTTTTTTTTAAACAGGGGATGCGCGCAGGATCTGCCCATCCTGCCGATAAAAAAAAAGAAATGAGTGCGGGCCCCCGCGCTTCATTGGTATTTAGCCCTCTGGGGGCGGGGGCAAATCCTGGGGGCAATGGTTTTTATGTAAAGTGGGGCCCAGAGGGCCCCCCAGCCCTGGGGACCACCACCCCCGGGGCTTTTTTAAATTATGTACGGGGGATCTCAGGCCCCCCCCTGCCCCGGGGACCGCCACCCCCGGGGCTTATTAAAATTGGGGGGGGGGGGCTCTCAGGTTCCCCCAGTCCCGTGGACCACCATGCCCCGGGGCTACTTAAAATAGTGTGTGGGGGGCTCCGAGGCCCCCCCAGCCCTGGGGACCGCCACCCCCTGGGGCTACGTAAAATAGCTTCCTGGCGCAAACTGGAGGTACCTGGTGTGCTTGTTTGGCCCCCAGGGGACCTCAGAATTGAAGAGGAATTAATTTCCCAACTTAAAACATGCCACAGAGCATGTTTGCACACATGTCACCACAGGCCCTGCCCCCTTTCTTCACCATTGTGCACATATTCCTCTAAAATCAGTCAAACTACGAATTCCGATTTAGTCACCTGTTATCACGAGAGACCTCAGTGCTGCATCTTTAAGCCCAGTACTGATCCTGAAAAGTAATTCCAACCGTACTTACCAGTAACTTGAATTTTTTTCCATAGGATATCATTGCCTGCTTTTTGCTGAAAAAGTTTCTAAGTGTCAATTTGTGAAACGTAAAAATATTCCTCTAAAATCATACGAACTACGAATTTCAATTTACTCACCTGTTATCAGGAATGACCTTGGTGCTGCAACTTTGAGCCCAGTACTGATCCTGAAAAGTAATTTTAACCGTACTTGCCAGTTACTTGAATTTCCTTCCATAGGCTATTATTGACTGCTTTCACTTGGAAATTCTTCAAAGTGTGGAGTTTTGGAACTTACAAATATTCCTTTAAATCCGCCAAACTACAAATTCCGATTTACTCACCTGTTGTCAGGAGAGAACCCAGTGCTGCATCTTTAAGCCCAGCACTGACCCTGAAAAGTAATTCTAAACATACTTACCAGTACCTTGTATTTCCTTCTATAGGAATCCATTGTGTGGTTTTCAGCAGAAAAGTTTCTGTCTATTTTCACAAACTAAAAATATTCCTAAAAAATCGTCTGTATGACTTAAACCCATTCTTTCAACTGTTTACAGGAGATACACAAGTGCTAGATCCATGATTCACCACCAAGTAAGAAAAAGTAACAATAACACTACTTACCTGCTAAGTGAATTTTCTGCTATAGGATAACCTTGGTGATTTTATGTGAAAACATTTCCAAGTGTCAACTTTTAAAATACAATAATATTCCTTAAAAATGACTACTGTAACCAAAACGCTTTTACTCAGCTGTTTACAGGAGATGTCCAAGGACTGAATCTAGGATCCAGTGCTGTGATTAGAGAAGTAATCCATAAAGTAACTATTTGCATTTGACTAGAAATTCACATTGAGCTCAATGTTGCATTGTGTTTGAAATTGTGTTGCCCATTGCAACAACTGTAACTACAGTACTTAAAAGTCTATTGCCTATTTGCAAAGTATTTAAACTAAAGTAGTTCATTCTGAGAAAGTATATTTTGTATTGTAATGTATAAGGTAATTAAAAAAATAAAATATCTAAAAATAAATAGTTAAAAAAATGTAGTAAATCAGTTTCAAGAAAATAAGTATAACAATTAATACATTTAAAAAATGTCATTTACAAAACCTTTGAAATTCACTGAAAAAAACATAGGTTTCAAGACTGATATAGTTAGGAAGCGGCATTTAAAAAACCTTTGAAATTCACTGAAAAAACCATAGGTTTCAGGCTTGATATAGTTAGGAATTAGCATTTAAAAAACGTTTGAAATTCACTGTAAAAACCACAGGTTTCAGACATGTTATAGTTAGGGATTAGCATTTAAAAAATCCTAGAAATTCACAGAAATAGTTAGCTGGACATTTCACTCGTACAAAACCATTGAAATTCCTCTGTTATAGGTGGTTGCTCTAACTATAACTTGGGCGCCCGCAATCCACTGCTGATGATGTCACATATTACATCATTCATGACATGGTCAGTGACATCACTGATGACATCTCAAATGACATCACTGATGACATTATTGATGACATCATCCACGTGACAATCAGATACACCTCATCATACACTAGTATATCCCTTCATTACTCACTATAAAATATAATCTACCATTTTTTAAATCATTGACACACCTACACAAGTTTTTAAAAACCCACTCAGTGATTTGTAGATCTACACACACATCTAGATACACTCACCTATACATTCAGTCATACATGCTGACAAAGATCAATAGAACAATATTAAATATACTTATACATCTATATCAACATTACAGAACAGCACATATCCTACTCCCTTATGCAATCATCCTACTCACTTATGCAAATAATTCATCATACTTACATTTACTCAGCTACACACTTATACAAACATAACTTTATTTATTGATATAGAAAGTAACTCATACTTAGTGTGTTATAAAATCACTATTATAAGTAAACAGTTTTCCATACATTTAGTCAGACAACCACTGATTCTTATATATACTTATTTATATACACCAGCTGTCACATACAGTGCCTTTTATATTTCAACATTGTTAGACATGTATCATTGAGAAATATACTTACTCATCAACACACCCATAAAGAGATTCACTCACCAAACAACTGTTTCCACATGCAGTCTTAACATCATATACCTACTAGATCAACTATTTACACATCTTTGGACAGTCACACACCTCCCACCCAACCACATACGCATTCAGTCTCCCGTACAAATACCCACTTAACTAATTAAAAACAAATTTAGTTTCACATAGGTAGTAAGCAACGTATGCAGTTGTTTACACAACAAGAGACAGAGTGATAAAGATATTCACACAGTTTAATCACTATCCCATATATTTAGTGATACACTTTAAATTAGGCACTTAGACAGTCAATCACAGTACTACTAAATGCTCCATCCAGACACTTATACATCCACTCAGTCTTCAATACAGATTCCTATATATATAATACTTTTTTAAATATAGAAGCAAACCACATTCACTGGATGATGTCATTTGAGATGTCATCAGTGATGTCACTGACCATGTCATGAATGATGTAATATGTGACATCAAAACCTATGTTTTTTTCAGTGAATTTATATGTATGTATAAATATATATTTTGTTTTCCAAAGTGCCCTGCAGCAAAGAAACACTCAACAGCAGCAGGTATGTGACCATACTTTTATTTCATGCTTGAAAGTGACATTTCATCCGTCATTTGCAGCCTTTCACCAACGCGTTTCAGAACTGTCCGCTCCTTCCTCTTGGGTGTAATGGCTGCTTGCAGTTAATTTCCAGCTTTTGCACAGTCACGTGCAATCGTGTCTTAAGTAGTCACCGCTGAGTAGCGGGATTTCATTTCAGTGCATTATGTGACTTGTGGTATTTGACCTGCCGATTTTCACCCACAGTGGGTCCTGCAAGCTTGCCATATCATTGAAAAGGTTCACAGTGGTTAGTGGATTCCCTGTGACATAAAAGGCACTCCAGTGTGTCCCGGTATGATCTGCTTCCCTTCATATATATATATATTTAAAAGTGAATATTAAATGAGCGTCAGTAGCTTTGTTATTCATTGCGCCTTGAAGAAGAATTCCATAATGCCCTGGAAGTGCTATTTAATTTGTTTTTGCTTTTAGCTTGGTGATGTCCTTAGAAAGGGAAGAGGCAGGGGCACCTCCAAGCAGAATTTTCAATGTTATGGAGGGCTGCAGGAAGTACACCAGCACCCAGCAACATTAAAAACACAAAAAACAGTACATCGCCAGGGTCATTAAGTCCATGACCCTAGGAGAACTTACCACATTTTTAAATCACTCCTAGCTGGAGCTCAGTGGTCTTCATCTGGAATGCAGGGCCCTCTTGTGGTTGTTTGTATGACTGCAATGTGTGGGGTGAAAATGTTAAACAAACACCCAAAGACATGTTGGTTTTTTTTTTTAAGTCTTTGAGTCATTCCTTTAACATTTTTCAACCCACTAAATGCAGTTATATGAACTATGTGAAAAGAATGACTCACAGACATGTTGATTTTATTTATTGAATTGAAACTTTATTAAACCTTTTTTTTTTTAAATAATCCGTTATTAAAGATTGCATTGTGTGAACCACAATATACATTTGATTACAAAATATTGGTGATTTTTGAATAAAGATTCTAAGCTTACTTTATACATATTGATATGCTCACACCTTGATAATGCCAATAGGCTAATTTTTATATTTTGCTTGAGTGCCTCCAGGACCTGCAAGACCAACCACCTGCTGCACATGCCAGAAAGCTTTGTGTAGTGTGAGATAGCAAGCATGTAGGGCTGTGGTTCCCAAACTGTGCGCTGCGGCGCCCCGGTGCGCCGTAATGAGGTGCCAGGGGCGCCGCGCACACTAGGGTGACCAACCTCCATAAATTCTGTCATTCTAGCCATCACAGGGAGCAGCGCTGCTTCCCTGTGAGAGGCCTCACCCCTGCTGCTGGAGGCACCTCGCACTCCTCCAGGAGCACGAGAGCAGCCCCTCCCGCCCATTGTCATTCAGTATGCCGCTGATTGCCACATACTGAATGTCAATGGGGCAGTCTGGGGGTGTGACACCATGTGGCGGCCTCCTCCTGCCTCAGGGTACAGAAGGGCATTCTGTACGATAAAAAGTAAAACGCCCATGCTGCAACTTTAGAAAACGCTTCATTCAAAGAAGCCTGTAAAATAAGTTTAAAAGAACAGGTTATCGTTCTCTCACTGTCCTGTCATTTTAGAACTGAAATATTTCCAATATTGTATTCAACAAAGCCATGGTTGCTCCTTTTTTTTTTAAGGAACTAGAAACCATTGACAAAGCCAATAGTCCTGGCTTGTTGAGGGGTTATGATACTTGCTGTATTATATATCTGGATGCAATGACAGAGACAACATAATACCAGTGAGGCGGAACACTATGCTAAGCGCAGATTTTTAGCCTAGGTGTTTTAAACTGCGCTCTCAATTACGTCAAACACCCCCTTTGAAGAGACCCCCCAGTTTTTTTACACCGCTTAAAGCCCTGGAAACAACACCTTGTTACAGTAACCTCACATCCTGGCACTGTGCATCATGCATGACTCATGCATTCTGCGTTTTCAGTCTGCCTATGTGCAGGGGCATAGTGAACTCTCCACCAGCCCACCCCTTGCTGTAGTTCATTCTTGATGGGACTCTTCTGCCCGCAACTCTGCAAACAAAGGCTCAGCTCATAATGTGAAAAGGTGGGTGAGTCAATAAGTGAAGGAATGTCTGAATGGCTGGATGGATTGCTGAAAGGATGAATGTATGAATGAATGGGGGAATGGATAGATAATGAAAGAATGGATGGATGAGTGAATGAATGGAAGTATGGATGAGAGAAAAGGTAAAAAGATGGATGTATGGGTGGAAGGGTAGATGTATGGGTGGAAGGGTAGATGTATGGGTGGAAGGGTAGATGTATGGGTGGAAGGGTAGATGTATGGGTGGAAGGGTAGATGTATGGGTGGAAGGGTAGATGTATGGGTGGAAGGGTAGATGGATGGGTAAAAGTGTGGATGGGTGTGTGAAAGGATGGATGGATGAGTGAAAGGGCAGCTGATGGGCGAGTGAATTGGTGGATGGGTGTGTGAAAGGATGGATAGGTGGATGAATGAAAGGGTAGATTATGGGCAAGTGAATGGGTGGATGGATGAATTGATAAGTGAAATGGTGAATGGATGGATGAGTGAAAGGGTGGATGTAAGGATTGATGAGTTAATGAAAGTGGGTAGATGGACAAAAGGATGGATAGATGAGTGAAGTGAAAGGGTGGATGGATGAGAGAACGGATGGCTGGATGAGTGAACGGATGGTTGGATGAGTGAAAGAATGGGTGAGTAATAGGATCAATGGATGGATTCATGAATGGATGAGTAAATGGGTGGGTAGATGGATGGATAAGTGAAAGGGGGATGGAGAGAGAAAGGGAGGATGATTGACTGAAAGGGAGGACGATTGACTGAAAGGGTGAATGATTGACTGAAAGGGTAAATGGGTGGAAGGATAAATGACTGGGTAAATGGATGAGTAAGTGAATGGGTGGATGGATGAGTAAGTGAATGGATGGCTGGGTGGAAGAGTGGATGCATGGATGATTGTACAGATGGATGGGGTGAAAGGGTGGGTAGATGAATAATGGATGGATGTGTGAAAGGGTGGATGGAGGGATGGATGAGTGAAATGATGGACGGAAGGATATATGGTGGATAGGTGTGCAAATGGTAGAATATGTTTGGATATAGATGGGCACACAGATGGAAGGACAGACCTTTTTAGTGTAAAAATAAGGCTGGGGATACTGATTACGACAGACCAAACTCAATGTTCCATTTTCTCAGAGCGGGTCTCCGTACCAAAAGGTACTGAAAGCAGCAGCTGGCATAAATAAGGGTTTGGGACCAGGCACTCTGTTGGGGGAAAAAACGAAGGATTGGGATGCAGCCAAAGTGATTGCCAGTGGATGAGATTAAGAATTCAAGCATTCCAACCAATATAATACCTTCATTGCGTCCCAAATACTTTAAGGAAGATAACAGGAGGTACACACCACCCACCCACCCACCCACCGGTAAAAAAATGGTGGGGAGCCACAGCCAACTGCCAATTAGGTCAGGGGAGCCACAGGTCAAAAAAGTTTGGGAACCACAGATGTAGGGGGTTGGGCATAAGTCTTGGCCACAGGCCATGCCCTGCACCCAATCCCACACTGCGCATGGCCAAAGGACGAGCATAGAGGGGAGTAGGTCTCCCGCAAGGGATTGGAGCGCGGATTGGTGCAGGGTCTGGCCCCATACAGGGCATGGTGTTGTGTGCGCAGGTGGGGTTGGTTTTACGTATGAGGTAATAAAATAATAATAAACTTTAAAACAAAATCCTAGACATTTTTCTTTTTCTTTAAGTTTTTGTGGGTATCATGGCTCCCACTGGAGTGTACGGCCGTTCCTCACAAGAGGACTTTATTGGGTCCTGTAAGGGTTCAGCAGTACCCGCACCACAAAAGCTCAACCTGAGCACCTTTTCCATGTGGATTTTAAAAATGACTGAATGGATTTACTTTCTCAGCAAAAGTTCCAACTTTTTGCCAAATTTGGCATAATTTTGATACACCATTTATTCTATTTCTCACAGGAATTAACATGGGAAATCAACATATTGGGATCTCACTTCTTTTTTAGGCTCCTGCTTGACCGATCGGCACAAACCTTTCCAAGCTGGAGCTAAGGTGGATGAATCTTTTTCTGAAAGTTTTTTGCAGATTCGTCAAATGGCGCCAAACGGAGCTAAAGTTATTAGCAAAACAAAATGTTTTCTTCCTATGGAAATGTTAGAATATCTAACTTCGCAGATGGAGAGTGACACTGAGCAATACATACATATATATATATTCACTGAAAAAACAGAAGTTAAAGTGACGTTATAGTAAGTGAAAATTTCTGTGACAACGTTACATTTTAAACTAAATAAAAAGTTACATTATACTAAAAAAACACTGAAATTCACCACTTATCGTTATCTAACTATAACTCATGCCCTAAAGTAACTATATCTTGCATCCTAGCCTTGCACAGCTAATTACCCCACATATTACATCACTCATGGCATGATCTATGACACCATTGATTGCATGACTGCAACATTTGAAATTATATCATTAATGACAAAACTGTGCATGGCAGGGGCAGAACATATAGTTATTTTATCTGTTAATAAACATCCTCATCTGATGCAATCAGTGTCTTCTTTTTGATACTCACCCTGGCAAGCCAAGTGCTCCAACAGCTAATGATTTTGGGATCTTTTCAGGCCAGTTTGGAAGCAGCAAGTGTAAACCTGTGCCATTCGAAATGGAGTGTGTTGTCCAACCCGCTGAGGAAATAACAAATTCACCAACTTGAAACTTATTGTTCTTGCTTTCTATAACTCTGTAAAAGAGAAAATAAGTTGTCACAGTATATCTAGAATAATGTGTCAATTCATTTAATTTTTTGTATAGGTTCAAAGGGATCTATCCAATATACACACATTGAGATTACTGGGAATTTTCTGTGAGTCTTATTGCTTCACCGGTCTAAACCTATTCCTAATACTCTTCAAAGCAAGAACACATAACATCAACAACAAGGATAGCCTTCCCCTTAGAGCTGTGTTTCTCTGAGTCGCCCTCAGGACCCTAAGGCTCTCTAGGGTCAAGTTCATCAAACTCTTTGAGAAATGGCAATTAACATGAGGAGCCTGTGACAGTTCTCACACCTACCCAAGCATCATCTTGGACAACACCACCCCAAAAATGTCAGGTTTTGCGCCGCTTTAATATTCCAGCCACTGGCTGAGTGGGATGTTCATGGAGACATTGTCAGTGAAGTCAATGCTGTATAGCTTTGCAGATGTGCTTGCGCTTCTGCATCTGAGTTGTGCGTGTATGTGCTCCTATGTGCCATCTGCGTACATGATTGGCTGTGCAATATATGTCATTTTAAATAAGGTAGTGAGTACATGTTACATATATCCACTTTTACCAGTCCCTCTCTTATCTGAGTCTGTGAGGATTCTTCTCAGACTGACTCGAACAAGAGAGGTTCTGGTGAATGCGCAACATGGATTGAAAGGGTTAACTCTTTTGTATATTGTTGCCATTGTAACTCCTGAGATGCAGCTTGCGAATCATGACAATCACTTTTTAAAGTTTTCTGTTTTTGTGTATCTGTGCCATTGGCATTAGGGGCGCCATGAGTTATGGCATGTGTTGTGTGCATTCATTACCATTACTGGCAAATTACAGTGGTTTTACTCATTTGAGCCAGAACCATAACTCCGTTTGTGACAGCTATTTCTTCTATACAGGAACTACTGCATTCCTGTAAGCTTAGACCTTTTGCAAAATCTTTACAATTCCCAATAGTTCAAGTAAGATACTGGCTTTCAACCTGTCCCAAGTTTTACACTTTGATGTCAATAGTTTAGGTCAATGGGATTGCAGCCCAGTCTTTCGTCCTGAAAATGGAGTTCCCTGAAAATGGGCGGAACTAACACAATTAAATAGTGTCTGTCTCTTTCAAGAGACTTGGTCAAGGGACGAGACCCCCTATCGGGGCTTCCATATATTCTCAATCCCTGCGGTTTGGGGTGGGAAAGGTAGACCATCTGGAGGCTTAGCGACTTGGGTGGCCTCAGATATAGGGTGCCGAGCCTCAAGATATCCAGTAGACTCTGTAGACATACTGGCTGTTGTCCTTGAATGGCCAGGCCTTTTGAAGCTGTTGGTTATTAATATCTACTCAAGGCCAGTTAAAAATGGGTCCACCTCCAAAACTATAGAGTTTCTTTCTTGCCTACTGGAAACTATCCCCGAGAACATGTCTTATCTAATAGGAGGTGACTTCAACTCACATTTTGAGCCTCTACCTGGTCTACTCGATGGACCCTCCCTAGAGGAGGATTCGAGTTGGCAGGTCCCTCGGACGGAAGCACCTCCTCCCAGAGCATGGACAACTCTGGCTGTGCAGATCAACACCCTAAATCTCATACATGGGTTGAGAGCCTGTAACGGTCGCACTCGGTCCGACATTCCTTCCCAATGTACTTTCAATAAACAAGGGAGGGAATCTAGATCTGACTACATCCTCGTACAGCTAAAGACATGGAAAAGGGTGGTTGATTTTACAATAACATTAAGACATGATAGTGACCATAATACCCTGGAGCTAGAATACATGATCCCCTGGGAGAAAGTGATTGGCGAGGAGAAACAGATAGGAGGAATCCTTTTAGAGAATAACAGGAGGCGGATAAAATGGGATAGGCTCGCCTCCAGCGGAGAAAGGCTTACCTCTCTCTATGCTGGGATTATTCCCATTCTTGAGGAGGCTTTTGACTTATGGGATCCACATTCTACAACAGACAGAAAGGAGGACTTAGCTCAAATTCATACTCACCTAAACCAGAAAGCTTGAAGTAGATTTTTTTGTTAAGGGCCGCCCGAAAGCACAGGGGCAATTTACCAATTCCTGGTATAATCGCTCTTGCCGTTTGGCAAAACAAGACCTTATTTCCACCATAAAAGAGGGAGGTAGTATGGTGGAGATTCGATCCAAAAGGTGTGCCTATAAGTCACTTCTAAATAACGCGAGAATGGAGTGGGATATACAACATTGGGAGAATCTAGTAGAGTCCCTAGCTGATAGGGACTCTCGTAGATTCTGGAGAATCATCAACCATGGGTACGCAGACCTTCCATCCGCAATTGAACCAAACATTGCAGCCAATGTTTGGCAAGATCACTTCCAAAGATCACTTCCAGGGGTTATACGCCCCCGAGGCAGAGGAGTTAGAGTTATCTGTACCTAGTATTATTACCACATATAAACCAGCCCCTTTTTCCCTGAAAGATGTTGAGGTGGCCATATCGGGCCTGCCATCTGGAAAAGCCCCGGGATTAGATGGGATCCCAGGCGACCTTTTTAGGCAGGAACCTGTGATCTGGGCTCCATATCTGATGGTTTTATTCAATGCAGTCCTGGGGGGAATGAGGCTACCAGATACTTGGCTGGGAGCAGAGGTGGTACCGATATACAAAAAGGGTTCGCCTCTGCTCCCCGCCAACTATCGCCCGATTAGCCTCATTGATGTCAGCCAAAAGCTGTTTGGAAGGCTGATCCTGGATAGGCTGCAATGTTGGATGGAAGAGACAGAGATCTTGAGTCCCCTCCAAGCGGGCTTCAGGAAGGGTGTCTCAACTGTGGACCAAATACTGAGATTAAATATCCTATTCTGGAAAACTGCATATGTAGAAGGGGGGTCACTGTATGCAGTTTTTGTGGACCTCCGTGCCGCCTTCGACCTGGTCCCCCGGGCCAGATTGTGGGCGGTACTGGAGGACATGGGTGTCCCTGGAGACATCCTCCAGATTCTTATTAGGCTCCACACAGATAATTACGCCCGGGTAAGATATGGAAAGGGAGGTAGGCTTACAGATAGGTTCCCTGTCCAACGCGGGGTAAGACAGGGATGTGTGTTGGCGCCGACCCTGTTTTGCATATTCACAAACGGGGGGATAGAGCACCTGTGTGGAATCGCCAACATTGATGCGCCACAGTTGAACAGCAGCAGGGTGCCGGCGATTATGTTCGCGGATGACACCCTGCTGCTGTCAAAGACACCAATGGGGCTGCAAAGGATCCTGGACGGATTCTTGGACTTCTGTAACAAAAGGGGATTAGAAATAAACCCAACGAAGACCAAATTTATGATTCTGAGCCACAAGCACAAAAGTTGCCCAAACCCACGTCTGGGGTCAACACCTCTGGAGAGAGTTAATGTGATTGAGTATTTGGGCATAACACTCAATCACAATTTAACCTGGCTGCCACACAGAACAAAAGCAACCACTAAATTAATCCAGAGGGCGGGTGCAATCACAAGAATCGCAAAAAAATCCCCCTTTCGTCCATTGGCACCAGCAATACAAATTTACAAGGCCCAGGCACGAGGTGGCATTATCTATGGGGCTGAACTATGGGGACACACACCGCTTCACTCCATTCAAGTGGCCGAGAACAACTTCATTAGACACTTGACGGCTCTTCCCTCGAGCACTCCACTACTTCCGTTAAGAATGGACTTGGCACTGTGCCCAATTAGCGAAGAAGTGAGCCTCAAACCGTTGACTTATTGGAGGCGCCTGTGGAGTAGTCAAGATTTGGGCCACTAAAGAAGTGAATTGCAGGAGCTTCTCAGAACGATACAAGTGTCCAAAATTCAATGGCTCAAGTATATAAGAGACATGTGTATGACCCTTGGAGTCCCAGAGCTATGGAATAATCCTGAACCAACATCTCTGAGGCTTCCCAGGAAAGCACTTTCTAAACTTTTCTATGATTTTATGCTGCAAAGTTCTATCAGTTCAATCCGGGAGGGCTGTCTAACTGACATATTCATCAAAATAAAAGACATTTATAGCTTTGAATATGTCCTCGATGCAATGTCCCCTGTGTATGTTAGGAAAGTTTTCCTACAATGGAGATATGGTTCTCTTCCCTTGAGGTCGCTCACTAAAAACTGGGATGGTAACCAGGCCTCATCCAACTGCCCTGCGTGTAACTATAAACTAGAAAATGATGTACACGTGGTTTTATTCTGCAAAGCCTGCCACAAAATTAGGAGCTACTGGCTCATACCGTACCTACGGAACTTGGGCTTTCGAACTTATGCCCCAGCCTATAGAGTCCTTAAAACTGACCTTGCACCTCCTACAGTGTTTGTAATGGCGAAGTTCCTGACAGCAATGTGGAGAGCTCGCGCAAGAATTATAAGTGATTCCACTGTGCCACGATCAATTTGTCCCTAATATACTTTAAAAATGCAACTTTGAAACCTAGAAAATGATTTTAGCTTAAAGATGCACTTTTGAAACTTAGAAAATGATTTTATGGATTCTAAAACTGATGAATCAATTTTTATATACAATTTTATTGTCAATGATGTAATGTTGTTTGCCTGTATATATTTTATGATCTCAACGATCGAAATAAAGATTGTTTGAGTTGAATTGAATTGAAAATCAGAGGATGCAGTCAATACTTTTACTGCTGGTCCAGCCTCTTCTCATAGGGCATCAGGACAATGCAGCTTATACTGGACCTTATGGATGCTTGCTCTAACTCATATTCTACTGATTCATGGTCTACTGGCTCCCTGCTCGGAGATCTCTCTCTTTTTTCCTAATTGTGAACCGGATTGGTGCTGGGTGTGGGTGGAGATTCTGTAGTCCAGAAGATCCTCCCTTCTTCCTTTTGCAAGAGATGGTGTTGGGAAAGTGGGGCATCGGATACAGTTTTTACAGTTATTTTTAAAATGCATAGAACAATATTGAGACAAGGGGCAAATGTGATAAACGCATATAAACTTGCTATCATAGACAAACACATACACCATCTCACTACAATACGTGCATCATCACAACATGAAACAACCATCATAAAATACCATACAACTGCAATAAAAAGTAAAACAGTCAATAGCATACTGCAACACGCCTCTATGAATTAGAAAATCACAATGCAATATAAACATTTTACCAGTATCATACAACCACACATCAACCGATAACTACAAACACAAAAAAAGCACAGTCAGTCTTACTGTGGCAGGCTTGAAAAGAAATGCCATTATACATACTATCACCAATTAATATGTAATACCATATACCGCAACACGCAAATGCAAAAAATTAACATCTGAACCCCTTACTCCCAACTCAGAATGTAATCACACGCAATGGAACGTATCCCTATAGGAAAGCTTTAAACTTTTCTTAAAGATCAAAATAGCACCATAATGTTGTAAAATAGCCTATATAACCAATAAAAATACTTTCACAGCAACAGTAGTTCCAAAGAAACTCATTGTTAAAGAAAATATTGAACTCATATAATGTAAATATCTAGATTCATCCTTCACATCAAAAATCAAAACTAATGTCACCAGCAGTACAATTAGATGTTGTCATCAGTGAACTTATCTGTGATGTAATTGATTATGTCATTTGATATGTCGTAAGTAGTGCATAACGGGGATGTAAGATATGGTTATCTTACCTAACCATACCCAGAGAATTTCAGGGGGCTTTCCATTATTTTGTAACTATAAATTCACTTTAATTGTGTTTTTTTCTGCGAATTTCAAAGTTTTTAGAAACATAGGTTAAGGTCTTATAACCAAAGCTAACCATATTTCATTTCAGTATTTGTTTCAGTGAATTTCTTGGGGTTTTTGATCATATGTCATTTACAACTGTTCCTTGCACTATCTTCCTATTTACAGATAGCCTCCACTGTGCATGGCCTTAGAGCATCCATGAGCGGCCGGGGATGGCCATAAATTTTGGCTGTGGGGAATAGCACACAGGCTTTGTCTGTAGTGAGAGTCTGCCTGACCCTGTGCCCAAACCCCTGCAGATGGCTGAGTATACTTTTTTCAGTTTTGTTTGTTCGGGATCTTCTGGCCATGCTGTCAGTGGATGTAACCCCTCTCCCCTTTTGGCTCCTATCAATCTATTTTTCGGGACTCTGTCTGAACCAAAGCCCCAAGTTTTCCTTCAATGGCTGCAACAACACATTTTTGTCTGTGTCGACAGCCAGCCAAGAGCTTCAGGTCGATGAACCTTACTTTGGTTTTACAGAACTGAAATGGTCACCAGGTAAAAAGCTTCTCTGACCATCCAAGTTAGAATATTGTTTTTAATTTTGGACTTGCAAATCCAGGAGCACTGACCTTCCCAGATGAATGTCCAGATATTTTACACTCTTTATTGTCAGACTAAAACACTTTCTAAACACTATTTCCTTGAACACTATTGAAGGCACTTCCTTGAGTAAAGTAAAGTTACATTCCAAGTTCCTATAATTCCTTTCCGCAGTTATTTTCTTTATCAATATCAGGAATAGGGACAAGGGTATAACAATTCACCTGCAACACAAGATTATGAGGAAGCGCTGCTGTATCCCAAAGGGTGAAAATTGGAGGATTTGTGAGATGGGTAGATGTAATCTAAGGCATGCAAAGACTAAATCAATCAAGCAATCAGGGTCTTGAATAGTGTGGCTACTCACCTGTGAAGGTTTCAGGTGCTGGGGGAGGGCGGCTGTTAGTCGGACTGGGTGGAGAATCATTCGAAGAGCCAGGTTTTGAGGCCCTCCATGAATTGGGTGAGCGAAGCGGATTGCCTGAGGTGGAAGGGCAGGGTGCTCCAGGTCTTGACAGCGAGGTGGGAGTATGACCCACCTCCGATTCTGATCTTGTGGATCCTGGGGACAGCGGCCAGGGCGAGTTGGGAAAATAGGAGTTGTCTGGCGGGTACGTAGCATTTGAGGCGGTGGTGTGGGTATACTGGTCCTTCGTCATGTAGAGTTTTGTAGGCGTGAGTGAGGAGCTTGAGTTGTCGGAGGTGTTGCGTGATGTGGCAGCGGCGGGGGATGCCGAGTACCAGTCTGGCAGCAGCACTTTGAATGTTATGTAGTTTCTTGAGCTGTTTCTGGGTGACGCCTGCATAGAGTGTGTTGCCGTAATTGAGTCTACGGGTGATGAGTGTGTGGGTGACTGTCGTTCTGAAGTCTGTGGGGATCCATCTGAATGTCTTTTGAAGCAAGTGGAGAGTGTAGAAGCAGGTGGAGGAAACTGCGTTGATTTGACGGTTCATGGTGAGTGATGAGTCCAGTATGATGCTGTGGTTGCGTGCGTGGTCCATCAGGGTGGAGGGAGATTCCAGAGCGGCTGACCCCCAGGAGTCTTCCCAAGTGGAAGGAATGGGTCCCAGGATGAGTACTTTGGTCTTGTACGAGTTAAGCTTGAGGAAACTGTCTTTCATCCAGGTAGCAATGGCCTTCATCCCACTGTGGAAGTTGGTTCTGGCGGTTGTGGGTTCATTGGTGAGGAAGGGGATCAGCTGGGTGTCGTCGGCGTATGAGATCATACTGCGTCTGTGGTTTCTGACGATGGCTGCGAGGGGGGTCATGTAGACTTTGAAGAGGGAGGGGCTCAGGAATGAACCCTGGGGCACTCCACAGCTGATCTCTGTGGGTTCTGAGAGGAACTGTGGTAGTCTGACTCGCTGAGTCTGACATCGTGGAGTCTCGTGATTAGGGTGCAGTGGGAAACAGGGTAGAAGGCGGGAAAGAGGTCTAGTATTATGAGGGTTGTGGTCTCGCCCCAGTCAAGGAGGGAGCAGATGACGTTGGTGGCGCTGAGGTGTGCTGTCTCCGTGATGTGTTTTTTTCGGACGCCGGATTGTGAGGTATCCAGGATGTGGGTCACTTCGATGAACTCGGAGAGTTGGGCATTGATGACCTTCTCGATAACCTTGGCTGGGAAGGGGAGGAGGAAGATGGGTCTGAAGTTTTTAAGGTCTGTCGGGTCTGATGACGGCTTCATCAGTAGGTGGTTGATCTTGGTGTTTTTCCAATCTTCGAGAAGGTGGAGGTTTTGATGGAGCAGTTGATGGTGCGGCGAAAATGGGGGGGCGATGGTGGCGGCTGCTCGGTGCATGATGTGGTACAGGCAAGGATACGTCAGGGCCCCTGAGTGGATGCTCTTCATGGTCTTGAGAGTTTCTTCTGGTGTGAGTGTGGTCCAGCAGAGCATGGTCTGTTGGGGTGTGGCTTTGTTGTGTGCGATGGTGGCGGCTAGTGGCCGGGTCTAGGGTTGTAGTTTTCCTGACCTTGTGGTGGAAGAAGGTGCCCTGTTTGTTGCAGAGGTCTTGGGAAGGGGGGAACGTCTGTGGTCTTGCAGTTGGGCCTGGCGAACACCTTGACAATGTAGAAGAGCTCTTTGATATGTTACAGCACATCACACTTCCAGGTTGGGAACAACACTTACAGGACCAGAGTAGCAAGCTGTATAAAAGGCGCTGAATTGTGCGGGCTGCGTTTGGTAATGTTTTTGGCGGTTGCTTTCTTAGGTTGGACCCAATCCTTGCTCCTTCATCTTTTTATTCTCTTTATCAATTCCCTTAGCGCCCTTCCCCTTTACCGGAGACCTATCTTGTAAGCTCTTCTGCTTGTTGGAAGCATTCTGTGCCACTTCTGCTTGTCACCATCTATTACAGAGTTGCTGATCTCCCATGATTACAGAGACTCTGGAAAAGCTTCTGGTATTTTCAGCTTTCATCACCAACGTGTCCCTTTGTCAGAAACTCATAAGCAACATTTCAATGTTTGGCTTTTTCACTGTAAAGATAGCTGTGTCATTTGTTTCATATAGAGCCCATTGGCGTTTTCCCTATGTTAGCCTAACTGTGTACATTGTCAGCCCCTTTTGCTTTGCACACATCACAAAATATCACGCTTGTTTTTGTACTACATTCTTATTTTGAAAATAGGCTGCACATGTTTTTGTATTTTGTTCTTCTACTGGGATTTAGCCGAACACCACATACAAGGTCACATAACACCATTCCTTGTTATTCTCTGTGGTAAAATTATGTGCCCAGGTAAGGCCCATGTAGCAAAGCTGCTAATTTCTTACATGGTCCTCTTTTGTATTACTGCTGTGACCTTTTTCACATATTCGTGTACCTGACAATGTTGAATTAGTTTCTCTGAAACTACTTCTGTTTACACATCTGGCTTTGCATAACGTAGGGGCATATTATCAAGGGGGTTTATCTCCGCTTTTTTGGCTTTAAAAGCCAAGAAAGCGGAGATAAAATTATCTCCCTATTACCAAGCTGTCGCTAACACCAGTTAGTGACAGCTAATAGGAGATAGCGACCATCTTGGGCCCCGCTTTGCATGTCAGTGATATTTATCACTAATGACATGCAAAGTGGGCGTGCCAAGATGTTAGCGACTGGAAACAGTCGCTAACATCGCTATCTCCTATTACCAACTTTTGGAGATATTCGCGCTAAGCGCGAATATCTCCAAAAGCTAACACCTGCCCTGAGCAGTTCTTCACCATGTTATCCAATGGGAGGTGGATAACATGGCTAAGAGCATTTGCTCGATAATGCATGAATATCGCTGACTTTTCAGCGATATTCATGCATTGCGGCCGTTTTTTATCGCATTTGCTATAAACCTTGCTAATAGCAAGGTTTATCTGCGATAAAATCGCCGATGTGCGGCGATAATTTTTGTCTCTAAACAAGTTAGAGACAAAAATTATCGCTAGTTGTTGATAATATGCCCCGTAATGCCTCGAAGGCCAAGTACAAGACTTTTAAGCACAAATGTTGGTCTACCTTTTTCCAAGGGGCAGAAGGGCTATCTACATAGCCACAACATTGCTAATGTATACATATATTGCAAGGATACCTTTTATTATAAATAATCAGCATCTCATAGGATTAGCAGAGGAGGCACTTCAGCTGACACCGAGGTTCCCTGAATGCTGAGACTTCACCATGCTGTGGTCTGACATCTCTGTGAGGGGTGTCCAGTTTGTGACCAAGACAGGGTGCTACATTCTCTCCTACCAGGTAGAGGGTAGGTTGGGTCATCCCTTGGGGTGCTGTAGGAAGCTGGCTATCTATATACTATGCCAAAGTATGGTATGGTGTGCATAGAATCCAGTGGATCCCCAAATGCTTAGAGAGGGAATAGTAGATAATACATTATTCTCTATTTGCGGAAGTGTGGGTAAGCAGTAAGACTTTATCAGAGGGTAGTGTTGAGCTTTATTGTACACACTCAGGCAAGAAATTATGTTACACACTCAAAGACTGAACTCTGATCAATTTGTTTTCTATATAAATAATATTTAGTTGTATCTTAGTTCTAGAACCAAGTAAGACCTGGCACAGGTAAGTGTAATTGTGCTTTGCAAGAATAATGCAGTTGAATACAGCTGAAATGCAGTTGAATGTAAGTGGTTTGGTTAAAGGTAAGTCAAAAGTTCATAAACAGTTGAAATTACTATACAGTTACTCAGTAATTATTTTGTGAGTAGTTTGTTGGATTACATTTCAGATTACTTTTCTTACTCAGTGTGGTATACCTAAATACCACAGGGGACATTTCGTGGATAAAGGTAAGTAATGGCATTTTTTATCAAAACACACTTGTATGACTTTTCATAGAACTTCCAACTCCACACTTTCACAGAAAAGCAGTCAATGCAATCCTATGAGAGGAAATGAAGTTATCGGTTTACAGGTAAGTACTTCGTTTTGGAAGCTGGGATTCTGGAGTTAGAAGAACAAGGGTTCCACCAGGGTCAAGGATGCACTCCAAGAGTACCCTCAGCAGCACTAGAGCGGTTGGGTACAGAGTGCTGAGGCCCAATGTTATCCAATTGGGGATCGGGGGCCTCCGGTTGGTGGCTGCTCACGAGCAGCCCACAAGGTTGAGGGAGCAAAGCTCCTGGAGTTAAGCTCAGGGCAAAGGGGGTTCAAGTTAGCACATAAAGTGCACCCACAGCGGCACAGGGTTTCCGGGTGCAGGGTGCTGTTTTTGCATTGCGTGCCCTTTTATTTTTAATGAGGATTCTCCAGTTTCAACAAACACTGCAGGCTCGGGAGAAGATCTTCTGGAGGCGACCACTGGGTGGAAAAGTAAGTTGGCATGTTGTGAGATGCTGGGGCACCCTTGCTTGGGCCACCCAGCAGGGGTGCAGGGGTTTCTTTTGGCGTCTGGTTTTCCTTGCTAGCTCCGGGCACGGTTGGGGGGATCTTCCAGAAAGGGGTTGCAGGGGTCGTCAGGAGACTTGAGATATGTCAGGGATCACCAGATCCAAGGTCAAGATTGCCGAAGAGACCTCTGCATGGTGTTGGTCCACTCAAACTCAGGCCATGGGCATCGGGTGCAGAGTTGTGCAGACTTGCGGATTTGGCCGGAGCCAGAGTCTGTTGGTGAGCAAATTCGATGCTCATGGTAGACAAAGTCTTTTCAGAGAAGGCAGGCCAGGTCCTGAGGGTTCTGGAGGGGTTGCTGGTTGCAAAACATGCCAGAATCCCGCTGGAGCAAGTCCAGGTCGGGGCAGGCCGGTCGTGCTGGGGCCAAGCCCGTTGGTGTCCTCCTCTTCTTCCTTCAGCATGGCTCTACTGTACTTCTTCCTCTTCTCTCTTCTTCTCTCATGGGGCAAGGATCAGGGAGGCCCCTAAATACTAGATTTAGGGCCATTTCAGGTAGGTACAATTTGAGACCAATGGGTCCCTTCCTTGGGGTGGGTACACACCCTATTATGCCACCCTCCAGTGGGAGGGTGCATAAGCCTCACTCTGGTGGCTGGGTCCCCCATCTTCAAGATAGTGTGGACTAAGAGTTGCTCTTCACCTTGCCTCCCCAACCTGAGGGGTGGGGTTGGCAAAGGTGGGCACACCTTTCCTCATATCTTTATTTTCCCGCCAATTCTCCTAACCAAAGTGGGGGTCAGAACTGGTAGGGGCCAGTTGCTGGGAGCAGCAAATGGCTCAGTCAGCTCACAAAGGTGGCCAGCCTTTGAAGCTTCCCCTTCATGGACCCTGCCCATCCGGGGATGCCCTTTCTTTACACATCCAGGGAGCGGGAAGCTCTTAAACCAGGGGTCCAGAAAGATGTCTGGGGGCGGCAGATGGGGAGTAGCCACTCAGCCAGTACACTAGAGTTAGGTTGTTTTTCAGGGGGGATCTCCAAGATGCCCTCTGAGTGCATTTTTAAATAAATCCCACCCTGGCATCAGTGTGGGTTTAATGTGCTGAGAAGTTTGATACCAAACTTCCCAGATTTCAGTAAAGCCATTATGGTGCTGTGGAGTTCATAATGACAAACTCCCAGACCATATACTCTTTATGGCTTTACTGCACTTACAATGTCTAAGAGTAGACTTATGAAAAAAGAACAATTAATGGACAGAATGAAGAACAGTGTCATCACCCCAGCACAGAGATCTGGGCCTAAATGCATTGCTTTTTTGCTCCCCATGCTATTCTACTTTGAACCCAGCCATATGCAAATCAGTCTTGACCCTGCCCCCAATGGAACAGTCCAGCCGGAACTGCTAGGCCAGGTCCTCCCTGGACTGGAAACAAGAATTTGCATATAGCTGGGTCTGAACTGGGGCGGCGAAGTGAGCTAAAGAATGATGATGGATTCAATCCTGATCTGTGACTGGGGGTACGTGTCTCAAACATTTCAGCTCTCCATCCATAATATCCTTTGTGTTTGCTTTGTTTGCCCTAAGTTAGCAGGGTATGCCCAGACGTGGGTTCCTTGTTCACTTTGCAGCTGGATTCAGGCTAGCCTGGCTGATGAGGGATGTTGCCTCGAAACTGGTCCCAGGATGCTTCTTTCTGCTCCAGGAAAGACTTGGCTTGGCAGTTCGGGCTGGACTGTTCCCATGAGGCACAGGGTCAAGACTGATTTGCATATACCTGGGTCTGAACTGCGGTGGTGAAGTGAGCTAAAGAATGATGATGGATTCAATCCAGATCTGAGACTGGGGATGTGTGTCTCAAACGTTTCAGTGCTCCATCCATCAGCTCCTTGTGTTTGCTTTGTTCGCCCTAAGTTAGCAGGGTATGCCCAGACGTGGGTCCCTTGTTCACTTTGCAGCTGGATTCAAGCTAGCCTGGCTGATGAGGGGTGTTGCCCCGAAACCAGTCCCAGGATGCTTGTTTCCGGTCCAGGAAAGACTTGGCTTGGCAGTTCAGGCTGGACTGTTCCCAGGAGGCACAGGGTCAAGACTGATTTGCATATAGCTGGGTCTGAACTGCAGTGGTGAAGTGAGCTAAAGAACGATGATCCATCATCTTGTGTTTGCTAAGAATGGAGTTACACTCTGAAGGAGTACAAGGTTCGTGCACCTGTACCCTCACCAGTGGCATAGTGCACCCAGCTAGAGGGGTGGCTGACCTACGCTGAGGCAGTGGGCTGTAGGCATGGCACCCAGGGATATGTGCCATGTTGTCTCTTCACTTTTCTCTGCACCAAAACACGCATCCTTCAACGGCAGTGTGATCATGTTAAGGTACAGGACCTCTAAGGGTGGCACAATAAGTGCTGCAGCCCTTAGAGGAGTTCTCTGGTCATAGGACCCTTGGTACTTAGGGTAACTTTTACAAGGGACTTACATGTGGCAAGAGAGGTGCCAATTGGGGGTACACAATAAAGTTTGATGGAAAGAACATAGGTCCTGGGTACCTGGTTGGCAGGAACCCAGGGCACAGTCAGTCAAAGGGCATCAACATCAGGCTAAAAGTGAGGGGCAACCATCCAAAAAGGGGCACTTCCTACAGAGGCTTCTTGGTCTTACACCTACACACACTCTAGGCACACACAGAGTACAATTTGCATAGTAGGAGTTCACCTGATTACTACCTTGTTTTATCTGCCTGCATATATACACTGTTATAGCAACATGGTAGAACTGTATCTAATAAACCTTGGGGGCTTCTTGGCTTTACACCTGCACACACTCTAGGCACCCACAGAGTAGGGTTTGCATAGTAGAAATACACCTGATTACTACCTTGTTTTATATGCCTGCTTACATACGCTGTTTTAGCACCATGGTAGAACTGTTCAATTTACTCTTTTGGTGCTTGTAATCCCTTTAATCTGCTTCTGTCTATTGAATATTGCAGCACATGTATTTTATACAAGAATAACGTTAGCTCAATAAATATATTGAAAACGTTCCAGTGTATATTCTCTGTGTATTTTTCTGAGAACAAAAGAGCACGAGTGATTGAGCGAGAGGTCCAGATCTGTTCCCAGGATCCGGAGGGGTAAGGGTTGTCATGTTCAGGGGTTGCCAGAAATCATTCCCTCCCTGGTAGGGGGGCTTATGATGGCACTCTGAGCTAACTAGTTTCTAAGTCAACATATCCTGCAGGGGTACTTAAAATCTGTCTAGGCACCTCAGCCAAAGTTTATGTTGTCCAACAAACGTGAAGATCCTACGGATTAGTGGGAACTACACAACATGGTTCCACCGACGTTGGATGGTTTCTTATTTAACGGTCTACCTCAGTAGTTTTCAGAAACCCTTACTCACCTCCGAACCTGGTTGTTAGGGAAATCCACCTCAGCTAAGTAGGTATACCCTATTTATTGGCTATAGGTTATTCAAGCTTCTAGGATAAAACTTCTCACATTGTGCTTAGCCTATCTCCATAAATTCATCTATGAATTTCCTTCTTCTTAAAAAAACAATGTCCGTAAACAGGGAAAACTGAGAAAACTTTGGAGAAGAAGTAGGAGCTCTAAACATTACAGAAGAACACAGACATGCCTTTAAAATAAAAGTATTTCAATATGGTCCCCCAGCAACGAGTGGAGACGTTACCTTCATGATTGAGGTACACAAAGCATTCAGAACAGAGGTATTCTATTCCTTGTATAATTCTCAGCTGCAAATGTCTGAACACAATTGTTTCCCACTTACATTGAAACACCAGATGAATACATTCGATATGTGGACATAGAAATTACATTATCTTGCCAAGAACATATACATTGGTTCAAAGGCACCCTCCACCACACTACAAAACTCGGTCCGCTCCGTAAAGAAAGAGCAACATGTCAGTTTCAGCTGATTATACACCGCATCTTAACTAATTTAGATGCAGCTGAATTAAGCAGACTACATGAAGATCTAGTAAAGATTTAGAGGAATCTTACATAGTTCATAATGCGAGCACTCACAATTAACCCTGTGTGGCCTGCTCAAGCCGCACAATCACAATTGCCTCCTAAGGTATCAGCCCACAAACACTGAGTGCTGTTATGGGAAAGATTCCCACAAGGCATTAGCAAATTCCATTCTGGATAGTACAAAAAACTAACCAGCTTGAAGCCGTTTTTCCCTATACAGGCCTGCAGGAGAAACACAGAATATTTACAATTTGTTTGCCAATAGGGGTGGCTCCCCGGTGGAAGATTTTGTCTCAATTGATCTTATCAACCACACTATGTGGCTGATTCTCAAAAGTAGGCTGGGTGGGCTCCTGGGTAGCCCCATACTACAGTCGCTACTGTTCAGGAAGTTCAGATGGAAGCCTTAATAACTAAAGAGGATTACCTTCTCCAAAGGGAAACTGTAAATAACAGTAAAGTATTTCTTCTTCCTGTTGAAACAACTTCAACTGTACAGTCAACGAGTACAGAAACACAAATTTCAATTCGAAAAATTGACGTCGTTTACGTAAATATGCCACAGTTGGAGTCATCTCCCAATTCTACAAAACATACCAAGCTGCCAAAAATAGACTGAACGGCATCAGGTTACTTAGTGGACTATGAGGACTGAGATGCCATCCCCGCCGCCTCTTCATTTCAAGCTGTAAGTGCATGCTCTCTATCTTTGGCAGAAAAAGACATACTTTGTTACTCCTTGGCTACATCTCTGGATTACAATTGGATTATTATTCCTGGACCTTTGGATTGGTTAGAGTTCTGTCTTTTTCCTGCTTCTCAATGGACTCTATCTCCCAGAATGCACTGCAGTAAAACGTGTAAATTTGGTATTGAACCCACAGGCATCATCATTTCACCGTGAACAAAGTGACCTGTCCCTGGGGAACAATACAGCAGTTCCAGTTGGAATAGTGTGGGACACTGTATGGTCCTACTGAACTTTTACAAATACCATATTTGTTTAGCATTTCCTTAACCCCTTCGACGCTCATGACGAGCTCAGCTCGTCATGGAGTTTGCATTGATTTCAATGGAAATTCAATGGTCCTCCTAGCACACCCCTTAGCATCCAAGTGGTTAAACAATATCATCACCTCTAGTACTTTCTCTGATGGTTGGGACCTTGAGACAGTGCACAATGTGCTTGCAGATTTAAAACACTTTTGCATGGTATGCAAGGACATTTCCCTTCAAGGGGCATGCAATGCTTCAGTTGCAAACTTGTCCTGTTATCTGATGGGCTCTCCGGCGGCTGTGATTCATCCGGTTTTCAAACTGCTCTCTAATGGAAGCTATTTGATGCTGAATGATCAAGGTTGCTGCGGAATGGAACCAGGCATCGCTTACCTGGTAACGGTTAATTTCATAGTGACTTGTTGCACACAAGTACTGTTTCCACCTGCCCGCAGAGTTAGGGAGGCAACGCTATAGCCTTCAATAAATGTTTCCAACGTATGCTTTGATTCTCCGAGCAAACTGAAAGCCATGCTTTCTCAAAAAGATGTGGCCTTAGCAACAGCCAGAGAGACATTTTGTTTCCGGGGTGCAAATTCCTCGTCCGAGATACAGATGCTATTTCATGCTAACTTCCCACTGCATTTTGTGGAACAGGTCCAACATATCTTTATTATGTCTGATACAAAGGGAATAGCGCACTATTTTAAATGTATTGCCTCTGGACTGGTGAGCACCTTTCAGACGATTTTCGGAGTTACATCATCTTTCATATACTCCATGTTGGGAAGCGTTTTTGGAGATCTCCCACTTGTCCTACTACTTCTAGCAGGAATTCTAATTAAAAAGGTTCTGCTCCGCAATAGATGTCCCAGTTCAAACCAGAATGGAGACAGCACTGGCCGTGCTGCGATGCTGTGAATGCATGATACACTCCTTCAGCACACCTTGGCTTCAAAAACTGAATGAGCACTGGTTCTGGTATTTCAGGTTTGTTTGGTTTCACTGCGTACAACATGTATTCCGCTGCCTGCTTTGCAGCCATGAATGCATATTGGATTTATGTCTCGGATCACAATCAGTTGCACCACTGTACATTGAAGTACTGATGGACCCCTTAAATAGGTATTGTTGTCCCCAGCGTACTCCATTGCGGATGAATGCATTCTTCGAGCAACCCTGGAATGCTTTGGCTACTAGTGAAATGGATACTGTGGAACACCTACAGGATGCAGTTCCTCCCTTAGTGGCTACTGTAGGAACTGGATGGAATCACCTGTGCTCCATAAACGTGCTCAAGGGGCACCTCTGGGAACGTCGTCTGCGGTTGCCAGCGACAGAAATGTTGTGACTATCACTCGGAGCACATGAACAATTGGCTTTTTCATGTGGTGGGAATGATTTGGCCTATTTTTCAAAAAAATTAATCAAAAAATTTTTTATTTACTTTTTCAAGGCACCATGGATTTCTGATTGCCTTGATTTTAAACAATATAATGTCTTTTAAAGGATTGTTTGAATATTTTTAAGGGAAACTTGCTTTTAGAGGATTTTAAAAGTGGCTTTAGACCTTTTTAGTTTGAGTTTCATTGTGGCCTGCTGGCTTTTAAATATATATTGACCTTTAGTATGAGGAGTAGGTGTTATGTGCCCGGGTTAGGCCCATGTAGCTAAGCTACTCATGTCTCACATTGTCATCATTTGATCAATAACATTACTGCTGTGACCTTTTGCACATATTCGTGTGCATGACAATGTTGGTTTAGTTTCTCTGAAACTACTTCTGTTTACACATCTGGCTTCAAATAACACTATCATGATGCCTCGAACATCAAGTACTAGGCCTTAACGCATGAATGTACAAATGTTGTTCTATCTTCATCCATGGGCGACAGTGGTATCTACAGATCATTAACATTGATAATCAATACGTACATTTCTAGGATGCATTTTATTATAAATAATCAGCAACTCAATAGAATTAGCAGAGGAGGCCCTTCAGCTGACACTGAGGGTCCCTGCATGCTGAGACTTCACTACACAGCGGTCTGACATCTCTGTAAGAGGTGTCCAGTTTGTGACCAAGATGGGGTCCTATATTCTCTGCCGCCAGGTAATGGGGATGGATAAAACCTTGGGGGCTTCTTGACTTTACACCTGCATACACTCTAGGCATCCACAGAGTAGGGTTTGCATAGTAGGAATACACCTGATTACTACCTTGTTTTATATGCCTGCTTACATACACTGTTTTAGCACCATGGTAGAACTGTTCAATTTACTCCTTTGGTGCTTGTAATCACTTTCATCTGCTTCTGTCTGCTGATTATCACAGCACACAGCACAGCAGCATATTCCCTGTATATTTCTCTGAGAACAAAAGAGCATGAGTGACTGAGCAAGAGGTCCTGATCGGTTACCAAGTTTCCTGATGGGTCAGGTTGTCATGTTCAATGGTTGCCAGAAACCATTTGTTCCCTGGTAGGATTAGGGGGGCTTATGGCGTCACTGTGAGCTAGCTGGTCTCTAGGCAAACATATACTGTGGGGGGTGCTTGGAATCAGTCTAGTCACCTCATCCAAAGTTTATGTTGTCCAACTAATGTGCAGATCCTATGGCTTAGTGGGAACTACACGAAAGAACATTAACACCTAGACATAATAGAGGAATCCAGCTGCTGTTTTCATACACACACTTTTTTATCATATAACCTGGGACTTGTTGTTTTGAAAACACACAGAGCAAAGACATAAACGCAAAGCAAAGGTCCTGAGAGGATAGAGCTGCACCCGCTGAGATGTAGAACAGCTCTCTATATTTCCGAGGAATGGGGTTCGCCACTAATACCAGAGATCAAAAATATATTACTGTTTTCCATAATGAGGGTAGGATTAAGCAAACATGTCAGCTAATATTATAATAAATGTACACGGTAGTTGTAGACAAAGCAGTAGCACATCAATCCTAAGGATAATAAATAAGATAATGGATGATAGTAATAATTCAACAGTAATGGCGCCCCTCAAGGTAACAAATATAACACCCCACTACCCAGGATGTCACCTAAAGGAAGTTCAGCTCAACCCCCGTATTGTACTAATAAACAGAAAATATTGTACCTCAGCACTCTCAAAGTCACACTTTATATTTTCAGTGGCGGTAAGCCTAAAGATAGATCTAATACTTAATATGACTACTCACAGGAAGCACTAGTCTGGAAGCATCAATTCAAAATAGATCTGTTTTAATGTCAAGTGACCAACAACACTGTGTTTCACTAGAAACAAAAGATCATGTCTATGAACAACAAAAGTACAGTTCGCATGTGGAGGTCCTGTTCTTTGAGCCTCCTTGGTGATGGCATATGATGGCAGCCAACACATTTTTAGTTACTTTCTGTAACTTCCTCAAGGTTTGTTCTGTAATATCAATGCACCAATTTAAGGCGAAGCACCCAAAATAATTGGGCTGAAAAGTTTCGACGAAAAGTCAGGGAACCATCTACTGTGTTCAATTTGAGTTCCCTCTTCGAAGAACATGAGAAAACGAAGACCCTCTGTAACTGGTTTCAATAGTGACGCTTTACATAAAAGCTATGAGGTAGAGCAGTTCTTCAGTATCAATGGGCTGAAGTACGCTCTTAATGTTGAGTCAAAGAATTTATTCTAGAGGAACAGTGTATTCCTTTGCATAGTCTTGTTCATGCCTGGTAAAGTCGGCATGAACGAACCACTTTCGTTCATGCCTAATTTACTAGGATTCCATTCCAAGATGGTGTTTCCCGGGATACAGGGGCACAATGCAGCCCTCGTATTTTTGCTAGACTATGCAAAGGTATACACTTTTCCTCTAGAATAAATTCTTTGTCTCAACATTAAGGGCATCTGTCAGACATTTAGCATGTTGAGTTCACTCTTAGAATGTTCAAATTTGTGCTGATCCATTAAGGAGGGCACAGTTAAAAGGTGGGGGAGGGGTTAGAAAGTGTTCATTTACTAGTAGCAGTGATACAGTTTCACAAATCTGCATGAAATTCTGTGAACCTTTATCATGTTTACTTTTCTGTTGATATGTCATATCAAGCAGAACAATCAAGGGGGAGTAAATTTAAATTAGGATGAAAATATCTGTGCTACGCTACTGATGCTGGTAATTTATCACACTTATCACACATCTGCAGAAAATGTCTCAGCTTATTCTTGAAATATTGAAGTTTATTCTAATCCATCAAGGCGAAGGCAGAGGTAAATTTGGGTAGGTTAAAAAAAGTGTGTATTTGCTATTAACCTTAGTGCTGGTTAATGAACCTGCATGGTATTTGACAGGCTGTTAGCAAACCCTGTGCATGAATCTCAGGTTTCTAGTACATCTCACAAAGAGAGTTAAGTTAAAGAGGGTCAAAACATCTTTGATTTTCTAATATTTTTGGAGCTGCATACTTGAATTTGTATGAAATTTGGCAGGTTTTACCATGTTCAGGTTACTCCTAATATATTGAGTTGTATACCAAGCAACATTTAGTGGGCACGGTTAAGGATGAGGGTGGGGGGGGCAATAAAGTGATCGTTTGGTATCAACAGTGGCACTTATTAATGCATATGCATGGCATTTAAAATGCTGTTGGCAAATTAGGCCCAGAGCAGAGATCTCACATTTTAAAAGGATCTTATAAGGTGGCAAATGTAAAGGGGTGGGTTAAGGTAAAAGACCCATTCACAGTTGTGGTTCACCAGGCCCTTTGCGACCTTGTGGGGCTGAAGGCGGTGTGTAGGAGAAATTCGTGCAAGACCTGACCTAGTCCTTGAAGACCAAGTAGTTGCATACCGTCAACCCTTGGTGCACATGGTCTTCAGCCATATGTTGTAGCACACGGTGGCTGTAGAGCATTGCATGTGCTAAGAACTTAGGGGCTGGGTCATGAATCACCAAGGTATCTAACAGGCTGTTAGCAAGCTAATCCAGGTGAAGAAATGTAAGGTTTCAGCAGAACCATCCACTGTTTCTTCCTGTAGAAGATAGTATAAATCTCTATGGAATTTAAAATGGTAAATGCTGCTTTTTGGACCACCCCATTAAGTGTTCCCTATTGATAGATGTGCACAAAATATCAAAAGTAAGCTGAACTTGGTAAGTGTCTACCAAGTATCATGCAGATCTGTAAAACTGCATCAAATGTATTAGCAAATAATTGGAATCCCTTTTCTGGCCCTCACTTGACTCATCTGTATGACACTTGCCATTAGGAACCTGATGTGGGCACACTTTTTTGGAAGGTTTGTAATTTTTGACTAAACCAACCTGTAAAATTCTATTCCCTAATGATAAGGTCCCTGTAACGTTTGTTTCTTTATAGAATTTCTATGTTTTGTAGCTGCTAGTCGTGTTTACAGAGTGGTGTGTGGGGGTGGGGCCTCTAACCAGCTCTCAGGAATGCTGTTGTCTGTTGTGTCGGACTTACTGGAGGTAACAAGAGGGCTTCTGGGCCCCCAAGAACCCTCAGCATCCAAGAGGACGTCATCACCCAACCAGAGGTGCACCAGGAGGCGCATGGTGGAGAAAGAGGGCGTGGCCTCCGAAAACCTCTCAGCAATTGCGCTCTATGTGGCTTACTGGTGGCAACAGGAGGGCTTGTTGACCCCCAAGGACCCTCTGGATCAAAGGGGCCTTCATCCCCCAACCAGCAGTGCACCATGAGTTGCATTTGCAGAGTGGTGGAGTAAGGGGGCGTGGCCTCCAAGTCCTCTCCGCAATCACAGTGGGTGGGACTTACTGGAAGAAACAGGAGGGCTTGTTGGCCCCCAAGGACCCTCAGCATCTAAGAGGACTTCATTCCCCAATCACTAGTGCACCAGGAGGCGCATTTGCAGAGTGGTGGAGAAAGGGAGAGTGGCCTCCGAAGACCTCTCAGCAATCCTGCTGTGTGGGGCTAACTGGAAGTAATAGGAGGGATTGTTGGCCCCGACGGACCCTCTTCAGCCAAGGGGACTTCATCCCCCAAATAGTAGTGTGCCAGGAGACCTGTTTGCAGAGTGGTAGAGAAAGGGGACATGGCCACATAACCCATTACAGCAATCCTGCAGTGTAGGACTTAATGAAACAGCTGCATTTTTAGCTCCTCCCTGTGGGCTGTAGCAATGCCCTCTCCCACTGGATGCAGGTATCTGGCTGGGGCTACGGGGTATTCATAGTTAGGTCAGCGTATCTATTTGGAATGAATTTCTTTTGCTAATAACTTTTCCACCATTTGACATAATTTCCAGAATGGTTCCCTGCCTGCACGAGCGTGGGCAGGGAAACCTGTGTTTGCTCCTGCCTGGCGGAAGTAATATGTAATCGATTCCAGCCCCATGCAGGAGTAATCCTATTGTCTGTTCTCATGCCGGCTTGACAGCAGGCAGAGAAACAGACGAAACCTGCGCTTCCAGCAAGCGAGAGCATTTTGTCAGCTCTTGCTTGCTGGAAGCGGAGTGTTTGTTCTGACTTAGAACTGTCAAAGCTCTCGCCAAGTCAAAGCAAACAGCTATGTACCGGGGGTGGGCACCCTAGGACATAGCAAGAACTGGCCCTGGGGGGTAGTAGTCCTCAGGGTCATGTATGGCTCCAGGAGGGGGACCGAGAGCCCCCTTCATTTCTTGGCATTGGCCGCCCTGGGGAGGTGGTGGTCCTCGGGGACAAGAAAAGCCAGGAGGGGGTTGCAGCCCCCCTCCTTCTTTAAAAAAACAAAAGCCCCGGACAAGTGGTGGCCCCTGGGGTGCTGGGGGTCTGCATGCTCCCACATTAAATTTACCTAAATGCCCAGGAAGGTGGAGGACCCCAGGCTTGGGGGGGATCTGCGTGTCCCCCATTTTTTCAAAGCCCTGGGGACGTGGTGAGTAAGCATGAGCGCAAAATCCGCTCCGATCGCGGATTTTGCGGATTTTCGGTAAATCCGCGATCCGCGAACTCTCGCGAATTTACCGAGAATCCGCAATCCGCGATCGGAGCGGATTTTGTGGTCAAAAGTTCAAACCTAAATAATTTACGATGGCGCCGGCAAGCTGCCAGCGCCATCCTCAAATGGTTACTTAATTAGCTTCGACAGGAAGCTCTAACAGATAAGACAAAGCAGGGGCTCGAGCGCCTGCTTTATTTTATCAGTTGGAGCTTCCTGTTGAAGCTAATTAAGTAACTTTTGCAGGATGGCGCTGGCAGCTTGCCGGCGCCATCGTAAATTAGTTACATGGTGTGTCTTTCTTCGTGAATAAATATGTGCCCTAGTTGAAGCTTAAATTCAGTGACTCATTCATCAGCCCAAAAATAATCACGTGGCTTTCACGTGCGCAATCCCCGTGCTGTTCCTGTGACCAGGGGCTTCTGTCTCTTAATCTGCTGCTCTGATCGGTCTCTGACCTTTTGTATTCACGCAAGGGGCATGTGCGCTCGCATGGAAGCCCCGTCCGTTTGGCCCCGCCCACACACTCGAGGTGTGCACCCGCCCGTCTTCCCGCCATTTACCCACTATGATGCACATTTCACTCAAGGGACCCCTGCGCACTTCGGCGCGATTGCATAGTAACACACACTTGGTCGCTGGAACTAGTTGAAGCGCAAATGCAGTGACTCATTCATCAGCCCAAAAAAAATCGTGAGCGTTGGGAGGCTGGGCAGATGTGCCTTCTTCCCAAATATACCATCGGAAATCCGCTGTGATGCTGCCCAGAGGCATTTGCATCTTTGGCTTTCACGTGCGCAATCCCCATGCTGTGACCAGGGGCGTCTGTCTCTTAATCTGCTGCTCTGATCGGTCTCTGACCTTTTGTATTCACACAAGGGGCATGTGCGCTCGCATGGAAGCCCCGTCCGTTTGGCCCCGCCCACACACTCGAGGAAGCCCTGCCCCCAAATCCGCCAATCCGCAAAATCCGCGGATTTTGCGGATCCACGATCCGTGAATCCGCAAATTCGTGAATCGTGGATCCGCAAAATCCGCCCATGCTTAGTGGTGAGGCCTTGGCCGCGGGGGAGGGTCCACAAAGCTCCTCCAAGCACTTAATTTGAAGCTCAGGGGAGATGGTGGTCATTTTTAAGACCTTGGAGGGGGCCCTTGTTCACACCCCTCCATTGTTTTAAATAATCCCTGCATGTCCCGGGATCTGGCCCACCGGGAGGCTACAATTGAAACAAGCTCGGGAGCACTTGCTTGTTTTTTTAAATTCACAGCGATGTTTGCAAATATTTCCCGAAAATCACAGTGAATTAAAAATAATGCTTTTATGCTATGGCGGGGTTGGCAGCCAAACAGTGCTCTGCATTTCTCTGCACAGTCTCATTATTATTGGCAAATTACTTGCGATCGCAAATATCTTAGTCTTTGATTTCCTTAAATTTCTCAACTATTGAATGATTGGTTGACAGGCTTTATTTCGATATATAAAAATATCATAAGAGCTTTACATATTATTTAAAAAAGACACAATATTTACAACAGTCACAATACAAATATATGATCTTAAAAAGAGTCAATATTTACAACAATCACAGTGTATTACAAATGTTAAAATAAGGCTAGATAAAACAAGAATTAAATTACCAATGAAAGCCTTCTTAGTCGAATCAACCAAAACCACTTTAAAAATTTAGACACAACACAAACAATCAAGGTTGATGTGTCAGACATTAGAATACGAAGTGCAACAGTATGCTGACGTGTTCCTAGCCGTCTGCATAGAGGTCTAAGCCAGCGCCTCCTCGGTGCCTGATAATCGGGACATTCGAAGAGAATGTGGGCTACAGACTCAATTCGATTGGGGCAGAGTGCACAAAAGGGTGCGAGCTGGTGAGAGGATTTCCATCTGGAAGTCAGTTCGCCTACTGGTAAAGTCCCCACTCTGAACTTAAAGTACAGAGCCCGATCGAAAGGGATAGAAATCATATCCAGATATGGCTCGTAGGCTACCATGTCTTTAACCCTCACATAAGCCACAGTGGAGTTACAATGATTGGTTTTGGTTATAAGTTTAGTATGAACCAAACTCCAATATAGTTTCTTTAGAGTGGCTTTAGGGGGGGCAGATCTCGCGGCCCACGCATCACCAAGCCCGAGATCCGCCAACAACCTTTTGACCTCCCTCAACCATTTGATCTTAGACCAGCCCTCTAATTCCATAACCTCTCGGAGCGCCTCTGCATAAGAAGCTAGCTCTGGAACACGCCATAGACGTGCCCAGAGTAGCAGGGGGCGCAACTGGGCTTGATCCGCAATCGACCTACAACCTAGATCTAGGAGCACAGGGACTGTAGGTGTACTCAATGGGAGAGCCATCAGGTCTTTCAAAAATTTGCTCTCCGCTTTTGCTAGTATGTCCAGATTACAGGATCCCCACAATTCTGCCCCATACAGCGCTGCGCTTACCCCTCTAGCTTTGCATATTTCTACTACTGGGGCAATAGGTTTGGTTGTGGAGGAGCGTTGTTCCCTAAGGAGAACACCCCCCACCCTTTTATGGGTTAGGAGCATCTTCTGGATGTGGTGGTTCCAACTCAGAGTGTCATTGAGCCGGATCCCCAAATAGTCGAACTCAGCCACCCTCTCCAATTGAACATAATTCAGGGCTGGGGGGCGCCCAGGTTTCTTTTGTGAATTCATAATCAGGTACTTGGTTTTGTCAGTATTGATGACCAAACCCCTTAGAGTACAAAACTCCTGGAAGCTGTTAGGAGGCTTTGCAGGCCCGTGGGGGGTTTTGAAATGAGAAGGGTATCATCTGCAAATAGCAGGGTGGGGATCCGTTTGCCCGCCAGAGATGGAGCATCTGCAGGAGTATTTAGCAGATGCTTGACCACTCCATTCACATAAAGTGAGAACAGAGTGGGAGCTAGCACACAACTCTGGCGGACACCTCTTTCCACCGGGATTTTATCTGGTTTTTCCCCGTTCATACCCCATCTCACCTTCGCAAAATTGCCGGCGTGAAGTCTCACAAGAAGGGATAGGATGTATGGAGGCATCCCTAATTCAGACAGGACCTTCCACAGCCCCTCCCTTGGAACCAGGACAAAGGCAGTCTTAAGGTCTATAAATGCTAAATAAAGGCTGCCCTTGCCTAGCACCACAACCTTCCAGTACAGAAGGGCCAATCTAAAGGCCTGTTCGATGGTCCCAGTGCCAGAACGGAAACCCGCTTGCAGGTCCGATAGAATGTTATTATCGTCCACCCACTGAAGCACCCTTCCCAGGATCACCTTCCCCGCCACCTTCTGGGTAGAATCTATAAGGCTAACGGGCCTGTAATTGGCGGGGCTGTCCCGACACCCTTTTTTGAATATCGGGACAACCTCGGCCCCCTTCCAGGACTCAGGAACGGACGCGCCGCTCCGGATGGCGTTTAACAATGCTGAAACCAATTTTCCCCACTCTTTCGGATTAGCACGTATCAAATCACCCGGAATCCCGTCCAGCCCAGCTGCCTTTAATGGCACTAGAGACTTGATAACACCCTCCACTTCTTTAGGAGTGAAGGAGTCTCCCTCTAGATCACCTAAGCAGTCAGCTAGTAGGTTGGTGGCATAGGATGATAACGGTGGGGACACCTCATTGGTAGTATAAAGGGCCAGGAAATGATTGTACCAGCTCTGGGCAGTGATGTTACATGTCATCAGGGTACTATCTGGCCTGTCCTTGGCGCGTATGCGATTCCAGAACCCTCTGGCATCTCTGCCTGCACTCGCTTCCATAAGGTCCGACCAGAAACTATCCTCCCATTCTTTCTTTGCTGCGATAGTTGTCTGGTTATACTCTTTCCTAGCAAACCTTACTGCAGCCGGGGATTTGCTTTTGACAGCGCTAATTAGGGCACTCTTCTTTTCCCTACATTTCTTTGTGAACCAGCCCAGGGGTTTCATTTGGTTCTTGTTCTTGCCTGCTCTAGAAGCCTTACTAGGAAGAGTAAGAAGATCACTCAGGGCATTCATCGTTTTAGTGAAAAGCTCGGCAACTTCCCCAGGTAATGTAATCAATAGGTCCACTTTGGACTGGGCTGAGGATAATAATAACCCAATAGCAGACAATTTCTCTTCATCTAGGATAAGCTTACTCCACTTCATTCGTCTACCGCATTTGGAGGGGTGCGATTCAGGGAGGAGAGGTGCTATACGGGGCATGTTCACCCCCTGGTCCCAAGTCCATAATGGAAGCAAGGCAAGAGAGAGAGGATTGTGGTCACTCTCTACAGATGGAATGACCTCCATATCCCGCATAAAGCTCCATAACTTTGCGTCAAGAAGGATGTAATCTATCCTTGACGTGTGGTTAACTCGGTTAACCTGGGCTCCAGAGGAATCAGAGGCCGTCCTGCCATTGGCAGCCCTAAGACCAAATTCCATAGGTAATGAATTAATTTGGACCACCACTTGGGACCATCTCCTTATGGGGGGCAGGGCAAGGGCTGGTATCCCGCACCTAGAATCTTCCTCATCTGTACCCAGAGGGTCCTCCGTCCCGAGAGGCTCGAATGTGCAGTTCAAGTCCCACGCGAACAGGACATAAGATTTGACCTGACTCTGTCTAAGTATATGTTCCAACCCTAATAAGATGGGTGATTGAGACCCTCCCTTGGTACCCCTGGCATAGATGTTAATAATATCCAAGGTCAGTCCCCTCCGCGGACCTGATATCGAGATTTTAAGTAGGTCACTGGAGTTTGACTCATGCTGGGTAACTTGACAATTGAGTGGTATAGAAACCCAAATGAGGAGGCCACCTGAAGGACGACCCTTCCCAGCAGTGGGGTGCACAGCTGGGACAAAAAAAGTTGAGTAGCCTACCTTGTGGCAGGGTTCCCTTGTCCAAGTTTCTTGAAAAATACATATTTGATACGTTCCCACTAGGGTGTTCCAATCAGGTTGGTCCAGCTTCCTACTAATGCCCGCAACGTTCCAGCTGAGAATCCTCAAATCGGGATCCGCCACAGCTAGCTCTATGCGGGACTTGGGGCTGGATACCCCCACCCTCTCCCGTACTGTTGCTAGTGAGCTATCACATCAGTGGAAGAGGTGTGGCGCCGTGGCCAGGGTGACTGACGCTGGAATCTGGGGACCACGGTTCGATCCCCGGCTCCGGCGGCAGGTTAGCCCAGCACCATGTGACTCTGGGCAATAGCTCGCTTAATCTTCCCGACGGCCCCCAGCGCCTAGAGACCCGTACGGGTGATTGTGCGCTTTACAAAAAAATGTGGACTTTACAAATGTGGACATCCTTGACTATTTAGGGGATCGTTTCCCAGCGTCACCTCCATATTCAGTACTGGCTCTACATTGAGGTCCAGTGAGGTGCCACAGTTGTCAAAACACTGCTGTACTTCCCTGGTAGATAAATGAGCGCTATCTGTCAGCCTAACTATCGAATGGATTTACACTGGATAACTGAAAGCAGGATCTGTGAACCAAAATCTAAATTCCTGCCAAATTTGGTGTAATTCCGTCCAGTGGTTCATGCTGTGGTCGTGTTCAAAGCTTCTACAGGCATTAACATGGGAAACGCACTTTTTTGACCCCCTCTTTTTTCACCCTCTGTTTGACAGGTCACCTTGAAACTGTCCATGCACAACGAGACTTACGATTACTCTTTTTTTGGAAACTTTTGTGAAGATTCGTCAAACGGTGCCAAAGCTATTCGAAACATATTGCCTGCATTACTGCAGCTGCAGGGAGCCAATCCAAGCATTGTCAGAAATATGAAGACAGAGTTGCCTTTAGAAATTCCATGAGGATCTCTGTTAACTAGGGGCTGCTGATTAGCCTTCTTTCGCACTACCACTAGATCAGGGGTCTCCAACCTTTTCTGTAGTGAGAGCTAATTTTGCTCAAGGAAAGTCCTGCTGAGCTACTAGCATATTTTATCACTGTCAAATGCTGATGATATGTATTAACATTACACTATGACCACCCTAAGCACAATTATCAGTAGTAACCACCCAAAAATTCCTGGTGAAGTTATCAGCTGAATGCTAGGAAAACGTTTATCAATATTAAATGCTTGTAATCAAGTAAAATTCAAATCATCACATGTTGTGTGCCACAAAGGGTATTACCACAGCAGTAAGTCTCCCAACTCAAATTGAATCATCATTCAGCTAACAACTTTAAATGTGTTTTAGAATTGCAATATTTTGCCGTCATTAGCATATTAGTTTTTGAATATACACATATTTTTCTATTAAAATCCCATTCCATTTTGAGCAATAAAACTCAATTTTCCAGAAGAAAAACCTTTTCTGAAATAGCATATTTTTTTCCTTTAAAAATCAAATCAGTTTTCATTGTTTACCCCCATGAGTACCCCCATGTAAAAATGCCTCTCATGGACAAATTATGCTTCAATTACCCAGGTATTGGAATCATAGGCCATGCTTCCTCACCATAACACTAAGAATGCCTCTGTTATGCCAATAATGCCCACCATTAAACCAGGGCTATCACTGTGCCACAGCTGGATGCCCAACATACATCAGTTATGGCCATTGTTATGGGAGAAGCGGTTGCCACTCTGTCAGGAATGGCTAAAAGCAGGCCAGTCATGCTCTTAATATGTCAGTGATGGCAGCAAGTATGTAATTACTAGACTTGTATGCCCAAAATAGTCAAGGACGAAAATATTACAGCTATGCAGAATTATACCATGAATGGGCATAATTGCGTCAGAGATAAAACTCTTATGATGGAGACCAGCATTCATATTTGGCAGTCCTTGATGCTAGGAGTAGCTTTAAGGAATCAACATTGTTTATTTGGGAAGGACACAATGCCACACACCTACACAAAAATGAATGTGATGATTTTAATTTTCTCTGCCCTGGAGGCATACTCTCTTCTCCTCAGCTCTTTGGTTGATCATGCTCCCAACTAACACATTTTCACTTTAGTTCTTGCAATCACACACTTTGGTGGGTCAGCCCTGTTTACTGCTGCTACTATTCTTTGATGTCACACACAGTGCGACTGATGGAGCAGGGCGGTTACATGGCCATTCTCTTTCTTAGGTATTTTTAAAGTGGTTAAAGATGGTTCATGTGACAGACCCATAGGCCAATGCTGCAGCTTCCACATGCTTCAACTCCCTCTGCATACTCAGTAAGACCTTCAAATGGACCCAACCCCCTAATCCAGGAAGACCGTCACCCATGCACTCATCATCAGCAGGCTGGACTACGGGAACGCCCTCTTAGCCGGAATCAACAAATCTCTACTCCACAAACTTCAGACTGTCCAGAACGCCGCAGCCAGACTCATCCTCAGCATCCCATGATAAGACCACATTACCCAGCATATACGAGCACTCCACTGGATCCCCATAGAAAAAAGAGTGACCTTCAAGCTGCTCACACATACCTATAAAGCCCTCTACAACACCGGACCCCAATACCTTAACTAAAGAATCTCCTTCTACACCCCCAAAAGAAACCTCCACTCCGCTGACCAGGCCTTGGCCGAAATCCCCTGCATCCACAGCTCCAGGACAGGAGGCACACCTTTCTCCTACATCATGGCCAAGACCTGAAATGAGCTCCCCCTCAGCATCAGATGAAGCCCCACACTGAAAGCATTCAGGAAGAGCCTCAAGAACTGGCTTTTCGAATGACCTGAGCTGCCCAAAGCCCCCCCCCCACACACACACTCCCCCAGTGATAGGCCACCACAGTGTGTGTTTGAGTGTCATCAGCAGGCCCTGCCATTGGTTTGGCTGTCTGTAACTCTTAAGGGTAGTGAAATGAGCAGTGCTGCCTTCTTTAATATACACAGAATCTCTCAGATTGGCTTGGCTTGGCTTCACCTCTGAGAGCTACTTTGAGGGTGCTGGTGAGCTACCAGTATCTCCCGAGCAACTGGTTGGAGACGCCTGCACTAGATTGATGATAAGGGATAGGAGTGAGACTTCAGTTTTTGTTGTATGAGATGAGGGAATTTCTAGCCTGCTGTTATGTCTATCCATCATTTGTGCCTCAGTTGGTCTGATGACAGCCAGATGCAGAAACCCCTCATTCTGACATTGTGACATTGTGGATGCTCCAGTTTAGAGACACCCCAGCGCTACCTGCTTTGAGAGGCATCAAAACTACAGAAAGGCTGAATCTGGAGAGCGGCTGAGGGTACAAGAAAAAAGAACTACCCAAACTGGTTCTGTACTGAAAGACAACGGATCCAGACCCTACGTTTAGAAATGGTGCATAAAAGTGGGACTAAACCACCTCTCTTTGTTCCAGTTCCTTTATAACGAGGAATGGGATTGCTCCACAGAGTGCTTGAAGGACTGCTGTGCAACTTGGCCTGGTGACTGACTGGCAGATAGTCTCCCAGAATTGAAAGGACATCACCTGAAGTCTGCATTTTAAGCAGAAGTAGCTGAGGATCTGCCTAAAGTGCCTAGAAGCATGCCTTAAAACAGAGGAAATTAGTCTCAACTGGGACTAAGGGACATCAAGAGAGATCTTACTAAGAGGGTGCTAAGTGCACCTAATGCTGCAGAGATTTTCTCTGGTCTCTCACCACTGGTTCGGGTAGCAATTGTCATCAGTTCATTTGCGTCAGCCAATGCCATCGGCCAGGTGGGGCTGCATCTGCCATGATTATCACATTGGACCTATTAGGTCTGCAACTGCCATTGGCTCAGTCAGGGCTGCATCTGCAGTAATTCTCTCATTGGCTTTTCCAGGGCTGCAACTGTGATTGGCCCATGAAACTTTGGGAAGTTGTTGAGTACACTCCTGCGAAGGTTTCTGGCATAGGATTATTTTAAATATCGGCCCCCAGGGCCACAATAATCTTTCGAATACTGATGTACGCACAAGACGGAAAAACAAAAAATCGTGTATCCACAAGCACTCGAATAAATAAATAGAATTAAAACAGCATTCATCCGATCACCAGGAAACTTTGGAAAGTTGTTGAGTACACTCCCGCAAAGGTTTCTGGCATAAAAATGTTTTAAATATCGGCCCCCCAGGGCCCTCATATCTCTTTCGAATACTGATGTACGCACCAGACGGAAAAACAAAAAATCGTGTATAGAAAAGCACTCAAATAAATAAATAGAATTAAAACGACACTTTGAAATGTTTTCCGTATTAAAATGAATAAGTTTCAATAAAAATGACACAATGGAAATTTAATGTTATCATAACGAGTTTCCTTGAATTTCCTTTCTTCGGAGATCGCAGCAATGAGCGACGGGTAAGCTAGTAAACTATAAATCATTGCGGGAGGACCGATGCGAAATGTATGAGAGAATACCACACCTTGTGAGTTGTTTAAGAGGTGCTCCTTCTGAACAGACAGGCTTTGTTGGCTGTCTGAGACACAGGCATTCACCACGCAGGATTCATTTATAATTCCCTGCAATAATATGTATGTAGCAAGTAAGCCCCACCCACTTAACCGACCCCTGAAATGGTGGAAATATTTTCTTCTCTAGATTAACAAAACCATTAAACATGCGTCAGGAGATTTCCAAGTACTGGCTGAAAATATAACTTAAATGCACATGTCTGCATATATAACTTAAATGTGAGTAAAATGAAATACATCTCCATAATGTAGCTCTTAGGTAGTGCAGATGACTGATGCAACATGCAATAGAGCAATCCAGACCATCTGAGCTGGTCAAAAGCGCTCCTTCAGAACAGGGGAGCAGATCTATGGTGGTTTACAGAGCAGGTGCCAGTCACAGCATTTTGGCCTTACTTAAACGTTGACAGATGGAGCGCTACGTCACAAACGTGGCAGATGTCCGTTAACCCTGGGCGAAGTACTACACTACGCTTGCGTAGTTTGCAAAGTTTGCACTACTTCGCACTACGCAAATTGCACGTTGCACAGTGCAAACACACGTAGCGTAGCATAGCGGTCATTTTTTGCTTGATGGCGGTCCTCAACGTCAAGTTGGTGACCACAAGTGAGCAAAATAACATCTCGGGGAGACTTTCCTTGTCCGCGATCAGCTACATCAAGTTGCCTGTCGCGAGCATGGAAAGTAAACCTCCCAGCGAAATTCTCAACGTGGGGAGGTCAGGTTTCTCATTGGAGAGGTGTGGCGCCGCGGCCAGGGCGACTGACACTGGAATCTGGGGATCAGGGTTCGATCCCCGGCTCCGGCGGCAGATTAGCCCAGCACCATGTGACTCTGGGCAATAGCTCGCTTAATCTTCCTGACGGCCCCCAGCGCCTAGAGACCCTTACGGGTGACTGTGCGCTTTACAAATGTGGATTATTATTATTATTATTATTATTGCGAGTGGTCGCGTATGCTCGTGACCGCTCACGATGAGAAACTACCAGTCCGCGTTGAGAAAGCTGCCACTCGAGTAGAAATCTACTCGAGCAGCAGAAAATGACCGCCTGCACAGTGCAAGATGTGGTTTGCACTGATTGCACAGTTCGGACATGCATTCGGCACTGTGCAATCAGTACGAACAGCATTTTGCACAGTGCACTACGCAGTTCGCGTAGCTACGCGCAGCTCGTGTAGTGCGAAGTGCACTTCGTGATGCTACACGTAGCGCTACTACGCGAACTACGCCAGGGTTAGTTTCCGTGCCTATGTTATAACTGTTTTATATCCAGTGGGATTCGTAATACAGCAGATGGGATATCCATTATGTTTTGACAGAGAGTATCACCCACCAAACTCTGTATAAGGCCCACTGTTTGGTACTTCATCTTCGAAAACATGTAAGCTCCCTATGACTGGAATAATTGTTCTCTTCCGAAGAATGGGAAAATACATGGAGAGTCCCGGTCTGACAGGCTGAAAAACATAACAGAATTTGAGTAAAGGGAGCTGCATCTACAATAACACATTGAGGAAGGACTGGCGTAACTTGTGAGTGTTTGTTGCGGGGTCTTTAAAATGGCGCATTCTGAGCGTAAACTAAGTCCTATATTTGCTGTCTGATCCAGAGACACGTACCTTGTTATTTATGAGCAGCATTCAATTGGAAAGAATATTCTGCTCCTAAGGATGACAGCAACTATTAAAAACCTGGGTGTAAGGACATTGCAGTCAGGCAGAACAAGTGACTGACAGCACAGCTATCTAAAATGTGAATAAACAGTACTGTGTGTGGCATAAAACATTTCAGAAGGATTCATGAAGCACGTGAGGGCGCAAGGCACACCCTGGGGATATTTACAATAAAATGTCAGAGCGCGGTGTTACTCCAAAATTATTAACTCCGCGCTCTGGCATTTTTTTAACGCAGGGATGCGCCGTATTTATAAAAATACGGCGCACCCCTGTGCTCCCCCTGGCGCTGGTGCTAAAAAAGTTGCCTAGCTCCAGTGCAGGCACCCTTGCACCATGCTGCAAGGGTGCCTGCGCTACAGGGGCGATTGTTTATGTACGGGAAGGGACACCTTCCCACACATAAACAGTCTTTATAGGTGGTTTGCTGTTTCTATGTCTGCTGCATTCCAAAGAGAAAATACGAGCAGAATTAATCATTTCTGGTTGTATCGCCATCCTAAAACCAGATTCTATCTGGCCTTAGTTTTTGAAATTCTACCATCCTTTTAAATATAGGGCAGCGTCAAAAAGCAATGGGTGTTGCAGCGGAACGACTGCCACACCCATTGCATGCCCCTTTTACTCAAAAAGGTTAAGCCACGTTAAGTGGCTTAACGCTGCCTTGTAAATAAAGGGAGAGGGATATTGCCACCAGACCATTACTAAAAGGTGAGGTTTAGTGCCAACATTCCCTTGTAAATATAATTCTACATCCCACATTTATAATGGGAAAAATTATAAAGCAAAGCCAAAAACGTAGGTGTTGATGACTTGTTCTTCCTGACAAGAGACAACTTGAGCCCACGCTGATATTATAGAGTCCTGTGAGGGGTGCCCCGTGTTGTATTTATATCTGTGCCCCCAGTCTGCACATATCCCTGCGCATCCTGTGCTCCTCTGATGCACACCTCCTTGTGCTCACCAAATGCACAACAATCGGTTCTCCCCCGAACACAGCGTTCATTGATCTGGCGAGGAACATCAGCAATGCTCCTTTGAGGCACATCATCGCTCCCCGGAGGTGCATCCGCCAGTACTCTTCTGAGGTGCGTCATTGCCCGTGCTCTCCTCGTCACGCTGTGCTTCTCACGTGAGCATCATCCTGTTCCTCCTCCTATGCATTACCTTGCCCCCCCCCCCCCCCCACCCCACACGCAATACCGTGCCTTCAAGAATAGTGTGTGCGTTCTGGCATGTGGGCGTTGGAGTGAGCACATACTTCAGGCTTAATACTGCTTTGTGTATGGATCTGTGTGTAAAAGTCTTGTGCCTCTTTGTGCACGCACTGCACAAAAACTAAAGCTTGTTAGTTTTACTTTGGGTGTGGATGGCTTATTACTAATGTAGTTACCTTGCAACTTGGGAGCCAAGCATGACATCTCCTTCCTTCATTACTTGTTGGCTGTATGGCCTACAAGGAGAAAAACAAAAACAGTCACTCTTCCGGTCTGTTCACGTGCACAGCCCAGGTGAATTTGCTTCGTGCGCGTTATATACGTTTAGGATTGGCCGTCATGCATTTTTACTCAATATTTATATCGGGCGTTTAATAATAACATGGCCTTAAATGCATTTCTCTCAAGCACTGTTTTATTTCGTATTATATCAATGCGGGGAGTAGGATGCGCAGTTCTCAGTAAAGGGTGCACTGAAACCCTGGGTTCAGAGTAGCGCCAAACGTCACGCGGAAGAGAAAGGTGGGAAATCCTGTTCGGTGTGGAGGGGGAGGACTGGATTAACGGAAACCTAGGAATACCATACGTTTCTTCTAAAGTGGGTGTCCCGACAAGGCAAGGGGGAGGTATTTAAGGTAAGAGCGCTCCATTAGACACATGCTCTTCACTCCATGTGCAGGAGGGGTGGGCCTTAGGCCTCAAAGTCCTTGAAAGCCCCCCCCCCTCTCCTTTCCTCTTGGAAGTTGTTTCATTGTTCACGAACAAACACAAGCCAGGGAACCACCCAACAACAGACACCCAAACTGGGACACCCGATATCTGACTGAAATAACAGCCGCCATCCACCCTGTGCACAGTGCTTAATTTGAGGCAGTGGATGCAGGTGGGGCCCACCGGCACCCAGTTTTGAGGACTAGCACTTATTTTTCCTCATCAGAATTTGATCCAGAGCACGAGAGAGAACAGCAAACAAAAAGGAGGAAAGAAGGAGGAAGACAAAGATAGAGAACAGCGAAAAGGGGTGAAAGCAGAAGCACATATGGAAAATAACCTGCGCGAGTGAGATTTGAAAGGTAGTGATTGTGGATGGAATAAAGAGGAATGAAGTGGGTTAAAGACCATGCCGCCTTGATATTTGGCACCCCGACTTGAGCAAAACCATGGGCCCTGGAACTTATTATTTTTCAAATTAAGTACTGCCACTTCACCTCAGACACTCATTCCTTGAGGCCTTCACACAATAGAGACGTTGCTTTTCACAGGGCTACCATATTCACCACATGATCCTCCCACCCCACATCAGGATCTGGGACAAAGTCATGATAGCAAACTAGGGGCCAGATTCAGGGCAATCCTGATTTGGGGTTCCGAGCTGAGGGAAAACTTTGCATCATTGATTTTTTTCCAAGCAGGTTTCGCACAGCTAAAACCTGGAAACATCTGAAATGGGGAAGGGGATTAGTAGAAAGGAGGGAATCTTGCAAGCTTGCTGCCGATGATCCTTGCATTTGCCGCCCCTGCTGCAAACTCATGTGAGTGCGAGGGGGGAGGGGGATTGTAGCCACCCTCAAAACTCTTGCCCGCCGGGGCAGACCGCCCCCTCCACCCCCCTTGCTACATCACTGTTTGAGGACTAAGGGGGCTGCTGCGGGAAGACCTCGGGTCAGGAGAATACCTGTGGCTATATGAGAGGTCAGATGAAGGACCCTGTAGCTAAGATACCGCCAAGTACAAGGACACGAGGAGGCATTTCAGCCAGATGCAGTGGCGAGTTGTAACAAACTCCCCTGGAAATTGACATTATAATGTTGGGGCTAGGAGGCTCCACAAGGGTCTTCCTAAGGGCTGGAGCATACCGCCAGGAGCAAAACAAAGCAAACTATGTTTAAAAGGCCCACAGGACCAGAAATATCATTAGTACAAGTGGCCACTCATGCAGCCTTTCCCAATTTCCTTGAAGACTGGGGGCCCTAGGCTATGAAAATCATTACCATGACCCTAGTTAGCACAACTATACAAAGTCCATGGCATATTCCTATTAGGGGTGAGAGGAACCACTGAAGCATCTACCCTGCCTGGTATTCCCCAGGCAGACCTGCCAGTGTGCCTTTGTGCGGGGTGGGCAAGCATCACTCCCCACTCCAGGAACCAGGGAGAGCAGGGCAATTGTGAGAAGAGGAAGAAGGCCACCAGGAGGAGAGTATGGGGCAGGCAGGCAGCTGGTCTAGAGATCTGGGTGGCTAAGCAGCTGCTATGTGGGCTCACACGATTAGGTATGAGTGCCCATGGTGGAGCAGGAATACCTGTCTGGATCAGCATTCCCCAAATGGTGCATCAAAAAGTGTGAAAACAAAAGAAAAAAGCACACAAGAAAACAAAAATCCATTGGCCTGCAGCTGCATCTTCAACTCAAGCCCATGGTGGGAAGGGGTACCCCACAAGCCCTGACTGGGACATACAAAAATTTGTGCATCTGATGTTTGGTACTCGCTGAGGGACTTTAAACGCTTTGGGGGAGTTGCCAAGACCTATTCAAGTCCCCTAAAGGAGTCCCAGTGTAAGGAGAAAGTGGCACCCTTGATCTCCTGGGGGACTAAACTAGCGACCAAGGGAGGAGGTTTAAGCTGAAACCAAGTACTTCCAGGGTTAGGCTTACATATAGCCTTCATGAATGGGGGTTCTAGCCAGTTCCTGGACCATTAGACGTTGCTAAGCAACCCGGTTCAACAACATAGATTTGCTTTTCAACAAAATGTTCACTGATGTACTATGTGCTATTGAAAGCGTGTTCAAGCCAAAGACAGGAAGCATTCATAATTGTGGTAACATCTTGCAAAGTTAATTTGTTGATTGTATAGTGAATGCCCTGTAACAAAGCCGGTAGTCCTAACTTTTTGTAGCTGCATACCACATGATGCTCTTGGCTTCAGGGGCAGATCCCCTGCTATGATGGAGGAGTGTTGCCCCACGGCTTTTAGGCAGTGGGAAGCAGAAACATAAAATGATAATAACTTTGCGTTATTATTATTTTAGGCTGCTTCCTTCTGCTTTGCGGGCGGGTGAGTGGGTGGGTCTGCTCTGCTCTTGGAGCAGGACTCGGAAGGAGTGGATTGCCCACTCCTAAGTGCGCAATAACTGTGTGGTCGGCCCGCTCGGGCCACACAAACCAGTCATGCGCACTTTCTCCTTCTCAATGCAGGCTCCATTACAGCCTGCATGGAGAACATGACCACCCCTACAGCCCCTAGCTGACTGCCATGTCACGGCACCCAGACCAATCACAATGCTGCATTGCAGCGTTGTGATTAGCTTAGGGGAGGGAGCGTGGCTGCCTGCTCCCCGTCAAAGACGGAGGCAGAAGAGCAGGAGCAGAGAAGACGTGGGACCTGGCCTCAGGTAAGTCTTTTTTTTAAATTCCCATACCTAACACCCCCACCCCTAACCCCCGCCCCACCACCCGCAAGCCTTGCCGGCAGCCACTGCTAGGCATGTATGGAAGAGAGTGTTGTGGCTTTAAGAGTTAGAGTCTGCTAGTGTGCAAACAGTTAAAGTTCCCAATGCTACAGAGTCTAGTGTACATTTACAGGGTTAGTGGACGTCTATGACCTTTCTTTAGTACACACTTCCTGTAGTTAACCATGCCCTTCACGGGTTGGTCCGATTCGTTTTCCCAGCTGTGATTGTCTATATATTTCTAATTTTCTGACAATGATTTAATTTTGCATGTACTAAAGTAGTTTTCCTTTTTTATAGAAAAAGCACAGGAAAGACATTGATTTAATGGGTGCTTTTGTTGCTTTCCTAAGTTCTGAGTTCCCAGCCCACAGCACTTCCCTGAGTAAGCATTAGACTCCACTATTCTGAACATCAAGTGCTAAAAGGGGTACTTGGTCCCAGTTTGGCAGGTTGCAGGACAAGGGCTCCTGGGCACCAGACGCAAAAGTCGCCCACTGCCTCCATTGGCTTCAGTAACTTATGAACGGCCTCGGATCCTCCGACCTGCCTTTCTCAAAAACTCTTTCTCAGAACCCCTTAACAATGACTAAATCATTGCTGAGAAAATAAGTGTTCCGGACTCTTTCATTTGCCAGTTTTATCTACTGCCAACCCTTTTGTTCTCAGGAAAGACCATGTGCAAAGCCATCACCCATCAGCTTCAACATCAGAAAATGATTAACACTTATTTCATAACTGCTAAGTGGGCTTTAGCCAACTTAATTGCTTTGTGACTTGGGGGAGAAAGTAAAGTGACATTCATCCTCCCTTAATTCTCGGGCCCTTTATACACAACTGCTGTAGATACAATAAAATGTGCAGGACGACAAGGAGAAGTAGTGAACTGAGTCCAATCATACTTGCATGGTAGCTGGATATTTACCCTACTCAAAGAGCACCACTTTACCTCCGATGTGCCATCCCTTCAAATTTCGATTTACCTTTCTTACAAAGTGCCCCTAAAAACAGACATAACTAATCCAAGTACTTGAGAGTTCACATTCGCATCTGCAGCAAATAGTTAACTCTGCTAAAAAAAAAATAAGGAAAATAAACTGTATGAGATTTGGGGAAGCTTGGTTGACATTGAACCAATGCATGTCAGCATGCCTTTTTTACACAGTGAAGGACTTTGCTGTGTTACGTGGATTTTACATCATTCTAGGGCCTTTTCCAAATAGTCCTTCACTTAACTGAGGTGGTGCCTTAAGTAAAGTAACTAATTTTTAAACACACTTGGAGGATGTGACGAACTACAGAGGTCCTAATTTCCTCAATAGACTGTCAAGCAGAGCCAAAAACCATGAACTTTGCATTCATTTATTGCAACCTATTCCAGTACACACACCATCAGTTACTGTAGCTGAAAAGTGCACACACTTGACAACAGTTATGCACTTTAAAATGACATAGCACGGAATTACACGGTTCCACTCCCCAAAAGGCAGCAGAGAAGGAACATGTGGTGGACACACCGTGAAAGTAAAGATGCGGTAGAATCTGTATTTGCTAGCATACCTGATTTTAAATGGGTATGGTACTTTTTTCAGGACTGCCACCAGGTAGCTCACATTCCACAACAACGCAAGTTGCGATACTCATGGGGCCTTTAGGTTGTACTCCTTATTAGTCATATGGCAGGCTTGTCCCACTTCCTTTGAACCTTTACAACTGATCTGCTATTTGACATTTGAATATGACTACTGCTATAGGATAATCAATACCTTGTCACAGTGGGTCGCAAGCAGGGGTGGGAGTTCAGTCTGCGAGTTTTGGGGGCGGCGGCCTTTCCCCAAGCCCCCCTGAACTTACCTGCAGCCGTCTCAGGGCGGCAACAACAGGAATCGCCAGCACCCCCCACGTTCCCACATGCCGCCGCAGGCGGCAAACTCTGGGCCGCAGGTGGCAAAAGGTCTTGCTACGCCACTGCCTTGTCATGCGCACCATGTACCTCACCCTTCCGGGTTGTATCGCAGTAGCATTATACTGTATACCTTTTTCTCAAATACAATAAAAATATTTGAACAATTTGAACACAAAAAAAAGAACACAAGGAATTAAAGAGTTATGTGAAGAAACTGAATACAATGCAGATGAAGGGAAGGTAGGTAGGTAAGGGTAGGGAAAGGGAAGAGGGGGAAAGGGAACCTGGAATTTGTATCGCTAGGTGGCTACTCAGGCTCATCAAAGGAATCTTCACATGATAAAAGATAACTTTATTACAACTGAGTAATCAGCTGTTACTTATTATAAGGTAAATGCACATTGCCTTTGAAAAGCTCATTACTTTTATATAGATGTAACAAAAATACTTTACACCCTGATTCAGTCTGGTTATTTGTTGAAATCTGCTAGTTATGCAGCAGACAGAGGAGTACATGACAAATGTGTTTGATCCATAATTGCATAAGTCAAGTGGTCATGATTATTCAGTTGTGTACATTAGTAACAGGTATTTGTGTTTGGAATAGGATATCCTAGGAGGTGATTGTTGTGCAATCAGGGCCGGACTGGGAACACAAACCGACCCTGGCAATTAACCCCTTTGTTGCGCCCGTCGGCCAACGGCTGTCGCTGCGCATGTCCGTTGGCTGATGCGGCCCCGCCCACTTAATCAAACCGCCGCACCATGGTGGAATTGCCGCCGTGGTTAAGCGGTTAAGTCTGCCCGGCCGTGGGGGGTGGGGTGGGGCTGGTGGGAAACACCGCTGCTGCTTTTGGTACAGGGGGCCTATATAGCAGCACTGCTGCAAAACCAGCCCCCACCGGTCCAAAACCGGCCCCCACCCTTCCGGGAAAACACCCGGTGCCCGCTACAGCCAGTTTGACCCTGTGTGCAATGTGTTAACCATTCTGAATTACGTACCAAACAATAGAGGATACACGCAATAATAGTGGAAATCATTCCCCATTTCAATATTCACTAACTGCACATGTGAACTATCCATTCTCCTGATTTGCCCCCGTTTCGCCTTGGTGAAAATCAAAAAGGCAAAAACACCTGAATACTTAATTTATGCACTAGCTGTAATAGAGAGTCAGGCACGTAGTATTTGCTCATGCATAGATGCAAAGGTTATGACAGTGGAATGTTTGAGTTATCGCCCCTCTTATATTAGTAGATTCATGGTTTTGACACGTCTAAGGTTAAGTTGATAGTAAAAAAGACTTTGGGCTGTGCTCAGTAGAGCGTATACCCCCAACTACAGTGTTGTGTCTTTGTCTCACACCAACCTGACACTACAAAATGGCAATGGAGGCGAGTATCTTTTCATGTGCGTGTTGTTTATTTTGCAGGTTTATATAGCACAAACTCGAACTGAAGGTATCAGAACCCTTTACATGAGCACCAGTTGCATTGCAAATAGACACATGCCTGAGGAGTGTGTGTGAAACTGAACACCAGAATGTGGGTGTTGCTAGCCAGGATGGGGCAGCAAGCAATTGAAGAGTGGGCCAAGAAAACAGCGGTGGCCCAGGTGTGATGTCTCGTTCAAGAGCTGTTTTCACCCAAGGCCTATGGTGACTGATGAGAAACAGTAGACATGGGGCTGGGTGGGGGCGACCACGTGGGTGAGGAGTCAGTCGCCTGAATGCTGAGATTGGCTGACCCGGATTGGCTCCAAGGGGTGGAGGCGTGGTATGGGTGTATGCTCACAAGAGGTCGCACCATCATAAAGGCCCCTTCAAGAGCAGTGTTTCCCAAACTGTGGGTTGCGACCCTTGGTAGGCTATGAAAATACAAGTTATAAATAAAGATGTTTTTACATCCTGTCACATTTGCTGCACTTCAAATGTCAGGCTATGTCTTCTGACAAATTGCTGCTTATGTGTTTTTTAACATGGGGATCGATGTTTACAAACTTTTCTCACTTTGCAGTCAAAGAGAGCAAAGTAAAGTGGATTATGTGATAGTCTTGCTGGGGTACAAAGTGTGTGAAAGGAAAGGCTGTAGAATGTAATTTTGTTGTAATACACAACATGTAAATACCACTGGCGTAACAAAACTTGACGGTGCCCCCCTGCAAGGTACATGGAGGGGCCCACCCCGAACTCAATCAAGAGCTCTCAGGCCAGAGTACTGTGCTGAGGGGAGCCCCTAGAGCTTGGGGTCCCCCGCACCGCAAAGGTTGCGGGGCCCTGCGTTATGCCACTGGTAAGTCCTGTAAATGAATTGTACACATTCAGCGGTTTGGAAAGCATAAATGAAGCACATTATTGTGAAATTCTGAAGTGTGATCAAAACAAAACAACACTTTTACTTGGTGATGTGCAAATGATAAATATTAATTGAAACCCTATTTCTACACATTATTATTTGTGTGCAATATAGTTTTATCTGTATAATAGTATGTCTGTTCAAATTAAGTGGCCATTTCAATAGAAAATGTTCTGCCTGTAAATGATAATGTGCTACCACAGGATGCTTTAGTTACAGTAAAAATGTGCTCACCTCATGTCCAGTAAAGGTAGGTAGAGATTTGTCAGGCTAAAAAGTTAGTCGTGGTTCTGAAAGGTTTGGGAAGCACAGCTCTAGAGGGCTTACCATCATAGAGAGCTGAAACAGAAAAACAGTGAATCCTGGCACGGGGGAACATTTTGAAAACAGATAGTGCCATATGGAGGGAATAACACGGAAAAAAAGAAGTAAAAACTGGAAAATGTCAATGTAATGTTGCTGCCAGAGTCCCAGTTCAAAGCAATGGAGTGATAACAAAGAAAAGCTGGGTAGAGACTGAAAACCCAGGCATGAACTAAAGCAAAGGCTTCACAGACCCCAGAACGGAGAGAGTGATGGCTCTAGCACGACTTCAGTCCCTACTATAGAGCTATTCACTGTTGCAGGCCTGCTCCCCCTGTAAAGGCTCCCACGTAGGAACTATGTGCGGAGGGGCTAGGTTAGAAATTTGGTTTGCAGCCAAGGGCGAAGAGGACAAATGCCCTTTACTGCTATAGTTGGCAGGAGAAAGAATTTGTAAACTCTCATGTAACCTGCCAGAAGATGGGCTCCCACACACTATTTAATTATTTATTTTATTTTGAAGGTTTTATATAGCGCGAACAAGATCCTTGAAGATATCAGAGCGCTTTATAATCAGCGAGGCTAGTTATACATAACAAAGAAAGAGGGAAAAATCACGGGTAGCATAACAAATCAAAAGGAAATTCTATGCAGGAAAGATCACGCATGACATGATCAGTTCATGTACAGGGAGAAAAGCGTAGAGTACAACGACAGGAGCATCATAGTTATTAAAAAAGTCCCGGGCTGAGAAAGGGATTGGGATGTACAGTTGGATCTTTAACGCGGAGAGACAGAATAGCAAGGGAACAATTGAATCTCAGACAAACTTAGCTTATAATCAGGTGAATTTTGCCATGAGAATTGCTTTAACTTCCTTTTTGAAAGAGATGGTAGAAGTATTCAGTCTGATTTCTGGTGGAAGAGTATTCCATATCCTTGGCGCCATGCCCGAAAAGGATCGTTTATATGTTTTTTTCTTTTTTTTTTTATCTTTGAGGTTTCAGTAGTAGGTTATCTGCACTCCTTGAGGACCTTGACCCACTAGAGATTGTTAGTTTCTGTGCGAGGTAGCTGGGTGCGTTGCAGTGTAAGGCCTTATGCGTCATGCAGGCTATTTTGAGATGGATCCTTGCTTCCAACGGGAGCCAGTTTAAGGATTTTAAGTCTGGGGAGATGTGGGAGCTTCTTTTCGAGCCAGTGATGAGTCTTGCAGCGGCGTTTAAAGAGGCTCGCAGGGGAGCTGTCAAACAATTGTCAAAGCCCTGAATGGTCATTTTGAACCCCTGGCTGCCATGGCTAATCCAGAGTATGAGAGGTTCCTCCTGAGGTAGGCATGTCAGGCCCAGAACAATCCGTAGATGCTTTCTACGCTAGACTGAAAGAGATGACCAGTACAAGCACTTTGCTTGACAAAATGGAGGAACTTTGTGTAGTTCATTCAGGACTGTGCATCAGAGAGGCTAAGAGAACAGATCCAGGAAACAAGGAAGTCTATACAGGACATTCTGACATTAAGGAGGTCCAAAACTTGGTGAAGTTCCGAGCCTCACACATGGAAGCTGCCCTTCTTTTTATCAAGGTAGCAGCAGTCAATCAGACCCACAGCTCAAAGAACAAGGAAGAAAGAAGCCTGTAACAGTGGACATTCCAGAGAGGAGCATTTCCCCAGCTGGGTGAGTGCCCAGCAAATGAGAAGAAATGCTCAGGCTGCATAAAACGAAGGGCCTGATTTAGAGTTTGGCAGATGGGATACTCTGTCACAAAGGTCATGGATACCCCAGCCCACCATATTACGAGTGCAATATAGTCAGTAGCATTTATAATACAGAGGACGAGATATCCGTCATATTTGTGATGGAGTGCCCCATCCTCCAAACTCTAAATCAGGCCCTGAATCATTTTGTGAAAGTGTGCAGGTCCGAGGGCACAATGAGGACTGCTGGCATTAAGGTGGGGAACAAATCATATCCTGACCCACGGGGGCAGGTTGAGGATGACATGGGCAATGATGAAGGGTAGAAATTAATACATGTGGTGCCTGCCATAGACCAGTCCATTACTCAGGCACAGCCCTCGACAAAATGCCAAAAGCTTATAGGGATAACACCCATAAATGCCATTATTGACACTGGTGCCTTGATTAACTTTATGGCTCAGGACAAGTTCAACTTGTTGACACCCTGTCCAGAACTTACAAAGACTACGGTAAGGGTGTTTGCCTATGGACTTTCAACCCCCCCTCAGCTAGCTGGCTTGTTCATAACAGACATTAGTCATGAGCAAGAGACTGTGCACCCAAAAATATTTGTTACACATGGAAGAGCTTGAATGCTGTCGAGCTGACAAGTGGCAGAAGGCCTGAAACTTATTGAGTTTGCTTTCTGCATTCACATGGCCAAGGAGATTGGGTGTCTCTGTGAAAAGACTGTACAACTTTACATCAACAAAGTGGCACACCCAAAAGTCTCCTGGTCGGCAGTGGCTGCCCCATTTCCTGTTGCTGACGTTCGCTGCACTCGTTCTCTCGCCCCCGCCCCTGCTGTTGCGGTCTGACGTCTAATGGCATACGCCAGGCCACCGAGGCTGATGGCGGTGCCAATGGAGCCAATGGGTAGCCGGAGCTCGCATTTTCAATCCTGAGCTTTTATGGATATCAGATCTTACAGTATCCAAAGGGAATAGAAAACTTTTATTGATGCTGGGTAACGAACCTGGGACCAGCACAGCCTCTCTCCTGAATGTTACAACTCTGCAATGTTAAGATCTAATATCGTCTACTACTGTCTGCTGGACTGTGAAAAGGCTGGAGGCAGGTGGGTCTGCTTTATAAAGAGCTGCAGGAGTGTCTCACCTTCTCCAAGCCTACGCTAGAGCATATGCTAAGCCTAATTCATGCGGACCCCAGTCATGTGACAGCAGCATCCTAAACCCACCACTACGGTACCCACAAAGCAGTGAAACAACGCCTCACGAAGTTGAGTAGCTGTATGGCAAGAGAAACAATTGGAAAATCTCGCAGGCTCTGCTGTTTTTTCTTTCAAACCTGAGCAGATGGCTGAAGGAAGGAGAACAGCTGGAGTTGTTTAACCACTGATGTTAAGTAATGAGGAAGAGGAGGCAGAAGAAATTCAGAACTCCCTATCAACTCCTAGGGTCTCCTAGAGCTTAACTGATTCATCACCCCAGCTAGCGCTAATATCACCAATTGGGAATGAGGAACTCGCTAAAGGAGAAGAGATGGAGCCTTCAGCAAAACATAAAACATTCCCGTTATTTAAAAAAAATCCCCTTAAGAATGCTCAGACTGATGTCATTGCAAAACAAGCAGCATGGGAAACAACAGGGGTTTTCACAAGGGTGCATTTGCCTCTGAGTCCTGTAATATCTTGGGATTTGGTTTTGCAAGACGTAATAGCTAGAAGCGGGTCTCGAAAAGAAGCAGAGGGGCCAAGTTCCATGATTAGGTCAAATCTGCAGACTCCAGAAGTACCGGCAAATAGGAATATTTCATCACAGGTCCCATGTCATCTAGAGGAGACTGAAATGGAGACAAAGGGTCGGTCACAAGAATTCTCCATCAAAACTTCCAGTGCTACCCAGGAACCACTACCGGAGCCCTAGAAAATAGTACTAGACATCATTCTAACTGAGATACGAGGACTAAAGGTTCAACAAGCTCTAGATATCGAAATGATAAATCAAAGGCTGTCCAAGATTGAAAATAATTTGATGACACTACCTAAGCGGATACAAGAAACTGAGCAAAGAATATCAGATATTGAAGATAAACTAGTACAAGTTCAAAATCATATTTTGCCGGAGCTAAACAAGATCTCGAACCTAGAGATGAAACTTCTGACTATGGAAAAACACTCAAGACGCTCGAATTTAAGATTAACGGGATTTCCAGAAGGAAGTGAGCCACAGGTCAAAACTCAGTATGTCCCACATCTCCTAAATATGCTAATAAAGAAATACATTTTACCTTCTGCTCCAGAGGATTTGACGATAATGCAGGTGCACAGAGTACCCTTTCAGCGAACTCAAGATGCCAAATATCTGCAAACTATTTTGTTGAACTTTTCCGACTTTTGGATTAACGATCAAATACTCTCGAGAGCTATTCAGCAGGAATCTTTTACTGTTTTTGATAATGTGACTGTGAAGGTTTTTTCTGATTTATCGGTGGCTTCAGCACGGCGCCGGAAGGGCTTCCAAGAGTTGGTACATGAGTTCAGGCTGTTGGGCGCCCAGGCTTCAGTAGTACAATCTATTAAACTAAACATTTAATGAAAAGGCCAATTCAAGTTGTTCGTATCTCTGACAGAAGCGCAATCTTTCATAAAATTGACCAAAAGCTGAAAATATGCCTAACATAAAAAGTAAGATCAATGGAGTTGGAAGAAGCTAGGTTGGGTGGGCATTGGATGCGATTCTATGCATCCTTAGAGGGGGGTTGTCACGAGGTGGAATGGAAGGGAGGTTTCCGCAGCATGGGAAGGGAGGGCGGAGGAGGGTGGTGAAGGGATGGGGATGCAGAGAAAAACGAGTAGGACACACTGGCTGCTCATTTTATTTTTTCAGGTGTTTAGTTATAGTGATAGAGTTAATATAGAGGCAAAGGGAAGATTGGAGCCAAAGCTCATTCTAGTTGGTAAATGATGTATAGTCTCAATATAATCACATGCAACGTCAATGGATTGCTGAATTATAGAAAAGCAGGACCTATGTTAAATTGACTGTCAGCATATTCTCCTCAGATTTTATTTATTCAGGAAACTGATTTTAAGTCAAACACTCCCAAAGTGCCTTTATCCAAAAAATATACCCGAGCTTATTTCACATCAGCGAATACAGTTGTTCGTAGGGTCGGTATAATACTAGTATGCAGAAGTGTGAAGTACACCAGATTAGCCGGGATTGCCAAGGCCGATGGATATAGTTAAAGATCAAGGTAGAAGCGACAGTGGTAATTCTCTAAAACTATTATGGTCCCTGATTTGACGATGATGGAACAATGCGATGAACAAGATTTTGTTCAAACTTGCAAAGTTAATCTTCCATAATAAAAGTAATCGAATTAATAAGCATGTGGTGAAATTACTAATCAACTTAGTAAACAAATTATTCATCAGAACACACAGGGTTAACTAATGTGCTTTATTTTGCAATCGCAAAGAAAAAAAAATAATACACTAACCATGTCTATTGTCTTTGTCAGTATTAAATGCGGCTGTTTAACTAATGGCATGTGCTTATTTTGTGTGCATATGTTATGTCTTTTCTGTGATAAAATGTTCGCGGAGATTTGTTCAGTTTAAAAGAAGAATGGTAAATATAATGCTGCTTTTGTGTGCTTTGCTAGGTAACATAATTAACTGGATTAATTAGTAAAGGGGGTGGGTAACAGAATGGGTCTCAATTCTTTAATTAATTGATGTCTTGTGTTTGTTTAATAATAGTTTCCGAGAGTGAGGCCTAAAGATCGTTCAGAAAATGGCTGACAGAGTGGCAGATACGAAAAGCTTGTCCAGAGTGGAGCCTTGTACATGCGCAGTTGTGAAGACTTTTACCATGCTGCCCTTAATGTTTGAAAAGCAGTTCTTTTGTTGTGCTGAACGTGCACTCGGAGGAAAGGCCCAAGGACAGGAATCCGAAGTGTCTGCCAAGGCTAGGAAGTTAGATTGTAACTCGAGAAGAAGGTATCATTTTTGAGGAAGCCGAATGACATGGAAATGAGAGACAATAGGGCTTAAGAAAAGCCTGGACTTGATCAAGAAAACGGTAGTGACCTAATATATTTATCGTGGACTGACACGGCATAGCCAATGAGAGGCTTGGATTTCTATGAAAATATGTAATTTGTAGAAAGTTTAGTTAGAAAGAAAGGTATAAAACCTGACATCGTGAGTAGAGAAAAATCCTTCTCGCTTTCCGATTCCTGGATGACGTGACGTGCTGTTGGACTCTTTGGCGCACGTAAGGACAGCAGACTTTAAATGCTTTTTCCTTTCTAGGTGAAGTGAGTTTTAGACAGGGAAATAGATTTAGGGAATGGAAACTGTTATTTGCTTTTAATTTGTGCTTTCTGATTTTGCTTTAAAAATGTCAGTCTAATAAGTCATTTCCATAATAAATGCTGCTTTCTTATTTGCTAATAAAATAAAGATTCTTTATGAAAATGCTCTTTCTTGAATAATAAAGTTAATAAAAATTAGATTTGAAAAGACAAGCTGGTCTTGTTTATTCATGGTCTAGTTACCATCAGTTGATCCATTTGCCTTAGTGGCTTAATTAAAAATGTTGTACATTTTTAAATCCATGGTGAGAATAAACTGCAGTTGTATATAATTATGTAAATAGATTGTGAATAGTTTGATTAATTAGGCCACATGATTCAGTTGCTTAAAAATTGTCTCGTTGGTTTATGGGCCTTTATATGAGATTTATGATTAATGGTACGTATCAAAGTGATGGGTAGAGTTTGACAGACCGTTTTTCATTAGGTGCGCTGGATCAATAACTTGGTAGCAGAGGATGGTTACTATGGTAACTGACATGTTACATGAAAAACACAGGATTAATGACTAAAACATGTTAAGTTTGTTCGTTGTTATATGTAGTCGAAAGGTTTTTTCCAGCAGTGTGTAAATTCCTGGTTTGCCGGCAAGAGTAGTGTGACAGGTGAAGTTACAGAGTGCATTTGTTCTGTTTCAAAAAGTGGTATCACCGTATATCACAAGTGTTGTGGACGTACAGCTCAAGTTTAGGGATTTTAGGTATGTTAGGTAAAATGTATAGTGAGGATTGTCTATGAAATTGTAGCTTTGGGTATAGGGACTTATGTCCTGTTCTAAAACTCACTGTAAAAAGAGTAGTAGAATTTATCCAAACTTGAGTGAAGGGTAAGGAAGCGTTGTCTATCTTACTGGCGAGTGAGGATTTCTATTGGTGGGTTAGAGTCCTACTAAAGATTCATGTATGCATGGTTAGGGATTTTTCCGTTTGTAAGTGCGTAAATGAATTTGTAATATTCGATCAAGTGAAACTCTGAATTGCTTCTAAATGTGCATTCAGAGGGAAATTAGTTCGTTATTACCTGCTAGAAGGGTAAAGTAGCCTTACTTTATCGACGAATTTAAATATTCTGTGAAAATAGCATTGACTATTTCACACAAAAGAATACTTGAATGTTTGATAAAGCTATCTCTTTATTTTAGCGAAACAGACAAATGGTTTGTTTTTGTGGAGTTACTAACTTAATTCAATTGAAAGTTTTGTAAATATGGCGCTGTGAAAATATTTTGTAAAGGAGGTGTTAGTTCGAGGAGCAGAGCGAGGGACAGAGAAGCTGCAGCGGCAGTATACGTCACAGGTGTCGTGCTGTGATTGGCTAACATACGTTGCAGTAGTCGCGCACTGATTGGTTCATGTGACAAACACGAGCTTACAGCTGATTGGCTCAACCAGAAATATAGCAATTCTATTACCTGAGCAGAATAGTGATGAGGCTTAACCTGATTGGCTTGTTGGTGAGTTTCGGGCACGGATTGGTTGAAATCGCGGAACAACAAGGAAATAGTTACGATCTTTTCCGAAGTAAGGGAAATTGTTTGAAAACATGGATTACTATTAAATAAAGGAGAAAAAGAAGCTTTCATGGTTTCAGAAATTGAAAAACAAAAAAACCTGACAAGAAAATTGAAACGCGAGGTGGAAGATTACTTCATAAGTACAAAACACCTGCAGCTTATATGTTAGGTGAATATGGCTATCATACTTGTCTTTGGATTGAGAATTGGATGAAGTATACTGAGAATGATGGTGCATTAGCATGGCCAGAAGACGGATCCTTTAACATAGGGGTTTTGAAAAACCTGAGGGATAGGATAACAAACCTTGTACCAAAGCCTAGACCTACTCAATTTGAGGCTTTAGCTGAATGGGAGGATGAGATGTTTGAAATAGAACAAGAGAATAGAGGAATAGCAATAGGTTATAGAGAAACACATGAGGATAGAATGCGTCGATGGAGACGTGAAAACACATGTGAGGGTTTGTACCCAGTGAGAATGATTAATGAGGTGACTGGTCAAAATAATGCCCAAAAAAAAAAAGAAAAATAGTGAAGAAAACGAGTTAGAAGATGCGGTTTTAGAAGAGATTTATATTACAAAACCAAAACCGCCACCTTATCAACCAGTTTGTTCATGGTCTTCCCCAAGAGCCCCACCAAGATCTTCCCTAAGTGGTCCACCAAGAGAAATTATTGATGAGATATCTCCTAGAACTAATTCGAATAGTAGAAATGCACCTGAAAGAGTAGAAACAAGATGTAATTCTAGTATATCTGGTGAAAATAAAAATTATGCTGAAACTCCAGTTCAGAGAAATGAAATCCCAAGAAATGGAAGGAGAACAGAAAGGTGTGAGGAGTTACCAAATACCTCAGAATATTTTCGTTCAAAAGATGAATTAATACAGCAGTTAACTAAAAGCATGGAAGCAGTGATGGTACCTGTAACAATTGGATCTGTTCTTCCAGTATTTGATCAAAGAGAACTTAGACATTCAGCTTTAACTGTTCCATTAAATGCAGAAATACAGAAAGTGGCTGAAAAATTATATTCAGACTTATCTGAAATACATAGAGAGAAATCAATGATGCCTGATTTAACTTTTAATCAAAGCCTGTTATGTAAAACTCCATTTGGTGCTGAATCTGATTCTGGAACTCCAGAAAAGAGCTTGAATAAAATAGATTTATCACAGAGCCCTGAATCTAAATTACTTGATGTTGCTAAACTGAAAGCAGAAATAGAAGAACTAATAATTGGAACAATTGGAACTGACAGTTTGAAAGCATATCAAGATGATGAATTATTATTCATTTGTAAAAGCATAACTTGGAAAACAAAGAACAAATATTACCAATTAGAAGAAATAGCTTTTGAATTAGAAGTAGATTTAAGTAAGCAAAAGGGTTTGCAGAAAACATACAGAGTGGATTTCTCTGAAAAGGACATTGAAAATTTGAATACCACAGGAAGAATAACTCACATTAAAGAATTGATTGTAATTCTGAGAAAATGGGGTGAAATAAGCAAATGGAGAATAAAATGGTCAAAGAAAAGAGAGGAAGACATAACAAGCTTAGCTTTCCCTGCTAGAGTAAAGGAAGCAGTTGCAAATGTATTTCCAATGAGAGAAATACCGGGAGGAGGGTATGTGCATGTTCCATGGACCGGACAGGATATTTTACTGTTCACAAATGATTTTCCTAGATTAAGTGAAAAACCTCTGGAATGGTATCGGCAGGTAGACAGATTTGTGAAAGTTTCAAAAGTTCTGTGGGTTGATCTTGATGGATTCTTTGACATAGTTGTTCCATCAGATCTATGGACAGAATGTAAAATTTCTATAGATTGGCCTAAGGAAGAACCTTCTCGAGATAGAGTAACAGGTGCTCCTTCTTCAGATGTTATGAAAGTATACAATAAGGTAATTGTGTGGTTAAAAAACAAGATTCCTCCAAAAGAAGTAGATTGGGTTAAAATAGACAGAACAACTCAAGAGCCTAAAGAATCAGTACATCCATTTTATGAAAGATTACTGCTGGTATTTAAACAATACAGTGGTTATGAAAATTTAAGTGAAAAGGATATGAGCCAATTTATATACAGATTTGTATATGGCTTGAGACCTGAAATTGGTGAAATGATTAGATCTGTAATAGTTGGTTGGCAATCACTCACAGTGGATGACATTTTGAGGAAAGCAAAATACTGTAGTGATGAATTGGACGCTAAACAAAAGAAGCTAAAAGCAAAGGCTATGTGGGCACAGGTAAAAGTGGCTGAACAACAAATAGCAACCGTAGGAACTAAAAATGTTGATCAGAATCATGGGAAATTTAAAGGTAATTATAATAATCCAAAATTGATGGGTAATATTGAAGAGCTTAAACAGAAACTCCCATGTTTTAATTGTGGCGAAATTGGACACTGGAAGCGCGAATGTAAGAATCCCCCCAGAAATGTGTTAAAAAATGCATCATTAAATCCACAGATGCAGAATGAGATAAATCAGCAGCAACAGCTACAGCGACAGGTAGTGATTCAGCAAAGTCAGATTCCACAGCCACCACTTCCAAACTGTGTAAATGTGCAGAGATACAGTGCAGAAACAGGATTCAGCGGAGGTGAACAGGTAAACAGACCATCAAGAGTGAATGTGCCAAATGTTTCTCATCAATTTTGGATGAAAGAAGATGGAGGGAGTGAATCTGAAGATTACTTCTGACGGTGCCTGAGAGAGGAGGAAGAGTGTGTGCTTGGAGCCACCATTGAGGTAGATCAATCTGGTCCATTTGTTAATGGTAAAGTGAATGATGTAGAAATTACTTTCCTAGTGGATACAGGTGCTACCCGTTCTACTGTTGATCAGTGGAAATAGAAAACCTACCTCTCTCTGGGGACAAGATCCAAGTAGTAGGTGTAGCTAATCAGCAAATTAAAACAGATTTAACTGAACCAATTGAAGTTGAAATTGGCAAATTTAAGGACATGCATAGGTTTGTAGTTTGTGACAGCAGTCCTGTAAATCTGTTAGGTAGGGATATTCTCTGCAAGATGAACTGTAAAATATATTGCTCACCGGATGGTATTGAGCTCCAAACTCCAGAAGAAGATGGACTTTACAAATTAACAATGTGAATGGTTGAGGCTGAAGAAAGTAAATTATATCCTGTGTTTGATAAAAGTAATTTACCCGAAGAATTAAAAGAGACAGTGAATGTTAAAATTTGGGATTTCACTGGAGATGAAATGGGTTTGATGAAAAATGTAGACCCAGTTAAAATATCAATAAAACAAGGAGCGGATTATCCAAACATTCCTCTGTATAAAATGAAAGCAGAAGTGATTGAAGGAGTAACTCCTGTAATTGACAAGTTCATAAAACAAGGTGTTCTTAAAGAAATTGAAAGCAGTCCATGCAATTCACCGATTATGGGAATTAAAAAGCCAAATGTAACATTCAGGATTGTTCAAGACCTGAGAAAGATTAATTAAAAAGGTTGTTCCATGTTTTCCAGTTGTACCAAACCCAGCGGTAATTTTATATCAGATCCCGCATGATGCAGAATGGTATACAGTTATTGATTTATGTAACGCATTCTTTACTGTTCCATTGCAACCAGAAAGCCAACAAATTTTTGCGTTCAGGTTCAAAGAGCGTATCCTAGCATGGTGTCGAATCCCTCAAGGGTACACTGAAAGTCCATCTATCTTTAATCAGTTGTTAAAGAAATCTCTGGAAAATCTAAATTTACCTGGAAAATCTACATTAGTGCAGTATATTGATGATCTCCTTGTGGCTGCAAAAACGAGAGATAATTGTGTAACAGATACCATTACTCTCTTGAATCATCTGGCAGATGAGGGACATAAAGTGTCTCCAAAAAAATACAGTTTTGCAAACAGGAAGTAAAATATCTTGGTCACAGAATTGCAAAGGGAGTCAGACAAGTGACAACAGAAAGAATGTAAATGATTCAAGCAATGCAACCTCCAAAAACACAGAGACAGGTTAGAATGTTTCTAGAAATGGTAGGGGATTGTCGCCAATGGATTAGTGGATTTTCAGTAATTGCAAAGCCACTGCAGAGACTTACAAAAGCAGACATAAAAGACCCAATTTGCTTAACAGATACTGAATTAGAAGCTTTTGAACAGCTAAAGAAAAGTGTGTGTGAAGCTCCAGCTTTGGGAATGCCTGACTACGAAAAAGAATTTGAGCTGTATTGCAGTGAAAGAGAAGGATGTGCATTATCAGTTCTGATTCAAAGACATGGAAGACTGAGAAAGCCAATAGCATATTTCTCAGCTGTTCTTGACCCTGTTGCAAAAGCATTACCAGGTTGCTTAAAAGCAGTAGCTGCAACAAGTGTAAGTTTGGAACAAAGTGAAGGAATAATAATTGGATTTCCTGTAAAAGTATATGTACCACACTCAGTTGAAATTCTTCTCACTAGAAGTAAAACACAGCATTTGACAAACAACAGGCTAACAAAATATGAAAAGACTATCCTTGGATCGGATAATGTTCCTATTGCAAGGTGTGTAAATTTAAATCCTTCCACGTTATTACCTGATGGTACTAAAACAGAAGTCAGGAATGAGGTTGATCATGAATGCCTGGATGTATTAGAATATTTCACAAAACCTAGGCAAGATATAAAAGATGTCCAATTGGAAGAATCAGATTATGTTTTATGTGTTGATGGTTCATGCTTAAGAACAGATGAAGGTGTTCTGAGTGCAGCATATTCTGTGTGCACGGTTGCAGATGTAATTGAAGCTTCTTGTCTCAAAGGAATTCGTTCACCTCAAGCAGCAGAATTGATTGCTTTGATTCGCGCATGTGAAATGGCAAAAGAGCTCAATGTTACCATAGTGACTGATAGTCAGTATGGTTATGGCTTAGACCATGACTATGGCCAGCTCTGGTCTCAAAGAGGTTATTTAACTTCTGCGGGATCACCAATCAGAAATGCTAAATTGATTAAGAGGCTAATTGATGGAATTCAATTGCCAGAGAAAATTGCAGTTGTGAAGTGCACAGCACATCAAAAAGGAGAAGATTACATTACAAAAGGAAATTCATATGCAGATACAATAGCACAATTCTGTGCAAAGAATAATATGTCCATTAACCGGGAAAAAGACAATGAACATGTTTTGAACTCACTTATGCTAACATCTGTAGTTGAAACTTGGCAAGGAGTAAAAGATTTGCAAGATGAGGCATACGATGAGGAGAAAAACACTTGGTTAAGAGCAGGATGCAGGCAGAGAAAAGAAGATGAGATTTGGGTTTACAAAGATGAAAGACCAGTTAATGCCAGACAGTATGATTTCTGACATGGCTCGCATGTATCATGGTCCAGGACACATAGGTAGATATTCAATGATTAGATTATTTAGACAAACATGGTACAATCCAAAATTCTGAATTATTGCAGAATCCCTTTGTCAGAGATGTTTAGTCTGCCAGCAGATTAATCCAAACAGAAAAACAGTTGTGAGCATGGGATCCGTAGGACGGGAGGGTGGTCCATTTACCAGATTACAGCTTGACTTCATTGACATGCCTCCTCATAACAAGCTCAGATATGTCTTGGTGATAATCTGTCTGTTTTCAAGATGGGTGGAAGCGTTCCCAACACGTCACAATGATTCCGTTACTGTGGCAAAATTGCTTTTAAGAGAAATCATACCGAGGTATGGATTTCCGGTGACGGTCGAGACTGATCGTGGCACACATTTTGAAAACAGATTGCTAAAATTGATTTGTGAAGCACTGGATATAAAACAAAAGCTACACTGTGCTTACAGGCCAGAAGCATCAGGTGTTGTTGAGCAAGTGAATGGTACAATAAAGAATAGAATAGCAAAAATGTGTTTAGCGACAGGTATGAAGTGGACTGATGCACTTCCACTTGTTCTGATGTCTTTGAGAAGTATTCCAGATAGAAAAACAGGTTTGAGTCCCCATGAAATCCTTATGGGCAGAGTCATGAGCCAAGCATTGACAAACTGTTGAGCATTCATGATAGTGTCATCATAGATTACTGCAAGAATCTATCTGATGTGGTAACTTCTGTGTTCCATCAGGTGGAAACCGAAGTAATTACAAAAGAGAAAGAACAAGCTCATGATCTGTTACCAGGAGACTGGGTGAGAACAAAAGTACACCGAAGAAGAAACTGCCTTGTACCAAGGTGGCAGAAGGCAAGACAGGTGATATTGGTCACAACAAATGCAGTAAAGTGTAGAGGATTGAAGAGATGGGTTCATGCTAGTCTTACCATATGAGTGCCAGCACCTGAAAATCCTGACGAAGGTGATACAACAGCTGATTCAGATTCTGAAGAAGAGCCTGAAAGAAATCCAGATCCTGAAGATCGACAAGAAGGTCGACATTTGGAAGATTCAAATGCGACTGAGGCAATGAATGAAGAAAATGAAGAGATTGTGATACAAGATTCGGAAAACGAAGAAGATCTGCTAGATTAAGTAGCAAAAAAGAAACTGAACAAGTGTTGATTCAGATCAAGATCAGGAGAGTATTGAAAAGCAGATTGGAAGCTCTGGAAGAAGGAACGAAAATTCTGAAACTGGAAAATTGGAAGTAATTGAAGAAGAAGACGACGAAATTCCAAGTACCAGCTATAAGGATGCTGTTCCTAACAGAGTGAAACTGCAGAGTAAAAAAGTGCCTGGATCTGAAGAAGAATCTGATACAGAAAAACTGATTATCGATGAATCAGATGATAACACAGAAAGTGAAACAGATGTAAGTGGAGATGCATCAAAAGTGAAACGTTCGAGGAAAAGAGCTTGGAGAGTGGAGTATAATCTAGCTGAACCGAAAAAGAAATTATCAAGAAAAGGAGATCATTGGGCAAGTGGAAATGAAGGCCTAAAATTTAAATTATAGAATAAAACAAAAGATCAGGTTAATGAGATTTCAAGTCAAAAAGAAGAAAACTCAAACAAGGTGAAACAAGTTGAAAAGAAAATTGAAGTGATAAACAGAAGAGTGAAAAGAGTAATAAAGCCAAATCAAAAGTATAAGTCGCCTGAGTGGACTTATATCATCATTCCCACAGTTGTAGAAGTAGAAGTAAATAATAGTCAAGAAAATTTTGATGATGCAAGTGACAATGATTGATTTTGTTCTGACACAAGGTTGAAGAAATTGTGTTAGGTGACAGAAGGTCGAAGAGAGTGTGTTAGCTGAAAAACACATTGATGTATGACATAAGGTCGAAAAAAAACTGTTAGGTAAAAAAAAAAACAATTTAAAAAGAGGGGTGTATATTTAGTAATTTTTTAATTAATTTTTATTTTTGATAAATTTTTGAAAATGCCTTCTACTAATAATAACTCGAGATGCTCAATTCTCAGAAGATGTTGCAAATTGTCTTCAATATGTGTAATCCTGATTATTTTAGTTTGGTTAATTTTAGCTGTCATTTTTCCTTTTGGTATAGTTAAAGAGATGTATAAAGCTAACATGACTAGTAAAGTTATGGTTAATCATGACAAACATGATAAAGTTGACAGGACAAATAAAATTATTGTACATAAACCAGAGATTCACCAAGATAGATCTTGTAATACCTTCTCAAGGCTTTTATCTGAATATGTTAAGGTGATGGACGCAAAAGATTGCTACATTTGTGTGAAATTGCCTACCGCTGTTTCTGATGGTGTAACATATAATATGCTTCCTTTACTTATGGCATAACCTGTAGTGTAATAGCTAGTTTGTTTTATCAAACAGGTCGTTTAGAGTACTGTTACTCAGACTTTGATGAGATATTTGCTAATCTAAAAGTTGAAAATAGCTTGAATAAAGTGAAACATGCTAAGCAGATGAGGGAATTTTTCCTAGTGACTAGTGAACTAACTTATGAGTATGCTTTTAGAAATAATTTAACATGCAAATTGAGAACAGAAGAGAAAACCTTCCTAAATATGGTGGAAGAGAGGAGGGCAATTTACAAGCGAGATGAGATGCTGAAACAAACTAAATCTAAGTTTTGGCAAAAGGAAGATGAAAAGCTTAATGGTAGAAATGAAAATGTTGCAATTCATATAGATGAACCTGTTAGTGGAACATTTTGTATTAGAAGAGATAATACTTTGTTTGATAATTACTTTGTATGTGCTAGTCAATGTGAAGATACTTATCGTATTTTAGGGGGATGGGGATTTAAAGGAGGAAAAGATCGAATATTTCCTGGAATTCATTTTGTTTGTGGGAATAAAGCTTATTACAGTCTTCCTGATCACTGGTATGGGACTTGTTACGTGGGATTAGTTTTTCCTAAGATTTTTCATGTAGATAGAAATGCAAAGGGGTCATTTGAAATTGGCAAACACTTGAATAGATTCAAGAGGGAAAGTTTTTCAGAAATTTTGGGAGATATATTTGGTGCAGTAATACCCATGGTAGGGTAACTTTGAATGCAAATAAAATCAGAAAAATGTCTACAATTGTTGATAGATTATCTACAGATACTGCTAGTGGATTTCAATTAGGGAACACAGAACTTATTGCTATGAGAACAATGGTAATGCAGAATCGTCTTGCTTTAGACATTCTGCTAGCTAAAGAGGGAGGAGTTTGCGGAATTTTACATGTCCAACATTGCTGCACGTACATACCTGACAAGAGTCAGAATATAGAGATGTATATTAAAAATATAACTGAATTACATGCTGAAGTAGAACCTTTAGAAGATGATAGTTTTTCAGAACGCTTAAGTAAAAGAATTACAGCAATTAAACACTGGTTTCAAGAGATTGGTAGTTCAATTATAGGTAAAATAGTCTTTCCTATAATAGTTATAGCTATAGTAATACTTTTGTTAAAAATCAGTTGCATGATACACAAGGGAAGAAAACATGTTTTAGAGAAGACAAGAATTTACAATTTGAGAAAAAAAAAGAAAAAGAAATAGAATTAGTAGAGTTTCGGAGAACTCAGTATGAAAGTTGCAGGAAAATAGATGAATCCAAACTTTAGAAACACTAATATTAAGAAAGTCCAAAACATGTTCAAGGGTTGAAAAATTATACATTATTGGGGTATTGTTTGGTGATTTTGAAATCACCAGATGAGGGAGTTGATGGAGCAAGGCGATGAACAAGATTATGTTCAAACTTGCAAAGTTAATCTTCCATAATAAAAGTAATCGAATTAATAAGCATGTGGTGAAATTACTAATCAACTTAGTATAAGAATTATTCATCAGAACACATGGGGTTAACTAATGTGCTTTATGTTGCAATCGCAAAGAAAAAAAATAATAAACTAACCATGTCTATTGTCTTTGTCAGTATTAAATGCGGCTGTTTAACTAATGGCATGTGCTTGTTTTGTGTGCATATGTTATGTATTTTCTGTGATAAAATGCTTGCAGAGATTTGTTCAGTTTAAAAGAAGAATGGTAAATATAATGCTGCTTTTGTGTGCTTTGCTAGGTAACATAATTAACGGGATTAATTAGTAAAGGGGGTGGGTAACAGAATGGGTCTCAATTCTTTAATTAATTGATGTCTTGTGTTTGTTTAATAATAGTTTCCGAGAGTGAGGCCTAAAGATCGTTCAGAAAATGGCTGCCAGAGTGGCAGATACGAAAAGCTTGTCCAGAGTGGAGCCTTGTACATGCGCAGTTGTGAAGACTTTTACCATGCTGCCATTAATGTTTGAAAAGCAGTTCTTTTGTTGTGCTGAACGTGCACTCGGAGGAAAGGCCCAAGGACAGGAACCCGAAGTGTCTGCCAAGGCTAGGAAGTTAGATTGAAACTCTAGAAGAAAGTATCATTTTTGAGGAAGCCGAATGACATGGAAATGAGAGACAATAGGGCTTAAGAAAAGCCTGGACTTGGTCAAGAAAACGGTAGTGACCTAATATATTTATCGTGGACTGACATGGCACAGCCAATGAGAGGCTTGGATTTCTATGAAAATATGTAATTTGTAGAAAGTTTAGTTAGAAAGAAAGGTATAAAACCTGACATCGTGAGTAGAGAAAAATCCTTCTCGCTTTCCGATGCCTGGATGAGGTGACGTGCTGTTGGACTCTTTGGCACACGTAAGGACAGCAGACTTTAAATGCTTTTTCCTTTCTAGGTGAAGTGAGTTTTAGACAGGGAAATAGATTTGGGGAATGGAAACTGTTATTTGCTTTTAATTCGTGCTTTCTGATTTTGCTTTAAAAATGTCAGTCTAATAAGTCATTTCCATAATAAATGCTGCTTTCTTATTTGCTAATAAAATAAAGATTCTTTACGAAAATGCTTTTTCTTGAATAATAAAGTTAATAAAAATTAGATTTGAAAAGACAAGCTGGTCTTGTTTATTCATGGTCTAGTTACCATCAGTTGATCCATTTGCCTTAGTGGCTTAATTAAAAATGTTATAAGTTTTTAAAACCATGGTGAGAATAGATAAACTGTAGTTGTATATAATTATGTAAATAGATTGTGAATAGTTTGATTAATTAGGCCACATGATTCAGTTGCTCAAAAATTGTTTCGTTGGTTTATGGGCCTTTATATGAGATTTATGATTAATGGTAAGTATCAAAGTGATGGGTAGAGTTTGAGAGACAGTTTTTTATTAGGTGCGCTGGATCAACGACATTGAGGCTTTACAGCAAATTTATGATCTATTAATTTCATTGAGAGTGTCTATATTATTGGGAGGGGATTTCAAATACATTCAAGATATTAGTTAGGCTGGATACCTCAAATAAAACAAAGAAACAACAAAAGTCCAAAACAACCAAATTGATAAACAGGAAATGGCCCTTATAGAAGTATGGCGCCACTGCCATCCAGGACACTCACAATTCACTTGCTATTCCCTTACGTTTAAGTCAGCTTCTTGCATAGATTTTGTTTCTAGTTGATAAATGGCTGGCAAGAAGGGAGTCAGAGATAATCACAAACTCATTCTCCGATCGTTAGTAGTTTCCATGATAGTTGAATTAGAAGGACTCTGGGTGAAAAACCGTTGGCACTTTGATAAATCTCTACTCAAAGATCCGGGCTAGAACGAAGAAATGCAGCTTTTTATCTAATTGTTTTTAAAATGAATGAGAATTCAGCTGTGGTATTCTCTGTTTGGGAAGCTTTCAAATGAGCTTTTAGGGGTCAGGTTATTGGCTATAAGGCTTTGGTTCTTAAACAACGAACACTAAAAATCAAGTATTCCAGGCAGATGTATAAAAATCTAGGCATAAGCTAAATATGGCCAGTTCAGAGCATCAGATAAATGGATGTATGACGTTACAGCGAATGCTTTTACCACGCATGCTGTTACAACGCAGTTTTTACAACGCAAACCTTTACAACGCTTAGCGCTTTGGGGTGCTGGATAGTGAATGGTTTAATTTACTATTCCAACTCCAGTCCCCGTAGACACTAGGGTCGGTGTTGGATAGTAAATTAAATCTATTCCCTATCCTAGAGCGCCCCCCAGCGCAATGCGTTGTAATGGTTTTTGTTGTAAAACCTGCGTTGTAAAAGCACTGCGTTGTAAAAGTTTCGTTGTAAAGGATGTTTCCCCAGATAAATGCTTGTCAGTCAGATCTGGCCGTAGCCAAATACCAACTGAAAGATGTTTTTAAACTGGAGGACATTATGGGCAGCAAGGCCCACAAACGAAAGGTTTACGAGGAAAGCCAACATATAGGGAGATACTTGCCTTGGACTACCAAAGTCCGAAATAGTAGGAATGCAATTGTTCAGATTAGGGATCCCAAAATGGGTATAGTGGAAGACACTAAGTACAAGACCTGTAAAGGTATTTCTTATTTAGTTAAAAAATATCTATGAAGATGTGCAGGATATTGATTTTTAATTGCTCTCATTATATTTTGAACCTCTGCAAATACCTTACATTTTGAATAACCAGAGGGATTCTCCTATAAAAAAGTATCACACAGGAGGAAGTTAGCAATACACTGAAAAGTATGGCCAATGCGAAAGCTACAGGAAACGACGGATTACCTGCAGAAGTCTGTAAGACCTTCCAGAAAGTGCTTTTACCTTTTTTAACAACATTTTTAAATCAGATAAATGATGGGAAGGCTATATCTAAAAACGTCAAGGAAGCCATTGTGGTATGTTTTGTAAAGAAAGATAAGGATCCAAGGGACCCTCATGCAAATTGTTCAATCAGTCTACTAAATGTAGATGATAAAATATTGATGAAAATTTTGGTAACAAAACTGGCCCTGTGCACACAACATGTGGTCTATTCAGATCGAACAGGTTTTCCACCTCATAGATTAATGTCTGCGTATACCTATTTTTTAACACTGTCAATAGATTACCTGTCAGTCAGCAAGGTCAAAACAGCTAATTTAATGCTTGTTGCGGAAAAGGCGTTTGACCTTGTTGATTGGCAGGCTTTATTTTTTATACTGCAAAAATTCTGGTTCCCCTCACAGTTGGTCAAATTGCTACAAGAGCTCTACAAAGGATCAGAGGCTAAAATCGTGAGAAATAAAGAAGAGGAAAAAGTAGTAAGGATCAGACATGGGACCAGGCAGTGATTGCTGTTGCCCCTTCTCCTGTTCTATTTATAGAACCCCTATCAATTAAAATTCGCAACAATATGGAGGTTATATCTCCCTTAAATGGTATGCCTGGAATCAAATTAGTTGCAGATTATATTATCCTACATTGCAAGCAGATTCGATAAACATCCAAAATGCATTTGATGACATACAAGCTTCTACACTGATAGGGTGCTGCAGATTAAATCAAGCCAAGACTTAGATTCTGATGTTTAATGCAAATTTAGAGTGTCTCCCTTTGTACCTGCCACATATATCCCCCACACCCATTAGATATTTGGGAATATTTATAATAAATAATTATGATCAATTGTTTATGCTTAATTATGGTAGTACACTGAAAAAAAGCAAAGAGGCTTTTGGACAACTGGTCCGTGCTTCCTCTGTCACTAGTTGGTCGAGTTTAAATGATTAAAATGTCCAATTTACAATTATTTTTATTTTTGTTTATTTATCTCCCTCTCAGCTTACCCACATCTTATTTTAAGGAACTAAATGTAATGATCTGAAAATGTATTTGGGCAAATAAACAGCCATGCAACTACACTTTTAATACTACAATTAGATATATCCCGGGGGGTGTGGGCCTCCTGAATTTCAAGGTATATTATCAGGCAGCATTGCTTAATGTAGTAGTCCAGCTTGCAATGCCACCCTCTAAATTTGACATTTTTTTTAGAAATATAATGCTACCTGAAAGTGCAATACATTTTCCTGTCTTTCTCTGCTCTCTGCAATTGCCGAAAAAAACAAGATATAAGACAATAATGAATTTCCTGTATCATATTCAATCTTTTTTAAAGTATGCAAAATTCCTGCATGTCATGTATTCATTGAAATATCCGATTATGAGTGCCGGGGGCTACATTTTTCACGAGGGGTCCTAGGTTTATGGTAGGAGGGGGTGTTCACACAATTGTGTAATTTTTGTAATCTATCAAATCTGATTACCTGGGATATGTTGGTGCAGCAGGCGGGCTGCCAGAATACAGTCCTTGGTTTTAGCTTTAATCAAATAACCAGTTTCCTAAGAGAAAATGATCTGACGCTAAATACTTTCGCACTAATGGTATTGTCGCAAATTTATGAGAACAAATTAGTTGGAGTGGGTAATTGGGACTCTCTGCTACGTCAGATGGGAGAGCAGAAATAGGTTGATCAATTGTTGTTAAAATTAGAAAGAGAAATATGATGTAGCCTTAATATTAAAGAATGGCAGATATTGAGTGAAGTGGGGTGTAAAGCGTTAAGAGTTGCCAATTATAAAAGGATGGCTTTTCTCTCCAGGTGGTTGACTTATTATACACCGAAAAGGCTATGTAAAATGTTCCCACTCCTTTGAGAACAGTGTTTTAGATGCCAAGCTCAAGAGACAGGGACTCCTTGGAATCATTTTTTCTTTCATTATTGTCATCTACAACGATTTTTGGCAGAAGTGTTTGAAGGTATTAATTTATCGCTAGCAGCACAAATTATGCCTTCTTCAAGATTGGTCCCATTCGGGTCCTCATAAAAAGGTTTAGCATCTGAACAAAATATTAGCAATATTTTGTTTCTATTGCATTAGCTGCAGCCAGATCTCTGATACTCCAGAACTGGAAATAAGATAAGATACTATTAATACAACATTGGGGTGGGACGATGGCTAGGACTTATACATGGGAAAAGGCATATGCTAAATGGATAGGGGTTGTCCACATCAAGTCAAAGTCAAGTCAAAAAAGTTTTTATTTGCTTTGGTACTCAGCTGAGCACCACAAAATTAAAAAACATTTACAACAGATATGCATTCTCATCAATATAAAGTTAGAAAAGATTTAAAAAATTTATAGAAATGATAACAAACCCATTCTTCTGTTGGATGTTTACATAAAGATATTAAACTATTTACAGTGGTAATGTTGCATTTTTGATATATTGGTTGAAGATATCTTGTCCGCGCTTTAACTACACTTGCGTTAGGGCAAACAAATAAAATATGCACAATGTCTTGATCACCACCTAAACAAAGATTACATAGAGGAGATTGACCTGGTGACCATTTAGATGTGAAGACGGAAACAGGTAAGATGCCTAAACGCAACATAGTTATGGACCTTCTAGCTCCATGAGTAAGACATAGCCCCAAATATGGCCTCAATTGCTTGTATTCCAGTGACTCTATGAACATTTTATACGTAGATAGCTTACTACAATGCATAAAGTCAAGATCATAACTTAACCTTGGAGTAAAGCATTTCAAGAAAAGTTTTAACTGGGATTTTGACCAGGATAACAAGATCTCTTTTGTAAGGTTTGCAATTTTAAATGCTTCAGACATATTCTTGGAAAAATTAAGATATCGAGAGTCTAAATTAAATATCTCAGTCTTTAACAAGAATCTTAGTGATCCTTCTTTAGCATGCAAGATGTTATAGGCCCATCGGATGACATTTGCCACAGCTGTGGCGTACGAGCTTGTAAGTGCAAATTCCAGTCTGATAGCCTGCACAGGTGTTGATACTGAAACCTTTAATATTCTTTTCAAGATCTTTCCTTCTGTTATGTTCATAAAAGACCATTGGGATATTGGTAAGTGTTCTGTTGCGTATGACAGGACCGAGGGTATCTTTACTTTATACACTTTGAGCAGAGAGGAGAAATGTCTATTCCCTGTGGCAGTATACAACCTAGAGAGCGCCCCTGCATGGATCTCAGTTTTTTTCTTTAGGTGTCCACATATTTAAACCAATATGGTCATGGTTTTTCTTATTTTGGGCAGCAAATGGTTGATAAATGTTCTATTCTAATCTCCCTGTCTCTTCGAAATGCTAGAAAGATAGATGGGATGGAAAGTCACATACAGAAGAGGGGTAAAATAATGTGTTGTTCTTCCCGAGTTGGCACGATGCACTTTCAGATAAAACTCATCTATTTTTTTCTGCACAATGCACTGTCGATGAAAAAACTGTACGATCATAGTGTTTTAGATGTTATTATAATTGCTATTTTAGGAGGTGATTTATAATTTAGGAAGCTGCTATTTATGAATGTTAGCATTTTTTTCCAGTAAGTAAATAATATTATCCTACTTGTGTCGGTATCTTAGTATTGCAATGTTTGCACAAAATATATTTTGATTGATATTGCGGAGGCTTCTGATTGAAGAAATGTTGATTGCCACTGCTCCTTCACTATGTGAATTTGTAATTTCGTTTTCATCCACTCAAATAAAAATTGGGAAAAAAATCAAACCAAGTGTCACAGCCCACAGCATTGAGGCACTGACACATCGCATTTCATCTCTGATCAAAGGTGTAAGCGGAGCTTCAGAGACTGAAAGAGGCAAACATCATTGGAAAGGTAAATAAGCCAACGCCATGAGTATCTCCCATTGTGGTGACTTGAAAGCCCAAACAGCCAGGGGAGCTTCACTGTGCATCAATATGTGACTCTGAAATATGGCCATAAAGATGTGGAGACGCACATTAACCCAACAGTTGATGATATTGTGAGCAAAATTGCAGGATCAAGATTATTTTATAAGATGTATCAGAAATCAACATATCACCAATTCATGCTTGACCCTGAATCAAGATATTATCCAGATTCTCCATGCACCTGGGCCTCTGGTGATACAACATGTTTAACTTCAGAATATCCAGCACATCTGGGGTGTTCCAAGACACCATCAAGTGATTTTGTCTGATTTATTGGTGGTCCTAAATGTGAGTGATGATATGTTGTTTTTTGCCTTAACCCTGGAAGGGCACATGCTTGCCTGCTGAAGGTAGTTCAGCAACTGAAAGACAGTGGCCTTACACTACACAGAGGGAAATACAAATTCTTGAGAAAGAAGATTATTATTTTTTGGATGTCATTTCTTAGATGAGGAGGAGGTGGCACCTGATCCCATGAAGGTAAAATACCTCAATGTGGCCCCTACTTACTCTTCAGTTATAGGGTTGCAGAGTCTTTTAGTATGGTAAATTCCTTTGGGCCGTTTATAAGAAATGTAAATGAACTTCAAACCCCATTGCATGAGCTCATGAAAGTTTCAATGAGCTGGACATGGGGTCAATAGCAGGAAAGATCTTTCCAAAACACTAAAGCTGCCCTGTCAGCAGAGACCAGACAGGTCTAGTTTGACCCAAAGACAGACAGAGTTGTCTGTTGATGCCAGTCCTACAGAATTGTGAGTGCTCACCCAAAGGCAATTGTGTGGAATGTGGGTGCTGTAGTGTACACCAGTTGTGACCTCACTCCCACTAGGCCACTTATTCTGCTATTCCAGGGATCTGCTTCGGCTTATTCTGCCACGAATAGTAAAATGAATACAGCAGCTGCAGGAGTGTTTGTTTTCTGTAGTCTATAAACCAGCATCTCCGACTCCTGCAGACTATTTGCAGAGACATACACAGAGGAGCAGAGCAGAAGAGGAAGCTCAAGCCCATTAAAATGAGGAATAAGTAAGACTGGTGGTTGAGAGGTAACTCCCTTGTCATTCAGTCAGATTGTACAAGTCAATCACGATAATGGCTGTTTGCAGTTAGTTTGCAATACATCCAGACAAGGGATTGGAGTTGCCTTAGGTTGAATCAGAGAATGGATAAGCCTGACAAATATAGAGGAGCTTGTTCAATATTTGAGAAGAGCTGGCAGTGTCCGTGGAGGGCTGTATTCTAAGGTGCCGCAGACCAGTCAACCCAGCAAGTCTGATAAGGAAAGTGGTTCACCTGGGCCAAGGGGCCATCAGGACATGGTAAACATCTGAAGTCGATTGAAAAGCAAGATGTTGCTTCGCCAACTAGATGAGATGATAGAGCAAGTGGTCCGTGAGTGTGATTTGTGCCAGGCTAAAAGCAGCGCAGATCCACCAGAGCCTGTAATCATGGAAGAAGTCCCACCGTTCCTCTGTGTATGAGTGAGTGCTGACTTTGGGAACCTGTCTGAGGGCTCCCAAATGTTGTTGGCGATTCAAGATTTCTTAAAATACCCAGAAGCCAAATTGTTACTAATACTACAGCAAGTGAAGAATTCATATACTTTAAAAAAAAGATCATAGCTATGCATGGTCTTATTTAGGAAGTTAGAAGGGGTAATTTTCCTCCATTTCAGTGGCATGAACTTGCAGGAACACCTTGCTTCCATAGGAATAAAGCACTAGTGGATTACGCCACAATGGCCCCAGCAAACATGGAAGCTGAGAGGTTAATGCATACTGTCTCTCAAGGAATTTGAATGACACCCCCCCCCATCAACACAATTTACAATGAACTATCCAGTCTTTTCTCAAGGACTGCCGTCAGACACCTCATGTGACTACTGGCTCTGCTCCAGGAGAACTGTGCAAGATAACCATTATTGATGTGGTTCCCCATCAGCACTGGTGGGTCCCTGATTGTATCAACCTTGATTGATCTTCCCAACGTAAGACTCTGCAAAATGCTCAGATCAGCAACTGTTGTTGAGCTGAGTGAAGCTGAAAAAGAGATTTGGTCTTGGTGAAGGGTTGGCACTAGCACAGTAACTTTTGACTCCCTTTGGAACTAGAGTCCTGGAGGGTGCAAACATAAAGGGCACCCTTGTTACAGCCCAGAGAGGAGCAAAGGAAGTTATGTGGTGCGTTTCACACTTTAAGAAGTTCCTAGGTGTTCCCTAGTGTTCAATTACCTTGTTGTAAACCATTTTAGGACACTATTGTAAATTTCCCGATTCATGCCCTTATATAGGTATAAATCACTATGTCCTTATATAGGCATAAGAATCATAACCATATTTAGACATAGCTCATGCAATCCAAATACGGCAGGGCTACTTCCACAAGTTCCGAAAATCTACAACGATTTCTTGGAAAACTCGGCTTCAGCAGCTAGGGACTTTCCCTTGCTCGAGAACTGACTTGTCCAAGAACTCATGGAGTTTTCAAAGAACCGAGAGTCATTAATGACGTTATTATGTCCACCTTTACGTCAAACTCGGCAACTTCAAGGTATAAATATGCCCACACTTGCCTTAGCAAACACACAGTGGTTTGGAGCAGTTCGACTATCCACTTGCCCGACGCGCCGTGCTACTGCAAGTACCGAAGGAAGCCGACCCTCCAGCAGACGGATTCTTGGCAAAAGAATACTATATTTATGCTACACCTCACTTACTTCTTCCCTTGTACTAAGCTTAGGTTAGGTACATTGGGGTAGGCGTATTTTAGAAGCAGCAGTTGAGTATTTTTAGCCTCTGTTATTTATGTATGTATTTATCTATGGTTTAGGAACCATACAATGCTCTTACAGTATTATTTTATTCTTCTCTTTATACTGTATGTATTATATTTTACTACCAGTTTTACGATTGTAGCAGTTCATTTCTTATGCTTGAGAAAGAAGACTGTTCAATAAAACCTTTTTATTGAAAACGGCCGTCTATCTATTTCTCTGCACCTCTAGTGAAACGAAGCATGCACAATTGACTGAGTGAAATATCTATCTATTGTTTCCACGACTCTGAAGATCAGTTTTATCTTGGGGAAACAAAGTTGTCATGTTTATGCGGTTGTCAGAAACGAATCCCTTCTTGTGAATTCGAGAAAGTTTCTAGTGACCTCTGAGATAGCTGGCACTCACAATTAAGTCTAATATATTCGATAGAGACCTAATCGACCAGAGTCCTACGTCTGAACTATAGGATATATTATTCCAATGCGCAGAGCCTATTGGGAATATAGGAACTACACTACAACCTGTCAGTGACCAGGAAGAGGAAGATTCCGGGACCTGTCTGGATGTTTCAGCCCTGGTGTCTCCAATAGTCATGGATCCTTCCATATACATGGCCCCCCTCGCAGCCATCATCCGACAACACAGCCTCAAGATGTATCCTACGCCGATGACACCCAGCTCATCCTCTCCCTCACCCAAGACTCCACCACCACCAAACTCAATTTCCAGAAAGGAATGTAAGACGTAGCAGTCTGGATGACCAACAGCTGCCTTAAACTCAATGCCAAGAAGACAGAAATCCTCGTCCTTGGAACCATCCCGTCATCTGGTGGGCGACCGCCCTCTGAAGCCCACCTACTCCCTCAGACCACGCCAAGAACCTCGGCATCATACTCAACTCATCACTCACCATGAACCGACAAATCAACGCCGTCACATCCAGCTGCTTCAACACCCTCCACATATTTCACAAGACCTTCAACTGGATCCCCCCTAAGTCAAGGAAGCCAGTCACCCACGCACTCATCACCAGCAGGCCAGACTATGGAAACACAATCTACGACGGCTTCAACAAGTCCCTACTCTGCAAACTCCAGACTATACAGAACACCGCCCCCAGACTTGTCCTCGGCATGCCCCGGCATGAACACATCAGCAAACACCGACAAAAGCTCAACTGACTCCGTGAAGAAAAGAGTCACTTTCAAAACACTCCCTCACGCCTACAAATGCCTACACAACAATAGACCCAAATACCTCAAAGACAGAATCAACTTCCACATACCCAAAAGAAAACTCCGATCTTCCAACCTCGCACTGGCTGAAACCCCGTGCATCCACAGAGCCAGAGCAGGCAGAAGATCCTTCTCTCAAATTGTGGCCAAGACCTGGAACGAACTACCGGCAAAGATCAGACGGGCCCCCTCTCAGAACACCTTCAGGAAGACTCTGAAGACCTGGCTCTTCGGCTAAACGGAACTACTGACCTGGGCCCCCTCCCCCCCCAGCGCCTTGAGACTCTCATGGGTGAGTAGCACGCTTACAATACCCTGATTGATTGATTGATTGATTGAAGGGTGCCTTAGAGTCCAATTTCTAGGTTTCGGGCTGGTTTGTCCTTGATGGTGCCCTCTGGCCCCAGTGAAGAGCTGAGAGGGCTCACATGAATGATGGATGTTGGTGGTGGTAGGTATCATCTAGGGGCTGGTACAACCCCATGACAGAGATATTGCAATTTTATATAATAAATTGTGGCCTATTGTAATTTAGAATAGATAGTTATATTCTTTAGTATGTTTTGTCTTATGTTGCGGAGGAATGTATTATCTGAAAGAAACGAAAATGATGGTGGTGATATAGTTGAGACGTGCCAAGCCCCTTAGATTAGCAGGCTCATGGTTTCATCTATAATATTACATAAAGGAGAAAAAGTAGGGCATTACAGGGTTCAATCCTGCCCTTAATAATTAAATAAACAAAAATTGGTGTGGGGCCCTCAGAAGTCTGCATCTGTATTGCGATTTATATAGCGCACGTATCACCCGAAGGCATCAAGGCGCTTGCTTTGGGAACCCGTCCTGGCTTTTCCCTGTGAGATAACCCCTACTGGGTATCCCAAGGGTGAAAGCCAGACATCCCGCTGCGGGTGGGCCGCCGTAGTGGAGATTAAGCAACTGTTGCCCAGAGTTGCAGCGTAGGACCACATGATTAGAATAGGCACCGAGGCGAGAATTATCGAGTCCGTGGACATTTTGGGCTCAGGACCCTGCCGCGTCGGGAATTGAACCCTGGTCCCGGGCCAGACCTCTGCATCAGGGTCTGCCGCTCTAATCAGTGAGCCACACTCCTCCACCTGCTTAATCAGCTGATCTGCAGGTCATTAACAGTGACCCAGCGGGTTCCCTGTGTGCTGCTAATTGGGCTTAACCTAAACTCCAGGCAATTCCACAAATTGGACGAGGATGGCTTACTCTTTAATGTGACATGCTTCATCATTTGCCACCTTGTACCACCTTGGTAAGATGGTACTATCAGGGAGGTCCTATCTTTATATCTATGATCTCTCAACACTAACTACGTGCAGTGTAGGGGGACGTAGACACTGCCCTGCTGAATATCTTAGACCCACATCTTAATAAAGGCAGAAACATGTTGGCATGAATACTTAATCATATATAGTGTTGCATATGGGAAATTACACCTAGGTATGCCTCCTGTATTTACCTACTTGATAATCATTTTAATTACCCAGGAATACCACCAAATTAAGGGATACTTTAGTGGTTTATCCTATAGGTTTTTCAAACTCACAAAGCTGGACCTAAATCACTGTCCTGAGAGAATAGAAATATCTAAAAAAAATACTCCCTCACAAAAGCCCCATTCTTAGTTCAAGACCACCCTGGTAGTACCATCTTACCGGGATGGGGTGAGGTGGCAAATGATGAAGCATGTCACTTATGTGAGTAAGCCATCCCTGTCCAATTCTTGGAATTGCCTGGAGTTTAGGTTAAGCACAGTTAGCAGCACACAGGGAACCTACTGGGTCTCTGTTAATGACCTGCAAATCAGCTGATTTAGCAGATAGCAGTCTTCTAAGGGCACCACGCCAATTGTTGTGTATTCTGATTTGACTTCCCTGAGGTAGTCTTGTTAATAAAAAGACATGGGGATATGCTGCGTAGTGTCTATGCACCGAGCCACAATGTCTCATGCCAGCCCGATACTGCAGGGCACAAATAGGAGTTTGCTCCTGACTCCATATTTGCAAATAACCTACAAGTAGGGTCTAAAACTAAACAGCCAAGAGGACATCAGATAACTAACCACTAACAACAGCAGCAGTCTCAATACATTTTGTAGAAGAAAACAATTCCTTGGCTCAAGAATAGAAAAGAGAGTACCTCATGTAAGGATCAACGCTGAAGTAAACAGCTTCGATTAGTACTTCTGAAATATATAAGAAAAAAAGGTGATAAATAAATGGTGCTGCTACAGTATGGCAAAAGAAACACATCAGTTGTTTTTTGTTTTGATAGATTACATCTTTCCATAGCTCTGCTGACAGTCATTTTGCAATGATGTGAGGTCAAGGTTTTGTTTTTGCATTGAAATGCATTAGACAACATTAATAATTTAGGAGGGTCACAGAAGAAAATTTGTACTTTTTAGAGAAATAAGAGGAGTAGGACGGCTGGTACTCGAATGCCCATTCAGGTGTGTGTATTATTTCAACCACTACTAACTGTTAAACAGCATTGAAATGTAGAGTAGAGATTATGTTATGTATGTCATGTTATGGAAGATTAATAGAATACACAACTGCCGAGAGTGTCTCTTGGAACTAACAACAGAAAAACCAAAATGGAAAATAATGTGATTATTCAACAGCCTTAAGAAGCACAGAGGCTGTAGGAAAGTACCCTTTTTTGCATAGTCACCACCCACTTTTTTCTCAAAGCTACGTTATGACTCTACAGTGCACCGGAGTCTGCTGCCCAGACCCCGTTGCCTGTGCCTTCTCCTAAAACTGACGGACTTGGTAATCCCAAATTGGAAAAAGCTTTAACCTCTCATAATTTTCTAGTATATGGTACCAGGGGTACCCAGGGCATTGGTGATAAAAGGGTCTCAAGGGCTGCAGCATGATTTTTTGCCACCATGGGAGACCCATGCAACCTACTGACAGCAGGCCTACAATTGCTAACTGCAGGAGCAGTGCAAACTGTTTGAACTCGACCCTCACCTACACCTACACAGCCTTTAATGTTTGAAATCACCCCTAAATTAGGCCTCCTCAGTCCAGGAGGCAGGGTGCATTATATTTAAGGTGTGGACATATAAGTATAAGCCTATATGTCCCTTAAGTAGTGTTCCCCATTTGACACTACTATATGTGTTAGAGGTCCATAGGATAACATGGGCTGCCAACTTGGTACTCTTGATTAGAGGCCAGCCAGGAGCATATAAAGCACTGTTACGACCAGAACTCAGCACCTGCGGTGGAGTACCAACCAGGTCAGCGGGTGTAGTTGTTGGACCTGTGGCTGCCATGGCACTCCAGGACAAGTGAACGTGGCCCTATCCAATCTTGGAAAAGAAGTGGGACGCCAGCTATTTTGTTGACTTAGGCACACCAAGGAGTCCTCACAGAATTCACCAAGTAAATTGCCTAAAACCTCAGCAGAACAGAGCTGACATGACCATGTTGATGGTGACTGATGGGGGTCAGGATGAGGAAAGTGAATCCCTCCCTGACCTACTGTCAAATAACCCCCAGGATGGGACAGTTGAAGGGGTGTCTTGTCTGACATCCTCATTGAAACACAGCAATCTGATTGCAGGCAAGTCCTAGGGCTGTCTGCTGAGGTCTTCTCCTTGACGTCTGGTCAGACAACATGGTATACCCATGATGTGGGCACTGGTGACAGCCTCCCTGTCAAAAACAAGATTTACAGGTTGTGAGACCAAGTTCAGGCTTGCATTAACATTGAGGTCAGCAAGGTGTTACAGTCCCTGGGGTATCCCAGTGGTACTGGACCACAAACCTGACTCAAAAGATGGGAAACCTGAGATGAGGTTCTGTGTGGATGACAGGGGTCTCAATGTAGTTACCGATACTGATGCTTCCCCCATTCCAAGAGCAGCTTAATTGATTGACAAGTTAGGTGCAGCCAAATTCGTGAGTATGTTTGATTTAACATCACCGTACTGGCAGGTTGGACTCACCCAGGGAGCAAAAGAGAGGTAAGCATTTTCAACCACTGAAGGCCACTAACAGTTCAAAGTGATGCCTTTTGGATGAATGCTCCTGCCAACTTCCAGAGGTAGGTGAATAGAGACCTTTCAAGATTGGATGACTTCAGTGCAGAATATCTAGATGAAATATCTGTCTTTAGCTCCACCTGGGAGGATCACCTGGTCCCCCACAATGAAGTGTTACAGGGCCTGAATCAGGCAGGCCTAATTATGAAGGCCAGCAAGTGCCAGATAAGACAGAGTTCTGTAGTGTATTTGGGACACCTTGTAGGTGGAGGCCAAGTATAACCTCTGAAACCCAAGATTCAGACTATTCTGGACTGGGAGGCTTCCAAGACTCAGACCCAAGGCAGGCCATTCCTTAGCTTGACTGGGTATTTATTACATGAGGTTTGTGAAGGGGCAGGGGACTAATGTGTTCCCACCCACTGAACTGAAGCAGCCTATGAATTTCATATGGACCACAGGATGCCAAAAGGTCTTTGACACCCTGAAAGAGCTCTGCACTAGTACTAAAAGCACCTGACTATGGAAAGGAATTCATAGTCCAAACAGATGCTTCTGAACATGGGATTGCTGTAGTGTTAGCACAAACCAATGATGATGTCCAGGATCAAACAGTTGCCTATATCAACAGGCAACTCCTCCCTAGAGAGCGGCAATGAAGTGCCATTGAGAGGAAAGCCTTTGCTGTGGTTTGGTCCCTGAAGAAGCTGAGACCCTACTTGTTTGGGACAGGCCTCTCAGATGGCTGATAAAGATGAGAGGAGAAAACCCTAAACTGTTGAGGTGGTCCATATCCCTACAGGGTATGGACTTTACGGTGGAACACAGACCAGGTACTGGCCATGCCAATGCAGATACCATTTCCATGTTTTTCCACTTAGACAATGAGAACTGCCGGGGGATAGGTTAGTTGTTCGTCACTTTCCATCTGTGGGGGGTCATGTTGGAAAGTGCCCCTTTTTGTATGGTCGCCCTCACTTTTTGCTCTACATGCTGATGGTTATGACTCTAACAGTACACTGGGGTCTGCTGCCCAGACCCCAGTGCCCATGAACTCTCCTCAAACTGTTACGTTCAACTTGGTAATCCCAAATTGGCAAAAGCTTTACCCCCTCATAAATCCCTAGAATATACTACCAGGGGCACCCAGGGCATTGGTGGTAAAGAGGTCCCCAGGGCTGCAGCACGTTTTTGTACCACCCGAGGCGACCTATATAAACTACTAACACTAGGCCTGTCACTGTAGATTGTAGGAATAGTGCAAACTGCTCAAAGTCAACTGTGTCCTCACCATGTGTGGCATAGTCAACTACACAGCCTTTAATGTTTGTAAGGCACCCCTAAAGTAGGCCTTCTCCTCTCACAAGGCAGGGGGCTTTATATTAAAGGTGTGGACATGTAAGTGCAAGCCTATATGTGCCTATAGTTGCGTTCCCCTAGCCCGCTCTCTCCCACGACTGCTGCCACCAAGAAAAGATTCTGAACTCATGCCAGGCAGTGTGATCACTCTCAGGAGTCAGAAAGAAAGGCTGAACAGGAAGAAGGTCACACCTCCCTCCTTCCCAGAAGGCTAGTGAATTGGAACATCGGAGCGGAGACCTTCAAAGGCTACACTGCCTCTGATATGCATTTGGGCTGTCCCCCTCAGGAGGAAATAGCCCTCCTCTTGCCCCAGGAGTGCTAACACCAGAGCAAGAGTAAAATTAGCTATGTAGGAGGTGTACACCCCCAGGAAGACTGGTCACACCTCTAGGGTGGGCAGCCTGGTCTGTACACCTAAAAATGAATTCTACAATTTTTAGGAGGGCAGAAATAGTGGGCTCTGGTTAGCAAAGGTGACCTACACCATTGGATGTGGTCAGCTCAAGGGTGGACTAGCTGCAGGCACTTGCTGCCCATTGGCTACTAGCTCCCACACCCACACAACAGGACTTTGCCTTCCAGCACAAAGCAAAGAGGGAAACTTTGTCCCTGAGGAAACAGACTTGGAACTGAGTGAATGACTCTCGTCCTTTGCCAAAGCTCAATGGTCCCAAAGAGCGGGACCCTTGTGGAAGTCAGAAGCACCCTAAGTCTCCTCTGGACTACTGGCACTAGTGCCCTGCAAACTACAGGTAAAAACGCTCACCGGATCTAAACAATCGCTGGCCATCGGGCCCTCAGAGGGATCGCCCAAATCCAGGTGGTCCAGTCCATTGTGGGAGTTGTAATTTTGCCTGCCCAGAAGTTTTAGGCCGCTAAGTTACTCCCCTTTATGTAGGGAAGATCTCAAAGCTTTTTGTTATGCTTACCGCTGCCCAGGCTTATTGGTCGCCAGTACGGTAACCGACCCCCACACTCAACACTGCAACTGCAGAGAACATTGTGCAACCATCATCTGACGTTAGCAGCTGTGTACCTGCTGTGTTTTTGCATTTTGTCTCTCGCAGCATGATGTAAGCTCTAAAAACAGCCCCACTCATGGCTCCCATTCAGCACCAAAGACAAACAGAACAACTCTGCACCTGGACTGCACAGGCTAGGTAATATTGATCTGATTGAGGTGGCCTGGTCCTGGGCTTGCATGACCTTATGCCTAAGGGGTTCCAAGTAACTGGAGCTTTAAGTGACTGATTGCCACTAGTGGATTTTGCTATTGACCTCAATGTTATTTTGACTCCCTCCTGTGTGTCCTGGACCACCCCATGCTGATCCTGGATTTTAATGATACGATTCTGTAAGCCTTTCTGTTGGAGCCTATTGGGTAATACTCTGCCCGAGTTTTCACCAAAATCGAACATCTTTGTGCGATATTGAAGATACTTAGCAGCAAGGTCCTGCCCAAAGCATTCCAGGAGTTTAGACTTAATTCTAGCAACCTTCTGCTGGCTCTCATCTATATTAAGGCCGTCCTTAATTCTACATGTAAGTTCCAGCTCTGCGAGCCTGAGCTCCTCAATACGGCTCTTCGCCTGCTCTTGCATTGTCTTCCACCGATAAGAGGCAAAGCTCTTGGTCTCGCAATGCACTGCGGCCTTTAAAGCATCCCAGATCATAGCGTCAGATGCGATCCCCCTATTGATATTTAAGAATTCAATTAACCACTTTCGCATGTGGACCTGATAGACCCGGTCCAGCAGAAGTTTTCTTTCGAAAGTCCATGCTCTAGGGGCTCTGCTTGAATGAGACCAAGGGCATACCACAATCAACGGATTATGGTCCGATATGATTCTCGGTGGGGCAGAGAGAGAGGCTACTTCAGCCGCCTGGTCAGACACGAAAACATAGTCCAAATGGACCATTTTATTATGAAGGCCAGAGTAGTATGTGTAACCATCATCATGTTTATTATGTCGAAACCATAGATCAGTCAAGCCATGTTCATGAACTAAAGTTTGTAGAGACTTGAAGACTCTAGGCTTCCTACCGGAATACATTTGATCCCCTGCAAAATTAAAGTTGCCAGGTAGATTAATATTCATGTCACCACACACAAACATCAGAGAGGGCCAAGCTGCTAATTCTACATTAAGGAATTTCAGCACTTCAGGAAATTTGGCCTGTATATTGCGCAAATTGTTAAAGGTCTATTATCAATCACTGTTTCGGCTAAAACCCATCTGCCTGCACTATCCTCTCGTACCTTAGTACATACCTCAATCCCCCGCTTCAACAGGATGGCCACCCCTCGGAATAGAGGTCTGTCTTGAGCAAGCAATTAAGTTGTAACCAGGTATTTTCAAACACTCACGCTTCCCCCAAGGTATGTGCATCTCTTGTACACATAAGACATCCAATTGCATAGTATGTACGATTTTAGAAAATAAGGCCCTTTTCTTGCCATCGTTCAGACCACATATGTTCCATGTGCTTAAAGAAAGTTTACCCTGTCCCAGCAATGCCTAACACATAATCTGATCTCAGCTGTGTACCTTTCTGCTTTTTAATCAAACACTCTGACATATACCAAAGTTGACCCATTTTAAGCCCACGACTATAATATAAATCCAAAAGCTTAGTGAACCCCCCACCGTGCCCTACCACTACCACCAACCCCACCCTTAACCCCCTTACCCACTAGACCCCCCCACCCCACCACCCCCTTGTAAGGCAACAGGACCGAAGTCCTTGTGATAGAATGAGCTGATTGACCCGTTCTCCCCTAGATCCCTCACCCCAACATATTTAATGACGGGGGTTAGAGACGATTGCAACTCAAAGAGAAAAAATTAGAAAAAGAAGGTAACTACATAAGGTTTAGCACCGCTAGCAATCGACTCACCCCCTTATTTGAATCAGTAGCCTTCTGGGACATTGTGAGAGTGGAACATGCGACAGCCCAGACCTCCTTGACTATATGGAGCCCAGGAACTCCCTTGCCTGTATTTCTGAGAGGAAGAATCTAGTCTGTCCCTGATATATTATTTTCAATTTAGAGGGAAAGAGCAAAAATGTTTGGGCACCCTTTGTCAAGAATGGAGATATTAGCTGGCGGAGCTGCCACCTCCGCTCAACTGTTGCTGGGCAAACATCTGACCTGACAAAAAGCTCACAATCTTTCCCTGAGCCTGATCTTAGTCCTCATCGACAAATTTCGCTGATAATCAGCGATAGCAAAGTATATTCCAAAATCCTAGCATCTAGGCTCGCTGAGGTTATCCCCCCATTGGTTTCCCTGCGTCAGCATGGGTTTATCCCGGGTAGGGACACGGCGGACCATGTCCGGCGTGTAATTGCCCTATTCGACTGGGTGCAGGCTACTGCTTCTCCCCTCGGTGTAATCCTGTTGGACGCCGAGAAGGCGTTTAACAGGGTCTCCTGCGGTTCCTGTGGGCTGTGCTTCGCTGGAAGGGCTTCAGTGCTGAATTTATTCAGGCATCCAAGCACTGTATATCTCCCCAGCCGCAGCATTGCGCATATCTGGTCAGGAGTCAGGGTATTTCACCATTAGTAGAGGCACTAGGCAAGGGTGCCCCTGCTCACCCTTGAGTTTTGCTCTGTATATCGATCCGTTCCTTAGCAAAATTGAAGGAAATTTGGATATATTATCGATTAGGATCGATGGTACGGAGTATCGGACCCTGGCCTATGCGAATGACATTGTTGCCTTATCGTCTGATGTTCCCTCTGCCTTCTCTGCTCTAAAGAACTGTGCTGTACAATTCGGTCGGGTTTCAGGTTATAAGTTAAACGTTTAAAAAACGCAGGTTGTGCAATCAGCAAATATGCGACCCTCTGATGCCCCTGTGGTTAGCGAAGCAACTTACTTAGGTCAAAGGTGACCTACACCATTGGATGTGGTCAGCTCAAGGGTGGACTAGCTGCAGGCACTTGCTGCCCATTGGCTACTAGCTCCCACACCCACACAACAGGACTTTGCCTTCCAGCACAAAGCAAAGAGGGAAACTTTGTCCCTGAGGAAACAGACTTGGAACTGAGTGAATGACTCTCGTCCTTTGCCAAAGCTCAATGGTCCCAAAGAGCGGGACCCTTGTGGAAGTCAGAAGCACCCTAAGTCTCCTCTGGACTACTGGCACTAGTGCCCTGCAAACTACAGGTAAAAACGCTCACCGGATCTAAACAATCGCTGGCCATCGGGCCCTCAGAGGGATCGCCCAAATCCAGGTGGTCCAGTCCATTGTGGGAGTTGTAATTTTGCCTGCCCAGAAGTTTTAGGCCGCTAAGTTACTCCCCTTTATGTAGGGAAGATCTCAAAGCTTTTTGTTATGCTTACCGCTGCCCAGGCTTATTGGTCGCCAGTACGGTAACCGACCCCCACACTCAACACTGCAACTGCAGAGAACATTGTGCAACCATCATCTGACGTTAGCAGCTGTGTACCTGCTGTGTTTTTGCATTTTGTCTCTCGCAGCATGATGTAAGCTCTAAAAACAGCCCCACTCATGGCTCCCATTCAGCACCAAAGACAAACAGAACAACTCTGCACCTGGACTGCACAGGCTAGGTAATATTGATCTGATTGAGGTGGCCTGGTCCTGGGCTTGCATGACCTTATGCCTAAGGGGTTCCAAGTAACTGGAGCTTTAAGTGACTGATTGCCACTAGTGGATTTTGCTATTGACCTCAATGTTATTTTGACTCCCTCCTGTGTGTCCTGGACCACCCCATGCTGATCCTGGATTTTAATGATACGATTCTGTAAGCCTTTCTGTTGGAGCCTATTGGGTAATACTCTGCCCGAGTTTTCACCAAAATCGAACATCTTTGTGCGATATTGAAGATACTTAGCAGCAAGGTCCTGCCCAAAGCATTCCAGGAGTTTAGACTTAATTATAGCAACCTTCTGCTGGCTCTCATCTATATTAAGGCCGTCCTTAATTCTACATGTAAGTTCCAGCTCTGCGAGCCTGAGCTCCTCAATACGGCTCTTCGCCTGCTCTTGCATTGTCTTCCACCGATAAGAGGCAAAGCTCTTGGTCTCGCAATGCACTGCGGCCTTTAAAGCATCCCAGATCATAGCGTCAGATGCGATCCCCCTATTGATATTTAAGAATTCAATTAACCACTTTCGCATGTGGACCTGATAGACCCGGTCCAGCAGAAGTTTTCTTTCGAAAGTCCATGCTCTAGGGGCTCTGCTTGAATGAGACCAAGGGCATACCACAATCAACGGATTATGGTCCGATATGATTCTCGGTGGGGCAGAGAGAGAGGCTACTTCAGCCGCCTGGTCAGACACGAAAACATAGTCCAAATGGACCATTTTATTATGAAGGCCAGAGTAGTATGTGTAACCATCATCATGTTTATTATGTCGAAACCATAGATCAGTCAAGCCATGTTCATGAACTAAAGTTTGTAGAGACTTGAAGACTCTAGGCTTCCTACCGGAATACATTTGATCCCCTGCAAAATTAAAGTTGCCAGGTAGATTAATATTCATGTCACCACACACAAACATCAGAGAGGGCCAAGCTGCTAATTCTACATTAAGGAATTTCAGCACTTCAGGAAATTTGGCCTGTATATTGCGCAAATTGTTAAAGGTCTATTATCAATCACTGTTTCGGCTAAAACCCATCTGCCTGCACTATCCTCTCGTACCTTAGTACATACCTCAATCCCCCGCTTCAACAGGATGGCCACCCCTCGGAATAGAGGTCTGTCTTGAGCAAGCAATTAAGTTGTAACCAGGTATTTTCAAACACTCACGCTTCCCCCAAGGTATGTGCATCTCTTGTACACATAAGACATCCAATTGCATAGTATGTACGATTTTAGAAAATAAGGCCCTTTTCTTGCCATCGTTCAGACCACATATGTTCCATGTGCTTAAAGAAAGTTTACCCTGTCCCAGCAATGCCTAACACATAATCTGATCTCAGCTGTGTACCTTTCTGCTTTTTAATCAAACACTCTGACATATACCAAAGTTGACCCATTTTAAGCCCACGACTATAATATAAATCCAAAAGCTTAGTGAACCCCCCACCGTGCCCTACCACTACCACCAACCCCACCCTTAACCCCCTTACCCACTAGACCCCCCCACCCCACCACCCCCTTGTAAGGCAACAGGACCGAAGTCCTTGTGATAGAATGAGCTGATTGACCCGTTCTCCCCTAGATCCCTCACCCCAACATATTTAATGACGGGGGTTAGAGACGATTGCAACTCAAAGAGAAAAAATTAGAAAAAGAAGGTAACTACATAAGGTTTAGCACCCCTAGCAATCGACTCACCCCCTTATTTGAATCAGTAGCCTTCTAGGACATTGTGAGAGTGGAACATGCGACAGCCCAGACCTCCTTGACTATATGGAGCCCAGGAACTCCCTTGCCTGTATTTCTGAGAGGAAGAATCTAGTCTGTCCCTGATATATTATTTTCAATTTAGAGGGAAAGAGCAAAAATGTTTGGGCACCCTTTGTCAAGAATGGAGATATTAGCTGGCGGAGCTGCCACCTCCGCTCAACTGTTGCTGGGCAAACATCTGACCTGACAAAAAGCTCACAATCTTTCCCTGAGCCTGATCTTAGTCCTCATCGACAAATTTCGCTGATAATCAGCGATAGCAAAGTATATTCCAAAATCCTAGCATCTAGGCTCGCTGAGGTTATCCCCCCATTGGTTTCCCTGCGTCAGCATGGGTTTATCCCGGGTAGGGACACGGCGGACCATGTCCGGCGTGTAATTGCCCTATTCGACTGGGTGCAGGCTACTGCTTCTCCCCTCGGTGTAATCCTGTTGGACGCCGAGAAGGCGTTTAACAGGGTCTCCTGCGGTTCCTGTGGGCTGTGCTTCGCTGGAAGGGCTTCAGTGCTGAATTTATTCAGGCCTCCAAGCACTGTATATCTCCCCAGCTGCAGCATTACGCATATCTGGTCAGGAGTCAGGGTATTTCACCATTAGTAGAGGCACTAGGCAAGGGTGCCCCTGCTCACCCTTGAGTTTTGCTCTGTATATCGATCCGTTCCTTAGCAAAATTGAAGGAAATTTGGATATATTATCGATTAGGATCGATGGTACGGAGTATCGGACCCTGGCCTATGCGAATGACATTGTTGCCTTATCGTCTGATGTTCCCTCTGCCTTCTCTGCTCTAAAGAACTGTGCTGTACAATTCGGTCGGGTTTCAGGTTATAAGTTAAACGTTTAAAAAACGCAGGTTGTGCAATCAGCCAATATGCGACCCTCTGATGCCCCTGTGGTTAGCGAAGCAACTTACTTAGGGGTTAAAATTACTGCCGCTGTCAATATCATATCGGATCTGAATATCCTCCCGGTAGTTGAATCTGTGAACCTTAAGTTGGAATGGTTAGATCATCTGCGTCTCTCTTTATATGGTCGCTGTAGTGTCCTTAAAATGCTGGTCCTCCCAAAGTTCTTATATTTATTTAGGACTATTCCACTGGAATTGTCACAAGCAAGCATGACTAGAGCAGAAAGGATCTGTTATAGGTTCCTTTGGGGCTATCGCCGTTTGCGTAGGGCTGCCAAATGGATGTGTCACCCTTGGGAGCGTGGTTGTTTGGGCGGTCCCAAATCTGGTATTATATTATTGGTCCGCTGTGGTGCAACATCTAGGCTTACCCTTGCTGGGAGACAGAGGTCCCGCCTTCTAATAGACCTACCATTTATGAGATCGGCTTGGGTGTGGCCGCTAAGGGCATTCTGACGCAAGTTCTGGAGCCGAGCTATTTCAAGAAAACTAGGTTCAAGTTTATTGCAGCTATGTTCTCAGTCTGGCATAAAATCCGGCAGAAATTGTCTATCCCTAACGTTAATACTTATACACCGTTCAAAGCCGCCCGGCTCTTGCCCTCTATCTTCCAGGATCAGATGACTTTTAGATGGCATTTATCGGGTCTTAAAGTCAGAGGCGATTTAGTTGTGGAAGGGCAAATTGGTTCTTTCTCTTTTGTGAGGGACAAATTTCAGTTAAACACTCATGATTTTTTTAAATATCTGCAAGTTAGAAGCTTCATTGATAAATACCTACGTAAAACCCCCACAATGTTGGACAAGCTAATTATATTTGAACTCATTCAGAAGAAGGCCAGAATAGGTACAATCTATCAGCACTTGTTGTCTGACTTTTCGGACGATCTGGAGGTACAAAATCTTAAATGGGAGGGTAAACTTGGGAAGACTGGTGTAGATATCAGGCCGGCACTGGACATACCAGCTTCGCTTTAGTTTCCGGTAGTCTCAGGAGGCAAAGCTATATGGAAATGATCGATCTTTATTATACATCTGCCAAAATAACGAAATGGGTGGGGGTAGGAAGGGGTAGGAAGGGCGACAGCTGTGCAAGGTGTGGGCTACATGCAGCTGACTCTATACACATGTTCTATTCCTGCCCGAAAATTCGTGAATTTCTATCTGATGTGGAGCGCTTCATAAATTCTACGCTCAATATCCAGCTCATCATCTCTCCTGAGATGGTGATAATGGGGTCTGAAGGCGTAGCAGTGCCCCAAAATATGCTGCATGTATCTGCATTTCTGTACATAGCTATGTCAATGATCCGGCTCTGCATTACCTCACAATGGTTAAGCCCAGAGGCACCCACGTTTGTTAATTGGAGAGCTGGCTGCTCGTTATATATAATTTGGAGTTTTCAGTATTTTCATTAAGGGGTAGGCGGGAGTTGGCTTGTAAGATCTGGGCTCCGTTCGAGGAATGATTTAAGCATTGATTAGTAAATCATAGCTAAGTCTTAAAAGTCTTAAGAAAATGTATGATCAACTTGTTTTCCTTCCCAGTTGTTATGATCTTACTTTGCTGCCCTTTATGGATCGATCTATATTTTGTTATGGTGTTGAATCAGTCTCAGCAGCTTCATGTACCTCTCCATGCTCTGATCGTTCTTTTTTGTTTTTTCTTATTTTATTTTTTAATCTTTCTGCATTATCTCACCCATGAATCTGTTCTTTTTTGCTATTGTAACTTTTCGTTCCTGCTGTAAGACTTATTTATCTCTGTCAATATTGCTTACCACGACTTGTATTGTTTTTTTCTTGGAAGAAAAGTGTTGTTGTTGTTTTTTTCTAGCTTTGGCAGTGGTCCATTCCCATGTACCACTGCCTACTTCCCAACAAACTTTTTTTTAACATTCATAGAGGAGAAGGGGGGTTTAGGGGGACCCCCTTCCCATTTGCAAATGGGTTACCACCTCTTTTGAGGTGTAGGTAAAATGTCAATGTTTTGGGACCTGGTTTCGGTCACAAAGCATTGATAAATACATTAACAAACCACTGTTTGGAAGGAACACACTAGTGACACCCCTTCCAAACAGAAATTCATAATGGGTAAGGCTTCCATTATTCCCTTTTTACTGGTTGTTACAGATAAATACATACCAAAACCAATCTATTTCATGTCTGTATTTATTTTTAAAAGCGGAAAAATGCTGAAAATGGTTCTTCTTATGACTGACTCTCATTTTTGTCCTCCATGAATTCCAGACCAACTGCTAAGCAGATAGTCACTATGGGGATTTAAAAACAGGATGAGAGTCTCTTAAATACAGGAATGTTAACATTTATTTGTAAATATTGCTAACATTTTCATCCCAGTGTAGTGTGTTGTTACATTTAAGCTGCTTAATTTACTAAAATGCAACAGGCATCAAAGAATGAGTGTGTGTTTATCAATTAAATAAATGTGGAAATATACCATTTTATTACTCCATTTACTCTCAAAAAATAAAATAATTATGGATAAATACCAATAAAATACCCCAAAAATATGTATGGATAAATACAGATGGAAATGTCAAAAAAATAAATACCATAAAACCGGAAGTCTTAATTATGGGGTTTTAAACACATGTTGCTGTTTGTAACCTGTTACCAAAACACAAAAAAGGTTTAGTACATAACAAAAGCCATTTTGCAGTCATGTACCCTGTGATTTTGCAAATCACAGGCTTTGCAGCAAAGAAATGGCTTTGTACATCAGGCCCAAAGTGGTTTTGAATTCTCTTCTGAAGCCTGAATTAGGTGCAACAGCTCTGTGGTCCACTGGCAGGGAATTCCAGAGGGTGGGGCAAGGACTGTGAAAGATTGTCCAATAGGATTAGCCATATGGTATTTTGGAATGAAGCGCAAGGTATGTTGCTAGGAGCTAGGTCGTAAAATGAGAGAAGATATAATCGAAGGAAGAGCCATGTAGCTTGGAATAGTAAATTAGCTAGGGATGCTGGTACAGGGTCAGAAATGCCAATGCAGAAAGTTAACAGCAGCTTCACAAGTCAATCAAACAAGTTTGTCTTCGATTTTAGAAGATGCATACCATTCTCACAACATATTTCAGTTAATTTATCAAGGAATGACTCTCCATGATAATAATATTTCAACGGTGAGTTCTCTGGTATGCCCAGAAGAGGCCAGCTATGGCACAAACAGCTAGAAGCGTCCCCAAACTCACTGAGAGACTTTCCATAAATTATGCAAACTGCTCAGAGTATGGCAGAAGTCTTCAACGCAGTGTAAAGACGATGCTAAGTGAACACATAACCCATTAACTAAATGCTGGAACCCTCTTCAAATCACATATCATACTTTTGATGTCAATGGATGGGAGTGGATTCCCAGCAGCTCACCACTTTAAAACTTACGACATTCTTGATTGTAATTTGGTTTTGTACCATAAATGTGGAGGCATGCTTTGTAATTTCTTTTTGGGGTTGTGACAATTTAAAATCTGTTTTTACTTTGTGACGTTGGAAAAACCTGGTTGGTGTGTCAAAGAAGGTGTTCAACTGCCGGAGGTCCAGGATGGGCCTGAGGCCCTGTCTTTCTTTGGCACGAGGAAGTAGCAAGTAGAGCAACCCTTTCCTCTCTCTGATTCTGGCACCTATCTCGATGGTACGCTTGGCCAGCAGAAGGTTAACCTCCAGTATCAGAATTTTGGCACGGTCAACTGATACCTGTCCTGATATAGGGAAGATATGAGGGAGGAATAAAATAAATGGAAGGGAGTAGCCCCTCTGAATGATTTGTAGCTCCTATCAGTCCGACGTGATGGATTTCCAATGGGGGAAAAGAATTGGTTCCTAGCAGCTGACAGTTACCCTCGGAAGGGAAATCCGAGCAACCCGTGGGTTGCAACAGCAGGGGAAGAGGAAGCAAATGACTGCTGACCCTGCTGAAGTGAGCGGTTTCAGTCACCACGGCGATAGCAGATAGTGGCAGTATCTGTTGTGACCCGTTTGTGGCGGTACGCAGGGTGATCTGTAGCGCTTTTAAAAAGAAAATTTTATTTTAATCAAGCTTGTTTGCACTGACTTGTTTTAATTAAAGTTTTATGTGGCATTAAAAATAATAGGAACTGATTTTAAATAACATTGAAGGTACTGTTGGATGCTTGAGAAATCATCTGGGGTAGAGCAGTCTTCCAGCCTCGGTCTGTCGCGGCGTGCAGTGCTGATTGAACAGAGGGCAGGGAAGGGGGGAAGGAACTTCCGATTTCCGAGCTGGGTGACAGTTAGCGCTCTAGTGGATACGGGAGGCCCCTATTTAAGGCGTATGCGGGAGCGGACGCGCGCCGCTGGCGCGCCAAAGACAAGCCCGTCCGCGCACTTCCGTGCACGTACGGGGCCGGGGGCCGGTCACCCTGCCCATTCTATAGCAAAATACAAATACACCGCAGAGCAGCTGCACATGCTATGTCCCCGTATGAATGCAAATTGTAGACATAGCCCCCTGTCGGGATCCTCTACTTGTATTCACTGCCCTTACACTTTGTAGATTAACTCAAACAGGCCGGAACAGAACAGAAGGTGAAACTCACATTGATCAACTGTAGATCCCTAAACAAGCATATGTATGAGCTCCACGACGTTCTTGCTGAGAGCCATCCAGATATAATGTTCCTGACTGAAACATGGCTGAATGAGGATTCGGCACCCAAGATCTTGGAGGCTCTCCCTCCAAACTATGGGATGGTCAGATTAGACCGACAAAATCATCAGGGGGCGGGATAGCCATAATTCATAAACTAGCTGTACAATGCTCACTTGAGCTGGTGGAAATTGAAGCCAGCAAAGCAGGCTTCTTCACAATTACAGTTACAGCAAATTATGTGATAAAAGGCTTTTTAATTTATAGACCGCCTGGTCCCTTCTCTCAATTCGCAGCTAGCCTGAGGGAGCGGGCAATACAACCAGCACTCCGATTTGCAAGAGTGCTGGTACTGGGAGATTTGAATCTACACTTTGAGGATATGACCACCTCTGGAGTTCAAGAACTGGGGTAGGCGCTGGCCACTCTACAACTGGTATTGCAATCTTCCCTCCCGACCTACCAGCTGGGCCACTTATTGGATCGTATCTTCACCAAGTGGGGGGACCTGACAGTGGGATACCCGAAGGCAGTCCCCTGGTCAGATCACCATCTGGTGCCTTTTAGTGCCTCGATATCTAATACCCCATTACCAAAGATATCAAGTTCAGGGAGGCGGCACAGGAAATGAGTGAGGTTCTCAGCAGCGAGCTTCAGTCATGCCCTGTTACAGGGTGGTCTACCGGAAGGCAATGACATTGAGACTGTCTGCAATGCACTAGATAAACAGATTACTGAGGCACTGGATAAAGTTGCCCCTTGGTCCTCGAGCTCACCGAGGAGACAGTCAAATCTGTTCCATGGTTTAATGAAGAACTCATGATAGCAAAGATGTCCTGCAAGCACTTAGAGCGACTCTGGAGGAAAGAGTTCTCAGAGTGCAAGAAGGCCAACTATAAAAGTAGTCTAAAACAATATCATGCACTCATAAGGAAAACTCGGGCTACCTATTATAATACAAGGATAGAGCAAACATAAAACTCGTCCAGGGAGCTGTTTGAAATGTTTTTTAAGACCTTTTTTTCTCTCTTCTCTGCCTTTCTCTCTCTTAATTTAGGTCAAAATCCCAGTGACCAACAAAGAGTTCTGGTGCATACCTACCACCAGTACCCACTGGTAAATATTAAGCACTGTAAAGAAAATATTTGTAAATACATTTTACTCACTTCTACCTGAGTCAAACAGGAAAAATGCTGTGTGCCCTGACTCACACATGCATGTAAAGTTATGCTTTCACCTAACGATACATCCATCTATGAATCAGCTGTCACTCAATTACCAACCTTCCCGCCTCTTGCCAAAATGACCACTTCACTGTCTGCTCAAATCTCAATGCTTCAAACTCCATATTCTATTGGGTTCCATACATCCAGTCAACCATATTTTATGACAGAATAAGTTGACAATATTTGTTTAAATGATCCCTTATGCCTCACAGGCTTAAACTGATGGCAGAATTAATGACTCCCATTTCAGATAGGCTATTCTGAAATCAATAATACCCATAAAGGGTCGGAAACGAGCTGAAGTACCATGGTCCTGACTGTGACCTCTTTGAACAGTACAAGGACGCTTCTCTACACATTTCTCTTCTGCCTGCTGCTAATTCCTCCATTCATTTAAAACACATGATTGCAGAAAATGCCATCAATCTTCCACCTAGCCTGGAAAATGACCTGTTTTGCAGCAGCGCCACAAGAGAAGACGTTCTAGCAGGTATTCACAAAGCCAGTGTTGTAGAAGTCTGGAATCCATGCCATAGGCCTCAAGGGCCTGATGTAGAGTCGGCTGATGGGTTATTCCATCACAACGGTGATATCCCGCTGCCGGAATATAAGCCCATTATATCCTATAGAATTTATATATCGGCAATGGGATATCTGTCACAGTTGAGACGAGTAACCCGTCCGCCGAGATCTAAATCAGGTCTTAAGTCTTCGTCTGAAGTAGTATTCTTGTTTATATAGCATTCACAAACAATCCCAGGTGTTCTTCAGAAAGTCCCTGACAGTCCTATATTTCCAGAAGTGCTCCAAATTGCAAAGTTTCAGAAACACAGTTCCTACCAGGTAGATAATTGGGCATAAGTAAATGCTGCCTGAAATATGCATTTACACATGTATTTTCTCTCATAGGTATTTCTTGCCCACGGTATGGGACCTGATTTAGTGTTCAGCAGGTGTGATAGTCACAAAAATGACGGATATTCCAAGCTATATTTCAGGTGCATTATATCCAGTGGCAATTGCAATATGGTGGACGAGATCTCGACCATGTTTGCGAAGTAGTATCCCATCTGTCAAACTTTAAATCAGGCTCATACTTCACCTACACAGCCTAAAAGAGGTGTGTTCCACTAACTTTCCCACAAAGTGAAAAATTATGAGCAGAAAATCATTTCAAACTCGGCTGTGAATACATTTCCAATACATCATATGGTTGAAAAATCAGTACTTCTTGCAGTTTCAGTTGTCTGTAAAACGCCTGTCTGGGAGTGCCAACATGTTGGTCTCTCTGTACAAAGGTTTTCATTGAATTTCCTGTGAGCACACGCCTAAGTCTATATATTCCTTCTGCTTTGCTTCTTCAAAATTCCAGAAACGTCTTTAACCTAAGATGGGAATCGGTCTACCCATAAGGGATTTGTCTGCATGGGTCATTTTTCTACAACCATAAATTAATTATTATTTATGATTTTGTTTGTTATGGGGCAATAATATTGAAAAAAGAAACATTTTACATTCCAACTATGGACATAGTTTACGTACACTTGTAAGGTGGTTGACAAATCTAAATAACATTTTAAATTTGTATTAATTGCCCAAATGTATGAATAAGATTGGTGAAAGCAAATACATATTTATGACAATGTTCTAGCTAAAGGAATATAAAGACATGCAATGTATATACTAACTACAGAGGTTCTTTCAAGTTGCCGCAGGTATGTTTTACTGCTGTTTGAACATTTGAAGAGAGGTGATAGAGACTAGATTCTGAATATGGAGCAAAGGTAAAATCCTCAGAACTTCAGGACAGAACAAATCGCCCTAGGTGCTGCTGGAAGGCTATGATTGGCAGATCGTATGTTCCAAGTTGACATGTAAGATAATTAGAGGTTAGTTAGATAGTTAGGGGCCAGATCACTGATTGGAATAAAAGTCTTGTTAGTTTGTATATGGGACCTCTTCTTGGCAGTGAGCCCGCCAGCATGGTGGCTGTATGCCGATTTGATATGATGTCTGAGAAATATAATATAGCCTTATAGGCTGCCGTAACAGGCTAAACAACCATTAAAGGCCCGGCTCCAGCGTTCGGCTCGGGCCTTTAACAAGGGAGCAGGACTTTAATCCCAGAATAGCCCAGCTACAGAGGGCAATAAGGCTATTAGAACATTCCGTCACTAGAGGGCAGAAGGTTCTAAAAAATAAATCAAAAGCTTCACGAGCCTGAGGGGATGAAATCCCTTTGGCTCGCCATGGGGCCTTTGTTCACAGCAACAGCTGTGAACGACAACATTGGAATGTTGGAGCTCCTGGCTTCTACCAGCCGTTAGAAGCCCGGAGCGGCTCCATTGTTTTAAATGGAGCTCTCAACATTCCAATGTTCTAATATATTGTAAAATGTAGAACTTTCTTTAGTAATGCCTGAGAGTAATGGAGGAGACCTGCCAGAAGGCATTACCGTAGTCAAATGAAAATGAATACTAAAGAGTTGATGAGTGTTTTGGCTGCGTAGAATGGTTTGAGCAAGCAGATACTTCATATTTTCGTACTCGAAAGAATGCAGAGGTCACTGCATCAGTAACAAAGGCTTCCATTTTCATTGTTGTGCTGAAATAAACACCCAGGTTTCTGGCTGAAGGGTTAATTTCAAAGGGCTTGGGATAAAGAAGATGTAGTCAATAAAGTTAAAAGGTGCAGTAGAGCAGTGCGGCATGGGATTTCACTTTTTACATGAGTGATTGCAGTGCCATTCGGTGTTGGATGACTGTGAGACAGTGTGAACTAACTGCATGACTGAAGGTGGAGTGTGAATGCTAGAAAGGAGAAAATGATATGGGTATTGTTGGTGTAAAGAAAATATAAGGAGTAAAATGGGGAGATGTCTCAGAAAGAGACTGTGTACAGTTATTAAAGAAGAGGGCCTAAGACTAAGCCATGTGGCACGCCCACCATGAGGTGAGATAGGTGTTGATGTCTTATAGACCCAGGACATCGAGTAAGAGTGGCTGGAAAGGTTAAAGGCAAACCTCAGGGAAATGTTATCAACTTTTGATTCAACCCAGCTCAACAACCAAAGTTGTTGCATTGTTTCAAAGGGAGAGAGAAAAACAGTGCCATATTTACCAGAATTTGGCACTCTAATTTTTTTTCCCTGAACTGGCACATTTTAGGGTGCAAGGCCACAACTCACATACCTGTGTACCATAATGTAAAGGTGGGAGCATTCTTTCACTCACAGGTTTTGTACTGGAAGGGTCCCTTTGCAGTACAAAATACAACGATTTGACAACGTTTAAAATATTTCCCACTTTGTATGTGTGTTGTACAGTGCAGTACATATGCAGTTGGAAGCATTTGGAGACATTATAAACTTGCTCCATCATTACACCTGCCTCAAGAAGGTTAATACATTTCCCCCTAGATGTGTGCAAGGACAGGGATACCAAACCAGAGTAGAGAGGGGAAAGAGTAGGACGACCCATTGTGTCAAAGGCAGTGGATCAGCCTACAAATATGAGGCTAGAAGATAGTTGATTGTGAAGTTCAGGTGTGATGGCATTTGATACATATTAGAGTGCTGTTTATGCAATGTGGTTGCAGAAACATAATCAGATGCGGTGAGTAGGTTGATAAGCGTGAGGTGACTGAAGACCAATCATTCCAGAATATGGGGAACAAAATGTAACCTGAGATTGTGGGTGATAGTTGGAGGATTGACAAAGATTTGCAGTCATTTTTAGGCAAGGTATAACCACAGGAGAGTTAAAACAAGTGGGGCAAGTATGAAAAATGAGGGATTAGTTGGCAAGAAAGGTCAGGCTGCATAGAGGGCTGGATGTGAGGGCTAGCGTTTTTATGACTTGAGTGCTGAATGAGTTAGATTGTTTACAGGAGAGGTTAGTGATATGATTATTGGAATAGGTTCAGTTGAGGATAATGTGACAAAGTGAGAGAATATTGATGGATGGGTTTGCGGTGTGGTTTAGGTTGGTGGCAATGGAGCAGTATAGGGTAACCAGGGAGGCTAGTAAGGCTGAGTAGTTTGACATGTACATCCTTCATCTTACCTGGTCTGCTGAATAGCAATATAAGTTTTGTGTTGCTGAGGGAGTGGCTTATATACAGTAGTTGATAGATATGATCCCCATATCTGCTGTTGTGGCAAAACTGAGGAGGCATGCACCCTTTCAGTACATGTCTTCTTGAGGCGTAGGGTCGCCATGAATGATCGCCATGAATGATTGAGACGTGAAAAATGACAATGAAAGGTGGTCATGATCCTCTGTCTGATATCTACAAGCCACTGTTAAATCTCTGACACAACCAGCATCACGAAAGCAAGAACGTCACAAAGGACCATCGTAGGTGGTAAAAAAATATCTTCCCAGCTTGTCAGAGCCCAGTTGCATTTGAAAACTCATCCGTGACTGCAGAGCGAGCCTCAGCATAGCTTCTAAGGTTCCAGATTGATTATGAGTGACTTTTTCATAATTTGAATGTGATTATGAGTGACATTCAATGATTATGAGTGGCACTTTCTTGCGAGCAAAAGCAGGCAAAGAAGACGAGGGAAGCATATAAATATCAGAAATGACATCCAGTTGCGCAACTAAAAACTCTAAGAAGATCCTAAAGATCCTGTAAAGCACCAAAAATGGAACGGAACTAACCTAGTGCCCTTGTAAACATATTGAACTGTTAAACAAATGTGTAACCATGATTTTAAACATTAAACAAGCCCTTCAGAGGCAGTACTTTAGTTAAGTTCTGTGGACATATGCAGACACTTGAGCAATTAAATACAAATGGTAATACTCACTGGATGCAACAGATTGTTGATTGCATGATAAAATAAGCAATATACTATTAAAGTCCATATGTACATAACGTCTAGACTCGTAGTACACAGAGTGCGGCCCTGCGGCCACCAGCAGACAGGCAGGCCTTTCTTGGTGGTCCTCTGAACTTTTTCATGGCCCCCTCAAGCCCAGTACAGCTGCTCCATTCGTAGCGGGCTCACCAAGGCTCTCAGCTACACAAAAGAGAGCTGCTGGAGTATGTGCAATAGCAGATTCAATGCACATGCTCCTGAGGCCCTCTTTTGCGTTTACTCATAGACTTTTGGGTAACAACTTGTGTTCCAGTTGTACTGCAAGCATCAGAGCCTTTTTTTTAGAACTGCCCAGTTAGTTGTTTTTAAAGACTTTCATTGGATTACAAACCTCAATTTTCACAGCAAATGTACAACAGAAACATGTTCAGCTCTTGACCAGTGATTACAGCAGAAACACAATTTGTTGAATACTGATGTTTCAAATGCAATAAAGATTTTTTTTACTCTAGTAGCCCCGTCCCCATTGCCCTTGCCCATTGGTGCAGCCCAAACCAGACTGTACTTTCCGCCCCCGAGAAAAAGTTTGTGAGTACCCATGGTCTAGACCAAGTACAACTGCCCAACTTGACAAAACAGCAAATAAGAAAATACACTAAGACCAGCGCTAAAAGCCCAGTCAGATCATTCGCAGTGTTTAGGTAAGAGTTTCAGAGTCTGAAGGTGACTTGTGCTTTACCCTAACCTGCATTAGGGTTTTGGGCACTTCTAATCAGAAACCAAATTAACACCCACCCTAACATTTTATTTTGGGCCCCCATGCAACTTGTTGTCGGAGTTCTGTTGCCAGGCAGCAGCAGGAATAATTCCTGGAGGCTCAAGCTGGGGCATAGGCTGGAAGTTGAACATCGGACCTGCCACAGCCTAGTCGGACACCTGTTGCTGGGCGGAGCTGCAGGGAAACAATTAAACAGATCCTGCCTAAGCTAGCCTGCGTCAACGTGGCCTCCTGGCTCCTCCCTGGCAATCAAACAAATGAATGCAACATCATAATCAATTTGCATACATAATCTGTCGATGCTTTCTTTCCCACATGGGACCCGACTGTATCAAACAGGAGGTGAGAGGCCCTAGTAGAGATGATCTTAAATGCTTGCCAATAATTTATCATAATTACTCAGTCACTACAGTCAGCTGATTTGTGGGCTTGGACCACTGCCAAGCCCGCTGCAGCACCGGGCAAGCCTCTGGTGAGTGAAAGTCTGAGGCACGCAGGCTGTAATGTTTTCAAATGACTTTAGCTCAGCCGCTATATCTGAGGCACCAACACTCTGGTGTTGTCCCGACAGCGGTATGGCTGGTCGCGGGTCAGCAGTATACATCATTATGGCCAGGCTGTGTGAGCAGCAGTGGGCTCTGCTGCCAAAATTAAACTCTCTGCCGTGCCCATCCGCTTGTACCCCGGGTGGCCAGGCACTCCTATAGGTGTGCGTGTGACACAGTCAGTGTCTCTCCTGGCTGTATCTTGGCAGTAGCCACTGGGCAAATCATGTAGATTCACTGACTCACTCTCGTCAAGTCAGTGAATCTGAATGCTGCAGTGTCGAGTGAATGTTGTTACATTGTAGCCAAAGCCCGCACAGATTTTCTGAGCCAGCCCCCAAGCCTGATGCACACAGCTTTCTCAGTCAGTGTTGTCAATTAGCGCACTCTAGATTGACAGCTGAGGAGGCGCTATATATGCGTGGCTTTGCATTTCAGTGCAGTGATGCAGACCACCACACTGAAATACGTTAGCATAAAGCCTGGTGCATGGTGCTTTGCTGGGCTGCCTCAGCAGCCTGCAGGCTCCTCAGCCTCACACGGCAAGGGACACTGAAACCGGCACTTAACAAATGAAGAATGTGAGCACTCCAACGGCCTGCCTGCAGTCTGCCATGTAAGTGCGGTGTACCCCAGCGGCCTTTGCGCGCCCCCAATGGACCACACCCAGACCTGAGACACGTAAGTAAAGAAAAAACAAGCAAAGAAAAAAAGACCAATAGAAGAGGGGGTTGTTGTGTGGACTGCCATGTGGAAAGAGAGGGCAAAGGGGGAAAAAAGGTCAAAAACGTCCAAAGGAACCAACATAGTAGACTGGAAAGAAAAACAGAAGGTATCTTATACAGGCCTTCCCAAAAGAAAAACAAAAGAGACCGATGCGCAGCCCCAGGGGTGGCTATCCTAAGTCTTAAAGAACGTTGACTAGGGCAGCCATTTCAAGCCTCCAGGCTTGCAAGAGGCACACAGAGAACACCAAGCTCACGCTACCTGACTGTTAAAGACCACAAAGCTCCAGATTGCTGTCAAACTGCGGAAAGAATGCACATCAAGCCCAAAGTATATCACGGCCAGAGAGCACAAAGGGACTAACGGAGAGGTAGCCATCCTGAAACGCATGTGAGAGGATCTCAAGGTTCTTTGGGTTGTCTTGTGCTTGAATCTGGCGGTCATGCATTTCAGTCTGACAGCTATTAATGCTCTGAAGACCAGTAAAAGTGTCTTAAAAAGAGGGGGCACTGAAAAGGCTGCTGGAAACCTACCTGGCACTCTATCCTGCCGTGAGGAGAACGGCCGCACTGGAGAGTGTCCCGCTAACGCCGTGAGGGGAACGGCTGGACTACAGCTCCCAGGTGCCCCGGTGGCGCACACCTGACGCCGGTAACACCGCGCCCGGAGGCGCTTGAAAAGGAAGGAACGCCTCCCGCATCCGCAGGACGCGCGTGGGACACGCCGGACGAAGCCCAGACTAAGGGCGGACAGTCTGTGACAGTCCGGGGCAGGGCAGGGCCATGGACCTTGGCTCTGGAACAAGCTGAGGTACCCTTAAACTATCCTGTTCTGTTACTGGTACTGGAGCCTGTATTTGTAACTTCCCAGCTGCTTTTTGCCGGTTTGTTCCTTGGACTGTGTTTGTATTGAACCATATTTTAACTGTGTATTGGAACTATAATCTGTTCCTGACTAAGGCTTTTGGAATTGTAATATTCTTTGTGTAGCATTTTGAGAGTGTTAATTATGTCTAAATGTAACAGTGTAAACACTCGTCCCGCCCTAGCTACTCTTGACAATTATCTTGTTAAGGTAGTAGATAAAATTAATAAAGATCGCCGACTTTCATTGGGGCGGGGGAGCCCCTCTGTTACCCTTTCTGACCCACCCCAGTCACCCATATCCTTGTCTACTTCTCTAACCGAAGTAAGCTGCAATCCGGAGTTCCCTGTGGCTACCCCTATGGAACCTGAGCCTAATGTGGCTATGCCCGAGTCTCCTCTTGGTATAACAGTTTCTGACTCCCCGGCTCGAAGAGCCCAGAGGGTATTAAGATCTGGGAGGAATATCAGCAGGATAAATACACAAAAACGGGGGGGGGGAAGCACAGCAAGAAAAGACCAGAGCCATTATCTAACAGCGCCACAAGCAATTTAGAAGCTGTTATTAACAATCCCCAGGTTAAACTGGTCCCAGAACAGTTAGAGCTCTTGATCAGCATTATTGACGCAAAGTTGGATAAAATTATGAAACCGTTAATGGACAAACTTGATGCTATCTCAGGGGAGGTAACAAGGTTGGGAGATCTTATGAGTTCATACGCAGGGTCTAATGTTATCTCTGAAACCAGGACTAGGGTTAATGGTCCTGTGATAGAGATACCAGAGACTCCCAATGAGGGACCTTTTCCTGTTAACGTAGCTATACCTAACCCTGTGCCCACGGTGTGTTTTACAGACCCCTATTGCAACAGTCTCTGCGGATAAGCCAGGGCCAGTAAAAGAGAAGTCAAGGCGACATGGCTATCCGCAACCCGACTTACCACCTGACTGTGCCCCTTATGTGGCAGTCTTGACTAATGTTCCACCAGTCAGGGAGTCAGGATTATTTGGCAATTCGGAAACTCAAGAATCCCTGAAGAACAAAACTGTGGGTTGGCTCAATCGAGAGTGTGGTTTCCCTGTAGCTTTGTCTGACCAGATCTTAACTACTACTAGAACCAACTGGATAGGGAAATCACATAAAAATATTAGTGGCGATTGTGTAATAGTTAATTTAAAAAATCCCCATCTAGCCACTACCTCTCTGATTAGAGCTACCTCCCGCCCACCGAATGATCAGGGGATCTCATTAAGGCCTCTGGGGTTCTTTTATAGACATTTATTTGCTCATCCAATTAACGGTTTTGGGGGAAGAAGAGGTAGTGCCTCTAGTATGTCTAGGGGTTTTGAGTTGGCAACATCTAACCGTTACCAACCTCTGAGTGATTTAAACTCCAATGATTGACTGAACTTTGACCAGCCTCCTTCTCAACCTGTAGTAAAAAGTGTACCCCATGGTGGAGAATTAGTAGTAGTAGGAAATGATTTAGGGCCAGATGTAGGAGGCCATTTACCGGCCGGTAACGGCCAATTTCGGCCGTTACCGACTGGTAAATGGGTGTTTGGGTTTTAGGGGCATATTTTTACAGATTCGGTAAATTTACCGAATCGGTAAATTTACCGAATCTGTAACATACCGAATCGGTAATTTTACCGATTCGGTAAAACCAAGATGTAGGTAGTACTGTTTACAGTGCTACAGGCCTTCAGAATTCTGTATTTTACCACACAATTCTATTGTGTGGTAAAATACCGAATTCAGGTGTGCATGCACATCTGTGCATGCACACCTATGCCATGTGACAGACAGACATGCCCTTAGGGCATGTCTGTGTGCCACATGGCGCACATGCCTGTTTTTGGGGTGCTAGAGGGTGTCAAAGTGACACCCCCTGCACCCTTGCTGAAATCGGTATTTACCGAATCGGTAAATACCGATTTGGTAATGCCCATTGATTCCTACGGGCTTCAATGCCTATAGGAATCAATGGGCATTACCGAATCGGTATTTACAGAATCGGTAAATACCGAATCTTAACGATTTGGTATTTACAGATTCTGTGTTACCTACATCACCCCCCCTCCATTTTACCACTTCTTAAATACCGAATTGGTAAAATTCGCCATTTGAGAAGTGGTAAAATGAAATTACCTACATCTAGCCCATAGGGCCTACTACTATTGTAAGTAAGCAACATGTTAATTGTATGATTCACAGTGCCTTGCTTGACTCTGATGGGCATATCGAGGGTTTACCTACAGTAGATAGGTTAAATTCAACTTATATAAATCCCAATGCTGTACAGGACAACCATTGTATCAATCCAACTATTATTACTGTAGATACTATGCATACACCTACCGGGCTTTCGAGCTGCTTTATTGCCAGTTGGAATGTTGCGGGTCTAAAGTCTAAGGAGGATTGTCTGGGGTGGATGGAATTTGTTGACCTCTTTGATATTATTTGCCTCCAGGAAACCTGTTGTAAAAAAAATTCCGGTTATATTGGTTTTGCGTCTTACCATCTGCCCGCTACGGCGTCAACTTCGGGTAGAGCTAAGGGCGGGCTTTTGGTTTTGATTTCTGTTAAAATACCTATAATCGTTAAAAAATATGTTATCGTGGGGACTCACTCTCAAATTTTATGGTTGTCACAGGAGGAGGGAAGAAATATTCTTTTAATCAATTTTTACAATAACATTTTCGATGGTACCAGGCATTTGGTGATTAATGCACTAGAGAGTGCTCTGGTTGACATTATAGATGGCTCAAATGTTATTTTTGAATTTATTTTGGCAGGGGATTTTAATATTGCAGTCTGTCCCCTCTCCCTCCACGGTATATGTGGGGTTACTAACCGTGTTGGGGATGCAGATCTCCATTTTCCCCATAACTTGTACGGTGAATCTTTGAACAATTTGTTGGCAGTACTTGATATGGAAATATTGGAGAATATGAGGAATGATTTAGATGAATGTATCCCCACTTTTGTAGGTAGGGGGGCAAATACTGTTATTGATTTTACATGTATGTCTTCTAACCTTGTCCCTTGGAGTCTGGCCCCCAGCGTCGTGGATATAATGCTTAGCGACCATAACTGTTTAACCATTGAGGCCACACTCTGGAAAGAAAAACCTGTACCTGATCCAGGTGTTATTGTTAACATTTAACCCCATAGACCTAATGGTACTAGGTTAAGATGGAAGGGGGATAAGGCAGAAATGACGTCAGATTTGATTATAAGTAGTTGCCTGTCAGAAATCACTGTGATCCTCGAGCAAGTTAATGTCACTGTTGAACTGATCGGATACTTTATTAAAATTAATTTTTATCATTGACAATAAGTTTACCAAAAAAGCTGGCCCTAAGCCCGACCAATCAAGGGGATGGTTTGATCATGCTTGCCCTATTGCACTAAAAGAGCCTAAAGAGGCTCTGGCAGTCAAACCCAGAGATAGGAATCAGGTGTCCCAGCTTAGAATTAACTATAAGATAATTTTAAAGCGAAGAAAGACAGAGCTTCAGCTTGAGGCATGGGATAAATTGAATGAGGCGGCAGAGTTAAAAAATTGCACACTATTTTGGGCCTCTGTTAATTGCCCATTTCTCAAAGATGAGAAGGTTCCAGAATTAACTTCTATGATTAGTATGGAATCATGGATTGCCCACTTCTCTATTATCTTTGATTCAGACAAAGCCTTGGGTAATTGTATGGATGGGTGGCCCATTGTCCCTCTGGACATTACTATTATAGAGGTACTGGACAGCATTAGAGCTAGCAAAGGGGGAAAGTCTCAGGGACCTGATGGGGTCCCCATTGATGTTTATAACACAGCCCCGGATGTATGGGGCCCACTGCTGGTTAAAGTTTTTAATGCAGCAGTATGTTATGGGATACCCGCGACCTGGGAGGAATCAATTATTATCCCCATATTTAAGAAAGGTGACAGGGGGGATGTGAAAAATTATCGTCCAATTTCTTTGTTGGATTCCTCGGTGAAAATTATGAGCCGGGAACTTCTGGTTAGATTGGAAGAATGGGCTGAAACTAACAGGATCTTAGCTAACTGCCAGTTTGGGTTTAGGAAAGGACGTGGAACAATTGAGCAGTGCTTAAATCTCGAACTTCTGATCGGAAAATATACCCAGGCAAAGAAGGGCTCTATTTATCTCTGTTTCGCAGATTTGAGTAGCGCTTTTGATATGGTGGACCACGCTATTCTCTGGACAAAACTGATCGAAATGGGGGCACCCGAGGGTATCATTTTCTTTTTGGCCCGCCTTTATGCCAAACTACGTACCAGCGTTAGATATGGCAGAAACGGGGAGTGTTCCACCAAATTTAATTTCGGGAGGGGTATAAGGCAGGGGTGTGTTTTAGCCCCCTTGCTTTTTACACTCTTCATAAATGAAGTAGACTCAGTTTTACAGACAGTAGCGGCAGATGTCCCGAGAGTTAATGATTTTAATGTTCCTGTATTACTCTACGCGGACGATGCCGTGCTGCTGGCAAGGACTCCGATTGGCCTTCAACGTTTGATGGACCGGTTTTCGCAATTTATTAAGGATAGAAAACTTGTGATTAATAAAAGCAAAACCTATGTCATGGAGTGTGGGCCTGGCCCGAGTAAGCCTCAGTCTTATTATATAGAAGGTCAAAGGGTCCAAAAAGTTGATAACTTTTGATATCTCGGGATTACTTTTTCTAAGAATTGCAGTTGGGCCAGCGAGCATAGGAATGTTAAGATTAAGATGCTGAGGAGTGCCAACGGGGTGTTCACTTTTGCCACCAAAATAGGGAACAAACGGATTAAAGACATGCTTAAGATCTATCAGTCCAGATGTCTTGCGGTTGCCCTTTATGGGGCTGGGGTTTGGGGTCAGGCCCCTGCTGGGAGCCTTCAGGTGGAGGAGAACGCCTTTTTAAAAAGATTATTGTGTCTGCCTAAATCTACTTCTAATGATTTAGTCCATAGAGAACTCGGAATCCAATACTTAAGTGATTTGATTCTTCTGAGACCTCTATTGTTGTGGCGCTCCATATGGCGGAAAGAGGAGACATCTCTAACTAAAGATATTATTAATGATTGTCTCACTGTGGATTACCATTTAAAGATTCCCTGGATTAAATATATTATTGACAACTTCCAGGAATTCTATGGTCTTAATATTCTTACTGACCGATTTGGCACTGTAGACTTCTCTAAGTCTGATATGAAGAATATTTTTTTGAACTGTAAATCAGAGAGGAGGACCTGTAAGGAAGGCAAGTTATCCACCTGTGTCTTCTACAACAGTATGAATGAAATAGGGGGCTATCAACAATATCTGACCCAAGTGACCAGAGTTTCCCATCTGTTTGTTTTAACTAGGTTAAGGATGGGGATTGTGCATAATTTAGTTGCTTTCCCTTCCTTGAACAAGCACCCCGTTGGCCCCTGTCCGTGTGACAATATTTCTGCACAAAGCACTATGCACTTTCTTCTGCTGTGTCAATTGTATGGGAATTATCATAAAACCTTTTTAAAACCGATTTTCGTCACGTTTGGTGTAAGGACAGTCCATGATTCTATGAAATTGCTTTTTAACCTAGTCTAGTCTAGTCTAGTCTGGACATTTACATTTATATTGCGCACATATCACGTCCAAAGGAGTCTCATGGCGCATGCACCATCCTGACGTCTGTTTTTTTACTGCTACCTTTTTGCTTAAAGCAATTAGCATTAGGAAAAGTATGAGTTTTTAAATATTTATTATGTCCCCGCCTGTATATTATGTTTTGTTTTTAACAACAACTGTTAATTGCTTATGTAAATTGTACTGTAACTGTGACCTGTTTTTACTGCTATGTGTGCTTTTATGGACATTCTTTTATGTTCTGAATAAAGCCTTAAGAAATGAATGTGTCTTAAAAAGAATCCTTTTGTGTACCAGTAGCCAGTCTAAAGTTTTTAAAGCAGTGGAAGCAGAACTTCATCTGGGGAGTTTCAGCACAAGTCAGGTGCCACATGTTGCATCATCTGAAGTTTATGAAGTATTTGTTTTGAGGAGCCTGACTGCAGACTATTACAGTAATCAAGTCTGGAATAAGAGCAAAATCAGCTGATTTTCTGGCAAATAATTTTATTAGGGATTTGATTAGGCTAAAACATGTCCCTGCCACAGCAAGGGCTTGAGAGCAGAAGGAGAGTGAGGTGTTAAATGTCACTCTTATATTTCTTGCCACTTTCACTGTGCCGGGGAGGGGGTTTACAGAGTTCGGCCACCACTGAGTTGGAGAAAAACAGCTATACTTGCCAAATAGCAGGATCTCCATTTTGTCTGCACAGCATTTTAAGTGGTTTGATTGCATCCACAGGCCAACTTCATTCAGGCAGTTTTGGAAGTTTTGGAAGTTTAGTTCTGTGCCAAAGGACCCTTTGTCCAATGAGAGAATGTCGATTCTCAGATTAACATGACAAGAGAATCAGGATTTCATTAAAGACACGGAGGCTAGCATTATGCATAATCTCCTTTATTATGCCACTCCTGAGCAGACCTTATTACAACAACAATCCAGAATTAGAATAAAAAAGAACCGACAAAAGTCTCTAGCATAGAACGTTCTGCCTCTTTAAAATGCGAAACTGTGAAGATAAACCCTCCTTCTTCCCCATCTCACTCATCCACGATTACTGACATTACACTTGAGCATCTGTAACCAAAGAACAACATTAAACTAAAAAAACGTACAAACCCTGTTGGAAAACGAGGCAGTATCTGTGAGGCCTGCCAAATAATATGTCACATTTGTCCTTCACTGGGAACCAAACACCCTATTGTAGTGCTTGACTCTCAGAGAGTAGAGTTGCAAAGCAAGGTAGGAGGACTGGGAGCAGGACATAGAACGCAGCCTCCAACAGGAGCTAGCAGAATCCATCGGAGCCCCGTTCACTACACGATTGCCAATGTCTACCCAGCCTAGCGCCGACCTCAAGTCTGAGCTCTACTTCCTGATCGCCCGTTTCCTAGAGGACAAAAAGAGGGGGGGACAGTCACTATAATTTGAACTGCCCAGATGTTTCATGAAACAGATGTTTCATGAAACATCTGGGCAGTTCAAATTATAGTGACTGTCATTGACTACTTTTTAACATTGGACGAGTGGGTAGCACCTTAATAAAATTATTAGTACCCCCCCATCCAATTTTATAATCACATTTATTTTTTGCACTGCAGCGTCAGTCCCCCCCTCTTTTTGTCATGTGTGTTAAGATCCTCAAGATTGAGTAGCAAGACCACAGTAAGACCTATCTGATCGGCGGAGGAGTCCCATATCTACATCTGGACCCTCTACCGTGAAAGTTGAATGGCTCTCCCAGTGGTGGTCTTGATGGAACCCCAAATGATGAAGGGCGGTTCTGTGTGGTGACTGATGGGCATCCTTTCCTGATCACTGTGGGGATGACCCTGTATAGATACATACACGTTTAGGTTATTCTGGTCTCCTTTTTAGATCACACTGTGCGTACACTTTAGTTTGCTAGACCCTCTGATATTTTTGTTGTTGTAAGTTTGTAGGGAACGTATTGGAGCTTGGTCTTTAAAAATTCCCCCTGGTCCTAACTACCTGTTTTTTCCTATTGTTTATCTTGACCTTACATGTAACTATGTTGCCATGCTCTAAGAACTGTGTAACCTTTGTAATGATGTAACCTGTAACTATGATCTGATGCTCATGTAAAGCGCTCTGATACCTCCGGGTCTAGCCAGCGCTATATAAAACTTTAAGTAAAAGCAGTCTAAGGCTTACTCAAGAGAGGTGGTGTAGGCTAGTAATGCCCATTACAAGTTGTTGGACTTGGCCCTTCTGGCAGGTTCACCCCTGAACTTTTTGCTTTTGGTATGTGACCTGGTGATAGTGATTTTTGGTTTCTACGCACTTTACCACTGTGCCCCAGGGTAAAGTGAGTGCGTGTGGTGAGGCTGGCCTGCCCTCCCATAGGACTGCATGGGGAATGTCTGTGTCCCTGGTAGTTCCTGATGCGTGTGGTGTGCAGGCTCGAGTTTGGTATGTGCGGACTCGTGTGATTAAATGCTGCGCAAAGATATATGCGGCGTGATTGTGTCTAGTGTGGAAGTGCCACTTCTAGAAGTTGGCATGTTTGTGTAATTTGTGTCTGGCTTGTGATTGGCTGGAGCTGGCTGGTGAGCCTGGCTCCATGAGGCATGATGGGTCTGCCCCGGTGGTGAGTGTTGAGATTAGCATGAGTGATGTGAGGGAGGAGTACACCTGGGACCTGAATAGGGCTGGGCTTTCCCCACACAATGCTGGCTCCGCCCCCTGTGGTGCGTCTAATGTCCCTAGCCTGGCCAGTGAATGGAAAGGGTGGCTGAGGAAACAAAGTGCTCCAAAACCAGCTGCGACTGGTTTCTCCCCCACCCTGCACCCAGACAAAGGGATTTACTGTATAAAAAGAGGCTGTGACCTCTTACAAAATGCTCTCTTCCTGGATCCTTTTCCTAAGGGAGGGCTGCTGCTGGGCGCCAGGAGGACCACCACTGGGAGTTGCCTCCCTGCCTCGGAGGACCCTGTGAGCTGGCTCTGGGCCCAGCCTTGCCCCTCCCACCTCCTGAAGGACTTTTTGCTGTTCTCTGGAACTTTGTGCCCTGCCAGCACCTGGGAGGTGCTGGACTCCCCCTCTAACTAGCGCATTGCGCCGCTGGTGCAGCGATCCGGCTCCTGAGGGATTCCCCGACGTGGGGATCCCCCTTTTGCTTATTTTCTGCGCGGGAGCCCACTCCGCTTATTTTGCCAATTTTTTATATCCCTAGCAGGTGCCCACCCCGCCAGGGACCTGGTGCCATTTTGTGTTCCCCAAGCGAGTGCCCACCTCGCTTTATTATTGATTTAAAAGAGGGAGCCTACCCCTCGTTGACCCGGGAGAATCACTGCCGCAGCCCAGGAGTGCCGAAATTGTTGCCGGGCCACTGCCTAGCGTGACCCGGAAGTGCCCCATCCTGCCCTGGAAGTCCCGCCCTCACTGCCTCAGCGCGAGGAAAGGAGAGGCGGCTGAAGGTACAGGCGGGGCTCCGTTGTCGAAGAGGAGCCCCGCGCTGCCCACGGAAGTAGCCTACAGAGGCTGTCTGGTCCCTCACGAGGCTCTCGCAAGTGAGAGAGCCCCGCCCGCTGCCCGTGAGAGGACCCGTCCCCCGGAGGGCGAGACCGGGTGAGAAGGGACTGGCAGCGCACAGGAGTCCCGGTGAGTGGGGCTCCGTGTTGGGGGCATTTCGGTAGAGCCCAGTGAGGCTCAGGGGCATTGATTTGTTGATGAGCCCCGAGAGGCTCAAGGCAGCATTTTAACTCTAGAGCCCCCAAGGCTTTTTGGGCCCTATTTGTTCTTGAGTCTCCCGAGTGGGACTCCAACGATCCCAGGGGCATTCTTGTCTTCGAGTCCCCCGAGGAGGGACTCCAACGTGTGGGGCATATTTGTTTTAGAGCCTACAAGGCTCAGGGGGCATTTTTCTTAGGTGAGAGAAAGCGGCCCCGGGAGACAGCGGGCTGCTCCCCCCCACACTGGGCACAATTCTTTAGAGCCCGAGTCTCCCCGCCAGCATTGTGGTTGAGCCCACGAGGCCCCATCGGGGCCATTTTACCTACAACGCCTGCCAGGCTCCCTGCTACAGCTGCCCAGCACTTAGTGGGCAGCTGCTCCATTTAGGCCCCCTGACATTTGAGACACAGGGCGTTTCAGCCCCAAAGAGGCCAGTTGGCCTGGGGACAAGTCACAGGTTGTGGCTTATGTAATTCCTGCGCAATTGTTCTTTGCTGCACCTCTGAATGTGTTTTTAATGCGTCATGTGCTTTTCCTTACACCGCTGAATGTATGTTTATGCATCATGTGTTTTCTTCCCTACACCTCTGAATCTTATTTGGTTTTTTATTCTCTGTTTAAAACTTCCAGCAGTCTTAGCGCTTGGACGCCTCCGGGCAACTATTTCGCGCTTTATAAATCGCATTTTCATTTCATTTCATTTCAATGTTGTGATGCATCATGTGTAATGTGTTCATGCCTATACCCCTAAATGTATAGTGATACTTAGGTGGTTGTTCCTTCTAGTACAGGTGTTGCTAGTGAGGTCCAGGTTCCCTGCGTAATATTCTCCTACGGTGGTTAGGGTTGCGTAGGTGGTACTTACCTGGTACCAGTAGTTACTGGTTGTGTGCTCTACTTTCTATTGTGAGTTACAGTGATTATCATTCTATGTTCTACAAAGTACTATTTCTACAAGTATTCTAAAATCTACAAGTGCATATTCCTGACAGTGGTCCAGGTGGCCCTGTCCTGTACATATATACCTGTAAATTCTGCCCGTGCCTGTTGGCACATTGTAAAGTGTGTGTTTTTATCTAATGTGTTGTGGTATAATACAAAGGCTATTTTTATATATAACCTTGTGTGGAGTTTCCTTTGTCGTGGGCCTTTGGTGTTGTTGCTGGGTGCGCGCGCACATGCTTAACTTACATAGCCTTCGAGTTTAGCCTTACTGCTCGTGTCACGTTACCAAGGGGATGAGCCGGGGTTATCTTGGCGTGTAACTCCCTTGCCCTGACTTAGAGTGGTGGTCTCTGACTGACTTTGGCGCAAGCCTTGACCAGCCGGGGATCCCATTTCTAACACAAGTAATAACACTCAATAATTTATTGTCCAGTCTGTACTTTGCTTTATAAAAGTAAGAGTATAAAAGTAAGAGTATTATTAAACACACACACTGCTCAATACTATGCAACAATTTACAAATATACATAAGCTGTTAGAATTACTTTGTGACATTGCATAACATTTCCACCCCTCCCGCAGGGAGGTGGGATCGAGTACCACCACTCCCATGTATGCACATCATCTTGCACCCTAATGCTGTGGGTTAAAACAACCTGGAGCAAGGACCTGGCCCACAGGCACCATCCCAGTGGTGACTCACCCAATCATCTTAACAAGCATTACAAATAGGCACACCTGCCCTGGAGACACATAACCCTGACTGAGCATCTCATACTGACCATACAATATGCACCTCTACATCTTATTGGCTAACAGTCTGGGTTGTTCTTCTCCTAATGCAGTAGCAAGAATACATGTTTAGGCATCACTTTAAATGAAGTACTTCTCACAGTTGATAACGTTTATAATGCATTGCAATTACAGCCCCTAATAGGCCTCACAGTTAAAATCACAGGATTAAGCATATACAGCCAGACACCCTAGTAGGAATTGCTGGCAACATAACCCCACTTTGCTTATGAATTATCATTACACGTCCACTTCTGGTGAAGTTGCACCTCTTCATCTCCAGGGGATGCTCTTCTGCAGACATCCCCAGCACAGCCTTCCACACCTTGAGGCAATGCGTAAGGCTCCCCCTAGCTGTAGAACAAAAGTCCAAGCCCATGGGAAAGTTGATTGCTAGTTGAGCACTTGAGGGGTGGTTTCTTTTAAGTCCCCATGAGAATTAGAGAGGGACATAACACCTTCATGCTGGGGGAGACTTTGTTTCTCCTGCAGCTCCCCATGGACCTTGGCACACATGTCTCATTGACCCCATCCTTCTAGGGCCACCACAAGTGGAGGAAAGGTGGTTCTCCCTTGCAGGCCGGTCCGGGTCTGCAAGGCATTATGGGGCAAGGCTCTCCTGCCTCGTGAATATCATAGCAGTGGCTCCCCCGCTGCCATGGGAGAGCGACACTGTGGGCATCTGCCTGCGCCCTGGCTTCGCTGGAGGTTCTGGTCCCACACGGACGCCCAGGTGAGTCCTGCAGCTCGGGGAGCCCACCCCCAGCTGCCCCAGCACCTTTCCAGTTCCTCTTCGCGGGGCACCCCGCAGTTTACGGCACTTAGGGAGGTAAGTGCAGCCAGGGGAGCCCACCCCCAGCTGCTCCGGCTGGCTTCCGGTCCGGCCAGCACCCTTGTGTGTGGCTGCAGGAGCCAGCGCAGCTCTTCTGGTTTGCCCGCTCAGCGGGCAGACACAAGGCTCCCCAGTCTTCGGGGGAGTGTGACAGCACTCCACTGCCTTCCCACTGCCCGGGTGTGCAACAGCACTCCCCCCGCCTCAGCAATCACTTTGGGCCTGTAGATGGTGTTCTGGGCCCCCAGGCCTATTCACGGGGAGCGCGACAGCACTCCCCAACTTTGCTTCACTTTTGCCGGAGGCCAGGGTGGGCTCCTGGCACCCCATGGGAGCATGTTCACAGGGAGCGCGACGGCGCTCCCCGACTTATCTTACGCAATTAGGGCCCAGAGATGGGATCCCGGGCCCCTCTAACCATTCCCCGGGGGCGTGACGTGCTTCCCTGTCTCCATTTTTGTTGGGGGCCAGGGTGGGCTCCTGGCACCACACTGGGGCATTTTTCACAACGAACGCTATGGCGCTCCCCGACTTTTCTTTTGCTGGGGCAGCCCCCGGGACCTGACCCACCCTGGGGCATATCCTGGACCGGCAGCGGAGCCCCACGCGCTTCGTCGCCAGTCGGCCAGACGTCAAAGGGCACTTACCTTCTGTGGGGCATATCTCAGCCCCCAGGGGACAGATCTTCAGGATTTTGGCATCTTTTTGCTCCTGGTGGCGCACCCCAGCCACTGGGAGCACATCTCTTTGCCCTCCTGGTCTCACAGAGGGTGGATTCAGCAGGGAGCTATCTTCACTGACTCCCTGCCCCAGCCATTCGCCTGGCTCTCCTCCTTGCGCAGTGGCCCAGGCTTCTGCTCACTAGTCCTGGACTCCCCTCCTGGCGCAATTCTGCATCCTGGGACAGTCAGAGGGTTCTTCCTTCCAACTGCCCATGGTGCCAGGCTCCAGCATCAGTTTTCCTCAGCAGACCTTCTCCTAGTACCTGGGGCCCAAGACTCCACGAGTAACTCTGCATCCCTTGCGAACATGTTCAAGTTCAAGTTCAAGTTCAAGTTCAGAGATTTGTATAGCGCACTACTCACCCAGAGGGTCTCAAGGCGCTTGGGAGGGGGGTGGGTGCTTTACTTATCGAATAACCAGGTTTTTAGCTGCTTTCTAAAGTAGAGGTGGTTCTGTGTAAGGCGGAGGTGGGTGGGGAGAGAATTCCAGGTTTTGGCTGCTAAGTAGGAGAAGGATCTACCCCCCATGGTGGATCTGTGGATGCGTGGAATTGCGGCGAGGGCTTGATTGGACGATCGTAATTGGCGGGTGGGGGTGTAGAAGGATAGTCGTGTGTTGAGGCATTCGGGTCCTAGGTCGTAGAGGGCCTTGTGTGCGTGGGTGAGGAGACGGAACGTTATTCTCTTGCTGACGGGGAGCCAGTGGAGGTCTTTCAGGTGACCGGAAATGTGAGCTTGACGGGGGATGTCCAGTATGAGTCTGGCTGAGGCGTTTTGGATGCGTTGGAGTTTTTTTCTGTAGTTTGGCTGTGGTTCCGGCGTAAAGGGTATTTCCGTAATCCAGTCGGCTTGTGACCAGTGCGTGGGTGACCGTTTTTCTTGTTTCGGTGGGGATCCAATGGAAGATTTTTTTAAGCATGCGTAGGATGTTGAAGCATGATGATGAGACGGCGTTGACTTGTCTGGTCATCGAGAGGGAGGAGTCCAGGATGAAGCCCAGGTTACGTGCGTGATCTGTAGGTATGGGTGCTGCACCCAGGGCTGGTGGCCACCATGAGTCGTCCCAGGCAGAGGGGGATGATCCAAGGATGAGGACTTCCGTTTTGTCCGAGTTCAGTTTTAAACGGCTGTTCTTCATCCATTCGGCTACTTCTTTCATTCCTTCGTGTAGATTGGTTTTGGCGGTGTTTGGGTCTTTGGTGAGGGAGAGGATCAACTGGGTGTCGTCTGCGTAGGAGATGATGTTGAGGTCGTGTTGTTGCGCGATGGATGCGAGGGGACTCATGTAAATGTTGAAGAGGGTGGGGCTGAGCGATGATCCTTGTGGTACGCCGCAGATGACTTCAGTGGCCTCGGATTTGAAAGGGGGAGGCGGACTCTCTGGGTTCTTCCGGCGAGAAATGAGATGATCCAGTCCAAGGCTTTTCCTTGTATTCCGACGTTGCTAAGGCGTTGTATAAGGGTGTTGTGACAGACAGTGTCGAAGGTGGCGGAGAGGTCAAGTAGGATGTGTCAGGAAAACGTAAGCAGGAATTAAGGTCAGGAATTAAGGTCCAGAGGAAAACATACAAAAAGCAGAAAAGAATCATGTTTTGTATAGAACTATATTTGGTTGGAGGTAGCAATGCTTGTTAGTATTGTGCAGGTTCATGTTTTTTCCTACAGATTGAAAGGTGCTCATGAATATTCATAAGCGCACGTTGAAAGCACGTTAAGCAGGTGTGCTCAACCGCTATCTTCCCACACGTGAGAGAAGCCTTTAAAAGGCTTGCCGGTTCCCTAACAGACGCTTCGCTTCGCAGCTTCAGCGCCGCTCAGGAGCCTCCAGGACCCGTCTCTCAGCACCCGGCCCCGCCCGCTTCCAGCGCGACTTGCCTGGTTCGTCTTCTCCTCTTCTCATCAGGAGCAAGCCCGAAGGAGTTTTCCCGATCTTCGGAGCGGTCTGGCGCTACCTCCAAGCTCCGTCCAGCACCGCGTCATCGTCCCTGTCATTTCCGGTTTTTTCGAGCGTTTGCAGTCGGACTTCTATTCAGGTGGGACCGGCCCCTTCCCTTCCGGTCTCTGGACACAGACTTCCTGTGCACACGGATGAAGTAAGACTGTTCCGTTTTTTCAAAGAAGTAACTATTGAGCTTTGGCTATTGGTTAAAAAACAAACCTTGGTAAAACCAATGAAAAAGCGAATCTTGTTTGGCTAAAGGTTATCTCTTGATGGACATAACTGCTGACTGTTGAGCATAGTGACTATCTGTTTGAGGTACTTGTATATGTATATGTTTAAGGGTACTGCAGTGGCTTAAACTGCATAAGAACAAAGAAGAGATTGTAACCAAGAGATGGTTCATCTGAGTAGTTGTTAAAGGGGAAATAGTGTTGTTTTTTTTTATTTCTTCTTTACACAGAAACCCCAATTATTGAAGCACACGACACAGTGTGAGGTAAGACAAGTTTGCATGCAGAGTGCAGTTCGCAGTTTACTAACCAGTTCACAGAAAGTTCATTGAATTGTGGGTAAACAGAAAAGCTGAGCAATTGCTTACTCAGTGCATTTATGTTTTGAAGGTATTTGAGAACTAAGCAGTTCGAAGAGTTTACAATGATGTTCATGTGTTAGGATAAGAAGCACAGGATTGGGCTTTCTAGTAATTGGTATGTACCAAGATCCTTTTGATAGAATATGTTAAAAGAACCTGTTTATTTATGAGAATCATTAGTGATTGGTGTACACTTTAACGCAGCACAGTCTAAGAACCAAGACTACGAAAGGAAGTCCAGAGTGCTTCAAAATAGAGAGAGACACCATTCTCCCAGAAGAGATCCAGTGTTGTTTGTTTCTCTCTCTCACTTTCCTCACCCCAATCCACTACCCCTTTCCGTCCCCCACTTCCCTTTCCCTCTGGGGGCCAGTGGGTTGTGCCAAGCGTTTTCTTAATCCTTGTCACGCTTACTGACTTCTGGAGGTATTGGGGCTAGTCAACCATAAGACGGAAAAGAACCTGGACTCCTGAGGTGGCGTCCCTGACAGAAAGCGAAGCCACAACTGTCCATATTCCGTCTTGTGATTGCCTACTCCCATGGAAAACATGGATATTACCCAGCTGGTAGATCTAGTGAGAAAAATGAATGACGAAATACAGGACTTACGATTAGAAAACCAATCCCTTAGACAGGAATTAGATCACACCAGAGATGGTTTTACCTCTTGGAGGGACAAAGAGGAGCCTAAAAAGCCAATTCTATCTCCTCCCAAATTCGGGGCCCCTTTTCAGAACCCAACACCCAGTACAGGAATAGGCCAGGGGCAGCCGACTCAGATCACAGTAGTCTCTCCACAGCCTGTTCCTCTAGCTAATCCCGAGCGCTTTTCTGGTGACAGTTCTCACTTCTCAACCTTTATGAGTCAGTGTCAGTTACACTTTTTATGTAAACCCCAAGTGTTCACTTCAGACACCTCCAAAGTGGCTTTCATTATATCTTATTTAGGAGGTGTAGCGGCCAATTGGGCCATGCCCTTGGTGGACAAGAATGATCCATTACTACACAATCTAACACAGTTCAGGACAGCCATGTCTAGGTTATTTGCCAAGCACGTCTTTTTGCAAGCATCTGATAATGAGTTATTAAATCTTCGTCAGGGCTCTCGGGACCTGATTTCTTATGTGACCACGTTTAACCGACTGTTAGCCGAGACCCAGTGGCCAGAAGATAAAAGGATATCCTTATTCTATCGAGGTCTTAGGGAGGAATTGAAGGACTCCTTGGCTCATATTGTGGACCTCCCTGATGACTTCACAGAATTCCAAGATCTTGTAGTTAAGCTAGACCACAGACTGGGAGAGAGGAGAACAGAAAGACCTAAATCAGATTTCAGGGCCTTGCACTTCAAGTCTGATAGGAAAAGCGCAGAGGTGGATAAGAATACTCAAGTAGAGCCAATGCAGATAGGGGGAATCAAAGGGCCTTTATCACAAGAGGAAAAGGATAGGAGAAGGAAGGCCAATCTATGTCTTTATTGTGGAAAGTCTGGCCATTTCGCCAAGGAGTGTCCTATTAGGCCTGTTAAGAAGAAACTCCTGGCTACAATTCAAGATCCTCATTTGGAGTCGGAAAACTAGTTTTCTCGAGGGAAAAAGAGACCGATCCCTCGGGAAATAAGTCAATGGAGGTCTCAAGGTACATTACTAGTATAGCCAATCACATACCCCGTCATTTCACAATAAGGTTGATCTTAGTCCTGGCAAACCAACAAAGGCATAGTATTCCTGTTTTAATCGATTCTGGTGCCACAGGAAACTTTTTTGACTTAGAATTCGCTAAGAGGTTAAATCTAACCAAAGTCCCAAAAAAGGAACCTGAACCCGTACGGGCAGTGGATGGTTCAGCCCTTTCATCTGGTTTGATCAGATTTCACACTCCTCCTCTACTTCTTCTATCAGATAATGGCCACACTGAATTAACAACGTTTGACCTGATTGATACTCCCGCTTTTGGAGTTATCTTAGGCATCCCATGGTTAGAGCTTCACAATCCAAAGATAGATTGGGTGAAGCGTACTGTGACTTTGGATTCTTTATATTGCAAAAAGCACTGTTACCTAGAGAATAGAGATCCCAACCAACCCCTTGTCTGTGCTGCTACGCAATCTGACTCGGTGGAATTACCAATCGAATTTCAAGACTTTTCGGATGTATTTGATCCAGTAAAGGCAACTAAGTTACCCCCTCACAGGGTTTACGACTGTAGAATCGATTTGATCCCTGGGGCAGTGCTACCCTGTAGTCGGGTCTATGCCCTTACCGAACCAGAAAATCAATATCTACGTACCTACCTAGACGAGTTGTTGGAATTAGGCTTTATTAGACACTCAACCTCCCCAGTCTCGTCCCCTCTGTTTTTCGTTGCAAAAAAGACCGGTGATTTAAGGGCCTGCATCGACTATCGTGCAGTTAATAAAGCCACTATAAAAAATCGGTATCCACTTCCATTGATTCCAGTACTATTGAATCAGGTCAAAGGGTCAACAATTTATACCAAGTTAGATCTTCGTGGGGCATACCACTTGATCAGAGTCAAAGAAGGCGACGAATGGAAGACTGCCTTCCGTACCAAATTCGGCCTGTTCGAATATACAGTGATGCCCTTTGGTCTCTGCAATGCCCCAGCAGCCTTCCAGTACTTCATAAATGAGGTATTGCACGAACTATTGGATGTCTGCGTCATTGTATATATCGATGATATTCTAATCTTTTCCAAGACTCCAGAGGAACATGTTTTGCATGTCAAATCAGTTTTACAGAAACTACGAGATAACTCCCTGTTTGTAAAACTTGAGAAATGTGTTTTTAACACAACAAGAGTGGAGTTCCTGGGTTACTGGCTGTCCCCCGAAGGTATAGTCATGGACCCCAAAAAAGTAAAAGCAATTTTGGATTGGCCCACCCCTACTTCCATCAAGGAAGTACAAAGGATTCTGGGATTTGCAAATTTCTACAGGAGATTTATCTCGAAGTTTTCTGAAATCGTGGTACCCATAACCAGCCTCCTACAAAAGGGAAAGAAATTCCTTTGGAATGACGAGGCCGAGCGAGCCTTTAACCTTCTGAAAAAAGCCTTCACGTCTGCTCCAATCTTAACACACCCAGACCCGGACAGGCCCTTCTTTGTTGAAGCGGACGCTTCTCAAACCGCAATAGGGGGAGTTTTACTTCAGAAGGTTGCTGATTCAGGAAGTTACCATCCTATAGCCTTCTATTCCAGGAAACTTTTACCGGCAGAACAAAACTACACGATTGCTGAACGGGAACTTTTGGCAATCAAGGCAGTTTTTCAGGAATGGAGGCATCACCTTCTGGGGGCTAAACACACTATAACCATATTCTCAGATCACAAGAATTTACAGTTCTACTCAACTGTGAAAGCATTCACACCAAGACAGATGAGGTGGTTGCAATTCTTTAGCGAGTTCGACTTTATAATCACTTACAGACCAGGGGCAAAACAATTGTTATCAGATACCCTCTCACGCTTAGTATGCGAAAAGGACAAAAAGATTAAAGAAGGGGATCAGAGTATAATACCTGTAGAGAAAATTTGTGCAGAAATCACTCAGCTAGACTTTTTATCTTTACTCCAGGATCAACATAAAGACTTGGATCCAAAAGATTGGCTTGCACTAAAACAGACCTCTGTATTGGATGGCATATTCTATTTTAAAAATAGGGTATTCCTTCCAAAAGAAGATCTACGAAAACAAGTGATTAAGTGGAACCATGATTTGGCTATGGCCGCTCATCCAGGAATCAACAAGACTATGGAGTTGTGTCAAAGACATTTTTGGTGGAAAGGTATGAAAGCAGATATTGAGCAGTATGTCAAAACTTGCCCAGTGTGTGCCCGACAAAAACCTTCACACTCGCTTCCGGTTGGCTTGTTACAACCAATAGAGATACCACCTACACCCTGGCACACTATTAGTTTGGATTTTGTAACTGATCTACCATCATCATCAGGGATGACTACTATTTTAGTAGTAGTGGATTTGTTGTCCAAAATGGGACACTTTATTCCACTACCTAAACTACCATCTGCAGTAGAATTCAGTAAGGTGTTCATAGCTAACATAGTGAAATTACATGGACTTCCGCAAAAAATTATTACTGATAGAGGGCCACAATTCCTGTCAAATTTTTGGAAACAGTTGAGCAGTCACCTAGGTATTGACTTAGCTTTGTCGTCAGCTTTCCACCCCCAAACTGACGGACAAACCGAAAAAGTGAATCAGTACTTGGAACAGAGTTTACGTTGCCTAACCACTACCTTAACCACAGAATGGGTGGACGCTCTGCCTTTAGCAGAGTTCACTTATAATAACACAATGCACTCAGCCCTAGGTTGTTCCCCGTTCTATTTCCTTACTGGCCAACACCCTAGAACCTTGCCTGTGATTTTCCCTGAGAAACAGAACAGCATGCCAGCCGTAGCAGAAAGACTACATAGTTTACGCAAGTTTCAGGAGAATGTCAAACAAACCTTAACTAAGCAAAAAGAAAAGATGAAACACTTTGCTGATCAACACAGAAAGCCTGCTCCACCTTATAAGCCTGGGGATCGGGTTTGGTTATCAACCAAGAACATACAGATTGAGGGTCCAAAAAAGCTAAAACCAAGATTCATAGGCCCATTTTCCATAGACAGGATAATAAACCCGGTTTCAGTAAGACTAATCCTTCCTCAAGATTATAAGATTCATCCAGTATTCCATGTGTCCCTACTTAAACCTGTGCTACCAAACACCCGTCCAGATGCTCCTCCCCCTCCTCTAATATTAGGAGACCATGTTGAATATGAGGTCAGGAAAATACTAGATTCAAAAAGGTTTAGGGGACGTTTGTATTACTTAGTTGACTGGAAAGGCTATGATAGTGCAGAAAGATCCTGGGAACCTGAGAGTAATGTTCATGCTCCCCGTTTGGTCCGCTCTTTCCACGCTTTGAATCCCAGCAAACCACGACCTCTGAGAAGGCCTTTGGGGGGGGGAACTGTCAGGAAAACGTAAGCAGGAATTAAGGTCAGGAATTAAGGTCCAGAGGAAAACATACAAAAAGCAGAAAAGAATCATGTTTTGTATAGAACTATATTTGGTTGGAGGTAGCAATGCTTGTTAGTATTGTGCAGGTTCATGTTTTTTCCTACAGATTGAAAGGTGCTCATGAATATTCATAAGCGCACGTTGAAAGCACGTTAAGCAGGTGTGCTCAACCGCTATCTTCCCACACGTGAGAGAAGCCTTTAAAAGGCTTGCCGGTTCCCTAACAGACGCTTCGCTTCGCAGCTTCAGCGCCGCTCAGGAGCCTCCAGGACCCGTCTCTCAGCACCCGGCCCCGCCCGCTTCCAGCGCGACTTGCCTGGTTCGTCTTCTCCTCTTCTCATCAGGAGCAAGCCCGAAGGAGTTTTCCCGATCTTCGGAGCGGTCTGGCGCTACCTCCAAGCTCCGTCCAGCACCGCGTCATCGTCCCTGTCATTTCCGGTTTTTTCGAGCGTTTGCAGTCGGACTTCTATTCAGGTGGGACCGGCCCCTTCCCTTCCGGTCTCTGGACACAGACTTCCTGTGCACACGGATGAAGTAAGACTGTTCCGTTTTTTCAAAGAAGTAACTATTGAGCTTTGGCTATTGGTTAAAAAACAAACCTTGGTAAAACCAATGAAAAAGCGAATCTTGTTTGGCTAAAGGTTATCTCTTGATGGACATAACTGCTGACTGTTGAGCATAGTGACTATCTGTTTGAGGTACTTGTATATGTATATGTTTAAGGGTACTGCAGTGGCTTAAACTGCATAAGAACAAAGAAGAGATTGTAACCAAGAGATGGTTCATCTGAGTAGTTGTTAAAGGGGAAATAGTGTTGTTTTTTTTTATTTCTTCTTTACACAGAAACCCCAATTATTGAAGCACACGACACAGTGTGAGGTAAGACAAGTTTGCATGCAGAGTGCAGTTCGCAGTTTACTAACCAGTTCACAGAAAGTTCATTGAATTGTGGGTAAACAGAAAAGCTGAGCAATTGCTTACTCAGTGCATTTATGTTTTGAAGGTATTTGAGAACTAAGCAGTTCGAAGAGTTTACAATGATGTTCATGTGTTAGGATAAGAAGCACAGGATTGGGCTTTCTAGTAATTGGTATGTACCAAGATCCTTTTGATAGAATATGTTAAAAGAACCTGTTTATTTATGAGAATCATTAGTGATTGGTGTACACTTTAACGCAGCACAGTCTAAGAACCAAGACTACGAAAGGAAGTCCAGAGTGCTTCAAAATAGAGAGAGACACCATTCTCCCAGAAGAGATCCAGTGTTGTTTGTTTCTCTCTCTCACTTTCCTCACCCCAATCCACTACCCCTTTCCGTCCCCCACTTCCCTTTCCCTCTGGGGGCCAGTGGGTTGTGCCAAGCGTTTTCTTAATCCTTGTCACGCTTACTGACTTCTGGAGGTATTGGGGCTAGTCAACCATAAGACGGAAAAGAACCTGGACTCCTGAGGTGGCGTCCCTGACAGGATGAGGGCACCTGTTTCTCCGTTGTCCAGAAGCGTTCGGATGTCATCTGTAGCTGCGATGAGGGCGGTTTCGGTGCTGTGTTTGGCTCGGAAGTCGGACTGTGAGGGGTCGAGGGATTTGTTGTATTCGAGGAAGGCGACGAGCTGATTGTTGACGGCTTTCTCGATGACTTTGGTGGGGAATGGGAGGAGCGAGATGGGGCGGTAGTTCTTAAAACATCCTCTATATGCCCCAGAACGACTGACACCTTCCAAACAAGAAGGTTCAATACCCCTTCCATAACAAGAGGATGCTCCTCTCCTACCTTGTTGGTCAACAAACCTTTCGAAGCCGGAATCAACAGAGGTACCTTCCATGCTAATTCCATCACCCCTGGAAACCATGCCTGGGAAACCCAACAAGGAGTCACTAGGACCAATTGACATCTCTCCTTCCTCACCTTCAGAAGTACCCTCTGTATCATTGCAAAAGGTGGGAAGGCATACCCCCTCAATACTGTCCAGCTCTGCTAAAACACATCTATTGCTTCTACTCCTGGATCTGGCAACCAACCGAAATACCTCACCTTCTGACATGTCATTCTTGTTGCAAACAAATCCACCTCTAATGGACCCAACCTCTCTTCTATCTTTGCAAAATAATCCCAAATCAGCATCCAATCGCTGCAATCTTTTACATATCTTGAATTCCAATATGTCACTACATTCAAGTTCCCTGGAAGGTACTCTGCTCTTTAGCAATCTTGTGTTCCAGACAAAAACTCCAAACTCTTTTGCAATATCCAAAAGATCCTTTGACCTGCAACCTCCCAGCCTGTTTATGTAACAAACTGATGAAACATTGTCCATCTTTACCAATACTCTACGTCCCTGGATCTCCTTTTTTGAAACTCCTCAGTGTGAATGTTATCAGCGCCTAGGGAATGTTATCAGCGCCTTTTGCTCTATCACAGGCAAAGCCGGGAAACTGCTGAGGGCTCCAGGATCCTCAGCTCGCAGGATCCTCAACTCTAATCCGAGATAGTTTGATTCATCCTGCTCTCAGGCTCTTGTAAGTTAAGGGAGGCTTTGAAAATCGTTCTGAGGAACTCTACTTACATCCAGGATTGCCAGAAAGGATATAAACTGGCCCTGGATAAACGTAAAAGTGTGATCAAGGAGGAGACCTGGAGGGAGTTAGTGGAGGCAAGCTCGCTGACGAATGGATCACGGTTCTTGGGCATTGTTAGTAGACCACTGTTCTCTGAAGATCCCAGTAATATTCTTGGCTCTCATATAACAGAAGAAAAATGGGTGTCTCATTTCCAACTTATGTTCAAGGACCAGAAGGGCAACCCTGATCAATCACCCCATTCACCAACCACTGTCCCCATGGTTTTTGACCAATCTCCCAATTCACCAACCTCTGTCCTCATGGTTTTTGAGAGGGTAGAGATAGTGGCAGGTATTGTAGGTCTATCGAGCAATAAGGCCCCAGGCCCGAACGGACTTCCAGCAGACCTTTTTAAAACGCACCCCTTATTTTGGGTCCCGATCCTGACTGCTGTATTGAATGCAGAAGCTAGCGTCGGTTGCCCTGCTGCTTGGGCAATCTCCACCATCGTCCCAGTATTTAAAAAGGGGGATCGTAATAGTACACATTGTTATCGGCCCATTTCTCTCATCGATTCTGTGGATAAGTTGATAGGAGGGGCCTTACTGCAAAGATTATCCTCATGGGCAGAGGAAGGCAACATCATCTCCGACATCCAATATGGTTTCAGGGCAGGAAAGTCAACGGTGGCCTAATGTCTAAATCTGTATCTGATCCTGGGCAAGTACACGATGGCCCACCTGGGGACGATCTACATGGCCTTCATGGGCTCATCGTCCGCGTTTGACTGTGGCAATCGGGTCAAAACCTGGCAGTCCATGAAGCCCATGGGGTGGAGGACCCTATCGTGGACTTTCTGATGGATCTGCACAGAGAAACCAAAGCAAATATAAGATATTCACAGGATCTCAAGGTCTCCAGGGAATTTGATATTGAGAGAGGGGTGAGGCAGGGTTGAATCCTGGCACCTTTCTTGTTTTATCTATATATCAACAACCTGGAGGAAGCCCTGGTTTTGACAGGGACTGACTTTCCGCATGTGGGTGGTCGGGGACTCCCGGTCCTCCTATACGTGGATCACGCTGTCCTGATAGCCAGAACTGCCAGAGATTTGCAATGTTTATTGGATGCCTTCCTGAAATTTATGGGGTCCCGCGATTTAAAGATTAATAATGCAAAATCTTATGTTATGCAGGTGGGGCCACGACAAAAGAAAACGTTTTGTTTCTCAGTGGGCCCCAAGAAGATTCCCACAACGGCTGTCTTCACATATTTAGGCGTAGTTCTGGATGAGCGCCTGGAGTGGGGCCTCTTATCCAAAAGAAGAAGGGGGAGTTCACCAGAACGGTTGCCGCAATTTTCAGCTTTGCTGCTAAGATGGGTAGCGCCCAATCGCAGCGATGCTGAAAATTTATCAGGCGAAGGGCGTATCATCTGTAAGTTATGGCAGCGAAGTGTGGGGGTGCACCGGGGCAGACCTATTGCAGGTGGTAGAAAATAACTTCTTAAAACGCCTGCTGGGAATGCCTACTGGCCTTTCAAATCTGATAGCCCACAAAGAACTGGGGATCCCCTTTCTATGTGATATCCTGGCTTTATGCCCTTTAGTTTTCTGGCTCAAGTGCTGGCTTAACACAGAATAAAAATTAACCCAGCAAATTATTACGGACTGTATGTCCTTGGACCATATATCACAAATTCATTGGCTACGGTACATTAAAAGTCACTTTTCAGAGCTGGGTCGCCCTGACCTCTTTTTAAAACCTTTAACTATTACAAAAAAAGATGTTGAATCTGTTAAAGACGTATTCATCTCTAGAGGAAAGATGGAAAGGAACGACCAGGAACTGTATAAACCCAGTGTCCGCAAATATCTGACCTTAATAACTGAGCCTCTAACAGAGCCTTATCTTTTGGGGATCCTGACTAGTGCTTTTTGTTGACTAGGGTCCGACTGGATTTTTTTCATCTTTTAATTGCAGTGCCTAAGGGGTCCAGAAGAGGTCAGGTGTTAGCACCCTGTGGCTGGGACAATCTGTCTCCACAGGATCTGCTTCACTTTATGTTCTTCTGTAAACACTAAGATGTGCCCCGGAGACACTTTTTAATCCCCCTCTTAAGGAGGCTCAATTTTAGTCAGGTGCGCCCAGCCCTTTTGTACTTACAGATGCTGAAACCGGAGTGTATTATTTTCACTGTAGGGTACCTAAAATCATTAATGAGAACTAGGGCCTGACTAGAATATTAGCCAATAGTGGTCGGTAGTGGCACCAAAGGTTTTAAGTATGTTATTACGTGTCTGTTATGCGAGATCTTGATATTTAACTATTGCACTTGTAGCACTTTCCTTATGTCTCGAAATATGAATTTTATACCTTTTAATGTATGTATTTAATGGATTGTGTATTTTTTTTTGTGACTTTTATGGTTTACTTGATGTAAAACCGAATAAAGTTTAATATGATAATATGATGATCAATAAACCTGCTGATAATTCCAGGCAATTTATGTGCAACTTCCTCTCCAAATCTGTCCATGCACTGCTTGTCTCCTTCTTTCCCAGCCGGACTCCCCAACTGGAGGCACGGGTATCAGTTTCTAAGACAAAATCCGTAACGCAACCAAAAATCGCACTTCCATTCCATGCATCCAAGTTGATTCACCACCAACCTAATTCTTCCTTTGCATCCTAATCTAACTTCACTTTGTCGCCATACCATAAACCTTTTCTCAATGCCTCCGCCTTCACTCTCTGTAAGGCACGATAATGCAAAGGACCAGGAGAAATCGCTTGGATTTAATAAGAAAACAAACCCAAAACTCTTGCCAAGTCTCTTAAAAATACAGATATTTTTGTTAAACACGAACAACCTCCTTCTGTATCATACTCACCTTCTTCACTGACAACTTCAAAATCTCTTCTTTTGAATCTATAATGAATCCTAAAAACTCCATACTCTGTGAAGCAATCAAAACAGACTTCTCCTCGTTGATTAAAAAAAACAACTTCTCCAAAAGACTGATCGTACTCTGCAACTAACTCCTCAACACCCCTGTATCCTGAGACATAATCAAAATATCATCCAGGAAGACAATTAACCTGTAACCTCTCTCCCTTAAATAGGCCATGACAACTCTCATCACCTTCATAAAATACCATAGTGCCGAAGAAAGACCGAAAGGAAGGCAAACAAATTGGTATAACTTGCCTCACCATCTGAACTGCAAATAAGTCTGACTCTCCTCCTTCCACAGAATTAAAAGATGGATTCCCTCCATCTTAAAATGGCTGTCAACTCAATTTTGGTTCAATCCTCTCAAATGTATTACTGGTCTCCACCCTTTTGCCCACATGCATCAAGGTAAATTGCAATCGCAAACGGTGCGAATCGCAAATTTCGGCCGTTTGCGAATGCAATTAAATTTTTTGGGGATGCATCATGTTTTTTTATTTTTTCGCAATTTAAGGAATCGCACTTATGTTGCGATTTCTTAAATTGCGATTGCATTTAAGAAATCGCAATTTGTGATTTCTTAAATGCAATGCATGAATATTTTTTTTGCAAATTCGCAAATAGGAAGAGGTAAATTACTATGAAGTTGAACTTCATGGTAATTTGCGAAAACTTTCAAAAATGCATTTTTGAAAGTTTGATTTTACACACACACATGCCCTTGGGGCATGTGTGTGTGAAAAATGTTCTTAAAGTTTAATTTCAGGGGTGCAGGGGGGGGTTGCACCCTTGAAATTGCATTCTCATTTTGCGATTCCTTAATTGCGAATCGCAAAATGAGAATGCCTTCCAATTGATTCCTATGGGACTCTAGGCCCACAGGAATCAATGTAAAGGGATTCCTTATTTGCGATTCGCAAAATTGGGAATCGCAAATAAGGAAAAAAAAGGAATCGCAAACCAAAATGCGAATTTTTAATGCATAGGTATTTGCGATTTCTAAATTGCGATTCCTTGATTTTCGCAATTTAGGAATCGCAAATACCAACAATGATGCATGTGGCCATTTGTCCTTTTTTTCTACCAAAAACAAAGTGCTCACATAACCTCTCATCTCTTCCTCTACCAAACAGATGGCACCCTTTTACAACAGTGCTTCTTTTCCTTGTCTGCTAACTCCATCTTTTCCTGTGAAAGAATGAACTCATTTGGTTCTATCATTTGTTCAGGAATACTTATAAATTCTATCTCGAACCCCTGGACTGTCTTCAAAACCCATGGATCCCTTGTGATCTTTTTCCATTACTCCTGAAACCGACCTTAACCGACCACCTAATCTTCCCTGGGAAAAACCAAAATAAATCTCTGTACTCACCTCTTGAATCTGACGCTAACTGGCCTCTTCCACGAGCTCCACTCCTTGAGCTTCCAAATATACCATGTTGAGAAAAAAATCCAGAGGAACCTTGAAATTATCTTCCTGTACCCCTGAGCACAAAATTGTACTGGGATCTTTGGAATCCTTGGCCGGCATAAGAACCCCGCCAAACACCTTCCTCATATTATTTTGCACCTTATCTAAGGCTGTATACGTGGCAACGTGCTTTCTAGGGGTGGGGGGAATTTGCGTAGTCGCGCTACGCAAAGCTCAGCGAAAAGGTAAAAAATGTCCGCAGGCGCGCAAAAGTTCCGCAAACACGCGGAGTTGCTTGTTCTGCCCATTCGCAATGCTTTTTTCCTGTTCGCGAATGCTGTTTGCGTGCTCGGGGAGAAATATCTTGTGAACACGCATTTTGAAAGCACAAACAAGCAAAAAACTCCACGAAGACGCGGATCGCAGAATTTTTGGCCATTACGCGTTCTCCGCAGAACGCAAAATTACCCAAATTCCACAGGCGGAACAGAATTTACCGCCCAAGCCTAGTGCTTTCCCAAGCCTTTCACCCTACCTTCTCCAAATAACAATCCTTTTGCATCATCACTTCTTTCCTTTTCTGCCATTTCTCCCAACTTAGGGTTCATCTTCATTAACACTGACTTGCTTGTCTCTGCCAACAAACTTGCATTTGCATTGCCTAAAAACACATTTGCTCTTTGACTCTAGCCTCTAAGCAATTCTATATCCACTTGCTCACCATTCATATGAGTCTTCTCTGCCATGTCCATAATCTTGGCAAGAGGACCTAGTGTTTCCAGTAATTTATCTTGGCACTGCTTTAGCGAGCACTCAATCCCCTTGCGAGGCTCTCTGCATAACTTTTATGAAGAAGTTATTAGTCCTGGGTCCTAGTTTGGTGTGTAACAGACCTTAGTCTCAATTTGAGGCCTTGAACATTCTGCTTTCAATATATTCCTAATGTCTTTCTCTAGTGGTTTCCTAATCCATTTGTTTATAAATTTACTAACATGGTCCAAAGGCCACCAATCAGCACTTCTAGGATGACAAAGGTCAAAAGCGTTAAACTTTTCACCTCCTAAAGGATCCCTGATTACCAACTTGCTAGCTGTTGCTAAATCATCCTTCAGGTCATCGTTTAGATCATTATCCTGGTGCATATCAAAACACATATTCATCAAAATATCTACCTGACCCCTCCATCATAGAGTTCTCTGCTTCCATCTGAGCATCATCATCAGACAGCTCCTGCATGCCGCCAAGGACACCACTGTTTGTGATGGAGTTAAATCCATCCTTTCTTTTTTTCACTAAATGTTTAGACTTCATCTGCCTCTTACCTCCTTTTGTCACCTCTTCATAAGAACAAGACCAGAAATCTTTCTCTTACTATCCAAAACAATCTCCACTACTTCCCTCATGGAAGACTTCACCTCATTCTGAATTATCCTCCTAAGATAATCCTGATGCGATCTGTAAAACTTTTATTTCACAGGCTTTAGCGCTGTCTCATTGCCTAGCAACGCTCCCTTCCCATATAATACTTTCTTTCAAATGTCTTTGCCCAAATTCAAAATGGCTACCGTGATCTCATGAGGTCACAAATAGACAACCATTTTGCCGCGTCGCTCTCACCTCCATAGACGCGAGCACACATGACAACAGATGAAGAGAGAGGAGGGCAGCGCGAGCAAAAACGCTCCGTTACCGCTGCCTTTTCAAACCTGCACCCAACTACGCAAGCGTGCTCGTTTACAGCCTCTGGTGCTTCAAACGCGCATCAAAACGGCAAGTTAAACATTTGATCTTATACTTTTAATCATTCGTAAATAAACTAATCGGTAATAAAAACGATATAACAAGAGCACAAGCCTTATTTAAATGATACCCTCTAACAAAATTTGTAACATTTAAAAACAATTTTCTCTCAAATACTAAACATTCAAGATTATCACTCATACACGCAATGCACTGCTTTTGAAATTTAGAAGCAATCTTACACACAACTCGACACAACCTCCAGTTTGAAAACAGAAACATACAAGATAAAACAAATGTAAAGCTGCTTATCTCATCAGGAGCAGCATTTAAAAGAGGCAGAACGTTCCATGCTAGATACTTTTGTTGGATCTTTTTTATTCTAATTCAGGATTGTTGTTCTAATAAGTGTTGTTTAAAGGGGCTGCTCACGAGTGGCATAATAAAGAAGATTATGCATAATCAGAAATCAGCTAAATATCATCCGCATATGATGTTGAAGTGATTTCAAATGAAGCTATCAGGGCAATTAGGGTGGCCACGTATATGTTGAATGACGCAGGGCTTAGAGATGAGCCCTACAGATCTCCTGATGCCACTGAAGAAGGTAAGAGTTTACAGAAAGGAAACTAGTGAGCCACTGGTAAGTGTTTCAAATACTTTAGTTAGTACCGGGAACAATGAGATGTGGCGAAGTTTGGACAGTGTGTCAGGGTTACAAGAATTCTTTTTGCCCTTGTTTCACCACTACCAATTTCCAATACGAGGGGACCTCAGCCATTGATAATGAAGTATTGAGAATTTTTTTATTAAAAGGGTTGGCAATGTCAACAACCTTATTAAGAATTGCAGGGGGGCATGAGATGTTGGGATAACAGATCTACATGAAAGGATGGCCTGTTGTGACAGTGAAAGTGAGATCTCCTGGAAGGCTACCAGAGTGGAGATCCCTACCATGGAGGGGATATCTAATACACCAAAACCAGAGAGGAGGGTAATTCAAAAGGCCCCAAGTAAAAGTGCCTGGAGCTTCTTAAAATAATCGTTAAGGGCATTTTTTCTTAAAGAAAAAGGCTCAATTTAAAGCAAAGTGAGTTCTGCTTACAAACGCAACCACGCTGCTGCCCACATATGAGGGCTCAGAGCTTTAACAGGCTCTGCCAACCTATTAACTGATTGGCTTCCCCTGGCCAATCAGGAACTGTCTATTGGAGTCAGGAAATGTGATATGGCCCATTCCACCCCTTGGATCAGACAAGGAAAATTCAGCAACCATCAGAGGCCACTGACAGCTTTCAGTGTCAGGAGCCAGGCCCCGGGCCATCCGCTGCCAGGTGGAAGAGCTAGGCGAGGAAATTACGTAGGATCTCTTCCAGGTTCGGGATCCTGAAGTGTCTCTGAGGTGTCTCAGTATGGGGGGGGGGGGGCGAGTTAACAGGCCTGAGTGTTAGGCAGACGATTTCTACTCTACCACCCACCAGTTTGGGGGTGGTATCCATGTTCTGTACTCTGAGGCTGAAAAGGGGAGAAAGGTGGATCCTACCTCATCCTGCCCCCATCTGAGCTCATGAACCCTCTGTTTGGGAGCAGTGCCCACAGAAACTGAACTGTCCGAGCACCTTGGGTTGCTCCCCGCTCAGTTCTCCTGCCACCAGGAGCAACTCATTCCCCAGAACACTGTCTATGGGAAATCCACGGACTAACCATGACCCTCCTCTTACTCAGCTCCCCACGCCTCTCCAGGGATACCAGGGCCATAGGGTGGAAAACATTCTGCCCATGGGCATGAGTTACCCAACACACCTGGTCAGTGCACTGCTCTGGGTAATTTAGCCTTTCCACTGTCATGGTCCGGCTGGCGCCGGTAGCCTTGAGATCCTGCTGTTTCAAACTCAGTTCATGAGCTAGTGATAACTTTTTCTCCTCCAAGGCCCTTTATGCCTTAGCCTTGTTTTGTTCTGCCTTCATGGCCAGTTTCTTTTCCTCCATTTTGAGTCCACCATCTCCAGCTTGAACTCTGTCTCCTACCTCCTTTTCACCAACTTCTTTGGGGACAAGCCACTGGCAGATACACTGTTCACTGCCCTGGAAGGAGGCTACACTTCAGGGGCCAAGTCATCCCCCATAGTTGAAGGCAGCGTCTCAGGGAAGCTCCTCCTTGAGTATTTGGACAAAATATTGGAAAAATATATTGTGAGACAAAAATATTTGGTCAAGAATACTGGGATATCTACAATATAATTGACAGGAATATCGAAGGTAGAATATAGTTTTTAATGTTGTTTTTAATATAGTTGCAAAAATTATCGATGTAGAAAATATTGATGTAGGTAATATCATTTGTAAGTGCTATTTAGTTTATAATTGATTGCAGTGTGTTTGATTTATATGTTTATTGTTTTATTTGTGTTTTTTAGTAATATAATTAAGGAATTGTTAAAATTAGTATTTTTGGTTGTGTTAATGTATATGAGTATTTGTTTAGTATTTATTTTAGTAGCAGGATATTGGGTTTTCAAAGGGAGAAGGCTGGGGACATTTTTTTTAAATGTAACGTTTAAAATACATTTTAAGTTAATCAGATCTGAAAGAGACACGTTAGTATTAGATTCCTTACCTTAGAATATCCCCAGGCGTCAGACTGGATCCGGAAACTTTTGCGTAGCAGTACCCTTGCGCGTCGGTAGGCGTCGTCTGTGGCTCCGCGTCCGTCATCGGCGTCGTGGTGACGTTGTTGGAGTACTTAGATGCCGCCTCCGCGTGCTGAGGTCAGTTGTTCTTTTTTCCGCGCCAGCAAGCGCAGATCTGGAAAAAGCAGTAACCCTAGTAAATTTTTGACTAACTTTTTGATCGTTTTTTAAGTCTTTCGACTCCGATTGTTGCCGTAGGGATGCCCGGCTTTAAGCACGGCGAGGATTGCGTCGGTCATGGATCCTCACCACCTGTGTTTAACTTGTCTAGGCGTCGATCACGACAACAAGGCCTGCTCCGACTGCCTGGCCCTCTCTTCTAAAGCCAAACGGGAGCGGTCCCGCAGGTGACTCGAGCTCCGACAGTCAGTCCCGCGCCGCGAGAGGTCTCGGTCCCACGGGAGGTCGAGGGACAGGTCGCGGGCTCGGAGCCACCACAGCTCCGAGAGTAGGCCGCACTCCTCCGGGTCGAAGTCGTCGTCAGGTAAGAAGCACAAGAAGTCCAAGAGGCGTCATCGCTCTGCGGACTCCCCCCGACGCTCGCGCGATGCGCCCGGGGTGACACCGCCCACGCGGCTCCGTCGGAGTCGCGGGTGCCGCATTCAGCTCCACACCCTCCGGTCCCTGGGCTCAACGCGACGCCGGAGGAGATCGAGCGCTTCCTCATGGCCATGAGGAAACTCTCTCCTCTGACGGGCTCCGCGGCGCCTTCGGGCCCAGCGGACCCGTCTTGGGCCTCTAGCGGGTCGGGGGTTTCGGCCCCGACGCCGTCGGGTGCTCCAGCCCCGACGCCGCCTTCGGGCCCGGCGCCGCAGGTTCCCGCTATCCCGACGCCGCCGGTGCCTTCGGGCCCAGCACCGCCGGCGCCTTCGGGCCCGGCGCCAAGGGACGCCGCTAGACCTTCTTCGGGATCTGGATCCTCGCCGGTGGACCTTACGACCTCCCCGGCGTCGGACCATCAGGTGTCGCCTCTGGTGCCGTCCTTGGGCGGCGCCGTCCCCGATGCCCCCTTCATTCCTGTTCCGACGTCGGGACGGCCCCGATGGGCGCCGCTCCAGACGTTTCACTTCAATGAGCAGGCCCCGTTTAGTTGAGAACGCTGAGTTTCAGGAGATGGGTGATGAAGGGGATTGGGAGGGGTCTGAGGACCCTCTGACCCGAGAGTGTCAGTCTCATGAGGACTGGGCAGGAGACCTTGGGGAGGCCAGTGGCCTGGACACCTCTCCAGACACTGGTTTTGTCTCCCCTCCTACCGTGGCTTCGGAGGAGGGGGCAACCTACAGTGTGGTGTTGATGAGGGCTGCCAAGGCCTTGGGCCTTGAGCTCCCCGTCGCGGCCGTGAGGGCTAATCTCCTCACTGAGGTCCTTAAACCGCAGTCAAGCTCGGCCGAGCCTCTGCTGCCCTTTAATGAGGCCTTGACCGACGTTCTTCTGGGCACTTGGTCCAAGCCCGCTACGGGTTCGCCCGTAGATAGGAACGTGGCCAGACGCCACCGCCCAGCACCGGGCGACCCATGTTTCCTGTCCACCCACCCTACCCCTGAGAGCCTGGTCATCCAGGCCTCCAATTCCCAGACTGCATTCCCGTCGGCACCGCCGGACAGGGAATCCAAGAGGTATGAGCAGTACGGCAAAAAGATCTTCTCGTCCCTTAGTCTGGGACTGCGGTCTTCCAACACCGCATGCCTCTTGGGCCGCTACACCCGCTCTCTGTGGGATACGGTTGCGGAAGTGCTACCAGAGTGTCCGTTGGAGGTACGGGCCAAACTCGGCCAAGCCCTTGTGGAGGGCCGGGATGCAGCCAAATATTCTATACGGTGTGGGCTGGATACCACCGACTCACTGGGTAGAGCGATGGCAACAACGGTGGCGGTCAGACGTCACGCCTGGTTGAGGTCCGCCAACTTTTCAGCCGATGTCCAGAACACCTTGATAGACATGCCGTCTGATGGCCGTCTCCTCTTTGGCGACAAGGCAGACCATGCGCTCGAGCGCTTTAAGGACTCCAGGGCTACGGCCAAGTCCTTGGGCCTCTTGGACCCGAGCCAGCAATCGGCTGCCTTTCATTCCTTTCGTGGCCACGGAAGGGGTGTACCCACACGTGCCGCCATCCACGCCCCGCAGGGTAATACCCAACGCGGTGGCAGCCGTGGGAACCGCCGTCCCGGCGGTCGGGGACAACGGTGAGGTCAGTCCACACCTTCCCCCGCAGCATCCGCCTCAAAACTCTCCTAGTCCGTGCTTTCAGGCCCATGTGACGCCAGTGGGGGGCAGGGTTCACCATCACCACCTCCACTGGCACACCGTCACTTCGGACAGGTGGGTGCTGCAGATCGTCCAAAGGGGCTACTCCCTCCCCTTCGAGGCGACTCCTCCGGCCATGCCACCGCAGAACCACCGTGTATCGGGGGATCATTTGCAACTTCTGCAGGAGGAAGTTACGGCCCTCTTGGCCAAGGGGGCCATCGAGCGCGTTCCTGGGCCAGAAGTAGGGTGTGGTTGCTACTCCCACTACTTTCTGGTACCCAAGAAGGGCAAAGGGGGCCTACGCCCGATCTTGGACCTAAGGAACGTCAACTGCTTCCTCCGGAAGGAGAAGTTCAAGATGCTGACACTGGCTCAGGTCCTAGCTGCCCTGGACCCAGGAGACTGGATGGTAGCGTTGGACTTGCGGGACGCTTATTTCCACATCCCCGTCCTGCCGGCCCACCGGCGCTACCTGCGGTTCACGGTTGGCCACGAGCACTTTCAGTATACCGTGCTCCCCTTCGGCCTTACCAGCGCCCCATCGGTGTTCACAAAGGTGATGGCGGTGGTCGCAGCTCATCTGCGCAGGTTAGGGGTTTCAGTCTTCCCCTACCTCGACGACTGGTTGTTGAAGGCGGGCTCGCCCAGACAGTCGCCAGTCACCTCCAGACTACGGCAGATCTCCTGCACCGGCTGGGGTTCTCCATCAATGTGCCAAAGTCACACCTGTGCCCCTCTCAGAAGCTCCTTTTCATCGGAGCGGTTTTCGACTCGGCGCGGTTTCAGGTTTATCCACCCGTACAGCGGGTCCGGGATATTCAGGCTCTGATTCCCATCTTTCAGCCGTTATCACGGGTCTCGGTCAGGTTGACGCTGCGGCTTCTGGGGCTGATGGCCTCCTGCATCCTGCTGGTGCATCACGCCAGGTGGCGGATGCGGGCTCTGGAGTGGGACCTGAAGTTTCATTGGACCCAGCATCAGGACAACCTGTCCGACCATGTCCTGATCTCGGAGGGCACTGCGAGACAGCTGCAGTGGTGGCTCACGAACCGCGATTGGGTCAGCGGCAGATGCCTCTCCCTTCCCCAACCGGAGCACGTAGTTGTGACGGATGCGTCCCTCCAGGGCTGGGGAGGCCACATGGGAGAGGCGGAGATCAGAGGCCTCTGGTCTCCGGCGGAGGCCCGGCCCCACATCAACCTGTTGGAGTTACGGGCGATTCGTCTAGCACTGAAAGCATTCCTCCCCTCTGTCCGGGGGAGTGTAGTGCAAGTGTTCACGGACAACACCACCGCCATGTGGTACTGCAACAAACAGGGCGGGGTGGGGTCGTGGACCCTTTGCCAGGAGGCTCTGCGCCTCTGGCAATGGCTGGAACGCCAGGGCGTGACCCTGGTGGCTCAACACCTGGCAGGTTCTCTGAACGCAGGGCGGACGAGCTCAGCCGTCGGTGCATGATGGATCACGAATGGCGTCTGAACTCGGACGTGGCGCAAGGCCTCTTTCAGCAATGGGGAGAGCCTTGATTAGATCTATTCGCCACCGAAGAGAACGCGCAATGTCATCAGTTCTGCGCGTTGAAATTTCCAAGGCGGCACTCGCTCGGAGACGCTTTTCATCGCGAGTGGAGCTGCGGTCTACTGTACGCCTTTCCGCCTATACCACTTTATACCACTTCTGCCCAGAGTGCTGAAGAAGATCAAGCGCGACCGGGCCCAAGTCATCCTTGTGGCTCCGGACTGGGCTCGAAGGTACTGCTATCCAGAGCTACTCAGTATATCAGTCGATCCCCCGGTTCGTCTGCCTCTTCAGGAGCACCTTCTGTCGCAGCAGCAGGGGACGGTCCTCCACCCGAACCTGTCCAGTCTCCACCTCCATGCTTGGAGATTGAGCGGTGACAGTTGAGGCCATTTGACTTGCCTCCTGAAGTCTGTAACGTCATTCTGGCAGCCAGGCGTCCCTCCACAAAGTCGGTATACGCCTGCAGGTGGAACAGATTTGTGGCATGGTGCACAACAAAGGCTGTGGATCCTCTTGCTGCCCCTCTTTCTGAGGTTCTTCTCTTCCTTCTCTCTCTTGCCCAGCAGGGATCTGCTCTGGGCACCTTCAAGGGCTACCTTTCTGCCCTTTCAGCCTTTCTGAGGCTGCCTGATCAACCTTCTTTGTTCAAGTCCCCTATTGTAAATAGATTTCTAAAAGGCATCACACACACATTTCCTCCTGTTCCGTTTGTGATGCCTCAGTGGGACTTGAACCTGGTTCTTACGTTTCTGATGTGCGCTCCTTTTAAGCCACTTCACAACTGTCCTCTCCGCCTTCTAACTCTGAAGACTGCTTTCCTGGTTGCCATCACATCTGCCAGGAGAGTGAGTGAGCTCCAGGCCCTTTCTTGTACTCCACCTTTCCTTTCTGTCCATCCGGACAAAGTGGTGTTGCGTACTAAGCCATCTTTCCTGCCCAAGGTTGTCACGGCCTTCCACATCGGGCAGTCTATCACCTTGCCAACCTTCTTCCCGCCACCGCATCCCTCTAAAGAGGAAGTGCGGCTCCACCGTCTGGACCCAAAACGTGCGCTCTCATTTTACTTGGATCGCACATGCCAGTTCCGGGTGGATGACCAACTCTTTGTTGGTTACGTGGGCGCTAAGAAGGGGAAAGCGGTGCACAAGAGGACCATCTCCCTGTGGATCATCTTGTGTATCCAGGCATGCTACTCCTTGGCTAGAAAGGAGCCCCCTGTTGGATTACGGGCTCATTCCACCCGAGCCACGGCGACTACAACTGCCCTGGGCCGGGGGGTGCCCTTACAAGACATCTGTCAGGCAGCTACGTGGGCATCACTACACACGTTTGCAAGACACTACTGCCTGGATAGCCAAGTCCGGAGGGATGGCTTCTTTGGCTGTTCTGTCCTCCAGGACTTTCTGGTGTGATTATTGGTTCGCCGACCCACCACCGGGGTTGGTATTGCTGGGGTATCTATTCTAAGGTAAGGAATCTAACACTAACGTGTCTCTTACAGATGCACAAGTTACTACTTGTGTAATGATATATCTGTAAGAGACATTAGTTAGTATTAGATTCCTTACCGACCCACCCATCCTCCCCGTTCTGCGAACCGATATCTAGGGTTAGGGTTACCCCCTTTCAGGGCCCTAGTTTCAATGGCACCAGTGTTGGTTTTCAACATGGCTCTGCATTTCTGGCGCGGAAAAGCTGTGTCTAAGAACTGACGTCAGCACGCGGAGGCTGCGTCTAAGTACTCCGACGACGTCATCACGGCGCCCACGACGCCGACGACGGACGCGGAGCCGCAGACGACGCCTACCGACGCGCAAGGGTACTGCTACGCAAAAGTTTCCAGATCCAGTCTGTCGCCTGGGGATATTCTAAGGTAAGGAATCTAATACTAACTAATGTCTCTTACAGATATATCGTTACACAAGTAGTAACTTGTGCTTTAAAGATATGCAAATTAATGTTTTCGAATTTTGAAAGGTATTTGTTATTTTTATATTTTTAGTCCATTTTTCTTTCATAATGATGAAGATAAATATTTCTGTTATTAAATACATTATTTAAAAAATATTAGTTTAAAATGTAAAAAGATGTAACATCTTTTAGTAAAGTTAAATATTTAGAAATATTTTTATGTTAAATTTGTAACTTAAATATTTTGTAACACATTTATTACAGATGTAGAACTAGTTCACTTATTTTTGGTTTAAATATTTTTATTTTATTTAAAAATTAAATACATTTTAAAATTATAAACATTATTTGAATATTATTTTCTTTTATGATTGTTTATTTGTCATTTTATGGTTCAAACTTTATGAATGGTAGTAAATAATTTGAAAAATATATTAATGATTTATAGCAATTCATTGTTTTATATTTTAATATGCAAATATGTAAATAAAGGTTTGTAGGTTTGGTTACTGTGTTTTTAGACAAACGTTGATTGTATAGTAAAAAAATGTGTGTAAGTATTTCCTGTGTATTTTAAATGTTTAATTTGTTTTATATTATGTAAACAGGTATATTTTGTAGTGGACATTCTCAATTTTACCCTTTAGTGTGCACCACCTTCCCACAGTATAGTTTAGGTTAGAGTTGGGATATTCATTGTCACTTCTTCAGTATCCAACTTCTTCCGCAAATTGTTTTAGATTAGAGTAGGAATGATAAATATCACCCCCTTCAGTGTCCCAACACCTTCGCCAAATTGGTTTAGATTGGAGTGGGAACATTAAATATAACCCCATTAGAGTCCAACAACTTTCTCAAATTGGTTTAGATTGGACAGGGAATAGTAAATGTCAATCTTTTAGTGCCCAACGCCTTCCACAAATTGGTTTAGATTGGAGTGAGAATGGTCAACGTAAACCCTTTAGTGTCCAACTCCTTTCCCAACTTGGTGTAGATTGGAGTGGGACTAGTACATATCACCCCTCTAGTGGCCAACACTTTCCCCAATATGGTTAGTAAATGTCAACACTTTAATATGTAACACCTTCCCCAAATTTGTGTACACGGGAGTGGGAATAATAAATGTCAACCCTTTAGTGTCCAACGTCTTCCCCAAATTAGTTTAGATTGGAGTGGGAATTGCAAATGTCAACACTTTTGTGTCCAACGCTACCCCAAATTGGTTTACATTAGAGTGAAATAGTTACTGTCACCCCTTTAGTTAATGTCACCCCTTTGGTGTCCAACACCTTCCTTAAATTGAGATATCTGGTCAGCAGCAGCCCATCCTTAAGGGCCAAGAGGCGCACCCAGTACCATTTGTACATAAGGAGTGTCTGTCAGGCTGAGCAAATGTCTGTCTGAATGACACTCTTTATTTTCAAGTCAGGCAGCCAGGAGCTAGACATGAGATAAATGCGCAGGCTCCTGGATGACTGACCTGAGTTTTGCTGGACTGAGGATGTCACATGATGTGGGCATGAACTCCTAAGCTCAGTAAAGGTCCTTGAGGCCCTCCCCTCCATGCCGAGGAAGAGCATCGGTGATAGCTTCCTACCTGGGCACTTTAGTTTTAAGCCCTGAACTGGGACTAAGTGTATATCACTGACCCCTCATCACAGAGTGGGTGAGGTCAGCAGTCTCTCTGACCCCTCCCTGCCCCTCAGTGGCTGGCATTAGGTGAGCTACTGAGGGGAGGCAGCAGTTTCAACCCTCCTAGCACCTCCAAGGCTTCTCTACCTGAGAGCTGCAGCAGGTAAGTGTTGTTTTTTATTGACTGTTTGGATTGTGTATATAGGTAAAAATGTATGTGTATTTGTGAGTGAGAGTTATATATTGGTGTGTGTGCGTGTGTCTGCATGTGAATGCATGGGAGTAAGCTTGTGTGCATGCTTGGGTGTGCACCCACTTCAAAGTTGTTCTTACTGGCCGCCACTGTATCTGGTCACGCTGGACCATGTCAAATGCAATTGTTCAGACTGACTGTAACAAAAAGAAGGTATTTTTATGGGAGGAGACGCCACACTTGTATAGATACTACTCATAAATCCCTTTGTGAATAACAAACAATTGCAAACTTACACAAATTTGTAATTGTACCTTTTGTGAATCAGGCTCACAATCACTGGTTTACAGAGCACACTGACCTGTACAGCGTTCCCACATGTCAAAGAACAACCTTCTATGCAGCATGGACAAGGTTTTAAATTACATTCACAGAGCAAACCAACTATCTGCCCTTGACTGACAAAATCTTCATTTTATTTGACTCGTTTCACCCGCAAGTGAACCACATCACAAATGTCAGAGCCCAAAAACATAATTACCTGAAGAAATTCTGTCAAACGATGTCTGGGCAAAACAGACACACTTGCTTACCCCTGGCTACAAGCCCCTAATAAAAAACAGGTTTGGCTCAAAACCTTCATAAAATTGAAACCATTTAAATGACACAAGGATTCTAAAGCGAACACTGAAAGAAAACAGAAAAAATAACTTCTTCTGTCTAGTCAGGATGAAAGCAGCCTCACAACAGGGACTCACATTCCAAGAAAGTGGTGATTGTTCATAAGGTCCCTATTTCCTCTCCCGAGATATCAATCAGATCAATTAAGTGTGAGTAAACTGCAAGCTATAATACAATTATTTGTATACAGTTGCTTATAAATATGTCACCATCAGTCCTAGTAATCTGGACTCCAATAAGCCAAGCTGTGCAGCCGCCCTTCCATTTCACAAAAATCCAATCTCCTTTCAAGCTATTGCACTGGTGCACAGAGCACATTACAAAAAGCAAACCTTCAGCACACGGCACCTATATCCCTCTCGTTTTTGTGTTTTTTCTATTTACTATTTGATTTATTGATTTCTGCATGCACTGTCTGTCCTCTTCAGGGTACTTGGAAAAAACACACGAGGGTTGAAAGGGAATCATGTAGTAGGATGTAATACTGAGAGGGAAAGAAAAGTCCTAAGGTGATCAAAGTCAATTTAACTGGAAGAAAGTCAGGAAGGGGAAGATCACTTTTCCTACTAAACTTCCTTGAGAATCTCTTTCAGTTTCTTGAGGTAGCACGTGCCACTCAACAGTCCATAGTTGCCCAATATTGTGCTATCCATGTCAAGCCTTCCAGGTTGGAATACTCAAAATCTGTACCACAAAGACTGATCCACATTATCATCAAGTTAATCATTACTTCTTTTGCAGTCCTTCTTTAAATGTTTAGCTTTACACCCATCCTAAACAGCACTCAGTCGACCTAGAATAAATATGAATTAAGTGCCACTTTTCTAATATCCTTTTAGTAATGAGACCCCTGGATAAGACAATCATCTTACTTTGCTAACCACATTTCCAGTCCTGGTTATGCAGTGAGCTCAACTCACTGAAGCACTCCACGGCAGAGGATGCGGAAGGCGGAAGGAGGGGAGAGCCGTGCCACCGTGCCGAGTGCCACCGAGTCGAGCTTTGTTCCCGGAGCCCCCGGAACCCCCGGGGCTTGCAAGCAACAGAGGGGCAGAGGGGGGCAGAGCGGTAGAGTGGTTGACCTCCGGTTTCATTCCCGGTAGGCTCCTGCTCTTGCTCCCCCTGCGTCCGCCACATTCGACCACAGTCGGTCTCAGCGCCCGCCTGCCGCTCATTGCTCCCCGCCTGCCTACAGTGTGTGGCTTTGGAAAACGGCAGCGGCAGAGACCCTACATCCATCATAAGCTGCGGCCATAGGCCATAGGCAGTCCGGGAGAAAGGAGCAGGAGGCTCTTACGGCGGTGATTGTGCCCTGAAAGACACCACGAGTAGGAAGCGGCCCAGGAGGCACTCGCAACCTCAACCGCCACCTAAGCCTCCGACGCAAGCAGGTGAGCCGGTGTGCTGGTGTGCAGGGGAACGGGAGGTGAATTGAGCGGGCGATAGTGTCCCTGTGTACCTGCGCTTGGGGCCCCCGCCCAGCCCAGACCAGCTCAGAACTGCGCACCTTGAGTAAAGCCTCTACTCAGATTTTGCATATTCTTATATTCCCATTCCCATTACTTCTACTTCTACCCTCACTCTTACCCACCCGTCGCATTCCTACCAACTGCAGACCCCCCACCAGCCTCCGGGTCAGCCGGGCAGTCACTGGGAGAGACACAGGTGACACAGGAGAGGGATCAAGTAGGACTACCGTGAGATCGGCAAGAGAAAGAAGACCCCTAACAAGGCCACTGTCCAAACGCAAAAGGAACGAAATGGCCACAAGGCCAGAGACCCCAGATACAAACAACTCAAGCTCAAACAGTATCAAGGACAGCAACAACACCATCTTACGAAAAAGTAACCTCAATTACACCAAAATGTGTACTAATGAAAGCGCGCCAACAGACAAAGCTCAAAGCCCAGTAACACCATCAGAGCAAGGTAACGCAAAAGGGCAAAAGCAAACGCCTAAAAGAGAAAAAACGACAAATTTCCACAAACTAATCAACATAGAAGAGCAGCCTTCAAGGAAAATAAAAAAGTACTACAAACCAAAAACCTATACAAAATGTACCTTTCTAAAAGATCCAGGAAAAGCCATATACTCAACTAACGACTTCATTACAGGCCTACAATCCCCACTGCACCCCGCTGGTGTAAACCGCTCTTTGCCTCAGATACCAAATCACACAGTTTCAGAAATACACACATAATCAATTTCAATGGAGATCTCGGGCCATACAAGAAGCACAACAGAGGCTGGACCACAATGGGCACAAGTAGCTAGAAGATCAGTACCAACAGAGGGGGACAACGGATCAAATCACCCAGCCAACAGGGGCAGGCGATCAGGAAATAACCTCAATGGGGCTAGCGCCTGAGACGGATATACCGAGTAAACATGTCCTTGAGCCTGAAGGGCTCCCGGAGCACCATACCACCAACACCACAAGAGGCCAGCCATCCCCTACCTATACCCCTCTACTCAACCAGCAGGCTCAGTTCAAAAACGAACAAGAGAGCACAACATCACACGCATACAAAAACCATCCACACGCGGAATCGAAAACCCAAGGGGACATCCCGACAGCTGAAATTCAGGAAATGAAAAACGATCCCGTAAACCTCTCCCCAAACATGGCACATGGGGACTCATTCTCTTCGGACAGGGACATGACCTTCTTGGCATCACAAGACGGGAACGACCTAGTGGCATCGTAAAACGATAAGCCATCCATAAACAGCACCAGCGAAGAGAGCTCCCACCAGCCCACCAAGGGGAGTAGAGGCCCTACTGAAACCTTTTGGGCAACTCTACTTAATACAATTCAGCTGTCGTCAACAGCACTACAGTATCAATCTGACAAATTAGACCTGCAACTGACTGTCCTGCAAACGCTAGCAGAGGCCACTATGGGAACACAAAGCAAACTCGCAGATCTTAATGGCCTCATAAAAGAGGACAAGAGGCAGCTAAATTAACTCAAATAGAAAGAATAAACTGCATCTGCTCTCCAATAATCGACAAATTCTCCACACTGCCCACGATGCTGGGAAACCTTTTGGGGGATTTAAAAGCAAACATTACAACGCTTCACACAACAGAGGATAGGCCTGGCCAATCAACCCCCAACAAAAGTCCACTAGGAACCCGTAAAGACAATCACGCAATCATCATGCAAGGACGCCAACCACTAAAACCCAAAGTTTCATTACAAGAGTCCCCTCAGAACATCTCAATTAAGGAAAGGGTTGATCCAGCGAGCCCAACGAACGCCACTAAGCTCCACGCGGAACACACAAAGTCATCATCTTCACACAAACACTCACCAGACGCAAAGTTACTAAGCGCAGCAGAGACAGTACTTCCGATACCCAAAGAGAATTTAAGCAAACAGACAGAGCTGAAGCCCGTCGGCCAAACTAATAACTTACCACCTAGCAACCTACCCGAACTGGAAAATGAAAGACAAAGTAAAAATTATCCCCCCGTAGGCAACCCACCAGTAGCAATAACACAACCTGCCACGGAGGTCGCAAAGCAGGCCTTAGAGGAGTCTGCCACAGCCAATACAGAGCTCACAACCGCTGGTTCCCCCAAAAAATGCATCTGTTATAGAACCGAGGCCACCACCCACGAGCCTATGAGGAAATCTAGGAAATTAAGCACCACTAAAGTAGCCAGTGCACAGACAAAGGAGCATCCCCAGGGGGCGCGTATAATATGCTGTGCCAAAACAACTAAAATCCAACCATCACACGGGGCTAACCAAAGCGAGACAGACATACACCAGCAAACATTGCCCCCTGGGAAAAAAGAGTCGGACATTATTCTCTTCGTTCCAGAATTTAAATCTAGAGGAAGAGTGGACACCCTAAACAGGGGCAACATTTTAAGGCTCATCCACTCAATCGATAAACTAAAAAACATTAATACAACAGATTTGCTCGTAATCGAATTTCTCCCCGCCACCAACCCACAAGGTCACGAAACAACAAAGACCACCTGGAAAACAAACGATCTAGCAAATTTAATCCTGGGGGAATCACTCAGATTCTCCCTGTGGGGAATAAAACTCGAAGCAGGAAAAAGGCCAGCCTATTCATCCCGCTGCTTGAAGAAAGCAAACAAGAACGCTTTCAAATAGCCAAATCAATACTGAAAGGAGGACATAGTTACTCCCCAGGACCTGACAGCAACCGACCACACTTACAAGATTTAATAACTCACCAATTTGAAATAAATAGAACAACAATACGGCAGGCAATACCCGCAGGAGATACTAACTGACAAAGAACAACAGCCCCAACCTTCAAGACAGCTGCCACCCCCAAAATTAAAATATGTACTTGGAACATCAACGGTCTCTCAGATAAACTGGAGGACCCCGAAATATCAAACTACTTAAAATCATTTGACTTGATTTTACTCCAGGACACCTGGGAAGAACATGAAATATCACTACAAGGCTACACAACTCTAATCCATCCGGCAACCAGAGGCTCCTCTTATGGCCACAGCTCAGGCGGCCTGGAGTCATTCGCCTCAATATCAACCATCGGAACAATGGAAGAAATTACTGTAAAAATCACTTCCCCCAGTGCGATACAGGCACTAGCTATAACAACCATAAACAATCAGACCACTCAACCACTATTCATTATAAATGTATACATACATCCAAAGCACAGACAATCAGGGGCAAGGGAACTTGTCAGCGAATTGGCAAGACTTATGGAGGAAAGGGAAATGGAGAATATGCTTGTGGCAGGTGACTTCAACCTTCATCTCTTTGGAGGGAAACCAGTCGACGAGATGACAAAGGAAATGAAACCCGCGTGGGAAATCCCAAACCAATCCATTCCCTTTCCAAACAAACGTACACAATGCTCAAATCAGCTATTGACAGACCTCGAGCAGCTAAATTGGAGAGTACTCAACGGTCGATTCACAGAGGACACACCGCCAGCACCAACATATTTCTCCTCAAGCACTTCCTCTCACCTCGACTTTATTCTCGCGACCCTACCACTGTTTCAAATAATCAGCTCGTCCAAGGTAGGAGATAGTGGCCAAAGTGACCATCTGCCAATAGAAGTGAAACTATGCATGTCCTGCAGGAACAAAGTAGCAGAAAGAAGATACATCGGTACAGAGTACACCACAAATTATAGACGAATAAGGTGTAAGATTGACGAGGCTGAGGAATAATCAACCAGTGCAAAAACAATCATGCACCAGATATCTAGCTCATACAAAAACCCACTAGATGCATGGGGAGAATTCATAATGGTACTCGGAGCAAAACATGCCAAAGAGCTAAAAACCAAAAAAGGGAACACACCACGGAACATACTTGGTAAAGTAATAACACCAGAGATAGAAAACCTTAAAACGGGAAATAAACCAGACTCTGAGACAGCTCCGTAAAGATCCAAACAACGAAGCTCCACAAAAGGAGCTGCACACTCTAAAAGCACAGCTAAAGAAAAAGACCTGGGAAAGGAAAAGGCAACTGAACGACAACCTCTAGGTAAAAATTGTACACGATTCGAAACAGAAGAACAGCTCCAGATTCTGGAAATTAATCCACACCCTCCAACGGCCAGGTCACAAAGGCATCAACTCTAACATATCCGAATCAGACTGGGCAAATTACTTATCAGCTCACTTCAATACCGAAACATAGTGGGGTACTCACCCAGAGGCGGAGCCCGGACAACTGGTCTGCATCAGAGCTCCGACAAAACCGGCATATTCAACATCGAAGCGATCAATGTCCATACAAGGAAATTTCCCCTGCAGTACATTGCAACTCTGGACGAGGAAATAACAACTAGACTTGCACCAATTGTATAGAGAGGAAAACATACACTCAGAAATAGCGGCTAGGATCAGGACACAAATCTCAAAAGGCAAACTCGAGGGTGCCCCTGGCCCAAATGGGATCCCGTCAATAATATATAAACAAGATGCTGACCTTTGGAGTAACACCTTGGCACCAGTCTTCCAGGAAATAAGGGAAACAGCAACATGTCCAATAACTTGGAGAGGCTCTATAATAAGCCCAATATATAAAAAGGGTGAAAGGAACAACCCAAGCAGCTATCGACTAATAGCCCTAGTCGATACTGGGGCAAAGTATTATGCGGGCTTCATCCTGGAGGATCTAACATCCTGGGCAAATGCAAAGCACATCATTCCAGCTACCCAAACCGGATTCTGCAGAGGCCAGGGTACATGGACCAACATCATGGCGCTAACTCTTTTGACAGATGCGGTAAAATCCACCAAGAGCTCATTATTTCTGTGCTTTATTGATTATAGCGCCGCGTTTGACCATGTAGACCGGAGTAAACTTTGGCAGAAGCTGGAAAGATGGGGGATCCCAGGCCCACTCCTACAGCAGCTGATAATGCTACATACCAACACCTGGGCCAAGATCAAACTGGGCTCCGGTACGCACATTTCAAGGCAAATCAGGACCACCAAAGGCTGGAAACAAGGCTGCGTCCTAGCCCCTATGCTGTTCAACCTTTTTCTCGCAGATCTCCCCGGTGAACTGGAGAAAGCCAAATCCCATGCCCCGAGGCTGCGCGACACCACACTCTCAAACCTCTTATATGCTGATGACTTGGTCCTCATCAGCCTGTCTCCTATCGGTCTCCAACATCTTTTGGACACTACCAACACATTTTCCATAAACAACTCACTAAAGATCAACTTAAATAAAACAAAAGTTACGATAATGAATTACAACAAAAAAGGAAGCTTGCTTGGTTTCTGGACGGACAGAGGCTAGATCAGGTAGCCATTTATAAATACCTAGGCATTCTTATAGGCAGTAGAGGCTCATTCAAGCACCAACTAGAGGCCATTCGTCGGAAGGGCACGACATTCTATCTGTCGATAAAGCCCTTGAGGAAAGCTCTCCCAGACTGGTCATTGGACCCCCTTCTGCAGGTGATAAGAGCGCGTTTACAACCCATGCTCACGTATGGCAGCGAATCCATGCAAGAAAAAGACGCCACAACATTAGACAAAACCATTAGTCATACCTACATATCGCCCGCTCAAATCCGCCTTGAATTTGGGCTACAGAAACAAACGGTGGAGAGAAGAGACGCATACATTAAAAGTTGGCGGAAAATCAGAGATGCTGACCGTGGATCCTTAAACGTCCAACTTTGGACCGAACTTTCCACTAGAGACAACTCACCCGCAAGGAACTATTTACAAGAATCACTGGAGACCTTGAGATTAACAAACCTCTGGGAGTCATCGACAGACCTCAAAACCTTCAAAAAAGTGGTAACGAAAGTAACCAACATGATTTCATCTTTAGAGGATAAAGACACCCTGTCTAAGAGGGCCCATGGATGGGCTGTGGTGAAAGATTACAACGCTCTGATGCCACAAGAATATCTAAAAATGGGCCTCACGCAGACAACAAAAAACAAGTTTTTAAACATGCGCCTTGGCATCATACCTATACTACTGCATTTGGCACCTTGGAAAAAGGAAAGCTCAGCAAACGGTTACCGACTCTGCTCATCAGGAAAAGAGGACTTTATTCATATAATTTGCATCCGTTCAAACCTCATGGACATAAGACGATCCCTACTTCGGGTCCTATGGAACCAGAAGGGCATAACAAGTTGCAGGCACGCATTGATGCTGTGTTTTAATCCTGAAGAGACTCAGTTAAACTGCAGACTAACAAGATTTTTCGATATAGTGGCTAGAAGACTCATGAAACAGTCACATGGTTGGTTCCTGAATTGCTTCGAGTGTATGCGGCGGCTCTCGAAGATTCCACTCTACCCCCTACGCTAAACAAAGCTAACCTCATCTCCCTCCCGAAACCAGACTAGGATAGTACACACCTAGGCTCGTACCGACCATTAGCCTTATTAAATACAGACTACAAAATACTGGCCTCAACACAGGCCCAGCGATTATCCCCATTTGTAACCACCCTGGTGCACGGGGATCAAAATGGTTTCATACCTACTAGGAGTACCTCACAAAATATAAGGAGGCTGTTCAGGGTACAAGAGTATGCCAGGCGACAATGGCCACAGTCGGGGTGCCTGGTGCTAGATTTAGAGAAAGCCTTTGATTCTGTAGAGTGGCCTTATTTGATAGCGGTACTGCGAAAATGTAACCTTGGAGATGACTATATAGACATGGTGAGCCTGTTATACCGGAAGCCTGAGGTGCGGGTCCGCACAGGCAGCCTTCTATCGGAATCCATTAGAATCAAACGCGGCACCAGACACGGATGCCCGTTGTCCCCATTGCTCTTCTCGCTCGCAATGGAACCTCTAGTGGAAACATTGAGAATCCAGGGAGCGGAATGGGGAATCCCGCTGGCGGATGGTGTGCACACGGTCTCGCTATATGCAGATGACCTGCTCTTGTATGTTAAAGACTTTACCCATATACCCCCAGTGCTGCTTGACATCTTCCGCACTTTCGAGGCAATGTCCGGACTCAGGGTCAACTGGACCAAGTCTGGAGTATACTTGTTTAGTTCAGACACACAGGAAAGCGAGATCAATATTAATGGTACGCGACTCGCCTGGTACCCGACTACATTCAGATATCTAGGTGTTCACATTTATAGGTCCCCGACAAAAGTACTAGAGGGCAACCTGGTGAGAGCAATCTCCTCTGTACAGGTGCAAATAGCCTTTTGGAAGACCCTCCCGCTTAATATACCCAGCCGAGTGACGCTAACTAAAATGATAATACTGCCGAGGCTGCTATATTATTGCTCCAACATCCCAGTATATGTTCCGACCCGCATCTTCCGAGAGCTGGAAACCCTAATTAGGAGCCTTATCTGGCATGCGGGACGACCTCGTGTAGCGTTGACAAAGCTTTATGCACCCATAGTCGCAGGAGGCCTCGCAGTCCCCAATCATGAACTTTACTATCTTGCGTGCAGCTGCAATGGGTGGCCGGTTGGCTGAGTAGCAAGAACCTGGGTGACACGGACACCACAATGCTAACCCTGGTACAGATCCACACATTATTTCACCCCCCTGACCAAAGCTGCCTGCCCGAAGCAGCTGCACCTGACTGGGGCTCGCAAATGCTACACACGCAGCCTACGATTAACACGCGCAACGAAACCCTATGCCCCGATACTCCCTTTCTTGGGCACCCCCCGAACCGGAGGAGTAGTGACAGAAGCTGCATTAGAACAATGGACGAGGGCTGGAGTGGATACCATGACAGATCTCTATGCGGAAGGTACCCTGATACCCTTTGGGACACTGGCAGAAGACACGGGCCTTCCGACTGGGCAGTTTTACAACACGCATCCATAATACGCACATATACTCAAGCATGGGGTGACATTACGGAAGAACTGCCAACACACCAATTGGTATAATATCTGCACGTCATGGGGAATGGGTCACACGTGATTCATTGGTTGGCACAGGCATTATTGTCGCACACACAGGTCACTCTTCAGCCACTACGAGATAAATGGGCGACGGATAGGGGGAAGGAATGGACGGACAAGGAGTGGACAATGATACTGAAAAGTCCCACCTGCATTCCACGTAACTCCCGCTTTAAACTCATACAATTTTATATATTACATAGGGCATATCTATCACCGAATAAAATTAACCAATATTTTGCAACGGCCACCACCGTGTGCCCCAGATGCTTACTAACTAGCGCAGATCTCCTCCATATGCTTTGGAGCTGCCCGAGGACACATTCATACTGGCATGCAGTGACAACGCTATTGACAAAAGGGACTGGCACGCAATTACAGCACAAATGGGAGACGTGTTTGCTAGGCCTATATAAAAGGACAAAAACCAATAAAGTTCTCTCCAGATTCTGGGACCTTGGCCTCATCACGGCCAAAAGACTTCTCACTAAACGCTGGAAGCATACTGAACCCCCGCACGTCAAGCACTGGCATACCTACATTCACCCGTCTTTATCTTAACCATATCGTCTTTGGGTTGTTTATTCCTCACATGCAATTGGTCTTTAGTTTTTGGTGTTGAAACGGCTTAACCATAGGACACGTTTGTTTGATTGTTCGCATTATAAGCTTTTGAATATCTCACTCTTATCCTGGAATGTATTCCGAACATAACGCATGCATGTAGAGACATCCAGAATGTCATGTCTTTACATCAAGGTCTAGTAACAACGGTGGGACTGGCAAGTCCGCAAGACATAGCCATGCTGCAAAACACAGACCAAGGGCTACATGCCGCCCTCGCAACTCGTAGACGCAGCAAATTACTCGTGACTGACTATCACAACACCAACTGTTACTACAAACATGACCCATAATGCAGAGAACTTGTCACCACTATCACACAGCCCCCCCCCCCGCACCGTATCCACTGAGAAGTGCAGTGGGAATGCATTCTTAACAGCACAGCAACGCTTGGGTAGGTCAAGCTTAATTAAGTCTACTTTATATTTTTTCTTATTACCTCCTTATTAGCCCTGTGCAATGTAATATGTGACTAATGTTTCTAAATGTATCACTAAGATACGTGATTGTAATGAAGGATTGGGGGGATGGTTTGTATAAGTTTACTGCTGGAAGCATTGTAATGTGTTGTGATTGTATATTGTAAGGAAAAAAATCAATAAAACATAAAAATAAATAAAAAAAATGAAACAGTCACATGGTTCACCTAAAGCCCTAGCCAAGGCAAAGCTGTGCTAAGTCCTTCGGAGTACTTTGTTCCCTTAATCTCTATGGCCTTTACCAAAACACATCGTGACTTTTATGATCTGAATGAGCGAGTCTACTCGCTCTTCTTATATTTTTATTGCAACCATGGCTTTACTTTTATACATTTGTATGTTTTTATATTGTGAATTTTTATTAACTGTACAATAAACAAACTATCCTACTTTGCTAACCCCCAAGTAATTCAGCAGCCAGTTAGGTCCTGGCAATTAGGCCTTATTTCCTAATTTCAGGATTCCTGGCTTCACTTAATATGAGATGGCCAGGTTTGTCCCCCGCTGAAGATATCTTCTTCTAACTGGTTAGTAGAAGTTAAATGCAGTATGCACACTGCTCGATTTCTCTTCCAAACAAGACACCATTGACTACAGCCTATCAGATGTTACTGGGGTTTATTTAGTGAATGAGGTTTGCGAAATAGCACCACAAATTGGCGCAATTCATATTCTGCTCGTTTAAAATGTATATGGAAAGGTATTTTAAGTTTGGTGGATGCAGGATATTCAATAAAAAAATTGGCTGGCATCCTGTCTGTCCTATTAATGGATATACCCTTGTGTACACTCCAAATAGGGCAGGTGGGGCATCTGAATTTTTTCAGATGTCCTGTAACTGTTAAACTGTAAATAACTACCATTGTTCCTAAAGTTGAACAGGGCAACAGTATGCCTTTAAGTCTTCATAGCAGATTGTGCTGTACACATGAAAACATAACCACCATTCCAGTAATATAGTGAGTCCCACCAGGGTCTGCACTTCACCCTCATGATTTTCAAAAATTCCTGCATTGCATACACTTCTAGCACAAAATGAAACCGAAGCTGGTGATACAACAAGAAGAGCCTCAAATACGTATTTAAGAATGAGCAAGCAATATAGAACAGGTTCTGCATGAAATATTTAAACATTGCTACTGCTAGTGAGCTCCAAATCTCAGAAGTAAGCAAGTAGGTCCTTTGCATGCCCCATCTATGTTAACTCTAGACTAAACCTCTGCAGTATTCATTATGTAGGATTTTAAAACAGTACAGAGAAACATGGCAGTCAAAAAGTTGATAGTGGCGACCGAACAAATAAAAAGACTCCACTTGTTACTCATTAAGATAAAAAAGAAATGTTTCTGCCTTTTTCCGATGAGACGATCATGAAGGAGACATGTGAGCAGCCTGGAACCTGCTGCGCTGACAGGAAAAGGCTGGCTGTAGAGCATGCCAAGTAGAGGATGGTTTGACCCTGGGGATACAGTGGGTTGAGGGGGAGATAAGCAATGGCCATGGCTGAGAGAGACTTGGTATGGTTTTGTGAGGAGGTAACCCCAGAGGAAGACAAGGAGGAATTAATAGGATATGGGGAGAATGTTTGACAAGCAAAAGAGAAGCAAAGAGACAGACAATGAACGAGGAGAGAGGGGATCTGAGAAGATAATAGCAATCTAGGGCCCAATGAGAAGAGACAGGCAGACAGATGGGTAATGTGAGGGAAGTGAGACAAAGACAGGCTGTGGATTTGGGGGCAGAAGATCAATGTGAGAAGCCACAAATGGAACGTCACTAAGAAATGGGGATTTTTAAGGAAGCGTTAAACAGACAGAGCTGGTGGAAGAATGACAAAAAAGGCAATGGAAATGGGTAGAAGGTGATGCGGAAAACTGGAAAATAAGGATCACAAGTGCCACAGAGGAACAGATTAACTTTCATTCATGGAACGAGGAATAGAGGTAAAATAAGATTCTTCCCTCAGCTCCCCCCTCAACAAATGTCCATTTGACCTTCTTATCTCCAACAGAACACAGATGGGCGGGTGAGTTGTATCTTATAGCTGTGGCACAGCAGGTCAGCATGATGTTAACGTTCCTCATCAAAACTACTATAATTAGACAGGCCATGTCACGTATACCTAGAACCAAAATACCATTCTACTAAACAACAAGTCAGGCAACGCTATAAATACCACCTTATGAAAAAGGAGACCTACCAGGACAACAACATATCTCTACAAGGACTGCCATAGAGTCCGGAGATCCACCAAGTGGTTCAAATTGTCTCCTATCTGAGCCAAGGGGCCATCATCACATAACGTTGAGAATCTCCCTATTTTCAAGAAGAAGAAATAAAACCTTCATCTTCTTACCAACTCCCATCCCAAGAAATAAACAGATGAGCTGAGAGCACTTATCATTGACCGGAGAGTCCCACAGCATCATGTTCGATCTGACATCTTGGGCGTGGTATTCACCCAAACTTTCTACTTTCGCTACCTAACTTTGCAAAGCTTGTGTTTGTGGCATTAGGTGGAAAAGTGCTTGTATTCTCTCCTTAAAACATGGTAAAATTTAATACACCTAATTGGGACATTTACTTTATTTGTACGTCCCTCGTAAGTGGTACTACATGCGCCCAGGGCCTGTAAATTAATTGCTACTAGTGGCCTGCATGTCTGAGGCCTGCCACTGCATTCTGTAGTGCAATTCTAAACTGACATTTTGACCTGTCAAAATTACCCTTTTTCTAGGCCTAAATCTTCCTTTTAATACCTGTAAGTCACCCCTGGGATAGGCCCTAAGGGCTCACATGGTAGGGTGCAGAGTATTTAAAACATAGGACATGTGTGTTTACATTTTACATGTCGTGGCAGTGAAAAATCTCCTACATAAGTTTTTTCACTGTTGTAAGGTCTATCTCTCTCATTGACTAACACCAGGTTGCCCTATTACACTTATTTAAGTGCTACGTTCAAATTATGAGTAGCTAGAGATAGGCTGTTTACACTGAAATAAATTGTAATTTAAAATCCTCTTTCATGGTTTTGTTGGATCTAAAATTACTTTTCTGAAAAAACACTTTTAGAAAGTTGCCATTTTCTAGCCTAAACCATCTGTTCCTTTCTGCCAATGTCCTGGGTCACATTACTGTGAATGGGTTTGTTGTTGTGAGATGTGTATTGTTTCTAGAAAATTAGCCAAAGGAAGTCTAGGAATAAGGGGAGAAGGTCTTCCTGACAGGATGGCTGGGGAGGAGCTGTACCCTGTACTGAGTACAATTCAAAGGGGCCTGCCTGCAGTACATGTGAAAGAACCTGACGCAAGGCCTGACCTTGCTTTTGTCCCACTAGACAGTTTGAAGTAAGAACTACAGGAATGGGAAAAACTGCCCAGGGCCAACTTTTGGGGTAGGACAGGGAATTTCTGCCACACAAAGGCTGACATCTGGTTAAATAAATTGGACCTTCAGAATCACTCATCAGAAAACTCCTGGACCTGTGTGAGATTCAGGAGAAGGACATCACTGCTGACAGAAGGTCTGTCCTGTGGTGGGAAGGACTGCCTTGTTGTCTGAAAAAGGAAGATTGGATCTGCTTGCCTTGATCCCACAGAGGGAATCCAAGGGACAGTTGGCTGACCTCCTGTGTGAGCTATAGGGACATGACAACCTTTTAGAAGCTTCCTTGCAACTGCCCAGTTGACCACCAGTTGGTCCGGCCTGAACCGGCCCTGTAGCTGGTCTCTGCTGAAGTGAGACCTGATCCACAAGAAGTGCCCCCTATGTCCTGGACTACTGACTAGCATTAGTGTGAGTGACCGCCTCCTCATGAAAAGGTGAATATTCAGAAGTTTTCGCTCCTTACAACAGTGAAGTGATATCTTCACACCAAAATTCAACTGCTGCAGTGACTGCCAATGCATTACTCCAGCAGAACCTGCTAAGGCAAGGAAGAAGGGTGCAGTGGTGGAGTCAGTCCTGAATAAAGGATGGAGCATTGCTCTAACAGGTGCAGTGACATAGGCAGAGGATTGGTAGGAAATGTGCTGTAGTACTAGAAGGAAAAGTAGAGGGATCAGATGATGTGAAATAATTTTGAAATGAGGAAGAACCATGACCTAAGCAAACTGCCTTTTTCTGGATGCGCCTAAACTGTGAAATGTCATGTTTATGGAAGCTGAAAGAAACAGTATTACCATAATCCAGTCTAGGGAATATTACAGCCAAGACAGCAGGTTTCCCGGTGCAATTAAGATAATAGATATGAAATTTCCTGAGAACTTTCAGTATAAAGTAACAAGCGGATTTCAATTTGGCAACTTGGACCTGGAATGTGAGCGAACTGTCAAATATAATGTTTAAGTTCCTGGCCTGAGCATCAGTAGAAGGAGTGGGGCTTACACAAGACGCTCACTAGTCATCTCACCAGGGATAAGAATTGACAGCGAGGATAAGCACTAAGGTTTTATCTGAATTAAGGTTTAAGGGTTTGTCATGCATCCAAGTTCATACACCAGCCAAACATAGATTTATTTTGCTAGGTAATGGTGAAGATTCGGAATAGAAGTGAGGAGGGAAAAACAGCTGTCTGTCATAAATTTAACAGTAGAAACCAATGCCTTGATTGCTGATCAGACCAGCAACAGTGGCCATGTGGAGAACAGAAAAGTGACAGATGCAGACCTGAGGACTGAGGCCTTAGGCACACCTTAGGAATCAGGGTGAAATGAAGATTGAAGGCTGAGGGGTAATGCCTTCCATAAAAACTGATGGTTTGCGACAGTATATCTTGTTTTTTAAATTGAGCAGACTCATGGCAGTGATTCAAATTAAAGGTTTTGCCAATGGTTTTTTAGCTTGTTTTTAGCTTGGAGAAGCGAAAGTCAGTGGGAATTTTGCTTCTTACGAAGGGGGTCAGAATAGGGTAGCACACGGAATTTGTTCCAAGTGCTTGGTTTACCTTTTTCACACATTTAAATAATGTTTCCAATTTTTCACACTATTCTTTTGTGGTTTTGGGAGTTGCCAATGATGAGAACCGGAGCACACTGGTGAGAACCTAACAGCAGCTCCCATGGTGATGTTTTCATGAGGCACATCCAAACCTTTGCACATTTCTTCTTCTTTTATAATTTGCACGTTAGTGGTTATATGCTGGGGAATGACACTAAACAACTTTTAAATAAATGGACAGGAGCATCTAGTATTGGACAGCACTGTGGAAGCTGTTGTTAAACATTAAAGCCAAGTTATTGCGTGGGGTATGGTCACAAGGATCGTCCTATATTAGATCAGGTTTGTTTTTGGTGAATATTATGAGGGGAGGGCGACCTGATCTGTATCCCTCTGCAGCTTCTTTTTGTGTAAGGTAATGAGGTCAGCCAAAGCTTTCCCCAAAAAGGGGATTACCAATAGCCTATTGCCAAAAGCGAAAGGACCTGACCAGACATTAACAAGATGTTACAGGTGTCTGTAATCGCTTGACCAAGAATGTGAAATGTGGGTTTGAAGATTCCAAGTAGACATGTATATAAGAGGTAACCAGATGGTGCACAGTCTTGCTTGGATTTTCTCTACCATAAGAGGGATGTTGGCTGTGAGAATTGTACTGCTATCAGGAGGTAGATGTCCAGGAGAGAAAAAAGAGATAGACAATGGACAACCTAATTGATTATTCATTTCTATTGTACTATAGAAATAGCTAGCTAGTTGCTCACTAAGGTTTTCTGAGACAGGAATCTTAGTTGAGGGGCAGACAATCCAGGAAGGATCATTGATGATTCTTGTTGGGATGGAAAAGTCCCCTGCATGGTGAGGGATGTGCACTCCAGCCCTGAGTGCCCCAGCTGCCTGGATATCTGGTCCTCGGGTAATGATCTTTTCTCATGTGCAAACACAGCTCATTTGTGTGTGCAATGGTCTAGGCATGTGTCAAGGTAATGTGGTTTAGTTAGACAGGTAGAGCAGACCAAGTGCTACCCACAGGGTAGTAGAGGGCTACTGCCCTTTCCTGGAGTTAAGTGGCACAAGCATGGTGGTGGAAGCATGCCTGTTTTTGTATTTCAAAGTGATCAGTAGTGTGAACAGGACTTTTTTACTTGTATGATTGGAGTGGCGCCTACTGGCCGGGGGATGTGTTATAACTTAAATGTCTCTTCCCTAATGCTCAGCCAGAGTGAGTGCTGTTGTACTTCATGATGTTTGGAATGTTGGGTGTGTGTGATGTCATGGGATGCTTGGTGTGTGGAGTGGCAGTTGGTGGATGCAGGCTAAGCAGCAGAGAGGCTGCTCCTGGTGGGGTATTTGTTATCATCTTAACTTATTTACTTGAAACTGTACTTGGAACTAAGCTTCATTAAAACCAGCGTGCGATATATACCTGGCTCTAGGACTTCTTTATGTACAAGTCCATTAACTAAGCTGAAATCGGAGAATGTGCTTATTTTGAACTTGAGGTCATTGATAAAATCTGAGTGTGGCTAACGTATTTAAGAAAGAAGATTCATTCAATTTAACACCATAGAGAGACACTATCGCAGGGGGAGCGATGTGTTGTGAGAAAGTCAGCACGATATATACATAGCTTGTGGGCCTGTTTGCGACGCAACACTCAAAGTTATAGTAGAAATACTGTCCTCGGCTGCAACGGAAAGCATTTGGCAGTTGCTCTTTTATTTGAAAGTGTTTAAATTATGGTGCGTGTGGCGCATGTCACATGCACACTCACTTGATGATGCAGCCCTGCGGTGCTTTTGTGGAAGCCTCTGTGACGTCTTCCTCTGCCCAGTCACGCTTGCATGCAGCTGCGTGCTGCAAGCCATCCGGCACGCAGTCAAGATACGCGCGGACATTTTGGATTTAGATGTCTTTCCCCAGGGGCAGCATTCTTTGTGGTGTGTTTTCTTTCCGAACTGCCTTGCAAACCTTGCCCGGTGGTGAACTGTCAGTGCAACAAGAGGAGTAAGGACTTCGAGCATATAGATGAAGATGGAAATTGGACTTTTGACTGTGGTCCAGTCGTTTTCTCTGAATAAAGTTTCGGCACTGCAATCGATTTGTCTACGCTACACCATGTATGATCCCTGTTGCAGCGTGAACCCTCTGAAGAGACATCGGGTGAGAGATCGCTCACCAGCGGTCATGAACTTTTAGCATATGCAAGAATGTCCTTTTCTTATTATTGTCACAATCCTGAGGGTAGTCGTGGATGTACAATTGGGTGGTTGGTGCATATGGTGGTTTGTTTTTGGTTAGTGTGTGCCCATGTTCAGTTCATTTTTGGGTGGTTGCAGGGTGGTCAGTTGTGTTCATTTGCTGGTGGTGTATCACCTTTACTTTTGCGAATGGTGATGAGTGTGTGGGGTAGTAAGTGCCCCAGTGCTGAGTACTTTAGGCTGCTTAGTGCCATACGTTTGTGAGATTTTGGGGTGGTCAGTGCCCCGTGCAGTTTGTTTTAGTGGAAAATACAGCTTCTGGCAGTTTAAGGACAGAGATTATTACTTCTTTGGAGACCTCGGGTGAGCACGAGACTTTCTCTTACATTATATTGCTGGTCAATTTAATGTTCGTCTAGTTGTGTGTGTGTGGGTTCTAGGTCATGGTTTGTGTCTAAGGTCTGTGCAGTGTATATTGCACTGGGCAGTGATCTTAGGGGAGGTCATGTGGTGGGGTATTCTGTCCTAAGGTGATTTGATTGTTCTTGGGGTGTTTAGTGCCTAAGTGCTGTTTAGTTTGGGGTTGTGTGTGTTCTATTTGTTTGTGATGTTGGGGGTCGTGAATGTCTCAGTGCTGTTTATTTTAGGGTGGTGAGTGTCCCATGGTGGTCAGTTTGTGGGGTGGTTAGGGCCCCAGGGGTGGTGAGTGCCCCAGTGCTGTTATTGCAGGGTGGTGAGTGCCCTATGGAGGTGAGTTTGGGGTGGTGAGTGCCCCAGTGCTGTTATTTTAGGGTCGATAGTGCCCTACGCTGGTGAGTTTGTGGAGTGGTCAGTGCTCCAGTGCTGTTTATTTTAGGGTGGTGAGTGCCCTACGGTGGTGTGTTTGTGGGTTGGTCAGTGCCCCAGTGCTGTTTAGTTTGGGGTGGTGAGTGTCCTATGGTGGTCAGTTTGTGGGGTGGTGAGTGCCCCAGTGCTGTTGAGGTGTGTTTTTGTTTCCCTAAGGGAGGGGTATGGGGTTAATCTCCATTAGTGTATTTATTAGAGGATGGGGGTTAATCTCTATCAGTCTATTGATTTGATGTTTTTGCTTAACTCCATAATTTAATGCATGTATTGGTGGAACATTATATTTTCTGATGTTTTCAATGTATCTGCATTATTGCTATTTTATGCATGTACATTGTGGATTGCTTCCTTCCATTCGTACGTAATGTGTTTAATGATGTTTCAATTTAAGTGCATCATTTCTGCTTTTAGCTTTCCTAAGGAAGGGGGATGTGTTATAACTTACATGTCTCTTCCCTACTGCTCAGCCAGAGTGAGTGCTGTTGTACTTGATGATGTTTGGAATGTTGGGTGTGTGTGATGTCATGGGATGGTTGGTGTGTGGAGTCAAGTGGCAGTTGGTGGATGCAGGCTGAGCAGCAGGGAGGCTGCTCCTGGTGGGGTATTTGTTATCATCTTAACTTATTTTCTTGAAACTGAACTTGGAACTAAGCTTCATTAAAACCAGCGTGCGATATATACCTGGCTCTAGGACTTCTTTATGTACAACACCCACTCATGTAAAATTCCATGGCTATGTAATTAGCTCACCCTTGGCCTGCATGGGTTGTGTGTAGCGCCGGAAAGCATATGATACTTGTGTGTTGAGTGTGTGTGCTAGGATCTGTGTGTGCCTGTGTATTGTACATAACATGGAGTCCTGTGGGTTCCATTTTAGAAACACAGGGCCTGGAAAGGCTAGCGGAGTTAAGGACTGCAACCCTGAACCATCCAATGTGTATTGCTGACATTCCTGCGGGCTGAGGTGGGAACACACGCTGAAAATAGGGGAGCAGAGTATCCTCTGTGCACATCAAAGGTCTCTTTGATTCAAGGAAGAGTTACAGGTAAGTGGCCCTGGACTCATTGCCAGAGAGAGCTGGGACTCGGAAGGTTGGCACTGTGCACTAGGGAATCTTGAAAGGGAGGAAGACTTAGGTCTTTGAACCTTTAAGAAGCATATTTCAGTGGTGGCTGGCAGTCAAGTGTAATCCCCGGTTACTCACTTTGCCTGTCTTGTGGGCCACTTAGAAATACAGTCACTCCCACTGTGGTATACTATCCTTTTGACAATGGTAGTTCAGATGAGAGAGCTCTTCAAATGAGATGACATCCACAGTCCAGATTTCAAAGGAGCAGACACTATATCATGTGTGTCTTGAGTTGGAATATAAAAGTCTGAGCATGAAACCTGCAAGTTGTTCAACAGCACTGTTCAGCAGAAAAGAACGTCACCACAACTTCTAGCTGCTGGTTAAGGACGGGGTAACAGGGTCTGCTAGCCTCCCTGCTTTCTGAGGGTCCACCCTCCAGAAAGTCTAGACCACTTGCTTTCAGCATGGAGCACCAGATGTATGCCTGCCTGCAAAGACCAGTGCACCCAGTGAAGAGGAGAGTGCTTGGAGGAAGAGAGGCCCATGGGTGGAATCATGCAGAATGGATCCCGGTGAGCGCAATGTGAGACGTCTGGTCCAGAATTTACCACTGGATGGATAAAGTCGGTGATGCCCATATGTCATGTGGGGACTACCATGAAGTAAGGATGGTCGTCCTTGTGAGGAACCAATCAGCAACCCCTGTTTGACAGGAGGGGGCCACAGAAGAACCATTCAGCAATCCCCGTTTTCCGGGGGTAACTGTGAAAGTAGTGCCATTGCTCCGGATCATCTTGTCTAGGCTGCTGTGAGGAACACTTAACACTTGCGAGAAGCTGCAGAGGAGGATGTCCAAGATTAACAAGGTCCACCTGGAGACTGAAGGAGGACTGATGCACCATTGGGAAAAGACCCAAAGAGGTAGCAGAACCTCAGCATGGGAAGACTGAAGTCGACAAAGACACGCCCTTGTCCTGGCGCATTTGCCAGCTTCCATTGGGTCTGGTAAAACTGTTCAAGGGCAGCAGGTCTGAGGGAACTTCTATGAATTGAGGGCCTCATTTACAATATTTTGATGCATGGCAGCGCAGCAAGCATTTGTATCCTTTTCCCATGCGCCGGCACACAAACAGCAGCCGTGCGCCAGCGCAAACACCCTTGCATCATTTTGCAAGGGTGCCTGTGCTGAGGGGATGATTGTTTTGTGCAGGAATGAAAACCTTACACCACAAAAATAATAATTAAAGGTATTTTGCGTTTTCTATGTGTGCTGCACAATGAAAGAGGAAAGAATTAAGAGAAACAAAAGTTTTTCTCCTCGTTGCGCATCCTTATGCCTCCCCTGGGGAGGGGTAGGATTCTGACGCATTTCCAGAATCACAAAATTTTGTAAATCTGGGTGTGAGTCTGGTTCCAGCAACACCCACTGCAACACGCATGGAATGCCCCTTTCACCCAGAGTTATGCGTGAAAAGGAAATACATTTACAAGGCAATGAAAAGTCACATAGGGTGATTTTCCATGGCCTTGCAATTATGGGTAAGCCCATTGCACTGTGTCAATAAAAGTGATGCACCCTCGGCGCAATGGGCTTGTAAATAAGCCCTAAACACATAGCAGTATTGAAGTTGACTCTTAAAGCCAAATGTAGACTTTATTGCATGAGGACTAACAAGGGCCTCATCTCTGATTTGCCTCCAGTATCGAATGGGGAATGGCGAGTTTCACTAGAAACAGATGGAGGGACCCAGGAATACCACCTAGGATGCTGCAAGCATCACAACCTTAAGAGAGTGTGGCTATTATTTTGCATGTTGCCTTTGTGTGCTTGTATGTTGTTGTTGTAATACTTTATTCGATAAAAATGTTTATAATAAAAGTAGGTACAATTTCATCATAAAAGAATAAAATTCATATTAATCATATCATAATACAGAGACAAAAAACGCATTACAATGCAGAGTCAATATATACAGTTAAAAGGCCCGAGGGCATAAAGTGCAGTGGCATTCGTTTCTTGATCAGCCAAATTAATTAGTCTTGGTTTCCTACCCCATTCTCAATTGCATAAGCTTTGAGCGTATCTGCCAGGCTTTTCCCAGATACTTTGCAACTCCGCAAACGACCATCATGGATGTTGTGTCCGTTGTCAGAGTGCGAAGGGCCATCGTGTAGTGTCTCACTCCCATTTCCCTACATACTGGTTTTAGTCATCTTTTCCTAACCCCCCTATAGGCACTACAGGTAAACAGGAAGTGTGCTAGGGACTCAGTGGGGTTTGCACATCCCGGGCAGATAGCTTGGTGGGACATGGAGGGTTTCCAGAGCTTAGTAAATTCATGCAGAGGAAGTGTCCCATACCTCAATTTTAAGAAGAGAGTTCTATCTCTGGGTTTTTTATTAAAATCTAAAAAGGGTTCCAGCTTCCTCACCGGTTTCTGCTCTAAGAACTGATCAGTTAAAACACCCCACCTAGTATCTTTTAGTTCCTTAGCCTGCACCCATTCGCAGTAAATTTTCTTAACCGTTTCTTTGGGGGGGGGGACTGGAATAACCATGCTTCGCTCAACCCCAGATTATTGACCAACTGTCTCAATTTGTTCAGCCATACGATCTTCTTTGAGCTGTTCAAAATGATAAGTTCGTCAAAAACTGCTGTATAGTTTGCCAACTCCGGTGTCCTTCACAGGCGCTCCCAATATAATAATGGATGAAGGCAAACTATATCTTTGATTGATCGTCGTCCCATGTCGTGAAGAAGTGGTTTTAAAGGGGTAGAGAACGGGAGACCGACTAGATCTCTAAAAAACTTGTTTTCAGCTTTAACTAGCTCTGCAGTATTGTCAAAACCCCATAATTCTGACCCATAAACTGCAGTGGCTAATGCCTTCCCATCATAAACGGCTAGAGCAGGGGCGATGGGTCTACTAAAAGAGGCTCGATGATCTCTTGAAATGGCTCCCGACACTCTTTTAAGATTTAAAAGCATTTTGGCCACATGGGTGTCCCATTTCATTCTATTATTGACCCTTATTCCCAAGTAGTCAAAAGCATCCACCTCCTCTAGCATTGATCCATTGAGGGCAACATTGGTCTTTCTAGATTTTTTTGTCTGGGACAATACCATCAGTTTTGTTTTAGTGGTATTGATGATTAAGCCACGTTCTTCACAAAACAGGCTAAACCTGTCTAGGAGTTTCTGGAGACCAGAGCGAGTTTTAGACATCAGGAGGGTATCGTCCGCGAAGAGGATGGTCGGTATCTTTTCGCCCGCCAGGGTGGGGGCATCGGCTGGGTCCTCTCTCAAATGGTCTGCCACCCCATTTACAAAGAGAGAGGACAAAGTAGGGGCCATCACACAGCCCTGACGGACCCCCCTATTCAGTGGTATCCTCTTAGTCAGTTGGCCCTGACTCCCCCATCTGATTCTTGCATGGGTGCCTTCATGAAATCTTTTTATCAGCTCGAGGAGGTATCGTGGGAAACCCATGTCCTGTAGCACCTGCCAAAGTTTGGCTCGGGGCACAAGGTCGAAGGCGGTTTTCAAATCTATGAAGGCTAGATATAAGGAGCCTTTCCCGATGGACACAGTTTTCCAGTATGTCGCAGAAAATCTGAAAACCTGGTCCATCGTACCCACCTTCTGCCTGAACCCCGCTTGTAAGTGCGTCAGGATGTTTCCTTCTTCTAGCCAGGACACCTTTGTGTGCTTATATTAAAATGTTACTTTCGTCAAAGAAGAAAGTATTTGACTTGGACAATCACCTTAATGTGGTTACTGTTTGTACCTTATTGCGGTTACTGTTTGTACTGTTTATACGCCTGTATATGCATAACACCTCAATGAGTCTTGGACTGCTTGACCCTCGCTACAACTGAGAGTCAAGTGCTGAAAGGGGTAGCAGTTGCCCCAGCTACACAGGACCCACAGTAGGTCAGGCCCGGGTCGTAAGGAGTAAACCGCTTTAGCCCCCACGCTTGAGCCTAGTAACTGCTGCTGTCCCTCTGAAAAGTGTGCTGACAGCTCTGAAATTTTCATTAATTAGATTAGGTGTTAGGAGCAGACAGACAAAATAATAAATTGAGTAGTCTTTCCGAATAGCAGCTCTATATAACCTCCTGGCAGACAGATATAAGGGTTATAAAAACACTCAACAAATAAATCATAAGCATATTAAGGAAGCCCTCTAGAGATTGTCATGGTTTTCAAGATCCACCACCCCTCTTATTCTCTTAGACATTCTGAATTATATGATACCAAGAAAACCTGCCACAGTAAATCTTCAAAATCTTCAATATTTATAGATTTTTCTTACCTCCATCTTTTATTGGTGGTAGCGTTTCCTCCTTCAACTTAAAATCAGAATGTTTTGGGAACCCCTCAAAGTGTTTGGCCAGCAGCCATGACTTGGATAACACCATCTTGAAGTGCCTGTGACAAATCAATAGAAAACTCTGCCATTAGGGCATCAACTACAAGTTTAATGGCAAGGAAGCCTCTTATGCAGACATAATCTAAGTAATAGGTAGGGTTAATGACAGCTGAGTCTGCTCAGTGGAAGTGGGACAGGAGATCGGGGTTGTTTTCTTTGTATTGTTAGAGAAGCATTCTACAAACACAGAATTCTTGCACATATCGGCAAATATAAACAAACATTCACGTTTGTTGCATCAACAACTTCAGTTTAAGATCCCCCCTTAAACATGTACGCATGTCTCATATGTGCAAGGAGGCATATTTGGAGCAGCTGTTGTGATTTATAAAGATTTTCATTCATTCATTCATTCATCTTGGAATGCTATAAAAAACATATTTCTGTATTAGAAGCACTAGTCGGTTTCCAAATTCTACCACCACCTGACCTCACTTCCGCTGATAACCTCACCTCCAACTACAACATAAAAATGCCAGATCTTCTTGACACTTTCGCCCCCCTACAATTCCAGAAATAAAGAAGTATCTCTTCCAGATCCTGATTTAACAAATACCTAAACAAAAAGAGATGACAACTTACACTTGCTGAAAGAACATGGAGACAACAACCCTCGCTGACCTATTTCTCTCTCCTCCCAGCTGAACATCTAAAATACTAAACACACATCTTCAGAGAAAAATCCTCCTTCTTTCAAACCCAACTTGACCACTCCAGAAACAGACCTAAAGACATTTTCAACATCATCAAACAGCAAACCTTATCTTTCACACGACATTCAATTACTGACTCTACCAAGCAGTGTGAAGAGTTCTCTAAATTCTTGTCTTCAAAAATAGCAAACATTGAACTTTCACTGGACTCATCCATTTCCTTACCTCATACCAAAGATGTGCCCTCTAACGAGGAGGGTGCAGCCAGTGGTCACCTATAACAAATGGCGGTCCCCCAAACTAACCTCCTCATTGAGCCAGAACACCAACCACAACCTCATGTAACTAAAAACTATGCAACCTGGACTGATTTTGAAAATATCTCAGCAGAAAAGATCTTTAAAATGCTTGTTTGCATGAAGCCAACATTGCACCTCCACGACCCCCTTCACTCCTTCCTTGTCAAAATTCTCTGACACATCATCTCCCCTACATGAACTAAAATCATTAACTCCTTCTTATCCAGCTGCTCCATGCTCGACTCCCTCAAACTTGGCCAAGTAACCCCCATCATAAAAAAAGCCAGATGCCGACCAGAATGACCTTAACAATTACAGGCCTATAAATAACCTCCCTCTCTTTGCTAAAACTAATGAAAAATGTGTGTTCTCACAACTCAACAAGCACATTGCAAAATACAACCTGCATGACACCTTCCAATCTGGCTTCAAGAATGCCTGAAGTACACAGACTTCAATTCTGAATATCAATGATGACTTACACAGATTTCTTGACGATGGCTAGGCCAGCCTCCTAATACTTCTAAACCTCTCAGCGGCCTTTGATACCGTCAACCATAACATTCTCCTAAACACCCTCACCCAGAGTACAGACATCACAGGTACTGTCCTTCAGTGGTTTGCTTCTTACCTAAACCAATGCTCTCTGCTAATCAAACTAAAAGAATTCCACCTAAACACCACACCAACAACCACCTAAAGCTCAACCCCAGCAAAATCGAGCTCCTCTTCATCTTACGAAAAGGAAAGTCCTATCATGTCCATATCTGGCTTGATAACCTCACTGCCTTAAACTACCTACAAACTATCCATCTCCAACTCTGTTAAACCACTAGGGAATAAACTTGACAGAAACTTGAACATGAAAGAGCATATTAATCCCTCAGCAAATACTGCCTTCTACACGCTGATACACCGAAAGAAAACTCAAAACTTTCATCCCCCTTGTAGACCTAAAGACCGTGGTGCAATTCTTAGTCCTCTCTAAGCTAGACTACGGTAATGCAACGATTATTGGCTCCCCAAAAACACACCATATCCCTTTGAAATACACACTCAACGCAGCCGCCAGACTACTCTCTGGGGAGAGTCGCTTTGACTGCATCAAGAAACTCAACTGGCTACCAACCAAAGCAAGATGTATATTCAAAACTGCCTGCATTACCCACAAAGCTCTCTACACTGAAAAACGAATCTACTATGTTGATAAACTACCAAAAGCCAGCCAAAGGAGGCCTCTACAGAGCTCTAACACTATTCTTGATTCCGCCCAAATTTGAGAAAGAAAAATCATTTACTCGTTCTTATTCTGGGAATGTTCATAGAATCTGTAATGCTCTGCCACAGGAGTTACGTGACAATCAGTCCTTCACTTCAGTAAAAAACATACATTACTTCTTTTTAACAAATACCTAACCCCCTCTAAATCAATTTTACTTGCTTTGATGCACCTTCCTCACATCAAAAAAAGAGCCTGAATCTCACTACCTCTGAAAATAACTGTACTTCTGTTCCTCCTACTTATGAAACACCCTACCATAACTACCTCCAAACTATATTGTCCACATATCCCACTGTCTATCGTATATTTGTATTGTATATTGTTCTTTGTTTATTTGTTACTGCGTATGTAACTCTTGTAAATGCTGCCGTACAAACTCTTTAAAGCATTCTGATACCATTGGGTCAAGTTCGCACTATACAAAGCTCGAACAATAAATACATAAATAAAAATACTGATTGACCATGTTACTGCATGAATGTTTTTTTTAAGTACTTGTATAGCCACCCTCTAAGATCTATAATAAACTTACAGATAAACTTGAAAGGGATCATTTACATTAAAATATGCCTTACTTCCTTCCCACGCAATGATTGCAGGTAAGAATGTCCCTGAGAATAAATAGTTTGATGCTGTGCAACAAGTGTAACGTTTTAATCTGGTCACATATTTAAGACATAGGGCATTAATGAGGATTTGGCAGAGTGACTGCGGTAAACTGGCCACCCTGCCATGTCTCAAAGGCAGGCAAGGGCAGTAGTGGATGGGCAGCTAAAAAGTGGGGTATATCCAAAAACAAACGTCATATTAGTCTGCAGTCTGAATGCAGTTCTTAAACATCAATAACTAGGCTGGCCTAAAATATTCAGATATTTCACTAAATATCCCATTACCCGTACCAAATTCCCACCCACATTCCATCCTATGTCCTTTAGCAACTTAAAAGTTCACAACCCAGGTGCCTTAAGTTTGATAGTCATTGATAATATTGCAGTTGTAATGTAGCACAGAACTGTGCAATACGGGGGCCTGAAAGAAAAAGAAGACCCTCCTGAAAAATGGAAGTAGGAGTGCCCTATCCGCACACTGACATATATTTGCTAAAAAAATAAAACAAATCTGTGTTTTAGGACAAAATATTGTTTTTACATCAAAATGCCATTCTTTTTTTTTAACACTTCAATTTATGTATCACAAGAATATGACATGTTACAACGCAAACATTTACAACGCATGCTTTTGCAATGCGGTTTTTACATCACAACATCCATTACAATGCATGATTTTACAAAGCATGCCATCACAACGTATTTTTAGAAACTACCTTTACAACGCCTTCCATTACAACGCATACCATTAGAACTCATACCATTACAACGCATAATACTTTAAGGGTAACAGTGGGGAAAGTGTAGGGATAAAATTACTATTCCCACTCCAGTGAGTGCAACAGTAGGGTAAGTGTTGGGTAGTGTAGGGGTAAAAAATACTAGTCCTACTCCAGTGAGTGCAACAGTAGGGTAAGTGCTGGGTAGTGTAGGGGTAAATATTACTATTCCCATATACCCCCTAACGCATACCCACCCTCAAACTAAAAAAAACTCCATTACGTACCTTATAATGCATTGTAATTGCATGCGTTGTAATGGTGTGCATTGTAATAGCATGCATTGTAATGGTATGCATTGTAATGGCATTCGTTGTAGTGATATGCGTTGTAATGCCTGCGTTGTAAAGGCATGTGATGTACATGCCGTCAAATTGTAACACCCGTGTTGTAAAGGTAGTGCGTTGTAATGACTATTGTAATGGATGTTTCCCATATCACAAATACAACGTGTAATTGATAGCTAATTGTGTATATTTACAGAAACTATTAAAACAACAAAAGGAGGGAGGATAGAGGTTTTTGATAGATAGAATCTACCTCCAGTCAGATTGTATATAAACAACGAGATTCAATCCTATTTTATTTTATTTATTTGTTTATTTTATTGTGATGTGTGAGATAACTACTCCCTATAAATATAAGGGAGAAGCACTAAGTGTTTTTAAAATACCCCTCACACACTATGATTCCCATAGTGTCATGCTTCATCATAGGGGTCTTCCCATCCCTCTATGGGGCGGGCGTGCTATGACCTACGACTATGCGCGAGCACTTGATTTTCTGTGAATAGGCTATATGTGTGGTGGGTTGTGAGAATGGTAGGGAATGTGCTAGTTACAAAAAATACAAAATCTTAAAAAATTTCCTGGCTAGTGGATAAAATACACTTTATTCTTTTCCCTAGCAGGAAACGTTTAGAGGGGAAAGGAAGTAGGGGGGTAAAAATGACTCCCTACTTCGTCAACATGTTTCGTAAGCAGTCCCCACTGCTTTACTCATCAGGGCCTAATACGATCCCTACTACACTCTGGGATATTTGTGTGAATATATAGTATGCCTATTATTTCACGCTGGCTGACCGCAAAAATAGGCTGGTCAGCTGAAAAAACAGGGGATGGTCGACCCCTAAAAAGTTACCAATTTGGTACCTATAGAAAGAAAAAAGGAGACAAAAAAACACATAAATGAACAACCATGCGGTAGTTTTTACATAACTCATAATCATAGTGTGGATTGATACTTTTCTAAAATATTCTTGGTGATACATATATTAAATTCTGTGATATATTTTTCTCAATAACTCAGATCAGTTATTTTGTTCTTATCTGGCTGTGAATCCAGCCGTTATTTCAAATAATTGAATTGCGATTGGCATAGTGGATCTCAAAAGCTAGTATCTACATGGTTTCATAAATTGTTTCTGTTAAAATTGTCAGTTGGAAAAATACATACACTTTCTCTCGATGGATGTGCCACATGAGCTAGTGCCGGGGGGCAGGGTTCCTTATTTTTATAATTCTGTCACTGTGGAATAAATAACAGATCGAGTTGGCTAACTTCACAATCTGAGAAAATGAGACTTATTTCCTAGGTGGGATAGCCGGGGTTTTAAAGACTTGGCAAAAGTCTGACTTACGTTTAAACCGGTAATCCCTCGCCCGCACAATACCTCTGTGCTGCTCCGTGGTCTGTGCAAGGCATTCGAGACATGATTGTCCACACAAGGCCAAAAAAGAATGTAGCATCTAGCCAATCTTCAGCTATGAGTAATATACACGAACATCATCCTAGCAGGAAATGCGAGGTATGCCATCTTACATCAAAGAGCAAGAAAATCACTTTCCACAATGGAAGAACATAGGAACAGAGAAATGTTACCACATGCAACTCCACTGGCGTAGTATATTTGTCCAGATGCCCCTGTCTACTGGAATACATAGGCATGACTACCCGAGTCGTGAAAACAAGAATTGGAGAGCATAAGAGTAATATCAAATGCAAAAAAAATTCCATCAAAATGGCATCACATTTTTTGAAGAAAGTTCATAAGCCAAATGAAATCTACTGGACTGTAATCGAGCAAGTACCAAATGAGAAAAATCTTTTTGAAAAAGAGCAGCGATGGGTGCACCGTCTAAAGACCAATGAAAATGGTCTTAATGATAAGATCCCCTGGAGCCAACTGTAGGAATATACCAACACGCTATCAGCGTTAGAGATATGTACGGTCAACAAAAAACCAGTATGAATCTTGACTATTTGGACGCAGCAGGGGTGCTAACCAAAGAACTATGGAAACGTAGAGACCTTATGAAAATGCGCAATGCTGTCATTACATAACAGGAAAAACCATAAAACCATCTCTAAACTCACATGGAGCATCAACTGGTTATTTTTTTTAAAATGTTTTTTGAACTGCCGTCACCACACCCAATGGTTATTTCAAGTAAAACATGTGTTGCCACTCTTAGTCATTCATGCAAGACTCCCGCAATGTGAATCAGCCAACGGCCCATAAACAGAAGATAGTGGACCTTATATATGAGACAACGCAGCATGTATTTTCCTATTGTCACAAAAATCACATGGGTATCATAAACATTGAAGCTATGGATGCGTCTTAGTGTCGAATTTATCCACCATCAAATCACGATATATATTTCCTCATTTGAGTACATCAGGGTTAAAATTATTAACACGCTAAAAACAGTGCTTTAAATGGGCCGGTACTCACCGGTACTTAGTACCGGCACTTCTATATTTTCTACGTTTGAGTACCGGAACTTCTCTTTGCCCAAAGAGAGTACCGGTACTCATGGGGCAGCAATTCAAACTGACATTTGTCATTTTAAAAAAAAAAGCGCGACAGAGAAGGCGAGTCGGCCGTTTTGTTTAAGCACTCTGATAATCGAGTGCTAATCTACCCTTTCAATGCACTAATTGGGCAGCCGCCCGTTTGCATTTATTCAGGGCTGGCAGGGAGCTTGGGAGGGGCCGGAGTCGCTGCCATTATTGACAGAGGGTCCACCCAGGCTCCTTGGAATCAATAGCACAGTAGGTGTGTGAGCAGGGCTTTCTAACAGCCATGTCTCAGGACACGGTGTCAAAGAAGGTTTCCTGCTGGTATAACAGAGTAGAGCAGCACTTGTTTGGAGCCAGGCCGAGGACTAAGGTGGAGATAGTGACACAGAAGCAGAGTGGGAATCAAGGTTAATAACGTGGATATCAGCGAACGTGAGCATTTTCTAAAACACGTATTGAATGTCCTGTCTGCGCCTACCAATGCTTTTATGTCACTGCGGGTGTGTCTTGCATGAGTGCTGTTGTCTGCAAGGTGCAGCACCGGATATATAACTGCAAGCCTTGAAATACCGCACTCTGCCCATAAAGCGCATATGAAAGGGTCTGTATGTTGCAAGTGCTAGGCCACTTTCTCTCTAGTGCAGATCTGCTTTCTCTGCAGTTTCAACACAACTGTATTTTGTTTTTTAGAAGCAAGGAGAGCCCAGTCAGAGCCAAACCACAAATTCTGGCTGGCCTTATAAGCCTGTGCATAAGTGGAACCTTGACAACATTCCGACTGAAATAAAAGTATGTTTTTTTATCCCATTGAAGCATTTCACATTGGTGCATAAGCTTAAATCACAGCATTGAGAGGAGCTTTTGCTCTCACTGTTACAACACTGCCATTAGTGAACTAGGAAGCAAGGTGATTTTGATGTGTACATTATGTATGGCCTATTTTCTTTTCATGAATGAAGCAGAAATATAGTATATTAAATCTAACACAAGATTTTATTGTACAAGACACATCTGGAACTTGTGCATTTGAATATACTATCTATCATATGTGTTAACGAAGAAAATGGAGGCTTAGTGAGATAATATATTTGTCTGGGATCACACAGTTTGGTCAGTGGGGAAGCCGTTATTGTTCCCAGAATGTCTGCTTTCACTTTGTGCAATTCAGCCTCTAGGAGGCAGTATCTTTCTTTCGCTGCTGTATTACAATAAAGATCACTATTTTGTCTTTATTGTTTGCACATGAGATTAGAGTTTGGTTGACAAGCAGACTTGAGGTTGCAAGAGGACCTGGAACTGAGCCAGAGCCGGGCATCCTAGCATGATTTTTCAGCAGCTTGCCCTCCTCCAGAAAGAGAGAATCACACTTTAGAACAAGTAAGGAGCTTTGAGGCAAAACTATGCCATCTAGGGGGGGGCTGTATGATGTCTGCTAGGTGGCAATGAGACAAGAGGGTTAACCATAGATAAATATTTCCACACATTTTTTGAGGAAAATATATTGTGCAAGTCATATGTGATTTAGGTGTTGCACCATGAGAAGCCCACTTTAATATTAAATGTACCTTTTTGTACTTATAAGGGGAAAGGAATATTCAAGAGATACCGGAAATGATTAAGTATCATTATACACATCTGCATACCAATTAAATATCAGTTAAATTAAATGTGTGCCCCTGGCCGGGTCCCATAGCACTGCCCGTATCCCCACCCCTGTAGCCCCGCACCCAAACCCCACTCCCTAGTCCATATCTTAATTTGGTGAGTACCTGCACTTACTTTTTTCCATTTAAAGCACTGGCTAAAAATGATATGTCGACTCTGTAGAAACATGTGCATCAGGGTGGCAACGGCAAACAATTAATTTTTAGAAAACACCTAAAAAACCAGAGACTATCAATTTCAATTTTTAGTGTCATTATCAACAATTTTCCAACATGAAGCAGTAGGAAGTGGTGTTTTGTTTACGAATTAACAGTGCCGGAATGAGCGGCCATTTTTGTTGTCCTTTCAGCTTTTTTAGAATCTAACTGTCGTACTTAGTATCAAGAGGAAGTAGTGTTTTGGCTCACCACTGAACAGTGCCATATAAGAGCGGCCATTTTTGTTCTCTCTCTAGTTTTTTTTAATATGCCGCGTCTCCCGCAGCCGCTACTGATTTTTCAGGCAAATCATTGCACAGGTGTAACTCATCAAGAAAAGCAGTAAGACAACTTTTCCAATTAAGCATTGCATAAATACCGGATCGGTACAAAAGGGGGTGGTGATGGACGGAGCATCTGAATCAATCAAACACTCACACCCAGTCAAAAGATCTGGGTTTAATCCCTCACCGTTCTTTAGCCCACTCTGCCACCCCAGTTCAGACATGGCTATATGCAAATCAGTCTGACCCTGTGCCTCATGGGAACAGTCCAGCCCGAACAACCAAGCCATGTCTTCCCTGGACCGGAAACAAGCTTCCGAGGACCGGTTTCTGGCATTCCAGCCGTCTTCAGTCCGGCTTGCTTGTTTCCAGTGGCAAAGTGAGCAAGGGACTCACATCTGAGCATACCCTGCCACACTTATGGTGGCCAAAAGCGGTACAAAAGGGGGTGGTGATGGACGGAGCATCTGAATCAATCAAACACTCACACCCAGTCAAAAGATCTGGCTTTAATCCATCACCGTTCTTTAGCCCACTCTGCCACCCCAGTTCAGACATGGCTATATGCAAATCAGTCTGACCCTGTGCCTCATGGGAACAGTCCAGCCCGGACTGCCAAGCCATGTCTTCCCTGGACCGGAAACAAGCTTCCGAGGACCGGTTTCTGGCATTCCAGCCGTCTTCAGCCCGGCTTGCTTGAATCCAGTGGCAAAGTGAGCAAGGGACCCACGTCAGGCACAGGGTCAGACTGATTTGTATACAGCCATGTCTGAACTGGGGTGGCCGAGTGAGCTAAAGAATGGTGATGGATTAAACCCAGATCAGTTGACTGGGGTGAGTGTTTGATTTGCTCAAACGCTCCGTCCATCATCCCCTTTTGTATCGCTTTGTTCGCCCTAAGTGTGGCAGGGTATGCTCAGACGTGAGTCCCTTGCTCACTTGGCCACTGGATTCAAGATAGCCTTGCTGATGAGGATTATGAATCCGAAACCGGTCCCAGGATGCTTGTTTCTGGTCCAGGGAAGACATTGCTTGGCAGTTCGGGCTGGAATGTTCCCATGAGGCACAGGGTCAGACTGATTTGCATATAGCCATGTCTGAACTGGGTGGCCATGTGAGCTAAAGAATGGTGATGGATTAAACCCAGATCAGTTGACTGGGGGTGAGTGTTTGATTTGCTCAAACGCTCCGTCCATCATCCCCTTTTGTATCGCTTTGTTCGCCCTAAGTGTGGCAGGGTATGCTCAGACGTGAGTCCCTTGCTCACTTGGCCACTGGATTCAAGATAGCCTGGCTGATGAGGATTATGAATCTGAAACCGGTCCCAGGATGCTTGTTTCCGGTCCAAGGAAGACATGGCTTGGCAGTTCGGGCTGGACTGTTCCCATGAGGCACAGGGTCAGACTGATTTGCATATAGCCATGTCTGAACTGGGCTGGCCGAGTGAGCTAAAGAATGGTGATGGATTAAACCCAGATCAGTTGACTGGGGGTGAGTGTTTGATTTGCTCAAACGCTCCGTCCATCATCCCCTTTTGTATCGATAAATACCGGATCCTCAGTCTGCCTTGCACAGACCACGGAGCAGCACGGAGGTATTGTGCGGGCGAGGGATTACCGGTTTACACCTAAGTCAGACTTTTGCCAAGTCTTTAAAACACCGGCTATCCCACCTAAGAAACGAGTTTCGTTTTCTCAGATTGTAAAGTTAGCCAACTCGATCTGTTATTTATTCCACAGTGACAAAATTATAAAAAAATAAGGAACCCTCCCCCCCGGCACTAGCTCATGTGGCACATCCATGGAGAGAAAGTGTATGTATTTTTCCAACTGACAATTTCAACAGAAACGATTTATGAAACCATGTAGATACTAGCTTTTGAGATCCACTATACCAATCGCAATTATACCAAGATATGTAGTGTGTTTTTGAATGCATGTCGACCTTAAACAGATATGTGTATGAGAAGGTGTTTAGTCTGCTTCTGAATAGAAATGATCTTCAAATAAATTATTTGAAGTAACGGCTGAATTCACAGCCAGATAAGAACAAAATAACTGATCTTGAGTTATTGAGAAAAATATATCACATAATTTAATATATGTATCACCAAGAAAAGTATCAGTCCACACTATGATGATGTGTTATGTAAAAACAACCACATGGTTGTTCATTTATGTGTTTTTTGTCTCCTTTTTTCTTTCTATAGGTACCAAATTGGTAACTTTTTAGGGGTCAACCATCTCCTGTTTTTTCAGCTGACCAGACTATTTTTGCGGTCAGCCAGCAAGAAATAATAGGCATACTATATATTCACACAAATATCCCAGAGTGTAGTAGGGATCGTATTAGGTCCTGATGAGTAAAGCAGTGGGGACTGCTTATGAAACATGTCGACCAAGTAGGGAGTAAGATTTACCCCCCTTACTTCTTTTCCCCTTTTAACATTTCCAGCTAGGGAAAAGAATAAAGTGTATTTTATCCACTAGCCAGGAAATGTTTAAGCTTTTGTATTTTTTGTAACTAGCACATTCCCTACCACTCTCACAGCCCACCACACATATAGCCTATTCACAGAAAATCAAGTACTCCCGCATAGTCATAGGTCATAGCATGCCCCGCCCCTTAGAGGGATGGGAAGACCCCTACGATGAAGCATGACACTATGGGATTCATAGTGTGTGAGGGGTATTTTAAAAACACTTAGTGCTTCTCCCTTACATTTATAGGGAGTAGCTATCTCACACATCACAATAAAATAAACAAATAAATAAAATAAAATAGGATAGAATCTCATTGTTTATATTTATAGAAACTGCTAATCTGATATTTGACTACAAAATGACTGCTGTTCATGCTGCTCAGGAAAAGTATTGCTGGTTGTCTTTCCTGCATGATGCCCCATTATTTCATGACTGGTGAAGGCAGTTCATCATCTCTACCAGAGTTGCTTAACCTGGTGGCTTCTGTGGGCCCCCACTTAATCATTACTGAAGCCCAGGGATCAGCACTGAATTATCATTGAAATCTGAGGACCCCCACAGAGTCATTACTGGAAGCCAGGAACCCCAGCCTAAGCAATTTAAATCATTTGAAACACAAAACAATACTAAAAAATTTAGAAATGTGCATTCATCAAAAAACAAATATTCAGAAATATTTTCTTTATTTCACATACAATTATTTAAAAAATCAACATTTTAATTTAACTCCTTGAGTGCTCATGATGGCTCCCGGCCATCATGAGTCACAGCAGGCATGTGCTCATGACGGCCAGAGCCGTCCGAACATTGCCGCTCCGCCCACACTGTATTAATTCCCCTCCTGTGCGAGAAATGAATCAGTGGGCAGAGTTCGGACGGTTCCCGGCCGTCATGAGCACACGCCCACCATGATTTATGACGGCCGGGAGCCGTCCTGAGTACGGGAGCGCCACGCCCAACCCCGCCCCCCCTCGCACCGCCGCGGAATATGCCCCGCGGCGAAGGGGTTAAATGTGAAGGTTGGAGCTTCTCTAAATTCAATTGTGGCCATTTATCATCTGTACTATATTCTGTTTGATGCACTTGCATTCCTTTCACAAAACATTCTAAAGCTACCAATTTAGGGCCTTATTATGATGTCTGCAGTCGGACCTCCGACCGCTATCGTGGAAATCAATCAGGAGACCGCCCACAAGCAGTTGCCGAATCATAATGCGACCATAGTGGTGGCGATCAGAAAGTGCCCTTTAACACTGTGGCTTGTGCTGTGGCCCAGGAAAAGGGCCGCAGTACAAGCTGCAGTGTTAAAGAGCACATACTGCAATTCCATGCTCCATGTGCCCGGTACCATATGGTGCCTGGCACATGGTGCATGGTTGTGTGTGGGGGTTGTACATGTGCCCCCAGGGTCACTTTACCGTGGCCTAAGAGGGACAAGGGCCCTGATTTGGGCCCCCAAGGTCTGTTTCTGACAGTCTTTTCATGGCAGCAGGACCGCCATGAAAAGGCTGTCAAAAGAGACATTGTAATCCTGGCGGTGGTGCCTGCCTCTGTACAGCTCTCATTGGGGATTGCAATTCCGACCACCGCCCCGTTCGGATCCGTTTATCCTATGGGAGGTGGAGGTCTGTCCCCCGTCCATAAGAGTATGACCAGAAGCGCAACTAGAGTGAAATTTCGGGGGGGCTAATACACATTTTGGAGGGGCTAATTCTTCCAGCAATTGGCAGAGTGAAGATGCAGGGGCTCTAAGAAGGGGTGAAAGAACAGCAAAGCCTCTTTAAGTAAATAATGGTCTTTTAAAGACCTACCTGCAAAGTACTCAGGTGCGGCTGTGTGTGTGTGTGCCCAGGGGGCTGTCTCAGCCTGGGCTGCCACACACAACGGGGGGGCTAAAGCCCTTTGAGCCCAATGGGCGTTGTGCGCCTGGGTCTGACAACCTACATCAGTGTTTCCCAAACTGTGGTCCGCGGACCCCAGGGGTCCGTGACACATTCCCAGGGGGTCCGCAGGCAACAGTTTTAAAAGTGCAGAAACTTTACTTGTATAATTAGCAGCTTTCCAGCAACAATAAAAGTGTCAAGAGAATGCCAGTGATTAATGTACCTGCTGGAGAGCAGGAGAGTTTTATTCAGTGGCAGCTTTGATATAACTAATGTAGCACAGAGGGTTAATGTGCCTACTGCAAAGAACGTTTAACATGCATCTTAAAAGGCAGTATTTTATGTGCCTAGTTTCGTGGTTACTGCTTTTATCACAGAGTTTCTTTTGTTACTGTGCACTTCATAAGTGACAAATCGTAATCTAGCAGAGGGACCTATAAACTGTCATCAAAGAACTGCTTGCAAACTTCATGGTACCAGTTAGTAACTTATATTTTGTCCTAGTTAGTCATTAACCTGATGCTGCTAAAATGATATATTTGGGTGGAAATACATTTTTAATGTTAAAGTCAATGCTAGCCACTGTGTTATGTTCTGAATCCTGAGTTTGTGCTTTTCCAGACCAAGCACTCTTTAAACATTTTATATACACACTGATTTACATGTATGATTCAATGTCTCTATATGTGTGTGATGTAAGTGCTCTGACATCCTACAATGGTATGAGAGATGCTATAAAACAAATTAAATACATGTGACAGAGGGGCTATTACTTCAATATAAAATACTAAGGGCCAGATGTACGATCTGTTTTTATATGCGCGAACGGGTTCGCGAACCCGTTTGCGCATGCAAAAACCTATTGAGCCATGTACATAGCCTATTTCGTGAGTCGCAATTTGTTTGCGACTCTCTAAATAGGTTTGGCAACTTGCTATTTGGAAGGGGCATTCCCTTCCAAATAGCGAGTCTCAAAATCATGTACAAATCAGTCACAATTACCACCTACTTCAAGTAGATGGTAATGCATTCGCAAATGGGAAGGGGTCCCTCGGGGACCCCTTCCCCTTTGCAAATGCATGCAAAATTATTTTTTAAGGGCAGGCAGTGGTCCCAGGGACCTCTGCCTGCCCTTAGAAAATGAAACGAAACGTTTCATTTTTTTTTTTTAAATGCATGGTTAACAGGCTGCATTTTTTTTTTTAAACTGCTTTATTTAAAAGCAGACCGAGACATGGTGGCCTGCAGAGCCCAGCAGGCCACCATCGCTGGAAGGGCTGGCAATCCCAATGGGCTTGCAAATTGCGAGAGGTTCATTAATATTAATGAACCTAGCAATTTGTGACCCCATTGGGAATTCCAAACAGTGTTAAACACACTGTTGTACATTTCATTTAGCGACTCGCAATTTGCCACTCGCAATGTGTCGCCAATTGCGAGGCGCTAAATGAAATGATTTTACATCTGGCCCCAAAACCCTTAGTACTTTGAGTATTTGTTTTGTGTGCACACGTGTATTTTTTTCGAATTACTGTTTTATTGTTTGAAATGTAACTCATACAAATTGCTTGGGGGTCCCCGGCTTCCAGTGGTGACTCAATGGGGGTCCTCAGGAGTCAAAAGTTTGGGAACCACTGGCCTACATCATTATGTGACGGTCAGAATGAAGGGCTGTCTGTCGGTGAGACCGCCACCGACGACCTGTTGATGGCGGTCCCACCGACCTCGTAATATAACCCTTAATTTTTAGCCTCCAAATTAAAATTCCTTCACATTCAGATTGTTTTACATTTTTCAATTTACATTTTGTTTTTTATTTATATACACTTTATTAATCAGTTAATAGTATTTAATTTTCTATGTAGCCGCCGACCCTCGGGTAGGCGCTTAGTGGATCCCCACGCATCCCCAGTGTACAGGTAAAAAAAAGCTTATGTGTACTGATCAAGTTTTTTATGACATCCCTTCTTTTTTTTGGGCTCCTGAACCTGTAAGATTTGTAGCAGAGCTGTGCTCTATGACTCAAGATCCGATTTCCAGTTTACATTGTGAAACTCTGAGTTCTGTGTAACCTTTAATTTTTACCCGCTGCCCCGCCCAAGTACATTTTCAGTGAGAAAGCATGGAGACCATTTGTTCCATGGTTTCAGTGTTTGCTGCGAGTGACATTACTATATGCTAAAGTGGAAGATGGAAAACGAGCTCAGTAGACTGTTTCAAGCGTTGATTAAAAAAAATCTGCGGTGTTTTAGAAAATGTATAAATGTTCCCATGTATACAGGTCTTTTCCCTATATATTCGCGCTTCGACTTTAAGGCTGGCTCATGTCGATTTCGGAAACGAAGGTGTCATCTACCTGACATGCAAGTAAACGGTTGAGGAGTCTCCCTGCTAGACTGCCGACCTTGGTGCTGGGAAACCAAGTTCGAGCCTCGGTGTCGACTCCACGTCCTAAAATTCTGGGCAAATGCAAATCACTCAATCTCGCCGTACCTATCGAAAAAATGAATGTGACCTTGTGTACTGTAACTGGTGCTTATGTAAAGCGCTCCAATACCGTTGGGTCGAGTTAGCGCTATATAAGTCTGCAAAAAATAAAACGTTTGCCTCTTCTCTCGCCCCTATCCACCCTCCTGTGAGCAATTGCAGCATGTCGTGTCTAAAACCGGTGGAAAGTTTCAGTTACGAAAATCCCCGAAGCGCAGGGAGAGAGAAAAGCTGCAGCTCCGGAGCACGCTGTCTAGTTCCCCTCTTGATGAAATGTACTTACCACAAAAACTCTTCCGTCTTTCCTGCCAAAGCGCAGATCCGCTGTGCACTAATAAGTGAGCAGAGAGTGTCTTCTCACGTCCTCTCTGCCTGCGACTCATAAAATCATAATGTAGCTTTCTGGGCTCAGTGGTTCCAACCCTCTCTCTGGACGCCACACCTCTTAACTCCGTGCCAAGGTCCACCCAGGGCCCGCCGGCGCTCTTTGCACATTGCAAAGCCTCGCATAGCTGCCAAGTTTTCAGAATGCTTATGTGTGACCATTTATTACATGGGTTCAGTGCGCGTGGGAGTGACATTACTATGCCAAAGTGTGACATTGGTATTGTTTTATCGCAAGTAAAATGAAGCAATGAAGCCCACGTAGAGAGATGCATATGCTAAATAAGTACCTAATGTGCAATACGAAGCTCTGCCTAAAAAGTGCTTAAAATTGCTCCCTAGAATGGTGGTTAATATATATTGTGTGTAGTACAATTTTAAATTCGCTAGTCATGAAACCCCAGTGCCAGCTAGGATTCAGTTCACTTTCTCTCACACGCACACGTTTCATAATGTGGAAGACAGCATTTCATACTGATTAATTTAACTTGGTTTATCTTTAGTTTAAGGATTCGCGTGCCGTTATTTTACAATATATGTGCTATATGAGTTACCTGAAGACCAAGGTGAGGGAATAAAAAGATGTTGTTGCTAGTCCCTCATCTACTCAGACACTCTACCTCCAATGAGGCACTTTATCTTTACTTTATTTAGTCTTTGTTTCGATTAGTCAAATCATTAAAAGACAGCAATACATCAATAAGCTCATGTTATAGAAAATGTAATCACAGACTAAAAAATATTGCAACCCAGTCATACAAATATTGGGGATTAATATAACCAGTATAAAAAACTGACATAAAACCATAAATTAATCCATCCTGCTATACATCAGTATTTCCAAATAGGAAAGCAGGAAAATATAAAATCACTTACATAAGAACATAATTAAAATCGTCTTGCAGACTGACATATGTTTAAAAAGAAAATAACTCCAGTGGCCTAATTACAATGGGATTGGCCCATTACATATTAGCTCAATTCCGGGCCTTGGCAAATTTACTGAGAATAGCCCACATCCAGCCTAAAAATTTTGCTAGGGCAATTATTATGGGCTCGCTTGTATCTGTTTTTAAAATCCTTAATGCCTCTGTACCTTCACTGGTCCCAAGGTTTAAACAGACTGGTTTGAACCATCTGTGCCGAGGGGCTTTATAGGCTGGGCAGACAAAGAGAATGTGGGCTATGTTTTTCCCGCTGCGACAGACATGTGTTACATTTATCATCATTCAGGGGGTGCCATTTACAGGTAAAAGACTTTATTGGGAGTGAACCCAGCCTGTATTGGTGATACAATTTCCTGTCTAGTGGTACCGTGATATAATCCCAATAGGGTTCGTAGTGGTACTCATGTTTCCTCTCCAGGAAATCCCTTGTCAGAGTTGGACTCGTAATGGACGAGAAATGTTTCATCCTAACCATGTCCCTAATAGGCTTTCTTAAACTCTTTTTTCGACGGAAGGGGGTTCACTTCGGGGTTTTGCCATAAAACATCCATCCCCATGTCGCTCAAGGTGGTATTAATTTTAGTCAGCCAAGATATCTTGTGTGAGGTGTCAGCCTGCCTGATTTCTAGCAGAGCCCATAATCTTCTCCACAATGCCACTGGTCTAAAGCGAGCAATATCCTCTAACTCTGTGGTTCCCAAACTGTGCGCCGCGGCGCCCTGGTGCGCCGTTATCAGGAGCCAGGGGCGCCACGCACGATGTGGGAAAGGAAGTATGAAAGTCACACTAAGAATGTGTCACTTCCGCCCCCCCCCTCCGTGATGAATAGGTTGCTCTGCCCCTAGTCTCTGCATTTCTGAAGCAGAGCATCACAGCGGGGGGGGGGGGCACAAACAGCGCACACAGGACTCGGCTACAGACATAGCTGTGAGGCCCGCCTGCCAATGAAGATCCAGGCACTTCTTCCTCAAAGGCAAAAGATGATGCCCATAATCCCGCATTTTGGCGCCTGGCAGTTCTAACCATTAAAAAGGCAATCAACTCTTTCAGCTGCTGATGAGCTGTGAAAGAGATGCTGGTCAGAGGAAGAAAGGAAGGTGTTGCAGCACAGGAGGGGGTCATGCTCGTTATGGAGTCACGAGCACCTTCGGTTATTTAGATGCAAATAGCATTGAAAGAGTAAATGATTTTTTTCATTTTTTCCCCCTCAATTTTTATATAGAGCAAACCCAACCAAAACATATTGGAGTGCTTTACATGAGCACCAATGACATTTCATAAGGACATGTTCCTTTTTTAGATACAGAGAGATTAAGTGATTTGCCCAGGATCACAAGATGTTGAGCCAAAACCAGAATCAAACCTGATTCCTCAGTTCCAAAGTGGGTAGCTCTGACCTCAAGCTCCATCTTCTCCCCTCCTCTACCCATGCTCAGGACCTGTCCAGGGAGTACACTCTTAATATCTATGTCATACATCTGTGGTTCCCAAAGTGTGCGCCGCGGCACCCTGGTGCGCCGTGAAGGGAAGCCACGGGCGCCGTGCGCTGTGCAGGATGTGGGTCTGAAAAAAATATATAATTATCCTCAAAATGTAGTGAAACTGCGAGCTGCCAATTTTGGAGCTGGGGAACCGGGTTCGATCCTCGACGTCAGCTCAGAATCCTGTGTCATTCTGGGCAAATCCCTTAATCTCCCAGCGCCTACAAAAACAGAATACATGAATGTATCCTTGTGTAACGTGACTGGTGCTCTTCGGGTCGGGTGCAGGGTCAGGGGTCTGGTGGAGAGCGTTGGGTGGGTGGGTGCGGGGTCAGGGGCCTGGTGGAGAACGTTGGGTGGGTGGGTGCAGGGTCAGGGTCCTGGTGGAGAGCGTTGGGTGGGTGGGTGCAGGGTTAGGTGCCTGGTGGAGAGCGTAGGATGGGTGCAGGGTCAGGGGTCTGGTGGAGAGCGTTGGGTGGGTGGGTGCAGGGTGGGGGGGCCTGGTGGAGAGTGTTGGGTGGGTGCAGGTTCAGGGGCCTGGTGGAGAGCATTGGGTGCGTGCAGGGTGAGAGGCCTGTTGGAGAGCGTTGGGTGGGCGCCTTATGCCCTGATGCAGCCGCACTCTGCCAGCTTCTGTCTTTGCCTCACTCGTCGTTGAGGGGTCGTCACTCGTGACTGCTGCATGTTGGAGAGTGTGAGGGGAGAAGGGTGCAAGGCAGAGGGGAGAAGGGTGCAAGGCAGAGGGGAGAAAGGGTGCAAGGCAGAGGGGAGAAAGGGTGCAAGGCAGAGGGGAGAATGGTGCAAGGCAGAGGGGAGAAGGGCGCAAGGCAGAGGGGAGAAGGGTGCCAGGCAGAGCGGAGAAGGGTGCAAGGCAGAGGGGAGAAGGGTGCCAGGCAGAGGGGAGAAGGGTGCCAGGCAGTGGGGAGAAGGGTGCAAGGCAGTGGGGAGAAGGGTACCAGCCAGAGGGGAGAAGTGTGCCAGCCAGAGGGGAGAAGGGTGCAAGGCAGAGGGGAGAAGGGTGCCAGGCAGTGGGGAGAAGGGTGCAAGGCAGTGGGGAGAAGGGTGCAAGGGAGAGGGGAGAAGGGTGCAAGGCAGAGGGGAGAAGGGTGCAAGGCAGAGGGGAGAAGGGTGCAAGGCAGAGGAGAGAAGGCTGCAAGGCAGAAAAGGGTGCAAGGCTGAGGTGAAGTAGGGTACAAGGGGAAGGGGGAGAAGGGTGCAAGGTGGAGGGGGAGAAGGGTGTAAGGCAGAGGGGAAAGGGTGCATGAATGTATGATGATGAAGTAAAAAATGTGCCCCTATTCCCCCCCCCGAAAACATTTCTGCGGATACCCATGATCAGAGCCCACCTCACGTAAACTTCTTGTAACGCCACAGAGCTCCTTGAGCCTTTCTCTGGCCTGGTTACGTTTAGTGGTAGTGCTTTATACTACTCTATGTATGCATTGAGATGTACTTTATAAGATCTTTGTGATTGCAAATAAAGTTTTATGACAGTGATGGCTACTCTCTGAATCCTTCATCACGTCTAGGCTTGATTCTTCATGTAGACCAGTGGTTCCCAAAGGATGCGCCGCGGCACCCCGGTGCGCGGGTAAAAAAATTGTGGGGAGCCACGGCCAACTGCCAATTAGGTCAAGGGAGCCACGGGTCAAAGAAGTTTGGGAACAACTGCTCTAACTGGTTGCAGCCCAAATCAAGGTAAAGTGGTAGCAGGGGGGTCGATGATGGAAGGGAGAGCAGAGTTCTCATAAACTTGTTCTGGGCTACAATCAGTGGTGTTAAAGCTAAAAAGCCCCACAGTTCTGCCCCATAAAGTACAGAGGTAGTAATTTTAGAATTATAAATCTTCAGCAAGGAGCCACAGGTTTTGTGTGGGGACAGTCTCTGCTCCTTCACTAGGGCGCCTCCCAATTGGGCGTGTTTGAGAGCCAGCTTATTGATCTGGGGTTTCCATTTCAATAAGCAAGTGACTCCGAAATATGTAAAAACGTCAGTTTGCTCTAGCTGTACATTATTCATAAAAACCCTCCCTCTAATGGCCTTTCGGTTTTGGAGGACCATAAACTTTGTTTTCTCCACATTAACCTTGAGGTCATGGTCACGACAAAACTCCTCAAACCTGGTGAGGGCTAGCTGCAGCACTCTCTGAGTCTTTGATAGTATTAGAGTGTCATCCGCGAACATTAACAATGGTGTTTTCTGACCAGCTAGAGATGGAGCATCTGTTGGGAAATTCGAGTAGTATTCTACAACCCTGTTGATAAAAAGGGAGAACAGGGTCGGGGCAAGCACACACCCCTGGCGTACCCCCTTGGCAATGGGAAACATGTTTGTGACTTCCCCATTCACACCCCAGCGTACCTGAGCAAGGTTTGAATTATGCAGGGTGATTAGGACAGCCAACAATTCTTGCGGCATCCCCATGTCATAAAACGTGCTCCACATTTTGTCACGGGGCACCAAATTGAATGCCGATTTTAAGTCAATAAAGGCTGCAAATAGTGTGCCGCCTCCTAGGATCACCACCCTCCAGTAGATGATCACAAACCTGAGGACCTGGTCGATGGTGCCTGTATGCGCCCGGAACCCAGCCTGCATGGATGATAAAATGCCTGTTTCATCCATCCATGTCAGAATTCTACTTAGTACCAGTCTGGCAAAGATCTTTTGAATGCAGTCAATAAGGCTTATCGGCCTATAATTGCCAGGCTTTGATCAATCTCCCTTCTTGTAGATCGGGATGATCTCAGCTCCTGACCACGTCTCCGGGGTGGGGGCTCCACTTACAATGGAATTAGTTAGGGTTTGAATGTAGCTCACCCACTTATCACTATTTTTCATGAACAGGTCTGCTGGAATGCAGTACAGTCCAGGTGCCCTGCCTTTGGGGATCTGCTTGAGGGCATTTTCGACCTCTTGTGTGGTGAAGTGCAAGGTAATAATAGGATTAGGCTTTGGGAGTTGGGCTATGTGATCACTGCTAAGGGCAAACTGGGCCTCAAAATGAGAGGTCCATGCTTCTGGGGCAACATGATTAATGGGGAGTGGATTCAAAATGCCATTGCCCCATTTAACTAAGTGCCAGGAATTAGCCATGTTTTTTTCTTGGCTAGCGCTGAGCAGGTTTTTCTAATGTTGGTCATCCCATTCCCGTTTTGCTCGTTGAAAAATGTGCTTATATCCACCCCTTGCCTCATTGATCTCTTCCTTTTTCCTTAGTCTGATTGCTCTTGCTAATCTCCTATAAGCCTCTCTGCATAATTTGTTGAACCAAGGGGCTGCCTTTGGTCTTAACTTCCTTGCCAGTTTCGTTGGCTTTTTTATAAAAAAAGGTTTAAGTTTAGAAAACAAGTCGTTGTGGACCTGCAAAATAATTGTGTTAATGTCCTCTTGAGTGTCACAATTTTGGATAGTTAAAAGCGAACACTCAACCAGTGCCTCCATTTGTCTTAGGTGCCCTTCATTGGCTGTAACCTTAACCCATTTAACTCTCCTGCAATCGTTGGTAGGCTCCATATCTGCTACGGCTTTTACAGGTTTCTCAAGTTCATTGTAATGTAGGCCTGGGACCTGCATGGTCAATACTAAGGGGTTATGGTCGCTCTGGAGCCTATCATATACTTCCATATCCTGTAATGACGGCCATAGGTCCAGACTAAGGAAAATATAGTCAATCCTACTGCTTCTTATGCCATTATTAAAGGTATGTGTGCCCCTCCTGTCGGACCGTGACCTCCTATTCGCTGCCCTTAAACCCTGTTCTAGACACATCCCTTTTAGCTGAAGAGCCATTCAGTCCACTTTTTGATGGGAGGAAGATCAAGCAGTGGGATATCCCATTGTGCATCCTCCTCACTACTCAGATTACCATCTTCACAGCCAAGGGGCTCGAAGGTGCAATTGAAGTCCCCGACAATAATCAGGCTGCTGCGTCCCCTGAAATTATCCAAAACCCCGTCCAACGTCGTGACTGTACTTGATTCTTTGCCTCCGGGTGTCCCTCTTACATAAACATTAATGAGCAGTAAGTTCAAAGTCTTACCCATCCGCAATCTTATGGCCATAAGGTCCCCACTATCAATCTTAATTTCCTCTACTGTATATCCTGCATCCTGTTTAACCCAAATAACTAGACCCCCTTTGGGTCTACACCTTTGTCCCTTCTGTGCAGGTTTAAAGAAGTTTAAAAAACCTGGATGATAAATTTGGTCAAGTGCCCAGGTTTCTTGAAAAGCCCAGACGTCGTATTTATCAATAAATGTTGACCATTCGGGCAAGTGAGTTTTGGTGGAGAGGCCAGCAATATTCCAGCTCACCAATATGAGATTGGGTTGGCCATGTCCAGGCAAAGATGTTATAATTACATCAGGGGGGTTGGTATTGACAGTATATTCCCTTGCCCCTTGGGTGATTCCATCTTTAGACTCGATACCCCCTGCTTGGGGCTCGGAGCAGGGCAGAAAGGCTGAGCAGTCCTCATCTACTACGCTACTCAGGGACATCCCTTCTTCTATGTCTCCTGCCCTGTCTAAAATGGTCTCCTTGTGCCCTTTCTCATTGTAATTGTTGTTCTCATTTAGGGTGGACGTTATGGTGGAGGAATGATAAAGTGCAGTCCCATCCTTCGAAGCACCCATACAATTTTTTGCACCTTGAAGTAGTTGGTCAGTACCAAGTCCAAGTCAGTCTATGTCTTCCAGAGAGTTCAACACCTCATACTGGTTAAATGTGGGGATTGGATAGCTTGGTGTTGCATGGGCTAATTGCACCAACCCCGCATTTGTACCCCTTCGATTTGGGGTTGGTGGGTAAAAAAAAACAAGGGAAAGATGTTAATATCCCTCTCCTTAATTTCTAGATTGATCGCCCTATCCAGGATATGTTGGACTAAACATGGGGACCCAAAGCTTAACACCACACAATCCCCTGGTAGAGAATTATATGAACTGCCAATCCATGGTACCCTGCGAACCATTTTAAAGTTGGAAAATAGCTCATGCTTGATGCCTGTCCTAACTGTCAGGAAATGTAGGGCCCTATTCCTCAATGAGGACCAGTGTTTCTGTACCGTGGGTTGAGTGACTGGGACATTAGCTAGAACCACCGTGTAAGGTGTTGCTTCCGGGGGTAGTTGCAGCGTATTATGATTGTGTGGGGTAAGGCTAGTACACCTACTCAATGACACACTGGGACGCCCCTCCCCAACAAGTGAAGAACAATGAGAGATGGTGCCACTTTTGGTGTTATTTATAAGTTGATTGGACCTAGTTGGTACTATAGCTGGGGTGGGGCGTGGCATAGTGTCAGCACGTGCCCTGGTGCATATTCTGTTATCATTTTGGGCAACCAGTCCTTCTCCCTGTCCCTCATTGGATTGGTTGTTGGTTATCTTAACACTGGATAAAGTCTGCCCTATCATTGTCAGCCTACCCTCTATCTGGATCAGTTTGTCCAGTAGTGGATTGATCTTGGCCGCAAGTTTATTGCCAATCTGAGTACGGAAATCATCCCCGGCGTGCAAGTGGTTAGAGCTTCTATAATGGGTGTATCGAGAGTCGTACTTATGTTACTAGGGGATGTGCTTTCATTGATACTATCTTCGCGCCCATTATATCCCTGCCTCCGTATACTTGGTGCCAAATTTCTTGGACCGCAGTTTCCTTTTTTTTGAGGGTGGGACCAAACTTTGAGACTGTTTCGTTTTGTGTCTTCTCGTATTTACCGTGGGAATGGAGGGGACTGGGGCAGGTGATATGCTACCCATATCCACAGTTTCTGAGTTCGTTGGGAACTGAGTGGATAAAATATTGGTCCTGCTCGATAGGGCTGCACTCTCTGGGGTCGGTGACACAAGACTAACCAATGGTTGCAGTGGCTCAAGCGATAATCTGCATTCTGTAAGCTGTATTTCATGTATCAGAGCAGTTTCCGCTGTTGAGAGAAATGCATCCAGAGTACCCACAACCCCAGCACCCACTTTCCGCCTATTCATGTTAAAGCAAATTCAGCACAAAATAAAACACAAAACTAGAACACTGTACTTGCAGCTTGAGATTTTAGGGGGTTGGCCCAGTCCAGTCTTTGCCGGTATCAGACTGGCTCAGACAGGCTCGCCCTTGGTCCGGGCTTTGTCCCGCACGTGTCCCCGGGTGGAGAGGCAGCTCTTTAAGCGCGACGGCCACGCCTCCCCTCACTCGCGGCAGCTGGAGATTGCCTGATGCACCCTGGGGGCTGTAGTCCTCGCCCCGGGTGTTGTAGAGAGGAAGCCCAAGATAGTAGCAGTTAGCGGGACTGGGCCAGGCTGCAGAGCGTCCCTTGTCAGCCCCCCACCTGATTTGAAATGCCAAGTGTAACTCCGTCTGAAATAACAGCAGCAGCCGAAGAAAGCTATTAAATACAACTTAATCCTGTTACTCCTACCTCCTGGTTTCAGTCTCGGGCTCTGCACCTCCTTCACCTTTTCACCTCTCCGGTCTCCTTAGTCTGCCTCTGTGAAAGCTCCAGGCGTGTTCCCTGTTGCTTGACTCTCTGCACTATTCACGCTCCAACAACCAGCCGCCAGCGCCTCCTGTTGATACGAAGCTGGTCCGGGAAAGAGGCTGGCGAAATTCAAACGTTACATCTTTTCACCCTCCTCCACCTGCAGCCTTCACCTCTCCGACCTTCCCAACCTGCTGTTTACAGCTTGCAGCCTCTCCACTATTAGCCTTCTGTGAGCAGCTTCTCATGCCGCCCGACTGCCGGTTCGGAGAAGAAAACAAATGTCACGGCGATAACCAAATGCTGCGTTATCAGTTGGACCTCGCAGGGGGCCGCCAATAGAAGCCCCGTGCTTTTGTACTTTTGCAGGGGCCACCAACCGGACCTCCATGCTTACACCGCCGAGACTCTAGAACGCCGAGACTCCATTGCTGGGGGTGGAGCAGCGTTACCTTGCATCGGAGCAGGCTTTGTCAGTTTTTATAGTTCGCTGGATTAACCTGCCCCAACCTGAAGTGATTGCCAGGCTGAGCTTGTGGGTGTGCTGAGTGCCACCGGGTAGCACAGTCAACAAGCATTTACAATGCAATGGTTTCGCCTTTGGAAAAGTTAGAACTATTGGCATTGCTCATGACATTTCATTTTTTTTTTTTTACTTACAAATAAATGGCATTGTTATTTACATTGCCAACAGCTCTCTCAGCCCACACAGCTCTCTCAGCCCAAACAGCTCTCACAGCTCTCACAGCCCACACAGCCCACACAGCCCACACAGCCCACACAGCCCACACAGCCCACACAGCCCACACAGCCCACACAGCCCACACAGCTCTCACAGCCCACACAGCTCTCACAGCCCACACAGCTCTTACAGCCCACACAGCTCTCACAGCCCACACAGCTCTCACAGCCCTCACAGCCCACACAGCTCTCACAGCCCACACAGCTCTAACAGCCCACACAGCTCTCACAGCCCACACAGCTCTCACAGCTCTCACAGCCTTGCAAGGTTAAGTTAAAATACAAAAAGGAGGCAGAACTTTCTTACTCAATGGATCAGTCCTGGGAGACACTCTTCCAGAACCTTACGGTACCTGTCAATCAATGTCCAATAGCTTAACAGGAGCACTCAAAGCAAAACTCTTCTTAAAGCACCAGGAGAAATCCAGTTTCAAGTGGGCCTCTGCAGGTGGTGTGCGCAGGTTAAATGGATAGGTCAATAGTATATATCAGCATCAATACTAATCAACAAAAAGCGAGAGTTGACTTCGGCCCCAGCTACCTTTTAGATACAATCTATCAAAACCTGTCACTTCATCATACAGCCCGAAAACCAGATAAACCATTTCATCCTACGTAATGCAGAAAAAGTCGAATTTATGGGCTAGAAACTCATCTCTCTTTTCAACTGCCTACAAAAAAGATTAAAGTCCCAAACGCTTGGCAGGGCAGTATAACAAGAACAGCGTATAAGACAGCGCGAAAAAACCTCCCCAGCGATCACAAAACCATGCTCCTCGGTACTGCTGTGGAAATATTTACAAAACACACTCTATGTAACTCGCGGGACTGAGCACACAGAAATCTCCTGCCCTCACTTCACTATGTGGTAAGAGTGGATTTGACACTGCATTCAACAGACAGAATAGAGTGGCCAAAGTTAAAGAAACAAATTCGGACACTGAAGCCTTTCCAACCGCTTTAAAAAGATCATGATTCAACAACACATAGGTACTTGGGGAGTACGAGCAAGTTAGTGCTTGAAATCAGGGCAATTAAATGCCTAGCCTATTGCTCTATGCAGGAGAATGTTTGTAAATGTGCCCTCATAACCGTTTTATGTTATTATGACAACGATTTCACATGTCAAGTCTTAAAGGTTATGGAAAGTAAACTACGGAAATGTTTCAGCAAAAATGTCATTGTTGGCGGTTGTAGTTACTAAGGCTTGAATTTGGTTTTGAAAGACTAGTTCGTAAAATTAAAGAAGCTTTTTTTAGACTGTGATAAGGATTTAGGAAAGGTGAACCTCTCACCTGCTTCATCTTTTGTTAACGTAAGCTAACAACATCCTAGCAGACACAGGCCAAGCATGCTCCGTTATCATTGGGGTAAATATCAGTGAAAATAAACTGCTTAGCCATAAACTATCCCCGCTCTCTCCACTTTCCCTGGAGAGGTCCGCTCTGAACTCTGCCCATTCAGTTAATAACTTTCTACGAAAACATGGCTAGTGAATTGTGCCGAAGGGAGCATAAGGGGAACAAAGCGGGCATGGACTGCTAGACAGATGGGTGAGGGGTGTACACAGTGTAGGAGAGAGAGTACAGGAAGAGAGTGTGAAAAGGAAGAGTGAGTAAGAGCCACAATGGCGGTGGGACTGATTAATTAGATGCATTGTGTGTGCCTATGTTGGCTATTTGACTACGTTCTGCGACCTCGCGGCTGTGTTAAATGAATAAGTAGGAAATAGACAATGACAGGATAAACTCACCATGTCTCAGGCGTGTGAGATGCAACGGCAAAATAAAGAACAAGTGGGGCCGGGGCCGGAGACACGGATAGCGGAAGGGGGGTGGGGCGGGAACGGGCATAAGGACAGCGGGAGGGGGGCTGGAACGGGGGCCGGGGCCGGAGACACGGACAGCGGGAGGGGGGTGGGGCGGGAACGGGCATAAGGACAGCGGGAGGGGGACTGGAATGGGCATACGGACAGCAGGAGGGGGGGCGGGAACGGGAACTGGCACATTGACAGCGGGAGGGGAGCACTCACCAGGACTTCTTCCGGTGGCGGTCGGCCACGGAATGAGCAAATGAAACCTCGACGACCCAAAAAATAAACCCCGCCCACCGCCGCACTGATGTCCTAAAAGGGGCTGGATGAGAAAAACATCCCAGGAACGCCCACGAATCGCCTCGGTGAATGACGGACGCCTCTGTCTTCCAATGGCTAGCCTCCATTTATGGAGCTAGCCAATGGAAGAAGGGGCGGATTCAAGTCCCCCATACTGTAAACAAAAGTTTTCGCCTGGGCAGAGCACTGCTTCGCAGTGCTACGGCCCAGGCGAAACCTAAAAAGGTCAAAGTGTACGGAAGCAACTTGTTGGCGCTACACAAAATTCCAATAAATAAACAAATACAAATTAAATGAAGAAATGTGGCTAGATCGCAAGCAATGCAGAGTAGCGTGTCTACCTTTTCTTCAATCACTGCAGGCTATCCAAGAGCCCTGATGTGCCTGGAAGGGGAAACAGCATTTACTACATGGTCAGAATAACGCATGTCTTTAAACGCGGCTTTATAACACATTCGTCTTTATGGCACATGCCAATACCAGATATACTTTTACAACAAATATGCCTTTCCCACGCATGTAAGTATTTTGCATGTAAGTGTAGTATATTTATATATTCACTGAAAAATCCAAAGGGTATAAGGACATTATAGTTAGACTCAGATTCCCCTCATACATAATCATTGAAATTCAGCAGTTATATTTACTTGAGTCAATTATAACTTACGCTCCCGCAATGCACTTCTTATGACTTCACATATTACATTCCTCTTGACTTGGTCGTTGAACGTCTGACAAAATATTGACATACAGAAAATCGACCTACAAAAATATCGACACAGAAATATCGAAGGCAAAACTATCGAAGTCCTATCTACAGAAAGGTAAGTACAAAAATATCGGAAAAAATATAGTTGTCGAAAATATCGATGTTTAAAATATCGTTTTTTAAAATGTTCTAATAATAATGTAAAAATAAGAAAATAATACATATAATTAAAAAAACGAGAGATATAAATATTAAAACATATTTAAAAAATAACTAATACATATAATTTTAAAATTAATTAAACATCTACTTATAAATTAATTTATATACTTACTCCAAATACTGCAACATTAGGGAAAGCGTTGAATAGTGTCAGGGTAAAAATTTCTATTCCCACTCCAGTCAGTGCAACAGTAGGGAAAGCGTTGGATAGCATACGGGTAAAAATTACTTTTCTAACTCCAGTGAGTGCAACAGTAGGGAAAGCTCTGGATAGCATAGGGGTAAAAATTACTATTCCCACTCCACTCCAGTGAGTTCAACAGTAGGGAAAGTGTTGTAGAGCATAGGGGTAAAAATTACTATTCCCACTCCAGTGAGTGCAACAGTAGGGAAAGCATTGGATAGCATAGGGGTAAAAACTACTGTTCCCACTCCAGTGAGTGCAACAGTAGGGAAAGCGTTGGATAGCATAGGGGTAAAAATTACTATTCCTACTCCAGTGAGTGCAACAGTATGAAAAGCGTTGGATAGCGTAGGGGTGAAAATTTCTATTCCCACTCCAAAGAGTGCAACAGTAGGGACAGCGCTGAATAGCGTAGGGGTAAAAATGACTATTCCCACTCCAGTGAGTGCAACAGTAGGGATAACGTAGGGGTAAAAATGACTATTCCCACTCCAGTGAGTGCAACACTAGGGAAAGCGTTGGATAGCGTAGTGGTAAAAATTACTATTCCAACTCCAGATAGTGCATCAGTAGGGAAAGCGCTGGATAGCGTAGGGGTTAAATTAACATACTTATCAATTAAATAATTAAAAAAATAACATAATAATTAATTTACAAAATTATCAATAAATACCAATAATGAAAATTAATGTTGACTTAAATTACATTAAATTACATCCCACGCTATTCTCCCTTTAACCCTTTCGATGCTTGTGACGGAACTGTTCCGTCATCAGTCACGGCTGAGCTGTGCTGATGACGGAACGGTTCCGTCACGACCGCACCCTGTTCTGGAATGTCCAGCACAGGGGCGGAATCGGCGCCGCACGGAAGCGGTTAACACACAACACTCTACACATAGAAATAAAACACAATTAATTTAACTATTATTAATCAATCAATAACAATTAATAATAAATGAGGTATAATTAATATAATTATAAATTAATGAGTTAATAAATAGTAATTACCAATTAATCACCAATTAAATATTATCAGCAATAAATTATTAACAATAACAAATTAATTAATAATAAATACCAATAAATAAAACAATCTCATTAATTTAATTTAATTACTTCCCACCAATTCCCCTATAAGCCCACAACCCACTACACATAAAAAATCACATACTTAATTTAATTATCAATGAAACACTTAATAACAATTAATCACCAATTAATTATTAATTAACAATAAATTAATTAACAATAACAATAAATAAAAATGAATAATACATCAAGTATAATTCATATAATTAACTAATTAATGAAAAAATTACCAATTCATAATTAATTAACAATTAATTCATAATCAATACCAATTAATTAAAACATATTATTAATTAATTATAATTAAATTACTTCCCACCCTATTCCCCTATAAACCCACAACACGCTCTGATACTAAAACGTAAAATTTACTTTAACAAAATTACTAATTTCTAAACAATTATTCTAAAAATTTTGAAAATGCATTAAAAAAAAATTTAACATACATATAAAATACATAACACTACATTTTTTTAAATATTATTGACAGCAATATTTTTGCTTACAATATTACTGACTTCGATATTACTTACTTCGATATTAAAAAAAACAATATTACTTACCTTGAGGTCGATATTCTGGTCAACGATATTCTTGACTTCGATATTCTGTCCCTACGATATTAAAAACTCAATATTAATGTAGGTCGATATTAAAAAATCGATATTTTGAATGCTCACCTTGGTCGTTGACATCCCTGATGACATCCCAAAGGAAATCACTGATGACATCATTTATGATATCATCCACTGAGTGTAAGTGTTTTGAAAACTTTTTTGAGACTTAAAGATATACACTAAGCTACTCACATATTACATCCTTCATGACATGGTCAGTGACATCACTGATGACATCTCAAGTGACAGCACTCATGACACCATCCACAGACCCAGAGGCTGACGATGAGGGAGAGAACATGGCCAAACTGCTAGGGTTGTTGACCTCTGAGCTGGGGAATCGGTTTCAAGTCTCTGGCCCATGTGATTCCACCACATGGATACAAGGTGATCGGCTGCCAAAGGTCTGAACAGACTTGAGGGGGGATTTACAGCAAGAAACCAAGTCAAGAGAGATGTAATATGTGAAGTCATAATAAGTGCATTGGGGGCGCATAGTTAGCTCAGGTAAATATAACGGCTGAATTTCAATGGTTTTGTACAAGTGAAATCTGAGCCTAACTATAATATCCCTGTTACCTTTGTTTTTTTCAATGAAATTACAAGGTTTTTCCAATTCTATTTCCTAACTATAATGTCCCTGTAACCTTTGTTTTTTTCAGTGAATTTCTAAGGTTTTTCAACTTTAATTTCTAAAGCATTATGGGCCAGATGTAGGTAAATCTATTTTACCGACTCATAAATACCGAATTTTACCGATTCGGTATTTATCAATCGGTAAAATAGAAGTACTGAGATGTAGGTAAATCCAGATGTGCATTTACCGAATCGGAAATATTCGGTATTTACCGATTCGGTAAATACTGACCGGTAATGCCCATTCATTCCTATGGGCTTTGAAGCCCATAGGAATGAATGGGCATTACCGATTCGGTATTTACCGAATCGGTAAATACCGAATTTCACAAGGGTGCAGGGGGTGTCACTTTGACACCCTCTAGCACCCCCAAAACAGGGTCGGGTGCCATGTGGCAGGCATACATGCCCTAAGGGCAGGTCTGCCTGTCATTTGGCACAGGTGTGCATGCACACATGTGCATGCACACCGGAATCGGTATTTTACCATCAAATTGGATTTGATGGTAAAATACCGATTCGGTAAGGCTTGTGGGACTCAGAAGAGTCCCACCTACATATCAAATTTACCGAATCGGTAAAAATACCGATTCAGTATTTTACAGAATCGGTAAATTTACCGATCGGTAAATTTACCGATTCTGTAACAATATGCCCCCTACATCTCAAATTCCATTTATCGGTCGGTAACGGCCGAATTCGCCCGTTACCGACCGGTAAAAGCCTACCTACATCTGGCCCTATGTTCCTGTAATGTTTAGTTTTTTTTAGTTAATTTGTAGGTTTTAATTTTAATACTAAGGGCCTTATTCCGATGTTGGTGAGTCGGTCACCAACAGGCTGTCGTGGCGGGCCCACCAATATCAACAGGAGCGATCCAACCACCGGATTCTGGAGGCATTGGGTGGAGGTATCAATCGCTGCTTTTCCGACTGGCTCCTTGAGCCCGTCTGTTCAGCGGTCAGACAGTGATCCCCTCAATAGAGGCGGTGCCTGCTGAGACATTCCCATAGGAATTACAATGCCCATTTCACTTTGCCTTTTCCTGGCGGTCCAACCGCCATGAAATGGCAGACGGAAAGGGACATTGGGGGCCCCTAGCTGAGCCCCAGTCCCCACTGGGCTTCCGCTATGGGGCCTGAGGGGCACATGTGGTGCCCCCCAAACATCCATGCACAATGTGCTAGGCACCACCTGGTGCTGGCACATGGTGCATGGATGTTTACAAATATGCCTTTCACAATTGCAGCTTGTGCTGCTTCCCTTTTGCAGGTTGTAGATCAAGCTGCAATTGAAAAAGGCATATTTCCAACTGCCGTGCTGGCGGTCGCATGGGAATACTGGGAGTGGAACCGCCGGCTACTAGTCAGGCGGCTCCACTTTCACTGCGATGCAGACCGCCCGACATCGTAATGAGCCCCTAAGTGTGCTGCAATTTATTTTGATTTGTAATTTTTTGGAGAACTGCAGACATTCGTTTTTTATAAATATACTTTATTTATGTTTAAAAACATAAAAATCACACATGTAATTAATGTAAAATGTAGAAAGTTTTTAATAAGGTAATTAAAATAATTTTTCCCAAACAATTGTGAGGTTCTACGGTACCACTGTGCATCTAAAAACATAGGCGGGACTAATACTCCATAGTTTTTAATAAAGATTACATGATTGGGAGGAAACCACAAGTATGAAACCATGGATTTGCTCAAAGTTTATAAATTGTTTCAAATATGTACAACCCTTCATTGTCATTAATAACATTAGTATGAACAGATTAACAAGTATATATAAACCACCATATATCTATTATTCAACAAAGTTACCCATTTTACGAGTTTTGCAAATTCACTAAACTACACACTGGATTATCAAATCGCTCAAAACCACCCCAAAACCTCGCATTTGGATTGGATAGAGGAGGACCCCACCCATGTACATGGAAACCTACACACAAAAACAGTTAGTTCTCCAGTGGTCTCTATAAGAAGGATTGAGAACCCGTAATGTCATGCTTTTACAGAATGGCTGAAGCTACACCTTCTGTGCAGGATGAACATCTGCAACCTGATGAAGAGGAATATAAACTACCTCAAAGAAAAGAAAGTGATGTCTGGAAACACATTAATATACCTTCTAGGGTATAGGAAGGTAACAACAAGATATGTACAGTGAAAGATTTGTGGCAAGCATTTATCCAGCGGCACTGCCAAGAAGTATACACATGGGACAAGTTCCATATGGAAGAAGCTAAAAACAATTCATGAAATGGTCTACAATCGGATGATATGGGAGAAAGTAGGTGCAGCAGTACAGTCTACCTCTACAGCATCCTTGGGAGAACCCTCATCAACTGCAGTGATTACAATACCAGCTGCCTGCAAAGAATTGTGATTGTTATTCACTGTGTGAAATGCCACATGCTTGTTGCTTTGAGAATGTCTTTTGTGGGTGCATTCTTGGATACAGCGAAGAAGCATCGCTGTTAGTTTTTTTTTGCTTATAGTTACCACGCAATACTTTTTGAAGACTTAAACGATTTGCATTTCCGCATCCTTATCCTTTTACCACCCTGTTTAGTTTTTGTTCAAAAACTAAAAAAAACGTTTAAAAAAAAACCTGTTAAATAAAACCCTTCTACAAAAAAACTGTTCGTGTTAGAACCACCATCTGGTCAACCAAAGAGATAACTCTTTGTTTTTAATGTGTCAGTGACTGTATAGGTGTGAGAGTGGGTGTGTCAGTGTGTGCATCAGTATATGCTTGGGTGTGTTCTTAGATACAGTAGTGTTTGGTCAGGTGTGTCAGTTTCTGCATTGCTGTATGCATCCGTTTGTCAGTGTCTGCATTGCTGTATGCCTGGGTGTCTCAGTGTATATGTCAGTGTGGGCCTAAGTGTGCTATCGGTTCCATTAGTGTTTGTCTGGGTGTGTCACTGTCTGCATTCTGTATGCCCGGGTGTGTAAGTCTATGCATCAGTGTATGCCTGGGTGTGTCAGTGTGAGCATTAGTATATCCAGGGATGTGTCAGTGTCTCCTTTGGTGTATGCCTGGCTGTGTCAGTGTCTGCACTGATGTATGCCTGGCTGTACCAGGGTCTGCACTGATGTATGCCTGGGTGTCCCAGTGTATGCAGTGGTATATCCCTGGGTGTGTCAGTGTTTGCGTTAGTGTGTACCTGGGTGTGTTATTGGATGCATTAGAGTTTGGTTAAGTGTGTCAGTGTCTGCATTGCTCTGTGCCTGGGTATATCAATCTCTGCTTTGGTGTATGCACGTGTGTGTCAGTGTATACATCGGTGTGTCAGTGAATGTGTCAGTTTATGACTAAGGTGTGTTATTGGAGGCATTAGTGTTTGGCTGTGTGTGCCAGTGTCTGCATTACAGTATGGCTGGGTGTGTCAGTCTATACATCGGTTAATGCCTGAGTTTATCAGTGTATGTGTCAGTGTTCGTCTGTGTGTGCTATTGGATGCATTAGTGTTTGGCTGGGTGTGCCAGTGAATACATTGGTAGGTCCCGGGGCGTGTTAGTGTATGCATCACAGTGTGTTATTGGTTGCATTAGTGCTTGGCTGGGTGTGTCAGTGTCTACTTTGGTGTATGCCTGCCGGTGTCAGTATCTGCATTGTTGTATACCTGGGTGTGTCAGTATATGAAACACTGTGTGCCTAAGTGTGTTATTTGGTGCATAAGTGCTTGGCTGGGTGTGTCAGTGTATGCATCTGCATATGCCTTGGTGTCTCAGTATATGTGTCAGTGTGTACCTGGGTGTATTAGTGGATACATTAGTGTTTGGCTGGGGGTGTTAGTGTCTATATTAGTGTGTGGTTGGATGTGTTAATGGCTGTATCAGAATGTGTATGTGTGTTTGAGAGCTAAATCAGTGTTTGGCGGCATGCCGAAGTAACTGTGTTAATATGTGACTGGGTATCTCACTGCCTGTATAGGTATGTGCCTGTGTGTGCCAGTGTCTTTATTGAAGTGTGGCTGGGTGTATCAGTTGTTGTTTCACTGTGTGTGTGGGAAAGTCACACACTGTATCAATGTGTCCCAGGCTGTGTCAGAGGTATCAGTGTGAGCCTCGGCCTCTTAGTGGCTGTATCAGTGAATGTCTGGGTGTGTCAGTGGCTGCATTGGTCTGTGCATGAATGTGTTGGTCTGTGTGTGGTTGCATCAGTGTATACCTAGGTGTTTGAGTCACTGTATCAGTGTGTGGCTTGGCGTGTGTATGAGTGTGTGAGTGGGTATGTGATCGATGTATGGGTGTTTGAGTTTATCTAAGTAGCAGTGTACGTGTGCATATGAGTGTGTGACTGACTACATGGGATTTTGAGTGGCTGTATGAGTGTATTTGTGGGTGTGTCAGTACCTATGTAAATTACTCCATAGGTGAAGCAGGCCAGTCTCCAGGATATTTGATCTAGGAGGGCCATGAAGTAGCACGGGTGGGCCATGAAGATGAACCTCATGTCAGATTTCCAAGCCGGGCAACAGGAGTCGACGATGTTTCCCAACACACCCTCGCCTCAACTGTCGGACGACTAAACAAGTCTGAGTTCCAGCTAAAACGCGGGGGTAAGGGGAATGGGAGGAAAAAAACAGAGAGACAGCCTCCATGTAGAAGAACTTGAGTCCTCGTCCGCTTCAGGTCTGTTCAGTTGGGTGAATAATCACTGCACCTGTGGAGACAACACGAATAGAATATACACAATAACCTTTTCTTAACTGTATTGTTTAGCTATCTGTTTTCTTTAATATTTACCCTGATCAACCTGGGCTATTGCTGCTCTCTTTTGTGGTTGGTGATGGAAGTTGGAACACTGATATCTGTTAACAGAAATATTTCACTATTTATTTCGCTCAGAATCTTATTACTCTGTAAATATTTTTTATTATGTTACTATTCTTACCAGCAGTGTATGACTTCAACTCTTTTACTCAAACTGAGAAAATATCAACTCTACTCTTCAAAAATATTCTTGCAGGTTTCCACAACGGACAATGGCTCTAATGAAAATACAATTGAAAACCTCTCGGTACCTTATCCTTCTCAGGAAAATGGATAGTCTTCACCTGTAACGCTGGTTACTTCGAGTTTATCAATTTGGCACTGCAGCTACAGCTCGATACTTCTCGATGTCTGAAGTTGCTCCCACCTCGCGCATGCGTTTTACTGCCCTAACTAACTAACGAAACTAAAGACTACAAGCGTTTCTCAAATAACAGGTAAGATTGTATTCTTCACAATTGCGGAGCAAGGAGGAGACACTTGCTCCTCGCTCCGAAGCCAAATTGAAGTGCGCAGTTCTCTTCACTGAACGCGCGCTTTACGAGCTCAACCGCTCGCGAGCCCGCAACACTAGACCGCTGACCTAAAGATAAGCGGTAACGTCTGCTCCATCTTTCTAGGGAAAGAGTACTTGATGCGTTTGACACAGTGGCGAAGCAACAAGATTGAACCCTGATGTCGCCGCACTTTGCCAAAATGTCTCTTCTGTTTTCCCCAGCGCAGACACTTAGATCTTTTCTCTCTGGTTTTCAGCTGAGTGATTGCAGTAATCCTGACAGTACTTCCCTCCAAAGGGGGGATCCCCACCTTTTGGTTTTGTTGGATAGTCTTTATGGAATTTCTTAATCAATCGAGAGGCATGGATGTTTGAAGAGGGTTCCCAAGAACTCTCCTCAGGACTGAACCCCTTCCATTCAACCAAATAGTACAGTTTGTTTCTGGAGATTTTTGAATCCAAGATCTTGCTGATTTCAAACTCTTCTTCAGATTCCACTAGAATTGGGTTCGGGATTTCTTTGAGCCTGGCATTTGGTGGGTTCTTTTTCAAAAGTGAGATATGAAAGGCTGGATGGATTCTCAACCGATTTGGCAACTGTAACTTAACAACCAATGGATTTATTATCTTCAAAATCTTAAAGAGACGAATGTACCTGGGTTGAAACTTCCTGTTCCCTTTTAGTTTTAAATCTTTAGGGGACAACCAAACTAGATTTCCCACCTCAAACTTAGTTCCCACTCTCCTTTTCTTGTCAGCCTGTTTCTTGTAGGATTCTTTCGCTTTTTATAGGTTCTTTTGAGCGCCTTTATAAGAACTCTCAAACGTAGTCACTTACAGCCTGATTCATGTAGGTAAATTGCACTCGCAAAGGGCCAGATTCTGAGAATCTGGCCCTTTGCGAGTGCGATTTTTGCATTTGGTATTCATGATACCAAATGCAAAAATCGCTATTTAAGAAGTCGCAAATATGCGAGGAATAGCATTTAAGGAATCTCTAATAGAGATTCCTCAAATGCTATTCATGAAACATCAAGAAATAGAGATTTTGAACTTTTGGGGCCGCTATTTACCGACAGGTCAGACCTGTCGGTAAATAGCAAAAACTCAGAAAAATGCTTTTAAAAGCATTTTTCAAAGTTGCATGTAGCACACACACATGTCCTTTGGACATGTGTGTGCGCAACACCTGTCCAAAAGTACATTTTAGGGGTGCTACAGGGCGTCCTTTGGACACCCCTGGCACCCTTAAAATCGCTATCTTAGTTGCGAGTAGCAAATTGCTACTCGCAAATCCCCATTCATTCCTATGGGCCTCTTGGCCCATAGGAATGAATGGGGAGTATTTGCGAGTAGCAAATTGCTACTCGCAAATAAAGAACATGTAGGAATCGCTATTTAAGTAGCAATTCCTACATGAATGCCGTTTTGCGTGTCCTCAATAGCGAATCGCTATGATTCGCAATTAGGGACACGCAAAACGGCATGTACATGAATCAGGCTGTAAGTCCTTAACTGCTGTCACCGATTCATCTGTTTTACCCACAACTAAGCTAGGATGTCTTCCAGTATTTAAAAAGAATGGTGTGTACCCTGTGGAATCATGTATGGCGTTGTTGTATGCAAATTTGGCAGTCCACAATAGATCAGACCAGCTTCCCTCCTGTTCTAACAAGTACAACCTCAGGTACTGTTCCAATTCCTGGTTTACACGCTCAGTTTGTCCGTCAGTCTCAGGATGGAAGCTGGTGGAGTATCGAGTGTCGACTCCTAAATTGTGCATGAATTTTTTCCAGAACCTGGATACAAACTGGGTTCCCCTGTCTGAAACTATTACTTGTGGAACCCATGAGCTCTGACAACATGCTGATTGAAGATTGATACTAACTGTGATGCAGATGGTACAGTTTTTAAAGGTATGAAGTGACCCGTTTTGGAAAAGGAGTCGACTAACACCAATATGACTGTGTGACCCTGACTAGGTGGAAGATCTACTATGAGATCCATAGACACAGTGTGCCAGGGGTAAGGAGCGTTAGGCATGGGCTGCAGCAAACCTTGTGGGGCCTGACGACAGGGTTTACCTTTTATGCATACTTCGCAGGTTGAAACATACTGCCCTATCTGAGCTGCCATGTCCGGCCACGAAAAGAATCTTTTTTCCAAATCTAACGTCTTCTTCATGCCCTTATGACCCGCCATTCGATCATCGTGACAGTCTCTCATGGCTCTTTCTTGTAGATTTTTCGTGGGAAGATACAATAGTTTCTCATGATATGGAAGGCCTTCTTCTAGAGATCTTTTAGGATCTTCTTCCACCCATTTCTCTAACTCAGATACTGCACAATTTTCTCGTATTTTTCTGGTGAATTCTTCCAAATGGATAGCCCCAATGATTCTGTCTGGTGGTATAATTAGATCTTCGGTTATAGGTCTTGTTTCTTCAGATACATGCATCCTGGATAAAGCATCAGCCTTCCTGTTCTTGACTCCTGGCTTGTATGTGATGACAAAATTGAATTCTGAAAAATACAATGACCACCTTAGCTGATGTGGGGTGAGCGTTTTGGCTGACTTTGAGAACTGTAGATTTCGGTGATCTGTAAACACCGTCACACAATGCTTGGCTCCTAGCAGGTAATGTTGCCAATCCTGAAAGGCTTCCTTGATGGCTAACAACTCTTTGTCAGCGATTGAGTAATTAATCTCTGGTCCAGACAATTTTCTGCTTCTGTAGGCCACTGGTTGGAGTTGTCCCGTATGTTTATCTCTTTGAGATAGAATTCCACCTGTGGCAAACTCCGAGGCATCGGTTTCCCGTAGAAGGCCTGTTCCGGATCGGGGTGTGTTAGCACAGGAGCGGTGATAAACGCCTTTTTCAAGAGTTGAAATGCTCCCTCCGCTTCTTCTGACCAAATAAACTTTTGCCCTTTCTTTAGTAATTGGGTGATGGGTGAAACTTTTGCAGAAAAGTTAGAGATAAATCTTCTATATAAATTGGAGAAGCCAATAAAGCTTTGAATTTCTTTTACATTATTGAGTGAAGTCCAATCTTGAATGGCCTGTACCTTGGACGGATCCATGGCCACACCTTCCGCGGATAGTAAAAACCCAAGAAACTCCACTTGATCGGCATGAAAAACGCATTTTTCCAATTTGACAAATAGTCGATTTTCCAACAATCTCTGCAGTATGGTCCTCACATGTCTCACATGGTCTTCAATGTTGTCTGAAAAAATCAAAATATCATCGAGGTAGACGATGGCTGTTCTGTCAAGAAACTCCCGCAAAACGTCGTTGACCAAATGTTGAAAGGCTGCAGGCACATTGCACAACCCATAGGGCATCACTTGATACTCGAAGAGGCCATATTTTGTTCGAAAAGCTGTCTTCAATTCGTCTCCATCTGCAACTCTCACCAAGTGATAAGCACCTCTCAAGTCAAGTTTTGTATAGATCTTCGCTCCCTTAACTTGATCCAATAACTGAGAAATTAAAGGTAGCGGGTACCGGTTCTTTATGGTCACTTGACTTAATGCTCTGTAGTCAATACAGGTGCGCAAGTTTCCATCTTTTTTTGGCCGAAAGAAAAGAGCCGATGACACTGGGGATTGTGAGGGTCTAATGAATCCAATTTTCAAGTACTCCTCGAGATATTCCTTCAATTAAACATTTTTGGCTTCTGTTAAGGCGTATATATGGCTGCACGGTAATGTGGCGCCAGGCTCCAACTCAATCTTGCAGTCGTACTCCTGGTGTGGAGGCAGTTTTTCTGCATTTTTCCTATCGAAAACACCAGCCAAGTCTAGGTATTCCTCAGGAATCTCTTTGGCCTCAATTACGCACAGCTGATTTGTCAGTTGAGTTAATTCCATGACGGGAGAATCTTTCAGTTTTTTGGTCGTGGTCAGAGCACAATTCTTCCTACAATACTCAGACGTCATTTCCATCGTTCTCTTTTCCCAATCAATCATTGGATTGTGGATCGTCAACCATGGCAATCCCAAGATCAATTGAAATTGAGGGGCGTTGATTAGGTTAAACCGCAGAAATTCACGATGTCCCTGTAAACCCATTAGTTCCAAGGTTTCGGTTTCTTCAGTAATAGGTCCCGAGTAAGATTTGGTCCATCCACCGCCTTGACCACCTCAAGATGTTTTTTTCTTATAGCGTGTATACCTGTTTCTCGTGCGTACTTCAGGTGGCAAAAGTTACCCGTGGCTCCAGAGGTGATCATGACAGATAATTCTTTCACTTCTTTGGACCCAAAACGTATAGTGAATGACACTACCAGATGCGGTGCTGCAGCTTGCAAAGTGATAACCAACCATTGCGGTTCACGAGTTGGCTCTTCTTTAACTCCCACCAGGGCAACTCCATCTGCTGGTGGGATTTGTCTTTTAAACCATAATTGGTCTTTGGTTTCTTGGGGCAATCTTTTACGAAGTGGCCAGAAGCTCCACAATACATACACAAGTTCCTTGACCGTCTCTGCTCTTTCTCTTCTTTGGTTAATGGGCCTCTGATTGAACCGATTTGCATTGGTTCCTCTCCAGCAGAAGGTTCTGATTTACCGGATTCGGTCCAACCGAAGAATGTATGGACGAATTTCTTTCTTTTTTTCTGATCTTCTTTCATAGAGGCGATGATCAATTTGTAAAACTAGATCTATCAATTCCGAAATTTCGTGTGGTCATTTGGGAATCTGACCTAGGGCATCTTTCGGCTCATCTTTTAAGCCTCGATAAAATACGGCTGATCGTTTGCATTCTGGCCAGTCTGTCTCTACGATCAACTTGTTGAACTGAGCGATGTAAGCTACCAGATCATGATTCCCTTGTTCAAGGTCTAACAGTTCATTGTCAGTTGCCTGATTAGCTGTTCTCCTGTCGAACATTTGCAGAAACTCTTTTTTTAAAAGTTCGTAATCGTACAAAGCTGGGTCATTTCTTGATATTAAGGGCATAGACCAGGCGGCGGCATCACCACTCAGATAGGACAGCGCAAATGCAACCTTAGCTTGATCCTCCTTGAACACCACAGACCTACACAAATAGTGCAACGAGCACTGAGTGAAGAACATCTGAGCCTTATTCGGGTCACCATTAAATCTTTCAGGATTAGCAAGTGGAACTATGGGCGCTATGGAGTGAATTACTTGAGTTGCTACACCTGCCGCCCCTCCTGGGTTGGTCTCTGAATGCGGTAACGAGGAAACCCCTGCCAAAAATTAATCCATTTTGATTTTAATCTGTCGAGTTTCTTGTTGGGACCTCTTGACTTCTTCTCTCAAATTCCTATTCTCCTCAGCGGATTGAGCTACCTGATTTTGTAACCCATCTAAAACTCCTGCTAAAACCTTGAGATCTAAAGCTCCCTCCATCGCAACTCAGGTGGCTATCCTGGCACTTCAATCTGTCAGATTTCCAAGCCAGGCCACAGGAGTCGACAATGTTTCCCAACACCTCCTCGCCTCAACTGTCACCCAGACGATTAAACAAGTCTGAGTTCCAGCTAAAACGCGGGGGAAAGGGGAATGGGAGGAAAAAAACAGAGAGAGAGCCTCCGCGTAGAAGAACTTGAGTCCTCGTCCGCTTCAGGTCTGTTCAGCTGGGTGAATAATCCCTGCACCTGTGCAGACAACATGAATAGAATATACACAATAACCTTTTCTTAACTGTATTGTTTAGCTATCTGTTTTCTTTAATATTTACCCTGATCAACCGCGGCTATTGCTGCTCTCTTTTGTGGTTGGTAATGGAAGTTGGAATACTGATATCTGTTAACAGAAATATTTCACTATTTATTTCGCTCAGAATCTTATTACTCTGTAAATATTTTTTATTCTGTTACTATTCTTACCAGCAGTGTATGACTTCAACTCTTTTACTCAAATGGAGAAAATATCAACTCTGCTCTTCCAAAATATTCTTGCAGGTTTCCACAACGGACAATGGCTCTAATAAAAATACAATTGAAAACCTCTCGGTACCTTATCCTTCTCAGGAAAATGGATAGTCTTCACCTGTAACGCTGGTTACTTCGAGCTTATCAATTGGCACTGCAGCTACAGCTCGACACTTCTCGATGTCTGAAGTTGCTCCCACATCGCGCATGCGTTTTACTGCCCTAACTAACTAACTAAACTAAAGACTACAAGCGTTTCTCAAATAACAGGTAAGATTTTATTCTTCACAATTGCGGGGCGAGGAGGAGACACTTGCTCCTCACTCCGAAGCCAAATTGAAGTGCGCAGTTCTCTTCACTGAACGCGCGCTTAAGGAGCTCAACCGCTCGCGAGCCCGCAACACTAGACCGCTGACCTAAAGATAAGCAGTACCGTCTGCTCCATCTTTCTAGGGAAAGAGTACTTGATGCGTTTGACACAGTGGCAAAGCAACAAGATTGATGCCTGATGTCGCCGCACTTTGCCAAAATGTCTCTTCTGTTTTCCCCAGCGCAGACACTTAGACCTTTTCGCTCTGGTTTTCAGCTGAGTGATTGCAGTGATCCTGACACCTGAGCAGCCAGAAAATACACAAAAGAGTTTCTGTGATCTGATATTTTAGACCTGACATATGTCAATTTGTTAAATGTTTAACACAATAACCGCCACCTACATATTTCCCTGTTGCAAGAATTTCTGCATTAGGGCTGCTGGCTTTAGCAAAGTGGAGGGGCTCTGCTTTTCACAACTTTAAGTTGCAAAAGGAGTTCAGTATGCTCATGGTCCTATGCAGCTGTAGAAACGTCTCTCTTACCTCAGAAGGCTCCTTTGCTGCTTTTAATTTTTGTTAAAACAATTTGGCTGCTTAGTACTTTGCTAAGCATTGAAGTTTGACAAGCATTGCCAAAGCCAATAGCTCTCCCCTATGTGAAAGCTATTGGCTTTGACAATATATTTCAGCTGTGTTCTATTCCAGTGTGGCTGCTGCTCAGCATGGCTAAACGTTAGTGGAAAGGTATGGGGTTGAGTGCTATGTGAGGTGTAGTGGGGTTGATTGGAGTGGGTTAGATTGGAGTAGATTGTAGTGGGGCAGATTAGGTAGAGAGGGGTAGATTGGTAATAGATTGGAGTGGAGTGGAGTAGGGTAGGGTGGAGCTGGGTAGATTGGTGTAGAGTGGGGTGGGGTAGATTGGAGTAGAGTAGAGTAGATTGGGGTAGATTGGAATGGAGTGGATTAGATTGGGGTAGATCGGAGTGGGGTAGATTTGAATTAAGCGGAGTGGGTGAGATTGGTGTAGACTGGAGTACAGTTGAGTGTAGCTGTGGCCTTTAAGCTACATATTTTGCACTTAAGCACATATGAGTATAGGGTGCCTGAAAAAGCTTTAGGTGGAATACATACATAAGCACGGGTTTTAAGGAGAAAAGCTGGAGCTGCTGTGCCGAAGACAACTGATGTGCTTTAAACAGACACATACGTTGCATGCACAGAGAAGAGGAGGACTACATATATGCCTGAGGATACAGGTCTTAAGGAGAAATGGATTAACTGCCGCGCTGCCCAAAATTGCGGCACTTTAAAAAAAAAAGATTCTGTGTCATTTGATCGGTGCTATAAAAAGAAGCGCCAAACTGTAAAACAAAGTCCAAAACTCTTTTAATAGCCAATGCCACGTGTTTGGTGTTGTAAAAGGAAGTGCCAATCTTCAAAACAAATTAAGGCAAAAACAAACAAACGTGTAATGCGTACGTAATAAACAACTCTTAGATGCAGCATAAAAGGTGGACATAAAAATGACAAAAAGTACCCTGAATCACAGCACGACCAGTGGAAGGACACTAATCAAATTAAATCAATTAGGACTTGGTCTATGTTCCAGAAAAATAAAAGGAAGTGACGCGAGGCATATGGTGGCAATTTAGAAGGCAGCTAAAAAGAATGACAATCAAGCCAGCAAATGGTAAGTAAAATGGTGGATTACAAGCCCGAAACTGTATACAATACCTCTTACAGCAAATGTGTGCTGTTCTGTGAGACCTAAAAAGGTGATGTACTTTACCATGTACTATTTGGCACACCCCTATCTAGTACCATAGTACACTGCTTGCTATAATGTATCTTTTTTCAATTCACATGTTCACTAAAAAGCCCACAGATATGGTACTGGCTCAAATGCAGAATACCTCTGAAATTCGCCAGCTATGGTTAGCAGCGCATGCAGCATACACACCATAACCCGCGTCCCCATCATAACCTCAAAACTCAATTTGTCAACAGAACAAAAACAAATAATAGCTATCAAAAGAACAATATGGTGGGCAGTGCAAATTATGTGAATTGAGTGCATTGTTAACTTAGACTGGTGAATAACAGTGATTTTCCGCATGCAAGACAGAACCATAATTACATTTTTTTTGTCAAATCTGTTTATTAGCAGTTTTTAAAAGATATCACAGTACAATAGATATTTCAACAGTATCAGCACAGTAATTGGGCATGTCAGATGCGCATTTAGAGACATTATAGCATACAAGTAAGCGGTACAAGGTCACGGGTGAAATAAGAAGGAAGGATACCCGCCCAATACTGGCGAAAGTGTATGTTGCCGGGGCAGCCGCCCCAAAGTAGGTCCATGACTGTCCACACGCTAAGCTTATTTGCATTAGCATAGTTGAGAGTGGATCTTGCCAATGGCAGGCTTGTGCACAAAGATGACTTTTATACAACAACTGTGAATAAGCAATCAAAAGGAAAAGAAAAAGAAAACAATAGCGGCAAAATCAACAACACTGATACATGTTAGTCCCTTCCCCCCAGCCAGCTCCCCCCCCCCGCGGCGAGCGTGCAAACCTCAGTCACTACTGGACTTACACCTGAAACCTACAAACCAACATGACCCCAGGAGTCAAAGACGGTGTCAAACCGTCTGTTTAGACAGGAGAACAGCCCACGGCACACCCCAATCCCAGAGGGCGCCACCTAATCCTCCACAGCTCCTACGACCCGACCCCACCCGTCGGCTGCAAGGCGCTGAGCATGCGCTCCGCCATTGGTTCTTTTCGGAGCCCCACCGTTTCCTCTCTGCGTATGGCCGTCCACTCTGCCTGGGCCCATGCCTGAAAGGAGGAGGTCCACACCTGCACGCTTGGTGGGTCACTCGCCTTCCAGCGCCTCGTAAGGAGGCGCGTAGCCACCACCATCCCCAGGTCTAAAAAGCGGGACGGCGCCCTGTCTTTAGGCGCCTCTTAAATTGATGCAAAATGTATTCCGGCCAGTCAAAGGATATTATGCGTCCAGTGTATCTGCGGAGCAGCTCGCCGATTACACTCCAGTAGGAGCCTAGCCTAGGGCAGCTCCATAAGAGGTGAAGGATCCCCACGTCCAGCTCTCCGCACCTGGGGCAGGACGCATCCACGCGGTGGAAGTATCTATTGATGAGCGCAGGCGTGAGGTAGGCCCTATGAACAACATAAAATTGTATCTGGCGGAAGCACATGTTTCTGGGAATGCGTACCGGACTTTTAGGAATTCTCTCCCACTCCTTATCGGATAGTTGCCTGCCCATGTCGCACTCACATTTACCCCTGAGCGGGGCCAAACTAGTCCCTGTCTGTATCCTTAACGACCCCGCAAACCAACGGATCAGATGCTTGGCCCTCCCCATGACATGTAGGTACTGCATAGTTAAGTGCTGTTCAGGCTCCGATGCCATGTCTCCCCACTTGGTTGTCATTTTCGCCTCTTTGGAGCGATGCAACAGGAACCCCCCAGGGGGGAGCCTATCCTCTGGGACTAATGTCACATACGCCACTAACGCACCATCCCTAAAGAGGTCACCCAGCGTCTGAATGTCCGCCTCGCTCCAGTGCTCCAGCATGGGGCACGTAAGGACTCCCTCGCCTCCCAGAAAACCCTCCAAAGGCACGGCAGGTGCGTACGGGAGCACCCGTCGGGTAAGGAAGAGGGATCTGCGGAAGCACTTATACGCCACTGCTAGCAGCAGCGGGGTGGGTCTCGCAGGGGCCGCCAGGGAGTGGAAAAGCCTGGCAACTTGTTCCAGTGAGTACGGCGGCTCAACTGTGGCGGTATCGTCCCTACCTCTGTCCGCCAACCAGCGGGCAATCCATTGAAGCTGCGCGGCCAAGTAGTAGTGCTCGAAACAGGGAGCGGCCAGCCCACCACTATCTGTTGGCAGGAACAGCTTCGCATGTGCCAATCGGTGCCGGGACGTGCCCCATATTAAGTCCCGCAGTGTCGCATTGAGCGACGAAAAGAAGGAGGCCGGGACATAAAGAGGCAGATTGACCAAGTAGTACAGGAGTCGGGGGAGCATAACGATTTTGGCAAGAGCCACCCTACCCATTGTGGTTAGTGGGAGGGAGGACGAAAAGCGTATCTGGGATCTAAGCGCTGCCACCGCTCTTCCCAGTTTACCTTCGAAAAGATCTGCCGGCTGCCTGTAGATCTGAATCCCTAGATACCTGAAGGTGTTGGCCTTCCATCGGACTCTTGTGTCGCCTAGGCAGTACCCCGGGTCTTCTATCTCAGCGTTGAATGCATAGAGGCAAGACTTGCCTGCATTTACCCTGAGCCCTGAGACAACCGCAAATTGTTCCAGCAGGTGGGCCAGCCTCTCCGGTATGTGTGTCACATCGTTAACGAACACCAGCAGGTCGTCCGCATAAAGCAAGACCTGGTGGATCGCATCCCTCAGGGGAATTGCCGCAGTGTCGTCGCCAAGGGTTCCACAGCCAGCGCGAACAATAGTGGGGGACAGGGGGCCTCCCTGCCGGGTGCACCGGCCCACCGCCACTGCTTCAGAAATATAAGGGCCCAGCCTCACCCGAACCACAGGATTTTTATAGAGGAGCTGAACCATCTGCAGGAAACCCACATCAAGGTCATAGCGCGAGAGCACCGCAGCCAGGTACCCCCACTCCAGGCAGTCAAAGGCCTTTTCCAAGTCTATTATCAGACACCCCGCCCTGGGCGATTCCTTTGTCGCTTCAGCCGCCACCCTAAAGAACCTCCTGAGATTCAGGGATGTGGATCTCGCCGGCACAAACCCGTTTTGATCGGAGTGCACTAGATGAGGGACCACTGCCGCAAGCCTCTCTGCAAGAATTTTGGCGAAAATGTTATAGTCCGCATTAAGCATTGGCAGCGGCCTGTACGAACCCAAAGCAGTGGGGTCCCTGTCCGGCTTGGGCAATGAGACCAGGAATGCTTCCCGCATGGACGGAGGGAACGAGCCTTCACTTATAGTGGTGTTATTCAGCTCGAGGAGTAGGGGTACCAAAATATCCCTATTCGCCTTATAGTATTCGGCGGGTAGGCCATCCGGCTCGGGAGTTTTTCCAGCCGCCATATCCCTGATCGCGTCTCCTACCTCCTCCAGTGTGAGGGGGGCATTAAGCTCGCCCCTGTGTTCCACAGATGCCGCAGGCAAAGTGACAGCGTCCAGGAACGCGTCCAACGCATGCCTAGGGTCAGTGCCACGGGCCTTGTATAATTGCTTATAATGGTCGGTCAGAGTACGGTGAATTTGTCGCTGCGTGTATACCATCTCTCCCTTCGCTGTGCACAGTGTTCCTATGGGGACTCCGCGCCCATCGCTCTGCACCAGCCAGAGTAGCAGCCAGCCAGCTCCGTCCGCCTTGGCATGCGTTCTAGCCGTGTGTGCCGCATAGTTATGGCAGCGCAGCTGCTCCATAAGCGCTGCATGCCTAGTGCGCAGGACCATAATTACATTTTTAACTGTCTTTTTCAATGATATAAGGGGAATTCAAACTCAGTTTTTGGCGAACCGTTTGAATTATTTGAACAAAGTTTACCATAATTCGGATATCATTTTAGGGTGTACACACCAAGCCAAGTTAAGTGAATCTTAAGCAAGGATTTGATGTTTTATAGTATGAATAAAAAAATGTAATTAAAAAAAATATATATTATTTGTGTTTTTAAACAATTGATAAAAAAACAACATTGAAAAAGAAAAATGTGGAGTCTTTGCAGGATGTACATATTACAGTTATGACCAAAGACAGGCAGAATGGTATCATAATCCCCATGTACACTTCTAGGCTCTTTCATCTAAAAAATATTTGTTACAGGGTAGTTTTTGAGTTCTTGTAATGAGTAATCATTTGCAAGGTGTAGCGTATTTTGTTAAAGTGAAAGTGTTCAAGAGACCCCTGCATTAGTGCAAGACTGCAAAGTTAGCATTGCGACATACTTCAAACTTTATTTCAAACATATTCTTTGGCCTGAAATTATCCCAAGTTAATGGTGTTAATAATTAAAATTAAACAATGATGCCAATTCCACGCAGCTGCAGGCTCATTGAGAAAAAAGAACGAAAGCTGGTTTTCGAGCTCTGAATGACCTTGGGTGGGACAGAGCTCTTCCTTGAGTGGGCCTACCCTACCCTCTAGAACTGGGCCTGTGGTGAAGCTGGGATTTAAACCAGTCATCCTGGTTCCAACACTGCCAGACACCTATTACTTGCTCCTACTATGGAGTGGTCTCCTAAACAGAAGAGCAGGCTTGCTTTGAAGGGGCCCGATTGGCTGCAGCTGGGGTTGTCCCACTAGAAGGCGTGCAGGACAGGCCATGCATGCATACACATGGCTAGTAGGCAACACCCCTGCTGGGACTCTTTGACATGCAAAGTCACCTCTTGTGGAATGTGCTTAATGCCCAGGCAGCAGCAATCTCCACTCGAGTAAACCGAGGACTGCATGTGATGCACAGATCATGGACCCAGTTTTTGGGTACTATATATCATATCAAAACTCTAATCTGAGCATCTTGTAAAGTCCAAAGTCAATAATATTGTTCAACACAAGTGTTATCGTTGTCCACTTTTAAGCCAGAGAATTAAGTCCGGGTCAATAGATATCCAATTCTTTTACAGCCAATCCAGATTCATTACCAAGTTCAAACTTAGCCCATTTCACGTAATCAGCATATATTTCTTCAGTTTGTGTTACTTGATACAGCCAATACGTGTTTCGTCGTTTGGTAAATCATACCTCAACTTCTTATGGGCTGTTTAGAACAATAAAGGTTTCAAGAAGTATATCCATATGTTAAATGGCCATCATAGGGGAGTATATCCTAACTGCTGTCAGTAGTCACTGTAAGTAATTTCGATGTGTCTCAAGAGTATATACAGCCGCTGCAATGGCTTCATACAGTACATAAACCCAGTATGGATAGGTAATCGAGGAAACAAATAGCAAGCACGACGAGTACACCGATGTATCTCTGGCGTGGACATATGCTCCAAGAAATACAGCTCTCTTGGTGGCTTGGAGCACAAGTGAAACGTCATGTCCAGGGCACAAATCTTTAAAAAAATTAATTGAGGGGACTAAGCAAGTTAGACAGTATGCACCTGACATCATGCCGTGACATCACAGCGTGTGACATCATGGCACTTCATCACAGGATTTTACATCACAGGAAGTGGCATCACAACCAATTACTTCAAAGGAAGTGACATCACAAGAAGTGACATCAGATCTCAACACCTTACACATATATTTAGCAGCTCTATCATGAGTACATTTGAAAGCATTACGAGATTTGACAAAGCAGATTTTGCATCCGGGTTGTGCTAAAAAATTGACGCCACCCACAAGGTGACACACACAAGATGACGCAAGGGCAACACAAGCACTTAAGTAAGATTTACTGAGCCATGTAAAGCCACCTTGTGTGGGTTTGTGTAGCATTGTAAATTGAGAGTAACGTAAGTCAGCCCAAGTTGCTGCCCTGCATTGCTCTGCCTCTGGAAGCCATTCAATGGGTAGAGGATGGGTGCTCCCATGTATCCACCTATGGTTTTGGAGGCATTCCCAGATTTACTAAGACACGTAAACCTGGGAATGGAACAAAAATGGTACACCTTCCAGGGGAAGTGTTACAAGTAAGTAACAAATGGTGTAGAGCACACGATTGCCGAGGTGTCTTGGTGCTTACAGTTACTGAAAACAAGACAGAATACCTATTACTATTATTAAATAGCCATGCTGTTGGTAAACAGTCATGTCTTTAAAGATTTTGCTAAAAGAGTGGTATGATTCAGATCTCAGTTCCAATGGCTTGCAAGCTATGAAGTAAAAACTTCTCCCTCCCCATCTTTCTTTTGCTTTCAGCTCAGAGCAAGGAAGCTGACCATGATTCGTTGGACACCACGACGTATTCCAAAAAGATGCATTTGATCTGTAAAGAACTACTTTAGTCTTTTTATTAATTCAACTTCAAGCAGTTTTCCTGCTTCCAGATCATTCTCCTTGTTTTTCCTATTACCATGTATGACGCATTCTGCAGCACACGTAGAGAAAGGAAAAAGCATCAGAGGACTATTTTGTGCAGAAAGGTGTCCCACTTTGCACAAAAACAATTGTGGCTGTAACGCAGGCACCTTTTCACCAAGGTACAAGGGTGCCTGTGTTGGCATTTGCCAGCTACAAGAACAACAGCACAGAAGGAGAGCAGGGATGTGCCATATCATAGTAGATATAACACATTCCTGCCCCCTCCATTTAATGCATTGCAGCAAGTTGTCTTGCATTAGTAAATCTGCCCCTAAGTATTACTAAAATAGTATAATGAGTTTAATTTTTAAGTGAGATTTTTTTTCCTGTGATCTCTAAAACACATATCAATTACAGTGCATTGCTATAAAAAGTTAATTACACTGAGTAATTATGGTTAAGCTGCACTTTTGAAAGGTCATTTTTGGAATGGCCTATAATTTTTGACTCAGTGGTAGGAATTTACAAAACTTGGCAATTAACTAACTCAGTCAGCTCAGTTTATTTTGTCTTGCCATGTTTAGCTAAGATCTGGTAATTGGAAAACAAGTTACGTGGGGAAAGGAGTGTGTAGTGTTTTTCCATTTTTGCTCCAGGAGCAAATTTTGCCGAAAAATAGAGTAAAAACTTCTGAACAGATTTACATCAAACTTAGCATGAAAGTTGAACTTTACACAGAAAGCGTACTTTTTTGATTTGGTATAAATCCTTTCAGTGCTTTTTGTGATAGTGGCATTGAAAAAAGGTGACAGGCAAGATTTAAATGGTTAAAATTCTGCCCATCACATTTTGAATATTTAGACAATGTAATTGGCTCAATTAGGGTTGTAATTTATTTTTCGGGCCATTTTGAAACTGACAAGCGTTGACTTAAGAGTGTTGCGCTGTGAAAAATAACTTCACAGCCATAGGGATCCAACCACAAAGGTGGCGCCCCTGGGGCAGTGGTTTGATGTACTTAAATGTTGAACAATACAGTGGCGGCTCCTCCCCTAAGTCGTAGAAGCATCGCCTCACCTTCTTTTTTGCAGTGAAACAAAGAGAAAATAAAATGATAATAACTCACGTTATTATCATTTTATTTTCTCATACTTCCACCCGCATTGTGTAAGGAAGCGGGGCAGGGGAGAAGTTGTAGCACCCTCCTAAAGTGTGCAGTGACTATTTGGCTGGCCCTCTCGGGCTTCCCAAAACAGTCTAGCGGACTTCACACGTTCTCCAACAGGCTGCATCATAGCTTACGTGGTAAACATGCCAAGGCCTCCAGTCACCGTCCAAGCGCTGAAACACAGTGCTCAGACCAATCACAATGCAGCTAAGGCAGCGGTTTTATTGGCCGACTGGTTACCTCCCACCCCCGCCCCTGTACCTCCAATCAGTGCTGGCTGCCACTCTGGATAAATATAAGGCTTTCCTGAGAGAAAGCTCAGTTGTTGTCTCCAGACATGTGAGTTGAAGCCGACTTGCGAGCTCGCCAGCAGCCATTTTAAGTGCAGGGTTCGACTATCATTTTGTCCCTTACTCTTAAGTTGGAGCAGACTCATAAACTTCATGTAGCATTAATAATAAGCACAAGCAAGGTCAAACATTAAACAGAGCCAAACATGCCAAGCCCAGATCGTAGGCGGAAGCCACATCCATAACTCCAATAAGAGAGAAGGTTCATTCTTTCAGATATCTGCCCTTTTTAAAACCCTTTTTGTCTTCATGGATTAACTGTGGAATGACTCCGCTCAGCCTATCGGCCATAATTTTTGCAAACAATTTGTAGTCACCGTTAAGTAGTGATAAGGCCTATATGAATCCATATACTTGGGCGATTTCCCTGGCTTTGGTATTAATATAATATTTGCCTCATTCCATGAAGGGGGCAGAGAAGCCTTTCCCAAAAGAACCTCATTGAATAACTGACATATAAATGGTGAAAGAATACCTATCATTGACTTATGAACTTCAACGGGAAGCCCATCAGGCCCTGGTGCCTTACCCCTTTTTCCCACTTTAATCACCCCTTCAACCTCTGCCTGGGATATTTCTTGATTTAATGCCTCCTGAAGGTCATCAGATAGCGGCTTCACCAACTCTAACCAACGCTCTACCGCGTGGTCTTCAGGTCTGAGATCCTCGTTATAAACTTTCACAAAATAATTGTGAAAAGCATTGGCTATTCCCTTACTGTCTGAAACCGTCAGACCTGACTCCACCATTCTTACTTCTTTTATCAGATTACGCATTTGGTCCTTTTTCGCCTTCCAAGCTAGCAATTTGCTAGTCCCCTCCCCAAATTCAAAATGCGCAAGTTGGCTGGCGTCCCATTTCTCCTTAACCCTTTGACTCAAAACTCCCACCAAGTCTGCTTTTAACTCAGCCAACTCATGCAATATCCTTTCCCCGACCTCAGGACCGCCCATATTTACAATATCCGCCTCCCGCTGGCAAATTTTCTTCTCCAACTCAGCAACTTTGTTGTAGTATAATCACCTCCTCTTAGCTCCCATGGCACCTAACCTCCCTCGCAGGAAAGCCTTGCATATGTCCCAAACAATGTCAATCCTAGCTGATCCCATGTTTTGTCCAAGAAAACTTCAATCTCCTTGCTCAAACTAGTTAGAGATTCCTGATCATAGAGGACCGTACGATCCAACTTCCATATTGAACCCGATGAGCCGTTCTCCAGTTTTAATGATAGTGTAATAGCTGAATGATCAGAAAGATGTCGCCCAACATGGGCCACCTGAACCACGCAATCAATCAGTCTGGAATCAATCAAAAAATAGTCAATACGAGATTCATGACTATATTTTTTATTGTTAAATGTATACCCTGGTTGCTGGCCAAACCTCAATCTCCAAATATCACACAAACCTGTCTGAGCCATCATCACCTTCACTCTAATTGACATTTTAGTGTTTACCATAGCTATACTCTTTTCTGACCGATCTAACTTATGGTCCAACACCGTGTTAAAATCGCCTGCCATGACTATTTCACCCGGAAAACTTAGTAATTCCCTAGCCAGCTCATCTAAAGACCCCACGTCATCTTGATTCGGGCCATAATAACCAATTATGGTATACATTTGACCTGTGTTGGACTTGGCCCTTAGGGCAGGTTCACCCCTAGACTTTTTGCTTTAAATGGTGACCTGGCAATGTTGATTTTTGGGATTCTGCGCACTTTCACTGTGTCCCAGTGGAAAGTGCGTGCGCACTCTGAGTGCATGTGCTGAGCTAGGCCTGCCCGCCCATAGGAATGCATGGGGAATGTATGTGTCCCTGGTAGTTCCTGATGCGTGGGGTGTACAGGCTTGAGTCTGTATGTGTGAACTCGTGAGAATGAATGCTGCGCAACGGTATGTGCGGCTTGTATGTGTCTAGTGGGGAAGTATCATTTCTAGACATGGCTGTACGTGTGCTGTGAGGGTGCTGGCGTGTGATTGGCTGGAGCTGGCTGGCATGCCAGGCTCCAGGAAGTCTGGGTGGGTCTGCCCGGTGGTGAGTGGGAGATTAGCATGAGTGATGTGTGGGAGGAGTGTACCTGTGTCCTGGATGGGCTGGGTTTTCCCCACACAATGCTGGCTCCGCCCCCCTGTGGTGTGTCTAATGACCCAAGCCCTGCCAGTGAATAGAGAGGGTGGCTGAGGTAAACAGAGTACTCAAGAACCAGCTGCGACTGGTTCCGCCCCCACTCTGCACCTTCAGACAAAGGAATGCACTGTATAAAAATGGGGCTGTGTCCCCACTGAAGTTGTTCTCTTCCAGGATCCGGAGGGGCTGCTGCTGTCGCTGGGCCAGAGGACCGCCACTTGGGGTGTCTCCCTGCCTGGAGACCCAGTGAGCTGGCTCTGGGCCCAGCCTTTCCCCCCTACATTCCACAAGGAACTTTCCTTGTGATCCTGCCCTGCTGAGGGCACCTGGAAGCGCTGGGATTATTGCTAGCGCTAGGAGCGCTGTGGATTTCCCTCCGAGCGCCTGGGAGCGCTCCCCTTGATTTGCGGTGCTAGATTTGCCCCCTAGCGCTGAGAGCGCGCCCTATTTCCTGCAAGCGCCTCGGGGCGCTTTATTGTTTCAGCCGGTGCCCACCCGGCGATTGCCCCGTGTTGCCGATTTTGAAGTCCCCTGGCAGGTGCCCACCCTGCCAGGGACATTGCTGCCCTCAGATCGAGTGCCACCTCGATTTATTTGCCCTTTTAAAAGAGCCGGTGCCCACCCGGCATTTGCTGTTTACACCCCGCCTGCCTGCCTGAATTGGGCCGCCGCGCTGCCCGCGGTGACCCGGAAGTGAAGGGCCGGCCGGCCAATCCGTGCGCGGCCCCGGGAGAAGCAACAGGAAGTCCCGCCTCGCCGCCGGGAGAGGAGAGCCCAGCAGCGAGGAGAGGCGGCGGAAAGGTGTAGGTGGGGCCCCATTGCGGTGAGGAGAGCCCCGCCGCCCAAGAAGAGGAGACTGCCAGCGTCTTGTCCTCGGCGAGGCTCTCGAGGGTGAGAGAGCCCCGCCCGCGGCCCGGCAAGAAGGAGAGCCAAGCTCCGGCCGAGGGAGGAGACTGCCAGCGTCCCCGCAGCCTCCGAGGAGACCAGACCGGGTGAGTGCAGTGTTGCCCAGAGAAGGGGGGAGGCGTCGGGGCACATTGCCGTGCCGGTGCCCGCCCCCCCCCAGTGCTCTCTCCCCGAGGGCGGGACAGTTCCGCTTTGCGCACAGAGCGGCCCCGGTTGCGAGGGGCCGCTCCAACCAGTGGGGCCTTTCATTTAGGAGCCCAGAGAAGGCTCCTGGGGGCAATTTTGTAGTTTGCGAGCCCAGAGACGGCTCGAGGAGGGGCAGTTCATGGTTCGTGAGCCTGTGAGGCTCTGGGGGCATTTGTCTTTGCTCCTGAGTCCCCCGAGAGGGACTCCAACGTGGCCATGGTTCTTTGAGCCCCGAGAGGCTCTCCAGTTGTGCCTGGGTCCCCCGTGAGGGACCCCGCCTGCCTAGTGAGGCAGAGTCCGTTGTCTGCAAGCCCAGAGAGGCTCTGAGGGTCCAGTGGTTCTGGAAAGAAGAGCCTGAGCGAGGCTCAGGGCGCCATTTCTTGTCCAGGAGCCCAGAGAGGCCCCGCAGTGCCACAGAGGTGGTTCTTGAGCCAGAGAGGCTCTAACGTTGTTCTAAACTTTCCTTGCACCAGTTGCCCAGCACTTTGTGGGCAACTGCGAAGTTTAGGCCCTGACATTGGGACACAGGGACAGTCACAGGTGGTGACTTCTGAGTTTGGCGCAATTGTTATTGCTTACACCTCTGAATGTATTGTGATGCATCATGTGTTTTCCCCCTTACACCTCTGAATGAATGTTATGCATTGCATCATGTGTTATGTGCTTCCACCCCCACAGGTATTGTGATGTGTAGGTGGTTGTTTTCTCCCTAGTACAGGTGGTGCTAGTGAGGTCCTGGTTACCAGTGATTACTGGTTGTGTGCTATTTTGTGCTAAAGTAATTTTACATTCAAAGTGCTACTTCTGATTCCTGACAGTGGTCCAGGTGGCCCTGTCTTGTAAATATCCCCTGTAAATTCTGCCAGTGCCTCTGGCACATTGTAAAGTGTGTTTTATCTAATGTGTTTTGGTGTAATACAAAGGCTATTTTTATATAACCTTGTGTGGAGTTTCCTTTGTGGTGGGCCTTTGGGTGTTGTTGCTAGGGTGCGTGCGCAAATACTTAACTTACATCGCCTCCAAGTTTAGCCTTGCTGCTCGCGCCACGTTACCTAGAGGGTGAGTAGGGGTTATCTTGGCGTGTAACTCCCTTGCCCTGACTTGGGTGTGGTGGTCTCTGACTGACTTTGGCGAAAGCCCTGGCCAGCCGGGGATCCCATTTCCAACAACCTGTGATCCTTAGTTTCACATTCAGCCATCTACCTCTTACATCAGCGATTTTGCCCTCCACTGAGCAATTGACCCCTTGTCTGATTAGAACTGCAACACCTTTCGTAACCACTGTTTGAGGAGTGTAGAGTGCATGAGCAACCCAGCGCTGAGTCAAAAAAAGTTCTTTACTCTCAGCCCAAATTATAATTTGAGCCAAAGAATCCTTCAAGTATTTCAATATTAATTCTCTCCTTGATTTCACACGCAACCCATTTACATTCCAAGATAGGATTCTCAGCTCCTTTAAATTACCCCAACTCATAACAGCCTCGGTAATCACCCTCATAAAACCCAGCGGACAAAAAGCTTCTGAGGAATTTTTCAGATTTTCTCCCTTTACCCTTGCCCTCACCCTTCCCCCACACTCCTTTCCCCCTCCCCTCACCCCTATCCCCCACAAACCCCCCCCAACCCTGGAAAACCCAACCAAACGTCCCATGGCCGAAAACCTAGGCCATTTTGGGTGCCTGCGATGAACCGTGGACGGTACATTTAAACTAAAATAAATAAATAATACGCCTGCGCGGCATCCGTTCTAACAACTTGACAAAACCATAACTAGACCTATTACAGTCTCTCCATCTGACACTGCTCCAAAAATCTATCCACCTCCTCAACAAACCGAAAAGAGTACATCTTATTATGCCACATGACTTTTAAAAATGCCGGAAACTTCAGTTGCACCGTTGCTCCCAAACTCCTCAAAGGCTCAATCCGCTTGCCTAACTCCCATTGCCTGTTAGCAGTTACAGATGACAAATCTGATCTTACTTCGACTTTAACTCCATCTACGTTATAGTTTTTTGTTAGAGCAGCAGCCAAAAAATTTTCCTTCAGACTATAGGTCAAAAAGTTAATCAAGATTCTCCTAGACTTAGAACGGTTCGGGTTCAACCTGAAGGGATCACGGTGTACCCTCCGAATATCCCTTAAAATCTGGTCTTCAGTCTCCTCCAACTGCAACTCAGTCTTGAATAGCTGTACTATGTAATTCTTAATATCAGATCCTTCCTTGCCCTCTGGCAGTTGCAAAATCTTGAGGTTATTTCTTTTTTGCATGTTTTCCAACCTTTCTAACCTCTCTTCATGTTCCCTTTCCTTAGTCCTATTCGCCTCTAGCTCCTTACAATTATCCGTAACTTTCTCATGAATATCCTTAACTTCAGCCTCTAACGCTACTGTACGGGAACTCAGCTCATCAAATTTGGTCTCCAATAAGCTACAAACAGCTCTAACACCTTCCTGTTTTAATTGGAAACCTCAAAGCCCTTAATCGTGTCAATATTTAAGTTTTTTTAAAAGAGCAATAACCGGAAGATCAGAGTCTACTAGCTCTAGGTTTTCCCCAGGCACTTCCTCTCTAGAACCACTTGCACTTTTAGACTTGTCCTCTTCGCTCACCTCAACAACCTGAACAATTGGAGTTCCCAAGGACCCTATGACCCCCCCAGAGAGTGCGGCATTTACACCAGGCTGGTTATCGTCTGTACTGACAGCCAAATCTATGTGGGCCAGTGAACCATGACCTACCTCCTCCATGTCTGAGGCAAGGACCTGATACCGATTGGGGCTCAAGTGCTTCGACCAATCCAACAAATTGATATCCACAGAGGCCCGCCGAATACCCTGGACCCCCCCCCCCCCACTGAGCAAGTGTTTAACTGTGATATTTGGTTAGAGTTAGGAGCCACTGGGAGAACTGTTGGGTTAGGGAGAGACTCGATCTGTAATTTCAGGGTTTTTGGCACAGTTTTAAAAAAAAGTAAGAGAGGGAGTTAACTTAATTTTCCGCTCTAATAAACCTGTCTTACCCGACTTATTACACCTACCACCCTGCTTGGTGAATTTTGTAACTGTACTTTTAAGCTTGGTTCCTACAATGCCTTCAGTGTTTACGTTAGGTGAGCCCGTGTCCTTAGCTGACAGCTTCTCAGCCCCCCTCCCGGCACTTCTCAGGGCATATCTAGAAGCCCTAGTACATGCTGCTGATAACTTAACCTCGGGATTTAATATGCTTTTACTATTTTTACTGTATATGCTATAGTTCAAACCCTCAGTACCTTCTTTAATTTCACCAACATGTAAACCCGGAGGGTGCTTTTCCCTTGCTTCCTTGCCTGAGTCACTTGCCTCCCTGCCCCTTCCAGAAACTCCTCCACCTTGAAACAGAATTCTTGAGGCAGCGCAACAACCTCTTCCCAGCTCTAACGCTGCTCTGTTCCAACAGAGCTCCGTCACCGCTATTGGCTTCCCCTCCGCCTCCGCCTCCTCCTGACACCGAGAGCTCTCTACAGCCCGAGTTGCAATGCACCGCCAAATTCACCAGAACCGCTAAAAAACCGCTGCAACTATTTGGAACCGTGCCATCTAGGTAATCCTTTTGTTCACGGTGCTATTTCCGCCATTAATGCCCGCGCAGGCCGTATCCTCAGCGCCATACCGCTCTAGCAGAGACCCACGACCCACGACTCGCAACTAGCCGGCCGCCATGTTTTCCCCTCCCCATGACTCACCAACTGTTGGATGCACTTAGTTAATAGCTAATTTGAATATACTCATCAGACCCTCACATACTTGGTGGTATTCAATGTAGAGAAACCATCAATTGGAAAACTCTTACCAGGTATCTCACTGAAAAAGATGCACTTTCGGGAATAAACTAGTAGCAAGACTCATGCCAGAGAACTCTCCAGCAGGTTAATACATGCAACGAAGCCACCAGCAGGGAAAAGCACTCAAGGGAACCAACCAAGAAGGAAATGAGGGCTAGGAAGCTCACCACAGGGCACATATTCTGTGTAATAGCCAATGGGAATAAGAGTTCCCCGATCTCAGTCAATGTTGGAATATAAACAAGATAATCCACCAAAAGGTTAACATCAGGGAGATATGCCACAGGTGAACTGCCGAGAAGAATATGCACTGTAAGCCAGGTACAAATGTGAAAACATGTCCTGCAAATGCAAAGGGTAAATAACAGGGAAACAAGCACCAGGTAAAAACTGAACAACACAATGGGCCCATCTTCAAATGTGGAACAATGTCCCATAAACAAATGTGGAATCATGTCCCACAAACTCACCAATGTGGAAACATCACCGTGGACCTCATCTGTGCGAAGCTCACACAAATTCAAACAAAACTCATCATTGCACTGCCCTGGATTAAAGTGTTAAAGACTCACTTCCATAGGGGAAAGGTGCAGTACAACCGTCTCTGGAAATCTTCTTTGGTCAGCCGTTTCTCTCATTCAAGCAAGCGTTCCCTTAAATTTCCTTTCCATACATGTTGTTGGCATTGAGGTTGGAGATAATGGTCCCGGTTGTCTCTGGATATACCGCTTGCAGTGAATCTCATTGGAACAGGCCTCACTTCTTTACCTGCTGATTCACTTGCCTTCTCGACTGTTGATGATGTCCAATTCTAACGAGTCACAAACAAGCAGAACCAACGTTATTTTGAGGAAAACTGCCTTACTTGTACTGGCCTCAGGTTTGCGGGGAATTTCCTGAAAGTTATTGAAACACGGTGGAATTTCTCTCTGCTTGGCACCTTCCAAGAAACTCAAGCCCCTCCACTCAACCTTAGTCAATCAATCACCCTTCTACCACTCCAAGCTGAAGAAATTAGAAGTAGTTTCTGATGCCAGAATTACCCTTGACACTCAGATGTCCATATGCATCCACTACTACTTCTGTCATCTTGAATACCTCCTTTGAAAAGTATTCTACCTTCACCTCTTGACTAAGTTAGCTTACTCTCCCTTGGACTGTCTTGACAGCCAACCACCCAATACTAAGTGATCCAGAACACTGCTACATGACTAGTAGTGGTGAAGCCACACCAGGACATCATCTCACAGGTACTGACATTTCTGCAGTAGTTCTCTGTTAACTATTAAACCATCCCAAAAAAATAACCCAAAAACAATTTGCAGTAACAACCCTAGATAAGCCATAGGCTCCTCTGACAAAAGTCGTCTCTGGATTCCAGTAACCCAGAGCAGGAGGATGATACTTTGCAGGTCAAGAACTATTAGTATGGAATATTCTTTACATTAACAAGGTCAGCAGTGCCAACAACCTCACTACAAAGCTGCCAACTTTCCAATAAATCCATCCATTTTGCCGCAAAGTTGACTACGATACATCCAAGTCATCCACCTTCTAACCAAACAGTTCCACACCCTCAGTAGAATGCTGACAATGCCACACTAAATTTTCCAACATGCAAAAAACAAATGACCTCTCTTCAAGTCCATCCAATTTGCATCAATGATGTGCACTACACTGCAAAGCCAGTCACCATGCAGCAAAGCCACTCACAATGCAGCAAAGATTACCACCTTGTTATGTTCACAACCTCTCTCTAAAGCCAATGTAAGAAATTGGGTCACCTGTTGACTGGCTGTGAGCCCTAGTCCAGCAGCAGCCACAATCCTAGTCAGGTTAAGGCATAAGCAAACCCCAAATTAGCCCATGCTCAATCCTCTGGTAGCTAGGCACAAAGCAGTCAGGCTCAACTAAAGGGCAATTTATGAAGTATTTGTGCAACACTTCCAAAAGTAAAACTGTGAAAATACCACTCAGAAAAATCCCAAACTAGTTTAGAAGAATAGAGCTTAATTTAATTAATAAAACAAGCCCAAAGCAATAAAAATCCAAATCAGCAGAACTAAATAATGAATTTTTAAAGAATAAAGTGAAAAACTGCGACAAAAAGCATAGAGTGCCACCCGGCCTATTTGAGTTGGTCAAAGTCAAAGTTCAGGCCGACTACGATGGAGTGCAGGTCAGAAAGAGTCCCTGATTAGTCTGCTGGAGTTTTACCTTCTAAAGTTTTGTGCCTACAGTCCCGTTCACGGTATAGAGGGCCGTAGGGAGCAAAGAGAGCGTCCCTGGGGGTTGTTGGAATTGCGCAAAGAGCAGGCTGGGCATTGCGGCCAGACAGGCTGGAGCTTCGCGTTGGAAGTCCTCTGTGGGGGCCCAATGCTTGCTGTGAAAAAACATGGTCTGGTGAAATCTTGTGCTGATTTTCAGTGCAAGTGGCACAGTTCTGGTGTGAACAGGCCCCTTTCACATTCGCAAAGAGCCCAAAAGCTTGATTTCAAGAGCTCGAGAGCCACACCAAGGGTCCAGGACCTGAGATGCACCACTTGGGGCTCAAGAATTTGTTGAGGACCAGGAGCTGATGGGAGCCTTTTATGTCCCTGAGGCTCAGATAAGGAGGCCAGCAGCCGAACACTTTGAGTCACTCTGGGGTCCTGGGCTCAAGATGGAGTTGCAGGTCCAGTTCTTCTTCACTAGGCAAGGGAGCAGCAGGTCAGCACAGTAGAGCAGCAGTTCAGCAGAGTGGCAGTCCTTTTCCAAGCACAGAAGTCCTTCTTACTGAAAGCATATTCACAGGTCCAGAAAGGTACTCATGTGGTGGTGTCTGAGGTCCTTCTTTTGTACACAGTTTGAAGTGGGGAGAAGCTACTAGAGGCATGCCTTTGAAGTGCACAGATGGCTTGCCTTTACTGTCCTGTCTCCGGACTAACTACAGGGGTATGCAGCCCCTTTGTGTAGGTAGAACACATTCAATAAAAGTGTACATGGGGTTGTGCCCAGCTCCTACCACCCATCCTGCCAGTGATGGCCCATCCAGTCACACCATTGCTCCCATTTGGTGTGGCTGTCTAGGAGGAATGCACAAAACACAACTGCCAATTACTCCCAGTCATGTGACCAGGCACCAAATGGCTAAGGCAAAAAAATAGCATTTTCAGAATTGTAATTTAAAATCTAACTTCATCATAGGCTAGGATTTTAAATTAGGGTTCTAGAGACACCAAAATGAACAAGTTACCTCTTCCCATTTGGAAATTACATTTATGAAATGTAATAAGGCAACTCCAATCTTATGCTTTGGGAGAGATAGGCCTTGTAGTAGTGAATAACGAATTTAAGACTTTTTCACTACCAGGACATGTAAAACTTAAAAGTACATGTTCAACTTTTGAAGTACACTGCACCCTACCCAATGGGCTGTCAAAGGCCTACCCTAGGGGTGATTTATATGTATCAAAAAAGAAGATTTGGGCAAGGCAAAAGGTTTATTTTGCCAGGTCAAAATGGAAGTTTAAACTGCACACACAGACTCTGCATCAGCGGGCCTGAGACATGTTTAAATGGCGACTTAAGCGGGTGTCACAATCAGTGCTGCAGCCTACTAGTAGCATTTAATTTACAGGCCCTGGGAACATGTAGTCCACTTTACTATGGACATATTAGTAAATTAGATATGCCTGATGTGCACAAGGCAATGTTACCATGTTTGAGCAGGGAGCACATGCACTTTAGCACTGGTTAGCAGTGGTAAAGTGCGCAGAGTCCTAAGGCCAGCAAAGCCAAAGACAGCAAAAACAGGAGGTCTAAAGGCACAAAGTTAGAGGGAAGCCATGGCAAGGATTCCAGGTCTAACAGCCAAGCACCTCATTCTCAGATAAAAGCTCAAAATGTTTTTTCTGTTTCATCTTTTACAATCACAGCTCCAGGAATGTAGAGAGGCAGTTAGTTCACATAGTCATGCTGCCTACTTCTTTTCATTTATTCAGCTATTGCCTATTCTTCCTCTAGATAACTTCTTCTGCGTAGTAGCTCTTACATCCACATTTCCAGCTACCAGAATTCACCACCACTCTAGTGAGAGAGATACAAAAGAAGGTAAATTTGAGAAAGAAAGTGGAATCTCCAATTACAAGACTAAATGATAAGGGTGATTGGTCTAACTTAATACTAAACCATGATGAGCTGTGGAACGTTTAAGATGGATATGTAGGAGGAGAAGACGGAGCTTCCTCACTAAAAGTTGGAATACTGCTGCTACCCACTTAAATAGAGCTGCAACTGACTGATATTGGCCTCCGATTTGAAAGGGGATCTGACGAGCTGCACTTGAAAGAGGTGAGCAGCCACAGGGAAGAGAACAGTGACGTGCACTGAGGGCCTCCCGGTGAAAATAAAACCATGCGGCTACAGTGGTTTGTAGGCCCTGCAGATGTGGTAAGATACGGCTGTCACTCTGCGTGAGACAGCAGCACAGGTGTTGTGTTCACCGGGAGAACTGAGCTTTAAAGATTGCATATATTTCAGATGCTTAGAGATTCAGTCAGATAAGGGTTGGTCAATTTCTGTCATTCAGTGCATGACTGGAGATGATCTAAACAATCTGGGAGTTGAGAACTAAACTGCCCCAGGTACATAGGGCACCAAGTGTCCTCTTAATGCTAGACAATGCTCACAGAGCATTGATTTAGAACTATAAAGCATTAGTATCCATAACAAAGTTGACCTTGATAGTGTTGAAAGTCATCTGAGAAGAAGATATTGGGCAGGCATAGTCAGAGCATGGTATACTCCTAAAAGGTGACATCTAATGCTTGAGTCAAACTATTGTAATTCAATATCTTGCACCGTACATTCCTCATGCTGAATAGACTCCGCAGAATCTTCCTGGGGTCCCTTGGTAGATGCCCTAGATGTAGGATGGCTAGTGAAGACCTGTTGTGCATGTTTGTACAGGAGTCACACCACTCTCAAAAGCAGTATTTGCCTGTATATATGAGCTTACTAACTGTAGCCTTGAAAGGTGCATGAGACTGTTCTTATTTGGTCTCTTATTAAAACTAAGCGACATAAAAACCATGTAAAAATTGAGGATCTGGCCATATTGTTGGCTAAACGACAAGCAGCAGTGTTGGAAAGAGGAAACCTACCCACCCATTGAAAGGTGGTACAGAGAACTGTTTAAATGGGTACAGGCAGAGATAATGACGCTGGACATACTGCCAGAAGGCTCAAAGACAATGCAGGAATGTGGTGAATGGGATGTGCATTTGATTAAATTGATGGAAAGAGATGATTCCAGGCACCCGTAGACCTCCAAAAAACACATATAAAGCTCCCAAGCATGGATACAAGATACAGAATAATAGGTCCTGGACCTCTACACGTGCCAAGGAAAACCCACGATCAATAATGTATATATAGTCTGATATGAAAATGAGATACGCAAATACTACAGGGGGATCAACAAATGTTTTAACACGTGTCAGGCTCAGAGGATAGGTGACCTAACACACTGATTGTATTAACTGTTCCACTACACTATGGATGCCATACACTGTCTCTTTCCCTCTATGTAGTGTTGCAAATGTAAAAACAAGAATATATGGCTACCGAGGAAATCCGCAAGACCATGGACAAAGGTGGCAGAGCTGTCCTAATGCTGCTGTATTTGATGGCAGCTTTTGATACCGTTAACCATGGGGTCCTACTAGAAAGGCTTAAAGCTGTAGGCATTACAGATACTGCCTTAACCTTACTGAGATCCTTTTTAGAAGCCAGAGTACAACAAATCCACTGGGATGGAATTCAATCTGGAGAGTTTTTACTCCCGTGCGGAGTTCCCCAAGGATTGGCGTTCTCCCCCACCCTGTTTAATCGGTACGTGACACCACTGGCTAATCTTATAAAAGCTCATGGCCTGCAACTGGTGTCTTACGCTGACGACACTCAGTTAGTGTCACTTACCCAGAAGGTAGAAGTCACAGCGGAGCGCTTTCGAAACTGTCTCCTAAGTGTAAAGAGCTGGATGAATAAAAACTTTTTAAAGCTCAACACCAAAAAACAGGAGATTGAATTCGGACACAAACCCTCTATCTGGAATCATCTATGGTGACATCCAGAAAGGGGCATTTGCCCTGTCCCGGCACAAAAAGTCAAGAACCTAGGGTTTGTAATTGATAAAGACCTAGAATGTACCTCACAAATCAATCAAGTAACATCGACCTGTATCTTTACAATCAAGGTCCTTAGAAAATACTACCATTTATACCCCTTACACTAAGGAAAACAGTAGTTGGAGCCCTGGTTCTATCACGCAACTACTGTAATGCAATGTACTTAGGAATTGGTGAAAGGCAGCTCACAAAACTCCAGTCATTGCAAAATGCTGCTGCAAGAGTATTGCTGGATCTTCCCAAACGTCACCCGACATCTAACAGCAATCGCCAACTCCACTGGCTTCCTGTTAGACAAAGGGTGCAGTTCAAGGCCCTCTGTCTGGTCTACAAAACTGTAAATGGAAGAGGGGCTGAGGACATTTTAAATCTCTTTCCTCGCTATATGCCGTCTCGCACACTAAGATCTGGTAGTCTGGGCTTGATCTGACTGCCTAAGACAAAGAGAGTCCATTGGGGTGGCAAGCACTGTTCCCAATAAGCTGCGCGCATGTGCACGCGCGCACATCTGTTTACCAGAGCGCGCAGTGCTGTGTGTGGAGCGCGCAGGCACACAGCACATTCCGTGAGAGCATTCGTACCACTTACTTTTAAAAAGCAAGCGCCGCGAAAACATGCTGTTTCCAGGTTGCTGTGACCTGCGGAATACACTAACGTCCACAGAAGATGAGGGAAAGACAGGTAGGTGTGGCGGCAGCCTGTGGTGTAATGAAGGGCACTTATTTCTTCTTTTGAATGTAGAGTGCGGCTGATTGTGTGCTTATGTTAATTGCAGCGCCGTCAGGAGCTGCGATTAACAAGAATACTTGAAACAAAAGCACACAATCTGCCGACAACGGAGTAAGGACAGCGCAGCATGTCCTTTCAATTAGACCATTTCCCCAATCAACCCTGCCAGTCTGCGAGGGGGAGGCAGGAGGAAGCCCTGCATCCCACTGCAGCCAGAGACGTTTCAAGGCATGGGCACAGCAGAGTCTTGCCCTGGTGACCCTAAATAATTCTTGAACAGATTGCAGCAAATAGCGTTTTTCTTTTTCCCCACAGCTGCCCAATACCCGCCTTTCACACTTTCAGGCTTGCAGCGGCCAGGAATGAGGGGGGGGGGGGGCGGGTGAGAGCAAGGCTCTAATAACCTCCCACGGTGCGGGTCAGAAGCCAGTTAAACTAAAAATTATATACCATCGTCAATTGGTTTACACGTTAACTTGCATCCAGATACATTCTTTGTGAAATGCTAAAAAAGGTACGCTTCTTTTCAATGTGCAGGCTCGAAGACAAAAATAATGCAAATTGCTTATTCGACACAGGATCTTTGCTTCTCATTTAAATAACCATAACATGTTAAAGCAACATAAACATCGAAGTATTCCTTTTCACTAGTAAACAACTTGCAAACAAACAACCACAAATATTACACTTTTAAAATGCAGGAGGCAAACAAAACTTTCATGCAAAAAAAATACGCAGTGCGATACCAAGTGTGTTATATTTGTTGACAGCAATATCGATGCGGTCTATTAAGACGTGTTAGCTCACTATAAACTGCCTGCCCAGTAAAGCCTTGCTAGTCTACACACATTATTGAGGGAAAAACGCCCATCATGCATTTTGCAAGTATACGTCTGAACATCCTACAGTCTGCGTTTAATAAGTATATCAGATTTTACTAATAAAGACTCGCACCTCTTCCATTACCTGGTCTGCCCATTACAACAGCACCCTCAAGCACACCCACCCCTCTTGTTAAATCCCTCTTAGTCCTTGCCATTTCACTTCCACCCTTTCCTTATGTTCGTCTCTGCAAAGCAGTCTCAACTCCCACACACATATTTTGCTTTTGGCTCCTAGTTTTCACTTTAACCCTCCCAATCAGTTTGTTCTTCCCCCTCATTAGTCCTTCATGTCTCTCTTGTGCATTTGTCACTTCTTCCCTCCTTTTAGCCATTCCCACCCTCCTGTGGCCCTCTTCTTCGCTTGTCCCTAGTTCTTGACTTTTTAGCCTCCATCCATTTTCCCCTCTCTTTCCAGTTTTATTACTACGTGGTTTTCACCATCTTTCTTTCTTCCCAATTTTTCCTGTCTTCCCTTTTCCTTCTGCTCCCCGACCCCTTTCTTCTCTCTTCCTCTCGTTCCCAATACCTCTCTAATTCCTTCATCAAAGCCCTTTGTTGAACACTTTTACTCTACTGTATGCACTAACTAAACATGTGCTCCTTCCTTTTTGGGTCACCGTCTCGTGCTAATAGTGCTACACCCTCTCCTCCTTTACATTGTGTTTTCTTCTCTCCCTTTGCAGTTTTACTTAGCGCAAACCTGCCCCAAAGGTATTATAGCGCTTTTCATAAACACTAGATTATATTACACAGGGTCCGTTTTTTAGGCAAAGGGTGATTAAGTGATTTTGCCAGAATCTTACCATGTTGAGCTGAGGTCGAAACTCAAACTTGGTTCCCCAGTTCCATGCTACGCTGTTCACCCCTCTTAGGAGACCTTACAAACTCTAATGCACTAGCCCCTTCTTTCTTTCCTCTTATCGCTAGCTTCTTGCTTTTCTCCTCCTCACTCTTAAACTCCCAGGCCTCTGTCACTTACTGTCCCTTTATCTTTTGTGTGAACTGCAAGACGTCACGAGCTACACATTCGCTCATTAAAGGACAGAAGGTTCATTATTTCAACCATGGATCAAGCAAAACTTAACAGAATCATTTTTTTCGTTGCCTCCTGATACTTTTAGTCTTGTATACCCGCTTATAAATTCAGTAGCACCACAGCAAAATGCAAAGAAAACTACTGGACTAGAAAAGATACTCGTAAATGAACCTGGTAACCTTACACAGACTTAGTAATGGGGACCACAGAACACAGGCACAGCATCACTCAGCATAACAGCAGCATCACTCAGCGCCACGACAGCATCACTCAGCGCCACGACAGCATCACTCAGCACCACCACAGCACCACTCAGCATAACAACAGCATCACTCAGCACCACCACAGCATCAATCAGCACCACCACAGCATCACTCAGCATAACAGCAGCATCACTCAGCACCACCACAGCATCAGTCTTCACCACCACAGCATCACTCAGCATAACAGCAGCATCACTCAGCACCACCATAGTATCACTTAGCGCCGCCACAGCATCACTCAGAAACAAGTTGCCAGCAGTGCAAGAACAAAAGAAAACTGAGGAAATGTTTTATTGTAAATGCTTTTTTTAATATGGTCGTTATTAAAACTTTTCAGCAAGCTGCACAGCAGCCACACTTCTCTACAGCACAGCTTAAAGACATTGACAAAGTCAATAGCTCTGGCTAAACACTTATAAGGCCCCAAAGGCGAGACCTATTGGCTATGCCAATGCTTGTTTATTTTGAGAGGGAGAGTACCAGCACTTTTTAATTCTGAGAGGGAGAGTACCGGCACATTTGAAGGGTCACGGTCTGATGGAGAAACATAAGTACTGTTCCCCAAAAGTGAATACCGATGCCCATCGCCTGAAAACACATGGCACATGACACACATTTCCCACTTTATATAACAACCGAGACAGTGGAAAAGAGGCTCAAGATCACACAGTGTGATTGATTGAGGAATACCTGATTAGAATCCAGGTCGTCTGGATCTACGGTTGTCAACACAGTGACTATACCGTATTTCATCACTTATAATTACACCTGATTTTTAAAATGGCAGTATTTAAGGCAGCAATTTCTGTATTAAACAGAACGTAACATTTTTTTTATTTTCTGAAAAATGGAGAATGGTAGACTAGTTGGGGGCCCTGGATCACATAAATGTATTTCCATGAATAAGAAGGCCTGCTAAATCCAAGCCAAACAACTGTACCGGCGATGTAGGTATGTTTTAAAAAAACGTTTTGTTTACATTAAGCGCATGAACACTCTCAGAACTCAGGCATTTGATGCACTAGGGCTAAAAATTCCTGTCACAGCGGAAAAGTCAACCTTACAGCCATCTTCACGAGCCTCATCTCCAGATAAGCTGCCCGGCACAGTCTCTCTGCCACATTCAACATGGGAGACCCCTTCAAAGCAGTGATAGGGCGCAAAACCATGCAAAATATGTTGATTGGCCCATGAGCTCCACAGAAACCGCATCATATTTGCTCCGCCATTAACATAGCAGCAAATAATCCCCCTCTGTGTTAATGTCAGTATATTTATGGTTTAGTTCTATGTATGGAACCTTCACTTTTAATGGCAGTATATTTCTGCTTATTTCAAGTGTCTGGATCCTCGCTGTTAATGACAGTGGATTTCTTACTCAATTCCAGAGTCCTCACTTATACTGAGCTTGTACTTCTGCCTTGTTTCCAGTGTAGCAGATCCTCACTTTTAATGGCGGTGTATATCTTGCTTATTTCCAGTTTCTCCCTCCTCGCCATTTCTAGCAGTGTATCTCTGGCTTATTTCCAGTGGCCCTCACTGTTAATGGCAGTGGGTTGCTGGCTTGTTTCCACCGTTGGGAGTCTTATGCTTTTCTAAACCTGAAGTGTAGCTAATTCATGTCATGGCGTGTGGTTCCAAATTGCAAATATGCCTTAAGCCCCTTAACTTGGCGCTGTATGTGTGGAAATGCACCATCTTTTCAGTTTTTTAAGCTAAAGTTTGGAGTGATATTTGGCGCTGCACACACGCGTGGCTTGTTCCTGGCGCACATAGCCATGGCTTCAGCGCACAGAGACCCTACACTGCCGCACACAGAGGAAAAAAATTAGAGGGAACATTGGTGGCAAGTCTTTTTCCTACCAGGCAGCTAAACTATGGAACACCTTGCCCATCGAGATACGCCTGGACACAAATAAGATCCATTTAAGAAAAGCATTAAAAAGCTAACTCTTCTCCATGGCTGAATTGATAGTTCCGTCTTTATTCCTCCTACAGCACCAAGATGCCTCGGCATAAGTGCGCGTAATAAATAATTCAGTCAGTCAACAAAAATATTAAACAAGGAACATGGAGACCTCATGAAGCCAGGTTTGATGGATTTTATGTTCATATATTCTACAAGACAATTGCAGTTAGCATGCTGCAGTGATAACAGTACTGGTGAGATTGAGAGGAATGGGGGAAATAAGCACAGAGTCTCCACCATAAGGGGGCTTGGCATATCTGTTTGTTATTGGGACTCCTGGTCTAAATTTATTGTTGCTCCCTAGGAGCCTTGTGCAATGCGGTAAGAGATGAACAAACCAGTGCAGTGTGAGGACCATGGCCAGTAGGTGATAGTGAGGGAGAAAACCTGCCCTGAAAGCGTACAGTGAGTCCTGGGCTGACACTAAAGTTTGTGGGCAGTTTTAGGTGAAGAAAACCTGGTATGAACACTTTATAGATTCCTAGGCACCTAGTATGTGGTGAAGAGAGCACTGCAGTGTAAGGACCACAACTTTTACTGGATAGAGAAGGTCCAGTACAGAAGCCGCATGCTGAAGACCATGGGCTGGCGCTGCATGCTGAGGGTAAAAGGATGGCACATCCTGTTGATGGTCTAAAGCTGGCACTGCAGGCTAAGAGTCCAGTGCTGGCAGTGCATGCTGAGGGTCTCCCTAAAGTGGCAGTGGTGGTGCAATGCTAGTTGTGCTTGTGGTGAAGAACCACCAATGGTATTTGTGGAGAATTGGCAGGTGCTGGTCACTTTGACATTTCACGTGTCTGCTCATGCACAGGACCGGGCCCAGTGTTCATAAATCCTCTAGCCGAGAAACAAAGAAATGCCTTGTAGTAATCATAAGTCCAATAATGCATTCAAATGCACACAGGGCAAACTGAGAATTGGCTGGGAAACCTGTAAGCCAATCACAGGTCGTCTCACACAGTGTAACCTCAAGCGAGGGAGACGACTAGATGGTATATACAGTCATGTGGTTGCTGTGCTGAACATGGAAATAAATCTAGGATCCCACAATTTATCCGTCAAGTTGTGGCATCAGAAAGTTGGTGGAGTCATAAAAAGCAGAGTCTGATGGTCAGCTTATACATTTATTAAAAACTCTGTTATACTGAAATTGACAACAAGGATATTATTATTATTACTAATAAATTAAATTTGTAAGGCGCACAGCTACCCAGAGGTTTCCCGGCACCATTGGACAAAATGCAACGGAGAGGACAGCATCTACTGATTAAACAGCCAGGTATTAAGGCCTTTGCAGAAGATCCTATGGCTGACTTCATGACGGAGTGATGTGGGTAGCAAGTTCCACAGTACAGGGGCCAGATAGGAAAAGGACCGTCCGCCCATGCGTTATAGTTTAAAACTAGGAACTAGAAATTTGGCTTGAGATGAGGAATGGAGCAGACGTGGCGGGAGATAAGACTGGACTAAGGAGCATAGATAAAGGGGGGCTATGCCCTGTTTGATCTTGTGCATATAACATAGGGCCTTAGATTTGGTCCGGTTCTCTATCCTGAGCCAGTGGAGATCACGGAGAGCACCAGAGATGGAAGATTATTTTGGCACATGGGAAAGCATTCTAGTCACCAAGTTCTGAACCACTTGCAGTTTGCGAACTACCTCGTTATTGGCTCCTAGATACAGGACGTTGCCATATTCCAGCCTCAACATGATCAATGTTCGGATCAAGGTTCTTTGAATGGTACCAGGCAACATCCAAAGTAGGTTACGGAGCCATTTTAGGATGGTAAAGCAAGTTTATGCAAATTTGACTACTTGCTGTCTCATAGACAGCTGATCGTCGATCACCACTCCTAAATTGCGTGCAGCTTGCACCGGTTGGGGAAGTTCACCCATTTCTGGCAGCCAATGATGAGGGTCCCAAAGCTCTTTATTTTTCCCCAGGATCAGAACCTGAGTCTTTCCAACATTTAACTTTAGCCAATTTCTGTGCATCCAGCTAGCTATTTTATGCAGCCCTACCTGTAAAGATGACACGGTGGAGAGTTCATTGGAGGAAAGAGAGAAGAGAAGCTGGGTGTCATCCACATAAGAGAAGATAGACAACCCAGCTTCTTCCGCAATGGTAGCTAGAGGGCTGACATAGAGATTGATTAGCACAGGGCTAAGAATCTAGCCCTGTGGTACTCCATAGGGAGATGCATAGATATTTGAGCTGGCATTTGGGGAAAAAACCTGAAAGGTCCTTCCAGTGAGGAAGTTTTTAATCCAATCCAGAGCTGAGCCAACTATCCCGAGGGACTGGAGTACTTTTAAAAGAACTAAATGGGACACCGTGTCAAAAGCGACACTCAAATCCAATAAAATGAGTGCCATTGTTTCCCCTTAGTCCAGATGCTGACAAAGGGCCCGATTCACAGAATGAACTTAAGACTAAATGCTGAACTTACTACCATTTGGTATTCACAGAAAGCACTTACTACTTCTGGCATTCACAGAATGAATTTACTACTTTCGGTATTCACAGAATGAACTTACTACTTTCGGTATTCACAGAATAGATTTACGACTACTAACTTTACGTCTGCACCTGGGCCGTAATTTCAGCCACCGAGATGGAATTTACAGCTCTGCAGCGGAATTTACGATTCGGGCCCGCAATTTTCAGCATTGTGCCGTAATTTACGATTCTGGGCCGGAAAATATGATTCCGGGCCAGAAGATACGAATTTTGGCAGTTGGTCATGTTAGCCAAGAGTAAACACCTGTCCAAGAGCCTACCATCCCCCACCATGGATCAGCTGACACAATGTAGCCAATCCCAGCCCTGCAGCATGTATGAATGCAGAGAAGACACAAACAAACCCTTTCAGGATGTCACTGAATGTGTTTGTAGCACTGCCCCTTGCCATTTGGCAAAACTACTTGAGGAGGAGGAGGAGAGCAGAGAGGATCTTCAGACAGAGGATCAACCTATTTGGAATGTCCAGCCAGGATCTAAGGGCCAGGTACCGTTTCCCTCCAGAAGTCATCTTGGATATGCTATGTGAGTGGAAGCAGGAACTTGACTCTGTGACTGCTGCTCACATGCAATACCAGCATATCTCAAGATCCTTTCTGCTTCTGCTCTCCACTTCTTTGCCACTGGGTCCTTCCGAAGGGTCTCCAGTGACCATGTGGGCATTTCACAGGCAAGCTAGTCGCGGTGCCTGCATCAGGTACTGAGATGCATCACTGCTAGAACCCCCAACTACATACAAAGCCACATACACTGGCCATGAGACAAAGGGCAGCAAGAGATTGTTATCTCTTTGCACAATTCCCACGTGTGCTGGGTGCAATTGATTGCACCCATGTGGCCCTTCAGCCACCCCGCCACATTGCACACATCTTCTGCAACAGACACAGATGGTATTCCATCAATGTGCAAGCTGTCTGTGATGCCAGTGGGAGGTTCATCAATGTGCATGCAGTGTTCCCAGGCAGTACCCATGACAGCTTCATATTCCACATGTCACCTCTTGCCCGGCGTATGGCTGCTGGAGAATTTGGCAACATGTGGCTACAGGGTAAGTACCAAGCACTAAAAATGAGTGATATGTGTCATTGAAATGTCTGAATGCCCCCCAATATTAACCATTGTACAATAGGTATCATGGCCCAACAGACACTGCATGTACGAACGTATAGATCATGTTCTGTGCAAGTCAAAGAGGGAAATGTTAACAACCGCCCTTCCTTCCCTCCTCAGGCGACTCTGGGTATGAACTCTCCCCACATCTCCTCACCCCTTGCAGGCGTGCAAACACTGTACCTCAGCGTAGGTACAATAGGGCACACATACATACTCGAGCCATCATAGAGTGCACTTTTGGTCTGTTGAAGTCGCGATTCAGATGTCTCGACCGTACAGGGGGTGTGCTTCTGTACTCCCCAGAAGTCGTGTGCAAGATAATATTAGCCTGTTGTGTTTTGCACAACATTGCTTCAACGCATGGCTTACACATGCCTCTGGAACCTCGGCTAGCTCTGAATCTGGGAAACTGGGCCATTGCACATGTCCGACGTCAGGGCATGCAAGTCCGTGATCAGCTTGTTGCCATGTTTTTCACATGAGCAACCTGTAGTGTCACGGACAACATGTGGTTTGCTGTCTGTTGTCAATGATAAAACTTGGATATACACAACAGTGTCAATAAATCCCACACTTAGACGACTTTGCAAGCCACACTAACTGCATGCAAATCACAGCCGCTGACAGTAGTCAAAAGGTGGAGTGTGCCTCAGGTAATGTGCCCATGTCAGCGGTCAGTGTAGTGGACATCCCTAAAAACAACTATTCACGCTGATGACAAACAATACATGTCCTGAGAGACATACCTGGACCTCATGAGGAAGTGTCACCAAATCACAAAAGGTTGCATACTCAGGCCTGTGATCTCAATAGATTTGACTCCCCCACAAATGAAGGGTCCAGAATGTGAGTGATGATGTCATGGGAGAATCCGGCACCAGGGGGCAGATTTACAATAACTGGTGCATCCCTGGATGCCCCAGTTATTGTGCGTCACATCAGACACCCCTTGCACCATCATGGATGCGCGGCATTTACAATGCGGCGCGCCATGGGGCAAGTATAGACAGAAGCATGACGCATCTGCTGCCATAAAAGTGAAGCACTGCTCGAGTTGCGTCGCAAGCACAACGCAGCTCCAGCAAGGCTAGTGGTGACCCTATGCCTAACATGCTGCGTCAATCCTTACGCCTGCTACAAGCAGGCACAGGGGTCTGACGCAGCATGGCCATTAAAGTGACTGAGTGAAATCTTGTAGATTTCACTCTGCCACTTTTAGGAGGCGTTCCTGTGCTGGAACGACACCTCTGCGCAGCACCGCCCAACTGTGGCGCAGGGCTTTACAACGTGACACATTTTCCAGATGCGTCCCGTTGAAAATACCCCACAGCATGGCATTAAAAGTGACGCAACTGTGGCGCAAATGTGGCATACAGGGCTCGTAAATCTGCCCCCATGTGTCTGTGACATATCCACACTGCTCCACACCAATGTTACGTAACACATCACACAACTCTGATAATGAGCACTCAATATGGACTACATGTCCCATAATGCAAAGTAGGAGAAAATGAAACTGGGGTTGAACGTTGTGTCAGCCCCCCCCCCCCACTGTCTGTGAAGAAATGTCATGCAATGGTCTGTTCCCCCTTTTGTTACATAATTATCATTTCGCTTTTTTCTACAACAGAACAGCAGGATGGCAGTGGATTTGATTACTGATTGTGGATGGATCAGGATGAATACAAAATGGCTGCCAACTACTTCCTGTGATGTATTTCCTGTCTCCCACTTCCTGTATAACATCTCCTGTATGATATAATGTGTTCAGGGTCATTTTCGGAGGTTACGGCCCAAAATCGTAAGTTCCGGTGTCGCGGCGTAATGCGTGTGCACGTAAACAACACTCCGGATCCGGAAACAACGTTTTCGGGCCGCGATATCCAAAAATAAACTGGAACACATCATTTCATACAGGCAATATCAATCAATTTAGGCGGTTTCCTCATTCTATGTCTGCCGCACACATAGAAAAAGGAAAAAAACAAGGAGAAATTAAAACATTTCTCCTCAATGAGCCTCATAAATCTGGGAATGCTTCATATTCCATGGGTGTTGTGTGGGAACACTCACAGCAACATCCATGGAAAGCCACGGGGATATGAAAAGCCACATAAAGTGGCTGGACATGACCTTGTAAATATGCCGGGGCTCACTGCGCCACCGGAACGTCAAAAAAGTGATGTTGCAGTGGCAGAAAAGTGCTAATAAATGAGGCCAAGAATGGGTAAAATTGTTTGATACATCTGGCACCAAACCTTGCAGGTTGCTGCGCTGAACAGAGAGCTGCACGCGAGTGCATCTGAATGGGGTCAAAATATTTCACTGGGGCTGGCTGGCTCATTTCCTGCACAGATTGGAGGTTAGTAATTTGCTCTAAATTAAGTTCGGCAGCTTTGAAAATATGAACACACCCTGTGTGTAATACGACCTTTTATGGGCAATGGGCACTCGTTCGAAATCACAGACAATAGTCTGTGTAAATAACAGACAGGTGGTCGCCCTATCTGCATTCACTTGACTATCTTTAAAAACTTTGGCATATGATACATTCACTGGATTTTGCAGGGACTGGGAGGCGAACCGAACTGTCCTGTGGAATCTGAGATGCACTGAAACACTACCAGGAAGCAATCCAAAGAAGTTGTGTACATTGAGGTGATAGTTACGGGTGAAGATTTGGCAGGTGTTTAAGAGTACAAGACTTGCGTACAAATTCGTCAGTGCAACATGCGCATCGCTCCATGTGTAAAGATGAGTCTTCCACTGTGTGGACTGTGCTTGAAGCTTGCAGGAGTAGAGCGAGGGACCAGACTTGTCAGGAACTGTCAGGAGAAGCTGAAGACAGTCAGCGTTTATTTCCGGCTGCAGTTTATGTCTCTCATTTCTGCCTTTCTCTGCATTTTGTGATCTTCCTTGCTTCTTAAGTTCCTTCTTAAGTTGTACACACCTTGATGGATGCCTTGATTAACCTATCTAGGATCTTCTGGAGTAGCGCAGAGCTGTAGACGAAAAAAACTTCCCCCATATTCCAAAATTCTCTTGGCAAGAGCGTGATCACAAAAAGCAGCAAGGCAAGTGCAAATGGCTTTCATGAGACATATCTACTCCAACAAGATATATTACCTTAGTAATGCTGTCAAGGCTAAAACGGAGAGCCTCCCTGCCCATCATTCCTTCAATTTACTATCCCCCTAACACTGCTCTCCCACTCACTGTACTTACCCTTTATTCCCCCAATAATATTTCCCTGCCCCTTCATATCCCCCTATGTTACACAATCTTCAGTGTTATGGAAAGAGGGAGCCGCATGTTAGCAGCTCCCTCTGTCCAAAAGCAATGCAGGCTCCTGCAGAATGTGGGGAGCCGGCAGGATATGCGGGGACCTTCAAACTCCCCCCGCAGTCCCCAACAAAAATGACTGGGTGCCCTGGATGAGAGCAGGGCACCCAGTAGAGAGGCCTGTCCCCAGATGATGTGGTTCCCAGGGCCCAAATTGGCCCGGAAGGAGGGCTGCAGGCCTCTTCTCTTTAAAAAACAAAAAAAGAGCAGGCCCCAGGAGTGGGGCCACGCGGACCCTTCCCTTTAAAAAACAAAAAGGGGGGGGGGCAGGCCCAGAGAGATGGGGTCCCAGGGGCCAGAAATGCCCCAGGAGGGGGGGGGGGAGGGGGCATGCACCCCCCTGTCCGATTATTTAAAAATATATATATATGTAAACGCCAGGTCCTGGGAGTGCGGTCCACCAGGCTGAAATCAGCCCGGGAGGAGGGCCGCTCGACCCTCCCACCCTCTAAATTATAAAAAAACAAGCAAAGGCTGGGTCCTGGGGGATGAGATTCCAAGGACCAAAATCGGCCCAGGGAGTGGGGCCCGCAGCCCCCCTTCTTCAGAAAATTTAAAAAAAAATGAAAAACGTCTGGCAAGGAGGTCCCGCCCTTTTCACCACCACTCTGCAAACGCGACGTCTGGTGCACTGCCAGTTAGGGAATTAAGTCCCCTTGGATGCTGAGGGTCCCTGGGGTCCAGGAACCCCTTGTGTTACCTCCAGTAAGTCCCAGACAGAAGGATTGCTGAGAGAACTTGCAGGCCACGCCCCCTTTCTCCACCACTCTGCAAACGAGCCTCCTGGGGTGCTGCTGGTTGGTGAATAAATACTACTTTACTCTTGGGGACCTCAGGACTAAAGTGGTCTTCTTCCCCAAACCAGTAGTGCGCCAGGTGGGCGCTTTTGCCGAGTGGTAGATAAAAGATGCATGATCTCCGAGAAGCTCTAAGCAATTCAGCTGTACTGGAGGTAACAGGAGGAGTTGTTGGCTGCTGTGAGCAATGAAGCAAGGAAGGTAAGCATAATATGAAGCCTCTGCTCTTGACATAAACTTTTGCGCTGTATAAATGGACCTTTATAATGGTAAGTAAACAGATGCTATCTTTTAGATTTCATGAGCATGCTTGCAAAAGATCAGTAAACTTGGAACTAGATTGGCATTAGTATCAGAGTTGGGGTATATGGATGAACCAGTTATTCATTGAGAAGCTCTTATAAATAATACCCAAAAGTTATCCAGTTTCAAGAGGGTTGCATGACATTATACCAAAGTCTTTAATATCGGCCCACTAAAGTGTTGCATCTTCTACTTCAACCTAGAACACTGCAAGGTAAGAATATATTTAATATTCTTAACTTCCCCAATATGTACCTTTGGAGGTAAGGCTATGTTGAATTAAGAATAATAGTTACATAATTAACTTGCAATGCAGATGTAAGTCAAAGTAGCAAATATAGTACCACTGCCATGCAATGTATTGAATGCAGTATAGTTGATATCCACTGTGTGCAAGAGTAAGCAAACTAGCAATAAAACAATTTTTCCTGCTTGGGTGGGTGGTAGTATTTTCAGTGGGCCTATTTTGCCATCTACTCTACATATTAGACTGAGAAAACCACAAGTGAAAGGCTTGGGAGGAAGCACATGCTTGCACTTGGGAAGGTATAGAGTGGAAAGAGCTGAGAATAAATCAGTTTACACTGTCAATATCTGTAAACACTTCACAAGCTATGTATCCTATTTACAACAGAGTTTTTTTGGGCACTTGTAAAATGAAAAGTGCAAGGGTAAAGCCTACAAACCCTGTTGCAAATTTGAGTAGCTCAATATATTTTGACTTTCTCCTAGTGACGGCTCTATTTAATGTGGTTTCAGAATAGAACGTGGTTATTTGTGGTATTGAAATTCCTCTACTAACAATATTTGATGTCTCTATTGTAATTGAGCGCTTAATAGCCAACTGGAAAAGGTCTTGCACTATATATTGTCGAAAGTGGGGCAACTCATTGTATAGCATGTATAAAACAAAAAGCTTCAAATTCTATGAAGATTATTGAGGAGTTCCAAAAGACCTGGAAGTTGTTGGCTGTCCATTCAGATATCAATTTGAAACGGGGCGAGGGAAAACACATCCCCGTGAACATTCTGCCTTCATCATGGTTGGCTAGTAATATTACAAAGGAATGGGTTGCAAGCGCAGCCTGGCTCCAAACCGTGCCCATCCCTCTCCTACGGAAGTAAATAAACAAGGACAACCCAATGATCCCTTGTGAGCTTGGATATAGGCTATTATAAAATAAAGTGCAAACAAAAGGATCATTTACACAACATTTCAAAATGACTTGAAACAAATGTGGGATCCCACTGCTTCACCTCCCAGCAGGTTCGCCCCTAGGCAGTTTGCCGAGTGTGTGTACTTGCAAAGTCTCTCAATGTTTCACCAGGTAGGTGCCGATTAGTGCTGACCCTCGCTAGATACGTGTTTCTGGATTGTTATCCGTCATCAGTAGAGTTTAGGCAATCCGAATGTATGGGGTTGCTGAACAGGCTGCCAAAGTATTCTCAGGTCACAGTACCTCTCCAGGTGCGCAGGTGCCTCTCCACGAGCTCGTCAGCTCAAATGGCTCGAGGGAGCCTTTTACACAGGAAACAATTGTGGGATCACACTGCTTCACCTCCCAGCAGGTTCACCCCTAGGCATCATGGTAGATGCAGTTTGCCAAGTGTGTGTACTTGCAAATTCTCTTGAGTGTTTCACCAGGTAGGTGCAGATTAGGGCTGGCCATCTCTAGACACGTGTTTCTGGATTGTTATCCGTCATCAGTAGAGATTAGGCAATTTGAATGTATGGGGTTGCTGAGGAGGCTGCCAAAGTATTCTCAGGTCACAGTACCTCTCCAGGCGCGCAGGTGCCTCTCCACGAGCTCGTCAGCTCAAATGGCTCGAGGGAGCCTTTTAAACAGGAAACAAATGTGGGATCACACTGCTTAACCTCCCAGCAGGTTCACCCCTAGGCATCATGGTAGATGCAGTTTGCCAAGTGTGTGTACTTGCAAAGTCTCTCGAGTGTTTCACCAGGAAGGTGCAGATTAGTGCTGGCCATCTTTAGACACGTGTTTCTGGATTGTTATCTGTCATCAATAGAGATTAGGCAATTCGAATGTATGGGGTTGCTGAGTAGGCTGCCAAAGTATTTTCAGGTCATAGTACCTCTCCAGACGCGCAGGTGCCTCTCCACGAGTTCATCAGCTCAAATGGCTCGAGCGAGCCTTTTAAGCAGGAAAAAATTTGTGGGATCACACTGCTTCACCTCCCAGCAGGTTCGCCCTTAGGGATCATGGTAGATGCAGTTTGCTAAGTGTGTGTACTTGCAAAGTCTCTCGAGTGTTTAACCAAGTAGACCTCTACCGCTAAAATTCAAGTAAGAAATCACTGTAATCTGCATTTACCACAATTCTATGGGGCGAACTGTGCTGGGAGGTGAGGCAGTGTGCTCCCATCCCCCTTCTGTTTGAAAAGGCTCCCTTGAGCCACTGAGCTGATGAGCTCTTGGAGATGCACCTGTGCACCAGACACAGGTACTGAGACCTGAGAGACTGTGGCAGCCTTTCCAGCAACCCCAGAAGGAATTTTCGTTTTTTTATCTCTACTGATGAAGGATGAAATCCAGAAACACATGTGTCTAGAGATTTACAGCACTAACCTGCACCAACTTTGGTGAACCACTACAGCTAAAATTCAAGTAAGAAATCACCTTGAACTGTATTTACCATAAGGCTAAGAGGCGAACTGAGCTGGGAAGTGAGGCTGTGTGCTCCCATCCTCCTTCTGTTTGAAAAGGCTCCCTTGAGCCACTGAGCTGACGAGCTCTTGGAGATGCACCTGTGTGCCAGAGAGAGGTACTGAGACCTGAGAGACTGTGGCAGCCTTTCCAGCAACCCCAGATGCAATTTTCGTTTTTTATCTCTACTGATGAAGGATATAATCCAGAAACACATGTGTCTAGAGGTTTACAGCACTAACCTGCACCAGCTTTGGTGAACCACTACAGCTAAAATTCAAGTAAGAAATCACTGTGAACTGCATTTACCACAATGCTAAGGGGCGAGCTGTGCTGGGAGGTGAGGCAGTGTGCTCCTATCCCCCTTCTGTTTGAAAAGGTTCCCTTGAGCCACTGAGCTGACGAGCTCCTGGAGATGCACCTGTGCGCCAGAAAGAGATACTGAGACCTGAGAGACTGTGGCAGCCTTTCCAGCAACCCCAGAAGCAATTTTCGTTTTTTTATCTCTACTGATGAATGATAAAATCCAGAAACACATGTGTCTAGAGATTTACAGCACTAACCTGCACCAACTTTGGTGAACCACTACAGCTAAAATTCAAGTAAGAAATCACTGTGTACTGCATTTACCACAATGCTAAGGGGTGAACTGTGCTGGGAGGTGAGGCAGTGTGCTCCCATCCCCCTTCTGTTTGAAAAGGCTCCCTTGAGCCACTGAGCTGACGAGCTCTTGGAAATGCACCTGTGTGCCAGAGAGAGGTACTGAGACCTGAGAGACTGTAGCAGCCTTTCCAGAAGCACCAGAAGCAATTTTTAGTTTTTATCTCTACTGATGAAGGATTAAATCCAGAAACACATGTGTCTAGAGATTTACAGCACTAACCTGCACCACTTTGGTGAACCACTACAGCTAAAATTCAAGTAAGAAATCACTTTGAACTGCATTTACCACAATGCTAAGGGGCGAACTGTGCTGGGAGGTGAGGCATTGTGCTCCCATCCCCTTCTGTTTGAAAAGGCTTCCTTGAGCCACTGAGCTGACGTTCTCTTGGAGATGCACCTGTGCGCCAGAGAGAGGTACTGAGACCTGAGAGACTGTGGCAGCCTTTGCAGCAACCCCAGAAGCATTTTTTGTTTTTTACCTCTACTGATGAAGGATAAAATCCAGAAACACATGTGTCTAGAGATTTACAGCACTAACCTGCACCAACTTTGGTGAACCACTACAGCTAAAATTCAAGTAAGAAATCACTGTGAACCTCATTTATCACAATGCTAGGGGGCGAACTGTGCTGGGAGGTGAGGCATTGTGCTCCCATCCCCCTTCTGTTTGAAAAGGCTCCCTTGAGCCACTGAGCTGACGAGCTCTTGGAGATGCACCTGTGCGCCAGAGAGAGGTACTGAGACCTGAGAGACTGTGGCAGCCTTTCCAGCAACCCCAGAAGCAATTTTCGTTTTTTATCTCAACTGATGAAGGATAAAATCCAGAAACACATGTGTCTAGAGATTTACAGCACTAACCTGCACCAACTTTGGTGAACCACTACAGCTAAAATTCAAGTAAGAAATCACTGTGAACTGCATTTACCACAATGCTAAGGGGTGAACTGTGCTGGGAGGTGAGGCAGTGTGCTCCCATCCCCCTTCTATTTCAAAATGAATTGTTTTTAAAGACAACAAAAGTAAGGGGTCAAGCACAGATCTAACTTAATCATGAATGGACAAAGTAAGAAAGGGCGTTCAGGAGGAGAGCATTTCAGTCAAACAATTACACAGATCATTAGAAAAAAAGATAATTTTTTTACATTAAGTCACTTATGAATCGAGGTGAATGCCTTCAAGGTGATTAATGAAGACTCCCTGTATTTTCAAGAACGTTATAAATTCTTCATTGTTTCCACCTCCGCATTTCATGAGGTAGCGAAGTCTTCACATAGCAATTGCTTATTCCATTTGAAGGAGACAATAAAAACAAGTTATTTGTAATATTTTAGGAACCACCGGATCCACCACCTTCACAAGTTGTAGAACGCAGACATTCCACAGATTTAGGGTAAGATGACCCAGGCTCTAGACATCCTAACTTTGCCTCGAGTGTGCCTGAGCTATTTATTAATCAATGTGGAGATAAAAGATATCACCATGACTAAGCATATGTCGCGTCATGCTTAGATTTACAATGTGACTTCGACTCGGGGTTAATGCAGGTATTCCAGGGCGGGGTAGTTGAACGCTGGGAGCGATAACAATGGTGTGAATTTGCAGTCTTGCATCAGTTGGAGCGAGATTATCAACACACGGTGAACATGGGAATGGAGGTTCTTATCTTATGCATACAGCCGTTTGTTGACCTGCTTCCAAGAAGAGTAAAGTTATAATGGTCAAAGCTTACTGATAAACACTGAGATTTAGAGGGCATTAGTCACCGTGTCTTGTTCTGTCCTGTCGACTGTTACAAACATTATGTATGATAACAAACAGTGACACCGTAGTATAAATTGCTAACAGCACAATTTACAAAAACACAGTGTTCGTTTTCCCTTTATAATTATGCATTTTAGCATATTTTGGCATCGAGATCGCATTTCTTGTCCTTTCTTCTGCCAATTGACGCTCTATGTAAACTTTTTACAGTGCAAGTTCCAAATCTGAGGAAAAAAAACACAGGCACTGTTCCAAAGCAGAAAGAGTCCCAAGTGTAGTAAACTAGCATTCATCAAGATTGTTTTCTGCCACGTAAAAATTCCAGGAAAGTTCACAAAAATTCTACGCACTGTCTAGGCCAGAGACAAAAGCCCACGTAATAACGGGAACCAAAAAGGCAAGTTCTGTCCTATCAAACCGGAGCATAAATGTATCACGACATTAATCACAGATGTAGAGTCACCAAAATGCCAGCGGTAGTGGAAGTGACATCACATAGCCTCTGAGCGTAACAATATCATCGAAAATGATTTCATATGACCTTTGGCTCTCAATCCCAGGAAATGATGCCACAGACCTTGATCCTAATGACGCTGCGAAAGTTAATGTCACAGAAATGTATTAATAAATCAAGGGGAGATTCACATAAACTAGATTAGAAAAATAAAATAGAGGCCTTGTCCGTTTTACAGATACATATGGACCATATATTGAATATGAAGATAGGGCCTCATTTGGATTTTGATGGATACAACAGGTTAACAACCCCAACAAAGAGCAACATGTGCTAGTTTATCTGCAGCCCTGACAAGTGGCACGCATCTCGCGTTAATACTTAATTTCCGGTCATTTTCCCGCATTACCCCATCACCTGAGATTGTCACTCAAAAGAACTCTGTCCTGAAGTATGATATAACCCTGTAGTTCCAGTTTCTCGCTTTGCTGGGCTGGACGCATAAAAGCTGTGTTCCGACAACTATTTTTTAAAGGCCACAAGATGGCGCTAGTGTCAGGGGCGCAGCTTGGTCGGCACGATTGTGGGCGGTTCACTTCCGATTTTCCTTTTTTTTTTTTTTTTTTTTAAACATTTTTATTGAGATTTTGTGAATAGCATACAGTCATAGGCAGTTCTTATCCTGGGCTGATTTGCTCTTAGTGGATTAAAGGATGGAAAAGAAAGGATAGTGTAGTCAGAGGATAGAAGGAGAGGTGGAGGAAAGCCCCTTTATTAGGGAAGTATTATACACTCTCGAAAGACCCTGAGAGATAGATATCGGCACACAAAAGGATTTTCCGACAATTAATCTTGCATATAATGTTTCAATACATTATGCAACGAGCAGGGTGCATGTGAGGGGTCTAAGGGGCAATGGAAATGGAGAGGAATGCAGATGGGTATGAGTACTAAGAGAGAAAAGACATTTTTTTTGTAAAGTAACCAATAGTTTTAGGGTTTTCAAAATAGAGTGTTTGTGCAGTTTTGTCTGTGTCTGTAAACATCCCTGATGAAATCCGACTGACATCTCACAATGCCCGACTGAAAGCATCTGTACCCAACTATTTAACAGAAAATACATTTATTAGGGGGCAGTAACACCCTCCTGAAGCTACACCCCTGGCTAGTGTACAACAGGAGGTATAGGATTCTCAATATATTATGACATGGAAATATTCTAGAATCACAGAAACTCATACCCAAGCCAAACAAACTTCAGAGATTTGAAGACCGAAACACAAAAGCAAACACCAGTCAAATTAATGTAAAAAAGCAGTACCCCCTGCTTACCATAGTATCAAAGAGATGTGGATGCCCAGCCACAAAATTAAGCTTCTAAATGCATGTCAAAAACTGGGTCAGTTTAAACGGCAGTAAAAGAGGGGCCTTATCGGAGAATTGTAGAGGGAGAACAAGGAGGAGGCACGATGCGATGTGGCCTAGTGACCAGAACTGTTTATTTTAGAACCAACTGTGCAAAAATACTCATGCTAAATAAAGACTTCTAGAAACACAAGAATTGAGAGGCAAATGGAAAACATGAAGTCGAATCCAAAGTTCTTTCTGAAGTATGCAACAAGTTTGTTTGTGCTTGATTGTTCTTTTCATTCATCTTCAGGACAAAAAACATACTCAGCCTACGTTTATTTGTTCTGTCCTTAAGATGAAATAAAACAAATAAAAGAGCATTCAAGCAGAAACTGACTCGTTGCGTATTTCAGAAAGAACTTTGGATTCGACTTTATGTTTTTCATTTGGCTCTCATTTCTTGTGTTTCTAGAATGCTTAATTTATGACCACCTGGCAGTTGGTCATTTGAGGTGGACAATATCGATAGAGTACTAAAACTGTGTTTACATTAGGTGGTGCAGTGAGTGTGCTTCCTAGCTGAAATATTTTTTCAAACTAAATAAAGACTTATCTGATTTGCATGTCCTCATCAAAATTCTTTAGTTTACAATGTTTCCTTTTTTTAAATTTTTTTATTTATTTAAGCAACTCCAATTTATACATGTAATCAGGAAATAGAAATACACATCAGTAAATATATATATACATAAATACATTCATGATTCATAGATAAAAGCACCAATTCTACACAAAAAGAAGAAAACTCGATCAGTGTGGAACTATAGACTGCCAAGATAAATAATGACCTTTCTTAAAAAAAAAATTTAAAAAGTATTTTTAAAGAAAAATCCTTCATTAAGAGACATCATTAATAATAGCCATCCTTTAACAAATGTGATTAAATTCTCTTACGGCCCTCTTACATCACTAGTTCAGGCCGCAATTGGTGACCAGATCTTGCTTCCACACATTCTAGTGCATCTCCCCCTAGTGGAGTAGATGGCTTTGTCTTGGTTATACACGCCCAAGAACCTAGATAACCACATTTGAAAGGTTGGAGGATCAACATCCTTCCAATTAGCGGCGAGTAAAATTCTATATACCGCTGTATCAATAAAAAGACATGATTCCTCCTCGATACTTAGCCCTAGAGTGTTATCATAGCCAAGAATAAAAAGTGTAGATGATTCCGCCACCGTGTGCCCAAATACCTCCTTCCAGAATCCAGAGAGCATCCTTTTAAGTAATGTTAATTTAGCGCAGTCATAAAACATATGGGGCAAGGTAGCTGGCCCTGATCCACACCTGGGGCAGAAATCATTTATTCTTTTCCCCCATGCAAACAACTTGGCAGGGGTAAAATATAAATCAAAGATGGTTTCATACAACTGGGCTTTTAAGTTAGAAGATAAAAGTATTTTTGATGTTAAAGACAAGCTCATATCAATGTCAATATTGGGATTAGCTAGTTTAGCCGCCCAGGACGACTCTGTGTGTTCAACATCATCTGGTAGTTTTTAAAGGAGCAGACTATATATTGTTCCAATTCTTGTCGAGTTTTTAACTATGATATCTAAAAATTGAATTTTTTCAAGTGTAATCCTAGGAGTTTTTAAATTGAGAATAGTGGTGACCTGAATGAATTTAAAATGATGACTATTAGGAATTTCAAAAGTTCTCTGTAGGGCCAAAAACCGGGTATCTGTCTCTTCCCCCCAGAAATCACCTATTGTTTTTAAAACCAAGCCAAGTGGAAAAGGTCTTGCACTATATATTGTCGGAAGTGGGGTAACTCATTGTATAACATGTATAAAACAAAAAACTTCAAATTCTATGAAGATTATCGAGGAGTTCCAAAAGACCTGGAAGTTGTTGGCGGTCCATTCAGATATCAATCTGAAACGGGGCGAGGGAAAACACATCCCCGTTTTTAAATTGAGAATAGTGGTGACCTGAATGAATTTAAAATGATGACTATTAGGAATTTCAAAAGTTCTCTGTAGGGCCAAAAACCGGGTATCTGTCTCTTCCCCCCAGAAATCACCTATTGTTTTTAGGGACACCCCCGCGCCGCACGGCCACCAGCTGCTGCGTGTGCCCCCCAGTGCCTGCCTCTGCCTCAGCGCCCGCCTCGCAGCCGCCCTGAGAGCTCTCCTTGGTTTTCCCCCGTTTTTTGACCAAAATTTGTGCTTGTTCTTTATTATTTCTTCCTGTGCCCTGATCGCGTGTAACAGTATTTTTTCCCCCGTTTTTTCCAGAATTTGTGCTTGCTTCCTTTTTTTCTTCCTGTGCCCTGTTCGTGTGTCTCTGCATTTTTACCCCGTTTTGTCCTGATTTTGTGCTTGTTTTTCCTGTTTCTGCCGTCTCTCGTCGTGTTGACCCCCGCTCCCGCTTCCCGCCACCGCCTTCAGCCCCGCCCCTTTTCTCTTCTGTTTCCCTCCCCGCTCCCGCCTCCCAGCTGCTCCGCCCACCCGCGCACTTGGCCTTAAATGGCGACCGTGCGACGCAGGTGAGTGTGACCCACTTGTGGGACACCCCCGCGCCGCACGGCCACCAGCTGCTGCGTGTGCCCCCCAGTGCCTGCCTCTGCCTCAGCGCCCGCCTCGCAGCCGCCCTGAGAGCTCTCCTTGGTTTTCCCCCGTTTTTTGACCAAAATTTGTGCTTGTTCTTTATTATTTCTTCCTGTGCCCTGATCGCGTGTAACAGTATTTTTTCCCCCGTTTTTTCCAGAATTTGTGCTTGCTTCCTTTTTTTCTTCCTGTGCCCTGTTCGTGTGTCTCTGCATTTTTACCCCGTTTTGTCCTGATTTTGTGCTTGTTTTTCCTGTTTCTGCCGTCTCTCGTCGTGTTGACCCCCGCTCCCGCTTCCCGCCACCGCCTTCAGCCCCGCCCCTTTTCTCTTCTGTTTCCCTCCCCGCTCCCGCCTCCCAGCTGCTCCGCCCACCCGCGCACTTCGCCATATATGGCGACCGTGCGAACGCGCAGCGTTGACGCGCAGCGGGCGCGCCGATTGTGCGCCGAAGGCGCGCCAAAGGTAAGCCCGTCTGCGCCCGTCCGCGCCTGGACCGCGCCCAGTGCCAGGACCCCTGGCCCCCACCGACGGAAGCCGACCCGACGAATCTACAGCGCCGCCGACCTCACCGCACTCAACACCGGCCACATCCCAGGATGTCACCGAGCCGCCCCTAAGCACACCCACGGACCCTTCAGCTGCCACGCCTGCAAGTTCACCTGCTTCCGGACCTTCCCTGCACCCGCAAAGCCGACCTCCAGCAGCACCCACCTCAAGTGCATCCTGCTCAACACCCGCTCCGTCCACAGACACGCCGTAGAACTCTGGAACCTGCTCGACACCACCGCCCCCGACGTTGCCTTCATCACCGAGACCTGGATGAACACCTCCTCAGCCCCAGACATCGCCATCGCCATCCCAGAGGGCTACAAGATCACCCGGAGGGACCGCGACAACCAGACCGGAGGAGGCATCGCCATCATCCACAGAGACACCATCCGCATCACGACCAACACCGACGACACCCTCACCACCGCCGAACACCTACACTTCCAGATACACACCAACCCGAAGACCACCCTAAGAGGCACCCTGATCTACCGACCCCCGGGACCGCGCACACGATTCAGCGAGGACATCGCCGACTTCGTCAGCCCGCACGCTCTCCCCTCCGCCGACTACATCCTCCTGGGGGACCTCAACTTCCACCTGGAGAACAACAACGACCGCAACACCATCACCCTGCTCGACAACCTCGACAACCTCGGACTCAAGCAGCTAGTGACCACCCCCACCCACCTCGCCGGACACACACTCGACGCCGTCTTCTCATCCAGCAAAGACGTCACCTTCAGCCACGCAACAGGACTCCACTGGACGGACCACAGCTGCGTCCACTTCACCTTCAGAAGAACGACGATCCACCACCTCCAGCAACAGGTTGCTCGAAGAAGCTGGAACAAGATCACAGCCGACCAGCTCACCGCCTCCCTGAGCCAGCACCCTCCCGCCAGCTCAGCGAACCCCAGCCAGGCCGCCGACAACCTCACGAAGTGGATCAGCAACTGCGCGGACGAACTCGCCCCTCTGAGGACCCCGCCCAGCAGATCCTGCAGCAGAAAAACACCATGGTTCACCGACGAACTCAAGTGCTCCAAGAAGAACTGTCGAGCCCTCGAGAAAGCCTGGAGAAGGGAACCAACGACGGACAACATGACCACCCTCAAGCTCGCCACCCGGAAACACCACCAACTAATCCGCGCCACCAAGAAAAATGCATACAAGGACCGGCTGGACAACAACGCACACAACTGCAAGGAACTCTTCAACATCGTGAAAGAGCTCTCCAACCCCAACGCCGGAAACAACGACATCACCCCGTCGCAAGACCTCTGCAACTCCCTCGCGTCCTACTTCCACAACAAGATCACGGACATACACAACAGCTTCAACAACCAACCAACGCAAGCCACAACCGCAACGACGCCACCATCCACCACCCTCCGCACCTGGACCCCGATCAGCACCGAAGACACCATCCGCACCATGAACTCCATCCATTCCGGATCTCCGACTGACCCCTGCCCTCACCACGTCTTCAACAAGGCCGACGCTGTCCTCGCACCCCACCTGCGGGACATCATCAACACCTCCTTCGACTCCGCCACCTTCCCTGAGAGCTGGAAGCACGCCGAACTCAGCGCTCTCCTCAAGAAACCCACAGCAGACCCCACCGACCTCAAGAACTACCGTCCCATCTCGCTCCTCCCGTTCCCGGCCAAAGTCATCGAGAAGACCGTCAACAAACAGCTGGCCGCCTTCCTCGAGACGAATGGATCCCTCGACCCCTCACAGTCCGGCTTCCGAGCGAACCACAGCACCGAGACCGCCCTCATCGCCGCCACCGACGACCTTCGAACTCTGATGGACAACGGAGAAACAGCGGCCCTCATCCTCCTGGACCTCTCCGCGGCTTTCGACACTGTCTGCCACCGCACCCTAGTACAGCGCCTCAGCAACATCGGAATCCAGGAGAAGGCACTGGAATGGATCACCTCCTTCCTCGACGGAAGAACACAAAGAGTCCGCCTACCACCGTACAAGTCAGAGGCCACCAAAGTCATCTGCGGCGTACCCCAAGGATCCTCGCTGAGCCCAACCCTCTTCAACGTCTACATGAGCCCCCTCGCGGCCATCGCACGCCAACACAACCTGAACATCATCTCCTACGCCGACGACACCCAGCTGATCCTCTCCCTGACCAACGACCCCGCCACCGCCAGAGCCAACCTGCACGAAGGGATGAGAGACGTAGCCGAATGGATGACGACCAGCCGCCTGAAACTGAACTCAGACAAGACGGAGGTCCTCATCCTGGGCTCCACGCCCTCCGCCTGGGACGACTCCTGGTGGCCCCCCGCCCTGGGCACCGCACCCAAACCGACGGACCACGCACGCAACCTGGGCTTCATCCTGGACTCCTCCCTCTCCATGTCCAGACAAGTCAACGCCGTCTCCTCGTCATGCTTCAACATCCTGCGCATGCTACGTAAGATCTTCCGGTGGATCCCCACCGAGACGAGGAAGACGGTCACCCAAGCCCTCGTCACCAGCCGACTGGACTACGGCAACGCCCTCTACGCCGGAACCACTGCCAAACTCCAGAAGAGACTCCAGCGAATCCAGAACGCCTCGGCGAGACTCATCCTCGACATCCCCCGACGCAGCCACATCTCCGGACACCTGAGAGATCTGCACTGGCTCCCGGTCAACAAGAGAATCACCTTCCGGCTCCTCACCCACGCGCACAAAGCCCTACACGACCAAGGCCCGAGCTACCTCAACAACCGGATCAACTTCTACACTCCCAAGCGCCTCCTCAGATCAACCAACCACGCCCTCGCCGCCGTCCCCCGCATCCGAAGAGCGACAACAGGAGGAAGATCGTTCTCCTACCTGGCCGCCAAGACCTGGAACTCACTTCCGACCAATCTGCGCCTGACCCAAGACCACCTCTCCTTCAGGAAGAAGCTCAAGACCTGGCTGTTCGAGCAGTAGCGGCACCCCCCCCCTCCCAGCGCCTTGAGACCCTACGGGTGAGTAGTGCGCTATACAAATGACCTGATTGATTGATTGATTGATTGAAAACCAAGCCAAGTGGAAAAGGTCTTGCACTATATATTGTCGGAAGTGGGGTAACTCATTGTATAACATGTATAAAACAAAAACCTTCAAATTCTATGAAGATTATCGAGGAGTTCCAAAAGACCTGGAAGTTGTTGGCGGTCCATTCAGATATCAATCTGAAACGGGGCGAGGGAAAACACATCCCCGTGAACATTCTGCCCTCATCATGGCTGGCTAGTAAAATTGCAAAGGAATGGGCTGCAAACCGTGCCCATCCCTCTCCTTTGGAAGTAAATAAACAAGGCCAACCCAATGATCCCTTGTGAGCTTGGATATAGGCTATTATGAAGTAAAGCGCAAACAAAAGGGTCATTCACACAACATTTTAAAATGACTTGTTTTCACAGACAACAAAAGTAAGGCGTCAAGCACAGATATAACTTAATCATGAATGGACAAAGTAAGAAAGGGCGTTCAGGAGGAGAGCATTTCAGTCAAACAATTACACAGATCATTAGAAAAAAAGATCATTTTTTACATTAAGTCCCTTATGAATCGAGGTGAATGCCTTCAAGGTGATTAATGAAGACTCCCTGTATTTTCAAGAACGTTATAAATTCTTCATTGTTTCCACCTCCGCATTTCATGAGGTAGCGAAGTCTTCACATAGAAATTGCTTATTGCATTTGAAGGAGACAATAAAAACAAGTTATTTGTAATATTTTAGGAACCACCGGATCCCCCACCTACACAAGTTCTAGAACGCAGACATTCCGCAGTTTTTAGGGTAAGGTGGCCCAGGCTCTAGACATCCTAACTTTGCCTCGAGTGTGCCTGAGCTATTCATGAATCAATGTGGAGATAAAAGATATCACCATGACTAAGCATATGTCGCGTCATGCTTAGATTTACAATGTGACTTCGACTCGGGGTTAATGCAGGTATTCCAGGGCGGGGTAGTTGAACGCTGGGAGCGGTAACAATGGTGAGACTTTGCAGTCTTGCATCAGTTGGAGCGAGATTATCAACACACGGTGAACATGGGAATGGAGGTTCTTATCTTATGCATACAGCCGTTTGTTGATCTGCTTCCAAGAAGAGTAAAGTTAATGGTCAAAGCTTACAGATAAACACTGCGATTTAGAGGGCATTAGGCACCGCGCCTTGTTCTGTCCTGTCGACTTTTACAAACATTATGTATGATAACAAACAGTGACACGGAAGTATAAAATGCTCACAGCACAACTTACAAAAAACACAATGTTCGTTTTCCCTTTATACTTATGCTTTTTTTTAATGCATATTTTGGCATCGATCGAGATCGCATTTCTTGTCCTTTCTTCTGCCAATTGACGCTCTATGTAAACTTTTTACAGTGCAAGTTCCAAATCTGCGAAAATAAAAAAAAACAGGCACTGTTCCAAAGCAGAAAGAGTCTCAAGTGTAGTAAACTAGCATTCATCAAGATTGTTTTCTGCCACGTAAAAATTCCATGAAAGTTCACAAAAATTCTAAGAATTGTCTAGGCCAGAAACAAAAGCCCACGTAATAAGGGGAACCTAAAAGACAAGTTCTGTCCTATCAAACCGGAGCATAAATGTACGAACGAAATTAATCACAGATGCAGAGTCACCAAAATGCCAGCGGTAGTGGAAGTGGCATCACATAGCCTCTGAGCCTAACAATATCATAGAAAGTGATTTCCTATGACCTTTGGCTCTCAATCCCTGGAAATGATGCCACAGACCTTGATCCTAATGACGCTGCGATAGTTAATGTCACAAAAATGTATTAATAAATCAAGGGGAGATTCACGTAAACTAGATTAGAAAAATAAAATAGAGGCCTTGTCCTTTGTCCAGATACATATGGACCATATATTGAATATGAAGATAGGGGCTCATTGGGAGTTTGATGGATACAGCAGGTTAACAACTCCAACAAAGAGCAACATGTGCTAGTTTATCTGCAGCCCTGACAAGTGGCACGCATCTCGCGTTCAAATACTGCATTTCCGGGAATTTCCCCGCATTACCCCATCACCTGAGATTGTCACTCAAAAGGACTCTGTCCTGAAGTATGATAAAACCCTGTAGTTCCAGTTTCTCGCTTTGCTGGGCTGGACGCATAAAAGCTGTGCTCCGACAACTATTTTTTAAAGGCCACACGATGGGGCTAGTGTCAGGGGCGCAGCTTGGTCAGCACGATTGGGGGTGGTTCACTTCCGATTTTCCGACAAGCAATCTTGCATATAATTTTCCAATACATTATGCAACAAGCAGGGTGCATGTGAGGGGTCTAAGGGGCAATGGAAATGGAGAGGAATGCAGATTGGTATGAGTACTAAGCGAGAAAAGACAATATTTTGAAAAGTAACCAATATTTCGCGTATTTTCAAAATAGAATGTGTGTGCGGTTTTGTCTGTGTCTGTAAACATCCCTAGTGAAATAAGACTGACATCGCACAATGCCCAACTGAAAGCATCTGTACCCAACTATTTAACAGAAAATACATTTATTAGGGGGCTGTAACACCCCAAACACCCCCCTGAACCTACACCTCCTGGCTAGTGTACAAAGGGAGGTATAGTATTCTCAATATATTATGACATGGAACTAAGAAACCGAAAAGGCCCAATACGAGGGGATGGTTTAATACTAACTGCATAAAATCATACACTAGATTAAAGGTAGCTTTAACCAAGAAAGTAAGGGACAGAAACGAGGTAGCCGAATTAAGAAAAGCTTACAAATTAGCATTAAAAAATCACAAAATCCAGACTAAAGACTCCTTATGGAATCAATTGCATCAGAGCAGCTCTATGAAAGATTGCACCACTTTCTGGAGAATAGTGAAATCCCCCGTTCTCTGTGTTGATAGTAATCTCCCAAAGTTAGAAGTGGCGGTAGACGCCAACGCGTGGGTTGATCACTTCTCAGCTATTTTCAGGCAAAACGAACATAGTACCTTGGGTCTAGCTGAACCCCCCAAGCAAATAAACTATCCAATACAGTTAAAATTTTCCCACAATGAAGTCATCAGGCCCCTAAAACATCAAAATCTGGTAAAGCCCCTGGCCCTGATGGGGTTTCAGTTGACTTGTTTAAGCAGAATTTAGATCTGTGGTCCCCCATTTTGACGAGAGTTCTGGAAGCAGCTACCACGACCGGTTTAGTCAAGTCCTGGTCTACCTCAATCTTGGTGCCGATCTTTAAGAAAGGCGACCGCCATAGTCCGGCCTGTTATCGGCCCATATCGCTCCTGGACTCTTTAGGGAAGGTGGCTGGTCGCATTCGTTTAGACCGCCTCCAGGATTGGGCAGCTGATAATAATATATTATCAGACCTGCAATATGGCTTCGGAGAAGGGTTGGGCACAGTAGATCAAGCCCTCAATCTCTCACTTTTAATGGGGAAATATGTTTCAGCAAAGGGAGGATCTCTGTACATGGTCTACGTTGACTTGACAGCAGCGTTCGACTGCGTAAGTCACTCCAAACTGTGGGCAATAGTTTTAGATATGGGGGTTGAACCTCCACTGGTAAACTTCTTACGAGAATTATATTCTGATGCAACGGCGAGGGTGAGATATGGGGTTGACGGGGAGCTAACCAAGCCCTTTAAGATAGAGAGGGGGTCAGACAGGGGTGCGTTCTGGCCCCCTTCCTAAATACACTATATACCAACGGGCTTGAATTAGATATGGTAAAAGAGAGCCAAGACTTGCCAGTAATCCGTCGCCAACCAATACCGGCATTACTCTATGCCGACGACGCCGTCATTCTGGCAAGAACCCCGGTTCAACTCCAGCGCTCGCTAAACAGATACTATAACTATATGAGCTCCTTGAATTTAAAATGTTAACATAAAAAAGACCTTCACTATGCACGCTGGTCCAAGACAAAAAAAAAAATCAAGGAAATACACGTCAACAACTCAAGCTCAGCATCCACAACACACTACCCCTATTTAGGGATTGTGATAGACAACAACTTAAAGTGGACAAAAGCCATCCATGCTAGGACGCTAGCTTTTCTAAGGGCAACATCAGCACTGATGGCATTTGCACAAAAACTAGGAAAGAGATCACCTGAAGAAATGTTAAAGATTTTTCAAGCAAAATGCGTCAGTGTTGCTAGTTATGGCGCAGGTCTATGGGGGGTTTTAAATACAGAAGACCTACAGAGAGTAGAGAACTCCTTCCTTCGTTATCTCCTCGCTGTCCCCCAAAGTACCACGACTTATGGGTGTCATTTAGAATTAGGGCTGGATCATCTTTCGGACATCTTAAAGATCCAACCAATATTGTCCTGGCAACGTATTTGGACTAATGACCAGTGCATGTTAACTTGTGCCCTCATAGAGGATTGTATGGCACTGGATAACACTCAAAAGATAAGATGGCTTGAGTATGTAAAGTCCTTTTTTAATGATCTAGGCCTTTTGAGATATTATACTCAACCATCCACGATCTCTAAAGTGCCAAGAAGGGAGCTAAAAAAGTTGTGTCTCCTCCATTTGGGCGATCTCCGATTGACCCAAGAAGTGGGAACAAGCACAGTTCAGCATCTGCTGGCCATTCAAACTACTTTCTCAATACAACCATATCTAAAATACAATCTAAATCAATATGAAAAATTCTTACTCACAATATTTAGATTAGATAATTTTTATCGGTTGATTTCTTTTCCAAAACAGAATGACTGGACGAGTATTCTTTTACCCTGTCCATGTGATTCGAATTCTAAGCAATCCTCCATTCCCACAGTATTGTTCTGCTAGTTCTATAAAATTCCACGGAAACGTTGGATTGTCCCAATATTGAGAGTAATGGGGCTTCGAACATGTCGCCCAGCTTTCCTAGCACTGCAAATGTTGGATAACGAATTATATGCAAAATCAATAGTTTGTTTTTTAAAATGTTGTGTTAATCACCGCCCTAATCTTAATTAATTTGCCGTTCTCATTGAATTTTGTGTCTAAATCATGTAACTTTTTAATGATTTTACTGAAAATATGTTTTATATGTGCTTTTATGGTTTTCAATGAATTATGGAAATCGAATAAAGATGATTTTGATTTGATTTGACATGGAAACGCCAAGGCTGCCCGGGGGGCCACGTAGGTGACCCTCCAACAGGGCGGCCGCCTTAGAGCCACAGGAAGGCACAGGAGTCAGCAGACAAGGCTCCCAGGGCTAGGGACCAAGGGGTCAGCTGGCCGCGTCACTTCTGGTCGTTGGGGGGGCAAGGGTACAAATGCCTTCCCCCGCCCACTGTGCAGCCTCTTATAGGTGGTGCTAAAGGGAGGGCAAGCCAAGGGAGATATCTACCATATGACACTGGATCCCCTCAATTCAACACGCCTAAGGTAAGCGGAGGAAGCCTGGTGGATTTGTTTGACCTGCTATTAGTTTTATTAAAACAGCAGATACTATGAATTGGTGACATTTGTACTCAAATCATAGGTACTTCCAGGACACATGTTGTTCAATACACACACCTCTGGACAGGACCGCTCCCCCAGAGCAAAGGGAAGTAGAACACTATGGGTTGGCATGCTTTGGCAGACGTTGGTGGTTAGCTCGCACACAGGGGTGTTCTGCTGAGTTTGTGTGAAGATTTCATGCTTCATCTTGTCACGTCTCTGTCAGAGCCAGCAGACCCCTAGGGTGACAGTGCGCTCAAATACATGTCATGTTGGAGGTAGGTTCAGGATGAAAGGTTGTGCTGGGTGAGGCTTAAATCCAAAGCGGTTGTGGTATCTTTCCAATGGGCACATCTGGTTGGGCAGTACAGACATTTTAAAGTTTAACTGGGGATCCCCTCATTTATGTCAGATCCTGCTTATTTGTTGTTTCCGCAGAGTTTGGGGCAGGTTAACTGGCCACATCTTGTCTCAGTGGGTTTGATGTGTTGTCGGGTCAATGGACCAAGTACAGTCATTGTCCCTTGGTATATCTGGGCATGAAGGAATGCCAGGCAAGATCCTAGCAAAGGCAGGTAGTGGTACTTATGGGGTATGTGATGTATTATCTCACTGGCAGGCCGCGCCATGCGGGGGGACCATAAACCTAGGTCACTAGCATCAGGCAGAGGTGCCCAGTGGAAGCATGAGGGGGACTGCACAGAACAGGACACTGCACAGGTTAGATGCCGGCGAATTGTACTGGCACTACTGTACATGGCAAAGGTATCCTGGACTGATTCACATGCGGGGCATGGTGGTGGTGGTACCTACCTCATTTCTCAGGATCACTCCCTGTTGGGCTTAGCTAACAACCATCTCAATAGACTTTAAATTGACAGCCTCTCTTGTGTCTGCCATTCTGTGAGTAGGATAGCCATGGACTTTAATAAGTGTTGCAATGGCCCTCTAATGTGATAGTACAGCATCTACTTTACCAATGCTATATGTACCATCATGAGCACCAGCAGCGGCTCACAGGGGTATCAGTAAAGCTTCCTTTTATTTTGCCTGGGTTTGGGGCTGGCAATGTCACCAAACTTTGTAGCCAGAAACTGAATAGGCAAATACAGATGTGTGTTTCTAGCTTAGGCTTGTCCAAGTATGGGCTATGGTGCCTGAAGTCTGACTGGGATGCAAGTTCACAGGCATGTGGAGCGGCAGAACAAAAAGGGGCTTGCGTCCGACCGCTGGTCACAGCTTCAGATCCTAGTAGGTCCACCTAGCAGTTCAGCCTTCTGAAGTCGTTGGCAGCCAAGCAGGTTGTAGAAGTTGTCATCCAACAAGTGTGCTATGGGCCATAAGATTGGGGAAAGCCCTGGGTTAAACACAAATGGGCTACAAAGTATTAGAGAACATGTAGCATTCCCAGTATTTAAAATAAATAAATAAAAAAAGGGGGAGGTATGCATACTTATGGTTCCCCTCTGGTTCACACTGTCCTGTCTGCTCCCTGGTGTACTAGCAGAAGTTTGGGAGGGCAAGGCGTCACAGAGGGTGGCGACTGACTGAATGTGATGGACATACTCCGACAAGTGCTATACACGGATAACTGAGTGAGAGGAAGTAAGGTGGGCTTTTTAACTCTTCCACCCACATTGGCACTTCCTGTCAGGAGTGGCTTGTCAAAGGTATTGCTCTTCAGCAAGGCAATGTTAACATTGAACCAACACCAAACTAATGGGTTTGGGTAATCCTGAGCGCATATGCATGAAGGGCTGGGCGAAGCGGGTACCATGGATACTGGGTCCCCCTCCGTGTTGCAGACTCAGCAGGACAGGCTAACCGGTGGGGCAATAAGAATCCCAAGGCATTTAAGGGAACAGCCGGCTATAAGCCACCCTGGGAGGGGTGGTGTAATTGTGCAGGTACTGGAACAGCTTCTGCTGAAGCAGCGGCCCGGGCGGGGGGATGTCTCCCCTCTCACTACTGGGGTCGGACAGCTGGGAGGCACTGAGTTGACTTTCCAGGGTAGGAGGGCCATGCTGCCAGAATTGAATTCCAACTTGGTGTAAGTTATGGAATCGTTACTGTTAGCACGTCTTTTGTTTCGAATGAGATATATTGTGTTTGCCACCGAGGCTAATGAAATAAATAGAAATGAAATTTTATTGATGATTTGTGCGATTGTACTTATTTAAAGTTAGTACGTTTTTCCTTGGCATTTGCTTTGCACAGTCAAGTGGGTTGGTGTGAGAGGCTAACCGACTTGTTGGTGTGAGAGGCTAACCGACTTGTATATGTACCTTGATAAAGCACAGTGCACTTTAAATGGGGTCACATGTTTTCATATAGAGATTCATAAAATATTCCTTGATGGATCTCCGACCTGTCTACATAAGGAAGTCTAGAGTGACAGTGATGGTGATTATTTTTAATAGTTTCTTAATGTAATTTTATTACTTTTTAAGATGAGTAGAATGTTAAATGATGTTGTGTCTTTGACATACCATGTTCTGTGCCTTTCAAGTGGGTTGGTGTGAGAGGCTAACCGACCTGTATATGTACTTTGATAAAGCACAGTGCACTTTAAATTGGTTTACATGTTTTTAATAGAGATTTTTTAAATAATTTTAGATGAGTAGAATGTTAAATGATGTTGTGCTTTTTGATATACCATGTTCTGTGCCTTTTCTTTGACCATGTTGGATATGAAATACCATTTGTGGATTTTTTGTTGTTAAACTGTATACTTTTATGATTCTTCTGAATCGAATAAAGTTATTTATGATGATGATGATGATGATTTACGTTTTCAAGAAGGTATGCTAGCAATTGGAGAGTGGATGGCTTCCAATTGTCTTAAGCTTAACTTCGAGAAAACGAAGGTGGTCATTTTTGGACCTCTCTCGCCAGGCTGGTCCTCAGCTTGGTGGCCCTCATCCTTCGGAGCTCCTCCCAAGCCGGTTTCCAGGGTGAGGAACCTGGGAGTGACTTTTGATGAAGGCCTCAATTTTATGGCCCATGCCAATAAAACAGTAGCCACAGGCTGTCATAAACTTAAACTAGTAAGAAAAATGATTCCTTTTTTACCTGACACAGCTGGAAAAACTCAAGTAAGCTCCCTAGTGCTATCTTCCCTAGATTACTGTAATGGTCTATTTGTAAATGCCCAGATCCGTGTGACCAACAAAATGCAAACCATACAGAATGCGGCTGCCAGACTCCTTTCTAGAACACCTAAATTCAAATCCATTTCAGATATAATAAGGAACTATCACTGGCTGCCAATCCGTAATCGAATCAAGTTTAAGACTTTATGTATAGTCTATAAAGCACTTCATAACCAAGGTCCGCAGTTTCTCAAGGACCAACTGATTCCCTATACTCCCTCCAGACAACTCCGTTCCACCACTCTGAATCAACTAGTGGTGCCGCGTACAAAAACAGTTTCCTGGGGTGATCGTCGTTTTTTGGTTTCTGCTCCTAAGCTATGGAACACATTGCCACAGTCAATCAGGACAAGTCCTTCACTCTTGCTTTTTCGCAAACAGTTAAAGACTTGGCTCTTTAACCAATAATTTCATAGCGATACCTTCTGGAGATTTCCGTAGTTAGTTTAGCGCCGAGACGTCTACGGGTATTCGTTCGCGCTTAATAAATAGCAATAATAAATAAATAATAAAATCTGATTCTCATGTCCTCATCAAAATTCTTTAGTTTACAATGTTTCAAATGCATATAAAGTGCACGAAATAAGCATATCCGTAATAAAAATAGGTACATATCATATGAAATGTCTCATGGAGACAGAATTAAAATCCGTGTTTAAAATGTAAAAGTTAAAAAGACGATCACCACAAAAAGCCAAATGTATTGTGCCCTTAAAATTAATGTTAGTCGCCTCCCTTTTATTCTTCGCTCTCTCATTTGTTATGGCCCTCCTGCCAGTGAAGCAGGACCATAGAAATGAAGCTTTAGTGTAACAAATAAAGGGATTAGACAGTTGTCTTATACAATGGAGCGCAGGGCGACATTGTTTAAAATGAATTGGCACAGTCCTGGGCACATGTGTTGAGGATACAAAAGGAGTAGCGGTAGTCTCTATTGGTGAAGTATTCTGAGGTCGACACCAGCGTGTTCTTAAGCAATTTTAATAAGAAAAAAAGTCATGTGGAATCAAACAATCAGCCGACAAGTGTTTCATTACAACACGTAGGCTTGTGACTTTTCAGGGCTGCTGCGTTGATCGAGGTCCGAAATGTGGCCCCTCAGTACCGGTGAGGAATTAATCCGGACTGGCGTGATGTGTTGAGAGGAGAAGGGTGGTGTGCCTGCCTGGGCTCGTGAAGTATGTGGAGGGGGAACTTGCAGTGAAAGTGCAGGAACGAAGGCGGGTGCGCCAATACTGAGAATCACATGGGTCTTAGACCTGAACTGGGTAGCGAGATACTGTGTGTGGCCTGGTCAGGCGGAGCGTGACCGGGGTCCTGGATAGGCCCGATGCATGGATACACACTGTTTAGGTAGAGGCAACAAGTAGGTACCCCCTGTTAGGTTTGGAGGACTCCTAGGACAGGGCAATAATGCAATGCAACAAATTTCCTAGGCAGTATTTAGGATTCAGTTAACATGCTGGCTGGTCAGACATCAGAAAAACGGGTGATAACCCAGGCTCAGTGCAAAACACAACACAAATTAAAACATAGATATTTCTTTTATTCTATTTTTTTTTTTAAATGTAAAGGATTAAATATAATACATATATAACACATATATCTCTGAAGTTAAGAAAGTGCATGACACATTTGATGCAGTGAATTGACCCTATGTAACGGTGGGTGAGAACTGTATCACAGAATAAACCAATACATTAAAAACATATTTTTTACATTTATATAGTACACCATTTATACAAAACAAATAATGTAATGTGGCCGGAAGCTGTAAGTAGTCTCAACGCGCGTTTCGGCACATTAGTGCCTTCATTAGGAGTGCCACAAGGGAACGGAGAATTTCAGCGATGTTTATCAGAGGTGTCTTTTTTTAAAACTAACGCATCTTTTCTCTTTAGGAGGATACCTTTTGATGATTTAAAATTGCACTTATAGAGACTTGCTCAGGCTTTTTATCGGTGGAGTCCAGCAACTAAGGATATGTTGTGCAGTCCCCACAGCAACCAAGGAAAAAACCTGTGTTAAAGGTTTATTTTAAGGTCCCTGTAACTTAGATTCAACTTCACGATAGTCTTTATATATGGAATCTGCAGGTGTAGATTTGCTCTATTATTTTAGAAAGGTAGAAAAGAGGGGGATTCTAAGGACGTTTGCCGATGCTTGGCTGATGGAATTTGGTGGGCCAGTGGCGGCGCTTCGTGCACGTTAGGAAGTCAATAATGCTTTCAATTACATAGGCCTGGACGGGAAACGAAAGTTGGGTAAAAAGTGATAGCTTTCGTCCTGAAGCAGCTATTCGGCTAGGATAAACTTCAGGGTGCGTAGTTGTAAAAAGATGGTGAAACCGCCATGAACGAACATGGCGGTTTCACCATCTTTTTACAACTACGCACCCTGAAGTTTATCCTAGCCGAATAGCTGCTTCAGGACGAAAGCTATCACTTTTTACCCGACTTTCGTTTTCGGTCTAGGCGTATGTAATTGAAAGCATTATTGACTTCCTAACGTGCACGAAGCGCCGCCACTGGCCCACCAAATTCCATCAGCCAAGCATCGGCAAACGTCCTTGGAATCCCCCTCTTTTCTACCTTTCTAAAATAATAGAGCAAATCTACACCTGCAGATTCCATATATAAAGACTATCGTGAAGTTGAATCTAAGTTACAGGGACCTTAAAATAAACCTTTAACATAGGTTTTTCCTTGGTTGCTGTGGGGACTGCACAACATATCCTTAGTTGCTGGACTCCACCGATAAAAAGCCTGAGCAAGTCTCTATAAGTGCAATTTTAAATCTTCAAAAGGTATCCTCCTAAAGAGAAAAGATCCGTTAGTTTTTAAAAAAGACACCTCTGATAAACATCGCTGAAATTCTCCGTTCCCTTGTGGCACTCCTGATGAAGGCACTGATGTGCCGAAACGCGCGTTGAGACTACTTACAGCTTCCGGCCACATTACATTATTTGTTTTGTATAAATGGTGTACTATATAAATGTAAAAAATATGTTTTTAATGTATTGGTTTATTCTGTGATACAGTTCTCACTCACCGTTACATAGGGTCAATTCACTGCATCAAATGTGTCATGCACTTTCTTAACTTCAGAGATATATGTGTTATATATGTATTATATTTAATCCTTTCCATTTTTAAAAATAAATAAATAGAATAAAAGAAATATCCATGTTTTAATTTGTGTTGTGTTTTGCACTGAGCCTGGGTTATCACCCGTTTTTCTGATGTCTGACCAGCCAGCATGTTAACTGAATCCTAAATACTGCCTAGGAAATTTGTTGCATTACAAACTGTTTAGGTACAGGTGAGTTAGGACACGGATGCCAGAAGCAGGAACCAACATCAGATCCTCCAACCCACCCCAGCACCACAGAACGGCGCACCATCCGTGTCCTAACTCACCTGTTACTTCAGGAGCCTAGGCAGGCGCACCACCCTTCTCCGCTCATCACATCACCCCAGTCTGGATTAATTCCTCACCGGTACTGAGGGGCCACATTTCGGACCTCGATCAACGCAGCTGCCCTGAAGAGTCACAAGCCTATGCGTTGTGACGAAACACGTGTCGGCTGATTTTTTGAATCCACATGACTTTTTTTCTTATTGAAATTGCTTAAGAACATGCTGGTGTCGACCTCAGAATAGGTCACCAATAGAGACTACTGCTACTCCTTTTGTATCCTCAACACGTGTGCCCAGGATGGTGCCAATTAAACTGTTGTGGGTTCCCGACTCAAAAACAATGGAGGTTAATGGGTAGTTCCCCCGACCTGGCAGTACCTTTTACATTAATAGTACATATAACCCAGAAACACATAGTAGTCTGAGCACCATTCTTCCTGTACATTCCTAAAAATCCAGCATCCTAGGTATTGTTTAAAATGGAGTTTACGCAATAGGGGGAGAATATACATTTTTCCATGTAAATTACAAGAACTACAAAAGAACTATCTGGCAGATGCATCAAAGTAAATACCGGGAGCAAACGGGCAGATTCTCAGAACCTGACCGTTTGCTCCCGGTATTTTTGCATTTGGGATACATCATCCCAAATGCAAAAATCGCAATTTAAGGAATCTCTAAATAGTGATTCCTTAAATTGCTCTTGCATTTAAGGAATCCCAAAATGAGATTCCTTAAATGCAATGCATGAAACCCCACAAAATAGCGAATTGGCTAATAGGGGGAGCAAATTACCATGAAGTTGAACTTCGTGGTAATTTGCTAAAACTTTGAAAAATGCACTTTTGTGCATTTTTCAAAGTTACATGTTGCGCACACACATGCCCTTAGGGCATGTGTGTGTGTAACATTTGTGCACAAGTCCATTTCAGGGGTGCAACAGGGTGTCCTTTGGACACCCTGGCACCCTTGAAATAGCGGAACATTAGCGATTCAGTAATAGCTAATCGCTAATAAGGAGTGGCATTCCCATTCATTCCTATGGGCCTTTAGGCCCATAGGAATGAATGGGAATGCCATTCCTTATTAGCGATTAGCTATTACCGAATCGCTAATAAGGAATTTTTAGGAATCGCTAATAACATTGTGATTCCTACATGCATCCCGTTTTGCGAGTCTTTAATAGCGATTCCTTAAAATTAGCTATTAAGGACTCGCAAAACATAACTTTGATGCATCTGCCAGTATATGTGCAAATCTGACTGGGCTTGCCTTTTATCATAAAGGCAAACTGGCAGGTCATTTAGCGAAAAGATATTCTTTGAGAAACACATCAGAGGTATGAGGTTCAAATGGAACCTAACTAGAATAAAACATTGTTGGGGATTTGACGCTAAGTATGATTCGCCAGCCTGAGTCGGAATGGGACATGAAAGGTTCAGCTTTACTGAGGTTTTATTACAAATTGCTTCCACTCTCTCTCCAACAGTTTTCTCTGGGAAGATGTGTTTTATTCTTGCTTTGGATGCAGATCTACAGCTAGATAGATTAACGTATAGATCTCCCAGACTCATAGTTTCCAGGGTAGATTTCTCATATTGCAACCAAGTGATCCTATGTACATTATCTTGGGATAAACAGTCCTTGATCATTTTTTGGTCAGGCTAGCAGTGTCTTTCTTTCAAATCGAATGCCATAACAAAATAGGTGCTAGTCTCATAATATCTGAAATATATCGGGCCTCTAGTTCGACATCAGAGTTAGAATTTGAGCAATTACTTGGGAGGGTTAATCATCTTTTTTTAAAACCATCCTCTATTCTTTATAGGGGATCAATCGCCGCCATCCTCCACACCTATGCTCCATATGATGCTATAGTGACAGATTCTGCAGCATACACCTTTTTTGTTACCTCAATCGTCTTAGACTTCATCGACTTAATGAAGCTATAGATAGCTCTTACACTTTTTTCTATAACTAGGGCTCTGATGTCCACTATGTTTAACCAGGTGTGTTTTCTGTCAAATACAAATCCCAGATAGGAAAAGGTGTCCACCACCGCCATCCTGCGTGACTCTCTGTGAAACGCTGGAAGTCTACTAGGGCGTGTCCCTGCCATTTGTTTGAAGGATTTAGCTTCATTAACATGAAGCTCCAAACCAGTCATAAAATTTGATTTGGACTCTATTTGTTTTTGTAACCTCACCCCAGTTCTAGCAACATACACAGCATCATCTGCATAAAGCAGTAGTGAGAGGGGTGCTGCATTGAAAATGGGTACATCTTTGAGGCTCCAGCCATGGCTGCCTACACCCCATTATTGTGTATTTAAAATAAAAAGGGGGCAAGAACGCAACCCTGTCTTATACCCTGTTTTACCTCGAAATGCCTTGTACACTTTCCATCACTGCCATATTGAGCACAGTCAGTAGCTTGCACATACATCTAACAGATAAAAATAATTATCACAGCATCAATGACTATCTCTTCCATGATGGTTCATACTTTAGGGTGGTCAATACAATCAAAAGCAGCTGACTACTCCATGAAGGACATATACAGTTTCTCAGATTTTTCCAATGTATTTTTGGCAATGGTCTAACTCAGGTTGAGCTTTTGGTCTATTGTCCTCTTACCATTTTGGAAACCATATTGCACTGGTATTAAGATGTTTCTCTTTCTAATCCAATCCTCCAGCCTGTTCAACAGGAGGAGTCCCATGAGTTTTACTGTACTATGTAAAAGGGAGATGGGTCTGTAGTTTGCGGATTGGACTTTGCCCATTTATGTGGATGGGAATTATTTTCGTGGTATTCCATGAGGCTGGTGGGCGCACCTTGCTATGGTGTTAGAAATATTAGTTAAAAGTGGAGTCCAGATCTCTTGATGTGCTAAGAAAAAATCTATTGGGACCCCATCCGGGCCTGGTGCCTTTAGGACGCTGCATTGAGTCAGGCCCAGTCTCACCTCTGTTATATCAGAGACCAAGTTCTCCTTATGGGATAACTGTACAGAGTTGCAGAGAAACTCAGTAGACACATTGACAGCCCTGAAAAGTTGTTCAAAATGAGCCACCCCTCTATCCTCACCAACATGTGTATGTAAGGTAGGATCTGAATCATCTTTAAGAAATGGGGCATTAATCACAGTCCAGAAATCACTAGACTTTTTTGTAACCACTGCAAGTGACAGGTTCGCCCACACTTCCTCCCTCAGGCCCCTGATTCTCACTTTCCGTGCCTCGCTATCTGCTATACACAGGTCCCTCACCAGTTTTTGATCTCTTTGACTGGTTCTGAGGGCACAGTGCAGGTTTTTTAAAGTCTTGGAACAGGCCACATCAAACCAGCCAATCGCAGGGGTGGCATGGGGGGTACTCTTTTGGAACAGGTTATTTTTTCCCTCAGCCAGTATATCTGCAAGAATGCCATCATTAAGCCTTCCTGATCCTCATTTAAAGCGCCATGGGTCAAGTCACTCATTAAAGACCATCACATACGAGAAAAGGATGTAATTTCTGAAAATTATCTCTTGATGTGGATGCAACTGTCTTATTTCTCTTGCATCAAAGTATCACTCATAAGACTTGAAATGGCACACATGAACACACTATACTCATGGGAATGCCCTACATAAGAAAACTGAAAATTTGGCAGCTATGTATAATCTGTATAGGCACATGGTGGCTATCGCCATGTTACAAGAGACACACTGCTCTCTGTTTGGTCACTCCTCCTTTTCATCTGTGTGGGGTCCACACCAATATTTCTCCTTATATTCCATCTATTCTAGAGGGATGGTTATTACGATTAGGGCTCCCAGTTTTATGGTAATTACTTTTATTTATTCATGAGTTCAGAGTGGCATAGAACTAGCCCTGCAGCAGAAGGCCATGGTCCACGTTCTTTTGCCTAAACAGGGAATCCCATCAAGGTATTGATTAGTCTCCCTTGGCTTTTGGCTGGAGGTGGATCATGTTGGACTTGGCCTACTCTACAGGGTCACCCCATACGCTTAGCCTTTGTCCCTCCTATTTTACTGAATTTGTTATTGTTGGCCTTAGGAATCTGCACTTTACCACTACTAACCAGTGCTAAAGTGCTTCAGCTCTCTCCTTAAAAAATTGTAAAATAGGCTTACACATGATTGGCATATTTAATTTATGTATAAGTGCCTTGTAAAATGGTATACCATGTGCCCAGGGCCTGGACATTAAATGCTAGTAGTGAGCCTGCTATCTATACATCACAAATGTCAGGTGGGGCTCACTAATGTAGAGCTTTACGCTTGCAACTCTAAAAGCCCTAAAATGCATTTCTGTAGAAATTCTATCCCACAAATTATTTGAAACAATTAATTACTGTAGGGTGCCTGACATTGAGAGCACCTAATAAAAGATTCTGGACTCCCAAATGAATGACACAATACATATATTAGTTGCAATATTTAGCATGTATTAACATACAGTGTATTCAAGTGTGAAAAAGTGAATATAATAATGCAGGTGATGCAGTGCTCACATCTACATACATAAATACAAACAAAACATATTATATGTTTTTTTTTGTAAAATTTTTAAATTTTTTTAGAAATTAGACATGTTCCAACAAGAGTGTTACAGCACAGTCAAATCATGTATAACATATATAACATAATATTCTTTAACGCTGTACATTCTACATATTCCTGCTTTATCGTATGCATTCACTGTTTCCTAAGGACCTTAAAATAGGAAAGAGAGGAGATATACAAAAGTAAATTAAGCGGAATTATTGACAGAGTTGTTTTACCCTACCATTCTCGCGGATCCAATTCAGACATGTGCGGTGATAACTATGCCCCCTAATAGCTTCACTGTGCCTACTACTATACGGTCTGTATAAGTACACCTGCAGACGGGTCGCCTGTAACCAGTTCTTCTCTCCAACGTTCTACCGGTCGCCATATTTTCCCACCAAGTGCCCTGGCTCTGCGTCCTTTTCTGTCATAGATTGCTTTTTCCAGGTTATAACTAGAGAGTAGTATTATTATATCTTTTGTTTGTATTTATGTACAAATCTTAAAATTTTTGGACCATATCGGAACGTATGTTGATGTTTCGACCCCAAAATCCTAGTGAGGTCTTCTCAGGACCACCATTCACAGCTTCCACTTCTGTCTGGTTATCTACATTATTCTGATGACCAATCCAATGAGATCTCGAGTCAAATGGATCCCCTCAAAGGTCGCCTGAGAAGGTTGCCGGTTCAAATGAGAACTGCCTCAATCCAAACCTTCACAAACGATTCGTCCAGTCCAGCTAGAATAATCACCAGTTGTGGAACCAGCCACTGCTGGGCAAAACTGTTCCTCCTCTACGCTGACATGGCTTGCATATGAAGTCGCAATCCGGGGGATGAGCCTGCAGCACTTATTGTGCCACCCACTTAAGTAGCCCTTTAAAATATATTTCAGGCCTGCCACTGCAGCCTACCAGCAGCCTTAAACTACCAAATTGACTTGGCAAAGTAACCCCTTTGCTAAGCTTGAAATTCCCTTTTTAAAACAAATAGGTCATCCCTAAGGTACACCTTAAACAGCCTATAGGGCAGGGTGCATTCAAATTAAAAAGTTGAACATGTGGTTTTAAGTTTTACCCCTTGGTAGGGAAAAACTCCCAAAATTAATTTTTTCACTATTGGGAGGCTTACCTCTCCCATAGATAACATTGTTTACCATATTACATTTGATAAGTGCTAACTTTCAAATGGGAGCAGGTAAATTTGTTATCTGAGGAAGTGGAATTTTTAATCCTCGTTAATGGTAGAGTTGGATTTGAAATCATAATTCTGAAAAGGCCACTTTTAGAAAGTGAAAGAAAGTCCAAAGGGGCACGCACATGCGCTCCCTTCTGTCGCACTGCGAAATCAGGAATCTATCCTCATCATCGGCAACTTGTTTTTCCTTTTAACTTGTAATCCTTTTATTCAAAGTAAACCCATCCATAATCTTGAAACCATTATCCAATATTCATCCATGCTCACAATCATCACGATAAAAGCAGCGTGATTCCAGCATAATTCTTTTTATATCTTCATATGCCTCCTGCATGCCCTCCGGGCCTTCGACAGCAACAAGTTGAAAAGGAATCAATAAAGGCAAGTGTTGACTCAAAAGGTGTTTATTACTTTTACCCAATGCATTTCAGGCCACAGGGGCCTTTCGTCAGGGGGTCAATGAAATGGATAATAAAAGAACGTTTCAAACATTGTGCAAAACACTTACTCTGCCAAAAAGTAAATACATGAATCAAATAATGCTCTGAATTTAAATGCTAGTTACAATTTCAACCTAAGTGTTCATAGTCCTAATCTCTCCCTGTGACGATGTATCCCCTGTATAAACAAAGTTGAACCTACATGTTGTGAAAAATAATCATTGACACCCTAACTCACTACCCATGCTCCATTACCTCTAGCCACATAACAATGCTCGATGACACCCCTCAGTTAAGTCCACCCATCATCATCTTTCAGTGCACTATGAAATGTAAATCCATACATCACCTCAAAAACCACAAGCGGCAAATTCATTTAAACATGCAACTCCATTTCGGCACTGCCAGTATTCAGTTTGACTCAAACTCTGCCACCCGTAGTTTTAAACTCATGCACTATAGGAAACAGCTATGGTTATACCTCGTGATCCAATCTGCAGGAAATTCGAATTCTTAAAGACACAGTTCTCTGAGTTTAAACATGCAAAAATAAACTCGTGCAATCCCCTTCTGCTACCTATGCATTTGCGTGTACCTTCACCCCTAATCCAACCCAATTTTTTAAAAAAACATCAAGAAAGTATCAACCCTCCCACATCACGAAAACAAGTGCAAATGCAGATTACCAAACAGCAATCCAAAATAAAAATAAAAATAAAAATAATGCAACTGCACGTAAATGAAAACTAAATGTAAACAGAGTTAAAATGTCCATACAGCAGAATCCTATTGTCGTAAAGTGATGGATGTCTTCTCAATCAATATTTAATGTTCTCAAAACTTTTTAACATGGGGTGCAAACTAACGTAGGGGCAGTCTATTTGTGTTACAAATTGAAAAATAGAAAGAATGTTGTTGACTAGCTGTGCCCAACCAACAAAATATCTATCATTTTCGTCAGATTGAATCTTGCCTTTATTATTTTTGTAATAGAAAATAGAATAGAGAAGAGTGGGAGAGAGAGAGAGAGAGAGAGAGAGAGAATAGGATATACCATTGTAGCAATAAATGGCAGTCTTATTCTTGTCTCTCTATGTAAGATTGCAAAGCCAGTGTGCAGGGAAGGGTTTAGTTTGGCCCAGACACCTTCTGAACAAAAAGTGGAAACTCTTTGGTTAACTGATTTTGTTCTCCTCGATATACCGGTCTTGTATAAACCATGAGATTATTAACTTGCTTCTCACCTAAGGCCTTATTACAATGCAGGTTGGAGGCACGTCCGACCAACATCGTTTCAGAATGCAAACCACCCTACTACTAGTAGCCAGTTCCATCTAACAAATTAAGATGCGACTGCCCATGAGGTGGTCGGAAACATACATTTTTCCATAGAGGCCAGTGATGTGGCTGGAAGAGGTCCGCAGCACAAGACCCATTGGAAAAATTGGTGTTTTCAAACACCCATGCACCGTGTGCCAGGCACCATGTGGTGCCTGGCATGTGGGGTATGGATGTTTGTGGGGTCACCTCAGGTACCCCCCAGGCCTCATAGTGGAGGTCATGGAGGGAGAGGGGCCCTGCTAAGAGTTCCCAAAGTCCATTTCCAACATCCTTTCTAAGGTAATCGGACCGCCATTTAAAGGATGTCTGAAAGGGCCATCGTAATACCTACGGTTGTGCCTAACCAGGCACCACCCTACTGTAGGTTATTACATTCCAATGGACATTCAGACCAGCTTCCTGAGCCTGTCAGAAGCGCCGGTAGGTGCCTTTGCCAGCTGCCTCCGACTGTCACTCATCATAATGCAGTGGACGACTTACAGCACCAGAAGTAGGTCGGACCACAACAGATGGCCTGTCTGTTGCTCTCCAAAAAAAAATCGTAATGAGGCCCATAGTGGAGACTACAGTGGATGTCATATGTCGAGCCAACTTAAATAATATGCACCATTATTTGTCACCTCAGTAGTACTCATTTCATCAACCTCTGGCACATGAACAGCTTACCATGTAATCTTCAAGGATCCCATCTCGACCTCCAGCTATTCTATCAACATAAAAAATATTCTCATAAATTTATAAAGGGAGTGAAATTGTGTTGCTGTGAATAGTTCTCAACCTGAAGATCAGCCCTACTCAAAAAGGAGCTCTACTATTACCATGCCATCATAGAGGTCATATCTAAGCTACATAAGCCGACAACAGTGGTAATAAGTGTTCTCAGTATATCCAGTTAACACACCAAAAGCATGCAAGGCAATCCTGTTTGTTCATCTAGTGCAATCAACTGCTACTTTCACTCTCTCACAATTCAGTGGAGAACAACTGGCAACATGTTAAAAAAAAAGCATAACTTTTGAGTCTGAGAAGACTGGGGAGTCCATGTATTGTGGATTGTAAATCTGTGCTTACTGAGATAGCTCTTGGTGGTAAATACTCTACATTTTGGCACATAGAATTGATGTACAGTGAGATGAAGTGATTTACCAAAGATGGCACGTTGTAATCAAGTGGAGAAAAGAATCAGCCTCAAATGGCTATACACAGAAATGTTGTTAACTGAAACATTCTCCCCTACCAATATATTGATATACAGTAAATATGTTCCCTTGTAGAGCAATTCTTGGGACAAAAAGCTTAACACCTAACCATGAAACCTTTTCTCAGACACTGAGTTAAGATGCAGAACCTACAATCCAGAAGCCTAGCATGTGCATAAGAACCAGGCCATTGCTACAATGACGGTAAGAAATGAGCCGCAAGAGGCAGAATAAAGGTGAGAAACAAGCCGCAAGAGGCAGAATAAAGGCGAGAAACAAGCAGAAAGAGGCAGAATAAAGGTCAGACACAAACAGATAGAGGCAGAATAAATGGCAAAAAAAGGCATGAATAAATGTAAATTGATACTTGTATAGCGCACTACTCACTCGCAAGGGTCTCAAGGCGCTTGTACAAATACCGCTGTGGAACCCATCCTGGCTTTCCCTGTAAGGTGTCCACTCCTGGGCACCCCCAAGGTGGAGGCCAGGTATCCTTAGCGTTGTGGGGGCCGTTGTGGAGATTAAGCAAGCTATTGCCCAGAGTTGCAGAGTGGGACTCCATGATTGGAATAGGCACCGAGGCGAGAATTATCAGGTCCGTGGAATTTTTGAGCCCAAGACCCACCGAGATGGGGAATTGAACCCTGGTTAGACCTCTGCATCAGGGTCTGCCGCTCTAACCATTGAGCCACGCTTCTCCACTAAATAAACTCCCCTGAATAAAGGTCAGAAAGAATCAAAAAGAGGCAAAATAAAGGTCCGGAGCAAGCAGAAAGAGGCAAAATAACGGCCAGAAAGAGACAAAATAGAGGTCAGAAGTCAACAGCGAGAGAAAATAGAGGTGAGAAAGGAGGTGAAAGAGGCAAAATAAAGATCATGAGCGAGCAGAAAGAGGCAAAATAATGGGCAGAACAAGCAGAGAGAGGCTAAATAGAGATCACGAGTGACCAGAGAAGAGACAGAAAAACAAGCAGGGAAGGCAGAAAACCGGAGGTAACAGAGGGTAGCAGACTGTTGGCAAGCTGGACAGGAGGACCACCACAGGGAGAGCTGGCATAAGGACCTGCTCCAATGTGCCCCCTATTTGTTTAGCACGTACCCACTGATAGACCCACTCATGCATCTACTCATACACTCATGCACCCACTCTCTGACCCACTGAGAGAAAAATACACCCACTGACAGACACATTCAGAAACTCATGCACCCACTCACAGATCCATTCAAGCACTCATGCACCCCCTCACAGACCCACTGAGACTCACACCCACTCACAAATCCACTTAGAGACTCATGCACCCACTAACAGGCCCACTAACAGACTCATGCACACCCTAACAGACTGACTCAGACACTCACACACCGACTTACAGGCCTACTCAGATATTCATGCACCCACTCAGAGACCAGGTCAGACACTCACTCAGAGATCCAGTCAGAGACTCATGCACCAACTGACTAACCCACTCAGACACTCACTCTTCTGCTCACAGACCCACTCAGAGACTCACACAAGCACTCACAGACACACTCAGACAGTCATGCACTCACTCACTCACGCACTCAGAGCCTCATCCATCCTCTCACAGACCTTTAAAGACATTTATGCACCCACTTTGACTCAGACAGAGACTGACGCACCGACTCACAGACCCACTCAGTCACTCATGCACCTACTCACAGATCCACTCAGACACTCACGCATCCAGTCACAGACCCACTCAAACAATCATGCACCCACTCACATACCCACTCAGACACTCACACCCCCACTCTCAGATCCACACAGGCACTCATACACCAACTTACAAAGCCATGTACACACCCTTACAGTAACTCACTTGCCCACATACAGACCCATAAAGCCACTCACACACCCACAAAACAACTCACACATCCACTCAGTGACCCAACATCCAGTCACATATCTACTCTCCGAGGTTACAGGTTACAGTTAGGAAATTACATTTAAAAAACCATTGAAATTCACTGACTCAACCAAAGGTTAAAGGGATGTCATAATTAGAACATAGGATTTTTTTTAAAGTGGCGACTCACTGAAAAAACAAAGGTTACAGGGACGTTACAGTTTGGAAATAGAACTGAAAACATTTTTTAAATTAGCTGAAAAAAACAAAGGTTACAGGGACATTATAGTTAGGCTCAGATTTCACTTGCACACAACTATTGAAATTCAGCTGTTATATTTACCTGAGTTAACTATAACTTACACTCCCGCAATGCACTGCTTATGACCCCACAAATTACATCACTAATGAAATGGTCAGTGACATCACTGATGATATCTCAAATTAGATCAATGTTCCCATCATCCACAGAACCACACACACACCCACTTACACCCCAATAGAACTTCTCATACACCCACTCCCACTCTCACACAACTGCTCACATACACATTCAGAGACCCATACTAGTACTCACAAAAGCAGTCACTTAACCATAGAGCCACTCACACAACCACTCACTCATACTGCCACTCACACACCAACTAACTTATTCATACATCCACTAATGTACCCACTCACTCATCCAATACGACCACTCACACATCCAGTCATACAGAAATACAGACACTTGCACACCCACTCATATATACTTACAGTCACTCACACACTGACACAATCACCAATACAGAAACTCACACAGCCACTCACGCACCCACACATGTACTCACAAACCCACTCACCCATACAGCCACTCACACTAACACTCACCAATACAGCTACTGACACATGCACTCATGTACCCAAACAGCCACTGACACAATCACTCACTCACCCAAGCAACCACTCACAAACCCACTCAAACACCTACTGAACCACTTACATACCCATTCACACATCTATATAACCACTCACCCACCCATTCACTGACATGTATAGCCCCTCACACATATATTCATACTACAAAATTACCACTTACACCCACGCACCTATAAAGACACTCAAATAGCTGCTAATACACCAATACAGCCACTCAAACACCCACTCCCTTGCCCATACAGCCACTCACACAGCTAATCAGTCTCCCATACAGCCACTCACACACCTATTCAGCCACTCACACATCCAGTAGCTCACCCATAGAGCCACTCACATACCAATGCAGTCACCCATACAGCCCCTTACACACCCACTCATATACCTATGCAGCCACTCACAAAGCCACTAACTCACCCATACAGCTACTCACATACCCACTAACACATCCATATAGCCACTAACATACCCAGTCACACACTCATATAGCCATTCAGACATCCACTCACACACTGATAAAGACAGTCAAACAGCTACTCAGATGAGAAATGTTAGAAATAATATGACTAATTATAATACAGAAAGAATAGCACGTCAACTTATACTATTGCTTAGTGTATATCTTTAAGTCTCAGAAATGTTTTGGAAACCCTTACAGTCATGGGATAATGTCATCAGTGATGTCATCTGTTATGCCATTTGATATGTTATCAGTGATGTCACTGATCATGTCATAAGTGATTTATTATGTGAGGTCATAAGCAGTGCATTGCATTGCTAGGGCACAGGTTATAGTTAGCCCAAGTAATGATAACTACAAAATTTCACTGGTTTTGTACAAGTGAAATCTAAAAATTGCAAAAAACACAGTTGATGGACAGAATGAAGTGAAATCTGAGCCTAACTATAACGTCCCTGTGACCTTTGTTTTTTTTCAGTGAATACAGTTGTCTGTCCTTTCACCGATTATGGTGAAGGAGTCATTTCTTCACCAAGAAAGCTACAGTCATGCGATATTGTATCTTTCCAAAATGTATTGCGTGCTACTGAAAACCACCATGCACGTTTTGTCTGTCTTGCAGCCTTGCTCACTGATAGTGAGGCACAATTTTATAGACACATTTACAAAAAGTGGCATGTGAAAGGGATCATGGTCAAAGAAGAAAGACTTTCAACAAGGTTGTACACATCAGTCAATCTAAATGTTCACTGTATGTTATAATTGTTTTTTATTAAATGCATTGTATGCAGACACATAAACTCAATTGTCACATACAATAAATTAATATTCTGCTATTGTGCACCAAGTATTGGTGCGCAATCTCAATTAGACCAATCCCTTGCAAATTATGCTCCCAACAGGCTTACATATGTCCATAGATTGCTGCCGTGGATTCATCCTAAGTGGGCACACTCTGTTGAATACATTTTATTTATACACTTGATATGCTCACATATATTGTGTTTTGCATTTGATGCTATTTACATTGATCATTATGAATCATGTTTTCTGTCAATCCTATTTTTCAAAATCACATTTTCTGGGCAACATTAAATAATGACAGTATTCACGGTTCATTCTAGTCTGCCAACATTTGCAGCTAAAGGATCAAGCAGAAGTACACTCCTTGCCAATGAGGTGCAAGGCAACACCACAGAGCATAACCATTTCCTCCAGAGTATGGGACTATGCTCTTCCAGAAATCACTATTCTTCCAAAATTCAATTTGGCTAAAATCTCAGCAGAAAGAATGAACTAGCTAAACCAACCTCCTGAATGGCCTATCTCCATATCTCCCTCCCCCGGGCATGTGCACATTCCTTGCTTAAGCCTGCCACCTGGCTGGGTTCATAGGGGTTGATTTGAACTGGACGTGGCTTCTTCTGCTTGTCCCCTTCTTCCTTTGAAGATAATGGTTTACAAGCCCTCCTGCTTTAGCCTTCCTGGGCTGCAGAACTCTTTCATTCAGCCCTGTATGTGGAGCATTGACTTTGGATTAAGAATGCACCCGAGGACAGAGGTCCATTTAGGTTTTTGAAATGTACAGTAATAACATACACAGGTGTGCTGTGCACCCATACAGGGCTGAATGATGGAAGCACACTACATGACCCAGAATCCAACGCCCATCAGAGGGTGTGGTATCAGTTAAAAAGAAGGTGCGTTTCAACCAGCACACTATGGTCAAACCTTTGAAAAAGAAGTACCTACCTTCGAAATGCGTCAGGTTGCATCGTCTGGAACTAGTGTATGCTGGAGAATCAATCTGCTCAGGGAGATTGTTTTTGCCAGTATGAGTCAATGCTCGAGTGCTTCTCTGCCCTAGGGGCACTTGGAGCTATAATATATATATATATATATATATATATATATATATATATATATATATATACATATATATATATATCTGCAATACCTCGCAACGCTCCACCCCTCAGGTGAAATACAAGGCTTGAACCAACTTTGTTGCAGCATACAGTTTATTTCCCAAATAAACAGCTAGTCATGACGCGTTTCGACCGTCCCTGCGGCCTTGGTCACATGACAATGCAATATGCTCAGCCCATTTTAAAGTGCAAGTGCATCACATGTCTAACTGGACATAGAAAAAATACTTTCAGTATAAATACTGTTAAAAACGTCAAATGCAGTTTCTCACTTCTGTCCGTATAAATACAATATTGTTTGCGCAAAAGACAGTTTGTAAATCATTTCAATTGTTAATGGTTATGTTTGGACAACAATGGTAACATGTTTCAATCACATTTGTACTACCAGCTTAAATGCTAGTTCCCTATTCCAAAACATAATTCATTAGACCTGTGTCCGTGTGACATGCGTTTTAAATTAAAAAATTAACACGTGCTCACCATAACGTGCATAAACTATAGATTTGTTTTTAAAAAAGAAACTAAAAAGTTCTATTGTTTCAAAAGGATTAATGAAACTACAAAAATAAGCATTATCAATTATAATAGAACTGCACAGGAAATATACATACATGTATAAACCTTATTTGAGTCACTTGACACTATGGCCCCGTCATATCCAATAGGACTACTATTTTCTGGGTAGACACCTACATACATATTGTGTCTATCCAAATTTGTATGTTGTCTCTCGTTCAAAGAAGGGTCCCCTTCAATGATACTACTAAAGTGGCCTAGTGCAGTAGTGCAATACAACTAAAGTGACTCATGCTTGTAAAAAATGATAAAACCACAAATAAATATCAATTATCAATTAATAAATATACTGGTTCAATTCATTATCCAATGTCAAGATGGATAGATCAAGAGGGAATTTCATGCATATCATACCAGAGGGATAATTTCATAGTAATTCATACAGTACTTAATGTGATTGGCAATATATCAAAATCAATTCATTTACACAGCACCTTTATTGATGGTGAAGTAAAAAATGATTGAAACAACATTATAAGAACAAACCTAATATAAAAAAGGATATCGTTGACATGACTAAAACCAGCTATCTAAAAGACATATGGATAAAATCTACCCTAATATCTAAAAGACGGCTAAAGTCAATCATGGGTCATAATATATATATTGCACTTGTAATATGTTCTCTAAAAACTCTTAATTGTATAAAAAGAATAAATATGTTTAAATACAAAATGTGCAAACATAGCAACGTAGTACCCAAATTTCCTATTTGTCCTAACCACAATGTTGGGTGATATATGCCTACTCTTCCTATCATACATTCCCCTTGACAACCTCACACATAAAAGATTTTTGATTATAAATATGTGTGAAGGTTTTCTGTGGTGTTCAATCCTCCTGGCCATTTGGAATCAAATTCCAGGATGTAGTTCGTTTCAGTTCTTCGCATGCAGGCCTCTCTATCCCCTCCTCTTTTCGTTACTGGGATGGATTCAATTGCGTAATATTTCAAGCATTGAGGTTTACTATTGTGACATGCCTCAAAATGCCTCGCGACCGGATAGCTCTGGTCTTTATTTATTATAGCACGCAGATGCTGCAAGATTCTTTTATGATCCTGCAGCTTCGTGCTGTCTACATATTTCAAATGGCAATCACACTCCAGGATGTACACACAATATTCTGTCTTACATGTGAGGTGTTGCTTGATCTCCCTGGTTGCCCGTATGATAACCGTGGTATATTTCTTAGTGTTCACACCATGTTGACATGCTTTACATGTAAGACATTTGTAAAATCCCCTACTGGTAGGCTGCCAAGACATTCCTGGCTTTTTTTAGTTAGAATTGTGCCCAGACTCATACCTTTACGATAAGTTATCGATGGATTGGCGGGCGACAAATCTCCAATAATGGGGTCATCCTGTACAAAGTGCCAATTTCGTCTGACTATACTCCTTAGTTCCTTTTCCTGTTTGGAGTATGTCAATACTAACAAACTGGATTGGTATCTACACTCTGAATTGGACTTATTTTTGGGTTGTATTTAAGGAGATCACTTCTAGCTTTTTGCCGTGATTTTCTTATGGCGGTTTCTACTGTCCTAGTGCTATATCCTCTATCCACAAATCTAGATAAACTTTCTTGTTGTTTCATGATCATATCTTCATCATTACTACAAATACGGCGGATGCGAAGTATCTCACCGTATGGTATTGATTTGATCAAATGTTGTGGATGGGCACTCGTTGCGTGTAATAAAGTGTTTCCCGCCGTTGGTTTTCTAAAAAGGGCAGTACTAAGAACATTGTCAGATAAAAAAACCTGCACATCTAAGAATGTCACCGATTCCTTACTAATACAAGAAGTAAAATTCAAGTTAAGATCATTCACATTTATTTCCTGTATGAAATTTAAAACACTGTCTTCAGATCCATGCCACACTATAAAAAGATCATCAATGAAACGAAGCCAAGAGACTATATTGGATGTACAGTAGTGCATATATTTACGCCTGAGGACCAGTTCCTCCCACCACCCCATAAAGAGGCACGCATAACTTGGGGAGAAACTGGCCCCCATGTCTACACCCTGGACTTGCTGAAAGAATTGGCCATTGAACATAAAATAATTATTCTCTAGACAGAAGGATAGCATTTCCAAAAGCATTTTTGTGTGGTGAGTTAGTTCCATTGGCCTGCTGCTTAAATAATATTCACATGCTCGCAGGCCATCCCTATGTTTAATGCAAGTATACAGGGAACTTACGTCCAATGTTACTAAGAGGAAATTTGATTTCCACTCAATCTCTTCAATTTTACGCAGGAAGTCACTTGTGTCCTGGACATACGAATTCAAAGATTTCATATGTGTCTGTAAAAAATAATCAATGTATTTTGATAGATTCTCCAAAGGTCCACCGCATGCCGCAATTATTGGTCTTCCTGGCGGTTCAGTCAGATTTTTATGGACCTTTGGTATAAAGTATATGTAGGGGACTAGTGGGTGATCCTTTTTAATGAACTTAAACTCATCTCCACTTAACATACCTAGTCCCTTCCATGCCACCAAATTTTTGCACAGATTTTCCTGCATCATCCTGTATTTTTGCGGATTGCTTCTTCTGTAACAGTGGATATCATTCAACTGGCTATATGTTTCCTGAAGATAATTTTTAATTGGCCATAAGACGATGTTCCCGCCTTTATCTGAATTGCGGATTACCAATTCTGCCTCCTGTAACTTCTTTACCAATTGATTCAGTTTTCTCTCCTGGCTTGTGTATTTTTTCTCCTTTTCATTGTTTACATGGGCCAACTTTTTTATTTGCATCACCACTGCCTCACTGAAAGCGTCAAGCCCATCACGAGCTGCCAGGGGGATGTACTTTGATTTTGGCTTGAAGGGGGTATTTGGTTTTCTCTGACCACTTAATGCCACTCTTTCTTGTGTCCCCATATTATCCTCACTTCCCAACTGGCACATGTCATGGAAAAGGCCAATGTCACTCACTGTCAGTTCTATAGTGCCGACTCCAGACTTTGGTGGCTCTATGACTGTACTTGATGGTTTATGCAAGAACTGTTTTTTTTAGTTTCAATTTACGTATGTGCTGATAGATATCTGCCCTAGTTTTTGTGTAGCAGAAGTTCGATTCCGGGCAAAAACTCAGGCCTAAACTAAGAAGTTGTTTCTCTGCTGTGGTTAATTCTATGGAACTCAGGTTAATTATGGATTTGGATTTAATTAATTCTGTTGCATGCAGCACCTGAGTGTTTCCACCAACCTCTGTTTGTGGCTCAACAGCAGGGCTTATTGCCGTGGTTTCCGGGTTGCTGCCCGACCCCGACCACGTTTGCTTTGATCTCCTTTGTTTTGCGGCATTGCGCCTGCCCCTCCTACGTTGGGACTTTGCTGCACGGTTTTGCCCTTGAATCGTGACCTTAGGGTATCTTTTCTGCTTTCCTTTAAAATCTCCAATTCTTCCCCCAGAGTCAGTGCAACGTTACTTTTTGTTCTTGATCCTTCATTATCTGAACCACTTTCTACAGCAGAGCTATATACCACCGAATCATCATCTGCTGGTTGGGCTGTCACTGTATTTTTTGTGCCGCGTTTGCTTGCTGTGACCGCTCTTAAATTGTCATAGCGGCGCGCAAATGTAAATATTTGCCCATTGGCATAATCGTCTCTGTCCCTCTTAAAGTTATGAATTGTTCTGGCCTTAATTTTCTCTTCCTCTTTTGCCAATCTCATTCTCATGTCATTCCTCAGTTTGGCGATTTCTGGGGTCTCTTTTTCACCTATTTGTAATTTGATTGTGTCTTCTAAGGCATCTATTTTCTTCTGTAGCTCCTCCCCGTCGATCTCAGCATATTGAACCAAAATCTGCATTAGCCAACGCGACGAGTCCAAATTACACTCGCCCCATGCCACCATCATGAGAGGGTTCGGAGCCTCATAGTTGGGGGGCAGCATAATGCGTAGCCCCCTAGGAACTCTCCCAACATCAAGGTATCTCTTTAGAGAACGTGCCTCCCACCATTTTGATTGCTCATTACGTTTGAGTTTTTCCAACTCATATATATATATATATATATATATCACTGCCTGAAAAACGGACCGAACATGGAGCTTGTGAAAACAATTAAGGCAGCGGCGCTACCAAGAACCTGCACTTGGTTCTGGCCCCAGCAATCTTCAAAAGCAAGCCTGCAAGGGAATCACAATAAATGAATAAGAGGAATGAACTGTAAACATTACCCACTGGCGGGATGAATGTTTGGGACTGAGATCGAACCACAATGACCAGAATGCCAAAGGAAAGCCTACTAGGGGGCAAACATTTAAAAAGCATCTGATTGGTTGTGTTCGGTTCCAACCCCTTTGCAAACTCTGGCGCACCCTTTGAAAAAGGTCTAAGAGACACCGAAATGCATCAGGGACAGAGAGATGCCAGCGCTTTTAAATATGGAATAAACCTGCCGGTTTTCATTGTGATTGTGTGCGGCTCATTCCTTCCGACAAAGAGGGGTCGATTATATTTATATGTATATATATATATATATATATATATATATATATATATATATATATATATATATATATATATATATATATCCTACTGGCGATTGCCAGTAGGTAGTTATAGTTAGGACCTAGTTTCCATAGGAAATCCGCAACATTCTATTGGGAATAACTTTGGCACCGGTTGATGAATGTTCACAAATTTCTCAAAGAAGATGGCCCGCTCCGCTCCATCCCTGAAAGTTTTGGGGGGATTCGTCAAGTGGGGGCTGAGAAAAAAGGGGGTTCCCAAAACATGTTTTCCCCATGTTATTTTCCATAGGACGATTAGACACGGCTACAGCCCGAACGGCTGAACGGAATTACAAGAAATTTGGAAAAATGGTAGAGTCTGATTCGCAGATCACGCTTTTGCTCAAATGGTGTAAATCCCTCCGGTAGTTCCTGAGAAAATCAAAAGAAAAATATATATATATCTAGAAGCGCGCACCGTGCGCGAATCGGGTGTGCGCGTGCGGAATTCTGATTTGCTGTTAGACGTCTGTCAACAATCCAATCGGTGGAAACTAGGAAGTGTTGGTCGCCATTTTGTCAGTCCGAGGCAGAAGAGAGCCAAAAACAAAAGTGGAGAACATGAAAAGGGGGCAGGGTAGAGACTCCCTGACCCCCTAGGCCTTCTCAGGGGGTCCCTGAAGGACCCCAAAGGCCACCCCAATGTATTTCTTTTTTTTAAATCGCGGGGTGCGCCCACGATGCACGCACCCCCGAGGCAGAAGAGAGTCGAAAACAAAAGTGGAGAATGTGAAAAGGGGGCAGCGTAGAGACTCCCTGACCCCCTAGGCCTTCTCAGGGGGTCCCTGAAGGACCCCGAAGGGCAAAAAACCCTATTTTTTTCTTTAAAAAAAACGCGAGGTGCGCTCACCAGTTCCATTTTTGCCTTTGGCATATATTAGAATATACAAAGGCAGTTTGTGGAAAAAGTGACATCAATTGCCCAAAGGTGTCCTTTAAAAGCATTTCCAGACCTACCCCAGTCAAAGTGCCTAGGTCATTGCCACCACGGTGCACAATTATGAGGTCAGGGTGTGGGAGATGCAAAAAAGATTTTACTAATGGCATCAATTGGTGACATCTCAATCCTCTCTGGCCAATCCACATAATATCCACATTTGGTGAATCAAGGTTGAGAAAGCATCTATTTGCTGCATACCTTTCACTCCAGAAAATAATGCTGTGTCCTACAATCCACACTCTAAGCATCTTGAAGGGAGATCTGGTTGTACTCAGATGGGCTCTGGAAATGAAATGGCAGTATGAAAAGTAGGAGTTTATAAAAAAATGTGGATGAGGTTCAGTGCACTTGAAAAAAAAAAAATGATTGGTGGTTTCTGAAAATTCAACATTGAAAACTAGGGTGCATGCTACTGTTTTTTAAAAGGAGAAATGCTAATGGTTGAGAAAGAGTCATTGAAAGGAACATTGCACAGGATAAGCTGGTGTATTGAGAAGTCAAACACCCTTGCTGGTTTGGTTTGCAGATGAACTTTTCACCTGTGTGTTCAGTTAGGTGTTCTATGGAGTGTTAGCATGGTAACAGGCAGAGAGAGCAGTGGGGGAAGGTTGAATATTATGTGAGATTGAAAGTGTTGCAATGTGGAACCAATTAAAATGTTAGTTTGGTTTTGAATTTGTGTGGGAAGAAATTTCATTGGTTATCTACATGAATATGTGTGGAAAATGAGAGGAAAGCCATGCTATTCTATGGTTCAAGTGACTGGTGCACAATTCAGAGATTCTGCTTAAGAATCTGAGAGTTCTTAATTTGTAAAGGGATCTATGTTGTACACTTTAAGTTAATAAGAAAAATGTGTTCTAAAGTTGAAGCAGGAGTTTATTTGTATAGAGTCTGATTCTGAATTTGTCTGCTTTGGGAAAAACATTGTGATAGGAGCATTTGGTATGTTAATGTGTTTGAGGAGACATTTTTTTGCAGTACAGTGCTGTTGTTAAACATGTAGAGTGTGTACATGAAGAGGTCTAACCACTTACACACTTGTATTTCAGGGTTAGAATTCTCAGATAATCTCCTTGAAGTCTAGTAAACATTCTGGGTGTGCTGTACAAATGCCATAGAAAATCTTTCAGTAGCATGTGGCAGAATAATTTGCTTAATTGATGTGTTTACAAAAATATGGGAATACATGTACTCATGGAGCGAGTCAGGCTTTAGGACATGTAGTGCTAGAAAGTCCTATGCAGCATGTGTGTCAGGCCTCTTAATTCCCAAATAGTCTCCATGCTGTATAATAAAGATCCTGGCTGTGCTGTAGAAATACGATAGCAACTCTCTCTGTAGCATGTAGTGATCATGTCAGTGAATTTTCATTTCTACATTCTCAGTCTCATCTTGACCCCCTACACTGCCTGAACACCACTGCACTGTCCTAAAGCCTGAAACACCATCCCTAGAAAAACATTCTAAACTCTTTCAACACTACTGCACTGCTCTAAACCCTGAAACAGCACTCCCATCAAGACTCCCTTTCACTGTAGTAATCATTTTAGTGAATTGCAAGGGATATTGTCATGTGTCTAAGATCACAGTGTGAGTCAGTATTCATTTCAGACGATTGTGACAGAATAATTTGCTTAGTTGATGTGTTTAAAAATATGGGAATACATGTACTCATGAAGTGAGTCAGGCTTTAGGACATGCAGTGCTAGAAAGTCCTATGCAGCATGTGTGTCAGGCCTCTTAACTCCCAAATAGTCTCCATGCTGTAAGATCCTGGGTGTGCTGTAGAAATGCCATTGCAACTCTCTCTGTAGCATGTAGTAATCATTTCAGTGAATTTTCATTTCTACATTCTCATTCCCATCTTGACCTCCTACACTGCCTGAACACCACTGCACTGTCCTAAACCCTGAAACACCATCCCTAGCAAAACCTGCTAAACTCTTTCAACACTACTGCACTGCTCTAAACCCTGAAACACCATCCTCAGCGAATGCCCCTATAATGTTCAAACACCACTGCACTGCCCTAAACCCTGAAACAGCACTCCCTGCATGATCTCCAACACTGCCAAAACACTGCTGCTGTGCTTTAAAATTACTTACGGAGTGAACTAGACTTTACAACATATAGTGCTTCTAATTGCTATGTAGTATGCTAGTAGTGGTCTACGATTGTAAAAAAAAATGTAACATGTTTTTTTTTCTTCACCACAGGTTTTAATTATCTACAGAAAGAAAAAACAACATGCCGACAAAAAGTGAGAAAAGAAAAAGATATAAACAGGCTTACTTTTCCAAGAGAAACAAGTACAAGATTTATCTAAACAGCAATGTGTGGAAAAAAAGAAGAAAGCTCCTGGTTAGTCAACAAAGGATTTTATAAGGAAAATAACACAAACTAAAAAAAGTGTGGAGAATCAGGAAAAACAAATATCTGTAACTACAAATAAAAACCAGACAAAAAAGAAAAATGATGGAAAACTATGTGGTAAAGATATTGTGTATAGTAATAGACGAAAAAAATCAGTTTGTTGAAATTCGCAAGTGAATGCTTTATAACAGAGTTGTTTTAAATGTATTTAAAAATATGAAGAATTGTAAAAGAAAAACAGCTTTTTATAAAAAAAAGAAAAAAATTGAAACAATTGTTGAGAAGGCTTTTGAATTTAAAAAAAAGTTGTTCCTTTTAGTAATCAGTAGGATTCGAACACTAGATAAGCCAATCAATATTATGAAGGCCAAAAGTAAGTGGAAAAGATTAATTAATAGAACTAATTTTTGTAACATTTATCCTGGAGAATGGAAACATAGTTCAAGTTGTGAACCGTTTTTTAATGAAGAGAGTTACCTTCAGAGTAATGATTTGTTGCATGCAGTTGACACCAGTGGTCGAGCTTATGAGGTTAAGAATGGTTGTCCAATTGAAAAAGAGAAAATTGTCCCTAGAAATGCAGAAGAGGTGTTAACTGAGGAAGTTTTAGGGAGATGTCCTAAGGCTCCAGTGTACACTTGGAATTGTAGTAGTATTTGTAGTGTACGACAGGATCCAATTGATTTTTTTCGCAATTTCTTACATAAGTATAGTAAGAAAAGTGTTAAACCAAAGATTAAGATGTTGCAAGAATTAGACCCTTGCAAAGTGAGAGATAAAACAGGTTTGCAAGGTCATTCTCTGGCTTGTCTTTCTAAAAAAGTATGTCAGAGTGTTTTTCACCATTTCAGGATGTTAGCAGTACATCATATTGAAATAAGGAAATTAGTGAGAAGGTTGTATTATGCAAAAAGTCCAGCACTAATGTTAAAAAAGTTAAACAGTGCTCTTTTGCATGGATCTGTATTAGATGTAATCAACATTTGTGAAGAAATTGAGGTTAGTTACTTTGGTCCTGATGAAGACAGTGCAGAAACAGATACATTAATAGAAGGAAATGTGGAAGAAAATGTACATAACATTTTGAGCAAGAAATTACAAAGTTTAAGGTCATTTCAGGTGGAAGACCAAACTTTTCTTGTATTTGTTGTAGACAAATTCATTATAAAAATCAGACCAGGTTAGTTGATCTATATTTAAAAAGTGAAAAGGAGAATAATAATGAGTGGAAGGAATTTGCAACTTATTTGTTGGTAGAGAATTGGTTTGATTTGGATTCTGATCAACGTATTTGTAAATATTGTTTTAACAAATTAAATGAAAACAAAATGCCTGCTAGAGCTGTACATAATAATCTTGAGTTTGTAAATATTCCTTCTGAACTGATGGATTTAAATACTTATGAGTCTATTCTTATTCAATGTGTGCATCCATTTCAGGCTATTGTTCGTATGGAGCCTAAGACAGGGAAATTGACTCCTTCAGATTTACAGAGAGGATTACAGGGAAGAGTTGTATATTTGCCTGTAGATTTAAAGAAAAGTATTGAAACTATTGGTGTAGAAAATGAGGAAGAGGAACCTCTAGTTATTCTAGTAAATGGTGTTTCTACGAAGAGTAAGAACATCTGGCAAGAATTAGTGGATGTTAGGAAAGTGAAAAAGGCAATGTTGTATTTGGTAAACAATAATCAATACTATAAAAATGTATATGTAGGAGAAGAGAAAACAACTGTAGAAGAGGACAGTGATTTGTGAACTTCACAAATTGAAAAAGTGGATGTGTCCAGAACTGAAGAAATTTATGAACATTATAGTGTGCATCCACTTCACTCTAAAGAAGTGATGGGGAATACTATTGAGTTATTCCAAATGAAAGAAGCGAAAGGAAGTCCCATTAGTGTATGGGAAGAAAGCTTGGAAGCTCGTTGTTTCCCTCAGTTATTTCCAAAAGGCAAAGGTGGACGATATGAGGAACGACCTGTGCAGATTCCTGCAATTGAATACCGGACATCAAGATTATATGAAGAAGATCCAAGTTTTGCCAATGTATTCCATATTTGTTTCATCTTCTGTTTGAGAGTGACTCGTCTGGACTTTCCTATGCAGTGAACCATATACTAAAAAGTGGAGTACATCTGCAAAATGTTTCGGCAAATGACTTTATGGATAAAGTCCAACAGAAAGACACTGTTTTGGAATCACAGCTAATTAATCTCATGGCATGTCAGCGTGGTACTAATGAGTATTGGTACCGTCGTCAAGGGGAATTGAAATGTATGCTAAGAAACATAGGAACTCCTACATGGTTCCTTACTCTAAGCTGTGCAGAGGATGCTTGGGAAGATTTACTTCAATTTCTTCAAGAGGCAAATGCAAACATAGAAGATATAGAATACAAGACACCTGGAGAACTGTGCTCTTTGAATCCAGTTAATGTGTGCAGGTATTTCAATCATAGATTTGAAGCTATGATGTCTTTTATCACAAACAAACAAAATCCTCCTCTTGGAGAGGTTCTGGATTTCTTCTGGAGAAAGGAGTATCAAGCAAGAGGTGCTCCTCACATACATATGCTGCTATGTATCAAAGATGCCCCCAAATTTGGAACAGATTCAGATGACACAGTGATGAGTTTTGTTGAACAATATTCTACATGTGCTGTACCAAAAAATACAGAACAAAAGAATTTAAGACATCAAGTCTTACGGTTTCAAACCCATTGTTGTGGAAAATACTGTTGTCGAAAGTACAAATCTAAGGATAAGTATTACACAAAATGTCGTTTTGGATTTCCACGTCCAGTAATATCAAAAGGAAGAGTGAACAATTTTATGTCATCTTTGCGACATACTGTCACAAGAAAATCACCGAAAAATACCTACAACTTAGGAAGAAATGAAGAGTCAAAATACGTAAATGACTATAACCCAGTCATTTTGTCCATGTGGAATGCTAACATGGATATTCAATATGTTGCAGACAACTCCATTGCTGTGTCTCGATATATAACGTCTTACATTACTAAATCTGAAAAGACGGAACTAAAGGAAATGTGGGAAGAAATTTCTCATGAAAAGAGCCTACGTAATAAATTGTACAGCTATAGTTTGAAGATGTTGTCTCATCGAGAAATTGGAGCATATGAATGTTCAGATCGCTTATGATCTGCAAGTCTATACTCCAAATCTAGAACAATCATTTGGGTGAGTTTAGGTCTTGCAAGAACACAAAGCCGAGTTTTGAAATCTGTAGAAGAAATTGAGTATTTAGCAGAAAGAGAACCAGACAGTACAGATATTTTGAAGACAAATATGTTGGATACATAATATCCAAATAGAAGTAATCATCTTGAGAACGTTTGTCTCTATGAAGTACTGCAAAGCTATACTTTTAAGAGGAATATTACAGAAGATATCAATAAAGGAGTATATGCTGTGATTGGATCTGAAGGATGTTTGGTGAAACAAAGAAAAGGACATTTGATTAATCACCGAAAACTGAGTTGTGAAACTCCTGACAAAAGGGAATTTTACTATTTAGCTCTTTTGCAACTCTTTAAGCCATGGCGAACAGAACTGGAACTACTTGGAGATTTTGACAGTTATGAAGATTCATTCAACGCAACTAAAAATACTATAGAATGTCCTGTTTTTACTAATTATCTGAAAATGTTGAACGATGAAATACAGCAAGAAGCTACAATTGCAGCAGAGATTGCTAGGGACGGTTCTCAAGACAGTCAAAGTTCTGCTTCAGGATCCACTAGGAGAGCCAATTATCCAAAATGAAGCAGCAACTGCCATCGATGAGGTGGAAACAGCAATGAAACAAGCTCAAGAGGATGTAATAAAATTAGAAGAATTGGAAAAACAACTAAATGTTGAGCAAAAACAAATAAATGATCAAGTGACAGAACAGATTAAGCATGGTTTATATCATGAGAAAAAAGAGTGCTCATGTACGTCATTTAAACCTGTCCAACTGTACGTGGGTGGATAAGCAGGAACTGGAAAAAGTTTTCTAATTAAAGGAATTGCAACTTATCAACAGAAAAGAACAGAGTCGTCACTCTCTTATGTTGTTGCTGCTCCAACTGGGTTGGCAGCACATAACATTAAAGGGATTACTTTACTTTGTTTATTGATGCTGCCAGTAGAGCATGAAAATAAATTAGAATACCACAAGCTATCTGGAGAAGCTTGTTGTGAAGTTTCTAGAGTCTTGAAAAAAATGAAACTTCTCATTATTGATGAGGTAAGCATTGTATCAAATTTAATGCCTGCCTTTGTGCATTTAAGAATGCAACAAATCCTTAAAACAGAGTATGATGTGTTATTTGGAGGCAAACACGTCATAGTTTTTGGAGATCTACTACAACTAACTCCTGTGAAAGGACAACCAGTATTTAAAACAGTTACACATGAAGACACCAGAAAGTGCCTGGGAAGCATTGGAAATGTTAATATTTGGTCATATTTCAAATATTCAGAACTCATTACAAATGTGCGACAGGCAAAGGACGCTGATTATAAAAGTATTCTTGAAGATATAAGAATTGGAAAAGTGAGTGAATATGGCAAAGAAGCTTTACAGGCACAATTACTTACAAATTTGTTTCCAAATGAAAATATTCTCCCAGAGAATATATATTGAAAAATTGCAGAAAAGAAATCAGTGATATGCTTGATGCCAACTCTGCAAGAATGTTCAATATTCAATGAAAAAATGTTAAAGTTAGAAAATCAAGAAATTATAAAACTGGAAGCTATTGATAGAATAGAGCATGAAGGAGCTACTATTATTTTGTCAGAAAAGTTGAATTCGAAATTGGATTCTTTAGAGAAATCAATATCTAAAACTGCTGGTTTAGAAAAGAATCTATATGCATGTACAAATTGTCGGATAATTTTATGACGTAATTTACATGTGGAAAGAGGTTTAGTAAATGGAGCAATGGGTAATGTTGTGGATTTTGTGAATTACCCAAATAGAGATGACATTGAATTTTTGAAAATCAAATTTGATGAAATTGAAGAAGTACAACAATTGAGTCTTTGTTCAGCTCGATTTTTGCTTGTAAAAAATGTATATGTCCGCCGAAAACAGTTTCCTGTTTAATTGGCCTATGCAGTGACTATTCATAAATCTCAAGGTTTAAGTGTGGATAGTGCTTTCGTGAATATTTGAAGTACTGTGTTTAAAGAGGGTATGGCATATGTTGCTTTATCTCGATTCAGAACTATATCTGGATTATACTTGATTGATTTTGATGATACAAAGATTAGTGCAGATGTAAATTGTGTAAAAGAGTATAGGTTAAGAAGAGAACATGCTCCCAATTTACCTCAATATCCAGTATTTGAAAAGCGTGTGGTAAGTCAAAAAAGAAGATATGAGAAAAATTGTAGTGAGGTTGCAGAGAAAAGAAAAAAACTAGATGAACCAGTGATAGTAACCAAAAAGAAAAAGGATTCTATTGAAGAGGTTGTTGGTTTTCAGTTTGAAAACAGTTCTGGTGTCAACTGCTATGCTAATGTACTGGTTAATGTTGTTTTTTTCTTGAAACTTTACAACAACGAATTGTTGAAAATCGGGACAAAAGATTTTGCTGTTTGTTGAATTCTGTGTTTGAAAAATGTAGTAGTGATAAAACTAAAATAGAAAGTGTTTCTGATATTCAAAAGGTTTTAGACATATGTTCTGGTTTAAATCAATTTTCACAGAATATGCAGCAAGCTTGTCAGGAATTTCTAATGTATATGCTTGTTGTATTGCAAGATGAAGGTATAGATATTGAAAATCTTTTTGGCCTTTCTTATAAATGGCAACATGACTGTGACAATTGTTCGTTTTCAAGTAGTAATAAAATAAACACTGAAAGATTTATATATTTGACTTTACCAGACTGCAAATCAGTGTCTTTTGAAAATCTAGTTAGAGAAGCAAATCAAAACATGGTCTGTACCCAATGTAACTCACAAATGTTATCAACTTTATTTATACAAAGATATGGACAGTATGTAATTCTAATGCTGCAACGATGCAGACCTGATGGAAGAAAACTGACAACTTTAATAAAAAAAATTGTGGCTTCTCAACTATCAATATGAGGAAGGACTTTTGTAACTGTAGCAATTATTTTCCATGATGGTCCTTCTACAACATCAGGACATTACACAGCTTATTTAAAATGTACAAAAGGCTGGACTCATTGTAATGATACTCAATTGATTTTTAAACAATATTTGCCTTATGAGTTACCAAATTCTTACCTAGTGTTTTTACAATCAAAATTTTAGGGAAAATAATTGGCCTGAGAAAATTACTGCTGTTAAGAAAGGGTAGTCCGGTGTTGAAATGTACTTTGTGAGTGAGGGTGATGAGGTTAAAAAAATTCATGTAGTTGATGTAGAGGTAGTGTAAGTGTATCAGATAGTGGGTGATGTGACTATCACAGGAGATGTTGATCATCAGTGAGAAAGAGGTGTTTTAGATTTGTTGTAGTTGTTGTAGATGTTAGTGACATTTTTTATTCCAATGCAGAGGTTTCTTTTAATGGTATACAGCTCCTTGGTAAGAGAAAGGATAAGTATAGTGTCATCGGCATACCAGATGATGTTGAGATTCTGATAGCATGCTAGTTGTTTAAGGTTCTATGTACATGATAAATAGCATCGGGTGGGGGTATAACCATTGTTAGATGGTACAAAAGATGTTGGTGCTTTTGATTCTGAAGGTTGGGAAACGGACGCTTAAGAGTACTATTAAGTATCTTCCAAACTAAGGATTTCACACATACTATTTGGCCATGAGGAATGGTATTTGAAACAAAAAAATTATTATTTCGGGTAAATGTTGTTAGCATATGTTTGTACATAACTTTATTTAGAGTGTAGTAAAAAGAAGTAATAATGTTTTGTTACTTTGTGATTGTTGGAGATGTCCCATATTTACGTAAGAAATTGCTTTTCCCCAAAAATTTAAGATATGTTTTTTTCTAAATTTTACATTATTAATGAAAATGTTGAATGTTTTTTTAATGACAATCTTATTGATTGTCTTTTGTTTGCCCGCTGTTAGATGATGAGTACTATTGAACTCACTGTTTTCAGTGAAATTCAATATATTCTGAGAACAGCAAAATAAGATACATAACATATTGTACAAATTATTTTGTATTGTGAAATATATATTATAACTCAATTTTTTCTTCTCTTCCACAGATACTATATTTATAAAAAAATGTAGGTAAGTATGACAAACAAAAAATACTTTCTCATCACTCTCTTATTTCTCTTTCTCTTTCCACTTTCTTCACTCTGTCTCTTAGTCTCCTTCCTTTACTCATCTTACTCCCCTTCCCTCACTCTCCTTACTCCCCTTCATTCACCTTTACACTCTTTCTCTCACCATCAGTACCCTTCCCTTACCTTCACTTACCTACTCCTGCTACCTCTTTCCCCTCGGTGTCCCTCACTTCTCTTTTCTTTCTTCCTCCATCGCTACCCTTCTTTTGCTTTATCCCTCTCTTTTCTCTCTTCCCCCCACTCTCTTTCCTTCACACCATCCCTCACTCACTTTCAGTCACTCCCCTTCTCTTATTACCTCACTTCCTTTTGCTCACTCCCCTTCCTTTATTCCCTCCCTCACTCCCCTTTCCTCCACCTGTCTCTAAGTCTCTTCCTCTGTCTCAGTCACTATAACTGCCTCACTCCCTCACAGTCCCTCACTCTCCCTCTCTTTCTCTATCTCACTGTCCCCCTCTCTCTCCACCACTCTTCCTTTTCTTTCCTCTCTCTTTCCATAAATCCTTCTCTCTCACTCACTACTTTTTCCTCTCTCTTAATATGCTTCTTTTTCCCTCACTGTCCTTCCCTTACCGTCATATCCCTTCCCTCACTGTCACTGCCCATCACTTAATCTCACTCCTCTTCCCCTACTTCATGTTCTCCTCTCTGTGCATCACTCCCATTCCCTTTCTCCTACTTCCCCCTCACTCTCTTTCCCTCACTCCATCTGTCAGTCCCCTTCCCTCATTCCCCTTTCCTCATTCTCTTTTGCTAACTCCCATTCCTTCAGTCCCCCACTCCCCTTCACTCCATTTCACTCTCCCTCTCTCCCTCTGTCTCACTCAGTCTAACTGTCTCACTCCCTCTCAGTCACTCGCTCTCCCTCTCTTTCTCTCTCACTCTCTCCCTCTCTCTCTCTCCCTCACCCTTCCTCTCTTTCCCTTTCTGTTTCCTTCACTCCTACTTTATCCCTCAGTCCCCTTTCCTCTCTCTTAATCCCTTCTTTCTCTCTCATTCCCCTTTTGTCACCCTCATACCCCTTCTCTCACTGTTACTGCCTTTCACTCTCCCTCAGTACTTTTCCCTCACTCCCCTTCCCTCACTCCCCTTCCTTCACTCCTCTTTCCTCACTACCTCACTTACTCCCCTTTGTTCACTCCCTCCCTCACTTATTTTTATCCATGTTTCTCTCCCTGTCACCATCTATCTCACTCACTCTAACTACCTCACTCCTCCTCAGTTCCTTGCTCTTCCTCTCTCTTACTCCCTCCCTCTCTTTCCCTTACCCTTAATCTCATCTCCTCTCTCTTTCTATCACTCCTCCTCTCACCCTCACTCACTTTCCCTCTCTTTTAATTTTCCTCCTTTTCCCTCATTCACTTTCCCTCACCCACATACCCCTTTCCTCACTGTCACTCCCCTTTCCCCACTCCACTTCCTCCTATCTGTATCTCACACCCCTTCCCTTTCCCGCTCCCTTTCCCTCACCCCCCCTCTCTCCTTCCCTCACTCCATTCCTTACTCCCCTTCCCTCACTCCCCTTCCCTAACTCCCTCCATCCCCTCACTCCCCTTCTGTCTCCTTCACTCCCATTCTCTCACTATCCCTTACCCTCCCTTTTCTCATCCTCATACCTCTTCCCTCACCGTCACTCCACTTCATTTACCTTCACTCTCCTTACCCTGCTCTACTTCCCCCTTTCTGTCCCTTACTCCCCTTCCCTGTCTCCATTCCCTGCTCCCCTTCTCTCACACCCCCTCCCTTACTCTCCTTTCCTTACTGCCATTCCCTTACTCTTTCACTCTCCTTACCTCACTCCCCTACCCTTAGTCCCCTTCTTTCAGTCATTCTTTCACTCCCCTTTCCTCACTCACCATACTACCCTTTCCTCACTCATTCCCTCAGTCCCTTCCTCCCCTTCACTCAGTCATTTCAGTCATTCATTTATACACTACACATTCATTCAAAAAAAGTATGACACAGAATATAAGAAATATAGCTCTTCTTGGAGAAGTGAAGTTAGTTCTTAGAAGAACTGGTTTTTTTGTCTTTTTTTGTTTTAAATTTTTTTTGTGTTTTTTTGAACAATTTTATATTTCTTGGGATTTTCTGTAACAAAAAAGAAAACAGGTAACCAAAAACTGCCCAACAGGAACAGGAACAAAAATAATAAAAGAAATGAAAATTAACGGCGGGAGCATCTGTGCTGCCTCTTCTTTGCCACAATTAAATCTATGCTCTGCTCTCCGTAGCACAAACTTTTGTTGCAATAGTTGCAACAAATGTGTACATCTGCAATATCCAGCCAGATATCTAGAGCAGTTGTAGAAGGAGATGCTCCCGAAGAAGAGGTGCTGGGGACAGCAGCTGGATTGTCCCTTAGGTCTTCAGTAGATGCCCGAGAATAATTGATGGGGTTAAGATGTTTTACATGCCGAATCATCGTAGCAATGCTAAAAGAATAATGTTTGGTAGCATCACCTCTGGAAAGGATGGAGCCACAGATTTTGCAAGTGACCTTTGCTGCACTTACCTTTTTTTTGCCCCTCTGAATACGTGAAAAACTTCCAAATGAAAGTCTCCTTGGTTTTCTTTTTAGTTGGCTGTTTAGGAACAAACTCCACATCTGAATCAGAGGAAGACTGCTGTGGCTGCTGCTGTTCTGCCATTTTTAGAAGGTGTAAAGCACAAACAACTCCTTCTAGATGTTTCTCCCTGGAAAGTGAAACAGCTTGTGAGGGAACTGGGTGGGGTTTTTGAAGATTTGGAAAAGAAACTACTATAAACCAATCAAAAGTGTTGTTTTCAAGTCACATGACTTTACGCATGCGCGAACGGTTTTCGCACGTTGCATATGAATGACGTTTTACCTGATTTTCGTGAATGCTTTTAAAGCTAATATACGGTTATAAAAAGTCAAAAATACTATTTTTACAGTTATGTCACAGAATGTACATTACATTTACAGAAATGACTTTTTGGAAAGAAACTTTTTTCGCGGGGTGCGAACACCCCCCCAAAAAAAATGAGGCCACAATTATTTAAAAAAATCAAACATTAGTACATAATAATACATTAATGAAAATGTACATTTTAGTATTGTTAAAAATATAGAACATTTGTATAATAACACAAAAAAGACAATAATTGATACATTTTAAAATTAGCATTTAAAAAACCTTTGAAATTCACTTGAAAAACCATAGGTTTCGCACACGTTATAGTTAGGAATTAGCATTTAAAAAACCTTTGAAATTCACTGAAAAAAACATAGGTTTCACACTAGTTATAGTTAGGAATTAGCATTTAAAAAATCTTTGAAATTTATTGAAAAAAAACAGGTTTCACACACGTTATAGTTAGGAATTAGCATTTTAAAAACCTTCAAAATTCACTAAAAAAAACATAGGTTTCAAACCAGTTATAGTTAGCTGGACATTTTACTCATACAAAACCATTGAAATTCCCCCGTTATAGTTAGTTGTACTCACTATAACTCGAGCGCTCGCAATCCACTGCTGATGATGTCACATATTACATCATTCATGACATGGTCAGTGACATCACTGATGACATCTCGAATGACATCACTGATGACATCACTGATTACATCATCCATGTGACAATGAAATACACCTCATCACACACTAGTATAATATTTCATCACTCACTGTAAAATAGAAAGTGCCATATTTTAAACCATTGATTGACACACCAATAGTAATTTCTAAACACCCACTCGGTGATTCATAGATCTATACACACATCTCATCACTTACCATTTGATTCAGAGTTATATGCAGTGAATAATTAACAGAACTCTATCAAATATACTTATACGCCTATTTCAACATTACACACCAGCACACATTATAAAGACAACCTTCTGACTTATGGAAACAATTGATTATACTTACATTTACTCATCTACAGACTTATACAAACACCACTTCATCTATTTATATAAATAGTAACTCACACTTAGGCGTCGATTCCGATCCGTTAAAAAGCGCTCCGAATTGCTGTTCGGAGCGTTTTTCCCCGTACGAATCGCACCTGTAGGCGTCCCCATACGATTCAGCAAGTACGATCACAAATTAAAGCGTCACTCCGTATGACTCGTAAAAAAGACCGTACAAATCGAAAATCCATACGAATTGCAGTCGGCTGACGCACCACGCAGCGTCCGTACGTAAATAGACCGCGCCTTCCGAACCAGGAAGTACGATCCGTGTTGAACACACTCCGTACGGCTCTTTTGCTACGAGAGCTCTAAACTACCGTAAACCCACACTCCGGCAAAACCGGCACCCGGTACACGACAAGCAGGACATGAACGCCATCGTCCGTCTCATCCCTATCCTGTACGGCCACCACCTCGTACTTAGAAACCGACGACGGCGCAGAAGGTGAGCACAACGAAGTCCAACATACCTGTACGTGTAGCCAGACGGCCATATCGCCATTGCACGATTGTAATGTCTGGGTATGTTGCGCCACACACTCCCGCACATCACTAGTGTAATACGGAGGGAGGCCGTATGTTCGTCATCAATCACGGGGTACGGTACGTCACCGCACAACAGTAGAGTAATACGTGGGCGGGGCCACCAACGTCATCGACCACAGGGTACGGAACGTCACCGCACATCAGTAGAGCAATACGGTGACATGGCGAACCTACGTCATCGACCACGGGGTACGGAACGTCACCGCACATCACTAGTGTAATACGGTGACAGGCCGCACCTACGTCATCGACCACTGGGCAGGGAACGTCGTCGCATATCAGTAGAGCAATACGGTGACATGGCGAACCTACGTCATCGACCACGGGGTACGGAACGTCACCGCACATCGCTAGTGTAATACGGTGACAGGCCGCACCTACGTCATCGACCACGGGGTACGGAACGTCATCGCACATCAGTAGAGCAATACGGTGACATGGCGAACCTACGTCATCGACCACGGGGTACGGAACGTCACCGCACATCAGTAGAGCAATACGGTGACATGGCGAACCTACGTCATCGACCACGGGGTACGGAACGTCACCGCACATCACTAGTGTAATACGGTGACAGGCCGCACCTACGTCATCGACCACGGGGTACGGAACGTCACCGCACATCACTAGTGTAATACGGTGACAGGCCGCACCTACGTCATCGACCACGGGGTACGGAACGTAATCGCACATCAGTAGAGCAATACGGTGACATGGCGAACCTACGTCATCGACCACGGGGTACGGAACGTCACCGCACATCAGTAGAGCAATACGGTGACATGGCGAATCTACCTCATCGACCACGGGGTACGGAACGTCACCGCACATCACTAGTGTAATACGGTGACAGGCCGCACCTACGTCATCGACCACGGGGTATGGTTAGTCACCGCACATCACCAGTGCAATAGACGTATGGGACATACGACTGCTATATCAACGTTAGTCTAACTGGTGTATAGTAAACACATCCACCACTTCCCACCACTGCACAGCATCAGAGTGCCCACCACTGCCCAGCATCAGAGTGCCCACCACTTCCCACCACTGCCCAGCATCAGAGTGCCCACCACTTCCCAGCATCAGAGTGCCCACCACTTCCCAGCATCAGAGTGCCCACCACTGCCCAGCATCAGAGTGCCCACCACTGCCCAGCATCAGAGTGCCCACCACTTCCCAGCATCAGAGTGCCCACCACTTCCCAGCATCAGAGTGCCCACCACTGCCCAGCATCAGAGTGCCCACCACTGCCCAGCATCAGAGTGCCCACCACTGCCCAGCATCAGAGTGCCCACCACTGCCCAGCATCAAAGTGCCCACCACTTCCCAGCATCATCGTGCCCACCACTGCCCAGCATCAGAGTGCCCACCACTTCCCACCACTGCCCAGCATCAGAGTGCCCACCACTGCCCAGCATCAGAGTGCCCACCACTGCCCAGCATCAGAGTGCCCACCACTTCCCACCACTGCCCAGCATCAGAGTGCCCACCACTTCCCAGCATCAGAGTGCCCACCACTTCCCAGCATCAGAGTGCCCACCACTGCCCAGCATCAGAGTGCCCACCACTTCCCACCACTGCCCAGCATCAGAGTGCCCACCACTGCCCAGCATCAGAGTGCCCACCACTTCCCAGCATCAGAGTGCCCACCACTGCCCAGCTCGTACATCAAAAACATACCATTGTCAACCTCATTACCCTCAGGAGATAGACACATTTTAGCAGACCTAAATGTGAACATCACACCAGCTCCCAGGCACCCAGCAGTCACAGACATCATCACACAAACTACAAATCTGAAAAGGAAAAAAATAGCTTTATTCAGCGGAATCACAAAAGAAAAGCAAATGAGAGTCCTCGCTCATTAAAGGCCAATGGCCAGTCCAATAGAGTCTCTGCAACAGTTTGTGCCTCCATGGGTGTCATCTCACCCAAACCTGCCTGCACATGGCGTTTAATCAGCTGTGCTGACTATGGGGGCACCATCTGTGGAATCCTCTGGCACCGCATGGACAGGAGAGGGAAGGACAGGTGGAGTGGGTGCAGGTGTAGTGGATTCATCCACACTGGTTGGGGCATCGCTGAAAGTAGATTCAAAAACCTGGCTGCACACCTCAGCCAGGGCGGAAAAACTACCACCTGAACCCGGGGACACATTGGGGGTGGAGGTACAGGGCTGTGAGTCTGTCCTACTGGGTGTGTGGATGCGTGTGTGAGGTGTCTCCCCTCTCCCTGTGGGTGTGCCTACTTGCCCTTGAGACTGTGTGCGTGGAGCTTTGAGCTTCTTATGCTGTGTGTGTGCGCTGGGTGTGTCTGACCTGTGGCGTGTGCGTGTATGCTGTGTAGGTATGTGAGAGGCAGAGGTGGATGGCTCTGAAGGAGGGGGGGACAGATGCTGCTGGGTGTAGAGAGATGCCGTCAGTGTTGATTCAATGGCAGCCACACTCCGACGCAGATCAGACATGGCTGATGACATGCCCTCCATGAACGACACCACCTGTGTCATCAGTTGTGTATGTCCATGGAGGACAGACAGCATGGATGTCTGACCTACTGCAATCTGCCGGAGTAGGTTCACAGTCTCAGCACTGAGGGCAGCAGGGGACACAGGGGCAGGGGCTGCGGTGCCGGGAACAAAGGAGACACGGGGGCTAGCACGGACCCTAGGCACACCAAGGACTGGGAGGTTGGAGATGGGACTGGAGGCGGGGAGGGCAGCCAAAGATGAATGAGTGACCATTGCTGCATATTCCACCCCCTCCTGAGAGTCTGACTCGGAGTCGTCGGCATGGTAAGATGTGTCAGTCACATGTCGTCCGGCCTGCAGACTCTCCTCACACTCTGTGCCACTGCCTCCCTCTGACACCTCAAAGCTGGTGGCACTGTCGGTGTGTCCCTCTGCCTGATCCGCGCCTGTGTCTCCTCCAGATTCAGATGATGATGCTGTGAGCAAGGAGAAGAATGAAAACATATCAGTCACCTGTACACATCAGACATATCAGCTGCAAATCATTTGGCCTCATTCCTCAACATGGCATGCATCATGAGTCACATGACACAGAACTCTGCATAATGACAAGTCTACTTGTGGACAAATGTCAGAGACACAACGCTCAATGTAAGGGAGGAGACAAGGTATAGGCAAGGAAAATACTTGTATGAGAGACACAATCATGATCCACTGCCTGACAACAGGATAGCTGATGATGCATCACAGTTCATTAGCCAACCCTGCCACCCAAATCAAGACCTGGTCATGTTTGATTCGCTTTGACTCTGTGCCACATTAGAAAAGTCCTGGGCGAACTGCCATGTGATGCCATCCTGGGACCTGAAACAAGTGTTCCATCACCTCACACTGCCATCACAGCTTTGTACATCCAAAGTCACATTATGTGGCAGACCATCAATACTATGTACAAAGAACATGCAACAGATGTTGAGAATATGCACACACGCACTGCCCAGTGTGAGTATGCAGAAGCCCAAAATATAGCACATGTACATTGTGCACCTGTAGCTAACACAAGATATTTAGAAAGTGTACCATGGACAAAGGCACTGAGGCTGACTTGTGCATAAAACACTTGTTGAGACTCAAGAACAGTGCCACAATATGAAGAAGTGCAGACACAGTGCACATGTGGTGCTACATTTAAGGTACCAACAGGTGTCACATACCCCCCTACAACATGATGATGTGCAAAGGAAGATGCATACTGAGACACTGCACCATAGGCGTACATGTCAAAAACAAGCATTAGCCAAAGCAAACCTCTAATGTGGAGTAGGGCAAGGCATGTAAAGAAGCAGCTGCTGACAGAGGGACAATCAAATGCCAATGCATGAACTGCCTGTCTGACCACACCACTCAAACTATGGGAGTGTGACCATGCCTTGGAGCTCTTCAGGTACCATTTCACACACACATGACTACAAACAGACATGTACCTACCCACTTCGTGCTGCTGTCCCTCCTGCAACTGCCTATGGAGGTCTGGGAACACCACTTCCAGGACCCGGAGCATGTTGGGGGTGAGGTGGCGGCTGCCGCCATGCCGGCGTGGAGCTTCCAGCTTCAGCTGGACTCGGGCGATGCGGCGGCTCCAGCACCGGATGTCCTGCCACCTCTTCTTTATGTTTCGAAGCCTCCTGCGAGGCCCCCCCTCTCTCCGGACAGCCCTGGCGATGTCCACCCAGATTTCACCCTTCTCATAGGCATATACCTGTCACAAATGTAAAGTTACAGAACATCAGTATACCTGGTCCATGTTCCCAAGACACCCATATGTGCACAAAATACATGAGGACAACAGGGCATCGTATGCCACACACATTTGCATCATTGTCCAGGAGTATGTGGCCTGTGTGCAAACACAACTGCTTTGCATGACATTGAAATTCTACAGATGACATGAGGGCTGCAAAACACTCTTTAAGCATGGCACTCACTGAACAATATATGCTATATCTGGGTGCAATGCAGCACGTGACATGCTGTCACACACAACACTACAACAAATAACTCTCTTGTAACAACACTGTGCACCCTGGCACTCACTCACAACAACATTGCATCTATCCACTATTACTACACAGTGGCTATGATGTCACACACACAACAGGTGCACACTCCAAGGTATTGCACACATCACTCACCTGATCCTCTGGTCTCCCATACAGCTTGCTGAAGTTTGGCAGGAGGGCATCCAGCAGGGCCTTGTTCTCACCATCAGTGAATGCAGGTGCCCTCTCCATGTTCAGCTAATCAGGGTCCAGAGGATTCAGAGACAGCAGCTGTGGTTACCACACCAATGTTGTGCAGGCAAGTGCCCTCCCACAGCCATAAGCTTCCTTATATCTGTGCTGCAGAGGGTCTGTGCGTCCAAGGAGTAGTGTGTGATAGGCCACCATAATTTGCATCCTATGTTCCATCCAGTCACATCACACCTAAGCCCATGACACACATATGCATGGTTTGAAAATAGAGCCAGAGCTGAACAACAACTTTCTCAACATTGTATACTTTTTCCAAACTGATTCTTCCAGGACACCTGTAGGAGTTTAAAAAAACTCTGTATCCATGACAACCTGGTTGCATTTTGAACAGTACACTGTTCCCCTAGTTGTTCCCTATGCATTTTTTTAAATTCACACCCAAGTACGGTGACATTGCCATTGCCAATGCTACACATTGAATGGTGTAACGATGCGTACACACGCATGTACCATTGGGGTACGCTTAGGTCGCGTAGAGCCGAAATGCGATAGGGAAACGAGGCCGACACACGCACGTACCATTGGGGTACGCTTAGGTCGCGTAGAGCCGAAATGCGATAGGGAAACAAGGCCGACACACGCACGTACCATTGGGGTACGCTTAGGTCGCGTAGAGCCGAAATGCGATAGGGAAACGATGCGTACACACGCACGTACCATTGGGGTACGCTTAGCTCACGTAGAGCCGAAATGCGATAGGGAAACGATGCGTACACACGCACGTACCATTGGGGTACGCTTAGGTCGCGTAGAGCCGAAATGTGATAGGGAAACGAGGCCGACACACGCACGTACCATTGGGGTACGCTTAGCTCGCGTAGATCCGAAATGCGATAGGGAAACGATGCGTACACACGCACGTACCATTGGGGTACGCTTAGGTCGCGTAGAGCCGAAATGCGATAGGGAAACGAGGCCGACACACGCACGTACCATTGGGGTACGCTTAGCTCGCGTAGAGCCGAAATGCGATAGGGAAACGATGCGTACACACGCACGTACCATTGGGGTATGCTTAGGTCGCGTAGAGCCGAAATGCGATAGGGAAACGAGGCCGACACACGCACGTACCATTGGGGTACGCTTAGCTCGCGTAGAGCCGAAATGCGATAGGGAAACGATGCGTACACACGCACGTACCATTGGGGTACATTGCGTCAGACATGGTCAAGTGAACGATTGTGTAGGCTGCGTCCCTGTCCACCTTCATGTCACCATTGGGAGAGTTACACCAGGAAATCACACAGCAGGGATGTAGTCTACACTCATGTCAACGATGTGGATGCATACATCAGCATGGCACACATACATCAGGATGTGCCAGGTGTGGCAGACATTGAAGAAGCACAGGGATTGTGACCCTGTGCCTCAGTTGATGTGTGAATAGCTTGCACAACATGTCATCAATCATGATGCACATGTGCATCACATGCATTCAACAATTTCCACCCGATTAACGTCAGCAACATGTTGCGAGGCACATGAACACTCGAATGGCCCACAATTCAGTACAGGGAACTGGCACATGATGACAGGAACATGCCCACTGTCACAGAGGTGTCATAGCCGCACAGCATGACCCTGTGTGACCACGTCATGTGTGTGCCATGTGCGACATTGTGCATGCTGTTAGCATATGCGATGAACAGGTCAGTAACGTATTACTCACCTCAGAATATCCCCACATGTCATCCTGGACATGGCAATTTCCGTAATACCGTACACTTGTGTGTTGGTGTGTAAATCCTCTGGCTCTGCAAGTGTCCTTGGCGTTGTGTGTGCCCTGATGACGTTATCTGAGTAGTCATATGTCACCTCTGCGTGCACATGTCAGGTCCTCTGTTTGTTTCTCAACACCAGCGCAGGTCCGGTCTAAGTTAAAGCTTACACATTTTGTACCCTAAATCATTGTACAAACACTTCTGAGCATTTACCTTTTATTGTCATACTCAAGACCGTGCCAATAGGGATGTAACTTACAAAGCCTGTGAGGAATGAAAACGCCTCATGTTGGTGAGTGACCCTCACCGTCTGTGTCTCCACGGTTTTCACGTCAGGCACAACAACAAGAGCTGCTCCAATTGCGGGGACCAGACATATGAATCCAGGTGTGATTTGTCCCACAAGCCACTCAGACTCCAGCAGTTGGCACAGCACCACAATAGCTCATGGTTGGGATGTAGGACGAGTACATGTGTGTGGGTGTGGAGACATGTGAGCCCCTTATTAGTACATCATTCCCCAGGCCAAACTCGTCAGGTAAACAAAAGAAGTCAGAGATGTGTAATTGCATTAACAAATAACCACGATGCAAGTGCAATGCTGCATGGGATTAGGGTGACAGCGACTACACGGCTCCATCAGAATTGCAGCCGTCGTAGCCAGCACCATGACCTACGGTCCCAGCCCTGCATGTGACACAGGAGGAGGAAGTGCACTTCCTCATGTCCATGATGTCCCTCACCCCGCCCACTGACTCAGCGTCAGCTTCTGGCCCACCGTACCCATCTGGGGGCAGTAGCGCCTCTGTTGATATGCCCCTGACGCCATCATTTGCTGAGTGACGGACGCAGGCGGTGCATACGTCCCAGAACCGCTGTGACAGACATGATCGGAATGTTCATCCTGGTCCCCGCTGGTTCAACTCAAAAGCTCACTGCCAGATCTCCCCCAGGTGTCAGCCGTGGCGCCATTCTGGGGTGGTGCTGGCCCCGATACCACACACTGTACGGCTCCGCTGTGGTAACTGTGTGGCAGACCACCGCTCTTAATGCTGCATGGGAATGTAAACATCAATGAGCTGGCCACACCTCATTACAATTGGCGCTAATGAGTATTGGGAGGGTCATGAAGACCCACTGGCACGTGAGTGTCAGTCCCAAGACCACAGGACAGGTGGACTGGGGGATGCGAGTGTTGTGGACACCTAGCCAGACACTGGTGATGCCTCAACTCAAAAGATGTATTTGGATGAGTGGGCAACGTACAGTGTTGTGTTTATGTGGGCGGTTGGAACCATGGCCCTTCATCTCCCTGTTGCTGCGGTGAGGACCAACTTGTCACTGAGGTCCTTCAACTACACTAACGCTACGCTGAGCCTCTGCAGGCCTATCTTGATGAAAGTACTGTATGTATATTGGCAAGCATGTACAGCCACGCAGCATGTTTGTCTGTAGATAGGCACGTTGTCAGACCCCCACTGCCCTACCTGGACTGACCATGTTCCCTGTCCTACCACCCCATCCCAGGAAGCATCTGCATCCAGGCCTCAAAACCACAGAACACATTCCCGTTAGCTACGCTGTAGAGGGTATCCAAGAGGTACAGGCACTACGCAAAGATGTCATCATCCTCCCTGACTCTGGGAGTGATGTTTAGCTACTTGACATCCATCTTTGCCTGCTACCCACACTCTCTGTGGGATATGTTTGTGTAACAGCTGCCAGTGTATGCGTTGTAGGTACGGGCAAAACGTGGCCACGCCCTTGTCGGATGCCAATCTACAACACTGGTTTTGTTCCGGTGTGGCCTGGATAGCCACCACTCACTGGTCAGATCGATGGCACCCAGGGAGGCTAATTAGTCCTAAGCTATGTATGTATTGAAATGTGACACTTTGCTACTGCCTACTGTTCCTTACAGATATTGGTTTACAAAAGGTAAGTAACTAGTCCTTGAAAGTTCTGTGCATCTGCTGTAGGAGCATCTATGTTGTGTCCTTGCTGTGATGGCAGGGTGACTAATGTACACACACCATGCCACGTGTGTTAATGACCCGTTCACATGTGTGATGGCATCACAGACCATCAGTGACAAATGTAATTATCATGCTGTATGATGATGGTCATGTAATTGTAACTGAAAGTACACACCGCAACATGACTAAGGCTGAACAGTGCAAATGATGGCACATGTGGTGTGTGTGTGTATTGCAGTCAGCCGTCTGGATGTGCAGACAACCTCCTACTGACATTGACATGACGTGTCTCACTGACATGATACATTGTCATGCTCACTAAGACCTTTCCATCTGATCGTTTGTATGCATATCACATCCATTCCACACACTACAGGTATTTTCCTTCTCCACGGAGGAGTGTGTGGGAGCTGGCATCAGTGTGTATCCCACGCCACACTCCAAATTGTCTACATTATTTGAAGCAGTGTTGCTTGTGCCATGTACATTGTTATAGTCTTAGTCAGACAGTCGAAGACATTTCCTTACAATTGTGTCTTGCAGGGCACCCCCTCTGGAAAGGCCGTTGCCTGACTTGGAAGCCATGAGGGAGCGCAATTGCATCCGTCGATATCGGTTCGGCAGACAGTTGATCAAGGACCTGACGGACAAGCTTGAGGCTCACCTACAACCACGCCACAGGTATCCAACTGCACTGACACCCAAGGTAAAGGTGATGGCAGCCCTCCATTTCTTTGCCACAGGTACATTCCAATTTACCATAGCTGATGTGGGAGGGATGTCTCAGACCATGTTTAGCCGGGTATTGGGTGATGTTTTGGGAGCAATGTTGCTCCACCTTGATGAATTCATTACATTCCCTACTCCAGAAGAGTTGACAGATGTCAAAGGGGAATTCTATGCCCTGGGCCGCATGCCACATGTAATTGGTGCAATTGATGGTACACATGTTACTCTTGTCCCACCACAGGCTCAGGAGCAAGCGTATCGCAACAGGAAACACTACCACTCGATAAATGCCCTGGTGGTGTGTCTTGCCAACATGATTATCTCACATGTTTGTGCACGTTATCCAGGATCGTGCCACGATGCTTTCATCATGAGGCGTAGCAGGGTACCACAGATGATGCTGCAGCTGCACAACCACCGGGCATGTCTAGTTGGTGAGTATACACTGTGAGCTCTGTATGTCAGTATGTCACAACTTCATGATCTGCATCATATGATTCACTCTTGTACATGATGTCAATTTGCAGGAGACGCTGGATATCCAAACATGCCGTGGCTAATGACTCCGCTACGCAACCCCAGGACAGCTGCAGACCAGCGTTACAACAATGCTCATGAGAAGACCAGGCAGGTGATCGAACGGACCTTTGGACTCCTGAAGAGCCGGTTCAGGTGCCTGGACAAGACAGGCGGAGCCCTCCAATACAGCCCACGCAAAGGTGTGTGACATCTTCACCGTGTGCTGCATGCTACACAACATGGCAGTGGAGAAGGCTGTGCCACTCTACCTGGATCCTGATGAGCTGGAACATCCGCCCGTTGAGGATGAAGGCCTTGGCCAGGATGCCAGTGATGAGGAGGGTAAAGATGATATCCGCGGTCACCTCATCCGCAACTTCTTTTCATGATGGTGAGTCATTTCATCTTTTATGTAAAAGATGGACTATAGAGTTGCATGGGTAGCATGCTGTGTATGTAACAGACTGTAAGCAAGATCTCTTGGATGTGTGTTGTGCTGTGTCACACGTTCAGTTGTAATGCTACACACATACGTGCTATGTGTGCACTTGGAATGTACAGGTGTCATACTACATCTGGCTATTCAACAGACATTGACAAAATGACATTATACAGAACTTGACCCCTTGTGTGCCACTCTCATCCACAGCTCGCCCTGCCTGTTGTCCGTTGGGGTACATCGTGGTCATCCTGCTACTGCTCATTATGATTGCAACGTCAGCCACATCAACGGAGCATGCTTGGACATGTGGAGAAGTCAATTTGGGTAAGGACTCATATGAGGCTGTTTAGCGTTGGTATGTGTAGAAACGTGTGGTACATGTTCATGTGCATGTAGTGTCACCTTGCATACATGCTACTCCATTATGTACCTTATGACATGTATGGCCACTCCCATGACAGGATAGTCACCCCTTCTGTCATCTGTTGTACTTTGATACTCTGGTGAATGCATCAATGTGTGTAGACATTGCCACAGCAACATTGCACATACCATGGCATGACATTGTGTCAGAGGTCACAACCACGGACTCTGTGGGGGATTGCAGCCTCACTGTGTGCATTAGAATGTGACTGGATCCTCACCTCCAGCTTGTGGGCCAGTCCAGTGTGATTACCATGAAACCATGTGGTGTCGGTGTTGCCCAGTGTATGTTCCACATCTTAAGACAACTGTCCTGTGAATCAGTTAACATGGATGCATTGCCCCTTGCAGCAGTATATCATGTCACTGTCATGTCGTTACCTCAGTGCAGGTTGAGAATACTGCTATGCCAGCCTTCACAGTGAGTAGCAGTGATGTTTTGATGCACATGATGCCATGTATGTTTAGCATGACTAAGTAAAAAGTGTGAAAGATGCATATGTGAATTTTTGTGTTGCACCAGTGGAGTGCGGTCATTCACATGAATCTCTGGTCGCCGGCACCATTACTGTGCTATGGTAGGGTCTGATTATGTAGCTTGGATGGACATCACTTGCACTTAATATTTATTGTACCTGCATATCATGTTTAGCATTGTGATGCATACTTGACACACCAAAAGACTGGCTACAGAGTGCCTTCATTGCATGTCGATCATTAGCTTCCTCATCATATGTGATACTAACAGCTGTTGTGGATTTGCTCAAGTTAGCCTACATGGCCCTTATGGCTAACCAATATCAGATACAGACTTTAGAGTTAGCGGTAGTTGGATTTCCATATGTTTCCATTTGTTACTGAGGTCCACCTCATCTGTGCCTGGGAATGTGTTTATACTACATAGATCTTTTTGCATGGGTACTCACTTGTGAGCGTTACACATGACTCTAATGGATGACAGACTGTCCCAGTTTTTATGTGTCTGTGTCACAGCATCATATCTCATGTGATGGCATGATTAATCATCATTATTTTTCACCAGTCAGTACACTTCACAGGTGTGACTGGTACAGTGTAGCTAATGAGGTTTTTGAAGTGTCTGTGACATGAGAATGTTGTCCTAATGCTTATTTGCCTCTGTTTCAGGTCTCCCTCCCAGCAGTTCCCATCCTCTCCTTCCCTCGCCTGATCACCCTTTTGTGTCTGTAGTTTGTACTCAGACCAATGGGCTATTTGGAGGTGGAACCCTTAGAGCATCACACCACTCTGATGAAGAAAGCTACGGCCAGTCGTTGACAGCCTTGTAGGTATTCGTGATGCGGCATTACAGGTGACATCATGATTAGTGTAAATTGGACTTATTGACAATGCACATGTATGTTTGTGAAAGCTCCATGGGCTCACAATGTAAATTATCATGTTGTGCATGACGTCTGACTCCTACAGAATATTGTGCCTGCTTGGGGCTCAACACACATGTCCTTCTAATGTGCACATATACTATTTTGAACGTAGTTACCTCATGCTTGTTATGTGTGTAACTGTATATTGACCACACGCATGGGGTGGGTGAAGGCTAGAATACTATGTTGTGTGTGAGGTAGATGTCTTTGTTGGTGCAGTTTGGATTTGAACACACTAGCTCTTGTATACACCTGCTGACGCTGTGTGTCTTGTGCCCCACTTGACCGTAAGGGCCCTGATCCAGTGACTGTGATCTGTGGTGATTACTGTGCCATTTTGTTGTCAGTGATCCTGAGTGAGGCAGACACTCCTGCCTTCACATCCACATGTCACTTTGTGCATTGCGGGTTCCCTTGTGTTATGTGTTTGTTTAGCAATTAGTCACACCCCTCCTGCCGTCATGTCTTCACTCATTGCTGCAGCTGCATACACAGCCACCATGCAGCGCACACTATCCAGGAACACAGACACCTACAGGATGACCCTCCTTCCATCCATTAATAGAGCATGCTCCTGCCACCCTACACACAGACAACACCAGACATTCACCCTCGTGCAATAAAAATGCTTTGTACTCAGCCATAGCTGCTGCTATGCGTGTGTGTGCAACACATACTGGCACGACTATGCAGATTCACATGACATTGGGTCTACGTACCACCAGGTCATGTGCCGTGTCCAACACACACACACACCTTACATAGGCACAATATTGTACAGTGTTAGCTTGTCAACACCACTAGATCAGAAAACTGTTAGCTTCCAGTCACGTGCCAGAACACAACATGCTCACACCACTTCAACATTGCTGTCACAGTCAGTCAAGTTGGCACATGGGACACCCACCATGACCCTGTCTCTTGGGTGTGGTGTGATTTGGCCATTCTAGGGTAGGTATTTGTCTGATGTGTGTCGTTGTTCTGTATGCGTTGCTCCCATTACAGTAGTATAGTACTTGTAGCTCCATAGGGGTAGGTCACCTAATCAGGTGTGCTTGTCTAGAGTGCTCCAGCCCATTGCCCACAGTCTGTCCTGCCACCGTTATCCTGTGCGGCATTAATCACATCGACAGTAATGCATCATGCTGATGGTAGCTCACATACCTGAGGACACAGTTGTAGGTACTCCCTACATGGACTACTACTTTTGTGACACTGACATGTACTCCTCAAAGTGACTCTCCTAGGCCTGCCTGTGCTAGCAGTATTGGGATTCAATCCCCCCTCCAGCATTGACTGTCCCACTCAGGTGTGTCTTACCATCCATGTATGTAGTTTGTGGAAATTTCTGACCAATGTGTGTCCTCACTCAGATTCTGATCCAAGTGTGTGGATGACTGCTGTTTGTTGTATACCTTGCATTTTTGACATTTGCAGACACATATACATGTATGCTGTTTCAAAGATTACTCACCAAATGCGTATGATGTTTAGATTATTTATTGGGTGATCTTGTGCATGAAACGTGAATAGGTGCTGTACAGAAAGGGGTGGAATCCAAAATTCACAGCTGGAGATGAGATGCCTTACAGTTTCAGTCAACAGAGTCCAGGCCACAGTGCCTGACATCATTGGGCAGACTGTGACCAGCAAGTCCATGTGGGAGAGTCTCATAGGGGATGCTGTTGCACCCAGGGGCAATATGCCAGGTCCAGTGTCCTGGGAGAAGTCCATGGGCCACAGGCCCTCAACGTCTTCGCCGTGGATGACCCACCTTCCTTGGGGGACCCTCATGTGCAGGCATGGACGGTGCATGGGACGCTACGTCAGAGGGTTCCTCCTCCTCCTCCCTCTCCTCCCTCCCTGTGGCTGGTGTTGCACTTTGCTGTGATGTTGCTGGCCTTGTGACACAGGGAGGGGGCTGCATGTTGGCAGCCATCTGACGTAGCACATGGAAAATGTCCCTATGCACCATCAAGAGCTGAGCCTGGTGTGCCTCCACCCGTCCATAATGCCTGGCTATTTGCTCTGCCTGCTGTTCTCTGACCTGGTTGAGGGCCTCCGCAAGCTGGCTTACCTCCCTGGTGTCCCGCTGGTATGCCTCAAGGATGTTTGTGAGTTCAGGCATACAGGGCCCTGCAGCTGGCTGGCCAGATTCTCGCCTCCGCCTTGCGCCACTCCCACCATCCTGACCCACATGAGCACGGCCTGCGCTTGTGGGCACATCCGATCGACGGGCCCCACGAGTGCTGGGAGGGTGGAGGTTGTCACCAACCTCAGGGGCGCCCGTTAAAGGGTGTCCCTCATTTTCAGACTGGCTCGCTTGTGAATCATGGGCAGGGCACTGACCTGTCTGCTGGGATGTGGTGGGAATAGGTCCGGTGGTTGGCAGAGATGTAGCTGGTACAGTTGCTGCAGGGGTTTGGGATCCAGAGGAGCCAGGTTGGTTGGGGTCATCCACAGTGCGTTGAGGGACGGCGCTGCCGGTGGGGTCTGGGTCCTGCTGAGCCTGGCACTGGGATCCTTGGCCCCCCTGGCTGGGGGGGAGATCCGCAAGTTGCCCTGTGTGTGGGAGAGACAGACACTGTTAAGGCAATATCAAGTGACATGTGGTTTGGTTATCCATTATCAGCATCACTGTTCCACAAGCTATACATTGTTGACATTGTACAGTTGTGTATTTAGTGGTAGAAAAAACAATTGTACGATGGGGTATTTACATTCTTCCAATCTCTTGACAATGACTGACACAGCCATTGCTGTGTCTTGTGTTGCCGGCACCACACGTGTAAAGCATTGGTAAGTTTCACGCAACATCCTGGATACGGTGAAAATTCTTATGTGTGCGTCAAGCATGCACAGAGTTTAGATGCAGCATGTTGATGTAAGAGACAGAGCATCATTATTTAGCATGTCAGCTACTACTTTGGATGTCTTTTGCTGTTCCATGCTGGCCAAACAATGCCAACACCCCTGGACCTGTACACCCACTTCTAGATCATGGCTTTAGAACTTGGCACTTCTCTAAGACGCATCACCTTGTCAATACCCATGTCCATGTTGGTACTTATGTGCATCCACAAAGGTAATGAGATGGGGCACGTGCTTTTTTAGAAAGGCACAATGGACTGGAGCTTCTGTTATGTGCATGTATGAGTTGTATGCATATTCATATGAGTACGTGTTTTGTTGTGGTACATGGCAATTGGGACAGTGTTGCAATCCAACGCCTGTCCCCAGGGGATGAGTTTCTGTGAGGGGTGTGTACAACAGGCCATGCTATTACTTTGTTTGTGAATTGCAAGCGTCCATTGTTCATGATTTGGCTGTCCCCTCATGTGGCATGCTGCCATAATCGTGGATTTGTGTTGGTGCACAGGATGTGTGACCTTGTCCTGGTGTTTGTGTTTGCAATGAGCACAGGAGGGACTTGTGCTGCCTACACCTGTGCCCATTGTGTACTACAGAGCTTTCTGAGATGTGTGTCCTGACACAGTACAGTGTTGACAGCAAATGGTGGGTGTCTTCCAGGCACATAGCAGATGTTTGCTGGTACTTGTGAGACATCCCTTAACATTCTGCTCTATGGAGTTTGTGAGGCCTGTGCAGTGCTTGTGTGCAACTGTGTGTGTGCCCCAGGGAGGTGCGTTGAGGTGACAGAGGGACGAACACTGACTGATGGAGACAGAGGCAGAGGGAGAGGGAGACAGAGGGAGACAGAGACAGAGGGCGACAGAGGGAGAGGGCGACTGAGGGAGAGGGAGACAGAGACAGAGGCCGACAGAGGGAGAGGGCGACTGAGGGAGAGGGAGACAGAAACAGAGGCCGACAGAGGGAGAGGGCGACCGAGGGAGAGGGAGACAGAGACAGAGGGAGACAGAGGGAGAGGGCAACCGAGGGAGAGGGAGACAGAGACAGAGGGAGACAGAGGGAGAGGGCGACTGAGGGAGAGGGAGACAGAGACAGAGGCCGACAGAGGGAGAGGGCGACCGAGGGAGAGGGAGACAGAGACAGAGGGAGACAGAGGGAGAGGGCAACCGAGGGAGAGGGAGACAGAGACAGAGGGAGACAGAGGGAGAGGGCAACCGAGGGAGAGGGAGACAGAGACAGAGGGAGACAGAGGGAGAGGGCAACCGAGGGAGAGGGAGACAGAGGGAGAGGGAGACAGAGAGAGACAGAGGGAGACAGAGGGAGAGGGAGACAGAGGGAGAGGGAGACAGAGGGAGAGGGAGACAGAGGGAGAGGGCGAGACAGGGATGGAGACAGGTAGATTGTGCTTGCTCTCTTGCTACACTGCCTTACTTTGTCACAAAATGATGCATCTCTGTAAGGTGTGTCAGCAAATAGTAAATATTTAGAAGCTGTGGTCCAGTATCTTGTGTGATCTTTACCTATCCCTGTGCATTGGTCATTATGCTTGTGTGTGTCCCTGGGACATATGGCATGAGAGCAGCCGCTTACCCTACACATTGCACCCTATGTGCCTCCCCCTTGCAACTACCACCATTTGGTAGTGTACTGCTTGGACTCATGGCCACCCACCCCATGCTGCTGGGCACTGTTGTTAGTCTACCCATGTAACTTGTGTTTTTTGTACACTCACCAGACTCAACGGCTCCTTCTATTCCATGTACTCCCACCGCTGGCAGTAGGACCATGACCTTCTCCTCCCAGGGATGGTATACAGGAGGTCTGCGGGGACCACCGCCTCCAGTGTGGTGTGCGTTGGCGTAATCCTGTGCCATCTTCTTCTTGACCATCCTCCGCAGATCGTACCACCTGGCCTGGCATTCATCCCTGGTGCGCCTGATGGGTGCAACAGCATTGACCCGGTCTACGATCCTCTCCCACAGGCGTGTTCTTTCTGCCAGGCTGGTCTGTCTGACCAATGCGCCAAACAGCTGCGGCTCGACTCTGATGACTTCATCTGTAAGTATCTCCATCTCCGGGTTAGTGAATTTTGGATTCTTGTGTGTGGTCATGGTGTGTAGTGTATGTGATTGAGGGGTTGATGGTGTGTATGAATGAGTGTGTTTGGGTCAGAATGTGAAGGGGTGGTGTGGGTGTAGATGAGATGGGGTGTATGTGTGAAGGTATGTGTCTGCAATAGTTTGTGTGTTCTCAGTTTCCTCGCAAGAATGGGTATGTTGCAAAGGATGATGGGTTGTATGTGTGGTCCCTTTTATTGGTCAAATGATGGGTGTGGCTTAATTTGAATTTTTGGGGTGGGTGTTATATGGGGTGGGTGTTGGTGTTGTCCTCTGTTTGGCTGTTTGGCTGTGACCAGGACATTGATTGTCAAAGGTGTGTACACAGGAGACATGTTCAGTGTGGTAGTGCGACTCGTTAGCAAGGTCCTTGTGGTCGTTTTGGTGTTGGTGTTATGTGTGCGTGCGGTACTTGTGCGTGCGTTTGAGTAGTACGGGCCGTTGGTGGGTGGGGGGGTTCGCGTAGGCTTGGCCGAGGGGTGTGCGTGTGGTACTTGTGCGTGCGAGTGAGTGGTACGGGCCGTTGGCGGGTGGGGGTGTTCGCATAGGCTTGTTGGGGGGGGGTGTGCGTGTCGTACTTGTGCGTGCGAGTGAGTGGTACGGGCCGTTGGCGGGTGGGGGTGTTCGCATAGGCTTGTTGGGGGGGTGCGTGTTGTACTTGTGCTTGCGAGTGAGTGGTACGGGCCATTGGCGGGTGGGGGTGTTCGCGTAGGCTTGTTGGGGGGTGCGTGTCGTACTTGTGCGTGCGTGTGAGTGGTACGGGCCGTTGGCGGGTGGGGGTATTCGCGTAGGCTTGTTGGGGGGGTGCGTGTCGTACTTGTGCGTGCGTGTGAGTGGTACGGGCCGTTGGCGGGTGGGGGTGTTCGCGTAGGCTTGTTGGGGGGGTGTGCGTGTCGTACTTGTGCGTGCGAGTGAGTGAGTGGTACAGGCCGTTGGCGGGTGGGGGTGTTCGCGTAGGCTTGTTGGGGGGGGTGCATGTCGTACTTGTGCGTGCGTGTGAGTGGTACGGGCCGTTGGCGGGTGGGGGTGTTCGCGTAGGCTTGTTGGGGGGGTGTGCGTGTCGTACTTGTGCGTGCGTTTGAGTAGTACGGGCCGTTGGCGGGTAGGGGGGTTCGCGTAGGCTTGTTGGGGGGGTGCGTGTCGTACTTGTGCGTGCGAGTGAGTGGTACGGGCCGTTGGCGGGTGGGGGTGTTCGCGTAGGCTTGTTGGGGGGTGTGCGTGTCGTACTTGTGCGTACGAGTGAGTGGTACGGGCCGTTGGCGGGTGGGGGTGTTCGCGTAGGCTTGTTGGGGGGTGCGTGTCGTACTTGTGCGTGCGTGTGAGTGGTACGGGCCGTTGGCGGGTGGGGGTGTTCGCGTAGGCTTGTTGGGGGGTGTGCGTGTCGTACTTGTGCATGCGAGTGAGTGGTACGGGCCGTTGGCGGGTGGGGCTGTTCGCGTAGGCTTGTTGGGGGGGTGCGTGTCGTACTTGTGCGTGCGTGTGAGTGGTACGGGCTGTTGGCGGGTGGGGGGGTTCACGTAGGCTTGGCCGAGGGGTGTGCGTGTAGTATGTATTGGTGGAGCTTGCAGTGAGGCGAATGTTCCGTACGAATCAATGTTGAAGCGTGAATACTTTGGCCCGTACGTATCTCGCTCAGGCCTTTCGTTCCGAATTGGAATAGTGAGTTTGTACGGCCTGATTACGAATCGTACGGTGGTCTGCACGAGGCTTATTCGTACGGGTAAACGAATGTCATTCGTACGGGTCGTAGAAAATCGTACGGAAATCAACGGAATTGGATCGGAATTCGGAGGTCGGACGGTAGTTTCCCAATCGTACGGATTTGGCTACGAATACGATTCGTATGGTGTATTATTTTACCGGATCAGAATTTGGCCCCTTAGTGTGTTATAAAATCACTATTACAGGTATACAGTTATCCATATAGTGACTCATACAATCACTAAGTCTTACGCACACTTAATTAGATATAACTGTCACATATACTGCCTCTTTTTTCAAGTTTAATGGAGCTGTACCATTGAGAGAAATATTTCATCACCACCACACCCATAAACATATACACTCACTGAAAAAACTGTTATAACATGTAGTCTTAACCTCATATACCTATTGAATGAACTATTCACACATTTTTGAGCAATCACACAACCCCCACCAAACCACATAGACATTCATTTACCCATACAAATACTCAGTTAAGAAACCAATAACATATATAGTCTTTAACATAGCAATTAAGACAAAGCAATAAAGACTTTCACACAGTTTAATAACTACACATCATATATAGTGAGACTCTACAAATTAGTCAAGGAAACAATCAGTGACACTGTTATTAAATCCATCATTCACACATTTATATTTATATATTCACTCATTCTTCAATGCAAAGTAGTGTATTTATAATACATATTTAAATATCAAAGCAAACCACATTCACTGGATGATGTCATCAGTGATGTCATTTGAGATGTCATCAGTGATGTTATCAGTGAGGTCACTGACCATGTCATGAATTATGTAATATGTGACATCATCAGCAGTGGATTGCGGGCGCGCGAGTTATAGAGAGTACAACTAACTATAACAGGGAAATTTCAATGGTTTTGTTTGAATAAAATGTCCAGCTAACTATAACTGGTGTTAAACCTATGTTTTTTTCAGTGAAGCAGGATACCCATATGAAGCACATGCCACTGAGAGTTTAATAAGCTCTTGTAGTTTAATAAACACCATGCAAGCAGGCGCTCTGGCAGAAACAAACATCAAAACAATTCAAAACGCCAGACGCATTTCAGGAGTCCAATTTCCCTTCTTCAGTGGCGTGAATTTCCAAAGGAATAAAGGCACTCTCGCTGCCCAGACTGTAATTATATGCACCTGCCTCAGTGGGCGTTGCCATGAACTCGCACGGCCTTATGGATGCCGTAGTGTGCAGCTCAATAATCCCAAGTGGGTATCTATTGGCGGTCACCAGTAGATAGTTATAGTTAGGACTTAGTTTCCACAGGAAAAGCATTTTTTCTTTTCCCAATAACTTTGGCGCCGGGTGACGAATCTTCGTGAAATTTTCAAAACTAGTGAAGCGCTCTGGTCAGCTCCTGTCTCAAACATTTCGGGGTGATTCGTCAAGCGGGGGCAGAAAAAAAATGTGGGTCCCAAAACGTATTTTCTACATGTTATTTTCCATAGGAAACTTTTAGACACAGCTACAGCCCGAACTGCTGAACGGAATTGCATGAAATTTGGTAAAAAAGGTAGCCCTTGGTTCGGAAAGAGACTTTTTGTTAAATGGTGTAAATCTGTTCAGTAGTTCCTCAGAAATTATAAAAGAGAGGTCAGAAAGTCAATTTCCTATAGGAAACTTTGGACACGGCTACAGCTCCAACTGCTGAATGGAATTACACCAAATTTGACAAAAAGGTGGTGCTTGGTTCAGAAAGTGTCCTTTTTAAATGGTGTAAATCCATTCAGTAGTGGCTCGGAAATTAAAAATATAATAGTTTTGATATCTAGAGGCGCAGTGGATCGGTGGACCCACCCGATCACGAGCTTTTTACTGATTGGCTGTCGACACTCCAAACCAGGAAGTGTTGGCAGCCATCTTGTGACTCAGTAGAACCGAGTCACAAGAAAAGAGAAAAACAAACGCGAAAAACAAAAAAAGGGGGTCGGTAGAAACACCCTGACCCCCTAGGCCTGCTTAGGGGGTCCCACAAGGACCCCCAGGGCCCAAAAAAGCATTAAAAAAATGCATATATATATATATATATATATATATTACCTACTGGCGGTCGCCAGTAGGTAGTTATAGTTAGGAACTATTATCCATAGGAAATATGAAACATTCTATTCCCAATAACTTTGGCGCCGATTGATGAACCTTTGCGAAATTTTCCAAACTTTTGGCCAGCTCTGGTCGGCTCTTATCCTGAAAGTTTCATGGGGATTAGAGAAGTGGGGGCCGAGAAAAAAGGGGGGTCCCAAAACATGTTTTTCCCATGCAATTTCCCATAGGACCTTAAGCCACAGCACCAGCTTGAACTGCTGAATGGAATGACACCAAATTTGGAAAAGAGGCAGCCCTCTGTTCAGACTTGTGCCTTTTGCTTAAATGGTGTCAATCTGTTCAGCAGTTCCTGAGAAAATTACAGTTAAAATTATTAATATATCTATGGGCGCAGTGGAGTCATGGTACCATAAGCGCACCGTTCTGATCACGCGCTGAATGCTAATTGGCTGTCAAGTGGTTCTCAACATTCGAAAGCTGTTGGCAGCCATTTTGTGCTTCGGAAGAAGCAAGGCTGAGGAAGTCAGTGGAATATGTGTGCAAAACGTAGAAATGGGGCAGGGTAGAAATAATTGTACCCTCTAGACCTGTTTAAGGGGTCCCAGAAGGACCCCCAGGGCCCACAGTTATTTTTTTTTTAAAAGACCCGACAGGTGCGTGTAAGGTGCGTGGACTCTGCCGTAAAATAAATAAAATAAAACTGAGCTTTTTTTATAATTAGCCCCCGGGGAGATAAATACAGGGGGCAAAAATATAAAATTTTGTGGGGGGCCCCCGGGGCTAAAAAAAAATGATGCAGGGAGGGGTCCAAGGTCCCCAAAGCTGCGGGGACCACCACCCCCGGGGCTTTATGTTTTGTGGGAGGGGGAATGCGTGGCCCCCCTCCTGGAGCACTTGAGGGCCCGTTACCACCTGGGCTAAAAAAATGGTTGGGGGGCTGCAAGGTCTCCAAAGCAACAGGGACCACCACTCACCGGGGCTTTATGTATTGTGGGAGGGCCGGCTCATGCAATGTCCCGGGGTGTTCATCCCGCCCTCCCATAGCAAGGAAATCTGTTCTCTCTTTCAAAATCTAAATCAGATTGCTTTTCCACATGGGGAGCTGCATGTTAGTAGCTCCCTATGTGGAAAAGCAATTCCGGTTCCCAAACACGTAGAAATTGTGCACCAAAGGAGCTGGAGTCGCGCACCCTTCAGATTATGAGTCGTGCATCCAGTGCGTGCACACCAGGGGCCACACTGAGCGCTGCGCTGGGTGCGCAACTTTAAATGTTACCGTAAAAAAATAGCCCTATCAGTAATTTCTAATCTCCCTGTGCACCCTATCCCCCGGGTCTTATAAAAAATGTTGGGGACCGTGGGGGGAGCCACAATGACCCCACGGGCCCGTCGGCTCCCCGCATCCTTCGGGAGCCAGCATTGTTTTTCAACATGGGGAGATGCTAACTTGCATGTGTAAAAGGTATCTGCTTTGGATTTTGAAAGTGAGAACATATTTGAGTGCTCTGTCTTTCAAAATGCAAACCAAGTTTGCTATGGGAAGGCGGGAGACGTAAGATTCTCACCCTCTCATAGCAAACAGCAGTGTCCCGGGGGTAGGCACCCCGGGACACTGCAGGAGCCGGCCCTGGGGTGTGGAGGTCCCCAAGGCCCTCGAGGGCTCCAGGCAGAGAGCCACGCAGCCTCCCTCCCACAATACACAAAGCCCCGGGTGGTGGTGGTTCCCGGGGCTTGAGGGGGGTCGTTGAGGCCCTTCCACTTCTAATTTTGCAGGGGGCTCTATGGGGGGTGGCTCTCACTATTGCTTAGCAAACAGCAATGTTGAGAAAATCTTCCAGTAAGATAACAAAGGATTTTGAAGTCCATTTACGGCGTTTTTGTTGTAGGTTGCAGCCGTTAAAGCGGCGACAATTATACAGCCTTGTTTGTAAATGTGCCCTTAAGTTTTGTAATGTCGACAATCTTGTCTCCCATTTAAATAGGCACGAAGTATTTTTTTAAGTGCATTGTGAATCGTGAAGCAACACTGTCTAATTGTGATCGATAAAGAATTGAAAGAGTTGTGTACTTCTTTTGCTCGTAATGTGCATAGGGGCAGATTTACAAGTTCATTGCGTTACTGGGCTTGTAAATCTGCTACAGTGTTCTGTCTTACTTTGCTTTCCTTTCTGTCATGTAGAAGATCCTGGGTGAATATAACTGTTTCTGTACAGCCAGTACCTTTCAACCCTACCCCCAAACTGCTTACTGCCTGTTACCATAGTAACAGTTCATGGAACACTTAAGTGAGCACAGAGTTTAGAAGTTCACCACACTATGTTGCTAATCGAAACAGTTACTGTGCTGGAGTTTTAAAAGTTTTCCATAGGAACCGTTAGTCGTAGAAGAAGTCAGTGGAAAATATAATAAAAATATTAGTGGGGGTTCACTGGGGCCCCCACAGTCTTCACTCATGTTGTGAGGGGGGTGCAGTAGGCCGTGTAAATTATATCGGGAAAACAACAATGTGGTTTATTGCGGCTTTTCTTTTATATAATGTGGAATAATGTTTATTTATTAGGCAGTGTTCACTTTCGTTAAGGATAGAGTCACTTTGTTACAGGAAATTCATTAATATGTAGGACAGCGTGTTCTGTATGTGTGCGTGGAACAAATTTAACATTTAATTGGCTACGGTGTTCCAACAGCAAGCTTAATGTTCATTGGGTGCGTACTATTGAAAGTAGAAGTGATTTCTGCAATTCACTTCTGTTCCGGAAAGTAGCAAGATCATGTAATTGGCTTACATGTTGTAAGGAGGACTTTCTTGAGCTTTATGTTGGTTTGTTGCAAACTCTTGAAAGTAGACGTTTTGCCAGCCATTCACTTCTGCTCTGTGGAGTAGGAGGGACATCTGATTTGCTGACATGCTCCAAGGAGGACTTTCCCAATCTTAATGTTGATTGGCTGTAAACTGTTGAAAGTAGAAGTGTGGTTAGCGATTTCTTCCCTCTTCGCGGAGTATTAGGGACATTTCATTGGGTAATATGTTCCAAGCGGGACCTTACGAAGCTTAATGTTCCTTTGCTATGAAGCATTAAAAGTAGACGTTTTGGCAGTCCTTATTGGGTGGGAACGGTTCACTGTTGTGAGTGATTTTGTGACGCACTTCCAAAGGAGTATGGGAAAAGAAAGTAGTAAAGGGGAGGTTAGGAACACTATTAACTCTGTACAGTGGTCACAAGGTGGTGGACAGGGATTATGAATTATATAGCGCTGGGACGCTCCCGGGCAGCCGTGCGCTTTACAAATCAAATTTAATTTCATTTCATTTCATGAAGGTAAAAATAGTTTTTATATGTTTTAAGAGACATTAATATAATTGCTGTGTGCTGTACAAATCACGGCGGAAAAATGGCAGTGTCTTGTGGTGTTTTTTTTATCAAGTTTGCGGGTGGGATACTTCCCAGGAGCACTATTTACTTATAATGTGGTGTTTTTTCTGATGGGGAGGTGTGGTTGCGCAGCAAAAATTTCAGTCTAGGTTTGAAACAGTATTTAGCAAATACAAGTAAACTTTCTTCAGAAACTGACGCTGTATATATGAAAGGGGTGACAATTAAAAATACAATTTCAGAAAATATCAGTTAAGCGTGGCCATACCCTCCTTTTTTCTGCTATAGTTTGTAAAAGTGTTGCCCCATATTCTTGGTAATGTAAGAGGGCATCAGTTACGTTTAGATAAAGTAGAATAGAAGTGCTACAACAAATACTCCCTTCACTACATTATCTGAGGTCACGAGAACAAGTAAAAAATAGTTACATACAAGTGACTTCATACTACATAGAAATGTATGCATTAATATTTTTCAAATTTGTATTCTGTAGAATTCAGGAACGTTCTGTCGTAGTGCTTAGAGGTCGCACACTGTTCCGCTAACAAATCACATACTCAGATAAGCATATATAGGATGGTACTATTATAATATACAGAACTGGTCCTATATATTGTTTAGGGAGAAGGTGAATAACAACCGCAAATGAGAAGAATAGAAATGAGAAAATAACATTCAGAAATGTAGGGTTTATCAAATATTTAAAGTAACTAAGTATGTATTAAAGCTATATTTTTTATTCTGCAATTTCGTAAAATATGCTCCCTGAAAAAAATATGTGAACAAGTACGTTCTAATGTTTGTAAGCTATATTACAGATGGTGCCGAAAAATGTCCTATTCCTCTTCTGTAACAATAGGCCAATCTATTACAATATAATGATGGATACCATTGTTACAGTAAAAAGAAAAGGAAAATAAAGTTATCTATTTAACAGAACATCCATAGCGAAATACTTTTGAGCGTTAATTATTTTCTGAGCTTCTTTTCTCTGGGAGGTCAATAAGTTTGATCTTCGTGGCGACGGGTCATAAACTCCTCTGAGATCATGACTGTGAAAATTATTATATATATATATATTCACAGTATATGATCAAAAGGGGGGAACAGACTAAAAACCAGAAGACGGGGACGTTGCTTATATATCTTTACTCTTTGTGACGATGGGTCATGAACTTCACTGAGATTAGCATAACACGTTAATATTATAATATACATGTTAACAGTATATAATCCCTTGGGGAAAACACACTAACAACTGGAAGGTGGTGACGTTGATTGTAAAAGTTTAGGGTTTGTGCCGACGGGTCACCAACACCTCTGAAGCGAAGTACAGTGTCAATATTATAACATAGAAAGTCACAATATATAAGCTGAAAGGAGCCAGAAAAGGAGCAATGTTTGTTGTAATCTATCTGTTTCTGAAAACAAGCTGCTGACGTTACAGATAAAAAGGGAAAAACATTTTTTCTAGATTTATATATGTATAAATATTGACAAATAGCCACACATTATAACTATCTACTATGCCATAATGAAACAACTTACAACTCCGGAATATGTTTGTTGACTGAAAACAAGAATCTGATGCTAGAAAAGGAAACCTGCATCACAGATTGGCGACACAGAAATAACTCACAAAAACCAAACTAATCGCACAATAGGTGTGGTTTATATAGTTTTTGGTTGTTTAGTAGTCTATGGAAGGAAGATTTGGCTCCGCCTATGTAGATGTCACGTTTTACAGTTTACACATGCTCACATTTTAACTGTTTTACTTGTGCACGTGTTGGGAAAAGTTACAAACTGTGAAGCTGTAACGGTTTCGATTTCCACAGTAACACGTATAAGGTCCTTATTATCTACATACGTTGGAGAGTTTAAAAAGTGCTACCCGGTAAACTGTGCCCTTTGCATTGTCATGATTAAAAACATCTAAATAGAAGATATAAAAAAAATATATCATTTACAATAGAAGAAAAAAAACTTATTAATATTTGTTATCACTATGCTTTTTAATAAAAAAAATGCCAGCATTTGTAAAGCGTCAAGCTACCTCCGGAAAGGTGTGCCGGCGCTTGGGGCGTTGGGAAGATTAAGCAAGGTGTTACCTACAGTGAGATAGTGGTGGGCTAAGATGCTGATGGACTTTGGTATCGAGCTGTGAACGCAGTTCTTGAAAGTCAGGTATTAAAGGTGCTGCGTCATACTTTTACCACACTTATATGTTAATTACTACTAATTAAGTTGAAAATATTCGTAAATTATAAGTAGGGCTCATTGATTTATGTTTTTACAAATTTTTACAGATAAATACAGACAGAAAAGTATTTATTTTCCTCTCTGTATTTATTTTAAAGTGTGGATAAATTCGGAAATTGGGTTATTTTTTGAGTGTTTGTAAATGCTGTAAATGATGAGTAGTAAGCCAATAGGGATGTTGTTCTAAAATTAAAAGGGTAAAAACAAGAAAAGACTTTTAGTAAAGAGCCTTAAAGAGCAATATATCCTTCTATAAGAAAATTTGCACATTTTAATATGAAGGTTGTGTATAGTTTATCATCTAAGAGTGTTTACATGAGTAAAAACGGTTAGTCTTTTAGCCATGATTGCATATTTATCAGCAAAATAAATGTGGAAATATACTAATTTCAGATTCATTTTTTTTACAAAATCCGAAATATATATGTGTAAATAGACATACAATTATTAGGTTATACTAAGGAATTATTTTAAAAAACCTTTGAAATTCACTGAAAAAACCTTAGGTTTCAGGCAGGTTATAGTTAGGAATTATCATTTAAAAAACCTTAGAACTTCACTGAAAAAAACCATAGGTTTCAGGGGTGTTATAGTTATCTGGACATTTTACTCATACAAAACCATTGAAATTCCTTCGTTATAATTAGTTGTACTAAGTATAACTTGTGCGCCCGCAATCCACTGCTGATGATGTCACATATTACATAATTCACGACATGGTCAGTGACATCATTGATGACATCACTAGTGACATCATCCACGTGACAATCAGATACACCTTATCATACACTAGTATAACCTTTCATCACTCACTGTAAAATGCAGAGTACCATATTTGAATCCATTGACACATCAATACAATTTTCTAAAAACCCACTCAGTGATTCCTAGATCTACACACACATTCAAACACTTGCCTATAGATTCACTCATACATGCTAACAAAGATCAATAGAACACTATTAAATATACTTATACACCTACATCGACATTACACACCAGCACACACCCAATTCACTTATGTAGTCATCCTACACACTTATGCAAACAATTAATCATACTTACATTTACTAAGCTACACACTTATACAAACACCACTTTATTAATTCATATAGATAATAACTCATACTTAGTGTGCTATAAAATCACTATTACAAGTATACAGTTTTCGATACAGTCACTCATACAATCACTGAGTCTTATGTATACTTATTTATATACAACTGTCACATACATTGCCTTTTGTATTTCTACTTTGTTGCACATATATAATTGAGAAATATATTTACTCATCAACTCACCCATAAAGAGGTTCACTCACCCAAAACAACTGTTGTCACATACAGTCTTAACCTAATGTATGTACTTAATCAACTATTTACACATCTTTAGACAGTTACACACTTCCGTCGAACTACACACACATTCACTCTCTCATACAAATACTCTCTTAACTAATTAAAAACTAATATAGAGTTTCACATACCTAGTAACCTACTTATGCAGTAGTTTACACAACATGACACAGAGTGAAACAAATATTCACACAGTTAAATCACTATCCCATATATCTAGTGAGACACTTTAAATTACTCACTTTCACAGTCATTCACAGTAGTAGTAAATACTCCATCCAGACAATTCTACATCCGCTCAGTCTTCAATGCAGATTCCTATATATATAATAATTATATAAATAACAAACCAAACCACATTCACTGGATGATGTCATCAGTGATGTCATTTGAGATGTCATCAGTGATGTCTCTGACCATGTCATGAATGATGTAATATGTGACATCATTATCTGTGGATTGCGGGCACGCGAGTTATACTTAGTACAATTAACTATAGCAGAGGAATTTCAATGGTGTTGTATGAGTAAAATGTCCAGCTAACTATACCACCCCTGAAACCTATGGTTTTTTCAGTGAATTTAAAAGGTTTTTAAAATGATAATTCCTACCTATAACGTGCCTGAAACCTATGTTTTTTTCAGTGAATATATATATATATATATATATTACCTACTGGCGGTCGCCAGTAGGTAGTTATAGTTAGGACCTAGTTTCCATAGGAAATCCGCAACATTCTATTGGGAATAACTTTGGCGCCGGTGGACGAATCTTCGCGAATTTCGCAAAGAAGATGGCCCGCTCCGCTCTGCTCCTTCCCTGAAAGTTTCGGGGGGGTTTCGTCAGGCGGGGGCTGAGATATTTGGGGGGTCCCAAAACGTGTTTTCCCCATGTTAATTTCCATAGGGCGGTTGGACTCACTTTTTGCCCGAACGGCTGAATGGATTTACACCAAACTTGGCAAAATTGTAGGGACTGGTAGCCCGATGTGCCTTTGATATGTCTCAAGATATGTGCTCCAGTGGGTTTAGAGTAATTTAGGTTCAAAAAAATATTTATATCTATAGGCGCGCCCCGGTACGCGCACCGGGGCGCGCTCCAGCGCGCTACGCGAGTTCGCGCGCGGAAAACTGATTGGCTCTCGGGTGTCTGTCAACATTCCAAACAGTCTGTAGCGGTGGCCATCTTGTGTCTCAGTAGGATCAACACAAGAGGTGGCAAAAACAAAAGGGGAAATAAGCAAAAGGGGCAGGGTAGACCCCCCCTTGACCCCAAAGGTTTGATGTGGGGGCCATAAAAGGGCTTTGCGGGGCAAAAAAAAAATTATTATTTTTTCGATTTTCGTGGGGGGAGCGCCCGGTACGCGCACCGGGGAGCGTACCGGGGAGCGTACCATGAGAAAAACCCAGTGAAACAGTAAAATAATAATTTAAAGTGCTTAGAGGTAGGGTAGCTTTGCATAGAGTTGTTGTGTTGTGTTGGTGATTTAAGTACCAGCATGTAGGTACCAATACAGAGTCTTAAATTCCATGTACACCGTCTCCTCTGTAGATAATTTGCATGTTGTTACAGAAGTTATTGTGGTATACGGAATCCATACCATAGTCTGTCAGGAAAGCAGAAACAACATGGAGGCAGGAGATGAAAAAGAGATGTGAAATACACATTGGAGATAATATAGTGGGAGAAAGGAAGTAACTATGAGCAAAATTACTATGTAACACAAAAAAGTTGCACAGTATACTATAAGTCTCACTTTATATTATATTCATTTTGGTTCTATTTAATGAATCACATATAAAAAAGAATAATGTCTAGAACAATTTTTAATTATTAAATAAAAATGTTATTGCTGTGATTTTTCAAAATTTAAAAGAACTTCCAACATTATATCGTCTGGAATGTCCTCATTTTCAGTCCATGATTCCATTTCTTCCACACAATTAACTAACTTTTCGTCCAGAGACTGATCCATAAAGTCAAAGTCTTCCTTAGGATTGTTCTCCAGAAGCATTTCGAAAGAAATATCTGGTTTTCCTTCCATTTTCTTGCTGTAAATTGCATTAAAAATAAATATATCAGTAGAGTTAGGGCAGTGTTGGGTTTAAGTTTAGACAGGTACTTCTAAGTTTTTAACAGTGAAGTTATCTTTGGGCAGTGTATGGTATGAGGTAGGAAGTAGAAATATAAAAAAGTGTATGTGAAGAAGCCTAAGTAAATTCATAATTATACCACAGAAGCCTAACTCAATCCATAAGTATAGCAGAGAAGCCTATCTCAATCTATAACTATAACAGAGGGACAGTAAATAACTATCAGAAAACGTTTTTACAAATTAACTTAAAGTGCCCCTCACAAATTAACAACTTACCTTATTAAAAGGTGATGAAGATAAATGGAGAAAATTCTTTCAAGATGTACCTCAGGTAGTTGTAGTCAAAATGGCTGTGTTTCCCTCTCATTTTTCATATATATTCATGTACATAACCAATCAAATATCAGGATAAAAAAGTAGAAAATGAAAGTAGCATTTTAATTGGTTGTAAATCCTAACACTTCATATGTGTTTTTGTCATGTAATTTACCTCAGGATATTTAGACAGTGCTACAGTTCAAATGGCTCAATGGAATTCCACCAAATTTGGGAAAATGGTAGGGACTGGTATGTAGTAGGGCCTATTCTATATTTGGTGAAAGTGTCTCCAGTGGTTTTTATGTAAATTAACTTTTAAAAAATTTTGGGAGCGCTTACCGGTGCGCGCCCCGGTAAGCGTACCGGCAGCGCAACAGGAGTCCTCCATCTTGTGTTTCGGTAGATTTGAGACACAAGATGGAGGACAAACAACGTTGGGAATGGGTAAAAGGGGACACGGTAGAGACCCTCTGACCCCCTAGGTTTTCTGAGGGGGCTTAGGAGGCCCATATAGGCCCAAAAATAAAAAAATTTTAAATTTTTCGCGGGGGGAGCGCACGGTACGCGCACCGGGGAGCGTACCGGGGAGCGTACTTTGGTGAAAATTAGTGAAAAAAGTTAGAGTAAAATAATCCTTTTGAATGATCAGATATAGGGTAGCCCTGAAAAGAGCTTTTGGGTTCTGTGGCTGATTTAGGTACCTACAAGTAGGTTCCAATGCACAGTCTTAAATTCAGGAGGAATATTCTATTCCCCTCATCTGAGAAGTGCACACAATCTCCTCTGTAGATATCTTGCATGTTGTAACGCAAGTTATTGTTGTATACTGAACCCATTCCATAGTCTCTCATGTAAGCAGAAACAGATTTATTCACATGTTTCCGTGCTTTCTCAAATTGTGGACAAAATTGGATGGACCACTTCCATTTCTGTCTTTGGCATATATTGGAATATATCAAGGTAGTTTGTGGAAAAAGTGTCATCAATTGCCCAAAGGTGTCCTTTAAAAGCATCTCCAGTCCTACCCCAGTCAAAGTGCCTAGGTCATTTCCACCACAGTGCAAAATTATGAGGTCAGGGTGTGGCAGATGGTAAAAGGTTTTCACCAATGGTATCAATTGATGACATCTCAATCCTCTTTGGCCAATCTACTTGATGTGCACATTTGGTAAATCCAGGTTGTGAAAATTTCTGATAGCTGCATACCTTTGAGCCCATTGAATGTAGCTATGTCCAATTTTCCAGACAGAGTACATGGTGAGAGGAGGTTCTGGTGCAGTCAGATGAAGTGTAGGAATGAAATGGGAGTTGGAACAGTAGGAGTTTGCAAACAAAAACTGTGGAGTTTCACTGCTCTTGAATCACAAGCAATGATTGGTGGATTCAGATAGTTGAAAACTGAAAGTTAGGGTGCATGGTTCTGTTCTGTGAAAGAAGTAATTTGAATGGTTAAGAAAAAGTCATTAAAAGAAAGATTGCACCTGATAAGCTGGCGTATTGAGAGGTCGTATTGAGAGGTCAAACATCCTTGCTGAGTTAATTTGCAACATTGTAGAATAAACTTTTAACCCTGAGAGATGAGTGAGGAGAGAGTTGCTATGGTAACAGGCAGAAAGGGCTGAGGGGGGGAAGGGTGTTGGTTTGAAAATAGAGAGGGAAGAGTTTTAATTGGTTAACATGAGGGATATGTGTGTAGAATTAGAGGTTTTCTGTGCCATTCATGGTTGCAGTGCCTGGAGTACATACCTTTTGCTCTGCTAAAGAAATATTGGTGTGTGTATCTGACACTGTTCTCAATCTCCCAAAGCATTTGTAAAGGTGAGTTATGATTCATTCAATATAGATGGAGAGTTCAGATTAGGAAGCACATTGAGCTTCTTTGCTGTTGGTTTGTGTGATGCTTTTTGAAAATGCATGGTATCAATATTTGCAAGATAGAGGATTTGTATTTTGTGAAATAGTGAGGTTTTAGTAGTGAAATTGAATGCTTGTACATAGGACCTGCGCTCTGTTTCTAAAGTGTTATTTAAAAAACGATTTTAGGGCAAATCAATGGGTTTCAGTAGTGAAATTGAATGCTTGTACATAGGACCTGCGCTCTGTTTCTAAAATGTCATTCAAAAAACGATTTTGGGGCAAATCAATGGCTTTTACATTTTTGAGAAGGAATAAATAGTGTGTGCATGATTACATAAAAATATTTGAACCTTTCACAATCATGTCACCTGTGTTACCTCAGATTAGGAAGCAGACTGAGCTTCTTTGCTGTTGGTTTGTGTAATTTTTTGGGTAATGCTTGGTAGGAATGTTTGCAAAAGAGAGGAAATGTATTTTGTAAAATAGTGAGTTTTCAGTACTGAAATGGAATGCTTGTACATAGGACCTGCGCTCTGTTTCTAAAATGTTATTCAAAAAACGATTTTGGGGCAAATCAAAGGCTTTTACATTTTTGAGAAGGAATAAATAGTGTGTGCATGATTACATAAAAATATTTGAACCTTTCACAATCATGTCACCTGTGTTACCTCAGATTAGGAAGCAGACTGAGCTTCTTTGCTGTTGGTTTGTGTCATTTTTTTGGTAATGCTTGGTAGGAATGTTTGTAATAGAGAGGAAATGTATTTTGTAAAATAGTGAGTTTTCAGTACTGAAATGGAATGCTTGTACATAGGACCTGCGCTCTGTTTCTAAAATGTTATTCAAAAAACGATTTTGGGGCAAATCAATGGCTTTTACATTTTTGAGAAGGAATAAATAGTGTGTGCATGATTACATAAAAATATTTGAACCTTTCACAATCATGTCACCTGTGTTACCTCAGATTAGGAAGCAGACTGAGCTTCTTTGCTGTTGGTTTGTGTCATTTTTTTGGTAATGCTTGGTAGGAATGTTTGCAATAGAGAGTAAATGTATTTTGTAAAATAGTGAGTTTTCAGTACTGAAATGGAATCCTTGTACATAGGACCTGCGCTCTGTTTCTAAAATGTTATTCAAAAAACGATTTTGGGGCAAATCAATGGCTTTTACATTTTTGAGAAGGAATAAATAGTGTGTGCATGATTACATAAAAATATTTGAACCTTTCACAATCATGTCACCTGTGTTACCTCAGATTAGGAAGCAGACTGAGCTTCTTTGCTGTTGGTTTGTGTCATTTTTTTGGTAATGCTTGGTAGGAATGTTTGCAATAGAGAGGAAATGTATTTTGTGAAATAGTGAGTTTTCAGTACTGAAATGGAATGCTTGTACATAGGCCCTGCGCTCTGTTTCTAAAATGTTATTCAAAAAACGATTTTGGGGCAAATCAATGGCTTTTACATTTTGGAGAAGGAATAAATAGTGTGTGCATGATTACATAAAAATATTTGAAGCTTTCACAATCATGTCACCTGTGTTACCTCAGATTAGGAAGCAGACTGAGCTTCTTTGCTGTTGGTTTGTGTATTTTTTTGATAATGCTTGGTAGGAATGTTTGCAAGAGAGAGGAAATGTATTTTGTAAAATAGTGAGTTTTCAGTACTGAAATGGAATGCTTGTACATAGGACCTGCGTTCTGTTTCTAAAATGTTATTCAAAAAACGATTTTGGGGCAAATCAATGGCTTTTACATTTTTGAGAAGGAATAAATAGTGTGTGCATGATTACATAAAAATATTTGAACCTTTCACAATCATGTCACCTGTGTTACCTCAGATTATGAAGCAGACTGAGCTTCTTTGCTGTTGGTTTGTGTCATTTTTTTGATAATGCTTGGTAGGAATGTTTGCAAGAGAGAGGAAATGTATTTTGTAAAATAGTGAGTTTTCAGTACTGAAATGGAATGCTTGTACATATGACCTGCGTTCTGTTTCTGAAATGTTATTCAAAAAACGATTTTGGGGCAAATCAATGGCTTTTACATTTTTTAGAAGGAATAAATAGTGTGTGCATGATTACATAAAAATATTTAAACCTTTCACAATCCTGTCACCTGTGTTCCCTCAGATTAGGAAGCAGACTGAGCTTCTTTGCTGTTGGTTTGTGTCATTTTTTGATAATGCTTGGTAGGAATGTTTGCAAGAGAGAGGAAATGTATTTTGTAAAATAGTGAGTTTTCAGTACTGAAATGGAATGCTTGTACCATAGGACCTGCGTTCTGTTTCTAAAATGCTATTCAAAAAACGATTTTGGGGCAAATCAATGGCTTTTACATTTTTTAGAAGGAATAAATAGTGTGTGCATGATTACATAAAAATATTTGAACCTTTCACAATAATGTCACCTGTGTTTCCTCAAATTAGGAAGTGGATTGTGCAGATGAAGTGAGGCATGTCCAGGGGTGCAAAGGAGCTGAGGCCTGTGTCCATGAGTGCAATGGAGAGGACTTACCTCCTCTGACCCTTAGACAAGCATTATCTAATCTGCGCCCCTTGGACAGACCTTAATACATTGAGTATAATTGATGGTAACAGGGTGCATATGAGAAGAGGCGTGTCCAGGGGTGTAGATCAACTGAGGCCTGTCTAATGGTGCAGATGATTTGAGGTCTATTCAGGGTTGCAGATGAGGTGAGGATTGTCCAGGAGTGCATAGGAAGTGATGCCTGTGTTGAAGAGTGTAGTGGAAGAGAGGTCTGTCCAGGGGTGGAAAGAAGGTGAGAGCTGTGTCTAAGAGTGTAGTCGGGGATAGGCTTCATGTATTCCAGTACAGTGCACTCTTAGACACCGGTCTCACCACCTATGCTCCCCAGGACAGGCCTTGCCTCATTTGTACAATCTGCTTACTAATCTGAGGAAACACAGGTGATATGATTGTGAAATGTGCAAATATATGTTTTTAATCATGCAGATACTATCTAATCCTTGTCAATAATGTAAAACCAATTCATGTGCCCGAAATATTTTTTTAGAGTAACATTTAAAAAACAGAGATAAGGTCATATGTATAAGCATTATAGTGTTTACATCGTTTGCTTATTGTCATTGCTTTGTTGTTCGGTAATAGTGGTCTATAATGAGTTTTTTTTTTTATTTGTTTACCACAGATTGAAATCAAGATTTCAATAGTAAGGAAATATGCCCTCAAGGCAGAGGACACGGAAAGATGCTAAGCGGAAAAAATCAAAAACAGCAACGGAATTAAAGCAGTCTCCTATTACAAATACTTCAAAAAACGCGAAAAAAGCTCCTGGTAAGACAACTAAGTCTTTTTTTCGGAACATATGTAGATCCAAAAAAAATGATAATATACATGTGAATGTACAGAAGGAGAGAGCAAATTTGAAGAGGAAGGAGAGATCCCCAAAAAATGTTACTACTACAGCAGGAGACAATAATATGTATAGGAATAGAAGGCAAAATCAATTTAGGGACATTCGTAAATGAATGTTTCGCAATAGGGTGGTTTTAAATTTGTTAAAAAATATTAAGAAAGGTAAATAGAGAGCTGCTTTTCATAAGAAAAAGAAAAATTTAGAGAAGATTGTTGATCAGGCTTTTGAAGTTAAGAAAAAATTATTTATTTTAGTAATCAATAGAATTAGGACACTTAACAAGGCAATTGATGTTTTCAAATCAAAGAGTAGATGCAAAAGAGTAATTAATCGGACTAATTTTTGTAAAGTTTTTTCTGGAGAATGGATGCATAGTTCAAGTTGTGAGCCATTTTTAATGAGGAGAGTTACTTCCAGGAAAATTATTTGGTGCATGCAGTTGACACCAGTGGTCGAGCATATGAGGTGAAAGACGGTTGTCCGATTGAAAAAGAGAAACTTGTGCCTAGAGAAGCAGAAGAGGTGTTAGCTGACGAAGTTTTAGGGAGACGTACTAAGGGGCCAGTGTACACTTGGGAGTGTAGTAGTATTTGTAGTGTGAGACAGGAATCAATCGATTTGCTTCGTAATTTCTTACGTACATATAGTAAGAAAAGTTTAAAACAGAAAATGAAGATGTTGCAAGACTTAGATCCTTGCAGAGTGAGAGAAAACACAGGTTTGCAAGGGCATTCACTGGCTTGTCTTTCTAGAAAAGTATGTCAGAGTGTTTTTCATCATTTTAGGATGTTAGCAGTGCATCATAACAAAATGAGGAAATTAGTGAGAATGTTGTATTATGCAAAAAGTCCAGCACTTAAGCTTAAACAATTAAACAGTGCTCTTTTACATGGAACTGAATTAGATGTGAAGAAGATTTGTGAAGAAATTGAGATTTGTTATTTTTGTGAAAAAGAGGACAGTGTAGAAATTGACACAGTAATACAAGGTAATGTAGAGGACAATGTACAGATTTCAAGTACAGAAAAGTTTGACCAGGAAATTACCAGGTTTAAGGTGAAATCAAGTGAAAGGCCTAATTTTACTTGTGTGTGTTGTCGACGAACTCATTATAAGCATCAAACTAGATTAGTTGATTTATATGTTAAAAGTGAAAAGATAAATAATTATGAGTGGAAGGATTTTGCAACTTATTTGTGGGTGGAGAATTCTTTTGATTTGAGTTCTGATCAGCGTATTTGTAAATATTGTTATAATAAATTAAATCAAAACAGAATGCCTGCTAGAGCTGTTCATATTAATCTTGAGTTGGTAGACATTTCTCCTGAATTGATGGATTTAACTACATATGAGTCTATTTTGATTCAATGTGTCCATTCTTTTCAGGCAATTGTTCGCATGGAGCCTAGGATAGGGAAATTGCCTCCTTCAGATTTACAGAGAGGATTAAAGGGAAGAGTTGTTTATTTGCCTCTAGATTTCAAGAAAAATATTTATGCAATTGGTGTAGAGAAAGTGGAAGAGGAACCTCTGGTTATTCTAGTTAATGGGGTTCCGACAAAGAGTAAGAAAATCTGGCAAGATTTAGTGGATGTTAGGAAAGTCAAAAAGGCAACGTTGTATTTGGTCAAAAACAATGAGTACTACAAACATGTATGTGTTGGAGCAGAGGAAACAGCTGCAGATGAAGACAGTGACTGTTCAACTGGCCGAATTGAAAAAGTTACAGTTGAAATAAATTCCAAACTACTTGACTGGAAAGAAATGGGGTTACTTAGTGATCAGGAGTATCAATATCTATTGGTATCTAACCCCAAATCCCCTTGTATCTATATCCTCCCCAAGGTACACAAGGGGGGTTCATTCCCCCCTGGACGTCCCATTGATAGAGATCGCAGGTCACCCGACCAATATTTTCACTACTTATGTATCGGGCCCATATATTTCATTTCACCATATACATTGATCAGATGACCGTACAATCTACTACCAATAATTGTGGGTCCCTTTCGATTACTTCCAGTGTACCCAACTTACCATCCACCGTTATGGGTACCTATGACCACGATGGGTCAGGGAGCTAGCTGTAAAAGGAAAGGCAGCAAAAATACAAACCCAACCTAGATTTAATATCGATGTTTCATCAAATGACCATGGACAACTGGGAAGTTTTAAGATTCTTTATCTAAATTCAGTTTAGAAAAGCATAACATTTACAGGAAAACCCCAGTCAATAATCGGAATTTTTACTATGGAAACAGTTTTCATGAAATATGAATGGGAAATTAGGAATCCTAACAGCTATAGTAAGGGTGTAATGTGAAACATGATATAACTCTAGTAAAGTACTTCAGTTAAATGTTAAAAGAAAATTATAGGCCACATCAGGAGATTATAAACTGCAATGTAGAAAATTATTTCTAAAAGGTAGGGTAACATAGGAACACGCTATGAAAGTAAATGCAAATAACTTTATGATATGCAATGGTTGCGGAAAAGCATGGAAAATTATCATATGCAAAGGTATGTCTTTATTGAAGCAAAGACAGAAAGTAGAAAGGTGCAGTTTAGAGTTTTCGGCAAGATATTTACCTAGACTGGTGTGAAAACCAACCCTGGCCACGGGTCAGTTAAGGACAGGAAATACCCCAAGGAATAGCAGTCATCAATGGGACAGCAGGTGCAGAATGGACACCCCTGGACAGGACAGGAAACCCAGATTAGGATCAGGACAGGACCACCAGGATACGACCAGCACCCGCAGTTCGGAAGCAACGCCTGCGCTCCACCCTCTCTGCAGCTATCGATCAGAACCCCGATTGCGTTAGCGAACTCCCCAGCAAAGTGCTCCGCCAGCACTTTAAGGTTTAGTAAAACCTTAGTCTATGGTCAAATTCGGACAGAGTGCTCCGCAGCGCTCTGTATATTCAGTCACCTATTGAGTGCGTTGGGTCAGTGACAGGTCAGCTATTCGGACAAGTCGGACAAATTCCCTAGGTGAACCTAGGCTAGATATACTGTTTTGGGACAGTGTACCACCCCCCAAATGTTGCAAAGTGTCAGAATCCCCAATTTCGATTGGTCCTAAGGTAGGATTTGGTTAACACACCAATCAGAACAGACTATTGTAAGACCTATTTTGCATTCTAAGGTGCCGCCTAGCAAGATTGGGGTTCCCACGAGAAGTCGCACTGAATACAATGGAAAGAAATACAATGTATACAATAGAGTACAATCTAGTCCCTCTTGCTGGGTGAAGGTGCATCTCCCCATGCAGGCTTTGGCAGGAACCTTCTCTGGCTTGGTTTCAATGCCACCTCGTCACGGCTGGTCCTGCGCAGTGCTGCCCTCCAAGATGGACTCCCAAGCCCCCATCACCCCTCAGTGCCGAGGATACGTGAAAAGTAAGCGAAAACAAATTAGCACATAGAAATAAAGGAATGTATTACATGTCATGATTTTGTATTTCAGGTTTATCATAAAAAAATATATACTATGCAATTACGGGTAAGTGCTACACATAACAACACGATGAGCAATAGCACGAGCTTCACTTCATTATCACATTAAGCTGCCATTTTATGGCGATTACGCATGCGCACCCTTTGCCTCCAAAACTATCTCTACGTGAAGTCACGTGAGTGTGACTGACGCATGTGCAGAAGAGGAAAGTCAAGCAGCGGCCATTTTAGGAACAAGGATTAATCGTATTAGTAGAACACATAGGCAAGCATCTCTATGATACCCACGCACATTCAAAATACATAAATTAGTAAAACGAACAATTGAAGTTACGAGATTATAATAGATTTTTCGAGGTTCTTGACTCGAGCAAGTCGCGATGCGAAATCTTGCTCTATCAATCCCCTCTTTGATGATATTTACTATCATCACAAAATAATGGAACCAGATGCCAACTTTCTTTCACACTTTGTACATTTCTATCTCTTCTAACAGGCGATTCAGTTTCTCTTTCTCATTTTTGGTAGGGTGAGAATTTTTCACCTTTTTATAAATCTGATTATTCATTTCTTCCAATTCAAGCTCATCCGCACTCCGTTTCACTCCTCTCGCATTCACTTGGTATTTCTTTGTGTGTTTGCGACATTTGCAACAGACGAATATGAGAAATAAGATAAGACCTATCACTCCAATTGGCATCAGTACCTTTAACAATAAGCTTTTACCTAAACTAGCAAACCAATGACCTACATTGGAGAGACCATCAACCAGTCTCTTCCAGGCACTGTCAACCTCGAGTGGTTTGAGTTCCTTTTCCAAATTAGTAATGTTTTTCACATATCTTTTGAGCTGTACGCTTTTGTCCGGAATGTAAGTGCAACAATGGTGCGCCTTCAACATCCGGCACACTCCGCCCTCTTTTGCTAATAAGGTGTCAAGAGCAAGTCTGTTCTGCAAAACCATTGATCTGATCGCAACCATTTCAGTATTGACCAGCAGAAATCCATGAGCCGTGTCCGTAGACAACACATCCACCATTGTGGATAATTTGCAAATTCTGTGAGTGTTCAGAACCACTCCCACTCCAGGTATCAGTGCACTAAAAATACTACCCATTATTTCACCTACGCTTTCTCTTTTACTACGCACTAAGCCATTAGTGTTTTCGTTGCTTCCAGCAATTTCATTCACGTGGTATTTTTTCGGGAAAACAATGCCAAAGTAGCAGCTTCCATACCAGTGATCCGGCAATTTGAAATAAGCCTTGTTTCCACATACATAATAAATTCCGGGAAACACAGGTTCTGACCCATTTTTGAAACCCCAACCTCCAATTACCTTGTAATTGTGTTCACATTGACTGGAACCAATGAAAATATTATTATAATAACTAGTCTTCTCGCGATGAAGACAGAGTTTCCCTTTCTTTTCGAAATCCAGCAACAAAGCAGGCCCTGCCCCGCCATTTGAGGTGCTTTCCATGTCCTCAGCCCATTTTGGGGTTTTCTGTCTTTTGTCATTTGCCTTTCTTTGGAAACTCTCTCTTCTCTTCTCTGCCATGTTCAAAAATATTTTTTCTTGTTCATGTAATGAACAAGTCAAGTTGTCTCTGTGTGCTTCATTTAAGTCTATGGTACCTATAGTCAGAAAGTATTCTCCCATATAACGTGTAACGTCACTTTTGGTATGTACAGGATTCAGATTTCCACGTATAGGAAGTTCAGAAAAGATCACGTCATTGTTAGAGTAATAGTACTGTAACGGTCCTCTTTTGTAAAATAAGCTTGCTAAAATACTACAGGATATTCCATAGGTCAGAGGTAGGTGATGATATGTCACGCCTTCAGCCACAGAAGTAGGTAGCTTCATGCAGACATATCAATCTTCTATTTCCATAGTTTCTACATAATGCACTAACAGGTTTGCGAAAACATTTAAGTGTGTCTGGTTTCTAACTCCGTGGTAATGTAGTCCTTCCTCATCTGATGCTTCTAAGTCTCGTTTTGTCTGTCTGAGTGCCTTTTCACGTCTTTCTACACTTCGTGTTGTCAGTTCTTCAGTGTCGGTAATCTGAGTAGGGTCAATATTAGTATTTTTGCTTACCATAAAAGGAATGAAAACTGTTAGTCCTATCCAAACTAATATTACTATAACTATACTACATATACATACCTTGCAGCATGTTTTGCAACAACTGCGGCTAGGTCTACCATTCACGCTTGAATCAGACATTTTGGCTCAGAAGAAGTTTTCAACCCCTCTTTGTGTCCTTGCCCAGGTACCTTTATGCTGAGCAATTTCACGGTGGTTCGTCCTCTTCCTCTGCAGAGTAATCAGTAATCTGTTCCCTGTCGCTTTCGTCAGTAATTTCAAGATCCTCTAAATTTTCCAGAATCAGATATGTCCACTCAGGATCCTGGTATTTCTCATTCAGTCTTTTTATTCGATCACTCCTTCTGTTGGAGCTTTCTCCAGCTTGCTCTGCTATTCGTATGCTTTTTCTTCTGTCAGCAAGTTTCTCTTCTACTGTTTTTATTCTCAGTCTTAGTCTCTTAATGTATCTTGGTTCGATATTTTTCTTTTTCTTGAGTCTTTTGGTTGGCACTGTTATTTGACTTTCTTCTAATGCTCTTTTGTTTTCATTCGTTTGTGGCACTTCCTCTGTCTCTTCCCTTCCTGTCTTACTAGTCCCAGGTCTTGTATCTAATTCTTCTGCCTGGTTACTAAATTGGCCTTGTTCAGGTGAAATTGGGTTTTGGCTTTTAAATGTCTCTGTGTTTATGTCCTGAACACGTTCTTCTAGTTCTGTCTGATCCTGTTCAAGCACTTCGATCTCTTGATTTTCTTCTGCTCGAACCTTTGAACTAGTTCTAGTCTGTCCCTTTTCAATATCAGGAGTCAATGGAGGAGTGTCGATCACTTGTTCTGTCCCTTTCTGATCTCCCTCTTCGTCCTCAGATTTGATGTGAATCTCAATGATCTGAGGGTCTTCGCCTGTGCCTGTCTTGACCTCTCTAATCCACTCTCTATCTTCGTAGATTCGCTCTCTTGTTCTGATTGGGTCTTCAATGAAATCGATTATAGGTATCCAATCATCTTGGCTGGTGCTTGGTTGCTCGTCATCAGCTACTTCCGGACCAACGTTTACAGGACCCTCAGCTGGACTGGTGCTTGGTTGTTCGCCTTCAGCTACTTCAGGACCGACATCCGCAGATCCCTCAGCTGGACAACCTTCAGCTCCAGGCTCCTTGTCTGGAATTACCTTTTGAGTATGGCTGGCATGGATCCACCTGGGAACGCCTGCACACTTCACTGCTGTCGTGGTCACCAGTATTACTTGGCGTTTTTCTCCCCACCTCGGTGCAAGGCAACTTGAACGAGTATGCTTCTTTATTCTAACCCAGTCGCCTGGAACCAATTTGTGAACTGGAGTTGTCGGGTTGGCGACGGCGTCTTCCCCAATCTGGCGAGAGATAGAACGCACTTGGTCACCCAGTTTCCTGCAGTACTCAAGTACCAAATCATCAGAAATGCTTAACAGTTTGTTTCCTGGTACCCATGCTTGTCTCATCACTCTTCCCATCAATATTTCATGGGGGCTCAGGCCTGTTCTCCGATCTGGAATACTTCGGAGTCCCATCATAACAAGAGGTAAAGCAGTAATCCAATTCATTCCAGTTGAGTCACACATTTTGGCCAACCTTGATTTAATAGTGCCATTTATCTGCTCTACCACTCCAGAAGCCTCTGGACGATGTGCACAGTGCAATTTTTGTGTGATTCCAAACGCTTTACAGAGTTGGTCCAACACCTCATTCTGAAAATGTCCGCCTCTATCTGATTCAATAGTGACTGGCACCCCGAACCTAGGTATCAATTCTCGTAGTAACAATTTGGCTACTGTTAAGGCATCACTCTGTGGGACAGGGTAAGCTTCCACCCATTTTGAAAATAGGCAGACCACTACAAGGACATATCTTTTCCCCTCGCAGCGTGGCATGGTGATGAAGTCAATTTGTATTCTTACAAAGGGACCCCCTGATTTTCCAATTTTCCCCAGTTCAACTACTGTTCTTTTGCCAGCGTTGAACTGTTGACACGTCATTCACCTCTGGCAAAGGGATTCTGCTACTTTCCTGAATTTTGGGTTATACCAGGTTTGTTGAAATACCAGAACCATGGCATCCCTACCAATGTGTGATCCTTCATGTATCAGTCTGGCCATAGGGGCAAGCAGGTTCCTAGGTAACACAGGCATACCATCTGGGCCCACCATGACACCATCCTCACATCTTGGTCGACAACCAAGTCCTTTCCACTTCTCTTTCTCTTCCCAAGGCACAGCATGCTGCCATTCTCTCACTTCATCCCAGGTAGGCACTTCTTCAAACACCATAAGTTGGCACCTGTTGCCAGTCCCACCCCGTCTGATGTTCATTGACATGCGATCCATAGCACATTGTTTTGCTACCCGATCAGCAAAATCATTTCCCAATGACACAGGGTCAAGGCCATTTTTATGAGCAACACATTTGACCACTGCCAATTCCTTTGGTAATTGGATTGCCTCTAGAAGGTCTTGGATAACTTTTCCATTTCGAATGGGGGTACCTGATGAAGTCAGGAATTCTCTTTGTAGCCATAATTGGCCAAAGTCATGCACAACCCCATAACAGTACTGGCTGTCAGTATACACTGTTATTCTTTGGTCTTTTCCCAATTTGCAAGCTCTTATCAAGGCAATTAGTTCGGCTACTTGTGCAGACTTTATTCCAAATAAACAGGATGCTTCTTTAACTTTGTCTAACGCAACCACAGCGTAGGCAGCACTTAGGCCTACAGGTTCGTGTCTCATGCATGAACCATCCACAAACCATTCTTCATCATGTACAGGCAAGGGTGTTTCTTTAATGTCTGGGCGGGGTTTAGCACTGAATTCTGTCAGGTCAATGCAGTCATGCTCATTCTCTCCCTGGTCTTCTAAAACCATTGAGTCAGGGAGCAGAGTGGCGGGGTTCAGTATATTACACCGAGTGATGGCCACATTTGCAGCACCCACGAGAATCCTCTCGTATTTAGTCAGCCGACTAGGGGTGAGATACTGAGTCTTGGTTCTGGTTAGTAAAATCACAACTGCGTGTGGAACATACACAGTTACAGGATGTCCCATGACAATAGATTCACTCTGTTCTAAACTTGTGCATGTTGCCGCCACTGCTTTCAAACATCCAGGTAATCCAGCAGCCACTGGATCTAAAGTGGCAGAAAAATATGCCACGGGCCGTCTAGTTAAGCCATGTTCCTGTGTTAGGACCGACAATGCACAATTGTCTCGTGTGTCACAGAATAAAGCAAACTCCTTGGAATAATCTGGCATTCCCAAAGCAGGAGCAGTACACAGACAATCTCGTAATTTTGTAAATGCTGTTAAGCTTTCATCATCCCATTCCACAGGGTCCGGTGCTCCTTTCTTTGTCATTTTTATTAAAGGCTTTGCATGGACTGCGAATCCCACAATCCATTGCCTGCAGTAACCTACAACTCCAAGGAACATTCTGATTTCTTTCTGAGTACGGGGTAACTGCATCTTTTGAATTATTCTGACTCTCTCTGAGGTGACTTTTCTGATTCCCTTTTCTATCTGGTGCCCCAGATATTTCACTGATTTTGAACAGAACTGCAATTTTTCAGGGGCCACTTTATGTCCCTTCTCACTTAGGTGATTCAGTAGGGCAATGGTGTCAATCACGCAATCCCTGTGACTTTTGGACGCCACCAAAAGGTCGTCAATGTATTGCACCAAAACAGATTTTCTAGGTAAGACTAAAGTTTCCAGGCATTTTTTCAAGATCTGATTAAAGATAGGAGGGCTCTCTGTGTACCCCTGGGGGACCCTGTTCCAAACGTACACGTGACTGTTGAAAGCAAAAGAGAAAAGAAATTTGCTATCTGGATGCAATGGGATCGAAAAGAATGCATGACATAGGTCAATCACAGTGAACCATTCAGCATCCCAGGGAATCTGATACAGAATCACTGCTGGGTTTGGGACAATAGGACAGCAAGGAACCACAATTTTGTTTACCTTTCTCAGGTCCTGCACTACTCTGTACTTGCCACTAGGTTTCTTGATTCCAATTATTGGGGAATTACACGGGCTACTCATCACTTCTTGTATGATGTTTGCTTCTAGCAATTTCTGTATTTCAATGGCAACTCCTGCTCTCACTTCGGCACTCATTCTGTAAGGCTTAGTATTGGGGTAGGCTGCATTTTCTTTTATGGCTATTTGTATTGGGTCTACATTGGCCATTAATCCTACATCCTTTCCTGTAAAGTCCCATACTTCTGGCTTCACTGTCTGTTGGAGTTCTTCAGGTAAGTCTTGTATAGTCATTCGCTTAATTTCTGAGTCAGGTCTGATTAACATTAGCTTGTAAATACCATCTTCGTCTGGGGTTTGAATCTCAACGCCCTTTGGTGTGCAAAAGATAGTGCAGTTCATTTTGCACAGCAAATCACGTCCCAGTAAGTTCACTGGACTGGTATCACAGACGACAAATCTGTGCCTTTCTTTGAAGTTTCCTATTGAGATCTCCATGGGCTCGGTAACGGGAGTACTAATCAATTGATTAGATACACCCACTACTTGGATTGCTTCTCCCGAGAGGGGTAGGTTTGGAACGTCTGCTGTTCTCACAGTAGAACGGGTAGCACCAGTGTCCAATAGGAAGGTGACATCATTTCCATCAACCTTTCCTTCAATGTATGGCCCTGACTGGTCTACCGGCAAGGAGGCGCCAAGTACACACTCCTTGTCCTCCCCTCTCAGGCCCCGTCAGTACTCTTCGTCACAGAAAAAAGTGTCATTTAACAAATATTGCGAAGTTGCTGCATTTCTGTTCTCATTGCCCCCCCAGATCTCTATATCATCTCCCTGCGGTGATTTTCCCTTAAAAGTTGGCTTTGGCGCTCGGGGTATTTGAATCGTTTTTACCTGCTGCTGGGTCTTTCTTGGCTTTTCATTCTGCATCTGTGGAATTAAATCAGGGGTTTGGGTATTATCGGACTGTAAATACGGACACTCGTCTCTCCAATGTCCAATTTCCCCGCACTGGTGGCAGGGAAATTTCTTTTTGGCTTCCTCTCTGCTCATTTTTGCTTGGGGCTTTCCTCCACCCCCACCCCCAGGGCTTTGGTTCTGAGTAGTTTTATTTAGCTTATTCAATTGTTTTTCCTGCTGTTCTGCGAGCTTTACTTGAGCCCACATCACCTTTTCCTTCAGGGCCTTTTTCTTTTCTGCCATTTCGTCCTCACAGTACTTTGCGTACCGTAGGACCTCGTCCATTTTCTTGGACTGCCAACAGATTTTGTTATCTTTTATCCACTGACAAATTTCTGGTCTTAAACCGTTTACATACCTGTAAATGAAATGCGTCATGTCCTTCATCTCGATGTTATCTATACCACTGTACGTTTTGAACACCTGCAACAGCCTTTCATAGAAGGAATGCACAGTCTCGTCCCTTTCCTGCGTGGTTCTGTCTATCTTGGTCCAATCAGTTTCTTTTGCGGGCACTTTTAGCTTCAGATGCTGAATTACTTGTTCATATTTCCTCATCACCTCAATAGAGGGTTCACCTGTTTTGGAGTCCCTCTGGTATTCCTCACTAGGCCAAGCTATGGCTATCTTACACTCAGTCCACAGATCTACAGGGACCACTATGTCGAAGAATCCATCCAAGTCCTTCCACAAGCACTTTTGCACTTTTACAAATCTTTCTACCTGCCGGTACCAATCGACGGGCTTTTCTCGTAATTTCGGGAAGTCATTGGTAAAGGACACAATATCCTGTCTGGACCATGGAACATGTACATATTTTCCTCCTGGCACTTCGCGCATAGGGCATAACTGTTCTGGTTTGTCTGCTTCCTTTAGAACGAATTCGGGAGTTACCTGCTTAGACCTGGCCTCATCTTTTTTCCTAGCCCATCTGGCTTTCCATCTTTCTACGTCTCCCCATTTCTGTAACACTGTCAATAGTTCCTTGACCTGTGCCTTTTTCCCTGATATATTCAGGTTTTCCAAATCTTTGTCTGAAAATTCTGCTCTGTTTGGTTTCTGCAAGGGTTTCGATTTTGAAATATCTATTCCCATGCTAGCAGCAGTATCTGTCAATTTTTCATGAAGTACTCGGGCATTTCGGGTAAGACTTTTGCAAATAAACAACAGATCTTCTTCCTGCCATTAGTTCTTCTATTTCTACTCTCAGTTTGTAGAGATCTAAAGGTTTCGTCTGCGAAGTTTGTTTTTCTAATTCTTGGCTCCATCTTTCGATTTCCTCAGGTGTAACCAAAGTGACACTTCTAGTACCCGAAGTCGATTCCATTTGAATCTCCCTCGTATTAAAAGGATTATGTCTTTTCTGCATCCTTTTCCCTGTATTTCTATTGGGCAGATCCACTAGTGAGACTTCAGACTCGCACTCGCTTGTCTGTTCATCTACAATTAAGGGTTCTGGTCTTGGCTGGGCTATGACTGGGGAAATGACTGGAGGGTTTGGACTCTCATGCCGATCCCCATACAATGGAACCACGGGTCCGATTGTTACTGGGATTGTCAATGCCTCAGGACTGGTATTTAACTGGGAAATTTTCTGAATTATCTCAGCTCTCTGCTTTGCTAGAATTTCTCGCTCCTTTTCTTCCAATAATCTCTCTAAGGATTTGTCATGTAATACCTGCGGGGTCAGAGTGGGAGCATAACTCGGGGCAGTGGGATGAGTCTCACTAGGTCCTTCACCATAATTAGGTCTTGGGAACAAACTTCCTGTACCTAGGGACCTTGGTTCTCTTTCATACAAAGGCTGTAAAAATGGCATTCCTGAACCTGATGGTCTCGCCTCACCCTCGTAGGGAGGTCTCGGGGAAAAATCGCTTTCACGGGAGTATCTGGCATCCCCACCAGCTGATATTCTTGGATAGATATCTCTTGTATCTACAGGACCTAAGCTCTCGGTATAAGGAGGTATGGGGCAACCCCCTCCTGCACTGGCTGGTCGGGCCTCATCCTGGAGATGAAGTCTTCGGGAATTATCCCCCTCACTGGAAGGTCTATTTCTTTCATTATAAGGAGGCGGACTTCTCATAAACAGGTCATCCAATAATTCATCATCCGACTCTCCAATAGGTACCCAATGTTTGCATTTTTCTGTTTTCTTCTCCCCCCCAGGAGGACCACATGCTGGCATCATGGGAAACAGTCCTTCTACAATCATATTCTGTCTCCACTGTTTCATCTTTTTGGCTCGGGCTTCCTGCTTCAATTTTGGATAAAATTTAGTTAACCCTTTATCCATTCGGGGCTTATCTCTCTCAAAAGCCTCAATCTCCCATTCCTCTAGTGCTTCATACTGTGTTAACCTAGGTCTGGGATGTAAGTCATTCATTCGGGTTCTCAGATTGAATAGAATCCTACTGTTAAAGGTACCCTCTAACGGAAAAGCCAATACTCCGTCATCTTTCGTGTATTCCGCCCAGTTCTCCAACCATACACATGTGTTGTACCCTTTATCGAACATCATGAAAGATGCGGGAGTGTTGGGTGGCGGTATGACAACACCTTCTCTAGTTTTAATCGGTTTGTCTTTTTTGAAATAATTTTTCACTTTGTTTACAAGAGACACTTTTCTCTTATTTCCGTACATAATGTCGTTTTTAACGCCTTTCCACCGATCGTTCTCAAATCCCATATGTCGTGGATCAGGTCTGGTATGCGGTCTATACGAATGCCACATACGATTTTTACGAGTGACTTTGTTTACAAAATCACTTCCAATCCAAGTGCGTCTATTAATTCCGTGCGGCCAATGAAATGCACGAATTCAAATAATTTCAACCAATGGGTGCGCGGCCTTTTCGTGAGACAGTTCTCACGCTCCGGCGCTCGCCCCTCCTTTACAATTCCAGCCCCGCTACAAACCCGCTGTGACTACCAATCCCAGCGCGGCACAGAGTGACGTCAGAGCAGCTTCGTGCCTGACTCCCTCCTTCACAAGGTAACGGAAACTTTCTTTCTTTCTAAAGTGCTAGTGTTTGGTTATTTAACAACGAATACACATTCGCCACTGTGCTCAAGTGTCTAAACAGGAAAGAGATTTGTTTCACTGCAAGTAAACTACTTCCATTTACTTTTCACACTCTACGAGTAGATCTCTTCTGCCTACCCTTCACACTAGCATTGGGGCACTTGCTACTTCCCTAGACTCATCCACCTTTCCGGGATATATCCAAATCTAAAGTTTCACCAGCGAGCCCTTTTGCTTTCACTCAAGCTCCGATGAACCTGCTACTCTTCCGGTGTGACCCTTACTAGGTTATGCCACAGTAGGAATTTTACCAATGAACCTCGTTACTAACATTTATTCAATCATACATTCAGAAAAAAACCCTAGTTAGTGCTTCCAGTTCTGCCTAACCTGCACCAACTTTCCTTGAAAACCAGTGACCTCAAAGCAAGTGGATTCTATTCACCACTCGCTATTCAATTCCCCGGGGATTTCCGACAACATAGATAGCACTTTACATACGAATGGATTAGTACATATAACAGTATAATAACAAGAACAATGATTTTAAAACATTTCATATTTTTCGAAGCAAACTTTTCAAGTGAGTGATCAGATCACCCGAATTGCTTACTCTCGTTAGCAGCAAATAAAGTTTCCTACCTAGCAGCATCCAACTTAGCTAATCTAACTAGTCCTACCTAACCTTTAACTATTCCCTAACCATCCTCGATGCTACCAGAAAATTACTGATAGAGATCGCAGGTCACCCGACCAATATTTTCACTACTTATGGATCGGGCCCATATATTTCATTTCACCATATACATTGATCAGATGACCGTACAATCTACTACCAATAATTGTGGGTCCCTTTCGATTACTTCCAGTGTACCCAACTTACCATCCACCGTTATGGGTACCTATGACCACGATGGGTCAGGGAGCTAGCTGTAAAAGGAAAGGCAGCAAAAATACAAAACCCAACCTAGATTTAATATCGATGTTTCATCAAATGACCACGGACAACTGGGAAGTTTTAAGATTCTTTATCTAAATTCAGTTTAGAAAAGCATAACATTTACAGGAAAACCCCAGTCAATAATCGGAATTTTTACTATGGAAACAGTTTTCATGAAATATGAATGGGAAATTAGGAATCCTAACAGCTATAGTAAGGGTGTAATGTGAAACATGATATAACTCTAGTAAAGTACTTCAGTTAAATGTTAAAAGAAAATTATAGGCCACATCAGGAGATTATAAACTGCAATGTAGAAAATTATTTCTAAAAGGTAGGGTAACATAGGAACACGCTATGAAAGTAAATGCAAATAACTTTATGATATGCAATGGTTGCGGAAAAGCATGGAAAATTATCATATGCAAAGGTATGTCTTTATTGAAGCAAAGACAGAAAGTAGAAAGGTGCAGTTTAGAGTTTTCGGCAAGATATTTACCTAGACTGGTGTGAAAACCAACCCTGGCCACGGGTCAGTTAAGGACAGGAAATACCCCAAGGAATAGCAGTCATCAATGGGACAGCAGGTGCAGAATGGACACCCCAGGACAGGACAGGAAACCCAGATTAGGATCAGGACAGGACCACCAGGATACGACCAGCACCCGCAGTTCGGAAGCAACGCCTGCGCTCCACCCTCTCTGCAGCTATCGATCAGAACCCCGATTGGGTTAGCGAACTCCCCAGCAAAGTGCTCCGCCAGCACTTTAAGGTTTAGTAAAACCTTAGTCTATGGTCAAATTCGGACAGAGTGCTCCGCAGCGCTCTGTATATTCAGTCACCTATTGAGTGCGTTGGGTCAGTGACAGGTCAGCTATTCGGACAAGTCGGACAAATTCCCTAGGTGAACCTAGGCTAGATATACTGTTTTGGGACAGTGTACCACCCCCCAAATGTTGCAAAGTGTCAGAATCCCCAATTTCGATTGGTCCTAAGGTAGGATTTGGTCAACACACCAATCAGAACAGACTATTGTAAGACCTATTTTGCATTCTAAGGTGCCGCCTAGCAAGATTGGGGTTCCCACGAGAAGTCGCACTGAATACAATGGAAAGAAATACAATGTATACAATAGAGTACAATCTAGTCCCTCTTGCTGGGTGAAGGTGCATCTCCCCATGCAGGCTTTGGCAGGAACCTTCTTTGGCTTGGTTTCAATGCCACCTCGTCACGGCTGGTCCTGCGCAGTGCTGCCCTCCAAGATGGACTCCCAAGCCCCCATCACCCCTCAGTGCCGAGGATACGTGAAAAGTAAGCGAAAACAAATTAGCACATAGAAATAAAGGAATGTATTACATGTCATGATTTTGTATTTCAGGTTTATCATAAAAAAAAATATACTATGCAATTACGGGTAAGTGCTACACATAACAACACGATGAGCAATAGCACGAGCTTCACTTCATTATCACATTAAGCTGCCATTTTATGGCGATTACGCATGCGCACCCTTTCCCTCCAAAACTATCTCTACGTGAAGTCACGTGAGTGTGACTGACGCATGCGCAGAAGAGGAAAGTCAAGCAGCGGCCATTTTAGGAACAAGGATTAATCGTATTAGTAGAACACATAGGCAAGCATCTCTATGATACCCACGCACATTCAAAATACATAAACTAGTAAAAAGAACAATTGAAGTTACGAGATTATAAATGATTTTTCGAGGTTCTTGACTCGAGCAAGTCGCGATGCGAAATCTTGCTCTATCACCATAATTTCAGGAATTGGGTCAGCGACAGAAAGACTGTCTGAATTTATCGATCTGAAACTTAACAAACATGTTCAAAATCTTCCTTCGTTTGTTCAGGATAGCAAGGATATCTTGAACAAACTGCAGGACTTTGAGTGGTCCAATGACCTGTGGTTTGTCACCTTAGATGTTACTAGCTTATATACGTGTATACAACACGACATTGGATTGAAAGCTAGTGAATCGTACCTTGATAAAGAAGGAGCGGACTTGCTTTACAAAAATCAGATGGTTCTTGATATGATGGAACTGGTACTAACAAGAAACTATTTTCTATTTGATGATGTCTGGTATCACCAGAAGAGAGGTACGGCGATGGGGACCAAATTTGCACCATCGTATGCCTGTCTTTTTATGGGACAATTTGAGAAAGGACATGCATGGAATCGCAGTGCCTCCCCCTGGACTAATTACATCGTGTTCTGGTGGAGGTACATCAACGACATTATTTGCCTTTGATCAGGGTCTGAAAGGGAACTTTTGGAATACTTTGAACATCTCAATAAAAACTGTATGAATGTCAAACTCACAATTGAATATAGCCAGGAAAGCATCAAATTTTTGGATCTCAAGTTTTACATAAAAAATGGCAAGATCCAAAGCACCCTTTTTCGAAAGGATACTGCTTGCAATGCTGTTCTGCATGCAAGTAGTGCGCATGCCAGGTCAACGATCAACAATATACCCTTTGGAGAAATAGTGCGCCTCAAACGAAATTGTAGTGAGGTTGAAATGTTCAATGTCAATATGCAAGAACTTAAGAACAGGTTTGAGTCGAGAGGCTACAACAGGGACATCCTACACAAAGCTGAGGACAGGGCATGTAAAATCCATAGAAACTCCACTTTGATGACAAAATCACGCGGAGCAGGAAGAAAGAACAATAACAATAATGTGAGATTTATAACTAAGTATACCAGACACAGTGGTGCACTCTTCAAGATCCTTAAAAACAACTGGCATCTCTTGAAAGAGGTTCCAGGACTACACCCACACATAATGACCAACCCCTCTGTGACTTTTTGGAGAGGTAGGACCCTGCGAAATGATCTATGCCCCAGCTATTTACAGACTGAAACAAATAAGAGTTCTAACTGGTTGCCACCAGAACCGAAAGGTTTCTATGTATGCAAAAACTGCAATATCTGTGAATATGGCAGGGATAAAATCAAGAAATTTGCGTACAATGGATCTCAGGATTTTGATATTCTCTCCTTTATAAATTGCGCAACTACTTTTGTAGTATACGTCCTGGGTTGCACTTGCGGACTAATATACGTGGCAGCTCTAAACGCAATCTAAGGTTAAGAATACAAGAGCATAGGAGGGCGATTCTGAATAGAGACCTGAAATATGCACATACCAAACACTTCATGGAGAAACATGGTGGGAAACCAGAATTTTGGTTCCATGCTCTGGAACAAGTGTACCAGCCAGCCAGGGGGGGAGATCGTGAACTATTGCTACGACAGCGGGAGGCAAAATGGATCTGCAAATTGCGGTGCATTATGCACGGTATAAATATTGATGATGAAATGCATCACTTTCTAGTTTAAGTCTAAACTGTACAAACCAACTAAGTCACCGAAATGAGTTACTGCAATATGTGGAAATCAGTATATTTGATACCCAAAAAGGTTATGTCCAGCTCTAAAATATGTGGAGTTGCTCGTAGAGGTGGGATTACTGTATAAGAACTAATAGAGGGTATTGGTAGTATGTTGCCTAACCTTGAGACCCCCTCTGTCATTCTTTCTAACCTCTGACTTGTATGTGAACTGAGTTTTGGAAGGACTGGCTGCGAGATGGAAAAGACTATAGCCAATGATCTATAAGTGCTGACATGTCCGGCTGAAGTGACGGACTTGAGGGTGCTATCCTCTCTACTTTTATAAGGACAGGACTGACTATGGCCTCAGCGAAGAAATCTAAGAAGATAATTTTATTTTGTAAGTAAATACTAACTACTATAGGGGGCGATATATGGATGCTTAATGACTGTTCTTGTTGTAGGATCAGGGACAATCGTGAAACAAATCAAAATAGGAAGGGTAACAAATGAGACCTTTTGTTGATCCCGACTTGGGATTCAGCTACTGCAACCACCATGGGGCTTTTTGCATGCATGTATTTGCATTTCCGAGGTCCTAGCTGGCCCTTTTGTGAAACTGCATCTCTCTATTGAGGAGGCTGTTTATAGAGCTAATACTAGGATAAATAATGCAACGCTGACTATATAAAAAAACGCCGAAAAAGATTGGCTTTAGTGAGAGTCGAGCCCACGTGACGAGGTCTACTTTCCAACTAAGAAATGGTTACAAAGAAGCCTCTGGAAATATTTTAAATAATGACGTATAAGGTAACACAAACAAATACTACCTAAAATATAAATAAAAGAAATATAAAAGCAAATGGAACGTTAGCAGTGTCCTGAAATCAGTTAACTACACAACCCTTGCCAGTTCTTAAACGCACCATTACAACAAGCGCTCCAATTTGAAGCCTCTCTCCTCCTCCAAAACGCGAATGTATCCGTGTGCGGGGGAGGGCCTTAAGCAATTAAGGAGTATAGACTTCTAATATAAGGCGACAGCCTAAATGGAAGTCCGACTTTGGTACCATCCATGCCGTTACTTTATTGACAGAACTGAAAATTCCGTTTGGGTAAGTCATGCCGTACTGGTTAAGCCGCCGCTTAAGCGTAATTGAAGAGAGCGTTCGCTTATGCGCAATCGAACTAGCGTCGATGAGATAAACCAACCCGGTAACTGTAGATGTAACAAACACGAGTTTGTGTACTAGCACGCCTACACTAAGAATACAAAATTGGGAGCGTTGTCGTGGCCCGCTTTTTAAGTATTGTGGGGCTCGTATCCGGCTATTCTTATTACTGAAATTTGAGCAATAACCATGTAATTGAGTGTAAAGGCTCGGGGGTGTGGGGAGAATATTCTACCGTAGCTGCCAACCCCTTTTTATAAATTAGTTGGGGAACATTTTTTCCAATATGATGATGAGCACTCGGGGATCCCAGTCCTTGCTATTTGCCGTGACGGAGGTGACTGCTGGGATGTGTAGTCTCGGGTCACAAGTAAAAACTCCGAGTAACTTGAAAGAGACTAGCATATGTGGCTTTTTAAACAAGTAGACGCTTGAATAATGCTTGTTACGAAACTGTTATAATTGCAACCCTGAGACATTGCCTAATTGCCACTTTCCATATATTAGGTTCATCATCTTTGAACCGTATCGTACATCTGGAAGAAGAAACAAATTTGATCTTCTCCACTACAATCTCTAACATCGGAGTGTGATTTCTCTCTAAAAAAAGGGGAACTTTTAAAATCATCTTGTGAGGTAGGCACTGATGCTCTCAAATTGCATATGCATTACTGCCATTATAAAGGGAGAGAGTAAGACTGTTTTCATCTATTCGTACAGATTCGGTTAAAAGTCATGAACATTTGCAAAGTGGAACTCTAGTACGCTTAAACTGCGCCACCGAATCAACTCATTAAGGAGGTTAGTATAAAGGATGGGAGATGAGTAACTTGAAGTGTGACTATCTCATACAAATTGCATGCTCAGGGTTATTGTGGGAAACCAGGTCAGGGTGCTTGAAGACGCAGATTTGCCTCTAGCACACAAACTGTCCTTTGTAATGTTTGTGCTCGTAACTTACATACGTGCCGGGATGGCGGTTTCTAATGGACTCATCTCTTTTATATGCAGAGATACAAACAAGTAGACAAGGAATTCCCCTTAGAAACACTGAGGATCTGAGCAAGTACTACCAATTGAAACAACACTCGGTAAGCGTAAATCTATAAGCACTGCTAGCCAAAAAACACAGACGAGATCTGGACCCTATGCTGATCGTTTATATTGTATCTGGTGTTTACACAAACGGGGGTTATAAATGATACCCTTGCTGTGGATACCGTGTTTACCATCCGACGGCCAGGTAGGCACGTTCTAGATCAGATCCCCCATCCCTCTATCACCCTCCTTTTCTCAGTTCCGCTCCCTCTATGGTATTGTTCCATCTCTCTCTCTCTTTTCATTGATCTAGTCACTACTGGTACACTTTTACTTTATGTCTTTGTATTTGTTGTACTAGAAATTCAATTCCAACTGTGACTGTACTTGCAATTAAGAAAAGATAAAGTATATGAACAAATGGTCTTAGGTTCAATGTTTGGCATGTATGTCAGTCCAGATAAATGAAAAGCACCGCCAGGATGTGAAATGCTCGATGATTCGCTTTGTTATGACCATCACCCATACTGAGATATACGGTTACGATATGTTTTTATGATGCAACTCATGTGACTCACGGTTAGGAGTTTGGGGTTAGGTCGTATGACCAATTATGTTAATCTGCCTAATCCCTTCTTTCTACTCTTCCTTTTTCTCTGGCCACACTCTCCCTTCTTCCTCCTGCTTTCCCTTCCTTTTCTAATCTTATGTTGTCCCCCATTTTTCCCCCTTCTGCGACCCCACAGGATTGAAAGGGAGAGAGTAATTGATTGTAAAGTTTTCAAAATAGCTACAACCAAGGAGGAAGTGTTTGTTTATAAATGATTTAAGAAACACACTGTACATATGTGGGTGAAACCACAGGCGAAAGAAAAACTGTAATAACTGTTAAGATCTAAAACCTCAAGCCATAATATGTGGCTATTGGTATGTGGCCCCCCGTCAGAACACATACATATGTATATGAATGGAGCCATAGAGGTCACATTACCCTGATAAAGTGGTTTGTATTGAGGTTGTATGTGGGTTCTTTTCTGTGTCTTTTTTGTGCTTTTTCTGTGTCTACAGCATTCATTGTAATAATTTTGCAATTTGTGTTTTTTTTTAAAAAGTGTGCTTTTAAACTCTAATGTTAATTATGTTAATGAGTAGGAGTAAGACCTAGATATAAAACTCATGGAGGTCTTTTTTATTCTAATTTCAGCCCTGAAGAAACTCCCTGGTAGGGAGTGAAACGCGTTGGCTGACTTGGTTGCTAATTGTATTGTGACTGCTGTTAAAAAAGGAATGAACAATATCAAATAAAGGGAAATTTTCATATGCTCTAAACCGATAGCTCTCTCTTGGACTTCTTTCCTGTGCGCCCCCATATGAGCCTAACAATGAAAAAGTTGATGTGTCTACAAGTGAAGAAATATATGAACATTATACTTTTCATCCTTTGCATTCCAAAGAAGTAATGGGGAATGCAATTGACTTGTTTCAAATGAAATCAGCAAAAGGAAGTCCCATTAGTGTATGGGAAGAAAGTTTGGAAGCTCGTTGTTTTCCACAGCTATTTCCAACAGGTCGAGGTGGACGATATGACGATCGACCACTTCAAACTCCAGCATCTGAATACCGGACTTTAAGATTATATGCTGAAGATCCAAGGTTTCGTCAATGCATCCCATATTTGTTTCATCTACTGTATGAAAGTGACTTGTCTGGGCTTTCTTATGCAGTAAACCATATACTGAAAAGTGGAGCACATCTGCAAAATGTTTCGGCAAGGGACTTTATGGAGAAAGTCAATCTGCAAGACAATATTTTGGAATCTCATCTAATCAATCTCATGGCATGTCAGCGTGGTACAAACAAGTATTTGTACCGCCGTCATGGGGAATTGAAATGTATGCTAAGAAACTTAGGAACTCCTACATGGTTCCTCACTCTTAGCTGTGCCGAGTATGCCTGGGACGACTTACTTCAATTTATACGCGAGGCAAATGCAAATATACAAAATATAGAATTCAAAACACCTGGAGAACTGTGTTCTTTGGATCCAGTGAATGTATGCAGATATTTCAATCATAGATTTGAAGCTATGATGTCTTTCATTACCAACAAAAAAAATCCTCCCCTTGGAGAGGTTTTGAATTTCTTTTGGAGAAAGGAGTATCAATCAAGAGGTGCTCCTCACATACATATGTTGTTAAGGATTAAAGATGCACCCAAATTTGGAACAGATTCGGATGAAACAGTGATGAGTTTCATTGAAGAGTATTCAACATGTGTTGTTCCGAAAACTACCGAGGAAAACAGTTTAAGGCAACAAGTTTTACGCTTTCAATCCCATCGTTGTGGGAAGTATTGTCGTCGAAAATTCAAAAACAAGGAAAAGTTCTACACAAAATGTCGTTTCAGCTTTCCACGACCAGTGATTTCTAAAGGAAGAGTAAATAATTTGATGTCTTCTCTACGACATACTGTGACGAGGAAATCACCCAAAAATACATTTTAAAAGAAACGAAGAATCCAAGTACATCAACGACTACAACCCAGTGATTTTGTCCATGTGGAATGCTAACATGGATATTCAATTCGTTACTGACAACTCTATTGCTGTGGCTCGATATGTGACGTCTTACATCACAAAAAAAGAAAAGACAGAACTGAAGGAAATGTGGGAGGATATGTCACATAAAAAGAGTCTAAGCAAGAAATTATACAGTTACAGTTTGAAGATGTTGTTACATCGAAAAATTGGAGCATATGAATGTTCTGATCGATTGTCATCAGCAAGTCTACATGCCAAATCTAGAACCCTCATTTGGGTGAGTCTAGGTCTTGCTGCAACAAAAAAACGAGTTTTGAAATCTGTACAAGAAATAGAGTATTTGGCGGAGAAAGAACCAGAAAGTACAGATATTTTGAAGACAAACATGTTGGACACATACTATCCAAATAGAAGTCCTTACCTTGAGAACGCTTGTCTCTATGAAGTTCTGCAAAGATATATTTATAAGAGGAACATCAGAGAAGATATCAATAATGGAATATATGCTGTCATTGGATGTGAAGGATGTCTAGTGAAACAGAGAAAAGGTCATTTGATTAATCATCGAAAATTAAGTTGCGAAAATCCAGACAAAAGGGAATTTTACTATTTGGCTCTTTTGCAACTCTTTAAACCATGGCGTACAGAAGAGGAACTACTTGGAGATTTTCTCTGTTACGAAGACTCTTTTAATGCAACCAAGGATACCATAGAATGTCCTGTTTTTCCTAATTATCTGCAAATGTTGAACGAAGAAATAGAGCAAGAAGCAACAATTGCTGCAGAGATTGCGAGAGACAGTTCTCAAGACAGTCTACTTCATTGAGTCAGGATCCACTAGGAGGACCAATTATTCAAAATGAGGCTGCCACTGCCATGGATGAGGTGGAAAGAGCTATGGAACAAGCTGAAGAGGATGTAGTTAACTTAGAAGATTTGGTGAAACAACTAAACCTTGAGCAGAAACAGATATATGACGAAGTCACAGAACAGGTTGAACATGGATTCAGGCATGAGAAAAAAGAGTGCTCATGTACATCATTTAAGCCTGTCCGACTGTATGTGAGTGGAAAAGCGGGAACTGGAAAAAGTTTTCTGATTAAAGCAATTGCAACTTATCTGCAGAAAACAACTGAATCACCGCTGTCTTGTGTTGTTACCGCTCCAATTGGGCTGGCAGCACATAACATTAAAGGGATTACTTTACATCGTTTACTGATGCTACCAGTTGAGCATGATAACAAATTACAATACCACAAGCTATCTGGAGATGCTTGTTCTGAAGTTACGAGAGTCCTAAAGAAAATGAAACTTCTTATCATTGATGAGGTAAGCATGGTCTCAAATCTAATGCTTGCTTTTGTGCATTTGAGAATGCAAGAAATTCTTAGAACAGACTATGATGTCTTATTTGGAGGAAAACACATTATTGTTTTTGGAGATCTACTGCAGTTGACTCCAGTGAAAGGACAGCCAGTGTTTAAAATGGTCACGCATGAAGATACCAGGAAGTGCCTAGGAAGCATTGGAAACGTTATTATATGGTTACATTTCAAATATGCAGAACTACTTCAAAATATGCGTCAGGCAAAGGATGAAGATTATAAAAATATTCTACAAGATGTAAGAATCGGAAAAGTAAGTGAGCATGGGAAAGAAGCATTACATGCACGATTAATTTCAAATTTGTATCCAAATGAAAACATTCTTTCAGAGAATATTTTTAAGAAAATTACTGAGAACAAATCTGGGATATGCTTGATGCCAACTCTGCAAGAATGTTCCATCTTCAACCACAAAATGTTAAAGTTAGAAAATGAAGAGATTGTGAAACTGGAAGCTATAGATAAAATAGAGCATATGGGAGCAACAATTATTTTGTCTGAAAATTTGAAATCAAAATTGGATTCATTAGAGAAGAGTATATCTAAAACTGCTGGTTTTGAAAAGACTCTGAGTGTGTGTTTAAATTGTTGTATCATTTCATTTTGAGAAGAAATTTAAATGTTGAAAGAGGTCTGGTAAATGGAGCAATGGGTCATGTTGTTGATTTTGTGAATTACAAAAATAGAGATGGAATTGAAATTTTAAAAATTAAATTTGATGGCATTGACGAAATAGAACAAATTTGTCGTTGTTCAGCTAGATTTTTGCTTGTGAAAGGCTTATATGTTCGCCGAAAACAGTTTCCTGTTTGTTTGGCATATGCGGTAACAATTCATAAATCTCAAGGTTTAAGTGTAGATACTGCCTTGGTGAACATTGGAAGTTCTGTGTTTAAAGAGGGTATGGCATATGTGGCATTATCACGTGTCAGAAATTTATCAGGATTGTACTTGATTGAGTGTGATGAAACAAAGATTTGTGCTGATCTAGATTGTGTTAAAGAATACAATAGGTTAAGAAGAGAGTATGCTCCACATTTGCCTCAATATCCTCTGTTTGAAAAACGTGTGGTAGGCCGAAAAAGAAGAAATGAGAATAATTGCAGTGAGGTAGTAGCAAAAAGACAAAAAGTGGATGAAACTGTAATTGTAAGCAGAAAGAAAAAGGATTCTGTTGAAGATGTTGTTGGATTTCAGTTTGAAAACAGTTCTGGTGTCAACTGCTATGCTAATGTAGTGCTTAATGTTGTTTTTTTTCTTCAAAATTTACAAGAACAGATTGTTGAAAATCGGGATGAAACATTCTGCTGTTTATTGAATTCTGTGTTTGAGAAATGTAGCAGTGATAGAGCAAAAATAGAAAGTGTTTCAGAAATTCGAAATCTTCTAGACATATGTTCTGGTCAAAATCAATTTTCACAGAATATTCAGCAGGATTGTCAGGAATTTTTAATGTATATGTTTGATGTATTGGAAGATGAAGGTGTAGACATAAAAAATCTTTTTAGCCTTTCATATCAATGGCAGCATGACTGCGACAACTGTAGTTTATCAAGTAGTACTAGAATAGACACTGAAAGATTTATATATTTGACTTTACCAGACTGCAAATCAGTGCCTTTTAATAATCTAGTTAAAGCAGCTGATCACAATATGGTGTGTACCCAATGTAAGTCTGCAATGCTGTCCACATTATTTTTACAAACTTATGGTAAATATGTCATTTTAATGTTCCAACGATGTAGACCTGATGGAAGTAAATTGTCAACTTCTATTAAAAATGTTGTGGCTTCTCAGTTATCAATTTCAGGAAGAACTTTTGCAACTGTAGCTATTATTTATCATGAAGGTCCTTCAACAACATCAGGGCATTACACATGCTATTTAAAAAGTCGCAAAGGTTGGACTAACTGTAATGACACTCATTTGACTTTCAAACAACGGTTGCCTTTTGACTTAAAAAAATTCATACCTAGTGTTTTTAGAACCAACATTAAATAAAGGTAATTGCCCTATGAAGACAGGAGCAGTTAATAAAAGTTAGTTTGCTGTTTAAAATTATATTGTGAGTAAAAGTGATGAAGATTATATAAAAATTATAGTTCTCATAAAGGTACGGTAAGTGTATTGCATATTAAGTAATATCAGTATTATAGGAAATGTTCAACATGAGAGAGCCAGAGCTGGAATTATGAATATTTAAATATTGTGAAAATGTTGTTTGAGCCTTTCTTTCAGAACGTCGGGAAAACGGTAATTTTAGAGTTTGTTTTAAGTAATTTGAAAATATACTGATACATCTGACACTATTTGGCCTTAAGGAAAGGTGAAGGAATGAGCAAAGAGTCATGACTGAACAGAAGGAGTATATGCAAACATTGAAACATATTTCAGATGTTCTTGGAGCTTTTTTACTAGAGAGTCGATGAAATTGAATTTTTAGAGAACAGCAGAGTACCTTCCAACGAAAAGGACCTTCATCAAGTACTATTTGGCCTAAAGGAAAAGTAAGTGAATCAAAGATTAGTGTACATATGTGATTTGTAAGTTTATATGTTTTTTTTAAACACAATCTTTTTGATTGTGTTTTTTTTTCCGCTGTAATATGATGAATAGTTTGAACTCACTGATTTTAGTGAAATTCAATATGTTCTGAGAACAGCAAAAATAAACTATCTAACATGTTGTATAAATTATTCTATAGTTTGTGTTGTGTAATTTATATTGTATTCCCATTGTCTCACACTCACTTTCCTTTTTCCTCTCTGTTTCAGCTCTCTTTACTCACTCACACTGCCTTTCTCTCACTTTATTTCACATCCATTCGTTTACTGTACTTCTTTCACAACCCCTCATTTCCATTTCAACTGTCTGCATCCCCTCTCTCCCTTGCATCACTTTTCAGCTTTCAGTCTCTCTGTTTTACTTCCCTTTTCCATCTTTTCCTCCTTTGCTCTTTTAGTAATTCCTCTTTACTCACTCACCAGTATTGTTGCAGTTTATCACTATAACTCACCCACTCTCCCTCGCTTATCTTTGTTTGCTTCTTTTTTTTACCTCTTCTCTCTATTTTCCGTTCACTACCTCTATGTCCTCAGTCCCTCACTCTCCTTGTGTTATGTTCACTTGTGTTTATCTACCTTCTATCATTTCTCTTAGAACAACTTCACTGCTCCTCTCTCATCATTCTTCACCCCATTTCTTTTAGTCCGGTTCCATTACTACCCCTCATTTCCTATCTTTCAATGTTCTTCTCTTTACTTTTATCACCGAATGCCTTTCTCTCAGTACCACTGCTTTAGTCCTCTTCCCCTATCTTCCCTTCTTTTGGTCCCTTACTCATTTTCCTTTCCTCACTCATTGTACTCCACTTTACTCAGTCCTTTCCTTAGTTTCTTTGTCTACTAACTTCCTCACTCATTTTCCCTCAATCCTTCTATATAATCCTCTCTCCCTTCATCCCTTCACTCTATGACTCTCCTTCACTTACTCTCAGTTATCTTCCATTCCTCATTCTTTTAAATGCATCCTTAATTAGACTCCTTTCCCTCTCAGTCATTGTCTTTTTACTTACTCCTGTTTCCTGATTTAGTTTTGCTAACTCACATTTTTTTAGTATCTTTCTTACCTTCAGTTCATTTCTCTCTTCTTCTCTTCCTCTCTGTCAGTGAATCTATATGCGTTACTCTTAGTAATTTGCTCTCCTTCTATTTCTTTAACCCTCTTTTTGTCCTTCTACATTACTTTATTTCCCTTTCTGTGTCCTTCACTCTTACTTTATTTCCTAGTACACTTTTCTGATTTTTAACCTCTTCATTTGTATCTTTTAATTTAAAATATATATTTTACTAATTATAACTTATTTTTTCTTTTCTGTTTCACAGATACAAAGTGTAGTAAAAAAATGTAATTAAAGTTACATTAATGATACTGTAAGTGTGAGTAAAAAATGTAGTTTGTCATCACCCTTTGCTTTAACCTCACTACTATTTTCTCACCCTACCTCACTCCCGTTTCTTTACTCTACTTCCCTCACTTATTCTTATCCTCCATGTTTACTCCCCTTTCCCTAACTCCCCTCCCACATTCAACTTCTTTCAGTCCCCCTGCTTTACTTCCCTTACCCTCTGTTCCCTTCCTTTGCTCCCTCACTCATTCCCTTTCCCTTAATCATTTACTTTACTCCTGTCACTCCTTCTCTCAGTCCGTCTGTTCTCACAGGTCCTCATTTCCGTTCCCTCACTCTGTCTCTCTTATCGTCGCTGTCTCTGTCCACTCATTCTGTCAATACTCTTTCATCATGCTCACTCCCTACAACTCACCCACACTCCCTCACTTACCTTTCTTTGCTGCTTCACTCACTACCTTTCAGTCACTCCTTCCTTTACTCTCTCTCTCTTTTCTCTCTGTCACTCCCCATGTCTTACCTTTATTCACTTTTATCCACCCTCTTTACTTAAAGTCACTGCTCTTTTCTAACCCTCCAACACCGTTGTTCCTTTACTCCGGTTCCGTCACTACCCCTCATTCCCCATCCTTTACTGTCCTTCCCTTTACTTTCAACACCCACTCACATTCTCCCAGTACCTCTGCTTTAGTTTTCTTCCTCTCTCTTCCCTTTTTTCGCTCCCTTAATCATTTTTTTTCTCACTTACACTCTATTATACCTTCTCTCTGTCTTACTATGTAATACGCAGTCCATCTGTGTTGCTCCCTCTAGCTCTCTTTCTCTTAACATCACTCTCTCTGTCCCCTTTCCTCATGCTCACTCCTTCATTATTTTTTTTTTTTTTTTGGGTGCGTGCCCCAGTGCGCGTGCCCTGGAGAAAAAAGAATGAGAGAGTTTTTAAAAAATATAGCATTTTTTTATAAATTGGAGGTAGTTCTAGTAAGAACTGTTTTTTTATTCTTTTTGTTGTTTTATATTATATTTTTTATTGTTTTTTTGAATTTTTTTAACTTTTTTTAACTTTTTTTGGTTTTTCAGAACAGTTTTATATTTTTTTTGTATTTTTTATGGGGAGAAACAAAAAACAGGGAATTGTAAACGGCTCAACTGGAGCAAAAAAAAATCAGGGAAAAATTAGGGTTTTTTGGGGCAATAGTGGTTGTCACCAGCAAGGACGATGAGCTTTACGCTCTGCTCACCATAGCTGATGGTCTTACCACAAAAAATACATGTCACCCTGAATTCACCAAACCGTGGTTGTATGATTGGCATCGTCTCCCTTGTGTCTGGTCCCGATGGAGTGGGTTGCTTTCTTTTGGAGGTGCGGGGTGAAGATTGGGGAGGGTTACTGGCCAGTTCTCTAACCTCTGCAGCAGCATAGTTGTTGGGATGCTTGCGCTGCATATGCCGAATCATGGTGTAATTACCAAATAAATATTTTTTATTAGGGTTGCCCCTTGAAAGTTCCATGCCACAGATTCGACAAGTTACCTTGGGCGCATTCACTTTCTTCTTGCCCTCTGCGATGGAAAAAAACTCCCATACAATGTGCTCCTTTGGCATATATGGGGTATTGTTTTCTGGGAGGAATGTCCTTCTCCCCTCCTCGTCGTCCTCCTCCTCTTCTTCTTCTTGACCACCAATGTGATGTTGTGGTGGTCCTCTTGGTGGTGGTGGTGGTGGTGGTGGTGCAGATGCTCCAGCTGCTGCTGCTACTGTAGCCATTTTAAAATACAAAAGATTAGAGACAGATCTCCAAACAGGTCTTCCTCAGTCAAAGGACAAAGTCAGAATAAGGAAAAAAGGTGGGGGCTTTCATCATTTGGAAAACAAAACTGTTCTGGACCAATGAAAAGTGTTATTTTCAAGTCACATGATCCGGGCTTTCATCATTTGGAAACCAAAACTGATCTGCACCAATGAAAAGTGTTATTTTCAGATCACATGACCCAAAGCGCTTACGCTACACGCTGCGTAAGCGCGTCAGGCCGTTTCGCGATCGTATGCGCTCGCGTGCTTCCGGGTGCGCTTACGCTGTGCGTCATATGACGCATCACGCGGCTACGCGATACGTCACGATGTTGTTTTCGTTCGCGGGAATAGCGCTAACGGGACGCTCACCGGTACGCGCCCCGGGGCGCGCCGTAGCACTGCGCTTACCGGTGAGCGCATCGGTATGCGCCCCGGGAGCGCTCTGGGGCAAAAAAATAAAAAAAATTTTTTTTAAACTATTACATAATTATACAATATAAAATTCGTTATAAAAAATATTACATTTCATACCTATAGAGATTTGCTATTAAAAAACCTATGAAATTCACTGAAAAAACCATAGGTTTCACACCAGTTATAGTTAGGAATTAGCATTTAAAAAACCCCCGCAGAGCTGCTCTAGAGCCGTAGAACCAGGTCAGCAGAGCTGCTTTTGAGCCAGAGAACCAGGTCAGCAGAGATGTTCTAGAGCCTAGGAACCAGGTCAGCAGAGCTGCTCTAGAGCCAGAGAACCAGGTCAGCATAGCTGCTGTAGAGCCAGAGAAACCAGGTCAGTAGAGCTGCTTTAGAGCGAGAGAACCAGGTCAGCAGAGCTGCTTTAGAGGGAAAGAACCAGGTCAGCAGAGCAGCTTTAGAGCCAAGGGACCAAGTCAGCAGAGCTTCTCTAGAGCCAGAGAACAAGTTCAGCAAAACTGCTTAAGAGCCAGAGAACCAGGTCAGCAGAGCTTCTTTAGAGCCAGAGAACCAGGTCAGCAGAGCTGCTCTGGAGACTAAGAACTAGGTCAGCAGAGCTGCTCTAGAGCCAGAGAACCAGGTCAGCAGAGCTGCTGTAGAGTCAAAGAAACCAGGTCAGCAGAGCTGATTTAGAAGGAGAGAACCAAGTCAGGAGAGCTGCTTTAGAGCCAGAGAACCTGGCCAGCAAAGCTGCTTTAGAGCCAGAGAACCAGGTCAGCAGAGCTGCTTTAGAGCCAGAGAACCAGTTCAGCAGAGCTACTCTAGAGCCAGAGAACCAAGTCAGCAGAGCTGCTTTAGAGCCAAAGACCCAGGTCAGCAGAGCTGCTTTAGAGCCAGAGAACCAGGTCTGCAGAGCTGCTTTAGAGCCAGAGAACCAGGTCAGCAGATCTGCTATAGAGCCTAAGAACCAGGCCAGCAGAGCTGCTCTACTGATTGACTGACACTGACTGACTGACACTGACTGACTGACACTGATTGACTGACACTGACTGAATGACACTGACTGACACTGATTGACTGACACTGACTGACACTGATTGACTGACACTTACTGACTGACTGACACTGACACTGACTAACTACTCTCTACTACTCTACTACTCACTATCTACTACTCTCTACTACTCTCTCTCTCTACTACTCACTCTCTACTACACTACTAATCTCTACTACTCACACTCTACTACTCACTCTTTACTACTTGCTACGACTCACTCTCTACTACTCACTCTCTAGTACTCTCTCTCTACTTCTCACTCTCTACTACTCTACTACTCACTCTCTACTACTCTACTACTCTCTACTACTCACTCTTTACTACTCTCTACTACTCACTCTCTACTACTCTCTACTACTACACCCTACTACTCACTCTCTACTACTCTCTACTACTCACTACTACTCTCTACTACTCTCTACCGCACCCCCTCTACTACTCACTTTCTACTACTCTCTACTACTCTCTCTCTGCACTACTCACTCTCTACTACTCTCTTTACCACTCTCTACTACTCACTCTCTACTATTCACTCTCTACTACTCACTCTCTACTACTCTCTACTACTCACTCTCCACTACTCAATCTCTACTACCCGCTCTCTACTACTTACTCTCTACTACTCTACTGCTCTCTACTACTCTCTCTACTACTCGCTCTCTACTACTAGCTCTCTACTACTCTCTATTACTCTCTACCACTCACTCTCTACTACTCTACTACTCACGCTCTACTACTCTCTCTCTACTACTCACTCTACTACTCTCTACTACTCACTCTCTACTACTCTCTCTCTACTTCTCACTCTCTACTACTCACTCTCTACTACTCACTCTCTACTACTCGCTCTCTACTACTCTCTACTACTCACTCTCCACTACTCACTCTCTACTACTCGCTCTCTACTACTCACTTTCTACTACTCTCTCTACTTCTCACTCTCTACTACTCACTCTACTACTCTCTCTCTACTACTCTCTACTACTCACTCTCTACTACACACAATACTACTTGCTCTGTACTACTCTCTACTACTCACTCTACTACTCACTCTCTACTACTCCCTACTACTCACTCTACTACTCACTCTCTACTACTCATTCTCTACTACTCTAGTGCTCTCTACTACTCAGTCTCTAATACTCTACTACTCTCTACTACTCTCTCTACTACTCACTCTCTACTACTCTCTACTACTCACTCTCTACTACTCTCTCTCTACTACTCTCTACTATTCTCTACTACTCACTCTACTACTCACTCTACTACTCATTCTACTACTCACTCTCTACTACTCACTCTCTACTACTCTCTTCTACTACTCTCTACTACTCACTCTAATACTCACTCTCTACTACTCTACTACTCACTCTCTACTACTCACTCTACTACTGTCATGTATTCCTATAGGTTCTGAATCGATCCCCCTATTCCTGACCCTATTCTAGTTAAACAAACCAACAAGTTAACTAGCAGTCAGCCCATGAGGCAGAAAACCCCCATGATGCAGATACCGTTATCTGACGCAGTCACACTACGGCACAGGAACGTGTTATCTGATTAGGTTATAACGCTTGCGATCTAATTAGACAAGCGATATTCCTCCAGCCCCTGATAAGGCATACGGAGTTCTCATAACAAATCAAACCTATGACAACCTGGGCAAAACCCTGCGGCCATTGTTTTGATTTCACCGAGAACTTCAGTAAAAGAATGTGCTAACGAGCAAGTCGTATGACATCCTTATTGACGTATCTATGTCCATCCTTACGTCAATCTCGGCACCTTAAAGGTATAAATATTACCGATCTTGCCCTATGCAAACACACGCGTGGTGACGAGACGGAGCAGCCATACTTGCCGAAGCCAAGAGCAGAGCAGACCCCACTGGCAGCAGCCCCGCCTTCCTGACGCGCTGAGAGACGCGCTGCTTTCTCCTGCCAAGAATCCAGCACCGGCGTTTCTGGGTAGCCCTCGCAGGCAGCCTGGAATATCGAGACCAGAGAGAGAGATACCATTCCTCATTCATCCTAACTTCCAGGTACAGAACTGAATGACCCCTCACAGAGAATTCTTTAGTTATTCACTTGGCAAAAACAAACTTAACTTAAACTGTAACTTTCTATTCCCGCCCACGTATTAGACTTAGGTCAGGTACACGGGGTAGGCGTATCTAGAAACACCAGTTGAGTACGTTTAGTCAAATGTATATGTGTATGTAATATATTTTATTCATTTTAAAACATCTTATGGCTTAGAAACCATATCAATGTTTTTACAGTATTATTTTATACTATTGCTTTTAATGTATGCACTTTACTTAGCTATAAGTATTGCAATAATATCGAACCATTTCTCTTGTATGAGAAAAGAGACTGATCAATAAATAACACCTTTTTATTGAACACGCCCGTCTCTTCCTTTTCTCTACATTCTGATGAGACTAAGAATGCACGTACTGACTGAGTAAAATAAATTGCCTTTTGTTCACACGACTCTCGAGATATACTCTTGATTAGGGGAGAGCAAAGTTGTCATGTTCTATGGTTGTCAGAAACTAAATCCCTTCTTGTCTAATCAGGGGAGTTAATTCTTTCCTGAACATTCGAGAAAGTTTCTAGTGAACTCTGAGCTAAGCTGGCAAACCCAAAACTTTAAGTCTAGTATCGACAGTAGTAGACCTAGTTAACGTCTGGTCTAGGCCTTTACTATTGTAGGTATTATTCCAATGCGCAGAGCCTATTGGGATGATAGGAACTACACTACACTACTCTCTACTACTCACTCTCTGCTACTCTCTCTACTACTAACTCTCTGCTACTCTCTCTGCCTCTACACCTCTACCTCTACACCTCTACCTCTCTACCTCTCTACCTCTACCTCTCTACCTCTCTCTACACGCACACATATGCATATATATATATATATATATATATATATATATATATGCATATGCATTTATATATATGTATGTGTGTATATATATTTATATATATTAGAGCAAATTGCGCGAGCGCTTCGGGAGGGCTCACCGCTTCATCCGACCCTCCGGTCTGTATTAGGCTCCTCTGCAATGTTCACAGGTTCCCTTGAATTAAAAATTGGGTCCGACGCGTTTCGGGGCCACAAACGCCCCTTCCTCATGGACTGTGCGCAGTTCAACACCAAGTTCTCTTCACGCTGGTCAAACGCGTTTTAGTTTGAACAGCTGGCGTCGTCCTCCCTGAGTGGGTTGAGGCTGGCAACACCGGGACTCTTGGTCAACGTAGTCCTGTGAAGTGAAACAAAATAGTAACCTTAAGTAGGCTGGCGTGTCTGCACTTTCATTAATGTCATTAAAATCCTTAAGTAGGATGGGAGGGAAGCTGCGGGCATCACGTTTTATTCAAATGGATGTTGCGCTGACAGGCGAGTGTGCTTGATCTCGCCTCAGTCTCTTAGGACAGGATACATGTTCCGCCATCAGAGTGGAGCTCCTTCCGCGACCAAGGCTGGCCGCCTGAATATAGTAGAGCAAATTGCGCAAGCGCTTCGGGAGGGCTCACCGCTTCATCCGACCCTCCCGTCTGTATTAGGCTCCTCTGCAATGTTCACAGGTTCCCTTGAATTAAAATTGGGTCCGACGCGTTTCGGGGCCACAAACGCCCCTTCCTCATGGACTGTGCGCAGTTCAACACCAAGTTCTCTTCACGCTGGTCAAACGCGTTTTAGTTTGAACAGCTGGCGTCGTCCTCCCTGAGTGGGTGGAGTCTGGCAACACCGGGACTCTCGGTCAACATAGTCCTGTGAAGTGAAACAAAATAGTTACCTTAAGTAGGCTGGCGTGTCTGCACTTTCATTACTGTCATTAAAATCCTTAAGTAGGATGGGAGGGAAGCTGCGGGCATCACGTTTTATTCAAATGGATGTTGCGCTGACAGGCGAGTGTGCTTGATCTCGCCTCAGTCTCTTAGGACAGGATACATGTTCCGCCATCAGAGTGGAGCTCCTTCCGCGACCAAGGCTGGCCGCCTGAATATAGTAGAGCAAATTGCGCAAGCGTTTCGGGAGGGCTCACCGCTTACTTCCGACCCTCCGGTCTGTATTAGGCTCCTCTGCAATGTTCACAGGTTCCCTTGAATTAAAATTGGGTCTGACGCGTTTCGGGCCACAAATGCCCCTTCCTCATGGACTGTGCGCAGTTCAACACCAAGTTCTCTTCACGCTGGTCAAACCCGTTTTAGTTTGAACAGCTGGCGTCGTCCTCCCTGAGTGGGTGGAGTCTGGCAACACCGGGACTCTTGGTCAACGTAGTCCTGTGAAGTGAAACAAAATAGTAACCTTAAGTAGGCTGGCGTGTCTGCACTTTCATTACTGTCATTAAAATCCTTAAGTAGGATGGGAGGGAAGCTGCGGGCATCACGTTTTATTCAAATGGATGTTGCGCTGACAGGCGAGTGTGCTTGATCTCGCCTCAGTCTCTTAGGACAGGATACATGTTCCGCCATCAGAGTGGAGCTCCTTCCGCGACCAAGGCTGGCCGCCTGAATATAGTAGAGCAAATTGCGCAAGCGCTTCGGGAGGGCTCACCGCTTCATCCGACCCTCCGGTCTGTATTAGGCTCCTCTGCAATGTTCACAGGTTCCCTTGAATTAAAATTGGGTCCGACGTGTTTCGGGGCCACAAACGCCCCTTCCTCATGGACTGTGCGCAGTTCAACACCAAGTTCTCTTCACGCTGGTCAAACGCGTTTTAGTTTGAACAGCTGGTGTCGTCCTCCCTGAGTGGGTGGAGTCTGGCAACACCGGGACTCTTGGTCAACGTAGTCCTGTGAAGTGAAACAAAATAGTAACCTTAAGTAGGCTGGCGTGTCTGCACTTTCATTACTGTCATTAAAATCCTTAAGTAGGTTGGGAGGGAAGCTGCGGGCATCACGTTTTATTCAAATGGATGTTGCGCTGACAGGCGAGTGTGCTTGATCTCGCCTCAGTCTCTTAGGACAGGATACATGTTCCGCCATCAGAGTGGAGCTCCTTCCGCGACCAAGGCTGGCCGCCTGAATATAGTAGAGCAAATTGCGCAAGCGCTTCGGGAGGGCTCACCGCTTCATCCGACCCTCCGGTCTGTATTAGGTTCCTCTGCAATGTTCACAGGTTCCCTTAAATTAAAATTGGGTCCGACGCGTTTCGGGGCCACAAACGCCCCTTCCTCATGGACTGTGCGCAGTTCAACACCAAGTTCTCTTCACGCTGGTCAAACGCGTTTTAGTTTGAACGGCTGGCGTCGTCCTCCCTGAGTGGGTGGAGTCTGGCAACACCGGGACTCTTGGTCAACGTAGTCCTGTGAAGTGAAACAAAATAGTAACCTTAAGTAGGCTGGCGTGTCTGCACTTTCATTACTGTCATTAAAATCCTTAAGTAGGATGGGAGGGAAGCTGAGGGCATCACGTTTTATTCAAATGGATGTTGCGCTGACAGGCGAGTGTGCTTGATCTCGCCTCAGTCTCTTAGGACAGGATACATGTTCCGCCATCAGAGTGGAGCTCCTTCCGCGACCAAGGCTGGCCGCCTGAATATAGTAGAGCAAATTGCGCAAGCGCTTCGGGAGGGCTCACCGCTTCATCCGACCCTCCGGTCTGTATTAGGCTCCTCTGCAATGTTCAGAGGTTCCCTTGAATTAAAATTGGGTCCGACGCGTTTCGGGGCCACAAACGCCCCTTCCTCATGGACTGTGCGCAGTTCAACACCAAGTTCTCTTCACGCTGGTCAAACGCGTTTTAGTTTGAACAGCTGGCGTCGTCCTCCCGGAGTGGGTGGAGTCTGGCAACACCGGGACTCTTGGTCAACGTAGTCTTGTGAAGTGAAACAAAATAGTAACCTTAAGTAGGCTGGCGTGTCTGCACTTTCATTACTGTCATTAAAATCCTTAAGTAGGATGGGAGGGAAGCTGCGGGCATCACGTTTTATTCAAATGGATGTTGCGCTGACAGGCGAGTGTGCTTGATCTCGCCTCAGTCTCTTAGGACAGGATACATGTTCCGCCATCAGAGTGGAGCTCCTTCCGCGACCAAGGCTGGCCGCCTGAATATAGTAGAGCAAATTGCGCAAGCGCTTCGGGAGGGCTCACCGCTTCATCCGACTCTCCGGTCTGTATTAGGCTCCTCTGCAATGTTCACAGGTTCCCTTGAATTAAAATTGGGTCCGACGCGTTTCGGGGCCACAAACGCCCCTTCCTCATGGACTGTGCGCAGTTCAACACCAAGTTCTCTTCACGCTGGTCAAACGCGTTTTAGTTTGAACAGCTGGCGTCGTCCTCCCTGAGTGGGTGGAGTCTGACAACACCGGGACTCTTGGTCAACGTAGTCCTGTGAAGTGAAACAAAATAGTAACCTTAAGTAGGCTGGCGTGTCTGCACTTTCATTACTGTCATTAAAATCCTTAAGTAGGATGGGAGGGAAGCTGCGGTCATCACGTTTTATTCAAATGGATGTTGCGCTGACAGGCGAGTGTGCTTGATCTCGCCTCAGTCTCTTAGGACAGGATACATGTTCCGCCATCAGAGTGGAGCTCCTTCCGCGACCAAGGCTGGCTGCCTGAATATAGTAGAGCAAATTGCGCAAGCGCTTCGGGAGGGCTCACCGCTTCATCCGACCCTCCGGTCTGTATTAGGCTCCTCTGCAATGTTCACAGGTTCCCTTGAATTAAAATTGGGTCCGACGCGTTTCGGGGCCACAAACGCCCCTTCCTCATGGACTGTGCGCAGTTCAACACCAAGTTCTCTTCACGCTGGTCAAACGCGTTTTAGTTTGAACAGCTGGCGTCGTCCTCCCTGAGTGGGTGGAGTCTGGCAACACCGGGACTCTTGGTCAACGTAGTCCTGTGAAGTGAAACAAAATAGTAACCTTAAGTAGGCTGGCGTGTCTGCACTTTCATTACTGTCATTAAAATCCTTCAGTGTTGCCAGACTCCATCCACTCAGGGAGGATGACGCCAGCTGTTCAAACTAAAACGCGTTTGACCAGCGTGAAGAGAACATGGTGTTGAACTGCGCACAGTCCATGAGGAAGGGGCGTTTGTGGCCCCGAAACGCGTCGGACCCAATTTTTAATTCAAGGGAACCTGTGAACATTGCAGAGGAGCCTAATACAGACCGGAGGGTCGGATGAAGCGGTGAGCCCTCCCGAAGCGCTTGCGCAATTTGCTCTACTATATTCAGGCGGCCAGCCTTGGTCACGGAAGGAGCTCCACTCTGACGGCGGAACATGTATCCTGTCCTAAGAGACTGAGGCGAGATCAAGCACACTCGCCTGTCAGCGCAACATCCATTTGAATAAAACGTGATGACCGCAGCTTCCCTCCCATCCTACTTAAGGATCTTAATGACAGTAATGAAAGTGCAGACACGCCAGCCTACTTAAGGTTACTATTTTGTTTCACTTCACAGGACTATGTTGACCAAGAGTCCCGGTGTTGCCAGACTCCACCCACTCAGGGAGGATGACGCCAGCTGTTCAAACTAAAACGCGTTTGACCAGCGTGAAGAGAACATGGTGTTGAACTGCGCACAGTCCATGAGGAAGGGGCGTTTGTGGCCCCGAAACGCGTCGGACCCAATTTTTAATTCAAGGGAACCTGTGAACATTGCAGAGGAGCCTAATACAGACCGGAGGGTCGGATGAAGCGGTGAGCCCTCCCGAAGCGCTTGCGCAATTTGCTCTACTATATTCAGGCGGCCAGCCTTGGTCGTGGAAGGAGCTCCACTCTGATGGCGGAACATGTATCCTGTCCTAAGAGACTGAGGCGAGATCAAGCACACTCGCCTGTCAGCGCAACATCCATTTGAATAAAACGTGATGCCCGCAGCTTCCCTCCCATCCTACTTAAGGATCTTAATGACAGTAATGAAAGTGCAGACACGCCAGCCTACTTAAGGTTACTATTTTGTTTCACTTCACAGCAATACGTTGACCAAGAGTCCTGGTGTTGCCAGACTCCACCCACTCAGGGAGGATGACGCCAGCTGTTCAAACTAAAACGCGTTTGACCAGCATGAAGAGAACATGCTGTTGAACTGCGCACAGTCCATGAGGAAGGGGCGATTGTGGCGCCGAAACGCGTCGGACCCAATTTTTAATTCAAGGGAACCTGTGAACATTGCAGAGGAGCCTAATACAGACCGGAGGGTCGGATGAGGCGGTGAGCCCTCCCGAAGCGCTTGCGCAATTTGCTCTACTATATTCAGGCGGCCAGCCTTGGTCGCGGAAGGAGCTCCACTCTGATGGCGGAACATGTATGCTGTCCTAAGAGACTGAGGCGAGATCAAGCACACTCGCCTGTCAGCGCAACATCCATTCGAATAAAACGTGATGCCCGCAGCTTCCCTCCCATCCTACTTAAGGATCTTAATGACAGTAATGAAAGTGCAGACACGCCAGCCTACTTAAGGTTACTATTTTGTTTCACTTCACAGGACTACGTTTACCAAGAGTCCCGGTGTTGCCAGACTCCACCCACTCAGGGAGGATGACGCCAGCTGTTCAAACTAAAACGCGTTTGACCAGCGTGAAGAGAACATGGTGTTGAACTGCGCACAGTCCATGAGGAAGGGGCGTTTGTGGCCCCGAAACGCGTCGGACCCAATTTTTAATTCAAGGGAACCTGTGAACATTGCAGAGGAGCCTAATACGGACCGGAGGGTCGGATGAAGCGGTGAGCCCTCCCGAAGCGCTTGCGCAATTTGCTCTACTATATTCAGGCGGCCAACCTTGGTCGCGGAAGGAGCTCCACTCTGATGGCGGAACATGTATCCTGTCCTAAGAGACTGAGGCGAGATCAAGCACACTCGCCTGACAGCGCAACATCCATTTGAATAATACGTGATGCCCGCAGCTTCCCTCCTATCCTACTTAAGGATCTTAATGACAGTAATGAAAGTGCAGACACGCCAGCCTACTTAAGGTTACTATTTTGTTTCACTTCACAGGACTACGTTGACCAAGAGTCCCGGTGTTACCAGACTCCACCCACTCAGGGAGGATGATGCCAGCTGTTCAAACTAAAACGCGTTTGACCAGCGTGAAGAGAACATGGTGTTGAACTGCGCACAGTCCATGAGGAAGGGGCGTTTGTGGCCCCGAAACGCGTCGGACCCAATTTTTTATTCAAGGGAACCTGTGAACATTGCAGAGGAGCCTAATACAGACCGGAGGGTCGGATGAAGCGGTGAGCCCTCCCGAAGCGCTTGCGCAATTTGCTCTACTATATTCAGGCGGCCAGCCTTGGTCGCGGAAGGAGCTCCACTCTGATGGCGGAACATGTATCCTGTCCTAAGAGACTGAGGCGAGATCAAGCACACTCGCCTGTCAGCGCAACATCCATTTGAATAAAATGTAATGCCCGCAGCTTCCCTCCCATCCTACTTAAGGATCTTAATGACAGTAATGAAAGTGCAGACACGCCAGCCTACTTAAGGTTACTATTTTGTTTCACTTCACAGGACTACGTTGACCAAGAGTCCCAGTGTTGCCAGACTCCACCCACTCAGGGAGGATGACGCCAGCTGTTCAAACTAAAACGCGTTTGACCAGCGTGAAGAGAACATGGTGTTGAACTGCGCACAGTCCATGAGGAAGGGGCGTTTGTGGCCCCGAAACGCGTCGGACCCAATTTTTAATTCAAGGGAACCTGTGAACATTGCAGAGGAGCCTAATACAGACCGGAGGGTCGGATGAAGCGGTGAGCCCTCCCGAAGCGCTTGCGCAATTTGCTCTACTATATTCAGGCGGCCAGCCTTGGTCGCGGAAGGAGCTCCACTCTGATGGCGGAACAGGTATCCTGTCCTAAGAGACTGAGGCGAGATCAAGCACACTCGCCTGTCAGCGCAACATCCATTTGAATAAAACGTGATGCCCGCAGCTTCCCTCCCATCCTACTTAAGGATCTTAATGACAGTAATGAAAGTGCAGACACTCCAGCCTACTTAAGGTTACTATTTTGTTTCACTTCACAGGACTACGTTGACCAAGGGTCCCGGTGTTGCCAGATTCCACCCACTAAGGCAGGATGACGCCAGCTGTTCAAACTAAAACGCGTTTGACCAGCGTGAAGAGAACATGGTGTTGAACTGCGCACAGTCCATGAGGAAGGGGCGTTTGTGGCCCCGAAACGCGTCGGACCTAATTTTTAATTCAAGGGAACCTGTGAACATTGCAGAGGAGCCTAATACAGACCGGAGGGTCGGATGAAGCGGTGAGCCCTCCCGAAGCGCTTGCGCAATTTGCTCTACTATATTCAGGCGGCCAACCTTGGTCGCGGAAGGAGCTCCACTCTGATGGCGGAACATGTATCCTGTCCTAAGAGACTGAGGCGAGATCAAGCACACTCGCCTGTCAGCGCAACATCCATTCGAATAAAACGTGATGCCCGCAGCTTCCCTCCCATCCTATTTAAGGATCTTAATGACAGTAATGAAAGTGCAGACACGCCAGCCTACTTAAGGTTACTATTTTGTTTCACTTCACAGGACTACGTTGACCAAGAGTCCCGGTGTTGCCAGACTCCACCCACTCAGGGAGGATGACGCCAGCTGTTCAAACTAAAACGCGTTTGACCAGCGTGAAGAGAACATGGTGTTGAACTGCGCACAGTCCATGAGGAAGGGGCGTTTGTGGCCCCGAAATGCGTCGGACCCAATTTTTAATTCAAGGGAACCTGTGAACATTGCAGAGGAGCCTAATACAGACCGGAGGGTCGGATGAAGCGGTGAGCCCTCCCGAAGCGCTTGCGCAATTTGCTCTACTACATTCATGCGGCCAACCTTGGTCGCGGAAGGAGCTCCACTCTGATGGCGGAACATGTATCCTGTCCTAAGAGACTGAGGCGAGATCAAGCACACTCGCCTGTCAGCGCAACATCCATTTGAATAAAATGTAATGCCCGCAGCTTCCCTCCCATCCTACTTAAGGATCTTAATGACAGTAATGAAAGTGCAGACACGCCAGCCTACTTAAGGTTACTATTTTGTTTCACTTCACAGGACTACGTTGACCAAGAGTCCCGGTGTTGCCAGACTCCACCCACTCAGGGAGGATGACGCCAGCTGTTCAAACTAAAACGCGTTTGACCAGCGTGAAGAGAACATGGTGTTGAACTGCGCACAGTCCATGAGGAAGGGGCGTTTGTGGCCCCGAAACGCGTCGGACCCAAATTTTTTATTCAAGGGAACCTGTGAACATTGCAGAGGAGCCTACAACAGACCGGAGGGTCGGATGAAGCGGTGAGCCCTCCCGAAGCGCTTGCGCAATTTGCTCTACTATATTCAGGCGGCCAGCCTTGGTCGCGGAAGGAGCTCCACTCTGATGGCGGAACATGTATCCTGTCCTAAGAGACTGAGGCGAGATCAAGCACACTCGCCTGTCAGCGCAACATCCATTCGAATAAAACGTGATGCCTGCAGCTTCCCTCCCATCCTACTTAAGGATCTTAATGACAGTAATGAAAGTGCAGACACGCCAGCCTACTTAAGGTTACTATTTTGTTTCACTTCACAGGACTACGTTGACCAAGAGTCCCGGTGTTGCCAGACTCCACCCACTCAGGGAGGATGACGCCAGCTGTTCAAACTAAAATGCGTTTGACCAGCGTGAAGAGAACATGGTGTTGTACTGCGCACAGTCCATGAGGAAGGGGCGTTTGTGGCCCCGAAACGCGTCGGACCCAATTTTTAATTCAAGGGAACCTGTGAACATTGCAGAGGAGCCTAATACAGACCGGAGGGTCGGATGAAGCGGTGAGCCCTCCCGAAGCACTTGCGCAATTTGCTCTACTATATTCAGGCGGCCAACCTTGGTCGCGGAAGGAGCTCCACTCTGATGGCGGAAAAGGTATCCTGTCCTAAGAGACTGAGGCGAGATCAAGCACACTCGCCTGTCAGTGCAACATCCATTTGAATAAAATGTAATGCCCGCAGCTTCCCTCCCATCCTACTTAAGGATCTTAATGACAGTAATGAAAGTGCAGACACGCCAGCCTACTTAAGGTTACTATTTTGTTTCACTTCACAGGACTACGTTGACCAAGAGTCCCGGTGTTGCCAGACTCCACCCACTCAGGGAGGATGACGCCAGCTGTTCAAACTAAAACGCGTTTGACCAGCGTGAAGAGAACATGGTGTTGAACTGCGCACAGTCCATGAGGAAGGGGCGTTTGTGGCCCCGAAACGCGTCGGACCCAAATTTTTTATTCAAGGGAACCTGTGAACATTGCAGAGGAGCCTAATACAGACCGGAGGGTCGGATGAAGCGGTGAGCCCTCCCGAAGCGCTTGCGCAATTTGCTCTACTATATTCAGGCGGCCAGCCTTGGTCGCGGAAGGAGCTCCACTCTGATGGCGGAACATGTATCCTGTCCTAAGAGACTGAGGCGAGATCAAGCACACTCGCCTGTCAGCGCAACATCCATTTGAATAAAACGTGATGCCCGCAGCTTCCCTCCCATCCTACTTAAGGATCTTAATGACAGTAATGAAAGTGCAGACACGCCAGCCTACTTAAGGTTACTATTTTGTTTCACTTCACAGGACTACGTTGACCAAGGGTCCCGGTGTTGCCAGACTCCACCCACTAAGGGAGGATGACGCCAGCTGTTCAAACTAAAACGCGTTTGACCAGCGTGAAGAGAACATGGTGTTGAACTGCGCACAGTCCATGAGGAAGGGGCGTTTGTGGCCCCGAAACGCGTCGGACCTAATTTTTAATTCAAGGGAACCTGTGAACATTGCAGAGGAGCCTAATACAGACCGGAGGGTCGGATAAAGCGGTGAGCCCTCCCGAAGCGCTTGCGCAATTTGCTCTACTATATTCAGGCGGCCAGCCTTGGTCGCGGAAGCAGCTCCACTCTGATGGCGGAACATGTATCCTGTCCTAAGAGACTGAGGCGAGATCAAGCACACTCGCCTGTCAGCGCAACATCCATTTGAATAAAACGTAATGCCCGCAGCTTCCCTCCCATCCTACTTAAGGATCTTAATGACAGTAATGAAAGTGCAGACACGCCAGCCTACTTAAGGTTACTATTTTGTTTCACTTCACAGGACTACGTTGACCAAGAGTCCCGGTGTTGCCAGACTCCACCCACTCAGGGAGGATGACGCCAGCTGTTCAAACTGAAACGCGTTTGACCAGCGTGAAGAGAACATGGTGTTGAACTGAGCACAGTCCATGAGGAAGGGGCGTTTGTGGCCCCGAAATGCGTCGGACCCAATTTTTAATTCAAGGGAACCTGTGAACATTGCAGAGGAGCCTAATACAGACCGGAGGGTCGGATGAAGCGGTGAGCCCTCCCGAAGCGCTTGCGCAATTTGCTCTACTATATTTATATATATACATACATATTCCTTTTTCTCCGTTCGACGCTGCAGCATCCCAGTCACTCTTTCAGACTGGTTCAAGAACGAACAAGTGAGACCCAAATATTCGTGCAAACAGTGTAATTTATTTAAAAGTTACACCCAAGCCAGTCCGCATGATGCGTTTCGCCTCTAGCCAGAGGCTTGATCACATGATACGTTGCTAGACATAGCTGAAGGGTTATATAGAGCTGGCGAATGTACATGGGGAGGCACCAAATATATAGTGCCCCACCCCTTTAACCCATTCCTGAACATTACAAGTTTTGGCGTTGTTGAAGCATTGAACTCTGTTTAAATTCATTAAAGGACATAGGGCCCGATGTAGGTAAAATAGATTTACCGATTTTTAATTACCGAATCATACCGATTCGGTAATTAAAAATCGGTAAATCTAAGGGGTGGAGATGTAGGAACATCCAGATGTTCCTTTTACCGAATCGGTAAAAATCTGTATTTACCGATTCGGTAAATACCGACCGGTAATGCCCCATTCATTCCTATGGGCTTTGAAGCCCATAGGAATGAATGGGGCATTACCGGTCGGTATTTACCGAATCGGTAAATACAGATTTTGACAAGGGTGCAGGGGGTGTCACTTTGACACCCTCTAGCACCCCCAAAAAAGATTCGGGGGCCATGTGGCAGGCATACCTGCCCTAAGGGCAGGTCTGCCTGTCATATGGCACAGGTGTGCATGCACACATGTGCATGCACACCGGAATCGGTATTTTACCATCAAATATATTTGATGGTAAAATACCGAATCGGTAAGGGTTGTGGGACTCAGAAGAGTCCCACCTACATAGCAAAAATACCGAATAGGTATGAATACCGATTCTGTATATTACAGATTCGGTAAATTTACCGATCGGTAAATTTACCGAATCTGTAAAATATGTGGCCCTACATACCGATTTGTAAATACCGGTCGGTAACGGCCGAAAATACCGATTTTCGGCCGTTACCGACCGACCTACATCGGGCCCTAGTGTCTAAATTATGTCACGTTGCAATCAATCTCAGTTTCTCTTACAAACATATCATAAAAAACTGTCTAATAGTCAATATGTACACATCCTGTACAAATTACCATTTACAGCAGCATATGTAGGTAGAGTTCTCAAGATTGGAAAGAGATAAGTATATAATGACACCATATATAGAAAAATATATACCTCTTTTGTTATAAATTTCGTAATATATACAATATATACAATATTCACAAATAAAAGACATAGTGTCTAATTTTCTAGTAAACATTCCTCAATTCCAAATAGCCTGTCCGAAACATAATCTAAGAATAATTGCACATGATTGCAGCCAAAAACTAATGAATAAAAGGAAAGAACATGGTCTAATCACATATAGTTACTTAATGGAAACACCTTTGTATTGATATCTACTAGACATCAGAATATCTAAAAGGCGAACACATATTGTATATAACTATTGACCATTTCCACTCACCAAACTCTAAATCGACCATAATTATCAAAAACCCCTAATCAAAAAGTGCATAACAGTGTAATCGTTTTTTTCAGTTTGTTATGGGTCAAAAAAAATTCATTTCTATATTTCATTGTTAATCATAAGGGTGGAAGACAAAAAATAGTACTTTAAGTTCATTTTTTCTATAGCATTTCAACGCACCAATCCTAGCTGTAATGGATGGTTACTCATTCATTAATAGACAAAGGGTTTCAGTTTAGGAAATTATGGAAAATTATATTTAACAAAGGAAAGGTGTCTAGAGTCATTGTATGTACAGCCATAAATATGGGTCAGTATTAAATTTTATAAACAAGTATATAAATCTTCGCTTGCGTTCAGGCCCCGCGTGGCCTTACTGTCAAGTTCGATTATATATCTTGTTTCTAATAACCTCAATTTGGCATCTCTATCGCCCCCTCTTTTCAATGGTAGAACACAATCTATTGTAAAATACTGCAAACCTGCAGGATCGCTGTTGTGTACTTTTTCGAAGTGGCGAGCCACGGGATAGGTCTGGTCCTTGCCAGTAATTGCCCTTATGTGTTGCAGCACTCGCTTATGTACTTGTAAGCGTGTGCTGCCCACATAGCGTAGTTCACAAGGGCATTGCAGCACGTAGACTGCAAAATCAGTTTTACATGACATGCGTTTTTTGATCTTAACAGGTTCATCTTTAAATGGCACCATATACTGAGTTTTGTTGCAACCATTCTTACAGGCCTTGCATACTGCGCACTTTTTAAAGCCACCTCCCAACGCACCCCATGTATCAGAAATTGGTTTTTCCAAAAAATTACTAACCAGTTTGTCTGACATAGATATGGATTTTCTGAAGGTAATGTCGGGTTTGCTTAATACGAATTTGCCAATAACAGGATCCCCTGTTATTAGGTTCCAATTTTTATAGAAGATTTGTCGAATCTCCTTGTGCTGCTTACTAAAAGTTGTGATGACTCTAGGTTTAATAGTGGTCTCGTTGATCTGTAAACCACTAGGTTTGACCCTCCGTTTTAAAGCCTCTTCCCTTGTAATGGCTAATGATCTATTCATTGCTCGTTGTATGGTTTTAGCAGAATAGCCACGAGACAAGAAGCAAACTTTGCTCTCCTCTTGAATTTCCTGACATTCAGTTTCAGAACTACAAATACGTCTGATTCGCAGCATTTCCCCGAAGGGAATACCGCTAATCAAGTGATAGGGATGCTGACTAGAAGCATGGAGCACAGTATACATACATATATAAACATATATATAAAATGCATATCTATATAAATACAAATATAAATGCACGCATACATATACATATATGCATACAAATGCATGTTATGTACATGAAAGTTTGAAAAACACTAATACAAGCAAAGCTAAAAAGCCACCTAATTACAAACAGAATTGCTTTAACTTAAACAAGGGCGAAACCTATTGCATTTTCAATGCTTGCTTACTTTGGTACCATCAAGATGGCATTCAGATGTGTCACACATTTGCCATGAATTCGGAATGTTAGCACTCTAGTTGCTCATTAGATTACTGTAGTAAAGATACTGCTCACCAGGGAAGTCAGCTGCTGGTATTCAAAGTGCATGTTTCAGTCTGCATGTCAGTATTTTTTAATGAAATAGAAGAGGATTTGAGAAGTCAAAATGTGCCCTAATTTATCTTTCTGCAGCACTAATCATAATTTCTGTGGCAAAATGAACCCCTTCATTTTGTCCTTTGCAAATTAAATGTTTTAAGTGTTACCACTTTATTCCAATCATGATGGCTTGAGGTGAGCCATACTTTTGTCATAAGTAAGACTGTTAGCGTTCTAGTTGTTCTTTGGGCTGTATTTGGGCTACATCTGGGTGATATTTGTGCTACATTTGAGCTCTTTTGTCTCTGGTGGCCATCTTGGGAGACATATTTGTTATGAAGTTTCCTAATTTCCTCATTTACTACAGTCTCCTCAGTAGGTAATACTTTCAGTTTTTTACTTTGATTCCATCAAGGAGGCATTCAGATGTGTCACACATTTGCCATAAATTCAGAATGTTAGCACTCTAGTTGCTTATTAGATCACTGTAGTAAAGCTACTGCTCACCCGGGATGTCTGCTGCTGGTATTGAAAGTGCATGTTTCAGTCTGCATGTCAGAATTTCTTAATGAAATAGAAGAGGATTTGAGAAGTCACTCAAGATGTGCCCTATTTTTTTCTTTCTGAAGCACTAATCATACTTTCGATGGCAAAATGAACCCCCTCATATTGTTCCTTTTTAAATTAAATATTTTAAGTTACCACTTTATTCCAATCAAGATGGCTTCAGGTGTGCCATACGTTTGTCATAAGTAGGACTGTTAGTGCTCTAGTTGTTCTTTAGAACACTCTGGGAAGCTGAAGTAGAACACAAAGGAATCAACTGACAGTCCCTGCTCTTGTCGGATGTACATGTTTTACTGAGAATGTCAGACGTCATTCTCACATGACTGAGAAAGATAATGTGAATTTACAGAAAATATGCTCTCAGTTTAGCTTATAGATCACCTTCCAAACCTCTGTGGGAAAAGCATGAGAAAATAGTTTTCTCTAACACATGATTCATGATATCCCAGCAGAAGGCTTTTTCACATGGTAAAATCACCTTAGAACACACCACAATTCCTAAAATTAGTATGGTACTAACAACAAATGATTTATAATGTAACTAAAGTCTTAAAACCTACTATTAATGGCAATGCTTTTTATTGAGGTGCTATCATGTATATTGGTCCCAAGATGGCTGCCAACAATTTCTGGTTTGGAGTGTTGACAGACAGTTGACAGCCAATCAGCATGCAGCTCGTGCTCGGAATGCTAGATATATATATATATTTTCTTTTGATTTTCTCAGGAACTACTGGAGGGATTTACACCATTTAAGCAAAGCATGATCTGCGAATCAGACTCTATCATTTTGCCAACTTTCTTCTAATTCCGTTCAGCACTTTGGGCTGTAGCTGTGTCTAATTGTCCTATGGAAAATAACATGGGGAAAACACGTTTTGGGACCCCCCTTGTTTCTCAGCCCCCACTGGACAAATCCCCCCAAAACTTTCAGGGAAGGGCCATCTTCTTTGAGAAATTCGCGAAGATTCGTCCACCGGCGCCAAAGTTATTCCAAATATAACTACCTACTGGCGACCGCCAGTATATATATAATAACTTTGGCGCCGGTTGAGGAATCTTCCGGAAATTTTCCTTAACGTTGCCTCGCGGCGCTCCGCTCCTTCCCTGAAAGTTTGGGGGGGATTCGTCAAGCGGGGGCAGAGATAAAAGAGGGGTCCTAAAACGTGTTTTCCCCATGTTAATTTCCGTAGGGCGGTTGGACTCACTTTTAGCCCGAACGGCTGAATGGTTTTCCACCAAACTTGGCAAAATTGTAGGGACTGGTAGCCTGATGTGCCTTTGCTATGTCTCAAGATATGTGCTCCAGTGGTTTTTATGAAAATTAACTTTGAAAAAATATATATTGGGCTACATTGGGCTATCTATATGTTAGAGCCCAAATGTAGCCCCATGTAGCCCAATGTAGCCCAATGTAGCCCAAAGATGGCCACCAGAGACAAAAAAAAACAAATGTAGCCCAAATATCAGCCAGATGTAGCCCAACTATAGCCCAATGACAGAATGTCCCAGAGTGTTCTAAAGAACAACTAGAGCGCTAACAGTCTTACTTATGACAAAAGTATGGCACACCTGAAGTCATCTTGATTGGAATAAAGTGTTAACACTTAAAACATTTAATTTGCAAAGGAACAAAATGAGGGGGTTCATTTTGCCATAGAAATTATGATTAGTGCTAAAGAAAGAAAAATTAGGGCACATTTTGAGTGACTTCTTAAATCCTCTTATATTTCATTAAAAAAATTCTGATATGCAGTCTCCCAAGATGGCCACCAGAGACAAAAGAGCCCAAATGTAGCCCAAATATCAGCCAGATGTAGCCCAACTATAGCCCAATGACAGAATGTCCCAGAGTGTTCTAAAGAACAACTAAAACGCTAACAGTCTCACTTATGACAAAAGTATGGCACACCTGAAGTCATCTTGATTGGAATATGTGGTAACACTTAATACATTTAATTTGAAAAGGAACAAAATGAGGGGTTTCATTTTGCCATAGAAATTTTATATGTATATATATATTCACTGAAAAAACCATAGGTTACACACCAGTTATAGTTAGGAATTAGCATTTAAAAAACCTTTGAAATTCACTAAAAAAAACATAGGTTTCACACCAGTTATAGTTAGCTGGAAATTTTACTCGCATAAAACCATTGAAATTCCCACGTTATAGTTAGTTGGACTCACTACAACTTGCACGTCTGCAATGCACTGCTGATGACGTCAAATATTACATCACTCATGCATATATTTAAATATTTAAACATTACTCGCTAATATATGTATTCACTAAGATACACTTATTAAGCCAGTTAATCAATCAATTTTTTTTTAAAACACTGAAAAAACCATAGGTTTCAGGCCTTATATAGTTAGAAATTAGCATTTAAAAAACCTTTGAAATTCACTGAAAAAAACATAGGTTTCAGGCCTTATATAGTTAGGAATTAGCATTTAAAAAACCTTTGAAATTCACTGAAAAAACCATAGGTTTCAGGCCTTATATAGTTAGGAATCAGCATTTAAAAAACCTTTGAAATTCACTGAAAAAACCATAGGTTTCAGGCCTTATATAGTTAGGAATCAGCATTTAAAAAACCTTTGAAATTCACTGAAAAAACCATAGGTTTCAGGCCTTATATAGTTAGGAATTAGCATTTAAATAAACCTTTGAAATTCACTGAAAAAAACATAGGTTTCAGGAGTTATATAGTTAGGAATTCGTTTTTAAAAAACCTTTGAAATTCAAACAAAAAACTATAAGTTTTAGTGGTGTTATAGTTAGCTGGACATTTTACTCATACAAAACCAATGAAATTGCTCCTATATAGTTAGTTGTACTAACTATATTTCGCGCACCCGCAATCCACTGCTGATGATGTCACATATTAGATCATTCATGACATGGTCAGTGACATCACTGATGACATCTCAAATGACATCACTGATGACATCACTGATGACATCATCCACGTGACAATCACATACACCTTTTCATACACTATTACAATTTTTCATCACTGTTTGTAAAATACAGAGTATCATATTTAAATCCATTGTCACAGCAATACAAGTATCTAAAAATCCACTCAGTGATTCATAGATGTATACACACATCTAATCACTTACCTATGGATTCACTCATACAAGCTGTCAATGAACAATAGAACACTATCAAAAATACTTATACATCTATATTGACATTAAACAACAGCACGCATCCTATTCACATATGAAGTCATCCTATTCACTTATGCAAACAATGGATCATACTTACATATTTACTTAGCAAAACACTTATACATACACCACTTCTTCTATTCATTTAGATAGTAAGTCATACTTAGTGAATTATACAATCATTATTACAAGTATACAGTTATCCATACAGTCACTCACACAATCATTGTGTCTTATGTATACTTATTTATATACAACAACTGACACATACACTGCCTTTTATTTTTCTAGTTTGTTGGACCTGTACCTTTGAGAAATATATTTGCTCATCACCACACCCATAAAGAGATTCCCTCACCCAAACTGTTAGAACATGTAGTTTTAACTTCATATATCTACTGAATCAACTATTCACAAATCTTTGGACAGTCACACACCCCCCACCGAACCACACACACTTTCACACTCCCATACACAAACTCAGTTAACTAATCAATAACTAATATAGACTTTCACATAGCTAGTAACCAACTGTAGAATCAGTTTACACAACAACTGACAAAGTGATACAGATATTCACACAGTTTAGTCACTATCCACTATATTTAGTGAGACATTATAAATTGGTCAAGTAAACAGTCAATTACACTGCTACTAAATCCTCCATCCAAATATTTATTTATATATATCCACTCATTCTTCAATGTAAATTGCTATATATATAATGCATATTTACATCACGAAGCAAACCACATTCACTGGATGATGTCATCAGTGATGTCATCAGTGATGTCATTTGAGATGTCATCAGTGATGTCACTGGCCATGTCATGAAGGATCTAATATGTTACATCATCAGCAGTGGATTGCGGGTGCGCGAAATGTAGTTAGTACAACTAACTATATAGGAGCAATTTCATTGGTTTTGTAGAAGTAAAATGTCCAGCTAACTATAAAACCACTAAAACTTATAGTTTTTGGAGTGAATATATATATATATATATATATATATATATATATATATATATATATATATATATATATATATATATATATATATATATATATATATATATATATATATATATATCTATATCTATATCTATATATATATATATATATATATAGATATATATATATATATACATATACATATACACATTACCTACTGGTGGTCGCCAGTAGGTAGTTATAGTTAGATAGGAAATCCGCAACATTCTATTTGGAATAACTTTAGAGCTGGTTGATGAATCTTCGCCTAATTTTCAAAACTGGTGGGGCGCACCAGTCCACTCCTATCCTGAAATTCTCGGGGCGATTCTTGAAGCTGGGGCTGAGAAAAAAGGGTGGTCCCAAAACGTATTTTCCACATGCAAGAGTCCTAACGTTACTACTCCTAAACTGAGAAAAATCCTAACCTTAAGACTTTCGGTATTCCCAGGAGGCATTTAGGAGTCCTAAAGTTAGGAGTCCTAACTTTACTACTCCTAAACTGAGAAAAATCCTAACTTTAAGACTTTCAGTATTCACAGAAGGCATTTAGGAGTCCTAAAGTTCTGTGAATACTGAAATGAGTAAGGGCCTTCTGTGAATACCAAAATGAGTAAGTGCCTTCTGTGAATACCAAAATGGTAGTACATTTAGGATTTCGTCTTAAGTTAGTTCTTTGAATCGGGCTCTTCATGTGCTTGTAGATAGAGAACTGTTTAAAAATGTATGCTGTTCTCAAGTTTTGGTAGAATTAGAAACCAGTCATTGAATATTTATTTGCAAAATGAGTCAGGCTTCCACACTAAACTACAGTTCTAAAATATGTGGAATGTGTGCAGTCATCTTACCTCTTCCAGATTAGTAAATGATTTTTGGTAGAGTCCAAGGGATAGTGTTGCTTTTCTAGAATCACACTGTGAGTCTATGTGCATTTGGGAAGCATTGTGACAGAAGTATTTGGGTACTTCATGATTTTTAAGACATAAAACTGCTTAAAAACCTATCCTGTTCTCAAGTTTTGGTAGAATTAGAAACAAGTTATTGCTTATGTTTTTGCAAAATGAGTTACACTTTCACAGTAAAGTGCAGTTCTAAAATATGTGGAATATGTGCAGTTTTCTCACCTGTTCTACACTAGTAAATGTTTTTTGGTAAAGTCCAAGGGATTCTGTTATTTGTCTAGAATCACACTGTGAATCAGTGTGCATTTGTGAAACTTTGTGGGAGAAGAATTTGGGTGTTTTATGTGTTTGCACAGACATAACTGCTTAAAAATCTATTTTGTTGTCAAGTTTTGGTTGAATTAGAAAATAGTCATTGCTTATGTATTTGCAAAATATCAGTTAGGCTTTGTCTCTAAAATGCAGTATTGGCATATGTGGAATGTGTGCTGTCACCTTTCTTTTTTAGGATCAGTAAATGTGCATTTGGGAACTGTTTTCAGAGATGCATTTGGGTAGTTCATGTGTTTGCAGATACATAACCGGTTAGAAATGTATCCTGTTGACAAGTTTTGGTAGAATTTGAAAGCAGCCATTGCTTATGTATTTGAACATGTGTCAGGCTTCTACTCTAAAGAGCAGTAATTAAATATGTGGAATGTGTGCAGTGAACTTAACATTTCTACACTAGCGAATAGTGTTGGTTGTCTAGAATCACACTGTGAGTGTGTGTGCATTTGTGAACCATTGTGAGAGAAGCATTTGGTAACTTTATGTGTCTTTGTAGTACTCTAATTATTCAGTCAGTATCCATGTACCCATGCAGAGAGTAAGCCCTTAGGACGTGGACTGTTTTAAACTCATATGCACTATGCATGCAGTGGTCTATCCACCTTTTCACTTGTGTTTCAGGCCTAAAATTCCCCAATCAGTAGCCATACACTCCAGCAAACACTCAGTCACTGCTCTTGCAATTCTATAGTGACTCCTTCAGGACCATGTACTAATCCATTCATTAAAGTAAATCTAAACCAATTAAAAATTCACCCAGTGTATGTCCTGGTAGTACTCTAATCATTCAGTCAGTATCTATGTACTCATGCAGCAAGCCAGGTCTTAGGATATGGACTGCTTTAAACTCCTATGCACTATGCATGTAGTGGTCTAACCAACTTTTCACTTGTGTGTTCAGGCCTACATTTCCCCAGTCAGCATCCATACACTCCAGCAAACAGCCTGTCACTGCTCTTGAATACCATAGTGACCCTCTCAGCAACATATAGTAATCCATTCACTGAAGAAAAACTCAACCAATTATAAGTTTACCCAGTGTCTCTCCTTGTAGTGGTGTAATCATTCAGTCAGTATCCATGTACTCATGCAGCAAGCCAGGCCATAACACATGGACTGCTTTAAACTTCTATGCACTATGCATGTAGTGGGTTAACCACATTTTCACTTGTGTTTCAGGCCTACAATTCCCCAGTCAGTATCAATACACTCCAGCCAACACCCTTTCATTGGTCTTGCAATCCCATAGTGACTCTTTCAGCTACATATAGTAATCTATTCACTGAAGAAAAGCTCAACAATTATAAGTTCATATAGTGTCTCTCATTATAGTAGTCTAATCATTCAGTCAGTATCCATGTACCTATGCAGCAAGCCAGGCCTTAGGACATGGACTGCTTTAAACTCCTATGCATTATGCATGTAGTGGTCTAAGCACCTTTTCACTTGTGTTTCAGGCCTACAATTCCCCAGTCAGTATCCATGCACTCCAGCAAACAGCCTGTCACTGCTCTTGAATACCATAGTGACCCTCTCAGCTACATATAGTAATCCATTCACTGAAGAAAACTCAACCAATTATAATTTCACCCAGTGTCTCTCCTTGTAGCAGTCTTATCATTCAGTCAGTATCCAAGTACTCATGTAGCGAGCCAGCCCTTAGGACATGGACTGCTTTAAACTCCTATGCACTATGCATGTAGTGGTCTAACCACCTTTTCACTTGCGTTTCAGGCCCACAATTCCCCAGTCAATATCCATGCAGTTCAGCAAACACCCAATGACTGCTCTTGCAATCCCATAGTGACTCTTTCATTACCATGTACTAATCCATTCACTAAAGTAAAAGTCAACCAATTATAAATTCACCCAGTGTATCTCTTGGTAGTACTCTAATCATTCAGTCAGTATCTATGTACTCATGCAACGAGCCAGGCCTTAGGACATGGACTGCTTTAATCTCCTACGCACTATGCATGTAGTGGTCTAACAACCTTTTCACTTGTGTTTCAGGCCTACAATTTCCCAGTCAGTATCCATGCACTCCAGCAAACACCCTGTGACTGCTCTTGCAATCCCATAGTGACTCTTTCAGCTACATATAGTAATCCATTCACTGAAGAAAAACTCAATCAATTATAAGTTCACCCAGTGTCTCTCCTTGTAGTACTCTAATCATTCAGTCAGTATCCCTTGTACTTGTCCAGGCTACAATCTTATCACGCTTGGACTTGGACTATTAAAAATAATATAAAAGTAATTAAATAATAAACACAATTAAATAAAACATAGTTAATATAATGTAAAAAAGCAAAAAATTTAAAAATAATAAATGTAATGTAAAAAAATCATTTTTAACATATATATTTAATTAATAATATTATAAAATAATCATTAATCTTAATTATAAAATATCTAAAACATTATTAAAATGTATTTACATATATATATAAACAAACATATTATATAAATATAAAAATAAATAATATATCATAATTTAATTAATTAAAGTAATACCTTTTATTTTAATTAATCATTTACACTAAATTAAATATAACAAAATTAAAAACATTACATAGCTAAGAGAATAAAATTAGTATTCACACTCCAACATGTGCAAAAGTAGAGAATTTGTTGGATAGGGGTGGTTACAAATTACTATTCCCACTCCAGTGAGTAGAACAGTAGGGAAAGTGTTGGATAGCGGAAGGGTACAAATTACGGCTCCCCCTCCAGTGAGTGCAATAGTAGGGAAAGCATTGGATAACATAGGGGTAAAAATTACTATTCCCACTCCAGTAAGTGCAACAGTAGGGAAAGTGTTGGATAGTGGGAGGGTAAAAATTACTATTCCCACTCCAGTGAGTGCAACAGTAGGGAAAGCGTTGGATAGCGTAGGGGTAAAAATTATTATTCCCACTCCAGTGAGTGCAACAGTAGGGGAAGTGTTGGATAGCGGGTTGGTAAAAATTACTATTCCCTCTCCAGTGAGTGCAATAGTAGGGAAAGCATTGGATAGCATAGGGGTAAAAATGACTATTCCCACTCCAAGGAGTACAACAGTAGAGAAAGCATTGGATAGCCTAGCGGTAAAAATTAGTATTCCCACTCCAGTGAGTGCAACAGTAGGGAAAGAGTTGGATAGCATAGGGGTAAAAATTACTATTCCCACTCCAGTGAGTGCAACAGTAGGGAAAGTGTTGGATAGAGTAGGGGTAAAAATGACTATTCCCACTCCAGACAGTGCAACAGTAGGGAAAGTGTTGGATAGCGTAGAGGAATAATTTAATAGACCCAGTCGTACAATTTATTTAAAATTAATTAAAAAATGTTTTAATTATTTAAATTTAATTTACATCCAACTATTTTCCACTATAAACGTCATCTCCAATATTCTAAAATATTAATAAATTAACATGATTAATTAACATTTAATTAATTAGCTAATCAGAATTAACAAAAATATAAAAACAATACTATATAAATTAATTAACACAATTAACAGTATGAAATAACTTTGATTAACTCTTATATAAATATTAATAAAAATTTATTTTCAAATATTTTAATAAACACCATACTCCCCTATAAACACTCAACACACTCCTCAAGAAGTTAACATAAGTAACATGTTAATACATTATAAAACAATCATTAATATTTAATTGATTACTAATTAATAACAATTTACACAATTTACATATTTATCAATTAATTAAAAACATTTATTAATACCTTTTTAAATATTTAATAATGAATTAATTAACCTAATAAGCAATATTAATTTTAACCATAACATTATTAATTAATAAATTATTATTTTTTAAATTTAAATTAAATTACTTTCCACCCTATTCCCCTATAAACCCACAACCTGCTACGGAACTAATATACGCAAACATTAATTACCAATATTAATTATCAAACAATACATAAAAAATTCATACATTATTATTATTTTTTTTGTTATATTAAATTACTTCCCACCCTTTTCCCCTATAAGCCAACAACCCGATACAGAACTAATATACACAATAATTAATTAACACTAAAATTCATTACCTTAAAAAATTGTAACATACATTAAAAAAATATTATATACTTTTAACACATATACTAACATATATTATAATTTTAAAAAATTTGATATAATAACATTCTATATTATGACATTCTATATTATAACATACTATATAATGACATTCGATATAATGACATTTGATATTACTTACCTATATGTCGATATTATTTCCAACTATATTATGTCCTGTCTATATTCTGTCCTCTCGATATTTTTGATTCGATATTATGTCCTCTTGATATATTTAATCTATATTTTGGGTGTTTACCAAAGCAGACAAGTCCTAGGGCTGATCTCAAGAGTCCACAAAGTACATACACACATAAATATATACTTATACAATTACACACATAATTATATACTTATACTATTACTTATACTATACTTATAGTATTTCTGATTCGATATTATGTCCTCCTGATATATTTAATCTATATTTTGGGTGGTTACCAAAGCAGACAAGACCTAGGGCTGATCTCCAAAGTCCACAAAGTACAAACACACATAAGTATATACTAAATGAAATAAGTATATACTAAAGTATATACAAGAGGTCTCGAATGCTCAACCTAAAAAGTGTGGGTTTTTGGATGATTTTTTTGATGACAGCGAAAACGTCCATCAAAAACCGAATACTGGTTGTGGAGTGCAGAGCCCTTTCCATGGCAATGTCTCCAGAACATTTCTGTGGTTCTTCATACAAGTTGCTTAGTTTGTCTGATGGCAATTATCAGTTCCCGTAAGTGGTATGGTACCTGAATATTTACTCCTAACTATTGTTTGACCATAATATTGTGTCTGAAATATAATAAGGCAAAAATATAATGGGATAATATAGTGAAAGTGTATCATTTGTTTCTTTTTGTAATTCATTTCAATTTAAACATCATAGATTTGAGTAATATAATGTTATTTTATGTAGCTTTCGATAATATAATAAGGTGTATGTGTATTATTATGGGTTAAGATATAGCATAATTTCTTCGTTTTTGATATGATTTGAGATGCATTTCTGTTTATATTTCTTTGTGGGTTGTAGGTTATTTTGGGAGATTGGGTAGGTTTGAAATGCATTGTAATTAAACTAGTTTTAGTTTTAGTAATTTAAATATTTTTATAAAGATTTTACACATTAATTAATAATGTATGTGTTGATTTAATACATTTTGTGTTTGTATAAATTGAGATGTTTTTTAATTTGTTTTTTATTTTATTTATTAGGTTGTGTCATTGATTGGGGATTGGGTGGGTAGTGTTTTATTTAAAAATCAATCTAATTAATGCAAACCTACAAATTTTAAAATGCAATTCAGCATTGTATTTATTCATTAGAAATTAACTACATTTTTTTTGTTATTTTTGGGGTTCTCATATTTGTAAATTATTTTTTTAGTTTGTGTTGTAGGTTGCATTGAGAGAGTGTCAAGTCATTCCCAAACTAAAGTTATAAAGTAAACGGTGTTTAAATAAAACTCGCTTCTTTTCTATGGGAGAGATGGTCTTGTCACAGAGAAAAAATACTTTAGAAACAGGTAAAAGAATCCAGCTGTAGCTTTGGCTAATTAGAGAGGTGGGTATTTCTCTGGTTTATTGATGACATGGAAGGAAACATCTCCAGTTTCAGGGTCTGCCTCTAGCTAGTTTCTAGATAACATTGTGTTTTTGCACCTGTATCATTTCAATCACTGTAGATTATTTTGGTGACACACATAGGTTTGCAATCACTGACAAATGTGTGCCAGTTTCACTTGGAATTGTAGTTTGTACCACAGCTGGATCAGTGCTTGATGTACTTGGTGACATGAGTAAAGCTGGAGACACAGCAATCTCATTAGTTCCCAAAATAGGGCCAATAATTTCAACACAGCTGAGCTTTTCTTTTTTTCTTTTTTTTTTTTAGTCCTCATATAACCTCCATACTGTTGTATAAGCATCCTCTCGATGACAGCGACCCGAATGCTTATATCTTAGAGGGTCTGATCTCTGCTTTTGTTCTTTGGGACCAGGCTCACATGGCACATCGTAGACTGACTGAGAGGTGTAATCATTGGACAGTTCTACCCTCCCTTCGCATTACTCCTAATCTAATAATCACCAATAAAGGCCACAGTCACTTCCATTACTAAGGCAATTAACCTTTTGATTTAACTCTTTACAATATCTAACTGAATTCCACCATTCCCTCCAAGATGGAGGGTCTACCTGATGCCATCTTTTACAGATTTCTCTTCTTGCTAGGAGAATCAAATAAACCACTAGTTTACCCTGTTCAGCAGTGACATCCCCCTCCCCCTCTGAAGGCTGTACTATACCAAAAAAAATTAAGACAAGGCTTACCTCTATATCTTTACCCAGTATTTCTGCCAGAGTCTTACCCACATTCTTCCAGTAATCCTTCAACACTGGGCAGGTAAAAACATATGGATATAATCTGCCTCTTGGGTACGGTATCTTGTACAACTGGCATCTCCTCTACCCCTCATCTTGGAAATCTTGAGCGGAGACCAATATATCCTATAAATGGTGAAAAGATGGTTATTTCGTAGGGCAGCGGATTTAATCAAACGGTATAATTTATCTAGAGGTACTTGCCATAAGGATTGCAGCCCTTCATCTGGCAAGCACTTATCCCAGACCTTATGGGGGGATCCAGTTTCCTGTCCGCAGCCTCCAGTAGATAATTGTACCAGAGAGCAATCTCCTTCTTTCTTGAATTTGGATCTTGGAGATCATCCTCCATTGCACAGTCTCCTGGAAATTGCCAGTGTTGGTTTTCACACCAGGTCGAAATCTGATAATATATAAATCTGGGGGAGCCTGTTCTTTGTTAAATTGCTCCAAGTGTCCCAAAAAAGACAGCTGTTTCCTTCAACTATGTCACCCCATCTCTTCACCCCTGCCTCTTTGAAAGGTTGAGATAAAATGTTGTTCAGGCATTCCAGAGTGCCTGGGGAATCCCACACTGGGGCCCATTCACTATAATAGGGAATACCTAACATAGGGGCCCATTAGGATGGCGGACGGAAATGTGTTCCGTCCGCCATGGTCGCGGCAAAATCACACCCGACCGCACCTCGGAGAATCCGCGGTAGCGATTAGGATGTTTATGTCAAGAAACTCCAACCGCGGCGAACGGATCATAACAAACACCGTCCGCGGCGGACGGAGAACACCAAAGACCGCCGTAAGAAGACGGTTCCAAAGAAACACCCTCCGCCGCGGACGAACATGACCGCGGGAACAGGCCCAACCGCCGCCATACCTGTGGCGGGTCCGGCTGCGCGATTAGGATAACGCCGCCATACCAATGGAACTCACCACCGTCCTCCACCGCCGCGGAAACAATGCATCGCCAAACGGACCATGACTGCGGAAGGACCACACAAACACCATCCCTGCCGTCAAACCGATTACAAAATGGCAGACGGAAGTAAATAGAAAACACACTAAACAGGACAACCAACCACCTGAAACACCCCCCCCCAGCAACTACACGCCCCAGTAACACCCCCAAGCACCCAAAAATGCACCAAAAACACCACACCCACAGAACACCTGATTGCCAACAACCATTGGGACACCACCACCACACAGAGTATAAAATGAATCCCTCCCACTACCACAGTCCTTTGCATCACAGCATAGCTGCAAGCAAGAGCCACAAAACCACGACCAGCAGACACACAAACAAACATACAACCTGCACACAGACACACCTACCACACAAACACCCACAACACCATCCCTACACACCACACACCTGCACACCCCACCCCACCAGACACACACCTTGCACATCACACACCATGGCACCCAAGAAAAACCCCAAGTTCACAGACAGTGAGTTGAAGGTCATGGTGGATAAAATCATCCGTGTCGAACCACATCTTTTCGGCACCCTAGTCCAGCAGACCACCTTGGCAACCAAAAACATGTGGGACAGGATAGTGACCAGAGTGAATGCGTCAGGGACCGTGCCACGCTCCAAACCCGAGATCCAGAGGCGGTGGCACGACCTCAAGGCAAGGGTGAAAGGCATCAGGGCGAAGAACCACCTGCGGGCACACCACACTGGCGGCGGCACTCCCCCGGAGCCCATAGAATATGCAGAATGGGAGGAGAAGGTGCTGGGCATACTGCACCCTGAGAGCCTGGAAGGAATCAAGGAGGGACTAGAGGCTTGTAAGTACAAACCAATGACCACTATCACACTGCCATGGTCTGCCTTGCACAACTGCCAACACACATCTCCCTGGCTCCAATCCATGCATGTGTGCCACATAGTCACCCAAATGTGAAGTCCTGGGCTCCAATGCACCCACCATGACCAAACACAAATGTTGCCTCCTACCTTCCCAGCCTTGCATGTTGTCAAAGCAGCCAGCTCCACAACTCCCAACAGGCCCCCATGTCTACAGGGAGGGTGGTGGTGGGTGAGGTGTGTGAGAGAGGTGGGTGGGGTATGTGAGAGACCAGCACTACAACTCCCAACAGCCCCCCATGTCTACAGGGAGGGTGGTGGTGGGTGGGGGGTGTGAGAGACCAGCACCACAACTCCCAACAGGCCCCCATGTCTACAGGGAGGGTGGTGGTGGGTGGGGTGTGTGAGAGAGGTGGGTGGGGTGTGTGAGAGAGGTGGGTGGGGTGTGTGAGAGACCAGCACTACAACTCCCAACAGCCCCCCATATCTACAGGGAGGGTGGTGGTGGGTGGGGGGTGTGAGAGACCAGCACCACAACTCCCAACAGGCCCCCATGTCTACAGGGAGGGTGGTGGTGGGTGGGGTGTGTGAGAGAGGTGGGTGGGGTGTGTGAGAGACCAGCACTACAACTCCCAACAGGCCCCCATGTCTACAGGGAGGGTGGTGGTGGGTGGCGGGTGTGAGAGAGGTGGGTGGGGTGTGTGAGAGACCAGCACTACAACTCCCAACATGCCCCCATGTCTACAGGGAGGGTGGTGGTGGGTGGTCGGTGTGAGAGAGGTGGGTGGGGTGTGTGAGAGACCAGCACTATAACTCCCAACTGCCCCCCATGTCTACAGGGAGGGTGGTGGTGGGTGGGGGGTGTGAGAGACCAGCACCACAACTCCCAACAGGCCCCCATGTCTACAGGGAGGGTGGTGATGGGTGGGGGGTGTGAGAGAGGTGGGTGGGGTGTGTGAGAGACCAGAACTACAACTCCCAACAGGCCCCCATGTCTACAGGGAGGGTGGTGGTGGGTGGGGGGTGTGAGAGAGGTAGGTGGGGTGTGTGAGAGACCAGCACTACAACTCCCAACAGGTCCCCATGTCTACAGGGAGGGTGGTGGTGTGTGGGGGGTGTGAGAGAGGTGGGTGGGGTGTGTGAGAGACCAGCACTACAACTCCCAACAGGCCCCCATTTCTACAGGGAGGGTAGTGGTGGGTGGGGGGTGTGAGAGAGGTGGGTGGGGTGTGTGAGAGAGGTGGGTGGGGTGTGTGAGAGACCAGCACTACAACTCCCAACAGGCCCCCATGTCTACAGGGAGGGTGGTGGTGGGTGGGGGTGTGAGAGACCAGCACCACAACTCCCAACAGGCCCCCATTTCCAAAGGGAGGGTGGTGGTGGGTGGGGGTTGTGAGAGAGGTGGGTGGGGTGTGTGAGAGAGGTGGGTGGGGTGTGTGAGAGACCAGCACTACAACACCCAACAGGCCCCCATGTCTACAGGGAGGGTGGTGGTGGGTGGGGGGTGTGAGAGACCAGCACCACAACTCCCAACAGGCCCCCATGTCTACAGGGAGGGTGGTGGTGGGTGGTCGGTGTGAGAGAGGTGGGTGGGGTGTGTGAGAGACCAGCACTATAACTCCCAACAGCCCCCCATGTCTACAGTGAGGGTGGTGGTGGGTGGGGGGTGTGAGAGACCAGCACGACACCTCCCAACAGGCCCCCATGTCTACAGGGAGGGTGGTGATGGGTGGGGGTGTGAGAGAGGTGGGTGGGGTGTGTGAGAGACCAGCACTATAACTCCCAACAGGCCCCCATGTCTACAGGGAGGGTGGTGGTGGGTGGGGGGTGTGTGAGAGACCAGCACTACAACTCCCAACAGGCCCCCATGTCTACAGGGAGGGTGGTGGTGGGTGGGGGGTGTGAGAGAGGTGGGTGGGGTGTGTGAGAGACTAGCACTACAACTCCCAACAGGCCCCCATTTCTACAGGGAGGGTGGTGGTGGGTGGGGGTGTGAGAGAGGTGGGTGGGGTGTGTGAGAGAGGTGGGTGGGGTGTGTGAGAGACCAGCACTACAACTCCCAACAGGCCCCCATATCTACAGGGAGGGTGGTGGTGTGTGGGGTGTGTAAGAGAGGTGGGTGGGGTGTGTGAGAGACCAGCACTACAACTCCCAACAGGCCCCCATGTCTACAGGGAGGGTGGTGGTGGGTGGGGTGTGTGAGAGAGGTGGGTGGTGAGTGTGAGAGACCAGCACTACAACTCCCAACAGGCCCCCATGTCTACACAGAGGGTGGTGGGGGGTGGGGGGGGTGAGAGAGGTGGGTGGGGTGTGCGAGAGACCAGCACTACAACTCCCAACAGGCCCCCATGTCTACAGGGAGGGTGGTGGTGGGTGGGGGGTGTGAGAGAGGTGGGTGGGGTGTGTGAGAGACCAGCACTACAACTCCCAACAGGCCCCCATGTCTACAGGGAGGGTGGTGGTGGGTGGGGGTGTGAGAGAGGTGGGTGGGGTGTTTGAGAGGTGGGTGGGGTGTGGGAGAGACCAGCACTACAACTCCCAAAAGGCCCCCATGTCTACAGGGAGGGTGGGGGTGGGTGGGGTGTGTGAGAGAGGCGGGTGGGGAGTGGGAGAGACCAGCACTACAACTCCCAACAGGCCCCCATGTCTACAGGGAGGGTGGTGGTGGGTGGGGTGTGTGAGAGAGGTGGGTGGGGTGTGTGAGAGACCAGCACTACAACTCCCAACAGGCCCCCATGTCTACAGGGAGGGTGGTGGTGGGTGGGGGGTGTCCCGATTCCATAGTGAGTTCTAATGTTAAAACAAAAAACATGTCGTGTCTACAGCATTAATTTTGAAACTCTTGTCCCTCAGGTGATCGCAACTTAACCGGCGAAAGCAGCAGCCGTCAGCACCAGTCACCCCCCTCACACCCAGGACTCTCTGGCGACGATCCAATTGACAGCTCAGGTGCAGAGGACGAAGCTGGCCCAAGCAGATTCCCAGGGCCATCAGGTTCCCAGGACATCCCGGCCTCCACCACCTTGGCCTGTGTCACTACACCAACACCTGCCATTGTGACCTGTGCAGCTACCACCACCACCACCATCACCACCGCCACCACCACTCCTGCCTGTGCCACCCTGCCTGACCCAACCCCCGATGATGGCCCATCAACATCCCAGGCTAGCAGGGAGAGTGGGCGGGAGAGGACACAGGTGAGGCCACAGCTCACAACCAGGCATGTAGTTGCTTGTCGAGGTCGGGAAGGAGACCCAACCCATCCTGGGGCAGAGACACTGGAAGCCATTGCCAGAGTCAATGCCTCCTATGAGCGGTCGCAGGCCCAGTCCGATCGGGCCCACCAAGACTCGCAAGAGAGCAGCCAGCTTCTGCGGTCCATTGACACACGAATTGGCCAAATTGTGGACCTCATGGGCCAGCAAACTGCTCTGTGGTGGGATTGGTTATCCCACGCCACACCACCACCCCCTCACCCAACTGCTCAGCGGGACAGGTCACCAACCCCACCGCCACCATCACCTGAGGCCACGGACAGGGAGGTGGACCCTGACCAACCGGCCCCCACAGCTGTCTCCGCTCTGGTTCCAAGACAGAGGGGCCGTCCGAGGCTGGATGCAGCTGAGAGCAGTGGAAGTGCCCCCATCTACCTGCTCCAAGAGGGGCCGCCAGTGACTTCACCCTTCCTTGAGCCTGCCATTCACCCTGTCAACTATCCTGCCCCACAATTCCAAGCATCGGCACACGTCTGTTGGACTAGGTGGACATCACACAATGTGGTGTCCCCACGGTGTTTTCATCTGCCATGACCTTCAACTCTCACTTCCCCCAACACCTACTTATAAATATGCACCAACATCAATCCACAACCTGTAAATAAACACCACTTAAACACTCTATGCTGTGTGACCTCCATGTTTTAATCACATGTTTGTCTAATAAATTGTCATTACCAGGCGCAGGGATCAATGTTCTGGAGAATCATCCAACTGTGGGGGTGACCTAGGGAAAATGACAGAACAACAAGCACAGGTCAGGAAAGTGTTTCACACACATCAAAACACAATGTACTGCAACATCCCACAAACCACACTCATCACCAATTCAGTGGATCACAGGACACACATCAGGGAGCATTGCATGTACAACATCTCACACATACATCTGCTAACAGAACATACCAGAACAGGCAGCATAGACACAGCACACCCACACATCATCAGCAAACATCCCTCACGCATTGTCTAGCTGAACAAGAGGTAGCTACTTACATTCAAGCAAACTATCGATCAATGAGCTGACGCCTCTGGTCCACACCTTCTTCCTCCCCACTATCCTCATCAGTGGACATGGGTGGGATGGGATGCGGAGCAACCTGTTGGTCTTCAGGGTCCACGATCAGTTTAATGTTATTTCGCAAGGCCAGGTTGTGGAGCATGCAGCAGGCAATCACGATTTTGCAGACTTTGCCTGGTGAGTGTGGCAGGGCCCCTCCGGTTTTGTCAAGGTAGCGAAACCTAGACTTCAGCAGTCCAAAAGTACGTTCTATCACTCGACGTGTCCTCCCATGGGCATCATTATAACGCATATCACCAGGGGTTGTCGGATTCCGTATGGGGCTCTGCAGCCACGGCCGGTTTGGGTATGCAGAGTCGCCTAGGTGGGGGGATGACAGACACAAATATCATTAACAGGATTGGTGGCAACACCATGTACACATGCAACACAATTGTCCTCACAAAACACTGACAACACAATTGTCCTCACAGCACACTCACCTACAAGCCACTCACGTTCTGGTCGCAGATTAGCCATCAGTTGGGGGACAATGCTGCTCCGCCTGATGTGTGAGTCATGGGGGGAGCCGGGAAATCTGGCACACACATGTGAGATGATGTTGTCAGCCAGGCACACCACTTGCACGTTGATGGAATGGTAGTGTTTTCTATTTCTATATACAGGTTCACGTGCCTGGGGTGGTATGAGACCAATATGTGTTCCATCAATGGCATAGAAGTCCCCTTTGACTGCTGCCATCTCTGCCGGCCGTGGGAAATGTATGTAATTATCCCTGTAAAGCATCATGGCATTCAGAACATCCCGCAGTACCATGCTGAACATGGATTGTGACATCCCCCCGGCATGACCAACTGTGTACTGGAAAGTGCAAGTTGCAAAGAAGTGAAGGGCCATCATCACCTTTGCTGTGGGTGTAATAGCTCCTGGATATGTCCTGCGTGGCTGCAGAGGAGGTGACAATTGGGCTACAAGCTCCAGCAATCTACGTCGATCTAGCCGGAATTTTCGGATCACCTCCTCGTTAACCATGTCCTCCAGCACAGTGTATGGTCGATGCACATTTGGAGCCCTCCTGTGTGGGAGTAGATGATAGCAGATGTCAATTGCCCAACACCGCATAGCTGTGCCACACTATCACATCTTGACCAACACAATGCAAACAATACATGTTGCAGACAGTGATTATATGTGTGACGTGACCAATATCTAAGGCAATACAGCTAACTGCAAACACAATGTTCATCATCATTATCCTCATCATCATCATCCTGTGTGCACACATGTCCAATGTAACGTGCACACATGTCGAAATATCTGGCAACAACACAAGCCTGAGGGCCCAAATGCGGACAAGCGTTCCACACAGACACATGTACGTGCACACACAACACAAACATGGAACACACCCTCCTTGTCTGCATGCACCCATGACCCCACATGCAATACTGGGCATCCTCACATGACATGCATGGGCACACAACAACAGACACGTATACACAGAATGCATGTACACCCCCATCATTGTTACTTGCACACACAAATCACACACTCACAACAGCTTCTAAATGTGGGTACACACCCTTGATGTACTGTGTAGATGTGTATCAATGGAAACGTGTGTCCGCAAAACAAAGACGTCAACACGTCGACATGCACATCTGACGCAACTTGGGTGCACATCACTATCCTTTGTTAACCACTGGCAAGGTCAACAGTATGAGCACACATGCAACAAATGGACATGAATGCCACACGTGGACACGGGCCATTGACTTGACATCATTATTCTTGCAGCATTCCGGACATGTCCTGACACACATGTACAACTATGAACATTACATGTGTGCGGAGACATGCAGTGTGTGTACATATGCCATCTGGGGACGCCCTACACCAACACAGAAGATGATCGTTGACACAGCAATTAAGCATGACATATGCTGTAAGGTCGAGGACCATCCCGGGAACACCCTGCAAACCGCATATGCGCACTACCGCGACGGTGCATCATTTGAAAATAATCATTCACTGGCGTCGCTAGGGTGGTGCATGCATTCCGTGGGGGCGATGCAGGCTAACACATACATTTGAAGATGTAATTTGAAATGGCAGTTGAAACCCCCCCTTACAGTCACATAGAGTCACCCACCACCAGTCCGGGCCGTTCACCCACCGCCAGTCCTGGCCGGTCACACACCGCCATGTGCTGGCCAGTCACCCACCGCCGTGTGCTGGCGGTGTGTAACCGGCCAGGACTGGGGGAGTGTGACCAGCCAGGACTGGCGGTGGGTGACCAGCCAGGACTGGTGGTGGGTGACCGGCCAGGACTGGCGGTGTGTGACCGGCCAGTACTGGCAGTGTGTGACCGGCCAGGACTGGCGGTGTGTGACCGGCCAGGACTGGCGGTGTGTGACCGGCCAGGACTGGCGGTGTGTGACCGGCAGGACTGGCGGTGTGTGACCGGCCAGGACTGGCAGTGGGTGACCGGCCAGGACTGGCGGTGTGTGACCGGCCAGGACTGGCGGTGTGTGACCAGCCAGGACTGGCGGTGTGTGACCGGCCAGGACTGGCAGTGTGTGACCGGCCAGGTCTGGCGGTGGGTGACCGGCCAGGACTGGCAGTGTGTGACCGGCCAGGACTGGCGGTGTGTGACCAGCCAGGACTGGTGCTGGGTGACCGGCCAGGACTGGCGGTTTGTGACCGGCCAGGACTGGTGGTGTGTGACCGGCCAGGACTGGCGGTGTGTGACCGGCCAGGACTGGCGGTGTGTGACCGGCCAGGACTGGCGGTGGGTGACGCTATGTGACTGTAAGGGGGGGTTTCAACTGCCATTTCAAATTGCATATTCAAATGTATGTGTAAGCCTGCACCGCCCCCGCGGAATGCGTGCACCGCCATAGCAACGCCAGTGAATGATTATTTTCAAATGATGCACCGTCGTGGTGGTGCACACAAGCGGTTGCAGGTGTGTGACCGTGACGGTCCGTGCACATGTAGCCAATGGAAACAGGTTATGCGGGGCGCGTAAGCACATTCAAAAATAGCAGAAGCCGTGCACCGCCACACCAGGGCGAGTCATTGGCTCATTTTGAAAGTTGCATCCAGGGAAAACCAATTGCTGCAGATGTGTGCCACAGATATGAGCTCAGGGCCCTATATATGTGTGAATTTCTTCAGCACACATTCACTGCTTCCAGCCACTGCTGCCTGCGACCGTCACCTCGACCTGCTGCTCCTGAGCTATCCAACAACTGCTGCCTGCGACCGTCACCTCGACCTGCTGCTCCTGAGCTATCCAACAACTGCTGCTGTTTTGCCACAGTCCTGGACCTTGCCATGCAGAGAGTGCGAGAGATCTGGCCTCGTCCCTTCACCGCAGCAGAGCTGGATGTCCTTGTGGACGGTGTGCTCAGCCACTATGAACGGCTCTACGGTGCACCCGGACAGGTGGTAAGTGCAGTGGGTAACATGTTGGTGGGCATGAGGTGGTCACTGACTCGTGGCTTCTGCAAGCTTGGCGGTGTGCTGTGGGACCTTCACATGTGTTGTACTGAGCATGGCTGCATGAAGATACGTGTTTCTACGATGTTTGTGAATGTCAAACTGTCCACTGACGTTCCCCTCTTGTCTCCCATCATGGTAGGTCAAGCTGCACCTTCGCAAGGCTGTGTGGAGGACCATAGCACGTGATGTACGGGCAGTGGGGGTGTGCAATAGACGACACACACACTGCCACAAGCGCTGGGACGACATCTCCAGGCTCAGCAAGAATATTGTGGAGATGACACTGGGGATTAATCCGAGATCAAGCCACCTTGCCCGATGCACCATTACCCCTCTGATGCACCGTATAATTGCTGTGACGCATCCTGACCTGTCCGCCCGGCTGAGAGGGGATCAACAGCAAACTAGCGGTAAGCAGACTGTATGTGTCTGTAACTTGTGAGTGCATGCATGTATTGGTGCTCAGACACAGTTGTGACATCCGTGGTGCGTATGTTTTGCAGCTATTGCATGTTGTGCCATTAGCGGAGTGAGCGTTAGCACCCATGTCCGCCAGGTGGACATGCCAGTTGATTTGTAGTTGAGGGTGCCAGGACATGCCGTTGAGGTCTGTGGTCCCATGGCATGACATGTGTGGTGGTCTGCATGCACTTGCCCTGTTTCTATGATGTACAAGTTTCACAGACACCCCGGTTCTTTGATATGTGGATGTCTGGTAGGGGTGGTTCGTGTGCAGGATGGGAGTTACATGTCAATCGACTGTAAGGAAAGGTGTGAATTTGTAATCTTCAGTACGTGAGTGTGGCACTTAGGTTAACATCTCTTCCCTATCTTCCAGCTTTGGCCGAGGGCACTGACACATAGACGACGGAGATGAGTGGTGGCAATGCATCCGTATCCGAGATGACACACACGCAGACGGACACTGAAGGGGGCAGCACGGAGAGGGGGACAGAACCGTCCCTGAGGACTCACATGTGGAGACACCATTGTCCTCATCCTCAGACAGTGTGGGTGAGTCAGCACTGTTGTCACAGACAGGGAGTGGGCAATCAACACCTTCAGTCGGTACACAGCACACAGGGCCCACACTGCCACCTACTGCAACAAGTACTGCTCATGCTCGCCAGAGTAGGGGGAGCAGAGTTGCCTTCGGCGCAGGCACCGCTGCCCCTGCCCCTGTACCACAAGGTGCACTTTGTGCTGAGGCTGTTGATATGCTGCGACAGCTGTGTGTAGGGCAGACCAACATGATCAATGCATTCCAAGACCACGATAGGAAGTTGGGGCAGGTGGTAGCATTCATGGAGGGGATGCATGGCGATGTTGCTGGTCTCCACAGAACAGTTCAGTCATTAGCAAACACTGTGTCTTACGCCATTCTTCAGTCGCATGGACAGGGTGCTGCTTCTGTTCCCCCATCCACACCACTAGATGTCTCAGGGGAGAGTGAAATTTCAGACCAGGCGTCATTTTCGGGGTATTGCACTAGAAGCAGCCGCAGGTAGCAAGGCAGGGCACGGAGGGCACAAACACCATCCCCTAGGACAGGGATATCTTTCACACATCACGACATGAGCTACACTGGAGTTGACACACAGGATCCTCAAGGGGTATTGCTGGAAAGTGATTCACATGTAACAGACGCATCCCCCTCAAAAGGTACTCCCAAGGCAAGGGCACCTCCCAAGTCCAGTACACTCCCAAGGACAAGGACTCTACACAGAAAAGGGCACCTCCCAAGAGCAGGGACACTCCCAAGGACAAGGACTCTACACAGTAAAGGGCACCTCCCAAGAGCAGGGACACTCCCAAGGACAAGGACTCTACACAGTAAAGGGCACCTCCCAAGAGCAGGGACACTCCCAAGGACAAGGACTCTACACAGGAAAGGGCACCTCCCAAGAGCAGGGACACTCCCAAGGAAAAAGACTCTACGCAGGAAAGGGCACCTCCCAAGAGCAGGGACACTCCCAAGGACAAGGACTCTACGCAGGAAAGGGCACCTCCCAAGAGCAGGGACACTCCCAAGGACAAAGACTCTACACAGGAAAGGGCACCTCCCAAGAGCAGGGACACTCCCAAGGACAAGGACTCTACACAGGATAGGGCACCTCCCAAGAGCAGGGACACTCCCAAGGACAAGGACGCTTCAAAGGAAAGGGCACCTCCCAGGAGCAGGGACACTCCCAAGGGCAAGGACACTACAAAGGAAAGGGCAACTCCCAAGAGCAGGGACACTCCCAAGGGCAAGGACACTACAAAGGAAAGGGCAACTCCCAAGAGCAGGGACACTCCCAAGCACAAGGACACTTCAAAGGACAGGTACACTACAATGGACAAGTCTGATCCCAGGGACAGGGCACCGCCCAGTGATCAGGGACATTCCAGAGACAGGACACCTCCTACGTCCAAGGCACATCCCAGGGCCAAGTGTTCGCCCATGGACACGAGCTCCATCAAGGACAGGCATAACTCACCCCTGGCTGCCCTGAGGCTGATGTTGTTGAAGGAACGTAAAACACATCTGTCAGCGGTGAAGTTCCCCCATACCTCAACTCCCATCCACACCCCGCAGAAGCAGAATAAGGAGTACACTGTAGTTGCATCCCCATTACACATGATGCAGAGGGCAGAAGGCAGGGCCACAGCAAACGTCAAGCAGGGTCCAGCACGTCCCCAGAGAGCAGACCAGCACAAGCACATGATCCTTCTTTGATGTCTGATGAGGCCACAACACTTACCAGTCCAGTCATGTCCAGGGTGCCCCTACATTTCACAAAAAAACGCAGACTCACACCAGTGAGACCTGAGCACCACAATGTTGCTCCAGTCCAGCTGTCCCCAGCTCCCAGAGCCACCCTGCCTCCTGGCCCATACAGCCCTGTGGCTCATCATTTCTGTGGTCCTAGTGGGTCAGCTGCTGTTCACTCTCATGTGTCAGATAGTGGCACTGTGTCTGTTGTTCGCTGTCATGCATCATGTAGTAGCACTGTGTCAGTTGTGCCCTCTCCTGTTTCAGGTACTGGCACTGTGTGTGTCAGCCACTCTCATATGTCAGATGCTGGCATGGTATTTATTGGTCAGTGTACAGGGACATGTCCTGGCAATGTGTCTGGGTCTATGGCTCATGTGTCAGTCACTAGAGCTGTGGCTGTGTCTCACACTCCTGTTTCTGGTGCTGGCAATGTGTCTCGGTCTACGGCTCATGTGTCAGTCACTAGAGCTGTGGCTGTGTCTCACACTCCTGTTTCTGGTGCTGGCAATATGTCTGGGTCTATGGCTCATGTGTCAGTCACTATATCTGTGGCTGTGTCTCACACTCCTGTTTCTGGTGCTGGCAGTGTGTCTGGGTCTATGGCTCATGTGTCAGTCACTAGAGCTGTGGCTGTGTCTCACACTGCTGTTTCTGGTGCTGGTAATGTGTCTGGGTCTATGGCTCATGTGTCAGTCACTCGAGCTGTGGCTGTGTCTCACACTCCTGTGTCTGGTGCTGGCTGTGTGTCAGAGGCGACTAGTTCAAGCAGTCCACCAGATTTTGTGCTGTGAGGTGTAGCTCCCATCACTCACATGTAATTTGACTTTGTGTCTCGATTGTCCATTGTAACCACCCTAGCATTGTTACAGTCCTTGGGGCGGGGCGGTTGACCCACGTACTTGTGTTGCCTCTGATGTACCTGTTCTGTACCATGGACTGTTGATGCACTTGGCCCCTCTCACGTGCTGCCTCTGATGTACCTGTTGTATACCATGGACTGTTGATGCACTTGGCTCCTCTCACGTGCTGCCTCTGATGTACCTTTTCTGTGCCATGGACTGTTGATGCACTTGGCCCCTCACACGTGCTGCCTCTGATGTACCTGTTCTGTGCCATGGACTGTTGATGCACTTGGCCCCTCACACGTGCTGCCTCTGATGTACCTGTTCTGTGCCATGGACTGTTGATGCACTTTTCCCCTCTCATGTGCTGCTTCAGATGTACCTGTTCTGTGCCATGGACTGTTGGACATCATACCTTGTACTTGGTCGGACCACTACTTGGTGAATTGTGAGATTCCGATCGAAAGCTATGTGTCCCAAAAAACCCCTAAATTAGAATAAGTCCGGCAGTGGACAAAATTAGATTCTCAAGCTCTGACCTGTAGCCTTCCTAACCGCGTCCAAACATTAGTTTTAAAAGGAGATTTGGACCAGGACTATAAAGATCTAATGCAGAATCTGAGTCAGGCAATAGACCAGATAGCTCCGGAGAAATTACAAAAAGTAAAAGGAATAGTAAAAGGCGTCCCATGGTTCACCCCGCTTCTGAGGGACCACAAAAAGAAACTCCGGTGCTTAGAAAGGACCTGGAGGAGAACTAAAGATGGGACAGACAGGGAACAATACAGAACCTCACTTAAGACATATAAGAAACTGATTATGGCAACAAAAGCAAATGTTTACGAAACCCGTATAAGTCAAGCGGACAACATTCAGAAGGAAACATTTAAAATCTTAACTGAGCTGAGCAAAAAACCAGAAACTTCGGAAATAACAATAACTGCCGATAGTTTCCAAAGCTTCTTTCTCGAGAAGGTGGAAACTATCCTTTCTGAGATCAAGGATAGTGCCCTGAAGGGCCCCTGTCCATCACAGGAAGCTCAGTCTTCCCCTGAAGTATATATTTCTAAACTTCCTGAATTGGATTCTCTAAGCTTGGAGCAGATAATGAACAACATTAAGTCAGGCTCCCCAGCAGACCCGTGTCCCCCTAGGATCTTTCGTTTGGCGCGCCCTATTCTGGAAAATCACATTATCTCCATTCTCAACAGCTCAATGGAGACCGGCCAATTACCATTAAGTCTAAAGGAGGCACGGATGAGGCCTCTGTTAAAAAAGCCTGGAGCCGAACCGGCCATTTTAAAAAACTATAGGCCGATATCCCAGCTGCCCTTTCTGTCCAAGATCTTAGAGCAACATGTGCTGAAGTCCCTTTCCTCATTCCTGGAATCACACCATCTTCTCCAGGAACGTCAGGCGGGATTTCGTGCACATCACAGCACCGAGTTGGTGATGCTCTCGGTGCTGGATGAGCTGAGAGGTGTGGCTGACAGTAATAAACCAAGCGCCCTGATACTTTTAGACCTATCTGCGGCGTTTGATACGGTCAGCCATTTCCTGCTATTGGACAGATTGGCTGCATTTGGGATAAGGGGTCAGGTCCATCAGTGGCTCCAATCTTTTTTGACTGGTAGGACCCAGAGGATTCAACTGGGGGATGCCATCTCTAAAGTGGGCATTCTGGAGTGCGGAGTCCCTCAGGGTTCCGCACTATCCCCACTGCTTTTCAACCTGTACCTCCAGCCGTTGATTGACTCTCTAGCTAACATGGGTTGTCGTGTATTTAACTACGCGGACAACACCCAGTTATTGCTGAGTATTGATAATACAATCTTGGCACAAACCAGTGCCCAGAACATCCTCAGACATACGGTTGGCTGGATGACGGCCAATCTGTTGAAAATAAATCCGGAAAAAACTGAGGTACTGGTGGTCTCTACCCTAATCTTGCCTTGGAGTGATCTCTACTGGCCCCAGGAATTAGGACCCTCACCGATACCAAGTGACAATGTAAAAAGCCTTGGAATCAAGATTGACAATGAGTTGTCCATGGCCAGTCAGATCTCCTCAGTAGTAGGGATGTGTACAGGCTTGATTCGACAGCTACGAAAGCTGGCCCCTCTTCTTTCCTTTTCCGCACTCCGTATGGTAGTCTCTGCCACCATTGTTTCGAGGCTAGTTTACGGGAATGCCCTTTATCTAGGCCTACCTAAAATTTTGATTAATAGATTGCAGGTGGTCCTGAATGACGCGGCGTGTCTGATCTTCAAGTTACCTAGAAGATCTCATGCCTCTGTTCTACTACTCAAGTTACACTGGCTCCCCATTGAACAGAGGGTGGAGTTTAAGAACCTGTGTACAGCCCACAAGGCCATCTATGGGCAAGCTCCTACGTATAATAAAGAGCGCCTGGAGTTATATACCCCCAAGCGAGTTTTGCAGTCCGCTGAATCCCAGCTCTTGGTCTGCCCTTGTTATAAGTTAAAAACCAAAGGCGGCAGGTCTTTCTCGGTTTTGGTTCCGCAGATCTGGAACAATCTACCAGAATCACTTCGGAAAGAAGCGAATCTCCTGCGTTTTAGGAAGTTGTTAAAAACTTTTTTATTTAGGGAGGCACTTGATCCAGCTAAATAAATCTTATTACAGGCCCCTGACTATCTTTATTCCTCAGGAATTGTTGTTTGCTGTTTGTTTTTAAGCGCCTAGAGACCTGTTGGTGAGTTTGCGCTATAAAAGACCAAGTTACCAATAACAATAACAATAACTGTTGATGCACTTTGCCCCTCTCACGTGCTGCCACTGATGTACCTGTTCTGTGCCATGGACTGTGGATGCACTTCGCCCCTCTCATGTGCTGCTTCAGATGTACCTGTTCTGTGCCATGGACTGTTGATGCACTTTGCCCCTCTCACGTGCTGCCTCTGATGTACCTGTTCTGTGCCATGGACTGTTGATGCACTTGGCCCCTCTCATGTGCTGCTTCAGATGTACCTGTTCTGTGCCATGGACTGTTGATGCACTTGGCCCCTCTCACGTACTGCCTCTGATGTACCTGTTCTGTACCATGGACTGTTGATGCACTTGGCCCCTCTCACGTGCTGCCTCTGATGTACCTGCAAAAAACACAGTTGATGGACAGAATGTAGAACAATGTCATACATTCACCCCAGTACAAGGATCTGGGCCTAAATCCATCATTTTTTTGCACTCCACACCACCCTGGGTTAGACACTGGCTATATGCAAATCAGCTCTGACCCTGTGCCTCATGGGAACAGTCCAGTCCGAACTACCAAGCCATGTCTTTCCCAGACCGGAATCAAGCATCCAAGGACCGGTTTCTGGCTATCAGCCTTCATCAGCCTGGATAGCTTGACTCAAGTGGTGTGGAGAGCCTGGGACTCACGTCTGAGCATCCCCAGCACACTCAGGGTGAAATTGCAAAAAACACAGTTGATGGACAGAATGTAGAACAATGTCATACATTCACCCCAGTACAAGGATCTGGGCCTAAACCCATCGTTTTTTTGCACTCCACACCACCCTGGGTTAGACACTGGCTATATGCAAATCAGCTCTGACCCTGTGCCTCATGGGAACAGTCCAGTCCGAACTACCAAGCCATGTCTTTCCCAGACCGGAATCAAGCATCCAAGGACCGGTTTCTGGCTATCAGCCTTCATCAGCCTGGATAGCTTGACTCCAGTAGTGTGGAGAGCCTGGGACTCACGTCTGAGCATCCCCATCACACTCAGGGTGAAATTGCAAAAAACACAGTTGATGGACAGAATGTAGAACAATGTCATACATTCACCCCAGTACAAGGATCTGGGCCTAAATCCATCGTTTTTTTGCACTCCACACCACCCTGGGTTAGACACTGGCTATATGCAAATCAGCTCTGATCCTGTGCCTCATGGGAACAGTCCAGTCCGAACTACCAAGTCATGTCTTTCCCAGACCGGAATCAAGCATCCAAGGACCGGTTTCTGGCTATCAGCCTTCATCAGCCTGGATAGCTTGACTCCTGTTCTGTGCCATGGACAGTTGATGCACTTGGCCCCTCTCACGTGCTGCTTCAGATGTACCTGTTCTGTGCCATGGACTGTTGATGCACTTTGCCCCTCTCATGTGCTGCTTCAGATGTACCTGTTCTGTGCCATGGACTGTTGATGCACTTGGCCCCTCTCACGTGCTGCCTCTAATGTACCTGTTCTGTAACATGGACTGTTGATGCACTTGGCCCCTCTCATGTGCTGCATCTGATGTACCTGCCCTGTTGTAAATACTGCCCTGTTGCTGTTCTGATACTGCATTGTGCCCTCATGTGCTGGCTCTGATGTACCTGCCCTGTTGTAAACACTGCCCTGTTGCTGTTCTGATACTGCATTGTGCCCTCATGTGCTGGCTCTGATGTACCTGCTCTGTTGTAAACACTGCCCTGTTGCTGTTCTGATACTGCATTGTGCCCTCATGTGCTGCATCTGATGTACCTGCCCTGTTGTAAACACTGCCCCGTTGCTGTTCTGATACTGCATTGTGCCCACATGTGCTGCATCTGATGTACCTGCCCTGTTGTAAACACTGCCCTGTTGCTGTTCTGATACTGCATTGTGCCCTCATGTGCTGGCTCTGATGTACCTGCCCTGTTGTAAACACTGCCCTGTTGCTGTTCTGATACTGCATTGTGCCCTCATGTGCTGGCTCTGATGTACCTGCCCTGTTGTAAACACTGCCCTGTTGCTGTTCTGATACTGCATTTTGCCCTCGTGTGCTGCATCTGATGTACCTGCCCTGTTTTAAACACTGCCCTGTTGCTGTTCTGATACTGCATTGTGCCCTCATGTGCTGGCTCTGATGTACCTGCCCTGTTGTAAACACTGCCCTGTTGCTGTTCTGATACTGCAGTGTGCCCTCATGTGCTGCATCTGATGTACCTGCCCTGTTGCTGTTCTGATACTGCATTATGCCCTCATGTGCTGGCTCTGATGTACCTGCCCTGTTTAACCCAGTGCCCATGCTCTTGGGTAGTGTACGATTATACCCCTATTCTGTTTAATAAAGCAAGTCAACCATGTGTCGTGGTTTGTCGTTGTCATTCCTGGTTGTGTACTTGAATTGTTGCTATATTGGTGCGATCGTACATGCAGTTTATCAAACATGACACTCCCACTCCCTACGTCACAGCCCTGGGAGGTATTCCCCTTCCGACAGCAATTTGTGTATTGGCGTACCTGCGTCGTCGTCGCCGATGGGCCATGACTTGCTGGTGGTGGTGGTGCACGAAGAGTATCGGAAATGCGTGTAGCGCTGGATCCATGACGGCGATCTGCTTGAGGTGGGTATCTCTGCAATGTGTTGTATCTCCGCTGTGGTGAATCCATCGTGTTCAGGCAGGTTGTTTTTCCGCAGCGATTTGATGTGTGTTTTCCGCCATCGTGATTTGGAGGACGGTCGGAGACGTCATTCCGTACGGCGGTGTGTCTGGATTGGTTCCGTCCGCCGGCGGCTCGGGTGTACTTCCGCGGCGGTGCGTGCTCTTCCACCGCGTACGGACTTTTGACAGTGTTTCCCATCCTAATATAGCGGACGGAGTGCCCGCGGCAAGCGGACGGAAAAAATGCATTTTCCGCCTACCTCAGGCCTTCCGTCCTTCCGTCCGCCATCGTAATCGACCCCATACTATGGTAGTCAAACCATAATTTGGCAGCAGCATTTAAGACCTTCAGACGGACTTTAAAAAAAAATTAGGGGCGCCAAACTTGTACACAAAACCCTCAGCTGGACTCTCATGTAACATAGCCATGAACATGTGACCCTTCAAGTGATCATTTGGCCTATATAGGAGCATCCTACTGTTTTGCAGTTGATATGCCCAGCAATATAACTGTAGGTCTGGTAGACTCAGGCCACCTTGCGCCAACTTTCGTCTGAGCTTTTTCCATGATAGTCTGATCCCCTTACCAGCCCAAATAAAAGTGGAGATCTTTCCCTGAATTTTATTTAGAAGAGTTTTTTCAAAAGTCAGGAGGATATTATTAAAAAGATAAGTGAACTTCAGCAATACGCACATTTTAACCAAGTTTACCCTGCCAATCTATGTAAGTGGGAGATTCTGCCATCTCTTCAAAAGTGTTTCAACCTCCTTAGAGACTCAGGCTATGTTTGTTTTGGGAAGTTCAGTCAGCTCTTGTGTGATGGTAATTTCCAAATATCTTATCTCCTTTGAAGCCCTAAAACCCCGCACTTCTGAGATCCATGACATAATCTCAGTCTTACTGTTATTAATCTCATAGCCTGACATGTTTCCAAAGACCTGCACTTCGCTGAATAAACTTGGTAAAGCTTGGTTAACGTTAGATGTAAAGAGTATTAAGCTGTCCGCATACAAAGCAAGTTTCCTTGAGAAACCGTTCATTAAAAATGGATGTATTTCTATATTTAGCCTTAAACTTTGAGCGAACGGCTCAACATATAAATTAAAGAGAGTAGGAGACAACGGACAGCCCTGTCTGGTACCTCACCCTATTACTACCGGAGCTGAAAGGCTCCCATTGACTAATATTTGAGCTTGCGGTGCGCTGTATATTTTCCTCAACAGATCTCTAAAGGTACAGTCGAACCCAAAAGCCTCCAATACACTAGAAAGGTAACACCAATTAACGGATCGAAGGCTTTTGCAGCATCCAATGTTATAATTGTTAAGAAGGCTCTAGCCACCGTTGCCAAATCTATTGCACCAATTAAGGAAATGACAAGATCCTTCATCTGACGCCCAGGGAGAAAACCCTTCTGATCTTCATGTATTATTACCCCTGATTTTACTTAACCGAGCATTAACAATTCCAAGAAAAGTTTTGTAATCGCAGTTCAACAAAGATGTGCGATAAGATTGACATTGTGTGGGATCTATACCAGATTTTAATACCAGGGAGATAATTGCCTCTTTCCAAGTATCTGGTAATGGGGAACGTCCGCTCAAAATATCGTTAAATAATTTTAACTATATGGGGATGACTTCATCCATTAATATTGAATAGATCTTATTGGGAATCAGATCTGGACCTGCAGCTTTGCCTTTCTTGATTTTCTTAAGAGCTTCCACAATTTCACTCCCTGTTATATCTTGGTAAAGTAATGTTAAACTTTCCGGGATCACCTTAGGAAGCTGTTTTTGAGCAAGCCATTGATCTGCAGCTGTATTATCTATCTCTAGATCCTCCTTTTACAAGTCCAGAAAACATTTACAAAACTCCCTCTCAATCTCACTCTTATTGTTGTCAGAAAACTGACCACTCCCAGAAGGCTTGTCACCATTTTCTAATCTGATCCTTCTAATAACATTTTGAGATCTATCCACTCTACTCTTTATTGCTAACAGTTTTCCACACTCCTCACCCTGACCAAACTCTCTTATTCTACTTGCTTCCCACTTCTGTAACATGATTTCTTCCAATGTCAACCTATATTCACATTGCTGATCCTCCACTTTATCCACCAGTTTATCCTTTTGCTTCCCCTGGACTTGACCAAACTTTAAACTTGCTTCAGATTTTCTCAGGCGCTCCTTCAATGAGGCTATCTTCTCCTCCGATCTAACCCAACCTACAGCCGCCCCCTTCAGCATCCCTCTCAGCCATGCTTTAAAAGAGCCCCAAACCAAATGAAGGGGTGCAGGCTCTAGGTTTTGGTTAAAAAAGGCTGTGACATCTAGTTTAATTTTCTCCATGACTCCAGTTTGTGAAAGCAGTCTTCTATTCAATGTCCACCTCTTAACTGATGGAATGGAGGGAAACTTCATAATTAGTTCTATTGCTCCATGATTTGATATATGAATGGGTAAATACTCAATTTATTTTACCTTATCTACTTCTAGATGATCCATAAAAATATAATCAATCCTGAAGTAGTGACCGTTCTTTTTGTTAAAATAGAAGTAGTCCTTTACATCTCCCATTTTCTTTCGCCATACATCACATAGATTTAAATTATCTAACAAAGCAAAAAGACAGGCTCTAACTCGGGGCGCATAGATTTGAGTACGGGGTGAAGATCTATTCAGCTCATTATTCATTAATAAATTGAAATCCCTACCCATTATCAGTGGGGCCTCAAACTCAAGCAAAGCGTAATATAGATTTTTCAAAAACTAACCTTGTCGTCATTTGGACCGTTATAACTAGGGGAGACGACCTTTACTATGCGGGAGTTTCACCGCGGTAGGTTTACAACGCAACTCGTTTCAACGAATTGCGCTGGAGGGCGCTGCAAGCTAAGGAATAGTATGATTTACTATCCAACACCTTCCCTACTGTATGTAGACTGGTATTGGAATAGTAAATCGTACTGTCCCTAAGTCTAGCGCCCTCCAGCGCAAGTCATTGAAACGACTTGCGTTGTAAAATCCACGTTGTAAGATACCACGATCAACATGATCAAGTTGTATCACCATATATTCAATAACTAGCCAGCGTATAAGTGCTAACCCGAGTTTTTGTCTCTGCTACCACCCAACGCCCTTTAGTATTGACCTGCATTTTACCCAATTCAATTCTGGAGTATTGCAACTCCTTTAGAACAACATTGCTGGTCGGTACCTATCACCTTATTTACCCATTTCTGCTTATTAAATAGTACAAACACTCAGACTTCAAAAGATGAGTCTCCTGAAGCATAAGAACATTCATGGACGTATTTTTCAGATATTCTAAGACCAGTCTCTGTCTCCTTTTAACTCTCAATCTGTTTACATTCCAGCATAATATGCCCAAACGCTCACTTCCTATGGCCAAATTCCTATCCCCCATCCTCAGATTTTCTAATTCTTCTGTTTTCAGTAATGTTGGCTATATCAAAAGAGGACACTTTTTCCATTTTGTTTTTGTTTTTGTTTTTTATCCCTATGCTCCCCAGCATGCACCCCACCACCATCCAAGTGCCCCCTATCCCACCCTCCTCATCTGGGAACCCTCCCTGCCTACTTTTTTTTTTTTTTTTTAAGTTTTTATTCGGGTCTCAAAGGTACACAGCTTCAACATGCCTACAACCCGGGGGCCGGCAGCATTGTCAAATTGTCTTATACCAATAATTAACACAGCATATAAGCCAACAACCCGGGGGTTCGGCAGCGTAGCTTCATTAAAGGCATGGCCTTATACCAATTGTGAATATATAACCAGAACAGCAAAGGAAAAACAGGATAATTGTACGAAAGAAGAATTGCAAGTCTCTGCTGGCCAGTTTGCAGTCCAAGTTATACGTAGGACCCTAATTACCCCCCCCAACCTCTTAACTGCACACAACTGCCGATGTATAGTGCATATTAACAATGCTATCATGACAATGTTAATAGTTGACATTACAAGGTGATCTGTTATTACTATGAGCAGCGTACAAGGAAGACAAGGAAAAAGAAAAAAACAATCGGTCCGCCCAGCCACAGCCATCGCGACCAGACCCATCCCCTCAATCAGCCGCATCCATGCCCAATGTCCACACCTCCCCTCGCTAGCCACAATGTGTATGGTTCCCAGATGTCCGCTGCCCGAGAGCGACATGGCTGCAATTCCCAATAGCGGGTAAGCTGGTCTTTGCAGTATGTGACAGTGTGCAACCAATCCGCAATGTCAGGCGGCCTCTCCTTCTTCCAGTGTACTGCCACTTGTCTTTTGGCTAAAAGCAACAGCATTGCCACCAACTTACGAAAGCACAGCGGTATCTCTTGAACATAACCCAATCGTGCTACTAGCTTGTCAGTGAAATCGCCATTCCCACTATATCCCCTCTGTGCCTCAATACCTCCAACCAATAGTTAGCTATGTCTCTATAGGACCATGCCAAATGAAGGAATGTCGCGTCTGTGCACCCACAACACCAGCAATTTGAATCATCACTAAGATTCATACGTTTGAGATGTACTGGAGTGCCGTACACTCTATGTAAAAAGTAAAAATGGATCAGGTGGAGTCGATAATTTGGAGACAGGTGTTCCAATTGCACACAGCAGAAAGTCCACTGCTGATCTGTTAGTGTCGTATCCAAATCCTTTTCCCACCCACGTTTGGAAGTGTAGGCCGACACAGGTGATGTGGTTTAGGTAGTACTATATATCCGCGTTATCAGTTTCTTGAGAGAGGGGTTGGAACATACATTCTCTAAAGCAGGCAGGGAAGGTGGTTCCTGGGGGTATTCCACGTAGCAAGCCTTGCATGCTGACCTGATTTGATAATATAGCAATGTATCAGTTAGTGAGGGAACCTCTGCCCGACACATTTGGTGAAGTGTCAGGAACGAAGCTTCCGGGAAAAGGTCACTCCCCTTCACCAATCCATGTGCCTTAGCCCTCAGTGTCGTGGCCCTATCCATCAAAGGCGTCAGTAACGGGTTGCCATCCAGTGGCATGGAGGGGGCATATAATTCCTTAATACCCGCTCTTTTTGATACCTCCCCAGGCCCATCTAGTAACCGCCACAGTGTTGACCTCACCCTGCGGTCGCCTGTAGCTCGCGTAAACCGTCGCGGGTAGTGGAGTCGGCGCGGATCTATCTATTTCTATCGCCACATGCGGCTGGAATGGTGTCATGTGGTGCCAAAAATGTAGAAATTGCGCCTGGGCACTGTATGCGTATATTTCAAAATCTGGGGCCCCCAACCCACCCTGATCAAATGGAAGCGTCAGAAGAGTCCAAGACACCCGGGGCTGTCTTCCTGCCCAGACTAGCTCAATAGCTGCCGACCTCAGATGTGTGAAGAAGGCCTTTGTGAGGGGCATTGGAATGTTCACAAATAAATATAGTAACTTGGGAAGGATGGCCATTTTAGTGAGCGCTATACGGCCTAGCAGCGATAGCGGGAGGCGCTTCCACCCCTGTATCTTGGTCTCAATCCAGTCCATTACCCTGCCATAATTGTCTAGCCACAGCTCCTGCACAGATCTGCTGATTATTATGCCTAGGTATCTAGTCCCGGAGGTAGCCCACTGTATCGGATAGTCTGTTTCGCATGGTTTAGTCTCGTTCGTGAGAGCAAGTATCGTGGATTTGGCCCAGTTCACTTGAACACCCGCAAGGCCACCATATCTAATGATTTCCCGCATGAGCGGATTGAAGTTATCTGCAGGATCTAACATATACACGATCATATTGTCCGCGTACATTGAAATCAGGAGACCTCTAGAGGTGAATCCAATACTCCTGTGCGTGTGATGTTGTCGTAGTCTTGCCGCCAGAGGCTCAGTGGCTATGGCGAACAATAACGAAGACAGCGGGCATCCTTGTCTAGTACCGCGTGTTATATTGAATGAATCCGATATTTGCCCGTTGATTCTCAATCTAACTTGTGGCTGGTTATATAGTAGTCCAATTTGCTGTATGAAGGGAGTACTCAAGCCCATACGCGAAAACAAAGTAAACAGAAATTTCCATTCTAAAGAATCAAATGCCTTGGTGGCATCTAATAGGGCCGCCACTGCCTGCACTTGTGGCGTCAGGTAGTGTAGGACACCGAATAGCGTCCTCAGGTTATGTGATGTAGCTCTGCCTGGTATAAAGACTGACTGGTCTGGCAATGCGATCTGCGGCAGCATGGGCTGTAGTCTATTTGCCAATAACTTGGCATAGATTTTCGCATCAAGATTGATGAGTGACAGCGGCCTATATGAGGCTGGAAACGTTGGGTCCTTGCTCGGCTTTGGCAGTGCAATGATCATAGCCTCACGTAAGGTGGGGGGAAGTATGCCTGTGTCAATGGCCTCCATGTATACTTGCCATAATTTAGGCGCCAGTAAGTCTGCATATTCTTTGTAAAATGCGGCTGTCAGGCCCTTCGCCCCTGGGGCTTTTCCAGCCGGCATGCTACCAATCACTTGTCTTATATCGTCCACTGTTATTGGCAGATTCATGTATTCACGGGCACCGTCATTAAATCATGCTAGCGCGATGGTGTCCAAGTATTCCACCACCTCAGCGCCTGTCGGATTCACTGCAGTTGTGTATAAGTGTTTGTAATAATCAGTCATTGTGGACAATATGTGTCGCGGTGTGCGAGCGATCTCTCCTTCCTCTGTGTGCAACTCTGTTATGTAATCTGTGCCCTTGGGTGCCCGCAGCAGCCCCGCCAACGTCTTTCCAGCTCTGTCACCCTCACCGTACCTCCGTGCTTGTGCATATTTATGAAGATAAGCAGTCTCCCTCTCCGCCTCCCCCTGAAATTCTGTCAGTTTGGATCTTATTGAGGCCAAGACATCCGCAGTAGGGCGGATCCGGAACTCTCTCTCAAGTGCCCCAATTTCTGCCTCTAGCCTCCCAATCGTGGACCTAATATCTCTCAGCACTCCCGACTTCATGGCGATACAGCTGCCCCTTATAACCACCTTGAAAGCCTCCCATAATGTACCCGGGGAGTCTACCGTACCCTCTTTTAGCTCGAAATACTCTTCGATTTTCTCTCTAATGCCCTCTCTAAAGACCTGATCTAATAAAGCGCCTGATGGGAACCTCCATGTGAATGGCTGTAAGTATGGTTCAGGAATGTGCAAACGAACCAGGGCGGGTGCATGGTCTGAGAAAGTGCGCAGGAGATGCTCAGCGCTAGCAACTTGCTTGTGCATGTCTCTCGACAATAGCCAATAGTCTAAGCGAGACCATGACTGTCTATGATGTGTGATACATGTACCTTCTCTATCTACAGGATGCAAAGCCCTTCATGTGTCAACTAATCTGTAGTCTGTAACTAATCACACCTTTCCCTGGGTCCCCCAGCGCCAGGATGCCTCTCGAGGTGGTAGTGCGCTTTATAAGTATAATAAATAAAATAAATAAACTAACTGCAAGTCCGTCAGAATATCTCTTAAAGCCTGTACAGCCCTAGGATGATGTACTCTTGCAGTGCCCATCCTGTCAAGCACCGAGGATAGAACCACATTGAAATCCCCGCCCCACAGAACTGAAGCTGGCATGAACACTTGTATTTTCTGGCAGAGGGCATAGAAAAAATCTGGGCTATCACAATTCAGGCCGTATACATTCACAATAACTGTAGGAGTGCCATGGATTGTGCCACGTAACAGGATGAATCGGCCCTCATGGTCTAATATAGTAGTGTGAGTTTTCCAGGGAACACCTTTACGAATAAGGACTGCAACTCCTCTTGAGTAGGAGGAATAGCCAGACGCTACTATTTCGCCCCAGCACGTGTTTTTCAGGGTGTCTATCGCATTTGCTCGTAAATGCGTCTCTTGTAGGAGGCATATATCAATTTCTTTTCGCGACAGATACGACTGAATGAGTCTTACTTTGCGTCTGTCATTAAGACCCCTCAGGTTCCTGGAGAGACATTTCAATTGTGCTGTTACTGCAGTTGCATTACCAGTATCATTCACCTCAGGCATGCCCAGTTGTCGTGTAATATAGCATACCAGAACATCAACTTAACTATGGATATTATTGATACAGATACGGCAGTTAAGTGTGTGACTGTTAAAACTTTCAAGATAGAACTAACTTCCCCGCCCTCCCACACCAATGCCCAAACAGGTTGTGTACTTTCCCTCCCCCCTTTAACAACCCGATTGCAATCTAACCAAGGTTGGGAACATTCGGGAGTCTTCCCTGCGGGGTACATGGTTCGGTCAGCTATACTTCCCTGCACTCTTGGCAGGGTGGCCGACCAGTGGGCAGGCGGTCTCGTCCCCTCCCACAGCATTATAAGCAATTAAGCGTAACCAGCTGAATTCAGCATCCAGACTAAGGATAACATTTCCATGATGGTGCAATGTTAGTTATTTTTTAGCAATGTCCCGGGAGCATGGCGTCTTCCCACCAGCACACCCGAAACCCTTTCATAGCACTTATCTGCGTCCATGATGTGACGAGTACCCCCAGTTCACTCAACGTCACTAAGTGGGTTCTCCGGGTGCGAGTCAGGCATCCCATCTTGTTGCTTGTGTTCTTTCGCCATTTTTTTCGGGTGGGTTAAGGCGGCCTTGGCGTCCGTAAAGAAAAGTGGTTTACCATGCCCTTGAATTCTGAGTTTTGCAGGGTAGATCAATGCGTATCGAGTCCCGATCTGTTGAAAGATTTTTTTGGCAGGGAGGAATTCTCTGCGAGCGTTTTGGACTTGTACAGTGAAATCCGGGTTGAGGGCGATGTTATTGCCTTTGTACTGTATGTCTCCTTTTTCTCTGGCCAATCTCAGTATTGTGTCTCTGTCTCTGTAATTCAGAACTCTTGCTAATATCGGGCACGCCGGGGCGCCCGGCTTGGGCCATGGGCCTAATGATCTGTGGGCGCGCTCGATCAGAAACATGGGCGACAGGTCTTGACCAAAGAGTTCCCTCATCATTTCCTCTACGTATTTTACCATGTTTTGTATGTCCGTCCTCTCCGCAACTCCTGTAATACGGATGTTGTTCCTCGCTTCTAAGTCCTCATTCTTTTGTTTGTTTGTTTTGTTTTTTTTAAAAATATCTTTATTTGCATCAAATAGACACATAAAAGGAAAAAAAGACCATCATTTACAAAATCAATCGACTTCTGTAACAGTAATAAGTAAACATTAGATATTCCATTAAATATTCCATAAGTAATAAACAGAAAAGAGGTCTCCGCAACTCCTGTAATACGGATGTTGTTCCTGCGGGACCTCGCTTCCAAGTCCTCATTCTTTTGTTTGATTAGCTGAAGCACACCATCTATGCCACGCAGTTTTTTATCAAGTTCCGTGTGACCTTCCTCCGTTTCCGTGACTCTCGTTTCTAGTACACTGACCCTTCCTTCCTGTTTGTCCATGCGTTGCGTGAAATGGTCAATTCTCTCTGTAAGAGTGTCCATTTTGGTGTCCAAACTCTGCAGACTAGTATTTAGGTCTTTGAACATGGAGCGGATAACTTCCTCCGGCGGCGGCTGCTCCGCGGACCCCGTTGGCTGTTCTTGGTGGGCCCCATCTACATCTCCAGCCTTGTTCGTTTTCCTCTCAAAGTTTATTTTGGGCTGTCGTGTTTCTGGTTTGGCCATGGTAGCACCGGAGGGATAGTGCCCCCGACTTTGGGTCATCCATACTGATATCACCGCCTTCCATCGCTTCTCAATCTGGCTGTCTCCGCGCAGGCCCCGCACACCATGCCTCTGTTTCCTGCACCTCGCAATCCACCGCTTCAAGTCAGTGGCACTCAGGCACTCATGCTATATTCCAAGCTCTGCTGGGCATATGTTCACCTTCCAAGCCAGTGTCACCCCTGTCGCGTAAACAGCAGTTTCCAAGGGCCCAGGGGTACATAAGTCCCGTTCTCTGTGGGTTAACAATTGGACCCCGATCCAGGGCAGCCGTGTCTGCCAAGGCCAACACCCCCTCTGTCGCTTCAGGTGCCTCCCAGGTACTTCTGCCGACCAGGCCCACGTGGTTGTGGTACAAAATGGCGGCTTGTCTTCACTTACGCTATCCGGCCTGGAATGGCGCCGGAGTGTCAGCAGCTCCTCTTCCAATTATTTTCGGTGCATTTGCGGGGGGGCAGCAACAGCAGCACCCGAGTCAACTTTGCAGGCGAGCCCGTGGTGGGCGCCGTCGCGCGGGGGACTGCCGTTAGCTCACCATCCCGTTCTGTCTCGTCCGGCTTCAGGCTTCAGGGCGCGGCCCCTGCGTCCGCCTCACTTCTCAGGCGACGACTCAGCCCGGCGCTCAACTTCGCGCCAGAGGTCCGATGGCCGCCCCAGAGCGCATTCGCCAAGGGCCGATGCAACCCTTCTTGCCGGCCGCCCCTCCTCCAATCATAACACGCGTTGGGCTCCCCACCTCGTGTGTCTCACAATTTAGGTCCCAGCTTCTATCGTGCGCTCTAGGCCTCGGGCGGCATCAGGGAATCGGCTCCACCAGGCGGCAGCTGACCACTTAGCGCCAAAGTGTCCAAACCACAATTCGCTGGATACCCTCTTTATGTGTCCGCCATGGTTGGGGCAGACCAGCAAGCCGATGAGCGGATTAATGTGCGGATTTTCTCTAGCAAGCAGCCATTCCGCAGCTCGACCAAGCCACGCCCCCCACCCTCCCTGCCTACTTATTGGCAAACACCATTTCGAGCCGCAAACCAACACCCGCCTTCATTAAAAACATTTGTAAGCCCTGACCTCACCGCATCTCATCTTAATCTATATTCTTTCTTTCTTTCTAAGGCCACTTGCCTTACAACCTAACAAATTCATCCACCTCCTCCGGGGAATGAAATTGTACATTTTATTAGTCCTCATTACTTTAAGATCTGCTGGAAACCTCAGCTGAACCTGAGCACCCAGTTGTCTCAAGGGGTACATCCTCTTGCCTAACTCCCATCCTCTGTCTTCAGTGACTCTAGATATATAAGACCTTATTTTAAACAAGAAATCCTGGGCCTGAATGGTTGTTAAGTTTAAGGTGCCCCTAAAAGTTTTTCTTTGAGGGAACACAACTGCATGTATACCAGGATTTTCCTAGGCTTTTTACGACCAGGATAAGCCTGAAGGGGTCACGGTGCACTCGCTGGATTTCCGCATCCCAAACTGAAGCATAGGTAATTTGAGGAAAGGATTTAGACAGAATCTCTACCACAAAGCTTTTTATGTTCTCCCCTTCTACACTCTCCTTTATGTCAAGAATATTGTTCCGCCTTGAGTTATTTTCCATCCTTTCTAGTCTGTCTGATGTATCCTTTTCCTTTAACTTGAGCCTATCCAGTTCATGGACATGGTCTTGTATATCTTTCCCAAGTTCTAACACTTTATTTTCTAAATCCTCTGTACGTTTTGTTAATATTGATAGATTCTCCTCCAAACTACTGCATGTATCTTGGATTTTTTTCTGATTGGTCTCTGAGGTAGCAAAACGATCTTTAATCTCTAAGGAAAGCTGACTCAATAGGTCTTTCACAATATCTAAACCTGTGATATCTTTAGCACCCTCTTTAGCTTGTATATCCAAAGTCTGGTCAATCTCTGTTGACATTATTGAGCTCCCAGATGCCACGTTAAGAGAGGTGCTAGGATCACTCAGGGGTGAGTACCTGTTTGAAGTTGGCTGAAACGCTGGCTGATATATTAACTGGTTGTACAGTTGAAGGTGAAGGTGAAATATTCTGTGTAAAAACCTCAGTCTGTGCCTCTGTGGGAATAAGACTCTCCATACTACTCTGAAAGGTAACCTGTGGGCAGAAAGTCGTCATGCCATACCCCAGGTTTACCTTGTGAAGCTGTTTTGCCTGCTATGCCTGTAGTATCTTCTGTTTCAGTTTTTTTCTCGTTGGAGCCATCTCTCTCACAGCTCTCTAGAGTCCCTTCTGGATCCCCTTCTGGGGACTGCATGCACTAATACTGCCGCTGCCCCCAGTGATCCCGGAAGTGAAACTAACCCCCCTAGAGCGTGGGAGCAATGAGTGGGAGCGGAGCCCAGCTCAAGATCCCAAGAGTGCTCCCGCCGCCCTAAAGACCACTGGGCCAGCACACATCCAGCCGCGCCCTCTGAGACAAAGCCGCGAGCGGGAGCGGGAGGCCATTGCCAGAAACAACCGCCACTGCCAAGCAGACCCCTCGGCAGATCCAAACCACTGCCACCAAACCAGCCTCAGTGGGCGCGACCCCAAAGGAACGAACGAAGGACAGGTAGGTGTACCGGCACAAGCATATGGGGGAAACCAGTCATGCGGTTAACGCATTACAATGGGGGTGTTGGGAAGCAGCACCGCCAGCGCCGCCGTTATTAGGCCGTTATTAGGCGCTCACATCGAGCACAGCCACTTTGGCCGCCATCTTGGACAGGGCAAGGCTGCCGGCCCAGGTGATCGCTCCTCCCGCCCTCCCAGGGCATTTAAGGGCGCTTACCACTTCCCTCCTGGATTCTGTATTCAACCCCTGAGGCGGAAGCCGGGGGAGCTCAGCACTTCCTTGTGCAAAACTGTTTACAACGCGAGTTATTGACTGCCAAATAACCCGTATTTTAAAACTTGTAAAAATTTTAATTTGCCTATTTTAAATTGCTCACACCCCATCTTGGTGCGAGATTGCTTCGCCCAAGACCTTTCTTCATCTCCCCTCTCAGCGCCGCCGTTATTAGGCGCTCACATCGAGCACAGCCACTTTGGCCGCCATCTTGGACAGGGCAAGGCTGCCGGCCCAGGTGATCGCTCCTCCCGCCCTCCCAGGGCATTTAAGGGCGCTTCCCACTTCCCTCCTGGATTCTGTATTCAACCCCTGAGGCGGAAGCCGGGGGAGCTCAGCACTTCCTTGTGCAAAACTGTTTACAACGCGAGTTATTGACTGCCGAATAACCCGTATTTTAAAACTTGTAAAAATTTTAATTTGCCTATTTTAAATTGCTCACTCCCCATCTTGGTGCGAGATTGCTTCGCCCAAGACCTTTCTTCATCTCCCCTCTCAGCGCCGCCGTTATTAGGCGCTCACATCGAGCACAGCCACTTTGGCCGCCATCTTGGACAGGGCAAGGCTGCCGGCCCAGGTGATCGCTCCTCCCACCCTCCTCCCACCCTGCTCTGCTATGGATAAAAGTAACAGATCCACTCGTCCGCGCAGCGGGCGCGCGGCGGCGCGCCGAAGGCGCACCAAAGGCGGGCCCGTCTGCGCCCGTCAGCGCCTGGACCGGGCCCAGGGCCAACCCCCCTGTGTCATCCGCTATGATCTTACGAACTACATACTCCGCGAGTATGCTGCACCAGCTACGATCCCCTCAACTTCAATCATGCTCTGCACTCGACCCTTCACTCCTGGCTCGTGACTCTGTCCACACCTGCTCTTTCTGCAAAATATCTATATCATTCTTGAATAAACCTGCCCTTGCCAATATCTGTAAATCCCCAAACTTATCCAAACCCTATCTTATGGCTCTCATTAATGTCCGGTCACTTGGTAAACACCGACAGGACATAGCTGACCTAATCGAAGACAACAAAATTGATATATTATTCCTGACTGAAACTTGGATGGACAGTTCATCCGACCCAGACGTAATGATCGCTGTTCCCAAAGGCTTCTCTATCCAGAGATTAGATAGACAGCGCAAGAAAGGTGGTGGTATTGCAATTATCCTACGTGATGATTTGACCGTGAGAAGTAACCCAATATCTTCTGTATCATGTGAGGCATTGCAATTTTCCATTAAGTTGTCTCCCACCTACAACTTTAAAGGGATTTTACTATACCGACCCCCGGGATCAAGGACCGGATTCATGTCGGATCTTAGGGCAACCCTTGAAACTTCCGCCTTGGACAACTCCTTAACTGTCCTCGGCGATTTCAATTTTCATTTTGATAACACCAAGGACAAGGACACAGCTACCATCCTGGCTGACATGACCACTTTTGGTCTCTCCCTGATGGTCAGAGCCCCTACACATGAGGGGGGCCATATTTTGGACGGCATCTTTACCAATTTACCGGAGCTACATGTTGACCAAATTCTTCCCATAACATGGTCAGATCATTATGTCATCTTGGCATCGCTGGCGATTCATGACTCCACCTCCCCCAAATCACACTCCCATTCTCTACAGCAGTCTTTCTCGGTTTGGAGTGATATTGATGCCACCAGACTAAAAACCCTTTTGTCCACCTCCTCCCCCTCTCTCTCAGATGATCCCAACACAGCCACCATACAATTCAATGAGTGGGTAGGCTCCGCAGCTATTTCTCTAGCCCCTCTAAAACAACGATCCCGGAACAGGTCTGTTCCATCGGCCCCCTGGTTCTCAGAGGAGCTAAGAATTCAAAAACAGCAGTGCAGGAACAAAGAAAGGCACTGGCGGAAAGACTACAACGCCGAGGCTAAAACTAAGTATAAAGAAACTTTGGTCAGATACAAATCTATGATTCTCGAGGCTAAGAAAAAATATTTTAGCGACAAAATTGAACTCGCAAGAAATTCCAGTAAGGCACTGTATGAAACTACTAAACAGTTAGCCGGCTGTTCTCCAAATCTAACCCCTCTACCCTCTCAGTCGCTATGCGACTCCTTAGCCAAATTCTTCTATAGCATAGTCAACGATATCTACGTTGCCTTTGCAAACAACATCAATTCCCCTTCTAATTCATTGATTACCCCTCGGACTGGACCTATTCTTTCTCAGTTCAAAGACATTTCCAGCTCTCAGGTAGAGGATCTTATATCCACCATAAAATCAGGTTCAGCTCTGGATCCATGTCCGCTCAAAGTCTTACTTCCTGTAATTGAAGTGGTGTTGCCTTTCATCACTTCCATTTGTAATTCTATGTTTACCTCAGGTATTTACCCAACCTCTCTAAAACAAACCCTCATTAAACCCCTGTTAAAAAAACCTCATCTCGATATGGACAACTTAAAGAGCTACCGACCAATTGCCAATCTTCCAATCCTGGCAAAAATAGCCGAAAAGGCCATGAACCTACAACTGTCGGCCTTTATAGAGGAACACCACCTCCTCGACGATTCCCAGTTTGGTTTTCGCCAATATCATGGGACGGAGACGGCTTTGATCAAAGCTGCGGATGATATAAGATCTATCCGGGATGCTGGGGGGACCGCAGTCCTGATACTGCTTGACTTGTCGGCTGCTTTCGACACGGTCGATCATGTCACCTTGATCGGCCGTGTCGAAAACATTGGTGTCCAACATAACGCCAAGAAACTGTTGGCGTCCTTTCTGGCCAATAGAACACAGAGGGTTACACTGGGATCATTCCTTTCCCCCACTTTGTCGCTACCATGTGGAGTTCCACAAGGCTCATCCCTTAGTCTGACACTCTTTAACATTTATGTGTCGGACCTGGCCAATACCATTCGTGCCCACGGGAGGAGCCTGACCTCCTATGCTGATGACACACAGTTGGTTCTTGCCATTAAGAACGATGGACACAAAAAAGCAGCTGACCTCAATCAAGGCATGGTGGCAATTGGAAGCTGGATGGCTTCCAATTGCCTAAAATTAAATTCCGACAAAACGGAGGTAATCATTTTCGGTCATTTGATACCGGAATGGTCCTCTTGTTGGTGGCCCGCGTCATTGGGCCTTCCCCCTAAGCCCGTTAGCAAGGTGAGGAACCTCGGAGTCATTTTTGACGACCGCCTTACTTTTCTCCCTCATGCTAATCAGATCACTTCCGCTGCCTTCTACAAACTGAGACTAATTAAGAAAATCCTTCCTTTTCTCCCAGACTCTGCCGGCAAAACATTGGTTACCTCTTTGGTATTGTCGACTCTGGATTATTGCAATGCCCTGTTCTTGAACGCTCAAGAAGGAGTCTTGAACAAAATGCAATTAATCCAGAATTCAGCAGCTAGGCTCCTGGGCAGAATCCCCAAATTTCATTCTGTTTCTGGTACCATCAAAGAACTGCATTGGTTACCCATAAGGAATAGAATAAAATTCAAAGTTTTATGCATAGTGTTCAAAGCTATGCATAACATGGGACCTGCATTTTTCACTCAAAATTTGACCCCCTATTGCCCGCCCAGAACCTTACGCTCTTCCAGTCTGAATGATCTGGTGGTTCCACGCAGCAAATCTGTCTCCTGGGGAGACAGGAGATTTCTTGTCTCAGCCCCCAGACTTTGGAATACTCTGCCTCCCTCGATTAAATCAAGTCACTCACTCTGGTCATTTCGTAAACAACTCAAGACTTGGCTTTTTAATCAGTAGACCCTCTCTTCCCCTCCTTGGTTGAATTTCTGCAGATATTACAGCGCCGAGACGCCCAAGGGCCATTGTTCGCGCTCTAGAAATTTCATTAATAAATAAATAAATAAATAAGCAGCTCTCGACCAGCTCGCTAGCTAGCCGCCATGTTCCTTTCTTGAGGTGTTTCCAGAATAGGAAGGTACTAGTTAATTTGGAAGTCATTGATTTGATCAATTAACACCTTTCTAGGTTTCTTTGCACTGGATTAACATGTGTGTGTCTTCTACCCTAAGAACTGGAACAGGGGGGTTGTAAGATGGACCAAAGACTTGTTTGACAGGGCTGGGTTCCTGAACCAGCTCTCTCCCTTTGGGGAGCCACCTGTTCACATATTTATTATCAGTGTAGGAAGCTGTCTCTTAATATGATTTATCAAAATGAGATATATCATACAAAGAGTCAAGAGATTCCCTTATGAGTGGACAGGGGCTTGCTCTAGCAATCCCAAGGCACTCTTCTAGGGGGTAGAATGGTCGAGTAGCATTAGTCTTATCAGAGGGGGGTGTTAACATTCCCAAATACACATAATAGTCAATACATGAGACATATGACTCAATAAGGAGCTCCACACCAATTTAGAAAAATAACATGTATCTTTATATAAATGTAGGCACCAGGATAAATATGATCAGGTAAGTATGCTTTGAGATATAAATTCTTTTGTATTTAAAAAGTGGACAGAGTGCAATCTTTAAAGGATGCAATGTTAACCTATGGGAGGAAAAATCATTTGCAGTTTATCAGTTCTCTTTAGCAACTTACGGGACAAGTCAGTCCCCAGGATTTAAGGTGGGTGGTGGGCAAGGTCCAAGGCAGCACAAGCAAGACACCACAAGCTGCAATAGAGTGGCCTGGTGCATGGGTGCAAACAGCATTGGGTGCCCAAGACAAACCAATGGGGATCTGTCCAGTCACAAAGAGGCTGCAGAAGGGGCTGAGAGGTCAGTCTGGTGAAAACAATGACTTGCTTTGGGTCTTGCCATGTTGGGGGACGTGTGGACAACTTTGGTCATCTCCTTGGGTCGGGGCATCCGGGTTTTTGAACGTCTTTGGGGTGTTGGGTTTCTTCATCCAGCAACACTCGCAGTTGAAGGGGCCTGCACTCAAAGGCTGCAGGCATCGTTGGGGAGACCACAAGAGGTCACTTCATGATGGACTCTGTCCCTTGAGGGCTGGGGACCACAGTGACACCATTGGCCCACTTCAACACGGGCTGGGAGGCTCAGATGCAGTGGTCCTAGGTGGGGTTGGGTTTTGGTGGTATCGGAGTCCTCAAGGTGCTTCTTTTTAAGTCTGCAAGATGTAGGGAACTGTTCCACAGTCCCATGGGAGATCTTGGTCCCTGGGTGAAGTGCTTGTGGGACTCCCATGCTTTGGAGACTCAACGGCTGCAGGACAAGTCAGTTTTTGGCACAAATGTCGAAGTCGGCAGGCAGGCCGGCAGGGTCAGCACCAGGTCAGTTGCTGGGTGTTCAGATCTTGCTGTTTGCAACTATTCACATCCCTCTTATTCTTTCAGGTCAACTGGATGTGTTTTTCTGGTGACATGGGCTCCCCTAAATACTGAATTTAAGGGTGTTGGTAGAGTGTAGGGTATTAGCCAATGGGCTACTTATTCTTGGGGTCACTACACCCCCTATATGACTACTTTCTGTGGGAAGTGGGCATTTCTTAAGTTTACCATCACAAGGATGGCTAACTCTGAAAAGTTGTGTCCATGTCAGTTAGCCCAACTTAGTAGTGGTACTAGCTTGGGGGGTAGGCACACCTACCTGACTGACTAGTTATCCCACCTGTCCAGGTGCTAAAGGGCTCTGAACAAAGGTGATTGGTTTCCTCTCCTGTGAGAGGAGCCAAATTCACATTTGAAAGATGGTGGCTTCTTTGAAGGTCCCCTGCCTTGGAATGCTAATCAGCAGGTCATCCCATGCAGACTTTGTTTTTCCTCCTGAGAGCAAAGACCCTCCCCCTGGGAGGTCAGAAATGTGTTTTGGGTGGCAGGCTGGCAGAAACCAGTCAGCCAACACACCAGAGGCTGGTAGGTGTTCAGGGGGCACCTCTAAGGTGTCCTCTGTGTGCATGTATTCCTAAATCAACCACTAGAATCAGGGTAGGTTTGTGAATACGAAGTGTTCAATGCCAGACATACCTATTTTCAGTGAAGCCATCATGTAGCTGGGGAACTTGCTTTTACCAGTTTCCAGCTGTTGGACTTGGCCCTTCTGGCAGGTTCACCCCTCAACTTTTTGCTTTTAATGGTGACCTGGTAATGGTGATTTTTGGGTTCTGCGCACTTTCACTGTGTCCCAGTGGAAAGTGCGTGCGCACTTTGAGTGCATGTGGTGAGATAGGCCTGCCCTCCCATAGGAATGCATGGGGAATGTATGTGTCCCTGGTAGTTCCTGATGCGTGAGGCGTACAGGCTCGAGTCTGGTATGTGCGGACTCGTGTGATTGAATGCTGCAAAATGATGTATGCGGTGTGTGTGTGTCTAGTATGGAAGTGCCACATCTAGACATGTGCCTGTCTGTGCAGTGAGGGTGCTGGAGCGTGATTGGCTGGAGCTGGCTGGCAAGCCTGGCTCCAGGAAGTCTGGATGGGTCTGCCCAGGAGTGAGTGGAGAGATCAGCCTGAGTGATGTGAGGGAGGGCTGCACCTGGTTCCTGATGGGGCTGGGCTTTCCCCACACAATGCTGGCTCCGCCCCCTGTGGTGCGTCTAACGACCCTAGCCTCCCTAGTGAATGAAAGGGGTGGTTGGGCCATCAAGGGTGCTCCAAAACCAGCTGCGACTGGTTTCTCCCCCACCCTGCACCTACAGACAAAGGAATTTACAGTATAAGAATGGGCTGTGTCCCCTTACAATTTGTTCTCGTCCAGGATCCTGAGGGGGCTGCTGCTGTTGCTGGGCAGGAGGACCGCCACTTGGATTGTCTCCCTGCCTGGAGACCCAGTGAGCTGGCTCTGGGCCCAGCCTTGCCCCCCTGCCTTGCTGAAGGACTTTGCCTGGACTTTGCTGGCTTCCAGCACCTGGAAGCCCTGCATCTAGACCCTTAGCGCCTGAGAGCGCTTTATCCTGTCCCTTAGCGCTTGGGAGCACTTTTTGCACAGCCAGTGCCCACCCGGCATTTGCCTGTCTATTTTTGCCGATTTTGAAGCCCCTGGCGAGTGCCCACCTCGCCAGGGACCTTGCCGATATTTTTATATTTTAACTCGAGGGAGCCCACCCCTCGGTTAATTCATCCCCCGCCTGCAAGTGTCTGAAACGGGCCGCCGCGCTGCCCGCGACGACCCGGAAGTGTTAGGGCCCGTCGGCCAATCGCAGCGCGGCCCCGACCAATGAACCAGAAGTCCCGACCTGCAGCCGCAGAGCGAGAGAGAGAGAGACGGCGCCTGGTCTTTTCCCCCCGGGGCTCCCAAGAGCGAGGGTGAGCCCAGGAGAGAGAGGGAGAAGTGTGGAAAGGGAGCCCCCGAGGAGTGGGAGCTCCCGTGAAGAGCCGCTGAGAGAGTCCCGCCCGCGGCACCAGAGCCGCCGCCGTAGGAGAGCCGGTGAGTGCAGGAGGGCGGGGGGGGCCTCCCGATTCAGAGCAGAGCGGCCCTGGTTAACAGCGGGCCGCTTTACCGACCGGAGCAGTGTCCTGGCGAGCCCGAGAGGCTCCGGTGTCCTACCTTTGTGTCCGAGCCCATGAGCGGGGCAACTATGTTGCTGCAGGCATTTGTTCTCCGAGCCCTTAGAGGCTCCTGGGCCAAATTGAATCTTGAGTCCCCCGAGAGGGACTCCGACGTCGTGGGTGATTGCCGCATTCTGTTTCGAGCCCCGAGGCTCCGGGGGCATAACTTGTTGGTTGAGCCCGAGAGGCTCCAAAGTGCCCACTATTGTTTAAGAGCCCCGAGAGGCTCAAGGCGCCCCAAGTGTTCCTGGGTCCCCCGTCAGGGACCCCACCGCACAGTGAGGCTGCATCTTTGTTTGTAGAGCCCAGAGAGGCTCTAGGGGGCATTTCCTTTGGTTCAGAGCCTGCAGGGCTCAGGGGCGTTGCTTGGCTTTTTGAGCCCTGAGAGGCTCCACGTGGCTCATTTTTGTTACGAGCCCAGAGAGGCTCAGGGGGACAGTGTAATTGTGCAGAGTCTGGAAGGCTCCAACGTTGTCCCACCATTGTTTCCACCAGTTGCCCAGCACTTTGTGGGCAACTACCACGTTTAGGCCCCTGACTTTGGGACACAGGGCGTCCTAGCCCCCACGAGGCCAGTTGGCCTATGGACAGTCCCAGGTGGTGACTTATGTCAGTTTGGCGCAACTGTTCTTTTGCTGCACCTCTGAATGTGTTTTTATGCGTCATGTGCCTTGTTCCTTGCACCTCTGAATGTATGTTATGCATCATGTGTTATGTGCTTATACCCCTACAGGTATTGTGATACTTAGGTGGTTGTTCTCCTAGTACCGGTGGTGCTAGTGAGGTCCTGGTTACCAGTGGTTACTGGTTGTGTGCTATAATTTGTGCTACAGTGATTCTCTATGCTATGTTCTAAGTGCTATTTCTAAAAGTGTTACTTCTAAAAGTGCTGATTCCTGACAGTGGTCTAGATGGCCCTGTCTTGTAAATATCCCCTGTAAATTCTGCCTGTGCCTGTTGGCACATTGTAAAGTGTGTGTTTTTATCTAATGTGTTTTGGTGTAATACAAAGGCTATTTTTATATAACATTGTGTGGAGTTTCCTTTGTGGTGGGCCTTGGGTGTTGTTGCTGGGGTGCGTGCGCAAACACTTAACTCACATCGCCTCCAAGTTTAGCCTTGCTGCTCGCGCCACATTACCTAGAGGGTGAGCGGGGGTTATCTTGGCGTGTAACTCCCTTGCCCTGACTTAGGAGTGGTGGTCTCTGACTGACTTTGGCACAAGCTCTGGCCAGCCAAGGATCCCATTTCTAACCTTGGCGGCAAGCGGTGCAGATCCAGATATGTGTTTGCATTGTACCACAGTGGCAACTGGCCACACTACAAAACTCTGCATTTTAGATAACTACATTTTTGGGGATTATTGTTTTTTGAAGTTCCATATTTTCTTCTCCTAAAGGTATCATTGTGTAATTGTGTCCAGTACATTTGTCCCCCGCCCTGCACCCAGAGTCGGTACCTGTGTCACGTGTGGTCAGGTTGAGGAATCAGGGGTGGTAGAAACTGCCTTACCAGTCCGAGGGGAGGGTTGTGTGTGGATGAATGGTGTGTGGCACTAGACAAGTGAGTGTGAGTTCTCTGGGGTAGGGAACTTGCTGAATACCTTTTGTGAATTGTGTACTCCTGTGTTAAGCTCAGACCCCTAGGTTCCCTGTGTAATCTTTTCTCTAGAACGTCCGCCAGAATGGAGCCTGCTTTTGATTTCTGTGATCTGTTTAGATACAGTATGGGAGAGTTGGTAAGGTTCTGTGAAGAGAGAGACATAGGGGTGGATGAGTCAGACACTCAGTCCGAACTTAGGAGCAGCCTGATCCTATGGCAAAAGGGTCAGTGGGATCTTGAGCGCAGTGAGGAAAGGGCCCGGGCCTCACGCCATGAGGGTGGTGGGTCTGTGGGGAGCCCTGAAGATTCAGAAGAGGAGGTAGAAGATGACAGTACCTGGACACCAGTAGAGAGTGAAGACCCCATAGGTAGGGAGTCCCTTGCTGGATCCAGCGGAGGAGGCAGCGCCTCATCCCCTTCCCTTTCCCCAGAGGAGGATAGGAAGTTAGCCTTAGAGGAGAAAATGGCATTATGGGCTCATGAGTTGAGTCTCAGGACGTTGGCCCTTGAGCAACAAAAGCTAGAGACTGAGAGGGTCTTAGCGCAGGAGAGGATAGAGGAGGCGGAGAGGGCCTTCACCAGAGAGAAGTTAGCTCTGGAGGGTAGACTATGTAAATGTAAATGTATTTGAGCTTGTAAAGCGCACTGCTACCCGTCCGTAGGTTTCCTGGCGCTGTATAACTCTGGGGAACCCGTCCTGGTTTTCCCTGTGGGATGGTCCCTGCTGGGAGTCCCCAAGGTGGAGCCAGGCATCCCCGGAATTGATGGGGCCGTTGTGGAGATTAGGCAAGCTAATGCCCAGAGTTGCCGAGTGGAACCCCTGATTAGAGTAAGCACCGAAGCGAGAATTATCGAGTCCGCTGACCCAAGTCCACGACCCTGCCGTGTCGGGAATTGAACCCTGGTCCCGGGCCGACTTCTGCTCCCGGGTCTGCCGTCTCTAACCAGTGAGCCACACTACTCCACTATCCCCTGCGCGCAGCTTTAATTTTCTGGATCCCGCAGAGAGGGTTGAGTCCAGTGGTGGCAGCTATTTAAATTTCAGTGTAGAAAATCCCACTCTCAGTTCCCCGAGTATGGTACCTGTTTCCCAAGAGGAGGAATATAGGTTGACATTCAGGAACAGTAGGAGGAAGCCGTCTCACCGGGTCTGGGGAAATTATGTGGATCATTGTAATAGTGCACAACTGGATTGGTTAAAGGTTAACCCGCAACAGGAGTGGCTTGGAGTGATCTATATGGTTCTCAAAGAGCAGTTCCTCAGTATTTGTTGTCCAGAGTTGCACCAGCACCTGTTGAGGTTGGAATGCTTTGATCCTTATGAGCTGGCAGAAGAAGCAGACCGCTGGGAAAGTGGCAGAGATTCTGCAGAGTCATGGGTGAGTGATTCCGAAAGTAGTGGGTCAGGTATCTTCCAGCCCAGCGTGGTGGAAGAGGCTCAGTGTAGCCCAGCTAGGTCCCAGTATAGTGAGAGGGGTGGAGAGGCTGACTACCTGGCTCAGTGGAGCAGGAGTCAGTGGGTGGCTGAGAGTCCCCAGATGCCCGAAGCCCTGTCTCAGAACCTGGGTGGTTTCTTGAGCGAACACCAGGTTGGGGACCTAGGCTGTCCTGTTACTCCATTTGAGGAGGATCTCCTAGTTTCTAGGGAACCTGGAGCATCTGTAACTAGAGCTCCAGGGGTTCCAGTGTCCGGCAGTGTCCCTCCAGTTGGGAGGGCACAGAAGTCCGAAGTGAGGAGTAATTGGGGGAGTTCCCCAGTGGAAGGACCAGTGGGCCAGGGACTACCCAGTTGGGCTAGGATCCCGTGTAGTGACCATGGTGACTCCACTTCTGTTCTGGGGGATCTTCGCGCCCTGTCAGGTGGACAGGGGACGGGAGATCTGCGTCAGACAGACAGTCACACGACACATGGGTCATGTGTCAGCCTCAGGGGGATGGCGTGTGAATCCCCAGAAGTCCTGGAGTGCCAGGCAACTATTCCACCAAAGGTTTTAGACCAGAGGTTGGGAGGCCCGGTTCAGGATCAGCCTGACCTGAAGGGTAGGATGACTGTAACCAGTGTCCTGACCGGTTCTTCTTCCAGAGGTACTGCCCCAGTTGGTAGGGAGCAGGACTCTGGAAGGGGGTGCAGAGGGTGGGAGAGCCCACCTCTGACTCCGGTGCAACCTGAGTGGATAAGCCCTGGGTTGGAATGGCGTTCTAGGTCTACCCCTCGTCGGAGGCGGAGGAACCCTAGAAGAAGAGGTAGGGGGAGGAGAGCCTTCCCCAAGACTCCTGGTCCTCCTGAGGTTGTAGACCCTAGGCTGGAGAACCAGTGGCAGTCTAGTCCTGTCTTGCAGACAGGAAGAGTGGAGAATGGCTTCTATGTGCCAGGGGTTACTACCCACGCTCTGCGAATAGGCAAGGACCGGTGGCACCTGGGTGGCCCAGGGCCTGGTCCTGGCCGCGGACAGGTTGGGAGTACCAGTGGGGTAGCCCAGTTGTTCCAGACAGTGGTTTTAGAAGGAATCCCATGGGTTCACCGTGGCATAGAACAGGAGGGTGTCCCTGCAGTTGCGGGCCCGCGTCCGTGTTCTATCGCCCCAAGCAGGGAAGTCCATCACGGTGGTGATTGGTCTCCCCTGCGTTTTTGCTGGAAGGGGGTTATGTTGGACTTGGCCCTTCTGGCAGGTTCACCCCTAAACTTTTTTCTTTTAATGGCGACCTGGTAATGGTGATTTTTGGGTTCTGCGCACTTTCACTGTGTCCCAGTGGAAAGTGCGTGCGCATTTTGAGTGCATGTGGTGAGATAGGCCTGCCCTCCCATAGGAATGCATGGGGAATGTATGTGTCCCTGGTAGTTCCTGATGCGTGGGGTGTACAGGCTCGAATCTGGTATGTGCGGACTCGTGTGATTGAATGCTGCCAAATGACGTATGTGGTGTGTGTGTGTCTAGTATGGAAGTGCCACTTCTAGACATGTGCCTGTCTGTGCAGTGAGGGTGCTGGAGCGTGATTGGCTGGAGCTGGCTGGCAAGCCTGGCTCCAGGAAGTCTGGATGGGTCTGCCCAGAAGTGAGTGGAGAGATCAGCCTGAGTGATGTGAGGGAGGGCTGCACCTGGTTCCTGATGGGGCTGGGCTTTCCCCGCACAATGCTGGCTCCGCCCCCTGTGGTGTGTCTAACGACCCTAGCCTCCCTAGTGAATGAAGGGGTGGTTGGGCCATCAAGGGTGCTCCACAACCAGCTACGACTGGTTTCTCCCCCACCCTGCACCTACAGACAAAGGAATTTACAGTATAAGAAGGGGATGTGTCTCCTTACAATTTGTTCTCGTCCAGGATCCTGAGGGGGCTGCTGCTGTTGCTGGGCAGGAGGACCGCCACTTGGATTGTCTCCCTGCCTGTAGACCCAGTGAGCTGGCTCTGGGCCCAGCCATGCCCCCCTGCCTTGCTGAAGGACTTTGCCTGGACTTTGCTGGCTTCCAGCGCCTGGAAGCGCTGCATCTTGACCCTTAGCGCCTGAGAGCGCTTTATCCTGCCCCTAAGTGCTTGGGAGCGCTTTTTGCACAGCCGGTGCCCACCCGGCATTTGCCCGTCTATTTTTGCCAATTTTGAAGCCCCTGGCGAGTGCCCACCTCGCCAAGGACCTTGCCGATATTTTTATATTTTAACTCAAGGGAGCCCACCCCTCGGTTAATTCATCCCCCGCCTGCAAGTGCCTGAAATGGGCCGCCGCGCTGCCCGTGACGACCCGGAAGTGTTAGGGCCCGTCGGCCAATCACAGCGCGGCCCCGACCAATGAACCGGAAGTCCCGCCCTGCAACTGCAGAGCGAGAGAGAGAGCCGGCGCCTGGTCTTTCCCCCCCGAGGCTCCCAAGAGCGAGGGTGAGCCCCGGAGCGAGAGGGAGAAGTGTGGAAAGGGAGCCCCCGAGGAGCGGGAGCTCCCGTGAAGAGCCGCTGAGAGAGTCCCACCCGCGGCACCAGAGCCACTGCCGTAGGAGAGCCGGTGAGTGCAGGAGGGCGGGGGGGGGAACCTCCTGATTCAGAGCAGAGCGGCCCGGTTGGCCGCTCCAGCGACCGGAGCAGTGTCCTGGCGAGCCCGAGAGGCTCTGGTGTCCTACCTTTGTGTCCGAGCCCCCGAGCGGGGCTCCTACGTTGCTGCAGGCATTTGTTCTCCGAGCCCTGAGAGGCTCCTGGGCCAAATTGAATCTTGAGTCCCCCGAGAGGGACTCCGATGTCGGGGGTGATTGCCGCATTCTGTTTCGAGCCCCGAGGCTCCGGGGGCATAATTTGTTGGTTGAGCCCGAGAGGCTCCAAAGTGCCCACTATTGTTTAAGAGCCCCGAGAGGCTCAAGGCGCCCCAAGTGTTCCTGGGTCCCCCGTGAGGGACCCCACCGCCCAGTGAGGCTGCATCTTTGTTTGTAGAGCCCAGAGAGGCTCTAGGGGGCATTTCCTTTGGTTCAGAGCCTGCGAGGCTCAGGGGCGTTGCTTGGTGTTTTGAGCCCTGAGAGGCTCCACGTGGCCCATTTTTGTTACGAGCCCAGAGAGGCTCAGGGGGACAGTGTAATTGTGAAGAGTCTGGAAGGCTCCAACGTTGTCCCACCATTGTTCCCACCAGTTGCCCAACACTTTGTGGGCAACTGCCACGTTTAGGCCCCTGACTTTGGGACACAGGGCGTCCTAGCCCCCACGAGGCCAGTTGGCCTATTGACAGTCCCAGGTGGTGACTTATGTGAGTTTGGCGCAACTGTTCTTTTTCTGCACCTCTGAATGTGTTTTTATGCGTCATGTGCCTTGTTCCTTGCACCTCTGAATGTATGTTATGCATCATGTGTTATGTGCTTATACCCCTACAGGTATTGTGATACTTAGGTGGTTATTCTCCTAGTACCAGTGGTGCTAGTGAGGTCCTGGTTACCAGTGGTTACTGGTTGTGTGCTATAATTTGTGCTACAGTGATTCTCTATGCTATGTTCTAAGTGCTATTTCTAAAAGTGTTACTTCTAAAAGTGCTGATTCCTGACAGTGGTCTAGGTGGCCCTGTCTTGTACATATCCCCTGTAAATTCTGCCCGTGCCTGTTGGCACATTGTAAAGTGTGTCTTTTTATCTAATGTGTTTTGGTGTAATACAAAGGCTATTTTTATATAACCTTGTGTGGAGTTTCCTTTGTGGTGGGCCTTGGGTGTTGTTGCTGGGGTGCGTGCGCAAATACTTAACTCACATCGCCTCCAAGTTTAGCCTTGCTGCTCGCACCACGTTACCTAGAGGGTGAGCGGGGGTTATCTTGGCGAGTAACTCCCTTGCCCTGACTTAGGAGTGGTGGTCTCTGACTGACTTTGGCGCAAGCCCTGGCCAGCCAGGGATCCCATTTCTAACACCAGCACATAGGTTATTATGGCCTCCCTGATAGCTCGTACTGGCAGCAATGGAACTGAGCAGCCCTGAGGCCTATCGGCTCATGCAGATATCCCCTCATATGTAATATAAGGCATCATGCCTTAGGACTGCAAAGCCTGCTGTAGGGGTGACTTACAAATATAACATGCAGTGTTAGGGGACATGGCACACAGGGATGTGTGTCATGTGCTTTCACTTTGGCCTGCACCAAAGCATGCAGCCTGTGATGGAGGCCCTGCATGAGTTTGGTGAGGGGTCCCTTAGGGTGGCACAATTCATGCTGCAGCCTTTGGGGATCCTCTGTAGTACCTAAGGCCTTAGGTTCCAGGGGCACCTTCTACTAGGGATTTATAGAGAGTGCTAATGGTATTGCCAATTGGGGAAACAAGTGTACAGTTTGAGGACAATAGATATGGCACTGTGGACCTGGTTAGCAGGAACCCAGTGCACTTTCAGTTGAAATCACATCATTTACCAGGCAAAAAGTGGGGTTGACCATGTAAAAAAAGGGCACTTTGCTACAATCAGTGACAACGTCTCTTTTGTTGGAGATTGTTTCTCTGATTTTTTTATATTCTGTAACAAATCATCGAAATGATGAGGCCAGGATATGTAGCTCAATAGACTTGTAGAAGCAAGACTTATTGAGTAAACCACACTGTAATAAGACAATTGAGTTTTTCTTCTGAAATCCATAGTAGTTAACACACTAGTAATTTGTAATAACCTGTAATGATTGTAGAAGGGAGGCATATAGTGAATTGAAAGACTATAATGGAAAAACCAGCCAATGATGTACATTGTTATAAGGTAATAAGGCCCAATGCAGACATACTCCTACGGAAATCCAGTTCTCTTGGCAGTTTAGACATTTCACACGACCGTACCTTAACCCAATAAGCATTGGTGGACAACAGTTTTTGCCAGCAACACATCACTTATTAGAGCTATTACCATCACAACATTAATCTACATAGGAACCATGATGAATATGGCTCTTAGCAATCAATGTTATAATATTATAAAAATAATGTTATAGATACTCATGCACCACTCTATTCTTAAATCAATAGAACTTTAGTCAACAGATAGGTAAACGAGAAATCATAATGTTAATAGACAGTGTTAAATGCCGTTCTGAAGCCTCGAATGATACTACAATGTTCAAGATTTTAAAATGCTTATGATTTCATATGAAAATTATTAAGGATAATGCAGGTTCTCCCGACACACTGCAGGAGAAAGGAATCGCCTACTCTTGGGGTCATCCCTTCAGAATCATCTTTTGCCATGAAATTCAGCTGAGGCAGATTTGTTCTCTTAAAGAGGCCAGAGATGTCATGGGTATATCGAGACCGCTTCACCAAAGATGGAACGCAAGCCTTCAGGGGAATATACATACAATCGTTCTCGCTGGCAGATGGTGGGTATGTCAGCTGCCGCCCACAAACTGGACAAGGCAACTATAGCCAAAGAACAAGAAGCAGTCATCTCTACTTTGGCCTCTTCGCCGGCCTGAGCATCTCCCTCCTGGGTGCTTTGTGAAGGAAGGCTGACATGCTTTTGATGCTGAGTCGGGGACCGCCTATACTCACTTGTTGAGGTCTGCCTTGGCCGCTCTTCCCCCTAATTAGCATTTCCTGGACAAACTTTGGTCTACATAGACGTTTGCTGTTGTATTGACATGTTGGTCGAAATAGCTTCTGTTGTTTAATTGTTTGGTTTTTATTTTAAGTTGGGTATCCTGCACCGGGTTGTGGATAGCCTGTTGCCTCGCTAGGCACATCCCTGCTCGACCCCGCTGCACTGCGACCCCCGCCTGGCATTGTAGAATCCTGACTGCGTCCCATGGGGAGGGATCTCAAGATTGTTAGTCTCAATGTCCTGGGCCTCAAACATCCTGTAAAACGCTCCGCTGTCTGCTCCTTGCTAGAACATGTTGAAGGGGAAATTTGCATATTGCAAGAGACACACCTGCTGTCCAAAGGCAGAGTACGCATGTGCTTGCTGCGATTTCCCCACCAATATTGGTCCTCAGGCACTGCGAAGAAAAATGGGGCGGCCATACTGCTGGGGGCAAAATTCCAAGGGAAGGTATTTTCTACCCTCTATGAGGTGAAGGGGAGGGTCCTGGTGTTTAGGCTCCAATAGGGGCGTCTCTTTTTAAACTGATTAATATCTATGCACCAAACATGCACCAGGAACCTTTTCTCATACGGAACCTAGCTGAGGGTCTGACCCCGCCAGATACTGCTATGGTAGTAGGAGGGGACTTGAACCTGGTCATGGACAATAACAAGGACCGTTCTGTCCAGTGAACCGTGCAAGTAGATGCTCTTTCCCCAGAGGGTAAACAATTGCTCGCAGACAATGGCTTACACAATGTCAGGCGTCACAGTCATCCTGATATACAGGACTACACAGGACTGCTGCCCACAAATCCTATGCTTGTCTCAACCACCTTTTAGTTTCTACTGGTCTGCTGTCCAAGACAAGGGAGGCCTCTATAGAACCTCGTTCCGTGTTGGACCATGCACCGATCACTATTACTATTCAGCCAGACGGGTTCATACACAACTATGCAAGGTGGGGTCTGCCAGACGGTCTGCTCCAGTCCTCTAGTAAGGTTAAGGGCTTCTACGCAAAGTTGATAGAGAACTTGCAAAATAATGACAGGGAAGACACCCCGTTGGCAGCTCTCTGGGAGACACCTAAACTTGTAATGAGGGATGAATTTATGGCGGTCTCCTCTGCCGATAACAGGAGATGCCAGGAAGCACGACAGGGCATTGCTCAGGAGGTAAGCGAGCTACATGCTACATATTTCTCCATGTTTTGCATGTCCGTCGTCTCCGCAACTCCTGTAATACGGATGTTGTTCCTGCGGGACCTCGCTTCCAAGTCCTCATTCTTTTGTTTGATTAGCTGAAGCACACCATCCATGCCACGCAGTTTTTTATCAAGTTCCGTGTGACCTTCCTCCGTTTCCGTGACTCTCGTTTCTAGTACACTGACCCTTCCTTCCTGTTTGTCCATGCGTTGCGTGATATGGTCGAGTCTCTCTGTAAGAGTGTCCATTTTGGTGTCCAAACTCTGCAGACTAGTTTTAAGGTCTTTGAACATGGAGCGGATATCTTCCTCCGGCGGCGGCTGCTCCGCGGACCCCGTTGGCTGTTCTTGGTGGGCCCCATCTACATCTCCAGCCTTGTTCATTTTCCTCTCAAAGTTTATTTTGGGCTGTCGTGTTTCTGATTTGCCTATGGTAGCACCGGAGGGATAGTGCCCCCGACTTTGGGTCATCCGTACTGATATCACCGCCTTCCATCGCTTCCCAATCTGGCTGTCTCCGCGCAGGCCCGCACACCATGCCTCTGTTTCCTGCGCCTCGCAATCCACCGCTTCAAGTCAGTGGCACTCAGGCACTCGTGGTATATTCCAAGCTCTGCTGGGCATATGTTCACCTTCCAAGCCAGTGTCACCCCTGTCGCGTAAACAGCAGTTTCCAAGGGCCCAGGGGTACATAAGTCCCGTTCTCTGTGGGTTAACAATTGGACCCCGATCCAGGGCAGCCGTGTCTGCCAAGGCCAACACCCCCTCCGTCGCTACAGGTGCCTCCCAGGTACATCTGCCAATCAGGCCCACGTGGTTGTGGTACAAAATGGAGGCTTGTCTTCACTTACGCTATCCGGCCTGGAATGGCGCCGGAGTGTCAGCAGCTCCTCTTCCCATTATTTTCGGTGCATTTGCGGGGGGAGGGGGCAGCAACAGCAGCACCGAGTCAACTTTGCAGGCGAGCCCGTGGTGGGCGCCGTCGCGCGGGGGACGGCCGTTAGCTCACCGTCCCGTTCTGTCTCGTCCGGCTTCAGGCTTCAGGGCGCGGCCCCTGCGTCCGCCTCACTTCTCAGGCGACGACTCAGCCCGGCACTCAACTTCGCGCCAGAGGTCCGATGGCTGCCCCAGAGCGCCTTCGCCAAGGGCCGATGCAACCCTTCTCGCCGGCCGCCCCTCCTCCAATCGTAACACGCGTTGGGCTCCCCACCTCGTGTGTCTCAAAATTTAGGTCCCAGCTTCTGTCGTGCGCTCTAGGCCTCGGGCGGCGTCAGGGAATCGGCTCCACCAGGCGGCAGCTGACCACTTAGCGCCAAAGTGTCCAAACCACAATTCGCTGGGTACCTTCTTTATGTGTCCGCCATGGTTGGGGCAGACCAGCTAGCCGATGAGCGGATTAATGTGCGGATTTCTAGTCGGCCGGCGGTGCTGCTCTAGCAAGCAGCCATTCCGCAGCTCGACCAAGCCACGCCCCCCACCCTCCCTGCCTACTTATTGGCAAACACCAATTCAAGCCGCAAACCAACACCCGCCTTCATTATAAACATTTGTAAGCCCTGACCTCACCGCATCTCATCATCTTAATCTATTTTCTTTCTCATAACTTTGCTCAGCTAGCCACTTGCCTTACAACCTAACAAATTCATCCACCTCCTCCGGGGAATGAAAATTGTACATTTTATTAGTCCTCATTACTTTAAGATCTGCTGGAAACCTCAGCTGAACCTGAGCACCCAGTTGTCTCAAGGGGTCCATCCTCTTGCCTAACTCCCATCCTCTGTCTTCAGTGACTCTAGATATATAAGACCTTATTTTAAACAAGAAATCCTGGGTCTGAATGGTTGTTAAGTTTAAGGTGCCCCTAAACGTTTTTCTTTGAGGGAACACAATTGCATGTATACTAGTATTTTCCTAGGCTTTTTACGACCAGGATAAGCCTGAAGGGGTCACGGTGCACTCGCTGGATTTCCGCATCTCAAACTGAAGCATAGGCAATTTGAGGAAAGGATTTAGACAGAATCTCTACCACAAAGCTTTTTATGTTCTCCCCTTCTGCACTGTCCTTTATGTCAAGAATATTGTTCCGCCTAGAGTTATTTTCCATCCTTTCTAGTCTGTCTGATGTATCCTTTTCCTTTAACTTGAGCCTATCCAGTTCATGGACATGGTCTTGTATATCTTTCCCAAGTTCTAACACTTTATTTTCTAAATCCTCTGTACGTTTTGTTAATATTGATAGATTCTCCTCTAAACTACTGCATGTATCTTGGATTTTTTTCTGATTGGTCTCTGAGGTAGCAAATCGATCTTTAATCTCTAAGGAAAGCTGACTCAATAGGTCTTTCACAATATCTAAACCTGTGATATCGTTAGCACCCTCTTTATCTTGTATATCCAAAGTCTGGTCAATCTCTTTTGACATTATTGAGCTCCCAGATGCCACGTTAAGAGAGGTGCTAGGATCACTCAGGGGTGAGTACCTGTTTGAAACCAAGTTGGCTGGAACGCTGGCTGATATATTAACTGGTTGTACAGTTGAAGGTGAAGGTGAAATATTCTGTGTAAAAACCTCAGTCTGTGCCTCTGTGGGAATAAGACTCTCCATACTACTCTGAAAGGTAACCTGTGGGCAGAACGTCGTCATGCCATACCCCAGGTTTACCTTGTGAAGCTGTTTTGCCTGCTTTGCCTGTAGTATCTGCTGTTTTAGTTTTTTTCTCGTTGGAGCCATCTCTCTCACAGTTCTCTACAGTCCCTTCTGGATCCCCTTCTGGGGACTGCATGCACTAATACTGCTGCTGCCCCCAGTGATCACGGAAGTGCAACTAACCCCCCCCTAGAGCGTGGGAGCAATGAGTGGTAGCGGAGCCCAGCTCAAGATCCCAAGAGTGCTCCCGCCGCCCTAAAGACCACTGGGCCAGCACACATCCAGCCGCGCCCTCTGAGACAAAGCCGCGAGCGGGAGCTGGAGGCCATTGCCAGAAACAACCGCCACTGCCAAGCAGACCCCCGGCAGATCCAAACCACTGCCACCAAACCAGCCTCAGTGGGCGCGACCCCAAAGGAATGAACGAAGGACAGGTAGGTGTACCGGCACAAGCATATGGGGGAAACCAGTCATGCGGTTAACGCATTACAATGGGGGTGTTGGGAAGCAGCTCTCGACCAGCTCGCTAGCTAGCCGCCATGTTCCTTTCTTGAGGTGTTTCCAGAATAGGAAGGTATTAGTTAATTTGGAAGTCATTGATTTGATCAATTAACACCTTTCTAGGTTTCTTTGCACTGGATTAACATGTGTGTGTCTTCTACCCTAAGAACTGGAACAGGGGGGTTGTAAGATGGACCAAAGACTTGTTTGACAGGGCTGGGTTCCTGAACCAGCTCTCTCACTTTGGGGAGCCACCTGTTCACATATTTATTATCAGTGTAGGAAGCTGGCTCTTAATATGATTTATCAAAATGAGATATATCATACAAAGAGTCAAGAGATTCCCTTATGAGTGGACAGGGGCTTGCTCTAGCAATCCCAAGGCACTCTTCTAGGGTGTAGAATGGTCGAGTAGCTTTAGTCTTATCAGAGGGGTGTGGAAAAGTGAATTTTGCCATGTTATATGTGCCTACGTGTTCCCCATCCTATGTATTATGTGCATGATTAGATATGCATATATCCCCCTATGATCGATTAAAGACGCAATTATAGTTATGTCCAACTCTAGTATGCCAGTTTCCAGTTCTCGTGAAAGCAACAAGTATTAGGCCCATGTTGCCATGTTTTACAGTGTACACGTTAATTCATTGAATTGTCCCCGTTTCTAGGCCTCAAAAGGGCCCGGACGCCAGATTCAAGCTCCAGTCTTCTGAACCCGCTCCGAGGAGCGATACAGCCCCCACCTGCATCCCTGACCCTTCACTTACTTCCTGCCGCGCGGTGCCCGGCCCGGCCTGGCTCTGCCTGCCTGTCTGCCAAGAGTATGTTATGCTTCTAGTTATCAGTCCAGCCCTCCTTCTCTGCATTCCTAAGCTACTGAACCGCATCAACAGCTTCAGCTATGATCTAGCCTTTCTGTCTCCATGCAAGAGAATTACTGTATTAATATTCATAGAATATTCCTAGCACACGCAATACATGTAGAATAAATGCATGCACCAGTCTTAGTGTCAAGTAGCCTCTGCCCTGATAGCTTTTAGTTTCTATCAACCTGTACTCCAAACACAAGATACCAGATATGCCATAGGTACATGTCGTCCTGACACCGTAGACTTTAGTCTCCTCTTCTAGTGCAGAAGTCATAGCCCCCAGTTCTTCCTAGTCACACGTCATAGCCCGTTTGCGCGCACCACTAGGTTAAAGGTCCCAGCTGCTCAGGTAGCCCCCTCCATGTTTCCGCCCCATTTATGACACTTCTGTGACGTCTACATCACATGTCCATGTACACGCCTTCTTGTTACACCCATTTTGTTCTTATCTTTCGCGACTGCTACGAGTTACGCCTACTGCTACGCCTATTGTATGCAATGTAATGTAATGTATTATACTATATATATGCTGCACTGTCGATGAGGCATTGCAGCTGCCATCCATTCCATTTCCGTGCAGGCTATCCCGTTCCTGTCCCTTCCCTTATGCCTGATTAAAGCCTGTTAGACTCAGATACCTCGAATCCTGTCTCTTATTTATTGAGCTATCTGTTTTATTCAATGTATTAAAAAATAGTACCGGTAATTAATTATTTATTTACCACATAATGGCGCCCGAATAGGGACTTGCCCTTTCCCCACGCGCCGGTGAAGCCACGCAGGCCCCCTGACCCTCTGCAGCCGTGACGGAACCATACCGTGCACGTGCAGATATTTCTGCTTCAAGTATCCCTCAGGCCCACGGAGGAGACGGAGACTGCGGTCCAGCATCCAGACGAGGCGGTGAGGAATGCGGCGAGTCCCGACCAGAGCCCAAGCCGAGAGTACAAGGTCCGAGGTATCCGGAGGCCCACCTGTAACTGAAGTCCGAAGTTCGTAGTCCGACGTCGTAGCAGTCCAGTCCAGTCCGAGGCCTTCCATTCTTGCTGCCCGGTGAGTACCGTTGCTGGGGTAGTATCTAGACAGGGTCAATTAATTTGTCTCTGGTCCTTTGTGTTTGGGTACACAGATCCAGTCCGAAGTATTCACCTAGGTGGATACGGGTCCTGACGTGTCTCTTTATGGGACCGGTATGTTTCGTACTGTTTTAGCAGTGCATCCAGTAATTCTAGTAAGTCTGTTCTCGAGAAGTTCAAGTATTATGTTTTAAATGTACCAGGTAATATTCTGTTCGAACTGTTATTAATGTTATTTAATGTGTTTTCAATGTCGTGGTATGAGTGATTTGTTTTGCTATTTCATTACTGTGTTTATCGTGTATTGTATTGTGTTTGGATTCAAGTCTAGAATGCCTCTGTTTTCCAAGTTACGTCAGATAGGAACCCGGAAAGGGTTACTCGAAGAATCAGTTCCTGTCCCGCCTAGGGACAGTCCAGGACATTTTATGTATCACAAGCATGGCTTAAGTGCCATATTGTATTTAGATTTATGGGTCGACTATACCAAGGATCTAGAAGAGAAATATAGATGGCCTGTATCAGGTACATGGGATGCCGAGTGCATCATGCGAGTAGAAGAGGCATTATGGAAAAAGAAAGCCCGACAGTCCCAGAAAGATGCCATCGAGTTATGGCGCAAAGAATCTCATAGAAGAACCGAAAAAGAAATCAGAAAAACAGAGTTAAGTAGGGAATCCTCAGAGAGAGCCCAAGAAAGGGAACTTCTAGAAGAAGGTGAACGAGTTAGAGCAGAACAGTCAGACAGACAGAGAAATGCTCTTATAAGGGGCATGTATCCTCTTCTTGCCGAGGGCTTGCCAAAGGCAACCCCGGAAGCATCCAGTAATTTTCCGCCACCATTAGTCCCGATTAAGCTACGTCATAAACCGACCGCAGCTGAAATTTTTCTTTCGTCCTATTTGGACGATACAGTCCCAGAATATGCAAATCATATTCCGCCTGTTCAACCTCAGCACCCTGTTAATAATGTAATCCCTGTTCCTCCAGCCACTGGTCCCGGGGACCAAGTTAATGTACCCCCGGCCCAGCCTACAGTAAATGCACCCGTTTTACCAGTCACGTTACCAGCACCCGCACGTCCGGTATTACCTGATGACTCTAGCCCAGGAGGGGCGGCGGGAGGCGCTCCTACCACCCCGCCTCAAACGAAACGAATGACGCTGAGAGAAGCAGCGTTACAACGTACACCGAAAGTCTCTACGTACGCAGCCCTCAAGAAATACCTTACTGATTGTGTATATGATTCAGTACCAGGTGAAGATTACATGATACTGTATTCAGTACGTTTACGACGAGTTACCACCTTTTTGGTTACTCTGCCAGACATGAAGGACCATCTAGATAGAATATATCGTTTTATCCGTACAGGGGAGGATCCAGAAAGTATTCACGAAGCTATGGCACACAGAAAAGTCGAGACTCAACATCTGATTTTACAGTTTTTGATTAACTGTTTAATAAGAGAACAAGACTATCCTGAGAAAGATAAAGATAAGATGAAAGTCCTGACAAAGTGGAGTGATAATATAGCCGAGGGAAAACACAAGACACAGAATTGTATAGACGCTATGTACAGGAAAATCCGTAAGGAAATTCTAGACATACACGAAAAAGAGAAAGCAAGGAAAATAGCCGAGAAAGAGAATGACTCTTCAAGTGAAGAGGTAGACAGCGAGAATCCCGACAGAATAGCGTATGTAGGTAGAACTAGACTTTCCGATAGACATTCACGTTCAGATTACAAGAAAAGTTTTCCTCCTCCAGTGCCAGAACAATGTTCTCTTGAGCAAGTATTCCAAGCTACCGATAAAATTCTGAAATCACGAATAGGTTATAGTGAACTTAATACCATGCATGAACAAGAACTAGCCCGATCAGCAGTCCGATGGACTAGTGATTTTACCACGTTTCCAGATGAAATCGTGGCACAAATGTTCCTGAAACTGCCCCCAGCCGAGCAGCGTCTGGTGGGTATGTATATGATCCAGCACCTCATCACACTGTATGAGGTTCAGCATTCTGATCCAGGTCCTTTACATGATGCATTGAACGAGTTACTCCAGTACAGATGGAAAGGTCTAGGTACCGATTTAATTAATGTCATTCTAGAACAGCGCCACAAATACAGTACGTTCCTGACTCCGCATTTTGTTCCCGTTCCACCCCCAGTAAGGAAGTCATTCTACATAGACAGACAGAATCCGTTACGAGAAGTACATCCAGTTAGGACAACGGGAGGTGGTCTAGAACGAGTATTTGTTTACACCCCCATCACGAAAATAGAACTTTTGGAGATGAAAAAGTTAATTCCCTGTCATGATAAAGATCCAGCAGGGTTCCACCGTGAACTAAAAGACATGCTCCGTATGGGAGAATACACGTATCCTGATATCATTAAAATGTTAAAGGTCTTGTTGCCTGCGGGCATATATGAAAAACTTAAAGAAAAAGAATGGGAGGTGGGAGAGAATAAGATAGATTGGTCCGCATTAGAAGCCGAAGATAACACACGAGTACCAGGTACCGGTCTTGGGGATAAAGCTAAAGCTTTGCCCGAACTGTTAATACAAGTCTTGCCAAGATTACTAGCCACGAAAAAGGAAGACTGGGATGCCATCTCAGCCTGTAAACAGAAACAAGATGAAGATACTAGTGACTTTTATTCTAGATTCGAGAAATGTTTCATTATTAATAGTGGTCTGAAAACAAGTAGTGAATCGTATCCACATCTTTTTGTTACCAAACTAGTCGAGAATTCAAGTCCACAAGTTAAAAATCGAGTACTGAAAGTCGAGAGTTCTTGGCAAGCTAATACTCCGTCACAAATGCTCCAGATGCTCCAGTATCACCAGAACAGAATCAGGGAAGAGCAGGAACATGAAAGAAGACGTATGAAAGACACGAAAATGAAAGTACTAGTTGCACAGTCTGTTCCACAAGACAGTCAGAAGAGGGGTCCGAATCAAGCCAGTCATCCTACAGTTCCCGTTAAAGGGACATGCAATTATTGTAAACAACAAGGTCATTTTATAAACGAATGTGCAGTTCTGAAACATAACATAGCTACTGGTAAGACCAAAGAGAGACCGCGTCCGCCTAGACAAGAACAAGTTTTACAGACTTCCCAGCCACCGCAGAACGCACAACAGACAGTTACAGTACCGCAGCCTATCGCTGCAACACAGCACGTTACACAGCAGATGTACCAGTATGCACAGTCAGAGTATCCAGATTATCAGCCATATTCATGAAACAGCCTAGAGAGGGAGGTAGGCTTGCCTCTCATCGAGATTCCTGTAGATCAAGAGGGTCCCTATGTACATAGTCAAGTATTAGGAAAAGACAGAAAGTTTCTGATTGATACAGGGGCAAGTAGGACTACCATCAGTCATGACGAGGTTCCAGGGGCTCCGCTCTCAGGCTCTAGAAATGTTTCCCTTGGATTTTCAGGAAAGCCTATTGTTAATGAAATATCGAAACCAGTTACTCTAGAAGTTGGTCCACTGTCCCGAACTACTGATTTGTTACTTACGAAGTCATGTCCAGAAAATTTGTTAGGCATTAAGACATTAAAAGAATTAGGAGCAGTCATTTGTTGCTCCCCAGAAGGGGTCCGCCTGTTCTTGCGAGATTTTAAAGGTCATTATGTATTACGTGATTTTGATCCAAGATTATTGAATGTACCACAGCATTTATGGGCGCAAGGTCCAACTGATGTAGGTTGTATGCACATTACACCCTATCGTGTCACTCTGAAGCAAGGTGTTGTATTACCACGAATCAGACAGTACAAATTGCCACCTGAGGCTGTAGCAGCCTTATCCAAAATTATTGACGAACTTATTGTTCAAGGAGTGGTTGTAGAAACTGACTCCAATGTATGTAATTCTCCTATCATTCCGATTCTGAAACGTACTGATCCAAATGCACCTCCAGTTTATCGATTAGTGATTGACCTTCGAGAACTCAATAAATGTATCATACCACAGTACCCAGTGGTCCCAGATATTTCTTCCCTATTGACTGCCATTGATTCCGAAGCCACATTCTTTACAGTTATTGATCTCAAGAACGCATTTTTTAGTGTCCCCATTCATCCAGACAGCCAGTTTCTTTTCGGATTCTGTTTAAATGGAAGAAGCTATAAATTCACACGAGCTCCTCAAGGTTTCACAGAAAGTCCTAGTATTTACAGTCAAGCACTTAAGAGACAACTAGACAATATTCACATGCCAACTGACACTGCCCTACTCCAGTATGTCGATGATCTACTGATCACAGCCCGTTCTGAACGTGACTGCGAACGTGCGTCACTGACAGTCTTGTATTTCCTGGCCGAGATGGGGCACAAGGTGTCCCCTTCAAAGCTTCAGTTCTGTGTCCAGCAAGTGGTCTACTTGGGACACTTACTGTCCAAGAGGGGTAGGCAGTTGACACCTGACTGTATCCAGTTAATAGCACGTCTTCCACAGCCCAAGACACAGAAGGAGGTACGAGCTTTTATCGGCCTTACCTCTTACTGTAGACAATGGATTCCTCAGTATGCATTTCTAGCCAAGCCACTGATACAGTTAACGACACAGGAGGCAGCCGTATCGACTGTCCTCCCTTGGACCCAGGAACATACACTTGTTTTTAATGAGTTAAAGAAAGCTTTATGTAAAGCACCTGTTCTAGCAACACCGAACTACAGTAAGCCTTTTATACTTTTTGTTACTGAACGTGATGGTACTGCATTATCTGTTCTCACACAAGATCAAGCAGGACAATACAAGCCCTGTGCTTATTTTTCTAGCACATTAGATCCAGTAGCCCAGGCTCTGCCTGCGTGCCTCAAGTCAGTTGCAGCCACAGCTCTAGCTATCAGACAAAGTGATTCCATAGTGTTAGGACATTCCCTGACAGTACAAGTCCCACACTCCGTGGAAGTTCTTTTAAATCGAACACAGACTCAGCACTTGACAATTGCACGTTTAACAGGTTATGAACTGACACTGTTTCAGCCACACATAGAAATCAGACGCTGCAACGTTTTAAATCCAGCTACACTGTTACCGTCAGTTACTTCAAGTCCTGCCACACATGACTGTGTGGAAGTTGTTAACACCATGACAAAGCCAAGACAAGACTTGACAGATATTGCATTACCTAATCCCGACCTGACACTTTATGTGGATGGTTCATGTATGAGAACAAGTACAGGAGAACTAGTAGCCGCGTATGCAGTGACTACTGACACCGAAGTTATAGAAACACACCGTATTGACACCCTGTCTGCTCAAGCAGCAGAGCTCATCGCTCTGACCCAAGCCTGCATACGAGCCAAGAACCTGAAAGTTAACATATACACAGATTCACGTTATGCATTCGGAGTCGTACACGACTTTGGAGTGCTCTGGCAAGAGAGAGGTTTCATGACTTCTCATGGAACCAAGATTCAGCATGGTCTCCTCATTCAAGCCCTGTTAGATGCAATACATTTACCGACAGCTATCGCTATCATGAAGTGCAAGGCACATACGAAAGTTACTGACATCATTTCCCAGGGTAACGACCTGGCAGATCGTACAGCCAAGCTTACAGCTCAGACTCCAGACATTCCAGTTAACACGACACCGACACACATTCCAGATCAGACTACTTGTATGACAGTTAAGGACCCTACACAAGATGTAATAGATATACAGTCACATGCCACTCCAGATGAAATCAAGAAATGGTCCGAACAAGGAGGGGTCCCGACAGATCAAGGATGGTTGACGAAGGGAAAAGCCACATGGTTTCTCCCTGACTCAATGGTTCAAGTCATCATTAATACCGCACATAGTCCAGTACACCTAGGAGAAAAGGCCATGTTAGACAGTATCCAGAACCTTTGGTTCAACAAACATTTACGAGCAGCCGCCAAACAGAAAGTACGTACCTGCATGATCTGTTGTCAGTTCAATCCAGGTAAAAGTGTCCCGGTGGAACAAGGTGGATTCCATCCTCCCGACCACCCTTTTGAAGTCCTCCAGATGGATTATATTCAGATGGAGCGATGTCGAGGTTTCAAGTATGTACTCGTAGTTGTATGTGCTTTGTCCAGATGGACAGAAGCATATCCAGTTCCAGATTACACAGCCGCGACCACTGCCAGGCAGTTGGTTCGTGAGTATTTTCCCCGCTATGGTTTGCCAAGGGTCGTGTATTCAGACAACGGCCAGCCATTCTCATCTGAACTCATGAAACAAGTATCCCTTCTGTTAGGGTACCAGTGGAAATTCCACTGTGTACGACACCCCGAAGCAGCTGGTCTAGTAGAGAGACATAACCAGACTTTGAAAATCCGCATTGCAAAAGTATGTACAGAAAAAGGTGTAGATTGGTTAGTAGCATTGCCAGTTGCCCTTTTTTATATGAGAATGGTTGCACACTCTAGATCAGGTCTGTCCCCGTACGAGGTCGTATTCGGCCGACCTCCAAACATGTGGGGTACACCTATGCCCAGAAAGATTACAGACGTTTCCAGTAATATGCTGACAGATTACCTAGCTTCCTTGATGTCTGCCCTACACTCTTGTCGTTCACAGGTTGCCGCTGCTTTTCCAGACAACACCGAAGTGAAACCGCACGAAGTCATACCAGGCGACTTCGTCCTCGTGAGAAACTTCAATCGTTCAAGTCCGCTGGAGCCCCGTTGGAAGGAGCCCCAGCTGGTGTTATTAACAACAAGGACCGCAGTCAAGCTAGAAGGACGCAAAGGCTGGGTGCATACCAGCCACATCAAGAAATTCCATGGATTACGGCCAAAGACATTTATCAAAGACTGCCCCGTTCTTAAGGACTGTCCAGACACAGACTCTAAACTTCCCCTGTTAGAGAAAACTCAGCAGCAGGAGTATAAAGCCAAACTCCGGTCTAGTAAAATAAGTCAGCCAGTTTAATTGTTTAAGTCCCTCTCGGGTGAAGCGGTTAGACAGGTTCCTGACATGTATGAGATAGACCCACACAGTGAGAGAGTTAGTCAAAACTCTAAGAGATGTATTATCGTCCTATTCTTTTTATTATTCTTGAGTCTTATGGTTACCTGCATAAGTTATGCTTTTCATTTATGTTTTCCTATTTCACATGTACATATGTTTCCTAATGTTACAGTAGAGCACACATTTAGTGACCTGCCTCCTCACGAGTTATCCTATCGTCTTGCTATGCGTAATAACACATTTATCAGAATGTTACACTATTCACACCAGACCAGCAATGCCACTAATTGTTGGGTGTGTGGTCGACTTCCCCCTTTCCAGACACCAAAGGGAGTTCTGCCACTTTTTCCTTATCCGTTTTCACACAATGGTTCGTGTGGAGCATGGTCCACGTTAACGTCATCCTCAACTGATATGTCCCTTCTGAATCGAACATGTTTCCCAGACAAGCAAGGTCTTTCCCATAGAACAGGATTAGATCTAGAAAACGAAGTATATGATTTAGGTAATTATTCCTCGAATTTCATGGTTTTGAATGTCCAGTCCGATACTACTCCAGATTTGCCTGCTATTTCAGAACTACCAGTTAAAGGCGAATTATGTGTCAGAAAGAATGGTTCCGTACATGTAGGACATGGTGATTGTACTACTATTGTCGAGTATAGTGACAGTGGGAAATCTATTTTCAAAGCCTCACGTCATTCTTATTTTGTTTGTGGTCAGACCGCATATATACGTCTGCCCCTCGATTGGGATGGAACCTGTTACATTGCCTTCCTACTGCCACCAGTTTTTCTTGCCCCATCCGATTATCACAGAAACACACATCTAGTACACGTTAGACATAGAAGGGAGACTGAGTCCCCAATTGTCGATCAAACTGAAACTACTCTAGAACAATATCAAGACTTCAATAAAGGTTTCTTTTTCTTTATAGGCCCTGTCCAGAATAGTAAGTTAATACGTAGGTTAACCAGAACCCTTGAAGCAGTAGTGAATGAGACTACTTCCGCTCTAGGTAATTTAACCGAAGAGCAATCTGCCATTAGATTTGTCGTGCTCCAAAATCGTCTCGTCCTTGACGTCATACTGGCCGATAGAGGAGGAGCTTGTAGAGTCATCGGATCTAGTTGCTGCATTTTCATTCCTAATAACGCACCGTCTGTTTATTCAGCTATAACCAGACTTCATAAAATTGCCCATCAGTTACACCAAGATCCAGGCACCTGGACATGGTCCGGTTGGCTCTGGAGTATCATATCTGCCTGGGGATGGAAAGTATTGTCATTTATAGGTATAGCAGTAATGATCATATTCAGTTGCTGTCTCTGTTTACAATGTGGCCCTGCGATTTGCGGCATGTGTGCTACCTCCTGTATTCCTAGTCCTAAGTCCCGTTCCAGGACAATTCGAGACGAGCAAATGATGCTATATGAACAGATAGATGGTATCATGAATATTGATGTTTCCTGATGGAAACGTAGGGCACAAGGAGGGAATGTGGAAAAGTAAATTTTGCCATGTTATATGTGCCTACGTGTTCCCCATCCTATGTATTATGTGCATGATTAGATATGCATATATCCCCCTATGATCGATTAAAGACGCAATTATAGTTGTGTCCAACTCTAGTATGCCAGTTTCCAGTTCTCGTGAAAGCAACAAGTATTAGGCCCATGTTGTCATGTTTTACAGTGTACACGTTAATTCATTGAATTGTCCCCGTTTCTAGGCCTCAAAAGGGCCCGGACGCCAGATTCAAGCTCCAGTCTTCTGAACCCGCTCCGAGGAGCGATACAGCCCCCACCTGCATCCCTGACCCTTCACTTACTTCCTGCCGCGCGGTGCCCGGCCCGGCCTGGCTCTGCCTGCCTGTCTGCCAAGAGTATGTTATGCTTCTAGTTATCAGTCCAGCCCTCCTTCTCTGCATTCCTAAGCTACTGAACCGCATCAACAGCTTCAGCTATGATCTAGCCTTTCTGTCTCCATGCAAGAGAATTACTGTATTAATATTCATAGAATATTCCTATCACACGCAATACATGTAGAATAAATGCATGCACCAGTCTTAGTGTCAAGTAGCCTCTGCCCTGATAGCTTTTAGTTTCTATCAACCTGTACTCCAAACACAAGATACCAGATATGCCATAGGTACATGTCGTCCTGACACCGTAGACTTTAGTCTCCTCTTCTAGTGCAGAAATCATAGCCCCCAGTTCTTCCTAGTCACACGTCATAGCCCGTTTGCGCGCACCACTAGGTTAAAGGTCCCAGCTGCTCAGGTAGCCCCCTCCATGTTTCCGCCCCATTTATGACACTTCTGTGACGTCTACATCACATGTCCATGTACACGCCTTCTTGTTACACCCATTTTGTTCTTATCTTTCGCGACTGCTACGAGTTACGCCTACTGCTACGCCTATTGTATGCAATGTAATGTAATGTATTATACTATATATATGCTGCACTGTCGATGAGGCATTGCAGCTGCCATCCATTCCATTTCCGTGCAGGCTATCCCGTTCCTGTCCCTTCCCTTATGCCTGATTAAAGCCTGTTAGACTCAGATACCTCGAATCCTGTCTCTTATTTATTGAGCTATCTGTTTTATTCAAGGTATTCAAAAATAGTACCGGTAATTAATTATTTATTTACCACAGGGGGGTGTTAACATTCCCAAATACACATAATAGTCAATAAATAAGACATATGACTCAATAGGGAGCTCCACACCAATTTAGAAAAATAACATGTATCTTTATATAAATGTAGGCACCAGGATCAACATGATCAGGTAAGTATGCTTTGAGATATAAATTATTTTGTATTTAAAAAGTGGACAGAGTGCAATCTTTAAAGGATGCAATGTTAACCTATGGGAGGAAAAACATTTGCAGTTTACCAGTTCTCTTTAGCGACTTACGGGACAAGTCAGTCCCAAGGATTTAAGGTGGGTGGTGGGCAAGGTCCAAGGCAGCACAAGCAAGACACCACAAGCTGCAATAGAGCGGCCTGGTGCATGGGTGCAAACAGCATTGGGTGCCCAAGACAAACCAATGGGGATCTGTCCAGTCACAAAGAGGCTGCAGAAGGGGCTGAGAGGTCAGTCTGGTGAAAACAATGAGTTGCTTTGGGTCTTGCCATGTTGGGGGACGTGTGGACAACTTTGGTCATCTCCTTGGGTTGGGGCATCCGGGTTTTGGAACGTCTTTGGGGTGTTGGGTTTCTTCATCCAGCAACACTCGCAGTTGAAGGGGCCTGCACTCAAAGGCTGCAGGCATCGTTGGGGAGACCACAAGAGGTCACTTCATGATGGACTCTGTCCCTTGAGGGCTGGGCACCACACTGACACCATTGGCACACTTCAACACGGGCTGGGAGGCTCAGATGCAGTGGTCCTAGGTGGGGTTGGGTTTTGGTGGTATCGGAGTCCTCAAGGTGCTTCTTTTTAAGTCTGCAAGATGTAGGGGACTGTTCCACAGTCCCATGGGAGATCTTGGTCCCTGGGTGACGTGCTGGTGGGACTCCCATGCTTTGGAGACTCAACGGCTGCAGGACAAGTCAGTTTTTGGCACAAATGTCGAAGTCGGCAGGCAGGCCGGCAGGGTCAGCACCAGGTCAGTTGCTGGGGGTTCAGATCTTGCTGTTTGCAACTATTCACATCCCTCTTATTCTTTCAGGTCAACTGGATGTGTTTTTCTGATGCCAAGGGCTCCCCTAAATACTGAATTTAAGGGTGTTGGTAGGGTGTGGGGTATTAGCCAATGGGCTACTTATTCTTGGGGTCACTACACCCCCTATATGACTACTTTCTTTGGGAAGTGGGCATTTCTTAAGTTTACCATCACAAGGATGGCTAACTCTGAAAAGTTGTGTCCACGTCAGTTAGCCCAACTTAGTAGTGGTACTAGCCTGGGGGGTAGGCACACCTACCTGACTGACTAGTTATCCCACCTGTCCAGGTGCCAAAGGGCTCTGAATAAAGGTGATTGGCTTCCTCTCCTGTGAAAGGAGCCAAATTCACCTTTGAAAGATGGTGGCTTCTTTGAAGCTCCTCTGCCTTGGAATGCTAATCAGCAGGTCATCCCATGCAGGCTTTGTGTTTCCTCCGGAGAACAAAGACCCTCCCCGTGAGAGGTCAGAAATGTGTTTTGGGTGGCAGGCTGGCAGAAACCAGTCAGCCAACACACCAGAGGCTGGTAGGTGTTCAGGGGGCACCTCTAAGGTGTCCTCTGTGTGCATGTATTCCTAAATCAACCACTACAATCAGGGTAGGTTTGTGAATACAAAGTGTTCGATGCCAGACATACCTATTTTCAGTGAAGTCATCATGTAGCTGGGGTACTCGCTTTTACCAGTTTCCAGCACATAGGTTATTATGGCCTCCCTGATAGCTCGTACTGGCAGCAATGGAACTGAGCAGCCCTGAGGCATATCGGCTCATGCAGAAATCCCCTCATATGTAATATAAGGCAGCATGCCTTAGGGCTGCATAGCCCGCTGTAGAGGTGACTTACAAATATAACATGCAGTGTTGGGGGACATGGCACACAGGGATGTGTGTCATGTGCTTTCACTTTGGCCTGCACCAAAGCATGCAGCCTGTGATGGAGGCCCTGCATGAGTTTGGTGAGGGGTCCCTTAGGGTGGCACAATTCATGCTGCAGCCTTTGGGGAACCTCTGTAGTACCTAAGGCCTTAGGTACCAGGGGCACCTTCTACTAGGGATTTATAGAGAGTGCTAATGGTATTGCCAATTGGGGAAACAAGTGTACAGTTTGAGGACAATAGATATGGCACTGTGGACCTGGTTAGCAGGAACCCAGTGCACTTTCAGTTGAAATCACATCATTTACCAGGCAAAAAGTGGGGTTGACCATGTCAAAAAAAGGGCACTTTGCTACAATCAGTGACAAAGTCTCTTTTGTTGGAGATTGTTTCTCTGATTTTTTTATATTCTGTAACAAATCATCGAAATGATGAGGCCAGGATATGTAGCTCAATAGACTTGTAGAAGCAGAACTTATTGAGTAATCCACACTGTAATAAGACAATTGAGTTTTTCTTCTGAAATCCATAGTAGTTAACACACTAGTAATTTGTAAAAACCTGTAATGATTGTAGAAGGGAGGCACATAGTGAATTGAAAGACTATAATGGAAAAACCAGCCAATGATGTACATTGTTATAAGGTAATAAGGCCCAATGCAGACATACTCCTACGGAAATCCAGTTCTCTTGGCAGTTTAGACATTTCACACGACCGTACCTTAACCCAATAAGATAGATAACAGGTATTATGGACATTGGTGGACAACAGTTTTTGCCAGCACAACATCACTTATTAGAGCTATTACCATCACAACATTAATCTACATAGGAACCATGATGAATATGGCTCTTAGCAATCAATGTTATAATATTATAAAAAGAATGTTATAGATACTCATGCACCACTCCATTCTTAAATCAATATAACTTTAGTCAACAGATAGGTAACCAAGAAATCATAATGTTAATAGACAGTGTTAAATGCCGTTCTGAAGCCTCGAATGATACTACAATGTTCAAGATTTTAAAATGCTTATGATTTCATATGAAAATTATTAAGGATAATGCAGGTTCTCCCAACACACTGCAGGAGAAGGGAATCGCCTACTCTTGGGGTTATCCCATCAGAATCATCTTTTGCCATGAAAGTCAGCTGAGGCAGATTTGTTCTCTTAAAGAGGCCAGACATGTCATGGGTATATCGAGGCCCGCTTCACCAAAGATGGAACGCAAGCCTTCGGGGGAATATAGATACAATCGTTCTCGCTGGCAGATGGTGGGTATGTCAGCTGCCGCCCACTAACCGGACAAGGCAACTATAACCAAAGAACAAGAAGCAGCCATCTCTACTTTGGCCTCTTCGCCGGCCTGAGCATCTCCCTCCTGGGTGCTTTGTGAAGGAAGGCTGACATGCTTTTGAGGCGGAGTCGGGGACCGCCTATACTCACTTGTTGAGGTCTGCCTTGGCCGCTCTTCCCCCTAATTAGCATTTCCTGGACAAACTTTGGTCTACATAGACGTTTGCTGTTGTATTGACCTGTTGGTCGAAATAGCTTCTGTTGTTTAGTTGTTTGGTTTTTATTTTAAGTTGGGTATCCTGCACTGGGCTGTGGATAGCCTATTGCCTCGCTAGGCACATCCCTGCTCGACCCCGCTACACTGCGACCCCCCCTGGCATTGTAGAATCCTGACTGCGTCCCATGGGGAGAGATCTCAAGATTGTTAGTCTCAATGTCCTGGGCCTCAAACATCCTGTAAAACGCTCCGCTGTCTTCTCTTTGCTAGAACATGTGGAAGGGGACATTTTCATATTGCAAGAGACGCACCTGCTGTCCAAAGGCAGAGTACGCATGTGCTTGCTGCGATTTCCTCAACAATATTGGTCCTCAGGCACTGCGAAGAAAAATGGGGCGGCCATACTGCTGGGGGCAAAATTCCAAGGGAAGGTAGTTTCTACCCTCTATGAGGTGAAGGGGAGGGTCCTGGTGTTTAGGCTCCAATGGGGGCGTCTCTTTTTAAACTGATTAATATCTATGCACCAAACATGCACCAGGAACCTTTTCTCATATGGAACCTAGCTGAGGGTCTGACTCCGCTAGATGCTGCTACAGTAGTAGGAGGGGACCTGAACCTGGTCATGGACAATGACAAGGACCGTTCTGTCCAGAGAACTGTGCAAGTAGAGGCTCTTTCCCCAGAGGGTAAACAAGTGCTCGCAGACAATGGCTTACACAATGTCAGGCGTCACAGTCATCCTGATATACAGGACTACACAGGACTGCTGCCCACAAATCCTACGCTTGTCTCAACCACCTTTTAGTTTTCACTGGTCTGCTGTCCAAGACAAGGGAGGCCTCTAAAGAACCTCGTTCCGTGTTGGACCATGCACCGATCACTATTACTATTCAACCAGACGGGTTCATACACAACTATGCAAGGTGGGGTCAGCCGGACGGTCTGCTCCAGTCCCCTAGTAAGGTTAAGGGCTTCTACGCAAAGTTGATAGAGAACTTGCAAAATAATGACAGGGAAGACACCCCATTGGCAGCTCTCTGGGAGACACTTAAACTTGTAATGAGGGATGAATTTATGGCGGTCTCCTCTGCCGATAACAGGAGATGCCAGGAAGCATGACAGGGCATTGCTCAGGAGGTAAGCGAGCTACATGCTATACATAAACGTACATGTGCACCATGGGTATGGCGAGACCTCAAGAAGAAACGGCTCTTCCTAAAGCGACAAGCTCTAGATAGGGTGGAATACGCACTACTCCACCTGCGCCACAAGTTCTATCTGAGTAGAGACAGGTGTGGAAGGCTGCTAGCACAGAGACTCCGAGCTGAAACTTTGGCGGCCATACCATCGATCAAGCAGTCTTCAAGTGCAGAGGTACAACTAGATTCCCAAATAGTAGCTACGTTTAGGTAGTTTTACCAATCTCTATATAGGGTGAAAGCAACAGGACAACAAGATGCATGCGCTTACTTAGAGGCAAGCAAGTTCACCCGTCTCCCCGCGGCCCTCGCAACTCAACTTGAAGAGCCTATACATCCGTAAGACGTTATATCGACCATCGCTTTTACTGAAATTTAATTGAATTCCCGCCCTGTTCTATAAAACCTTTTGCAGTGAACTGTCACCTGTATTGGCTTTTTAATTCCTTCCTGGAGGTGGGGGGGTCACAGACACCATGGCAGACGCAGCGATTTCCGGGATCCTTAGGCCCCTCAATGACCCTAGCCTGTGCGGCTCCTCAACATAGACGCCAAAATCTTCGCTGGCATCCTGGCGGCCCGGCTGAATCCAATGATGGTGGGCTTAATTGAACCGGACCAAGCGGGGTTCGTTCCCACTTGTCAGGGAGGCGATAACACAAACCGACTCTTACATCTCATGGGTAGCATGCATAGGCCCCATAAAGAATCCATCTTCCTATCAATAGACGTGGTGAAAGCATTCAACAGGGTTCGACGAGGCTACCTGTTTACACACTTTGATGTTTTGGCTTGAGGACGCTCTTTATCCAATGGGTTCGATGCATCAATCCCTTCCCCCGTGCATTTGTTAGAGTAAATGGGATTTCCTTGACGCCCTTCTGGATCACTGGGGGTATGAGACAGGGGAGCCCTCTCTCACCCCTACTCTTTGCTCTATATATGGAGCTCTTAGCTCATAGGATCTGGGACCACCCAGGCATTCAGGGACTTTGATTTGGTGGTGACATCCACACAATAAGCCACTCTCGTCTTTGCCCACTCTCATGACTGACCTGGAGGCCTTTGGGGAGGTCTCTGGATTTAAAGTAAACCTCAGCAAATCCCATGTCCTTAATCTGTCCTCTCCCCCAGCGCATGGAGAACTCCTAAAAGAGAGATTTCCCCTGCAGTGGACCAACACAAAGACAACCTATGTGGGCGTCCTCCTGGCGCCCACACTGTCGCAAACACTAGGGATGAATTATTCAACGCTGGTAGAGCAGACGGCAAAAGCTTTGGACGGCTGGTTGAGGCTAAAACTGACCTGGTTCTGGCGCATAGCAGCTGTCAAGATGACAGTGTTACCACAGATCCTGCCTCTGGTGCCCCACCAAAAGCTATGCCTGTGCTGCAATAGGCCACAAATAAGTTTGTGTGGGGGAAAGGGAAGGCGCACCTATCCCTGTCCCAATTGGCTCAGCCCAAAAAAGATGGCGGAGTGGGCCTCCGGTTGTTACATAGATACCTACAGGCCTCCCACTTGCGAAATGTATTAGAATGGAACCGCCCTCTTTCTGGAAAGCACTGGACCTACATGGACAAAGCTGTAGCTGGAGTGAATGTCTGGAAGGAAGCATGGCTTCCACGTAAATTGAGGGTGTGGGGCCTTTACGCATCACCTGTTACCGCAGCGAATCTCAAGGAATGGGACGCCGTAACACTTAGCAGGAGACTAACGCTTTTCCCCTCGCAGATGACACCGATGGTAGATAACCCAGAACTCCCCTTAGGATGTAAGTCAAAAATTGCTGAGAGATGGAGGGAAGCGTGTTGCAAACGTGTAGGATCACTGTTTGGCGAGAGAGGCATACTACCCTTTACCCAAGTGTGCAGGGACTCTGATCTACCTGAAGCTGACGGGTTTTACTATTTGCAGTTGCGACATCATCCTATCTACAACAGGTATTCCGTCTACTCACCCCCTTTGAGAAATGGATAATGACATAGAAAGATGATAAACAATTGATCTCAGAGCTCTACACCTTCTTTGCCACAGGACAGGGAGGCAGGCGCACCAAAGGTCAACTACGATGGAGGAGCTGGGGAGGGCCTTATCAGACAAAGAATGGGCGAACATTCACTACAGAGCGCATCATACAGCTAATAACACCTCTGGGGCCGAGTCGGCATACAAGGTGACATCATATTGGTACATCACCTTTGCCCGCATTCATCACTGGGACAAAAATCATACCGAGAAATGCTGGAGGGGGTGTGGGCTGGCAGGCTCCCTGGTACACTTGCTATGGCATTGCCCAAGATTGGAGCGCTCCTGGGAGGGAGTACCGAACAATATAGATACTGCCTTTGAGGCTGAAATCTGGCTTAGACGCTACTAGGGCTTTCCAACACGCTGATGTTCCCACTGCACTCCTTATGGGGTTTAAAAATATTCGTTGGCATTGCTGGCAGCACAACAAGTAATACTGGTGAACTGGGGCTCTCCAACGGTGCCGGATCACATGGCCTGACTACACAGACTCTGGGTGATGCTTGCAATGGAATGCCTGTCTCTTGTACAATATCACAAGGGTGAAACCTATGCAGAACTATGGGGCCGCTTTATATCTTTACTATCTAAAGAGTTTAGGGAAACACCTGTCACAAATATCTTCTCATTTAGCATCTAATCCCAGGGGTGCGGGATTTGGATGCATCCTCTAAATAATGGCGCAGGTCCTAGGGTTGGGCAATCACAGGAGGGTGAATCATGTCTAATCGATCTAGCAAGCTTAGGTGTGGGATCCCTTCTTCTGCTTTCCTTTTTTTCCTTTTAGGGGGAGGGTAAGTTTTTTTTGTCATGTTCTTCTTTCTCGTACTGATATTCTTTATGTACTCATGCAATCTAGACAACGCTGCCGTCCTCCGGGTTGTAGGCACTAAAGCTGTGTATATTTGATTAGTGCATCCACCCTTTGCTGCCAGCCAGAATGATTGTAGGCACACAGCTGTGTACTGCTGATAGATTGTTTCATAAAACGAATAAAAGATTTGTTCCATAAAGCAGGTTGTCCACTTGACCCCTGCTCTCACTTTATTTTCTGAAAACTTGCCTCAGTCCTAAGCCTGCATGTCACTCGCATCTTTAATAATTACCTGGACCCAGCATCTTTCCCGGATTTATGGAAAGAAGCTATAGTATTTCCATTACTAAAAAAAAGCTGGTCTAGAAATTTACAACCCTGCTAGTTACCGACCAATCTCTCAATTACCTTATCTGTCCAAGGTGTTGGAGAAGCTGGCGAACAAGCAATGGGTAAACTTCTTGAAAACTAATGAATTGCTGTTCCCCTCCCAGACCAGCTTTAGAGCTAACAACAACACAGAAACTACGCTACTTACTGTATCAAATAACATCAGAACCTTGGCAGACCAAGGGAAGGCCGCTGCACTGATTCTTCTGGACCTAACAGCAGCTTTTGGTACTATTTCCCATGACCATCTGCTACATATTCTGTATGAAAAAGGAATATATTCAAAAGCCCTTCAGTGGCTCACCTCTTTTCTATCCAATAGAACACACACAATCCAAATGGGCCACTTCTCTTCCAGTTCACAAACTATCAAGTATGGAGTGCCACAGGGAGCCAGGGCCGGACTGGGAACCGAAACCGGCCCTGGCAAAGTGCTCGGCCGGCCCCCCCTCCCCCCGGGGGGTTGGGGGGTACGACCGCGCTCTTTGCTAGGGCCGGTTTTCGGCCGATTTTGTTACAGTGCCGTTTTTGCATCTATGCTGCAAAAAAGGACCCTGTAACAAAACCGGCCCCCACCCTCGCGGCCGACCGGGGGATTGCCCGGTGCCTGCAACGGCCAGTCCGGGCCTGCAGGGAGCCTCATTAAGCCCCACTCTCTTTAACGCGTATGTCTCCTTTCTGATGGAGGTAAGCATGAAATGGGGCTTCAATATCGGCCCCTACGCCGATGAAACGCAACTGTTAATAGCCTTTGAAGAAAGGCATTAAAACACTAAACACAACCTAATAAATTGTCTCACAGAAACAGCAACCTGGATGACAGAACACAGCTTGAAATTAATCGCCGAAAAATCAGAAATGCTGCTTTATGTTGAAGCACACTTAATCTGGGACAAACCTGGTGGCCCCAGGCACTCGGGCCGCCCCCAGAACCGAAGAGAGGGGCAAAAAACCTGGGCATTTTCATCGATAATGCTCTAACACTGCAGGACCAAGTCCAAACACTATGTGGAAAGAGCTTTGCCCTAAAACTATTGTGCAGACTTTTCTCATGGATTCCCTTAAACTGCAGAAAATACATTACTCAGTCAGTACTTTCTAGCAGACTGGATTATGGGAATGCGCTCTATGTGGGCATATCTGACTATCTCTCCTCCCGATTGCAGGTGGTTCAGAATGCTGCTGCTAGATTGGTCTGCAATAGGAGCAAGTATAGTTCAGCATCTGAAAGTCTGAGAGAATTACATTGGCTGCCCATTCGCCAAAGGGCTAAGTTCAAGCTTCTGTGTCATGCGCACAGAGCACTACATAAAAAGCGCCCTCAAATATTTAAAACATAACATAGAATTTTATATGCATACACAAAATCTGAGATCCGGTCATCAGGCCAAAGCTAAGACTAAAAAAATCAAAAAGGTTAGAGCCGGCGGGCGGTCTTTTTCCACTCTGGCGGCCGTCCATTGAAATGAGCAACACCTAGATATTCGCCTAACTGAGGAACAGTAATAAATAAATACATGGTAATGCTTTATCTTATGATAACAGTATATGTAAGTTCAGGCCAGAGGTAGTTTTCCTTGAGCCAGCTCGTGGCTCTACACTCTATAGTAAAAATGGTAAGTGGGGAGGTGCGTAATTTAGCTACCTCAGGGTGGGAGCGTGATGTGGTTGCATTTGGGTGTAATCTCTGTTATTTGTTTCCTATATTTTTTCCTTTTTCCCAATATTCTACCATTCTCTCTCTCATCCCACCATTTGACACATTTCCATGAGTTTTCACATCGCTCCACGCTGGTCTCTTTGCTACACCTTGCGAAATCTTCTCATTTATTTAAAACAATATGGACCAAATGGATTGGCTTGCCAAGGATGCTTGCAGTCAGTCACCTGAAGCCCGTGCTCTGGGGACCTGAACCCGGGGAATCAATAATCCTGCACCCTTCGGTACAGCAAAATATCCTTCCCACTGCTCTTGGGGGATGATGATGGTGTCACTGTCAACTGCAGGGGTCGTTCACCGTAGCTTTTAGCCACTGAAAACTTGGAGGAGCAGAACTGAGCAGGAGGAAACAAAAATGGCAGCCCCAGCCCGGAGTTAAGGCTGCATGATGAATCATCACCCTGCATCAATAAGAGGCAGACCCCTGGAATGAGGCCGCTCAAGGTGCAGATCCAGGCAGCTGGGGTAATAGGCAGTGATGAGCCCCAAAGGGAGAAGTGTACTGAGGTGAGGCCAGTAAAAAACTTAAAAGGTGCAGGAAGGACCCAGCAGGGACCTGAAATCGAGAGCCACTGGGGTGAAGGGCCCTCCAGACCAAACAAAGGCTGCAGTATGGAAGAGTGGTCAGAGATGGAGGGACTCCCACCAAGAGAGAGCAAGGTAGAGAGCCCACAACTGCTCCCATGAACATGGGCCCCAAAGACACAGCGCTTTTAGTGTTGCTGGTGAATGCATGCAGCCTGGGCCAGTGTTAAAGACCCAGAAAAGGTCTGATATGCAGGGGTGTGCTCGACCTCCTGTGGAGAAGCAACACTGACTGGAGACACGTACTTTGCAGTCTTCCCCCCCCCAGAACGGTGTCAATGAGCAATGAACTGGCAGAGCACAGCTGCGGCAATGGTGCAACCAAAACCAACCAAGCCCATTCCTTCGGAAACAATGGACTGCATTGAGGACAGGGGAAGAGACCCCACAACATAGGTGACCAACTGTGGATTGGCACCACATTCACCGACTATCTTGGTGGCTCTCCAGAATACCAAAATGGCACAGGAACTGCAAAATGATACTGTGGCCCAGGACATCTTTATCCTGAGGGCCGACCACAGGAAATTAAATGAGAGGGTAACAGAAGTGGGGTCTTCTCTAACCTAGATAGGTCTGATGGAGCAGGGTTTGAGAAAATAAAAACCTGCTCAGATTGAAACCCTAGTAACATTCATTAACAGTGTGCTCTCAAAAGAAAACTAAAATAAGGGGAAAATGCTTTTGTGCATGTGTGTACTAATGCATGGAAGAAGGCCGCAAATGCAACTGGCTTAAGTAAAATAAAAACGAATGCTCCTTTTTAGCATGTTAATAACACTTGCTAGTAACACTGATTGTGCATTGGATAGTGCAATGCTGGGATGGTGTGCAATGAAATTATATTTCATGAAAATAATAATGTTTGTGTTTGTTTTCTGTAGAAAAGCAAGCATGGGCCTACATTTCTGCATGCCAGTCTGGGGCAAATAATTGGTGAAAATAAAGATAACCAAAAGAGGGTTTCGAGAGAGAAGAGAGAACGCAAAGGTCATTTGTGACCTTCATAGTGTGCTGTATGACTGCCAAGCTACCTAAACGAAATATGATAAGCACTGGAAGCGGAGAACTTCCTTCTCGAGATGGCTGAGGCAAACAATGGAAGCGCAAAGACTTGTTACATGAAATGAGCTTTCGGAAATATGTACTATGATTGTGTTCAAAGTTGTTTCCTGGGAAGAATCTGTCATAATGCTGAAAGTTTAAGACAAAGAAAATTTAATAAAATGGTCATGCTGAGAGTGGTGTGACAGAGCACACCCATCCTTTGCCGATGAGCGAAGGCTTTTGTTCTCATATTGAAGCAAATGCGGCTTGGACATTTAGGTTTTTGGGTATAAGTAAAAGTCCCTGGTAGGTGTGGTTAGGTTGGCTGGTGTTTAGGTAGCGGGAGATTGTCACTGTCATTGGTTTGCTGTTTTCCTGATAGAGGCCTACCTGTTTCCTGATTGCTGACTTAATCTTTGCCACTCAACTAAATCTTGAGGGGCCTTACTGCCCTTTGGCCAGAGAGTAGATTTCCCTGTTTTCTTACTTGGGTTAGTATAGATAATATTATGAATTTGCATAATCATTTGCAAATGTATTTTGTCTCTGGAACTTTTCTCTCTTCGCCTATCCACTCCCTCAATGCATTGTTTATTTGAAATGAGTTTGTTCCTATTCATTGCTAATACATTTTCTGTGTGATGGTCTGTGTTTGCATAGTATGACGGTACTTGATGAGCATTTATTTCACATTATTTCCGATAAACATTATAAATACCATACTGAGGCGGTTAATATTTAGCATTATTGATAGGTACATATTATTGCTATCAACTTTTCAACTTCCACAAGGTCCCTCGACACAAATACATACATATTATAAGGAGAAATGTAGGTTCAATTGTGTATTTGATAAGTTAGGTACAAACCTTGCATCACACTGAACCCAGCGTGAAGGGATTAGTTGGGTAGAGTAAATGGGCCTTTGTTTATTAAAAATTATTGATCCCTGATCGCTGAATCAATTTTGGTAGCAGAGGATGGTTAAGTATTGATTAGTTTGCCAACAATTTTTGATTATTGATTTATTGTTATTAATACTAAAAGTTAGTGTCTTTGTTTTATGTTGTCTGGAAGTAGGGGTAATGTGTTACCTAAGATTCCAAGATGATGATGAGGATGTTTACTTGAGCTGTTGTGGCATAGTCATAGTGTGAAGAGATATCACACTGGAAGTTCTTTGTCTGTTCTTGAAATATCAAACAGTGACAGGCTCTTGATGTTATTTTAGGGACTTAGGGCCAGATGTAGGTCGGTCGGTAACGGCCGAAAATCGGTATTTTCGGCCGTTACCGACCGGTATTTCAGAAATGGTATGTAGGGCCCTTAATTTTACAGAATCTGTAAATTTACCGATCGGTAAATTTACCGATTCTGTAAAATACCGAAACTGTATTTTTACCGATTCGGTAAATTTGAGATGTAGGTGGGACTCTTCTGAGTCCCACAAGCCTTACAAAATCGGTATTTTACCATCAAATCCAATTTGATGGTAAAATACCGATTCCGGTGTGCATGCACATGTGTGCATGCACACCTCTGCCATATGACAGGCAGACCTGCCCTTGGGGCATGTATGCCTGCCACATGGCACCCGAGCCTGTTTTGGGGGTGCCAGAGGGTGTCAAAGTGACACCCCCTGCACCCTTGCTAAAATCGGTATTTACCGATTCTGTAATTACAGAATCGGTATTGCCCATTGATTCCTATGGGCTTCACAGCCCATGGGAATCAATAGGAAATACCGATTCGGTATTTCCAGATTTGATAAATACGGAATCTTAAAGATTCGGTATTTACACATCTGGAAATACCTACATCTGCCCCCTTCATATTTACCACTTCTTAAATACCGAATCGGTAAAATTCGGTATTTAAGAAGTGGTAAATAAGAATTACCTACATCGGGCCCCTTCTCTGTTGTAAGGAGAGTGTATGAGATAGTGGAAAGTCTGCTTCCGAAACTCTAGCTTTATCCCCAAAGGAGTACCGAGACCTCTTTTAATAGAAAGTCCTCTTCGAAACTTTGGCCTTATCCCTGGAGTAGTACCAAGACCTCTTTTCATTTGTTTGGGAGTAGAGTGATGCTGGTCGTTTTTTTACTCGAAGTAAAAGGAGTCTTTAGAGTAATTGTAGTTAAACTATCTCTTTTATTAGTGGAACATGCAAAGGCTTTGTTTTTGTGTTGTTTCTAACAAGAATTTAGTTGAGAAAACCTAGAAATACATTGCTGTATTATTTTGTAAATAGAGGGTCAGTTGCAGAAGTAATACTGAAGTCACAAAAAGCCGCGCTGGCATTGGTCAAGCCGATTCAGAAAAGGGGGTGGTGATGGACAGAGTATCTGAATTAAGCAGAACACTCCTACCCAGTCAACAGATCAGGGCTTGATCCAGCACCGTTTTTTAGCTCACTGCACCATCCCAGTTCAGAACCTGGCTACATGCAAATTAGTCTATATCTGGCCCAGTGCATCATGGGAACAGGGCAGACCAAACTACCAAGCCAATTCTTTACTGGAAGGGAAACAAGCTTCCGGGGACCGGTTTCTGGCATTTCAGCCGTCGTCGGCCCGGCTTGCTTGAATCCTGATGGTGCAGTGAGCAAGGGACTCACATCTGAGCATACCCTGCCACGCTTATGGTGGCCAAAACGATTCAGAAAAGGGGGTGGTGATGGACAGAGTATCTGAATTAACAGAACACTCCTACCCAGTCAACAGATCAGGGCTTGATCCATCACCGTTTTTTAGCTCACTGCACCATCCCAGTTCAGAACCTGGCTACATGCAAATTAGTCTGTCCCTGGCCCAGTGCATCATGGGAACAGGGCAGACCAAACTACCAAGCCAATTCTTTACTGGACAGGAAACAAGCTTCCGGGGACCGGTTTCTGACATTTCAGCCGTCGTCGGCCCGGCTTGCTTGAATCCTGATGGTGCAGTGAGCAAGGGACTCACATCTGAGCATACCCTGCCACGCTTATGGTGGCCAAACCGATTCAGAAAAGGGGGTGGTGATGGACAGAGTATCTGAATTAAGCAGAACACTCCTACCCAGTCAACAGATCAGGGCTTGATCCATCACCGCTTTTCAGCTCACTGCACCATCCCAGTTCAGAACCTGGCTACATGCAAATTAGTCTGTCCCTGGCCCAGTGCATCATGGGAACAGGGCAGACCAAACTACCAAGCCAATTCTTTACTGGAAAGGAAACAAGCTTCCGGGGACCGGTTTCTGGCATTTCAGCCGTCGTCGGCCCGGCTTGCTTGAATCCTGATGGTGCAGTGAGCAAGGGACTCACATCTGAGCATACCCTGCCACGCTTATGGTGGCCAAAACGATTCAGAAAAGGGGGTGGTGATGGACAGAGTATCTGAATTAAGCAGAAAACTCCTACCCAGTCAACATATCAGGGCTTGATCCATCACCGTTTTTTAGCTCACTGCACCATCCCAGTTCAGAACCTGGCTACATGCAAATTAGTCTGTCCCTGGCCCAGTGCATCATGGGAACAGGGCAGACCAAACTACCAAGCCAATTCTTTACTGGAAAGGAAACAAGCTTCCGGGGACCGGTTTCTGGCATTTCAGCCGTCGTCGGCCCGGCTTGCTTGAATCCTGATGGTGCAGTGAGCAAGGGACTCACATCTGAGCATACCCTGCCACGCTTATGGTGGCCAAAACGATTCAGAAAAGGGGGTGGTGATGACAGAGTATCTGAATTAAGCAGAACACTCCTACCCAGTCAACAGATCAGGGCTTGATCCATCACCGTTTTTTAGCTCACTGCACCATCCCAGTTCAGAACCTGGCTACATGCAAATTAGTCTGTCCCTGGCCCAGTGCATCATGGGAACAGGGCAGACCAAACTACCAAGCCAATTCTTTACTGGAAAGGAAACAAGCTTCCGGGGACCGGTTTCTGGCATTTCAGCCGTCGTCGGCCCGGCTTGCTTGAATCCTGATGGTGCAGTGAGCAAGGGACTCACATCTGAGCATACCCTGCCACGCTTATGGTGGCCAAAACGATTCAGAAAAGGGGGTGGTGATGGACAGAGTATCTGAATTAAGCAGAACACTCCTACCCAGTCAACAGATCAGGGCTTGATCATCACCGTTTTTTAGCTCACTGCACCATCCCAGTTCAGAACCTGGCTACATGCAAATTAGTCTGTCCCTGGCCCAGTGCATCATGGGAACAGGGCAGACCAAACTACCAAGCCAATTCTTTACTGGAAAGGAAAAAAAGCTTCCAGGGACCGGTTTCTGGCATTTCAGCCGTCGTCGGCCCGGCTTGCTTGAATCCTGATGGTGCAGTGAGCAAGGGACTCACATCTGAGCATACCCTGCCACGCTTATGGTGGCCAAAACGATTCAGAAAAGGGGGTGGTGATGGACAGAGTATCTGAATTAAGCAGAACACTCCTACCCAGTCAACAGATCAGGGCTTGATCCATCACTGTTTTTTAGCTCACTGCACCATCCCAGTTCAGAACCTGGCTACATGCAAATTAGTCTGTCCCTGGCCCAGTGCATCATGGGAACAGGGCAGACCAAACTACCAAGCCAATTCTTTACTGGAAAGGAAACAAGCTTCCGGGGACCGGTTTCTGGCATTTCAGCCGTCGTCGGCCCGGCTTGCTTGAATCCTGATGGTGCAGTGAGCAAGGGACTCACATCTGAGCATACCCTGCCACGCTTATGGTGGCCAAAACGATTCTGAAAAGGGGGTGGTGATGGACAGAGTATCTGAATTAAGCAGAACACTCCTACCCAGACCACAGATCAGGGCTTGATCCATCACCGTTTTTTAGCTCACTGCACCATCCCAGTTCAGAACCTGGCTACATGCAAATTAGTCTGTCCCTGGCCCAGTGCATCATGGGAACAGGGCAGACCAAACTACCAAGCCAATTCTTTACTGGAAAGGAAAAAAAGCTTCCAGGGACCGGTTTCTGGCATTTCAGCCGTCGTCGGCCCGGCTTGCTTGAATCCTGATGGTGCAGTGAGCAAGGGACTCACATCTGAGCATACCCTGCCACGCTTATGGTGGCCAAAACGATTCAGAAAAGGGGGTGGTGATGGACAGAGTATGCTTGAATCCTGATGGTGCCAGAAACCGGTCCCCGGAAGCTTGTTTCCTTTCCAGTAAAGAATTGGCTCGGTAGTTTGGTCTGCTATGTTCCCATGATGCACTGGGCCAGGGACAGACTAATTTGCATATAGCCAGGTTCTGAACTGGGATGGTGCAGTGAGCTAAAAAACGGGGATGGATCAAGCCCTGATCTTTTGACTGGGTAGGAGTGTTCTGCTTAATTGGATACTCTGTCCATCACCACCCCCTGTTATGAATCGTTTTGGCCACCATAAGCGTGGCAGGGTATGCTCAGATGTGAGTCCCTTGCTCACTGCACCATCAGGATTCAAGCAAGCCGGGCCGACGACGGCTGAAATGCCAGAAACCGGTCCCCGGAAGCTTGTTTCCTTTCCAGTAAAGAATTGGCTTGGTAGTTTGGTCTGCCCTGTTCCCATGATGGCCAGGGACAGACTAATTTGCATATAGTCAGGTTCTGAACTGGGATGGTGCAGTGAGCTAAAAAACGGTGATGGATCAAGCCCTGATCTTTTGACTGGGTAGGAGTGTTCTGCTTAATTCAGATACTCTGTCCATCACCACCCCCTGTTATGAATCGTTTTGGCCACCACAAGTGTGGAAGGGTATGGTCAGACATGAGTCCCTTGCTCATTGCACCATCAGGATTCAAGCAAGCCGGGCCGAAGACGGCTGTAATGCCAGAAACCGGTCCCCGGAAGCTTGTTTCCTTTCCAGTAAAGAATTGGCTTGGTAGTTTGGTCTGCCCTGTTCCCATGATGCACTGGGCCAGGGACAGACTAATTTGCATATAGTCAGGTTCTGAACTGGCATGGTGCAGTGAGCTAAAAAACGGTGATGGATCAAGCCCTGACCTTTTGACTGGGTAGGAGTGTTCTGCTTAATTCAGATACTCTGTCCATCACCACCCCCTGTTATGAATCGTTTTGGCCACCACAAGTGTGGAAGGGTATGCTCAGACATGAGTCCCTTGCTCATTGCACCATCAGGATTCAAGCAAGCCGGGCCGAAGACTGCTGTAATGCCAGAAACCGGTCCCCGGAAGCTTGTTTCCTTTCCAGTAAAGAATTGGCTTGGTAGTTTGGTCTGCCCTGTTCCCATGATGCACTGGGCCAGGGACAGACTAATTTGCATATAGCCAGGTTCTGAACTGGGATGGTGCAGTGAGCTAAAAAACGGTGATGGATCAAGCCCTGATCTTTTGACTGGATAGGAGTGTTCTGCTTAATTCAGATACTCTGTCCATCACCACCGCCTGTTATGAATCGTTTTGGCCACCACAAGTGTGGAAGGGTATGCTCAGACATGAGTCCCTTGCTCATTGCACCATCAGGATTCAAGCAAGCCGGGCCGAAGACGGCTGTAATGCCAGAAACCGGTCCCCGGAAGCTTGTTTCCTTTCCAGTAAAGAATTGGCTTGGTAGTTTGGTCTGACCTGTTCCCATGATGCACTGGGCCAGGGACAGACTAATTTGCATATAGCCAGGTTCTGAACTGGGATGGTGCAGTGAGCTAAAAAACGGTGATGGATCAAGCCCTGATCTTTTGACTGGGTAGGAGTGTTCTGCTTAATTCAGATACTCTGTCCATCACCACCCCCTGTTATGAATCGTTTTGGCCACCACAAGTGTGGAAGGGTATGCTCAGACATGAGTCCCTTGCTCATTGCACCATCAGGATTCAAGCAAGCCGGGCTGAAGACGGCTGTAATGCCAGAAACCGGTCCCCGGAAGCTTGTTTCCTTTCCAGTAAAGAATTGGCTTGGTAGTTTGGTCTACCCTGTTCCCATGATGCACTGGGCCAGGGACAGACTAATTTGCATATAGTCAGGTTCTGAACTGGGATGGTGCAGTGAGCTAAAAAACGGTGATGGATCAAGCCCTGATCTTTTGACTGGGTAGGAGTGTTCTGCTTAATTCAGATACTCTGTCCATCACCACCCCCTGTTATGAATCGTTTTGGCCACCACAAGTGTGGAAGGGTATGCTCAGACATGAGTCCCTTGCTCATTGCACCATCAGGATTCAAGCAAGCCGGGCCGAAGACGGCTGTAATGCCAGAAACCGGTCCCCGGAAGCTTGTTTCCTTTCCAGTAAAAATTGGCTTGGTAGTTTGGTCTGCCCTGTTCCCATGATGCACTGGGCCAGGGACAGACTAATTTGCATATAGCCAGATTCTAAACTGGCATGGTGCAGTGAGCTAAAAAACGGTGATGGATCAAGCCCTATCTTTTGACTGGGTAGGAGTGTTCTGCTTAATTCAGATACTCTGTCCATCACCACCCCCTGTTATGAATCGTTTTGGCCACCACAAGTGTGGAAGGGTATGCTCAGACATGAGTCCCTTGCTCATTGCACCATCAGGATTCAGGCAAGCCGGGCCGAAGACGGCTGTAATGCCAGAAACCGGTCCCCGGAAGCTTGTTTCCTTTCCAGTAAAGAATTGGCTTGGTAGTTTGGTCTGCCCTGTTCCCATGATGCACTGGGCCAGGGACAGACTAATTTGCATATAGCCAGGTTCTGAACTGGGATGGTGCAGTGAGCTAAAAAACGGTGATGGATCAAGCCCTGATCTTTTGACTGGATAGGAGTGTTCTGCTTAATTCAGATACTCTGTCCATCACCACCCCCTGTTATGAATCGTTTTGGCCACCACAAGTGTGGAAGGGTATGCTCAGACATGAGTCCCTTGCTCATTGCACCATCAGGATTCAAGCAAGCCGGGCCGAAGACGGCTGTAATGCCAGAAACCGGTCCCCGGAAGCTTGTTTCCTTTCCAGTAAAGAATTGGCTTGGTAGTTTGGTCTGCCCTGTTCCCATGATTCACTGGGCCAGGGACAGACTAATTTGCATATAGCCAGGTTCTGAACTGGGATGGTGCAGTGAGCTAAAAAACGGTGATGGATCAAGCCCTGATCTTTTGACTGGGTAGGAGTGTTCTGCTTAATTCAGATACTCTGTCCATCACCACCCCCTGTTATGAATCGTTTTGGCCTCCACAAGTGTGGAAGGGTATGCTCAGACATGAGTCCCTTGCTCATTGCACCATCAGGATTCAAGCAAGCCGGGCCGAAGACGGCTGTAATGCCAGAAACCGGTCCCCGGAAGCTTGTTTCCTTTCCAGTAAAGAATTGTTTTTTTAAATTTTTTTTTTTATTGGCAAATTCGAATCATAAAACATAAATATACAGGATAAGCGACATGAAAAAATGTGGTATATATGGATAACGAGGTACATACACAGATATCTGTAAACAAAGCTCTACCACAGGGAAAGATATAACTATTAAGAGAAAGAGTACTAAAAAGAAACAGAAAAATAGAATCAGAATCAATCAGGGGCCCTATATCTGGTTTCTCCTTTCTTCATTATACCACCTAGTAATGGGTTCCCAAATCTGTGTTCCGGTTGCTCTCATTTTTCTACCTCTTGTGGCGTATATTGAGATTTCTTGTTTATAGATAGCTATAAAACGGCTAAGCCACATATTAAAGGTAGGGGGCTCTGTATCTTTCCACCTAGCTGCTAGAATTATCCGTAACACGGCGTATCCCAGAAATAGTACCGCCTGTTCTTCTCTATTGTGTTTCAAAGAGTCATCGTGACCCAATAGGAGCAATGTTATAGAATCATGTATTTGGTGCCCAAAAATTTGGGTCCAAAATTCCAACATCATAGTTTTAATTGTAACCAATGTAGGGCATTCAGCAAACATGTGCAGGAGATTTGCGAGTGGTTGTTTGCATCTGGGACAATTATCATCAATCCTAAGCCCCCATGCAAACAATTTAGCTGGTGTATAATATAAATTATAAATGATTCTATAATATTGAGCCTTTAAGTTAGAGGCTATAAAATATCTTGTTGAGAGGGCTAATGAGAGATCTAAATCTACATTTGGATTTGCCAATTTTAAGGCCCAAGATTGTTCCGTGCGCTCTAGATCATCAGGGGTATTGGCCAAAAGTAACTGATATAGGACCCCGATTCTGGTAGATTTTTTCCCTATAATGTCAAATAATGGGATATTATCTGGTAGAATTTTTGGTTTGGTATTATAGATACTAGCTGATATTTGATACAATTTTAGAAAATCGTTCGCGGGGACATTATATTTCGTTTGAAAGAGCTCAAAAGAAAGTGGGAGATTATTACCAAAGAAATCTCCAATTGTTTTAATACCTAGGAGCTCCCACCTCTGGGATCTACTATCATTAGGGATATTAGGAAAAATTTTACATTGCCATAAAGGTGTATATTTTGTATATGTAGGAAGCCCTAGATGTTTGCCAATAGCTTTCCAGACTGAAAGAGCATCTAAAACAGTCTTTAATTTAATTTTTTTATAATAAGATGTTTCAACCTGCCTTAGAAAAAGTCCCTTATGTTTTTTGCCTAGACTGAGCTCATATATTGATGGTATATAAGGAATTACAAAGGTTGGGCCTCCTGGTTTAGCAGTCAAAAGAGGATCCATATATTGCAATAATGATGCCCACAAATATAATCTTAAATTTGGTAGAGCTAAGCCGCCTCTACTTTGAGGGAGTGCTAAAAGGGGGAGGGCCCGCCTTATTTTTCCGTAGCTCCACATAAACTTTGCTATGAGTGAATCTATAGTCTTTATAACGTGCTTTGCCGGTAACAGGGGGATTGCTCTAAACAAATATAGAACACACGGGAATACATTCATTTTAACGTAATTGGCCCTACCTATAATAGAGAGGTGTAGACCATCTACCCTTCTTAGATCGCTTTTAATTTTATCAATAAGGGGAGAATAGTTAATATCGCTGATGTTACTTATCTCTGCCGAAAGCACTACACCTAAATAAGTGGCCTGTTTAACCCTGAGAGTGCTTTCATATTGAGTGTTACTAGTGGCTAATACCATAGTCTTATCTCTATTCAAGGAGTACCCTGAGTACTTCCCAAACGCTTGGGTAATTGTCTCAATTTCATAGACTGCTTCAGACGGTTTAGTGGTTATTACGGCAATGTCATCCGCATATGCCATAACTTTGGTGGAAAAGGACCCTGTAAGAACTGGATATATGGAAGTTGAGGTTAGTAGTTTTTGAATTAGGGGATCTATATAAAGTGCAAATAGAACCGGGGAGCATGGGCAACCCTGCCTTGTACCTCTCTGAATCGTAATGACATCCGACTCATTTCCTGCTATACAGATTTTTGCCGTGGGGTTGGTATAAATGGCTTTAATGGCATTAATAAAAGTATTTCCGAAATGTTTACTTTCCAGGATGTTCCAGAGAAACTGCCATAGTACTCGATCAAATGCCTTTTCGGCATCGAGGAAGATCATCGACATCTCGCCCCCCGTGGCGCCCATGATGTCAAGTAGGGTTATGGCTCTACGAGTATGGTCTGTAGTGCCTTTGCCGGGTATAAAACCGTGTTGCCACGGGGATACAAGCCGTTCGATGACCCCGCTCAGACGATTTGCAAATATTTTAGCGTATAGCTTTGAGTCGGAGTTGATCAGGGATATAGGCCTATATGAGGAAGGCAGGTGGGGTGGTTTACCCTTCTTATGGAAAATTATTATATTTGTTTGTTTCCAAGACTCAGGGGGAATTGCGTGGTATTGGACTCCAAGAAACAAATCAAACAAAAAGGGAGTTATCTGATTTCCAAGGATTTTATATAAATCCAATGGAATTTTATCCGGTCCGGCCGCCTTACCATTGGCCATCTCAGCTAATGCAATCTCCACCTCAGTGACCGTGATCTCTCTGTCCAGGTAAATCTTATTTTCTTCATCGATATTTTTATGATTAATATGGTCTGGGAGCCAATTATTTAAGAATGTTGTAATTTCATTATCAGGATGTGAAACATCACTACTATATAGTTTTTGATAATATTTTTGAAATACTTTAACAATGTCTTTGGGGGTAGTATATTCATTTCCCTCAAATTCTATCTTTTTAATATTGCTCAATGATTGCTTTTGTCGTGTGCGTAGTGCTAACTGCTTCCCCACATTTTCCCCTGATTCGTACAGTCTATCCTTATTGACCTGATAGGTTTCCGCGGCTTTTTGATTAGCGTACTATTAATCTCATTTTTTAAGATCATTATTTTATTTAAGATTTTCCCAGGATCTAAGGTAGGATCGGCTTGCCCTCTACGAGACAGATTTAACTGGGAGGCATGATGGGCCTCAAGATTAGACAACTCCTGCATCATTTCCATATTGGATTGTTTTTCTAGCTTTCGCTTATTAGCAACAAAGGAAATGGTCTCTCCTCTCAATGCTGCTTTAAAACAGTCCCATACTATAATACAGGGTGCACTAAACTGGTTACAGTCGAAAAAGGACTGGGTCCAAGATTTAATATACGCTATATATTCTGGATTAACCAGTAGCCTCCTATCGAAAGTCCACTGTATTATTGGTTTAACTAAATTAGCCGTGTCAAAGGTAAAGGTCAGTGCATTGTGGTCAGATAGGGTTTTCGGGGATTTAATTATTTCTATAATATCTTTCTGATTTATACTTGACATAATATAGTCGATTCTAACATATTTGTTGTGGGGGAAAGAAAAATATGTATAGCCATCCACATTTGGCCCCCGGAGTAGGCCCCAGACGTCAACCAAGTTATGACTTTTCATCATCTGATCCAATGCTGTATAAACCTTTGGTTTTCGCCCTTTATAATTTTGAGATAAAAAATTCCCAGAAGACAGGCCAATGTCGATGTTGAAATCTCCACAGAAGACCAGGGAACCTGACCAAGAGGCCAATTCAATTTCGAGCTCTCGAAAAACAGCAGGGTCATCTAAATTTGATCCATAGATTGCACAGATAGTGATATCCAGCTGAAGCTGAATTATGACCCATCTGCCATGTTTATCAGCTGATTTACGAATTGGGGGGCCTATTATAGGTTTAGCGAAAATGGCTACCCCTCTAGTTTTAGATGTTTGGGATGTAGCTGCCATTAGGTTATAACCTGGTAGTTTAAGTAAGTTCCTGTCAGAGTATGCGATATGTGTCTCTTGGAGACATAATATATCAACAGGGTTTTGTTGTATTAATTGAAATAACTGGGCCCTTTTATCTTTATGATTGAGGCCTGCCACATTCCAAGTACAGAGGCTTATCCTCCCCATGTATTAGCTTGAAAGACTAGCCCGATAAGCTTTAAACACCCATTCTCCTTAAAATATATGATACGGTTTTGCTTTTCTTTAACATTTCTGTAGCTTTTACTCTTAATACAACATAGTCTATGACCGAATTTGCCAGTTTTTACCAGTAAAGAATTGGCTTGGTAGTTTGGTCTGCCCTGTTCCCATGATGCACTGGGCCAGGGACAGACTAATTTGCATATAGCCAGGTTCTGAACTGGGATGGTGCAGTGAGCTAAAAAACGGTGATGGATCAAGCCCTGATCTTTTGACTGGGTAGGAGTGTTCTGCTTAATTCAGATACTCTGTCCATCACCACCCCCTGTTATGAATGGGATTGGACAAGCAGCAGGTGTGTAGTGAGCATGATTGGTTGGTTGCTGTGAGCTGTGCTGGTATTGGTCAGAATAGAAGATACGTAGTGAGCTGTGATTGATTGGTTAGTGTGAGTCCTGCTGGTATTGGACGAGCGCAAGCAAATAGAATAAGCAGAATTATGGAAGGATTTTGACTGCAGAAATATTTAGTGTAGAAGAGTTGAAAAATGAAGACGGTAAAAAGAATGAAAGATTTCTTTAAAAAAGACAAGTCAATAGTTACTAGAGAGGGACTTCCTGTACCTCCTCCAAGATCTCCTGCTTCGTTTATGATGTTAGAGTGTGGGTATCATACGTGTACATGGTTAGAGAATTGGATGAGATATACAGAAGATGATGGAGTTTTAGCTTTTCCAGAGCATGGTACATTCAACATAAGTATTTTGGAGAATTTGAGGAAAGAAATGAATTTATTGAAACCAAATCCTAGACCTATGCAGTATGAAGCTCTCGACCAATGTGAACATGAGGCATATAAACGGGAGAGAGACAGGAATGGAATAAAATACAGGAATATAATGTCGAGGTATTCTGAGGCTAGATGGGATGATCAAATGAAAAGATGGAGGAGAAATGTGCAGATGGATTATATCCAGTAATAGTTGCTAAAGATCAGGCTGGAGGTAAATGTAAGGAGAAAAAGAATAATCATGAGACAACAGAACTAAATATAGACCTGAATGAGATTGATGATGAGTTAATGGGTGAAATACTATTAACACCTTCAATGCTACAGGCATTTCCCGCTGGGTGCTGGGCTTTGACATTTCCCATTGTTCATGACAAGGCCAGCTCGTCATAAGCACAGCTCCAGTAGTACTGCATGACGAGCTGACCTTGTCATTAGCATGGAGACACCCACCATATCAGGAAAGTGCAGGGGAAACAATTCCAAATGCACCACTAATTAAAATACAAGTTTCACAAGCTCCACAAGTTTCATAGGTTACACAAGTTCCGTAGCCTCACAAGTTTCATTAGGTGCTCAAGTGTTGCAGGAGAGTGAGATTCACATGTTGAATAAGACAAGAGAGGAATTAACTCAGAGAATTAGTTAGATGAGTATGAATGTAGAAGCATTATCAGTACCAGTAACAATTGGTCCCATAGTTCCATTGGCTGGTGAGAGTCAAAATATATTGAGAGTACATGCATTGACAATTCCCGTGAATAATGAAAAGAATGTTAGTGGATCAGAAAAAGTTGAGATGAGTACTTCATTGATTGATCTTACAGTGAGTGAAAACGTAACTGGAACACCAAAGAGAAGTGCACAGATGGATCCTAGAAAAACAGTGCAGAATGCCAGAGGAGCAACTCCAGTGTCAGGGAGTTTAGTGGGTCCTTCGTTGGAGGAGTTAGCCGACTGTATAAGAGGAATGGAAAATAATAAGTCTCAATTAAGTATAGATGTAGATAGACTGAGAGTGGATCTGGAAGTGATGATTATTGGTACAATAAGTCCAGAGAGATTGAGTAAGTACCGAGATGAGGAGTTGTTATTTTTGTGTACAAATATTACATGGAAAGTGAAGAACCTACATGAGAGGTTGGCAGAAGCTGCATAAGAATATGGAGTAGATATAGAGAAATCAAAAGTTTTGCAAAAACGTATGGACTGGATTTTACTGATAAAGATTTGGAGAGTCTGATTACGTCTGGCAAACAATTGCAAATTAAAGAATTAATGAATACTTTGAAGAAATGGGGTGATTTCGAAACTTGGAAAGGTAGATGGGTGAAAAAGAAGGAAGAAATGCTTGCAAGTAAAAATGTGTCCTTATTTCCATTAAGGGAAACAGAACAGGCTGAAAGGGTATGCCCGATGAGAGATGTTCCACATGGTGGATATGTTCACATTCCCCGGACAGGGCAGGGTATATTATCCTTTACAAATGATTTTCCCAGGTTGAGGGAGAAATCTGTTGAGTGGTTCAAACAGGTAGAGAGGTTTGTAAAGGTTTCAAAGGTTTTGCTGAAAGATTTACATGGCTTGTTTGAGATTGTAGTTCCTGCTGATTTATGTCCAGAATGTACCATTACTGTTGATTGGCCTAAATAAGAATATCCTAGAGATGTGAAAACAGGAGCACCTTCAGAAGAAGTGATGAAAAAATAAAATCAAGTAATTATTTTCTTGAAAAGTAAGATTTCTCCAAAAGAAACAGATTGGGTTAAAATTGATAGCACAACAAAGGAACCTAAAGAATCAGTACATGTTTATTATGAGAGGTTGTTACAGGTGTTTAAACAGTATAGTGGTTTTGCGATTATAGGTGACAAAGACATGGGACATTCTGTATATAGGTTTGTTTTTGGACTAAAACCCCAAATTAGTAACTTGATTCAGCAACAATTGATCTGTTGGCAGAGCAAAACAGTTGATGAGATTTTGAGATGTGCTAAATATTGTAGTGATATAGAAACAAGGCATAAACAGTTGAAAGAGAAAGGCACAGGTGAAAGTTGCAGAACAGAAAGATGGAAACAATGGTTTTCAAACAGATTTTCAAATGAAAGGACAAAGTCAAAATTCTCAGAATGGTCAAGTACCAAATGGAGGTAGCGCTAGAAGTAAGATTAATAGAGAAGAATTGAAAAAGAAACGTCCTTGTCATGTATCCGGAAAGTTTGGACACTAGAGGAATGAGTGTAAATCTTTGTTAAGAAGTAATGGAATGAATCAAAATTTCAATCCGCAGATGCAGGTGGTTGTGAATCAACAACAGCAACAACAGCAGCAGTTAGTTAAACCACAGGTACAACAAGTAGAGGTGCCTCAAGCTCCCATGCCAAATAATGTGAATGCTTAAGTACAGAGATACAGTGCGAATGCTGGATTTCAGGCAGATGAATAAGTTGGTAAGAATCAAAATTAACAAGTAGTTTCACAATATTTGTTGCAATGTTCTGATAGTGATTCAGACTTATCTCAATGACGGTGCCTGAGGGTAGAGAAAGAGTGCATGCTGGTACATCTCCAGAGGTAGATCAATCAGGTCCTTTCGTTGATGGAAAAGTGGAAGGTAATGATGTTACATTTCTTGTGGACACTGGTGCTACCCGTTCTACTGTGAAAGCAGCAGAAATTCCAAACCTACTCCTCTCGGGAGAAACTATCCAAGTTGTGCAAGTCTCAAATAAATATATTAAGACTCCAAACACAAAACCAATAGAGGTTCATATTTGAAAAGTCAGAGACCTGCATCGGTTTGTGGTATGTGATACAAGGCCGGTGAACCTTCTAGGCAGGGACTTGTTATGTAAGATGAATTGCACCATCTATTGTACACCTGATGGTATTGCTTTTCAGACACCAGATGAGAATGTTGTTTTTAAAATGATGTTAGTGAAGCAAGGGACAGAAGTGAATGATTTGTATTCATTGCTCACAGAAGAGGATTTACCTGCAGAGTTGAGAAATACAGTGAGATCTTATGTATGTGATTTTACAGAAAAAGACATTGGTCTGATGAAGGGTGTGGATCCTATACAGGTTACAGTTAAACCAGGTGCAGTATATTCAAACACACCCCAGTACAGGATGAGTCCTGAGATCACAGCAGGAGTGATTCCTGTGATTGATCAAATGATTGAGCAAGGTATTCTAAAAGAAATACTAGTTAGTCCTTGTAATTAATCTATTATGGGGATTAAAAAACCAAGTGGAAAATATAGAATAGTACAAGATTTGAGAGAAATTTATAAAATGATGGTACCTTTTGTCCAATAGTGCCAAACCCAGCTGTGATTCCCTATCAAATTCATTGTAATGCAGAATGGTACACAGTGATTGACCTGTGTCAAGCATTTTTCTTGATACCTTTACATCCGGATAGCCAATATATTTTTGCTTTCCGGTTCGGAGATCATGTTTAGGCAAGGCTCGAAACTTCCGTTCCTATCCAAAATTCTTGAAAGATGTGCTTTCACAATTAAGCCAACATCTAGAGAACACTAATCTACTTGACCCTCACCAGTCAGGGTTCAGAAAGGGCTGCAGCACTGAAACCGCAATCCTAAATGTCCTAGATGATATGCACATGTCACTCGACTCCAACCAATGTGTCCTTCTCATCCTCCTTGACCTCTCGGCTGCGTTCAACACAGTGGATCACACCCTCCTATTTAATGTCCTCCAGGAGAGAGCAGGCATTGAACAGACGGTCTTAAAATGGTTCTCCTCTTTTCTCAACAACCGGACTCAAAGAATAAAGATCAACAGCTTCGAATCAGACCCCCTCCCCATCAGCAGAGGAGTTCCGCAAGGGTCAGTACTCTCCCCACAACTCTTCAACATCTACATGGAACCCCTCACCTCACTTCTAAGGAACTCCAACATCCCCTTCCACCTCTACGTGGATGACACACAACTCTATCTGGAAACCACATTGATCGCAGACATTCACAGACTAAATGTTACACTCATGGAGGTCCGACACTGGCTCTCAGCCAACCACCTCAAACTTAATGAAGAGAAAACGGAAGTACTCCTCATTTCGAACAAAGATGAAAACCCACAAATAGTGGAATGGCTCAAAGCCTTAAATGCCCTCAATATCTCTCTAATGCTAACGGACTCTGCAAAATCCCTAGGGATCACTCTTGACCCCAAACTGGCCATGAATAAACACATCTCAAAAACCACCAAAAGCGCGTTCCTGAACTTGAAACTTCTCTACAAAATCAAATCCTTCCTCCCCCCCCAAAGACCTGAAACAGGCCACTCAGGCACTTGTGCTCTCCAGAATTGACTATGGCATCGCAGTGCTGACTGGAACAGCCAAGTCACACCTGGGACCTCTCACCTCCACCCTCAACGCAGCAGCAAGAATGGTCACAGGAACAAAGAAATATGAGCACATCTCTCCGGCACTCAAAAAACTGAAGTGGCTCCCGATTGACCAACGAGCCAGCTTCCGCACAGCTTGCCTCACACATAAAGCCCTGCATACAGGTAAACCAGAATACCTGGCCACCAAACTGAAAAGGGCCGATCAATCCAGGTACCTCAGAAGCTCCAACACACTCCTACTCATTCCTCTAAAATCACAGAAACACAAAACCTCAAATAAATCCTTTGCGGGGAATGCTCCCAAGATCTGGAACTCCATTCCCCCATATCAGAATGACCGCCTCCTTCCCGCAATTCAAATCGCTACTCAAAGCCCTCTTCCTTGAGCGCTCTGGTGCTTAACGAGAACCCCACGCCTGACAGTGAAAGGACGCTATCTCTTCGAACCCAGAGCCGGTTGATTCGCTCCTGATCTCCGTCGCATATTGCGCTCAAGTTGTTGTTGTACAGACTCTATTTCTTGCTTGTGTTCATGATTCCTGTTTTTTGTCCTTATTTTCCTTGTTGCATATCTGTATTTGCTGTGACGCGCTCTGATTCCCCCCGGGTCCAGCTAGCGCTATACAAAACTTAAATAAATAAATAAATAAATAAAGTTCTTCGACTCTTAATCAGATTTTGAAAAAATGTTTGGAGTCATTGATCATGCCAGAAAATTCAGTGTTAGTGCAGTACATTGATGACCTCCCAGTGGCATTAAAAACATGAGAAACATGTGTGACAGATACAATTGCCTTACTGAACCATTTGGCAGAAGTTGGGCATAAAGTGCCACCAATATTCAATATTTGGGACATAAAATTGAGAAAGGAGTTAGAAAAGCAACACAAGACCGGAATACTGTGATTTTGCAAATGGGTCCTCCTACGACTCAAAAAGAAGTTTGAATATTTTTGTGAATGGTTGGATACTGTAAACAATGGATCAGTGGGTTTTCACTGATTGCAAGACCTTTACAGAGGTCGGGGCTTAAAGATGTGGTTGATCCAATTGAATTGGATGAAGAGTGTATGAAGGCTTTCATTGAAGTGCGAGATAGTCTTTGTCAAGCACCTGCATTGGAAATGCCAGATTACACAAAAGATTTTGCATTATTCTGTTGTGAGTGAGATGGATATGCACTTTCAGTGCTAACACAAAAACATGGAATAGCACGTCGTCCAGTGGCATATTTTTCTGCAATTTGTATTCAGTGGCAGTAGTATTGCCAGGCTGTGTAAAAGCAGTGGCTTCTACGTGTGTGAGACTTGAACAGAGTGAAGCCATTGTTATGGGACATCCAGTGAAAGTATATGTGCCACTCTCTGTTGAGATCCTTTTAACAAGATCCCAGACTCAACATATGACGTATAGTCAGCTGATCAGATATGAAAGAGTGATTTTGGGTGCTGGAAATATGACTGTAGCAAGATGCACAACATTTAATCCCACAACTTTATTGCAAAGTTGAAGTTGTGAAGAAGTGAATGATGAAGCAGACCATGATTGTTTGGATGTGACAGAATTGTGCACGGAACCAAGCCCTGATATAAAAGATACACCAATAGAAGAGTCAGATAGTGTGATGTTTGTGGATGGATCTTGCCTGAGAAATGAAAAAGGTGTATTGAGTGCTGCTTATGCAGTATGTACAGTGGCTATAGTTCTTGAAGCATCCTGTCCAAAGGGGATGAATTCTGCTAAAAGTTCTGAGCTGATTGCTCTGACTAGAGCATGTATAATTGGCAAAAATCTGAGAGTAACAATATTCACTGATAGTCAATATGGTTTTGGGGTGGTGCATGATTTTTGTCAGTTGTGGATGCAACAAGGATTTTTGACTTCTTCAGGATCCCCAATCCAGAAAAGTAAACATTTTAAGGATTTTTGAGTGCATTACAAATGCCCAAAAAGATTGCTGTTTTTAAATGGTCAAAATGCAAAACATTGGCAGGGTATGCTCAGACGTGAGTCCCTTGCTCACTTTGCCACAGGAGTCAAGCAAGCCCGGCTGAAGACGGCTGTAATGCCAGAAACCGTTCCTGGGAAGCTTGATTCCGGTCCAGGGAAGACATGGCTTGGCAGTTCGGGCTGGACTGTTCCCATGAGGCACAGGGTCAGACTGATTTGCATATGGCCATGTCTGAAGTGGGGTGGCGGAGTGAGCTAAAGAACGGTGATGGATTAAACCCAAAACAGTTGACTGGGGGTGAGTGTTTGTATTGTCAACGGTCCGTCCATCATCACCTTTGGTTTTTCTTCGTTTTTAAATGGTCAGCACATAAGTCAGGAAATTACTATATGAAAAATGGAAACTGATAAACGGACCAAGTGGCTCGTTTCTGTGCACAAAAGTACATTTCAATTTACAGAGGGATGGAGAAAAAAGATACAAATTGCCACTTGATGTTTACTTCTTTGGAAACATGGGAAGAAATTAGACAGTTGCAGGAAGAAGCAAATGAGAGGAGAAAGAAATTTGGATAAAATCAGGCTGTAAAAAGAGAACAAAAGATGAAGTGTGTGTGTATGTTGATGGAAGACCAGTAATGCCAGATTGTTTACTCTCACACATGGCAAGGGTGTACCAAGGATGGTGGTACAATCCAAAATTTAGAGGTATTGCAGAGAGTCTATGCCGGTAGTGTATAGTCTGCCAGCAACAAAATCCAGGGAGAAAGACAGTTGTTAGTTGGGGTCGAATTGTAAAAGCTGCAGGACCATTTACCTGATTACATTTAGACTGCATTGAACTTCCCCTTTGTAATGGACTGAAATATGTGCTGGTGATTGTTTGTTGGTTTTCTCGTTGCATAGAAGCATATTCAACAAGAAGGAGTGATAGCTTGACTGTTGCTAAATTGCTTTTAAGGGAGATCATCCCCAGATTTGGATTTCCAATCTCTTTAGAAACTGATAGAGGAACTCATTTCAATAGCAACATAATTCGAATGATTTGTGCAGAATTACAAATTGAGCAAAAACTGCATTGTGCCTATCGACCAGAAGCCTCAGGAGTGGTCCAACAAATTAATGGCTCTATTAAGTCCAGACTATCAAAGGCATGTGTGTCTACAACACTGAAATAGCCAGACGCTTTACCCCTGGTATAGATGAGTCTTTGAAGCATCCTGATAAAAAGACAGGATTGAGTCCAATATTTTAATGGGGAGAGAAATTAGACAAGTAATTGTGTCAGCAAACAAACTGATGAACATTACTGGTGATCTAGTGTTTGATTATTGCAAAGGATTGGCTGATCTGGTGCGTTCCGTGTCTCATCAGGTTGGAGAAATTGCAACTACAACACGGCCAGAACAATCACATTATTTGACTCCAGGAGAGTGGGTTCTGGCCAAGAAACATGTGAGGAAGTCGTGTTCAGAACCCAGATGGAATGGACCTTACCAAAAAATATTGGTAACAATGACAGCAGTGAAGTGTGGTGGCTTGTCAAATTGGATTCATTCAATTCAATCAAGAAGAGTCCCAAGTCCACTTGAAAGATGAGAAGAAGAGCAGCAATGTGTGGCTCAATGGTTAGAGCGGCAGACCCTGATGCAGAGGTCTGGCCCGGGACCAGGGTTCAATTCCTGTCTTGGCTGGTCGCGGCGGATCTTGAGCTCATAATTCCTCGGACCTGATTTCTCGCCTCGGTGCCTACTCTAAGCATGGGTCCCACGCTGCAACTCTGGGCAATAGCTTGCTTAGTCTCCACAACGGCCCCCTACAGCGCTAGGGATGCCTGGTTGCACCCTGGGGATGCCCAGGAGTGGACATTTCACGGGGAAAAACCAGGAAGGGTTCCCTAGCGGTATGAGTACAGCGCCAGGACACTCAGGAGTATCAGTGCGCTTTACAAGTACGACTACATTTACATTTACATTTACATTTAACTGGTAAAGTAAAGAAAAGAACCAGAAGCTGGAGAACATGAAGCTATAGAATCTAGTGTTACAGATTCTGAAAAGGCTGAACATGAAGAAGAACAAAGCACAAGTCGAATAAAGTGGGCACCAACTACTGGGTCTCAAGAGACTACTGTTGAAAAAGAAAAGGAGAAAGTGATTGATGAAAATCAAAAGCAAGTACAACAAAGAAAAAAACGGAATAAAAGAGCTTGTGAACTTGACAACGAAGGTGAAGAAGAAGTTCAAATAAAGAAGGCTAGAAAAGGTGATGTGTGCCTAAAAGGAGTGAAAAGATTGAAATACACTCTAGGAAAAGAAAAAGCAAGATCCGATAGTTGAAGTATCAAGTCAAACTGAACAAAATGACGCTGAAGAAGATTTTGTATGAAAACCAAAAAGAATAAGAATTCCAAGTAAGAAATACACAGCTCCAGAATGGATATATTTGGGGGCATAACAACCGTCGATAATTATTATCGCTAAGCACGCTTAGCGCTAGGATAATTATCGCCGGCTATCATTGGATTTTATTGCGGAGATAGTACGCTATCAGCGACGCTTATCTCCAAAGCGATAGAAATTGCAGAGTTAGCTGACAAATGTGCGATTATCGCTGGAAATCCAGCGATAATCGCACAACGATTGGTGATACGTTGTTGATAGGGCAGGGCAGACTTAGCCGATATATCCACCTTCCATTGGATATAATGGCTACGTCAGATTGGAAGCAGGCGTAAGAAAAGTAGCGATAAGCGCGGTTAGCGCTACTTTTCTTATCGCCATGCAAGTTGGTGGGAGGTTTGTTGATAGGAGAAATGTCGGTTAGCGACATTTCCCACATTATTTTCTCTAAGGCAAGGATTCACGCGAGAGCCTGACCTTGCTGATAATGCGATAAAATGATCGCTGCTTTTCACCCAAAAACGGACGCTAAAGCAGCGATAATTTTATCGCGGAGCCTTGATGATATGCCCTTAGGTGTTGGAAGAAATTGAAAAGACATATCAAATCGAAAAAGAAGCTGGTACTGATCAAAGTGATCAAAGTAAAATAAAACTGCATTAAAGGAACTGTGAAGATTAAGGTGCAACAGTTTCAATGAAGAATATTCTGAAAGTTCCAAAGATTTGAAGAAGATACAAAAAAAAATATTAAACGAGGGGGTAAAGAAGAGAGGCATGGCGTGTAAGGATACACTACTCTAGATGATTTTTGGACAAGTTTTTCAAGATTTGAAAATATAGTTTTTTTTTAGTTTTGTAATTTTTTGATATAGTGTCTAAAATGGCAAAGGTAACAAAGACTGGATATCAAAATCATAGTTTTAAACACGGATGTATTAATGTTTGTATTATGTAGTGTTTTATTATTAACGTTGGTGTGGTTAACACTGATTGTTATTGTGCCTGTTCTAATCGTGACTAATCACAAGAATAATATATAGAATTGAACCTTGTTCGGCACTCTCATAGATAAATGCAATTGACCATCAAGTCATGGGTAAGTTTAGACAACACAAATATGTTTGAGCACAACTTCACATTTGAGCAAAACAATTCAAAGGTCAATGATATCTCTTCTTGAAATAGAGATAAACACAAGAATCCATCAGTTCTTATTCAACTTGTTGATTTATTCATTTGGCCATTCCAGCAAAGATTCAGCCAACACGTGTTTCGTCTTACATAAACTTTTTCAAGGCTGAAAATAAAGATATCATACATGTTGTCTTGAATCCTACAAAAAATGATCGTGAGATTCGAACGATAAGAAAGAAGTATTGTCAATGATTCCATAAATAAGTGAAAATTTGAAAAGATCTGATGTTTTTTAGACACAAAGTGTCACCATAGGAAAAGAAGAAGAGAAGAATATTAAAAAGATGTATTAAAAAGTAGGAAGCATTTATCTCCATTAACCACCAATGGTGGAATCCATGCGTCACCTCAATAAGTTTTGTTAGAGATGAATGTATTTAGAAATTTCACACATGATTCTGCCCAGTAGTTTGTGAAATAATAATATATTTGAAAAACCCACCAGGTCAAAGTTAGATATCTAGACGTCCTAGATGTTTGGTTTTCACTGCCGCAACTTCATAAAATAGCACCCGAAAATAAGTAGATATCAAAAGAAATCTGTAACAATGGGAGAACACTGCATTAATCCACTAGCCTGTTGAAAGTGGAAATCACAGTAACTGAAGGATCCGTTAATCTTTTAATTTAAAATCAGGACATGGAGTGCGAAGTCCATGTAATACTTATGATACTGAACATTATCCTATAGAGGCTCATTAACTTTATTGAAATTCTATCAAGTTAACTTACTTGTAAGCCCCATGGTAATCATTCCACATCCCTGTATGGCGTCCAAGTTTCACTAACCATTCTGTTATGTATCAGATAAACCAGTGTTGTCTCTAACAAATCAATACGTATTAGTCAAGATAATGCAGCATTTGTGTCCTGTCCTCAAGTTTCTCAAGGTGAAGTGATATAAACCCCACAAGAATTTTCGGTGGCCCTTAGGTTAATTCTTATTTCAGTTTAAGTCTATAAGTACCCAAACCACGAAATCTAGATTAGTGGGTTGTGAGCACACAATAAAGTATTAAACATTTACCATTCGGAAAAGTGTACATGTGATCTTATGGTAGTAATAACTGGTAGTATAATATCACGATCCAAAGAAATGTAGTCCAGTCGAGAGGAGGTCCCCGATAAGCTTCCTCACTAAGTAAAAAAGTAACCAACAAAAACTATAAGTAAATTGTCCAACAATCCAGCAGTCCTCAAAAACTATAATTCCTTATCAATAAAGTCTGACGGCTTGACTTACCCAAGAGAAATGTCAGTGTTGTCAGAACGCGAGTCTGTGTTCCTTGCACTGAGTTAACGCGTTCCTTCCCCACAGTATTTTGAATGCAAGCTACAGTCATGTGACCCGACTGCCTGCAATTCACACGACGATATTCACAGTTCCGAAATAGGGAGCTAGAGGCGGCGCCATCTTTAAATGGTCATAAGATGCGCATTTGACCATGTGTGTAGGTACCGATCAGAGTTAGGTTATAGGAAACATTACTTCTTAACGGTAAAGTAAGTACAAGAAATCTAATTAATGAAGTTCACCTACAGAGGGACACTGTAGGTCCTAAAACAATCACTAACTAATATGCCCGAACACGTATATTTTTGGTGGTCTAAAAGGACTATTGTCTTTGTGTGAGTCTTTCTTGATCTAATGAGTATGATGCATAGTGCATCTTACAGAATAGCCCAATCATGTGGGAGTGCATGAACATTGTAGTGACCGGTGAATTCTTGTATATCGACCATGCCATTTGGGAGTGATCTCCATATGCTATTATTAACAGAAATATTATCAGTGTGTCAGTTGAGATTAGTCCCAATGCACTCTTGAATGATATATTCCTAAGATTTACCACAGTGCGATTTTAAAATAGTTTTCAGTGTATGGTATCATAAACAAACATAAAGCATTTCATACTATTTATTTGCTTGTCTTTCTGCGTCGGCCACAACTACTTTTGTCTAACCCAAGAGTTGAAGTGCTCACCTATTATCCACTGGTGGTTCACTATAACAGTAAAAACAACAGTTTATGGACAGAATGCAGAACAATGTCATACATTCACCCCAGTACAGAGATCTGGGCCTAAATCCTTCGTTTGTTTGCTCACCATGCCATTCCAGTTTGAACATAGCCATATGCAAATCTGTCTTGACCTTGTGCCCCATGGGAACAGTCCAGCCCGAACTGCCTAACCAGGTCTTCCCTGGAATGGAAACATGCATCCTAGGACCGGTTTCAGGCTTTCAGCCCTCATCAGCCAGGATAGCTTGATTCCAGTGGCATGGAGAGCATGGGACTTAAGTCTGAGTATACCTGTCTCACTCGGGGTGACAAATGCAAAAACAACAGTTGATGGACAGAATGCAGAAAAATGGCATACATTCACTCCAGTACAGAGTTCTGGGCTTAAATCCATAGTTTTTTTGCTCACCATGCCATTTCAGTTTGAACCCAGCCTTATGCAAATCAGTCTTGACCCTGTGCCCCATGGGAACAGTCCAGCCAGAACTGCAAAGCCTGGTCCTCCCTGGACTAGAAACAAGCATCCTAGGACTGGTTTCATGCTTTCAGCCCTCATCAGCCAGGATAGCTTGATTCCAGGGGCATGGAGAGCACGGGACTCACGTCTGAGCATACCCGTCCCACTCAGGGTTACAAATGCAAAAACAACAGTTGATGGACAGAATGCAGAACAATGTCATACATTCACCCCAGTACAGAGATCTGGGCCTAAATGCATCGGTTTTTTGTTGAATGTTTGAATCTTCCTTATAATTGTCGTAGCCTATACATTTAGGCAAGGTTGTTAGCATGATATATCTAAATATTATCCCTTCTGTCTATACACAATTATATTAATGCGATTTCTGTAGTAAGACCCTTATGATTGGGTGTTTTCTTTCGTTTTCGTAGTATAGGCCGCGAACTCTGCAGACGCCATTTTGGGTGGCTTGGTTTAGCTAAGAAATAGAGGGCCACGTGTTCTTCTTTCCTTTGAATACGGGTCTTAGACTTGAGTTATAGGCTGGCAGCTGAAGGCAGGCTCTCCTTTAGCTCTTCGTTGAGCTGTCAAGGTTACATCTGGGTTGCGGACATGATAGGCACATTCCAGGAGGCGCCGTGTCTGCCCTCCCGAGCGCTAGGACGAAGGGAGTCAACTTTGCTGACCTTGCCATGATGAATAGAGCTATTCTGAACCAATTTGGTGTGCCATATATGGTCTTTCCTCTGAAACCCTTGACGAACCTGTAAATTTCCATGTTTGGGCCATTACATGTGTAACTGAATGTATATATGCTGTCTCTGACTGTCAAAACTCAGTCTTCTCGGCGGAGCCTCGGGAGTTGAGGTACGCGGGAGGGCTCCTCTGTGCAGAGTACTTTTGAATAAAAAACTATTGAACTTTCTTCACTGCCAACTGACTAATTATTTGGTAATAGTTATTGGGCTACTGGTAAGTGTGGCCCTTTTGGATATTTTAGTACTTCAGTGGTGACAAATACAAAAACAACAGTTGATGGCCAGAATGCAGAACAATGTCATATATTCACCCCAGTACAGAGATCTGGGCCTAAATGTATAGTTTTTTTGTTCACCATGCCATTCCAGTTTGAACCTAGCCATATACAAATCAGTCTTGACCCTGTGCCCCATGGGAACAGTACAGACCGAACTGCCAAGCCAGGTCCTCCTTGGTCTGGAAACAAGCATCCTAGGACCGGGTTCAGGCTTTCAGCCCTCATCAGCCAGGATAGCTTGATTCCAGTGGCATGGAGAGCACGGGACTCACGTCTGAGCATACCCGTCCCACTCGGGGTGACAAATGCAAAAACAACAGTTGACGGACAGAATGCAGAACAATGTCATACATTCACCCCAGTACAGAGATCTGTGCCTAAATTCATCGGTTTTTTTCTCATCATGCCATTCCAGTTTGAACCTAGCCATATGCAAATCAGTCTTGACCCTGTGCCCCATGGGAACAGTCCAGCCGAACTGCCAAACAAGGTCCTCCCTGGACTAGAAACAAGCATCCTAGGAGCGGTTTCGGGCTTGCAGCCCTCATCAGCCAGGATAGCTTGATTCCAGTGGCATGGAGAGCACGGGACTCACGTCTGAGCATACCCGTCCCACTCGGGGTGACAAATGCAAAAACAACAGTTGACAGACAGAATGCAGAACAATGACATACATTCACCCCAGTACAGAGATCTGGTCCTAAATCCATCGTTTTTTTGCTCACCATTCCATTCCAGTTTGAACCTAGCAATATGGAAATCAGTCTTGACCCTGCGCCCCATGGGAACAGTCCAGCCCGAACTGCCAAGCCAGGTCCTCCCTGGACTGGAAACAAGCATCCTAGGACCGGTTTTGGGCTTTCAGCCCTCATCAGCCAGGATAGCTTGATTCCAGTGGCATGGAGAGCACGGGACTCATGTCTGAGCATACCCGTCCCACTCAGGGTGACAAATGCAAAAACAACAGTTGATGGAAAAAATGCAGAACGATGTCATACATTCACCCCAGTACAGAGATTCATCGTTATTTATTCACCATGCCATTCCAGTTTGAACCTAGCCATATGCGAATCAGTCTTGACCCTGTCCCCCAAGGGAACAGTCCAGCCCGAACTGCCAAGCCAGGTCCTCCCTGGATTGGAAACAAGCCTCCTAGGACCGGTTTTGATGGATTTAACCCAGATCTTTTGACTGGAGGAGAATGTTTGCATCGTCAGCATTCCATCCATCATTTATTTGCTGTAACACTATAACAGTAGGCATGCTGTGTCAGAAATGATAAGACTAAACTTCCATGGAATTGCAGTAGCAGATGAGAATATATGAGGTGGGGACAGAACTCTAGCATTGAGAAAGCTTGAAACAAAGTGGTTGATAAAACTCAGATCTAGGACTCAATGTAGAGAGCTACATGTTTTTCTACTTGACTGATATTGCTCAGTGTGTATGTGAATTGATGTAGTACTATGCTGTATAACATGCCTCGTGTCTTGATAAAACATAGGAGGATATTGTAATATCTTGCACTGTGGCATAAAAATTAATGTATTAATGTTCTTTATACATATCACCTCCCTTTCTGTCCTATAACACTTTGTGGATGAGAGGCAACATAAACCGGACAAATCACATGTACATATTCAAAATGACAAAATTCTTCTTGTGTCGAGATCTTTCTTTTATTTTGATGTATTTTCAGTATGCACAGGAACAAACCAACCAGCGCATTGCGCCCAGACAATGGGCTTCTTCAGGGCAAGAATTTGGTTGATTACGCGAAAGTATCTTTCAAATAATTCTGCGGTGTGCGTCTATGTTCAGATCTGGTCCGGAGTAGAGAATATCCCGGGTGAGGGAAAACTCAACGAGGAAAGCTAAGGGACCTGTGAGTCGCGCTGTCCTTGTACGAGATAGGGAGCCGTGTTCGGTGTACTTCAAGCTGCCAGAGTAGCTGGGGCGATGTACCATCGCCCCAGCTACCCTGGCAGCTTGAGGTACACCGAATTCTTGCCCTGAAGAAGCCCATTGTCTGGGCGAAACACGTTGGCTGGTTTGTTCCTGTGCATACTGCAAATACATCAAAATAAAAGAAAGATCTCGACACAAGAGGAATTTTGTCATTTTGAATATGTACATGTGATTTGTCCTGTTTATGTTGCCTCTCATCCACAAAGTGTTATATGTATACTATTATCTACTTGCAGCAGATCATTTGAGGTGGGCAATATTGGTTAATAAGAGTGTGACTCAGTCTGGTGGTGCTGTCCTCTAGAACGCAGCTGTCTGCCCTATACAAATACTGTCCCTTTCTGTCCTCTTTATCAGGCTCTTATAATCGGGTGAGCACTTCAGCTCTTGGGTTACGCACAAGTAGATGTGACCGACGCAGGGAGATGAGTAAACAAATTGCATGAAATGCTTTAGATTTGTTTATGATACTATACACTCAAAACTATTTTAAAATCTCGCTGTGGTAAATCTTAGGAATACATCATTCAAGTGTGCATTGGGACTAATCTCAACTCACACACTGATAATATTTCTGTTATTAAAAACATATGGAGATCACTCCAAAATAGCACTGTCGTTAAACAAGAAATCACCGGTCACTACACTGTTCACGCACTCAAATGTGATTGGGTTATTCTGAAAGCTGCACCATGCAACATACGCATTAGATCATGTAAAGACTCACACAAAGGCCATAGTCCTTTTAGACCCCCAAAAATGTACATGTACAGGCATATTAGTTCATGATCGTTTCAGGACCTATATTGTCGCTCTGTACATGAACTTCAATAATTAAATTTCTTGTACATACTTTACCGTTAAAAAGTAATGTTTTGCATAACCACACACTGATCGGGACCTACACACATGTTCAAAAGCGCATCTTATTACCATTTAAAGATGGCGCCGCCTCTAGCTCCCTATTTCATAACTGTGAATACCGGCGTGGGAATTGCAGGCAGTTGAGTCACATGACTGTAGCTTACATTCAAAATACTGTAGGCAATGAACGTAGTAACTCAGAGGGGGAACATGGACTCGTGTTCGGACAATGCTGACATTTCTCTGGGGTAAGTCAAGCCGTTGGACTTTAATGATAAGGAATTATAGGGCCAGATATATGTAGCTATCATTTTGTGATTCCCTAATTGCAAATCACAAGGATTCGCAATTAAGAAATCGCAAAATGCAATGTATGAAGGTGTATAGTCCACCTTTTGTGATTCCTCAGGAGTCGCAAATGACCTACCTCATGAATATTAATGAGGTAGGTCGCAATTTGTGACCCCTAGGAATTGCAAAAATCACGAGGATGGTGGCCTGCTGATATTAGCAGACCACCATGTCCCTGATTGCTTTTCATTAAAGCATTTTTTTTTGTAAAGCAGCCTATTTTCTTTAAAGGAAAATGAGATGCTTTACAAAAAGAAAAATTAATAGTTTTCGTTTCATTTTGTAAGAGCAGGCAGTGGTCCGTGGGACCACTGCCTCCTCTTAAAAATAGTTTTACTAACATTCACAAAGGGGAAGGAATGTGTTACCACCTACTTGAAGTAGGTGGTAAAATGGGAATGTTTTGCAACCGCAATTGCGGTCACAAAACATTCAGACATATCGATGTGATTCGGTATTAGGAAGGAACGCCCTAAACACGCCCCTTCCTAATACCGAATCGCAAACCCATTTTGCGATTCGGTATCATGTTACCGAATCGCCAAATTTGGTTTGCTACATCAGAAACGCAAGTTTTGTGTTCGCAAATGTGCAGATTCTGTGATTCTGCCCTTTTGCAAACTCAAAAATACTTGATTCATCTGCCCCATAGTTTTTTTAGGACCTCTGCATTGTTGGACAATTTATTTATAGTTTTTAGTTGGTTACTTTTATCCTTAGTGAGGAAGCTTATCAGGGACCTCTTCTCTACCGGACTACATTTCTTTGAACCGTGAACTTATACTGCGAGTTATTATTACCATAAGATCACATATATACTTTTCCGAACTGTACATTTGTAATACTTTATTGTGTGCTCACAACCCACTAATCTAGATTTCATGGCTCGGGTACTTATAGACTTTAACTGAAATAAGAAGTAACCTAAGGGCCACTGAGTATTCTAGTAAGGTTTATATCACAGAATGGTTACTGAAACTTGGACGCCATACAGCGATATGGAATTATTACCATCGACGCACAAGTATGTTAACTTGCTATAATTTCAATAAAGTCAATTAGACTCTATAGGATAATGTTCAGTATCACAAGTGGCACATGGACTTCGCACTTGTTTTCAGATAAGATAATTTTCTGTCCTGATTTTAAATTAAAAGAATAACGGATCCTTCAGTTACTGTGATTTCCACTTTCAACAGGCTAGTGGCTTAATGCAGTGTTCTCCCATTGTTACAGATTTCTTTTGATATCTACTTTTTTTCGGGTGCTATTTTATAACGTTGCTGCTGTGAAAACCAAACATCAGGGACGTCTATATATCTAACTTTGACCTGGTGGGTTTTTCAGATATATTATTATTTAACAAACTACTGGGCAGAATCATGTGTGAAATTTCTAAATACTTTCATCTCTAACAACACTTATTGAGGTAACACATTGATTCCACCATTGGTGGTTAATGGAAATAAATACTTCCTTCTTTTTTATACATCTTTCCAATATTCTTCTCTTCTTCTTCACCTATGGTGACACTTCTGGTCTAAAAACATCGGATCTTTTCAAATTTTCACTTATTTATGAAATCATTGACACTACTTCTTTCTTATCTCGATTTTGTCTCTTATCACTATAGCTTTGCTTTACTGCCATTCAATCTTTGAAAATAAGGCCTAATTGTTATGACTAATCAATGTTCTTATCTCACCATTATATTTTTTACGAACCAAGACAACATGTATGATATCTTTATTTCCAGCCTTGAAAAAGTCTATGTTAGACGAAACACGTGTTGGGTGAATCCTTGCTGGAATGACCAAATGAATAAATCAACAAGTTGAATAAGAACTGACGGACTCGTGCGTTTATTTATATTTCAAGAAATTACATCATTGACCTTTGAATTGTTTTGCTAAATGTGAAGTTGTGCTCAAACATATTTGTGTTGTCTAAACGTACCCATGACATGATGGTCAATTGCATTTGTCTATGAGAGTGCTGAACAAGGTTCAATTCTATATATGTTGGTACACATTAGATTTCTAATGTGCAATGATCAACTCTGGGTAGGTGGACTGAATCTATATAGCACCTCAATCTAACTAGAACTCATTATTTTCAATGTACTCGCACATGACTTGATCGAAAACAACGTATTAATATTTGAGGTGCGGTAATTTCCACATTGGGGACCCCTTTTACCCCAATTAAATCTATTACATGTTTTGTGGTCACCGGCACTCAAGTTCATCTGAAGGTGTGATCTGATATAAATTCTATCAGAGAAATTGGAAAAAATATAAATATAATAAGATGGCAGGATTTGATGACGACAGAGATAATAATTATATTTTCTCGGGACAAAGTATCCAAAATAATAAACTAATGATAGTGAGAAACCTCATGGACTAAAACAATTGTTCATAAAATTAGAAAGAATACGTAAACAAGAGCTCTCACGATGGTGGGATTTGACAATTCTGAAAAAATACATTGAAATCAAGCAAGTACTAAAAGGTCTTAGAGTCATTATTTTTCCCTCATTTGTGGCTCTAGATCCAGACTTATTAAGTGAATGGGAGAATTAGATTTTTATCACTCATCCTTTGGTATGATGGATATATTGATAAGGCATGCAGAGAGGAAAATATCTAAATTGTTGAGTGAGATTGAACAAGTAGAAGAAGAGATTAAATCACTTAACCTTAAAGAGGGCACTGAAAAAATGACAAGATTTTGAAAGAAGTTCTGAGTGCACACCAAACTTATATCAGGGACAAGAAAATGTTTTGCTAAATGTGAAGTTGTGCTCGAAAATATTTATGTTGTCTAAACTTACCCATGACATGATGGTCAATTGCATTTATCTATGGGAGTGCTGAACAAGGTTCAATTCTATATATGTTGGTACACATTAGGGGCCAGATGTAGGTAGGCAAATACCGGTCGGTAACGTCTGAAATTCGGTAATTTTGGCCGTTACCGACCGGTATTTGGAAAATGAGATGTAGGCCACCTAAAATACAGATTCGGTAATTATTTCAGATTCGGTAATTTTACAGATTCTGTAAAATTACTGATTCTGTAAAATTACCGAATCTGTATTATGAGATGTAGGTAGCACTGTAATGAGTGCTACAGGGCTTTAAGAATTCGTTATTGACCACCAACTAGAAGTTGGTGGTAAATAATGAAAAGCCTTGAAAAGCATTTTTTTTGCTTTTCAAACGCTGCCACGTTGCAGACATACATGCCCTTAGGGCATGTATGTCTGCAACATGTGCACCCATACACGTATTGAGGGGTGCAACAGGGTGTCAAAGTGACACCCTGTCACCCTTCAATGTTTCCCCCAATTACCGAATCGGTATTTACTGATTCGGTAATTGACATTCATTCCAATGGGCCTCCAGGCCCATAGGAATGAATGGCAATTACTGAATCAGTAAATATTGATTTGGTAATTACCGAATTTTACCGATTCGGTAATTTGAAAAGAGAAATTACCTACATCCCATTTACCTACTCTTAAATACCGAATCGGTATGATTCGGTATTTAAGAGTAGGTAAATCGAGATTACCCACATCGGGCCCTAGATGTCTAATGTGCAATGATCACCTCTAGGTAATAGGTAAACTGAACCTATATAGAACCTCAATCTGACTAGAACTCATTTTTTCAATGTACTCACACATGACTTGATCAAGAACATTGTATTAATATTTGAGGTACAGTCATTTTCCCATTGGGACCACTACTACCGCAATTGAATCTGATCACTAGAATCATACTACTGATGTGGGAAGTGAGAGAATGGATTTTACTACTAAAGAAAACTCAAACTCTAATATAGAAAAGATAGAAGATGATAGTATTTATCATCATGATAAAATCAATTAATTACTTTTCGTTAAGTGTTTTTACTAAATTGTTGCATGAATATGTTAACACCTTAAACGCAATATATTGTTATGTGTGTATTGTTATGTACACAATTACCTGTCTCAGAGGGGGTGACATATCATCAACTACCTTTAACTTATAGTGTACCTTGTAGTGTTTTAACCGGTTTGTCTATGAGAGGGAAGGATTAGAGTATTATTCCTCTAATTTTTATTTCATGTTTTCAGAAATTCCTGTTAGGAGAGATTTGAAAATTGTTTATGGTCCTGTTTATGCAGCATATATGGGAGATTTTTTCATTAGTAACAAACCAATAGATGCACACAGAAATAATCTAACCTGCAAACTACTAAATGAAGAAATAGAATTTATGAATATGGTAGAAGATAGAAGACACGATTTAAAAAAGAAAACTCCTGAGCAAATGTTGCATGTACCTCCATGGGCTTTCAGAGAGGTTGATTACAAAAAGGGTGAGTCTTATGCTGCCATGACTCTATATTTTCAACATAGAGGACAGCTTTGTGTGCTTAGAGAAAAGACTGAACTTAATAGTTACTTCATTGGCTCCAGTGAATGTGAGCATACTTTCTTGATAAAAGGAAGTTGGGGACTGAAAGGAGGAACTGATCTTGTTTTCCTGGGAATTTATTATGTGTGTGGTAAGAATGCTTATTGTAGTTTACCTACAGGTTGGTATGGATGTTGTTATTAGGGCATAGTTTTCCTAAAGTGTATCATATAGACACGAATAATAGAGTTAATGAAATAAAGCAAGGACTAACACATAATAAGAAAGGAGCAAGTTATTCTGAAAGGATGGGAGATATTTTTGGAGCACTGATACCTTCAGTTGGATTCATTTTGAATTCACATAAAATTAGAAAATTGTCCACAGTGGTTGATTGTTTATCAACAGATACTGCTGGTGGGTTCTTGATGATTGATACTGAAATGGTTGCAATTAGATCAATGGGTTTGCAAAATAAACTTGCCCTTTATATATTATTGGCAAAAGAGGATGGAGTATGTAGCATGTTGAAAATACAATAATGCTGAACTTATTTCACTGACAAGAGTAAAAATCTTGAGGGGTATATTAAAAATATTACAGAACTTCATGAAGATTTGACTGAATTGAAGGTGGATGGTGCATGGGAGAAACTTGATAAAAGGTTTTCCTCAGTGGGAAATTGGTTCCCTAATTTAGGGATTAGCCTATTAGACACAATATTAATACCTATTACTTCAGTAGTTACAGTGATATTAATAATTATTTTGATTTATAGATGTTGTAAATGCAAATGTAGTAAGAAGGAGACAACATATTTTAAACGTGGAGCTAGAAAGAGAGAGGAGATAGAATTAGAGGACATGAGAGGAAATTATTATGAGATCATGACAGACTTAGATGGACGAATGATAAAACGAGAAAGAAGTACATTAATTGAAAATAAGTCGCAACTTGTGTTTGTTACGTATTTTGATGATGGCTCAAAAATGTCATCAAAGGGGGGATTGATGGAGCAGGGTTTTGAGAAGATAAAACCTGCTCAGATGGAACCCTCAGTAACATGCATTAACAGTGTGCTGTGAAAAGAAAACTAAAATAAGGGGAAAATGCTTTTGGGCATGCGTCTACTGATGCATGGAACTAGGCCGCAAATGAAACTGGCTTAAGTAAAATAAAAAGATTGCTGTTTTGTGCACGTTAATAACATTTGCTAGTAACACGGGTTGTGCATGGGATATTGCAATGCTGGGATGGTGTGCAATGAAATTACATTTCATGAAAATAATAATGTTTGTGTTTGTTATCTGTTGAAAAGCAAGCATGGACCTACATTTCTGCATGCCAGTCAGGGGTTAATAATTGGTGAAAATAAATATGACCAAAAGAGGGTTTCGAGAGAGAAGAGAGAACGCAAAGGTCGTGTGTGACGTTCATAGTGTGCTGTATGAGTTCCAAGCTACCGAAAGGAAATATGATAAGCAGTGGAAATGGACAACTTCCTCCTCAAGATGGCAGAGGCAAACAATGGAAGCACAGAGACTTGTTACATGAAATAGGCTTCAGGAAATATGTACTATGATTGTGCTCAAGTTGTTTCCTGGGAAGAATCTGTCATAATGCTGAAAGTTTAAGACAAAAGAACATTGAATAAAATGGTCATGCTGAGAGTGGTGTGACAGAGCACACCCATCCTTTTCCAATGAGCGAAGGCTTTTGTTCTCATATTGAAGCAAATGTGGGCTGGACATTTAGGTTTTTGGGTATAATTGAAAGTCCCTGGTAGGTGTGGTTAGGTTGGCTGGTGTTTAGGTAGCGGGAGATTGTCGCAGTCGTTGGTTTGCTGTTTTCCAGATAAAGGCCTACCTGTTTCCTGATTGCTGACTTAATCTTTGCCACTCAACTAAATCTTGAGGGGCCTTACTGCCCTTTGGCCAGAGGGTAGATTTCCCTGTTTTCTCACTTGGGTTAGTATTGATAATCTTATGAATTTGCATAATCATTTGCAAATGTATTTTGTCTCGGAACTTTTCTCTCTTCGCCTATCCACTCCTTCAATGCATTGTTTATTTGATATGAGTTTGTTTCTATTCATTGCTAATACATGTTCTCTGTGATGGTCTGTGTTTGCATTGTATGATGGTCCTTGATGAGCATTTATTTCACATTATTTCCGATAAACATTATAAATAACACACTGACTCTGTTAATATTTAGTAGTATTGATAGGTACATACTATTGCTATCAACTTTTCAACTTCCACAAGGTCCGTCGACACAAATACATACATATTGTAAGGAGAAATGCAGGTTCAAATTTGTATTTGGTAAGTTAGGTACAAACCTTGCATCACACTGAACCCAGCGTGAAGGGATTTGTTGGGTAGAGTAAATGGGCCTTTGCTTATGAAAAATTATTGATCCCTAATTGCTGGATCAGGTCCCATGAACTCCGACCATGTCAACAGAGTGAAGTCATTGGGGAGAACAGAGGCCACCTTGGCAGAGAATATAAATGATACTTAAAGGCAATTGCATCAGAATAATGTCCGCTTGCCTGGCATCCCAGAGAAGGCTTAGGGCCGTAGTATGGAACTGTTGTTGGAGGCACTGGCATCCTCTACAGTGCTGCCTGGCAAAACCTCTAAATGGTTTACTTTTGAACATGCTCACAGGATCCCCCGGAACCCTCCATTGTCAGGGGCCCTGCCCAAGGAAGAGGTGACCAGATTGGCTAACTTCCAAAATCAAGATGCAATTCTGCATGAAGCCAGGATGCATGGCCCATGGGATATCGAGAGTGATATGGTGAACATTTAGCTGGACTACACAGCCACGGTGCCTCACCAACGGGAAACAGCACTTACGGACACTAAATATCCACTATGCCTTGCTGTTCCCAGTAAAGCTCCATATCATAGATCAAGGGGAATCACATTACTTCTCAGCGGCATATGAAATATGGTATTGGCTGGGGGCCGGAGGATATCCCACAGAGGGAGATCAAGAGCAAACCTGGATTCCGGGTAAGACAGGACAATAAAAGGCACTGGCATTCACGGTGTAGACTGCAAGCTACCCAACCAGAGACCAAGCTGATTGAGAGAGAGCCGTGTGGTGGCAGATGTTTACCACAGACAGACAGTTTTGAAACAGAATAGTTGCTCAGTGGTGGCGGGGACTGGGGATTCAGAAGAAGAGAGTTCTGATTGAGAGGGGTGCTTGAAAGAGTCTTCCCCACCAAGGGTCACCCCAATAATAGCAGATGAGATAATCTGAAGGGGATGACTGCCCCCTTTCTGCAGCCTCAGAGGGGGTGATTGGAGGTGTGTATTGGATGGATAAGGGTGCTGGCCCTTGAAGAGGGCACCAATGGGGTGAAGAGACTGTTTCACGAGCCATAAACCCCCCTTTTTATTATTGTGTTCCTTGTTCACATTACAATTGTTTGATGTGAGGGGGCGACAGGCACCTCAGGCATTGGGGTGGTGGGTTGTTTCGAACCCACAGTGCAAGGATGTGTGAGGATGTGCGGAGGGGGAGTAGGGGGGACAGTAGGGATTGGCAGAACTCACAGAGTTTTTCTCATGGAATTCCATGGAGTTACATAAAAACTCTGCGAGATTCCAAAGAGTTGCACCCATCCCTAGTTTTCATTCAGATGACTTGAGTAAACATGCATTACAAGATGATCCTACAAATTTCTCATTTTTGCGCTAGGGGGCACTCACACACAATTTTCAGAACTGTCCATTTCTGCTTGATGTGTGTGGCCATATTGTGAGAAGGACAATATTAACATTCTGTAATAATAGTCTGAAAGCAGGTTGCAAGAAAACAAAAACTAGAACACATGTGCAGTTATATGTGTTGCTACACAATGCCGACACGTCATTTCAAAGGGAGCTGAAGTATAATTGAATGAGCCACTGCTCTCTGCATGTGAAATTTCTCATAAACTTATTGAACCTAGATTCACAGCTCAATTAAGCCCACTGTGATTGCCATTGTCACAGTATCTCAACCCTTGAACTCCTACCCTGGCTTCCATCAAGTGATGTTAATTTGAAGATAAAGTGCACATTAGCCTCTCTCTCACAGATCAAATGTGCTACTATGTCAAGGGGAGGAGTTCAAATGAGAAGTATTTGCCCTCAATTTCTCTGTCGCTCATTTGTTATGACAATAAACATCCCAGCCCTGTAACAAACATGAACAATAAACAGTTGCCATGCAATACAATAACTACTGATTTATATTAATAATATATAATATTAGCAGCAACAGTGGTAACAATACTCATGACGTTCACCAAACTGCCTCACTTAAGTGCTGTATGACTGTACAATCCATTATAAACCACTAACCAAGGCCTGGAAAACCACGATGGGAGCACACTGCTAGTCTCTCTTCCGGATCGCCCCTCTGCACTGTGGTATATGCAGTACGTAAACTTGAAGAGTTTCGAAAAAAGTTTTTGTGTGATTCACCAAAGTTGGTGCAAGTAAGTACTTGAATTTTCAGCATCTCTAGACACGAGACATGGCTCGTGTTTCGGGAAAGTATCCCTCATCAGTAGAGAAAAGTGTAGAAAAGTTCTGGGGTGGATGAGAAGGCCGCCAAGCGACAGTCACAGGCCTCGATGCCTCTTAGGCGCGCAGGTGCATCTCCAAATGCTCGTCAGCATAGAGGCTCACGGGAGCCCTTAAACAGGAAAACCACAATGGGAGCACACTGCTAGCCTCTCTTCCGGATCGCCCCTCTGCACCTACTGAGGTATACCACTCATGAACTATACGTACTCGAATCCTTAGGGGCGATCCGGAGGAGGGGCTAGCGGTGTGCGATCCATTGCGGTTGATTCTACAAATGGACTCCCTTGAGCCTTTAAGCTGACGAGCTTCTGGATGGCGCACCTGCGTGCCGGTTAGGCACCAAGGCCTGTGACGGTTGCTTGGCGGCCTTCTTTTCCACCCCAAATACGTTCTCTACTGATGAGGGAAGATATCCCGAAAGCCGGGCCATGTCTTGGGTCTAGAGATCTTCACAACAACAAGTATTCACTTGCACCTACTGAGGTATACCACTCATGAACTATACGTACCCGAATCCTTAGGGGCGATCCGGAGGAGGGGCTAGCGGTGTGCGATCCATTGTGGTTGATTCTACAAATGGGCTCCCTTTAGCCTTTAAGCTGAAGAGCTTCTGGATGACGCACCTGCGTGCCGGTTAGGCATCAAGGCCTGTGACGGTTGCTTGGCGGCCTTCTTTTCCACCACAAATACGTTCTCTACTGATGAGGGAAGATATCCCGAAACCCGGGCCATGTCTTGGGTCTAGAGATCTTCACAACAAAAAGTATTCACTTGCACCTACTGAGGTATACCACTCATGAACTATACGTACCCAAATCCTTAGGGGCGATCCGGAGGAGGGGCTAGCGGTGTGCGATCCATTGCGGTTGATTCTACAAATGGGCTCCCTTGAGCCTTTAAGCTGACGAGCTTCTGGATGACGCACCTGCGTGCCGGTTAGACATCAAGGCCTGTGACGGTTGCTTGGCGGCCTTCTTTTCCACCCCAAATACATTCTCTACTGATGAGGGAAGATATCCCGAAACCCGGGCCTTATCTTGGGTCTAGAGATCTTCACAACAACAAGTATTCACTTGCACCTACTGAGGTATACCACTCATGAACTATACGTACCCGAATCCTTAGGGGCAATCCGGAGGAGGGGCTAGCGGTGTGCGATCCATTGCGATTGATTCTACAAATGGGCTCCCTTGAGCCTTTAAGCTGACGAGCTTCTGGATGACGCACCTGCGTGCCGGTTAGGCATTAAGGCCTGTGACGGTTGTTTGGCGGCCTTCTTTTCCACCCCAAATACGCTCTCTACTGATGAGGGAAGATATCCCGAAACCCGGGCCATGTCTTGGGTCTAGAGATCTTCACAACAACAAGTATTCACTTACACCTACTGAGGTATACCACTCATGAAGTATACGTACCCGAATCCTTAGGGGTGATCCGGAGGAGGGGCTAGCGGTGTGTGATCCATTGCGGTTGATTCTACAAATGGTCTTCTTTGAGCCTTTAAACTGACGAGCTTCTGGATGACGCACCTGCGTGCTGGTTAGGCATCAAGGCCTGTGACGGTTGCTTGGCGGCCTTCTTTTCCACCCCAAATACGTTCTCTACTGATGAGGGAAGATATCCCGAAACCCAGGCCATGTCTTGGGTCTAGAGATCTTCACAACAACAAGTATTCACTTGCACCTACTGAGGTATACCACTCATGAACTATACGTACCCGAATACTTGGGGGCAATCCAGAGAAGGGGCTAGCGGTGTGCGATCCATTGCGTTTGATTCTACAAATGGGCTCCCTTGAGCCTTTAAGCTGACGAGCTTCTGGATGATGCACCTGCGTGCCGGTTAGACATCAAGGCCTGTGACGGTTGCTTGGCGGCCTTCTTTTCCACCCCAAATACGCTCTCTACTGATGAGGGAAGATATCCCGAAACCCAGGCCATGTCTTGGGTCTAGAGATCTTCACAACAACAAGTATTCACTTGCACCTACTGAGGTATACCACTCATCAGGTATACGTACCCGAATCCTTAGGGGTGATCCGGAGGAGGGGCTAGTGGTGTGCGATCCATTGCGGTTGATTCTACAAATGGGCTCCCTTGAGCCTTTAAGCTGACGAGCTTCTGGATGACGCACCTGCGTGCCGGTTAGGCATCAAGGCCTGTGACGGTTGCTTGGCGGCCTTCTTTTCCACCCCAAATACGTTCTCTACTGATGAGGGAAGATATCCCGAAACCCGGGCCATGTCTTGGGTCTAGAGATCTTCACAACAACAAGTATTCACTTGCACCTACTGAGGTATACCACTCATGAACTATACATACCCGAATACTTAGGGGCGATTCGGAGGAAGGGCTAGCGGTGTGCGATCCATTGCGGTTGATTCTACAAATGGGCTCCCTTGAGCCTTTAAGCTGACGAGCTTCTGGATGACGCACCTGCGCGCCGGTTAGGCATCAAGGCCTGTGACGGTTGCTTGGCGGCCTTCTTTTCCACCCCAAATACGTTCTCTACTGATGAGGGAAGATATCCCAAAACCCGGGCCATGTCTTGGGTCTAGAGATCTTCACAACAACAAGTATTCACTTGCACCTACTGAGGTATACCACTCATGAACTATACGTACCCGAATCCTTAGGTGTGCGATCCATTGCGGTTGATTCCACTAACCAGGGCCTGCTTTAGCGCTGGTGGCGCCCTGTGCGACAATGTCTGTTGGCGCCCCTCTCTCCCCCAATGACCACCTCTGCCATGGATTCCCTCACTAGCACCCTTTAACAGTGCCTCTCAAGTCTCCATAACCACTGTCTCTCAGATTCATTTAGTTTTACAGCACCACTCATACCAGTGTAAGGTGTCAAAGCACTTTATTCCAGACACACATTGCACAGAGACAATCATATGTGTGTTACTCAGTGTATAGGAAATGTTACATCAGACAGCACTACAAGGTGCAGTGTAGGGGTGGCATTGTAATTATACTATCCCCCTAACTAGCCATGCCGGCATTAAATCAATTAGTTACCCATTATAGGGATCACCAACAATTATGTCATGGAATGTTGCAGGGGTTAAAAATAAGCTAAACGATAAGGCATGGCTCAAAAGTATACAGAATTGCACATTCATTTACAAGAAACTTGACTCACAGAAACATTTCTTTAATGGTTTTTAAAAGATTTTTACTGACGCAAACCCTTCGAAGGGTGGGAGAGCAAGAAGAGGCTTAGCAGCATTATCCTCAGTGTCTTCTCCATTGACACTAACGAAAACCTATACAATATCACAGTTTTTCCGTTTTTATTCTTTTGTGTCAAAGGGAAGCAATATATTGTTGTGATAAATGTTTATAACAATATCTTCGACAGTATGAGACATGGGATAATTACGTCCATGGAAGAGGAGCTGTATGTTTTCCTAAAGGGGTTCAGGGGTGAGTATCTACTAATTTGGGTTGGTGATTTTAACTGTGAACTATGTAAAATTCCAATAGGAAACAATGTGGCTATAGAGATGATTATGGTGACTGTATCTTTCATTTTCTACATAATTCATAAGGAAAAACAATTAATCATGTTATGCACAAATATAATTTAGAAATGATGGAGCTCGGCCAACACGAGGGAGAAAATGTTCTGCAAACATATGAAGGGGCTAGGTACTCATCATGCATTGACCATGTTTTAATATCTGGGAACTGTTGGAAAATGTTATACACAGGCTAGCTTGTTTAGTGATCACCATCCGCTTTTTTTAACACTGAATTCTAGCCTGTATCAAAAAGAGAAGGAGTACGTTTCCGCAGTTGATATCAAAACACAAGGTGAGTATAGGATCTCCATTAAGTGGTCAGCCGTTAACCCCATAGTTTTAATGAAAAATATAGTCCAAAAAATCAATACCATATAAATACCTCTTTGGATAAATCCTCTACTAATGTCGACACGGTAAGTGCATTTCAAAATATTGCTGTTGAAATCTCCAAAGATTTGAAGATGAGAAATAAGAAAAATAGGGACCATTGCCCTAGATGTTCAATCAGCAGTGCTCCAGATTAAATAAGGATTTAAAGGAAGCATCACAAGTTAAACCCAGGGAGAGAGAGAGAATCTGTACCCTCCGGAAATGCTATAAACAAGCCTTAAATTTGAGAAAAATAGAAATCCGGGAGACTGCATGGAACAGACTGATCCAAGCGGCTAAGACCAAGGATTCTATCTTATTTTGGAAAACAATAGATCAACCATTATTTAAAGACAATACTTCCGCCAAGGTAGAAACATTAGTGACTCCCAAAGAATGGTTGACACACTTTGAAAATGTTGTCCTACAAAAGAAATCACTGAGATGGATAATAACAGTGATGTTATCGTACTGAATATTGCTAAGATAGAATCTATAACTACAGAGGAGATTAAAATTGCACTAAAGAAAAGTGCAAGTGGTGAGGTTGCAGGACCAGACGGGGTTCCCATTGATATTTTTAAGGCTAGTATTGACTTTTGGTCCCCTATCCTAGTAATTATTTTTAATGCTATCATTGGAGGGGTGCTACCTGCAAAGTACAATTGTCCTTTTATTTAAGAAAGGCGGCAGAGGAAACGTAAAATGCTACCTTCCAATATCCCTCCTGGACTCTACATCTAAATTGATGGGCAGAATTATGATAGATAGATGGATATATTGGGCAAATGAAAAAAACATCTTAACTGAAGCTCAGTATGGATTTAGAAGGTGTATTGTAGCAGAGCGTTAACCTTGAGTTACTAATAGGGAAATATACTATGGCCAAAGAAGGTCCACTCCACCTTTGTTTTGTTGACCTTATCAGTTCCCAATACAACTGCTTTATATATTGTCCATAAGGAGACAGGTGTGCCATATATTAGTGATTTCATTAGCATGGCTGCTCTTACACTCTGGCCTAGAATCTGGACCAAAGAAGTGACACAATTTACCAAAGATTAAGGTCCCGATGTAGGTAAATCTTATTTACCGACTCTAAAATACCGAATCAGTATTTACCGATTCGGTAATTGCCATTGATTCCTATGGGCCTTGAGGCCCATAGGAATCAATGTCAATTACCGAATCGGCAAATACCGATTCGGTAAAATTATCAATTTGTCAAGGCGGACAGGGTGTCACTTTGACACCCTGTTGCACCCCTGATTCTGGCTTGTGTGCCATGTGACACACATACATGCCCTTAGGGCATGTATGTGTGCCACATGGCACAGGTGTACATGCACAGATGTGCATGTACACAGGAATTCGTTATTTACAACACAATAGAATTTTGTGGTAAATAACGAATTCTTAAGGGCCTGTGGCACTGTTTTCAGTGCCACCTACATCTAGATTTACCGATTCTGTAAATTTACCGATTCGGCATTCTACAGAATCGGTAAAATTACCGAATCGGTAAATTTACCGAATCCGTAAATTTTAGGCCCCCTACATCTCAAACACCAAATACCGGTCGGTAACGGCCGAAATTGGCCGTTACCTACCGGTATTTGGTGTCCTACATCGGGCCCATAATCTTGGAACGCCTCACACTTGATCATTGTAAGAAAATACCGTGGCTACAGTATATTTACAGTCTTTTAATTGAGTGCAATGTGGTAATTGACTATTGTGATCCTATGTCTAGCCAGGTTTACAGTAAAAGGGAGCTAAAAATGAGGTTACTAAACTCTACGGAATTTATAAGAGATGCTCAATTGAGTACAAAATCAAGTGTTAGATCTTTTTGTGAAGGTCCACTCTCATTGGGTGTCCAGCCGTACCTTGTTTTCACTAGAAATATGCGACATAGATTTTATTTAACAAGGCTAAGGATGGGCACTGTGCATTTCCAGATTGCATTCCCTAGAATGGGTAACTGGAGATCTAATTTACTTAACTGCCCATGTGATGGAATATCTCCCCAGTCCACATTGCATTTTATACTCTTTGGTAATTTTTATTGGGATATCGAGAAATCTATTTTACGGTCGCTATTTATTGATAATAGATTGTATACCTAAAAATCAGCTTTTTACCATATTTGTAACTTGGAAAATGTAACAACATGTAATGCAGTTATTCTTTTTATCCAAATGGCAATCACGAGAAGAAAGGATCTTTCACATTTGGAAATATTGACACATGAAATTGAGTAGGTCTCCTTCTTTCATGATTAAGTCAACTGTATTTTCATGACTCTAATATACTTGTTGACTGTAGGAAATAGAACCATAATAAGCAGTAACTCGTGATTCAATCTTTTACAATTTTTTTTATGTATTTTACTTCTTTTACTTCTTAAGGGCTGATTCCAATCTGGGTCGGAAGGGAACTGAACGCGATCCAGCCAGAAAAACTACGAGCAGTACGCGTGTTTTCTGCCCGACCTGTACAGCTGTATGAGCGAGCAAGTACGATGCGAGCTACGTGAAATTCACAGACTGAGTCGTTTCTGGTTCCAAACCGCTCCGTACGTCTCAGCAGCAAGCTAATCGTGGCATGCAATGGATGCGATTAACAATTGAGCCAGTACGATGCACGCATAGGACAGCCGGTGCGAGCCGGAGTGTCCCGCTCACAAAACATCTGGGAAGTTGCCTTTGGGGGTCCACGTCGGACCCCCTGTCACCCGTAGCCCTACGACTCGGACACAGGGGGGACCCAAGGGTCTCCGCAACACAGGCATGTATGGTGCGGATGGCACCGATGCATACCCAATGTAGGGGGCTCCCTTGTACGAGACGTACCCATTCAGTCAATGGGAGCCCATGTACACGTCGTACGACCGGCTCCCATTGACTTCTATGGGATTTTGACCGAACCGAGTCCGGCAGCATACGGCCGCATTGTACCCGCTCGGTCGGACTGCAGGACTCCGGCTTTGGTCGGAAAACACTCCGGATCTGGCTCGGTCAGAGAGCTTTCCAACCCAGATTGGAATCGTCCCCTTAGTGTTTCTTGTGAGGATATGTCAAAATAATTATTGTCTTTTTAGATTGAGAAATGATTGTGCATTGATCAAATCTTAAAAGTTTCTTTTAGAAATTGTTTAGGGTGAAGCCTTTTTGTATGGGAAACTGCTGTTTGGAATGTTAATCTGTAAATAATTTTTTAAGTAATTTTATTATGGAGAATTGATTATTGTGTAGAATGCTTTTATGGTTATATACTATATACCAAATAAAGCTTGATTTGACTTGGTTTGAGTGGCATGTCAACGATACTGGTAGGCAATGTAGTTAAAGTTCCTATTTAGGAAGGGCACTTATTTAGATTTTAAAACGTAACATTATTGTTAAGGGTTCTCTTTCATAATAAGAATAGTTTTCTACCCAAATGAACCCTTTTCACAAGATTAGGATAATGAAAGACTGTGCAAAAAAAACATATATCTCTAACATGTACCTTGCAGTTTGCATACAGCTCTAGGGTGATAGTTAATAGCTCAATGTTCTATATTAGGATTTCGACTTATAAACAACCAGTAACAAAAGGAGCTCTCTGACAGAAGCAGTAACTCACTGACCTATTTACATTAAATGCACTTCCTTATCTGCATGGTACACTTTCCTAGCAGCAGGCATTTTAACCCTCTTAGGATTATTCAAAATATTCCACTAGACAAACCTCCGGTCTCTTTCCAGGAAGACGATTAATCACAGGACTTCTCTTGACATTTTAATTGATGTCTGAAAGTTGCTGGAGGCCTGGAATGAGGCATCAGGTGCTTTTAAAATGATGATATACATTTTCAAAAATGACGCCCCTCCACCAAGATAACGCCCGGTGCGGTCGCACTGATAGCACCGTCCTAGAGGCGGCCCTGCCACTAACTGAACTAAATCATTCACTCCAAAGTTTCTGATCAGAGGCCACTCAGTCTCTCATATTTGTGAAGTTGATTGAAACAGTGTACTCGAGTGCAGTAAAAGTGACACCAACTACCCCATCTTCTGGGAAATGCCATAGCACTATAGAGGGGGAATTCACTACAACCAACTCTAGGCTCTAAAAACCACCCACCTCACTTAAACAAAACTGGTTATAAAATAACTTCTCATCAAGTCTTTGTACTCCTACTCATATAATACAGCTTAAGTCAAGCAGGTGTAGGACTACATTTCCCTATTGGCATGGCTCAACCTGTTATTGATGCAGGGGAGTCATGTCAAAACATGTAGTCAGTCAAGATCCAAAGACACAGTTTAATGGAATCACTATTTTAATAAAGAAACTATGAGTACCTTGTTCCTTCCTTGCTCCTTATTGCATCATCATCTTCCCGCACTTCATTCTGGGAAAATTGGTCCTTTTGCTCTTCCAAATTGCAGTGAATGCCCCGAAAAGCACCACAACTCCCAGTACACATGGGACTACATTTTATGATCAACTACAGAGTGAACATCAACAAACCGATTTAACACCATGGACACAGAAAAGGGACAAAAATGCTACAGACCAAAAAAAGAAGTCCTAAAACAAGTAACCTCAGAAAGGCATCAGGTATGAGTGAAGAAATATTGAACCACAAGGTGGACATGCTAGGTGTGTGCTGGACAATTAACTTTTATTTTATTTTGTCAATTCAAACACCCCAGAGATGTATGCAGTCCTCACCGATGTTCTTTCCCATCCCTTTGTCATACCCCAATGTGACTCACCTACAGGCCCCCTCACAGTTTCACTCAGGACCATGGTCTCTTGCTGCCATCTTACTCACTCTTCTCTTGCAGCTCCCCCTGTGGAGACAATTTATCTTGCTACTGTTTACTCTTAACTCTATGGTTTTTCTCTGACTCATGCTGCATGGGCCGCAATCTGCCTCCACCTAAGGTCATCGCTTGGGAGTTCACAGACAGTTATACTTTTCTAGTGCTGATTAATTCTTCTGGCAGAGCGGTATCATTTATTAGTAATTCTGCATTGAGTAACACAGAATTGCTAAATTCCTCCAATTAGACCAGCAGAATTAAAAATTCCACCCACCCCCAGTCCTCATGCTGCCACACATAAGCACAACAGCACCACTTGAAGGGCACACAATTATATGGAAACAAAGCCCATGCCGACATTCAGGAAATATCACCCCCAGACAGGCTGACCATTAAACTGTTATCCCGAAATGTGAACAGCTTGGGCAGCACACTGAAGAGTGTCCAAATATTTGAACAGACAGTGTAATGGGATAGACATAGCAGTGGCCTTATGGTACTTCCCCCCTGGCCTGCAACTGAATTGGCTAGAGCAACTAGGGAGATGGGCCTAATGTGGACCGGGTGGTGGGTGGGGATCTCAACCTCACTCTTAACGGGTACATGGACAGAGGGACCAGATCTACTCCTGAAGACCTTCTTAGAGGTGACAGGCTTGGTGGATATCTGGAGGAGACCCACCCAACTCAGCGCCAATACTGATATGCTTCCAACCTAATGTGCCCCTTGTTCAGATTGGACTATCTGCTTGTCTCCAAGCACCAACAAGGAATATTTGGGGACACACAATATCTTCTGAGGGTTATATCGGCCACTCTTCCATCATGACCATTCTACGTCCCCCCATCCACGCAGAGGGGTGTGGAGACTTGACCCCTGGGACCTGCAAGACTCCAGGAAAATACTGGGTCAGTGGGCTTCAAAATGACCTTGTGGGAGGCATACAAATTGGCACTGAGAGGTCATTTGATAGGCCATATAACTGTGAAACAGAAAGAATGTCAGAAACCCCTGAGGGTATTAAAAGAGTAATTGGTGTGTGGGGAGTCAGACTACATAGCCAACCCCACAGAAGAGTGGGCAAGACATCTGGAAGCCCTCAGGCACTAATATAGGACCCTAGCTACTTGCAAAGTGAGGGAACTCTCCTGCAGTAAGCAGGCTTGCTTATATGAAGTGGGTAACAAGGCAAGGAAGCTACTGGCCTGACTAGGGATAAGGAACAGAGATCGGTATATAGAGTGTAGAGATCGGATGGGACCCTGGAGACAAAGACGGATGGCATAGCTCAGACATTTGCCACCCATACGAATAGACTATATCAATCAAAGAAAAAGGAGAACAGTGAGAATCAGTCCGACTTTATGAGAGACCTCCCAGTGATCCAACGGGCAACTGAGGTGAGACTTACCTTGGAGGCAGAGATCACAAAAGCAGATCTCTGAGGTGATAATCCAGTTGAATAGTAGGAAAGTATTATAAATGTATGAAATCTAAAATTATAGGGATACTTAAGGCCACTCTAGAAGCAGCAAAGGAAGAAGGAGTACCTCTGGGGCACTGGAGATAAAGAGGGGAAATCAAGAGATGAGTGTGCCTCATATAGATCGATTTCCTTGCTGAAAATTGACACTAAGGTATTGGTCAAAGTACTGGCTAGCCGCCAGATAGGGGTGGTGACCACACTGTTTGCTCCAGACCAATCCAGATTAATGTCAGACACAGCGACACAGCACAATCCGAGGAGACTCATGGGAGGCCTTGCATGCCTAAATTGTGAGTGGGAGCCACTTTACTCCTAAGCTTAGACACCCAGGAGGCCTTTGATTCTGTAGAATGGCCTTACCTATGTGTGAAAAATAGACTTTGGCCCACTCCTAATGGCATAGGATAAAGTTAATGTATTGAGAACCATTGTCACAGGCTCAGGTTAATAGAACTACTTTGACTGAGTTCCAATTGGGCAAAAGCACCCAACAGGGTTACCCGCTGTCCCTCTTACTTTTTGTAGTGGTATTCAAGTCACTGTCTTGTTGGTTCCTGGCAAACGATCTACTTTGAGGGCTGAGATGGGATCCAGATTGAGAGGATGTGATCTTGCTTTATGCGGATGACATATTTCTCTGTTTGGTGGCCCCGAAAGCTCCATAAGGTGTGTTTTAAAGATCATGGAGGTATTCAGGGCCTATGAGGGAGTCTGTAAAACTGGGCAAAATCAGCACTTTACCCCCTGACAAATTGGGAATCGGGAGATGAGCGGAATTTCACACTAAAATGGGAGATTGTGATTTAAGTATTTAAGAATTTTATGTGACAATGGACCAGGATAGGTTTTATACCAATAACCTTGGCAGGGTCCTGGAGAATTATTAAAATGATGTCAAGCATTGGTGATGACTTCCCTAACATTGTTGGGCAGGGCAGGCCTGTATAACATGATTCACGTATCTAAATTCCTGCACCCTTGGCAAAGTGGAAGTGACAATGAGAGAACAGTTGTGGAATCAGGGTGCTCCTAGGATTGAACTATCTGCCCTGACTAGAAAACACCATGGTGGGGGTAGTGGCTCCTCCAAATTTTATATTATACAACAGGCATCCCAGCTAATGGTGGCAATGACTGGGTGTATGCACGCCAGCAGGATCCTGCCCTGATGACGGATATGCGGGACATGGACCCTTAAGTATACCTGCAATACTTGTATGAGGGACCACAGGAGCTCACTGCCACATTCGCAAGTGGTAGATTGTAGGGAAAACAACAGTAGTTATGTGTTGAGGAGGGAAGTTAACACTGAATACAACCCTACAGGACACTGAGGTATTGGAAGAACTAAGGAAAATAAAAGTATACAGGAAGTGGGATCAGCTGGACATCTCTAAGATAGGGGATTTTAGAAGGATGGAGAAGTGATACCCTTTCAGACAGCTCAGATACAATACAACATGGCAGGTAATCAAGTCTTCCACTTCATGTAGATGAGGCATACACTGAGAGCCTGCATAAGCAACTCAGAGTAAGAAACATTGTTAGAGATGAAAGTCCTAGAGGCCTCCTTCACAAACATACAGTGTCGCAGGTTTGTGCCACACTGCTCAGCTACATCCTACCTCCCCTCACAGCACTGAGGGAGGAATGCAAACGGGATCTAGGGAGACTTGAGGATTGTGCCGTGGGAGAGGCATGTGGATAGCCAATGAAGTGGCAAACCAGGTGGGCTTCAGGCTGATACAGAAAAGATATTCCATGGAGCATATTATAGTAGAACACAATGGTTGGTGATGGGCAAAATATACAATGATAGATGCCTCAGAGATTGTAGGCAGTGAGATAGATTGGTGCACACACCATGGGACGGCCCATAAATATGGCGATATTGGGACATTATCTGCAAAACATTGTTAAGGGTTGGGGCTTACCCTGAACCTATCTCAAACTGTAGTACTGCTGAGTATATGGGGTGCACACTCGTTCGACAAACATACACACCTGTTCGGTAATGTGACGCTAGCAGGGGCCAAAAAGAACAGAATCTGAAATGGGGAAAGGGAGCGCCTCTGGAGGTAAATGATTGAAAGTTGAACTTGGACTGGTGCATGCAGCATGAAAAATTGGTATACCAGTCTCATAGCACACCTCAGAAATTTGAGAAGGTCGGGACCCATGGAAGAAATTTACTGAAGAAGCAGAAGGGTAATGGTCCCTTCTGTGGGGCTATGGCTGGCTGCAAGAGAAACATACTATATTGACTAGTGGGACTCAAGCCGAATGGGGAGAGTTGTGGTGTGGTGCTTAAAGGTACATTTGACAGGTAGCAAGACCATTTGAGCTGATGTCTTTATATCTTGCATTATGTGTTCGGAATTGTTACTATACAGCGGCCCTAACTACTGGTTTTTCTGCTAACCAGACCTCAGTGCCAGTAAGGCAGAGTGTCCACCTAGGGCTGTAGCACTGCTTTTCCACCCTGTATATGACAATGTACAAAATGGCTCCCAGCCTGCCACTTCAGACTGGAAGGATGGATGTAACCCTGCTAGTTCGATGTTGCCATTTAAACTAATGGCTAAGCCCTCACTTCCCTTAGCAATATATGTAAGTCTCCCCTAAGAAAGGCCTATAGAGCCCTAAGGCAGGGAACTGTATTTTATTAAGTAGGCCATGTATATTTATATATGGCTTAACAGCAACCCTTCCAAATACTTGTATTGCTCTGGAAGGGCTAGTTGCTAACACAGGGTTACCAGCTAAATGTAAATGTAAATGTAAATGTGTAGGATTTGTAAATGTAAATGTAAATGTGTGGGATTTGTAAAGCGCACAGCTGCCCGTAAGCGTCCCGGCGCTGAAGACCGCTGGGGAACCCATCCTGGCTTTCCCTGTGAGATGGCCCCTTCTGGGTATCTCCAGGGTGAAACCAGGCATCCCCGGAATCTGTGGGGGGCCGTTGTAGAGATGAGGCAAGCTTAATGCCCAGAGTTGCCGAGTGTGACCCCTAGTTAGAGTAGGCACCGAGGTGAGAATTATCGAGTCTGCTGACCCTGGTCCACGACCCTGCCTCGTCGGGAATTGAACCCTGGTCCCGGGCCATTCTCTGCTTCCCGGTCTGCCGCCTCTAACCAGTGAGCCACACCACTCCACTGACCCCTCAGCCTGGTTAACTGCTGAGTGGGATTACCTAGTTGGGTACAGTAAGGTATCAAATTAATCGTGGCATTAAACCCAACTTGATGCACACGTCGAATTTAATGTCACTATTAAAGAAATGCAGCTTTTAGAAAGTTGCCACTCTGTTTCCCAGTTGTCCAGTTGTCTCACACAGGCACTGGTCAACAGACAGTATTTTGCCCAACTGGTGAATAGTGTGAATGACTTCCAGGCTTATGAACGATAGCAGCCAGCTACGGGTGAGGTGTAACCTCCCCTTCACAGGAAGCCACTTAGGTGTTAGCCCAAAATTTGAGCTTCAAAGGCGAAGCCGTCTTTGGTGGACAAATTATATTATCACTCCTAAGGGGCTGATTTTTTTCAGGTAGACAGGCTGGAGACAGGGACAGTGGGGGAAGACCAGTGTCCACACCGGTTTTCCAGATGGGCATGTAGCCCACAGGTAGCCACTTCTCTAGGGTAGGCTTTCAAGCTCCTGACATCAGAGGAATGATCCTGACATCTTGAAAAGGAACAGAATAATGCACTCTTGGATTGCTCGATGCCAAACATAGCCCGAAAGTCATTACCAAGAGGGAGGTGACTCGGTAGCCAATTGACAAGTGATCATATCATCCCCTAAGGACCCTTTCAAGGAATAAATATGGCACCCCAGGCACCCTACACCTCAGTTCACATCAGATTTGGAACAAGGACCGAAGAAGAAATGTCCTGCTGCCCCCTGGACTTCACAATTGTTGTTCATCTTGGACTCTTACAATTAATACAAATATCATTTATTTTTATGATTTAGTGTCATATATTTTTCATGTTTTGTGACTTTCTTATTTTGTTGTTTGGTGCTGTTAAATGCTTTACACTAGTTCCTTTGTTCAAGACTTGCTGCTCAAAGCCATAGCTACCCAGGATTGAACCTAAGTTTGTACAAACGAGCCTGACTGGACCCAAGACAGTTTTTATAAGTGTTCCTCAGTGAGGTCACACAACCATAATATATAATACACCCAACTCCTCAAATTGATGCCTAGCAGTGGGATTCAGAATTTGTTTTTGACTATTAATATGTTAGTGACCATGGAAAGGACCTGGCAGAGATCTCTTTGAAGCAAAGGGGGACAAAGAGAGTGTGGCACCCACAGTTCAATCAAGGCATGACTTCCTATCTGGAAGTGAAAGAATCTCCACTTCTGTAAGCAGACCCAAGACCTGGACGCCCAGCTCAACCTCCTAGAAAGTCAGGAGAAGAAGCTGGCTCAAGAGGATAGCCTAGAAGAAAGAAGGGTTAGGCTGGGAATAAACCCCCAACCACACTATGGCAGCAACAAGGAAACAGAGGTGAATGCAGAGGGTGCCTATGATCCCAGAGTGCCCAATGGTATTATTTCTAAATATATAGAGGGGGATGATATAGACATTAGGCTGGAATCCTATGAGAGAGTTCTCTGGATGAGATGGCTGGGTCCCAAACATTTGGGGCCCTTATTGTGGGAGCAGATTCCAACAGAAGGGAGAGATAGGCTGCTTATAGTAGAAGATGAGGTGGTAGAGTCATACCCTCCCATGAAGGAGGCACCCATCGAGCTATTTGGTCTCACTGAAGAGAAGTGGAGACAAAAGTGCAGAAACACACTCAAGGGGTCAGCTCAGACATGGGAGAACATTATAGATGCCTCTGTGTAGTCAATGGAAGGCTGGATCAAGGGGAACAAGATGCATACTTATAAGAAGGTCTACAATTCAGTAGTAAAAGAGCACATACTTACAAATTGTACCTCAGGGAAGATACACCACCATCTAGTAGATTCGAAGCTAACCAGTCACAGAGAGATGGGTAGGGTAGCAGATAAGTGGGTAAGGACACAAGTACCCAAAAAGCACCAAGAGGGTGATCCCAAGAAGGAGGGGTTAGGCCCACAGAAGGGAAAGGAGGGAGGTAGTAAGCCTATCAAAGATATTCCTTCAGAACACCAGAACCCAAAGTAGGGGAACGAGACCCAAACCACCTCTACTAAACAGAGCAGTGGGGACTCAGTGTTAAGGAGACTCTTGTACAAGAGGCTGTGTTTTGACTGCCAGCAGCAAGGGTGCCACAGAGGGGATGCAAACTGCCCCCAGAAAAAGGTTACCACTGGGGTAGCCAGGGTAGTCTTAGTAGAGGACACCTCAGATGAGGAGACTCTAGTTGCTTTTTACTGGGAAAGGTTTCAGATTTAAGCTGCTGATCCCTGAGGGTGGTAGTAAACACGTCCACCAACTCAATGTGAATGGGATCCCAACTACTGCTCTGAGAGACACAGGTGCCAGTCATACTTTAGTGCTTGACAGGTTAGTGTTCCAGACCATTATATGTCAGGAGAAGTAAGGAGAGAAAGGGGAACCCCAGGGGAGGTCACACATACGCCTGTGGCCTTAGTGTCCCTAGAGGTAGGGGTTACCCTTAGGTTGGTTTGGGCCCAGAAGGGGCAACCACCCAATGTGCTGCCAGATTCGAAGATCGTGGGGATCCTGTCCCTAAGATTAGGAGACATAAACCCCAGAAGAAAGGTAAAGGGAGGAAAGGAAGGAAACTCTTAGCAAGGGACTTAGGAAGCCTAGGGAATTCTACCTAAGTAAGGGAGAACCCCATTATTGGCCCTGTCGTTGCTTCTCCTAATCTCAAGGAAGTCCAGGAGAGTCAGGCAACTCTTCAGAATCAGGGTTCCCCCCGGAACAGACAGAAGAGAGGGTGGAGTAAGAAAGTGTAGAAATTTGAGGAGAAGAAGCTGCCCCTCACTTTCAAAAGTTAGAAAGGCTCCAAGAATCCACAGTAGCCCATCAGGTAGCACATCCACTTGCCAGTAGAGAGCTCGGGGTGTGGTTCTGGGCATTGACTGCTGTTAGTATTCTCTGTTGGGTGCCTGCCTTTGTGACAGAACCAACCCTGGCATGAGAATCAGACCCAATAGTAGGGAACAAGGTAGGACCCCTTACCCTATTGGCCATGGTGGGCTACGCAGGTGTTTGGTGAACTCTTTGGGTCAGCTAGGTGTTGCCCTAGCTAAGGTAGGGTTAGCTAAGGTAGACACTTTACAGCCCCAAGCAGAGGGAAGAAATAGGAAGGCTAAAAACGCAGCCTTAGCTAAGGTGCAGTTCAGGTTAGGGCCTGTCATAATTGAGATGGGTCAGCTTCTCCAGGCAAAGACCCTGACAGATGGATGTCAGACAGGGTTGGCCCTGCAATGGTCAGTCAATTTCCCTACATCTTGCCTTGCTGAATGGTCAAGGAGGCTCACCAACTGTGGGGTTAAGATCTCCTGGATGCATTAGCTGGGTTGCCAGGGGGAGTAGTTGTGTAAGAAACAGGCTTTTTGCAGCCCCCCCTTTTGCCCCTCCCATTTAGAGAGTACACTGAGGTCAGCAAACCCGACCTCAGTGCCAGTGTTCTAATCCATTACAAAGTACTGTTTGAATTGGCTATCCTCAGTTGGCAAGGACTGACTTACTTATAAGCCCCTAGTATATGATACCCAAGACATGTAAGGCAGAGTGTTCGTACATGGCTGCAGCACTGATGGTCCTTTCCTGTGGGTGACAAGGTACAAAAGGGCTCCCAATCTGCCACTGCAAATTGGAAGGGCAGTGGTAACACTGCTAGTTTAACGTTGCCATTTAAATTAATGCAAATCCCCCACTTCCATTAGCAATATATGTAAGTCTTCCCTAAGAAAAACCTGTAGAGCCCTAAGACAGGGAGCTGAATATTATTACTTTGGACATGTATTTTTGTATATATGTCTTAACAGCAGCACTGTTGTTTTTCTATGGATGGGCTAGCAGCCCCATTGGCTAACACAAGGTTATTGGCTGACCTCTTAAGCCTGGCTAACTGCTGAATAGGACTACCTAGCTGAGTACTGTAAGGTATCAAATTAATCATGGCATTAAACTCAACTTGATGCCCAGGTCAAATTTAATATCACTATTAAAGACATGCAACTTTTAGAAAGCTGCTTCTCTGTGACCCAGTTGTCCAGTAGCTTCACACAGGCCCTGGCCAACAGACAACATTCTGCCCACCTGGGGAGTTCTGTTAACAATTACCAGGCTTTGGAACAATAGCAGCCAGCTACACTGTGAGGTGTTGCCTCCCCTTCCCAGGAAGTAATTTTAGGTGTAAGCCCAAAAGGTGAACTTCAAATGCAAAGCCACCTTTGATGGGCAAATTACATTCACACTCCTGAGGGGCTGCCCTTTGTTCAGGTAGGCAGGCTGAAGACAGGGACAGAGAAGAAAGACCAGTGCCCAAATCAGGTTTCCTGTGGGTGTGTAGCCCACAGGTACCCACACCTCTAGGATAGGCTACCAAGATCCTGACATCTTAGCAAGGGTCCCGACATCTTGAGAGGGAACAGAATAGTGCACTCTGGGATGGCAAGATGCCACACATAGCTGCAAAGCCATCATGTAGAGGAAGGTGAGCTGTTAACCCATTGGCTAGTGATCGCATCATCCCCCGAGGACACTTTCTTGGGATAAATATACCACCCCTATCACCCTGCACCTAACATCATGTTGAGACAGGAACAAGGACTGAAGAAAGACTGCCCTGCTGCACTAATTATGGCGCTGGAAATTTTCCTATGGCCAATTTGCTCAAAACTAATTACTCTCTGGTTAGGTTACTTTAACATCCAGAAATGTCCCCTGCTGGCAAAAAGGGCCTTTTGGGGGTCCAAAGCAGTTAGGGATGGTACATTACGCTTTCACCATAATGAATACGCCACAGCTCTGAATTCCCTGATTTTGAAATATGATGTTTTATTTTTAGGGAATGGTTGTGAGGGGCATGACAATTCAATCCCCTCCTTCATTGGCCGAGATGACCACAACACTATCGACCGTCTACTGTTCACCGTTTCTGCAAGTAACTTGGTTTGCACCTTCAAAGTTATTCCTACTGTGGAGAGCGACCAAAACCGCATATTTTTAACCTCAGCAATCAAAGTTGTATTCAAGTTTCTAACATTATTCCGGTTAAGCAAAATGGAATAAGGATCAAATGAGCTGGGGTTGACCCTTGCAAGATATTGCAAGTTATTAAGTATGACCCTGTCGAATTCAGCTACTGTCTAAATACTGAGGGAAATTATGAGAAGCTCTAGCTGCTTTTGATCAAATTACTAGATCTCCTAATTCTTTATTACTAAGATCTTTAGATATGGTACCCTGTATTACAAGGGTCGTTTAACCAAGCAACCAAACTCTTAAGTGAGGCCCTTCACAATTGCCCCATGGTCTTGCTAAAAATGTAGTAACTCCAAAAGAATTATGCGCAGGTACTTGTAGCTGGAAAGAAGGTACTACAAGAGGAAGCATGGTCTAATCTACCTAAGGCATCTGAGACTAAGTACTTGGGGGCATATTATCAAGGGGGTTTATCTCCGCTTTTTTCGCTTTAAAAGCCAAGAAAGCGGAGATCAAATTATCTCCCTATTACCTAGCTGTCGCTAACACCAGTTAGCGACAGCTAGTAGGAGATAGCGACCATCTTGGGCCCCACTTTGCATGTCAGTAATATTTATCACTAATGACATGCAAAGTGGGCGTGCCAAGATGTTAGCGACTGGAAACAGTCGCTAACATCGCTATCTCCTATTACCAACTTTTGGAGGTATTCGCGCTAAGCGCGAATATCTCCAAAAGCTAACACCTGCCCCTGAGGAGTTCTTAGCCATGTTATCCAATGGGAGGTGGATAACATGGCTAAGAGCATTAGCTCGGTAATGCATGAATATCGCTGACTTTTCAGCGATATTCATGCATTGCGGCCGTTTTTTATCACATTTGCGATAAACCTTGGTAATACCAAGGTTTATCTGCGATAAAAATCGCCGCAACTTTGCGGTAAAAGTTTGTCTCTAACCAAGCAATAGCGATAATTATCGCTATTGCTTGGTAATATGCCCCCCGGTTCTTTTCTGGAAAGTTGTGAATGCCCCTTTTTTAAAGGAATATTTTATACCCGAACTTAATTCCTTAGTTTCTTGTGAAGCATGAGTCACCCGCTTCAGTGGTATCTTTGGCTCATACCTCACTAGATAGCGGTCTGGGAGATCTCATTAAATTTCAGCTTCCTCTGTCCATAACATTGGATGAGGTTCTTCTTGATATCGATAAAAGTGCAGGGGGGAAGGTGCCGGGGCCTGATGGAGTGCCAGTAGATGCATTCAAAGCCTCAAGGGAGCTATGGGGCCCCATTTTGACAAGGGTAAATAAACCAGCTGCAGAAAGTACATTCCCCCAATCTTAGGCCGCATCGTTCATAGTCCCTATTTTTAAAACAAGGAACAAATCTGATCCCAAGTGTAATTGCCCAATTTCCCTTCTTGATTTATAAGCTACGTTGATGGGCAAGGTTTTTATGGAGAGATTGGAAGATGGGGCAGAAAGTAATTCCATTATTTCGGATGTGCAATTTGGGTTTAAGAGAGGCCAGGGGACAGTGGAAAAATGTACTCACCTTGAATTACTCATTAGAAAAATACATTAAAGCTATGTCAGGTTAGCTCTAAAAACCCTTTTACTTTGGCAGTCTATATGGTCGAAAACAGAAACAAACTTTACGAAGTCAATTATGTGCGATTGTTTAGCTCTTGACCACGTGATGAAAATACCCTGACTGTCCTATATAAATGGGCTCTAGAAATTGCTGTTTGATTTACCCATTATGAACAACACTGCTAGTGGTTCCTCATTGGAAAAAAGTGTTATTAAAAGCATGTTCCTGAATTACAGAAAGGAGTGTAGAATGCTTGAAGAATACAAGAAATATACTGTAGTTTTATATGAATTAAATACGTTGTTGGAGAGATGTCAGCATTATCTGACTTGGGTATCTAACACCCAATCGCTTTGTGTTAACCAGATTATGCTTGGGTGTTGTCCACCATTTGGTCGCCTTTCCTGAAATTAAAAAGTATCCATCAGCCACTACACCTTGTCCATGCGATGAAAATCACTTCTCCTCGAAAATAATATCAGGTATCACAGAATGACTTTGAAAATCCTATTTGCACTAATGAACACTTAGGTCTGGAATAGAATTGAACTTTATATTTGGGCTGCCATACATCTCAGGAAAAGTATAGTTGCAATGTATTTTATGTGAGGGTTTAAAGCGGGTATTATCTCTATTTTTATATATTGCTGTGTATTTATGATTTTTTATGATGATGCTTCTCTTTATGCATTTTTATGGCCTTTTAGTTCAGCCCCTAATAAAGTTTTAAATAGAAAATGGAATTGACTGTCCTACTGCCCCCTGAACAGCACAAACAGGCTGTACTGTCTGTTGGACGTCACCTGCTGTACCTTGGGCTAGCGAAGAGAGGACTGTGCCTGTGGCTTCTGGCTAGGCAAAAAGTTGTGCCCCAAGCCAAAGGAGTGACTCATAGTAATAGTGGACTGACTCCCTGGAACCCACACCAGAGTAAGCCCAGCTGAAGCAGCCAAAATCGACAAGTTGGTAGACACTGCAGAATATTCGCTACTAACTGCCGCTGAGAATCCCAAGAGACCGAGTCCAGATTGGGGACGCCGTTGTTTTATGTTTCTGGCAGCTAGCGCGAGGACGGAGTGCTTGTTAATCCCAGCTTGAAAAAAACCTACTTCTTGCGGTACCCGCTCCGCGGGTCCCGCTGCGCTTGGGGTGGTTTCTGGACCCTTGATCTTCACGACGGTGTCTGGCGAAGGAGAGAGTTAGGCGGGGCTGCGAGTGAAAGCAGGCGCTGGAGCAGGACTACTGCTCCCAGGAGCGCTTGCTTGCCCGAATAGAGATCACCTGGGCCGCTCTCCCTGCCTGCTCCTCCCCCTCCCCTTCAGTTGCATATAAATTGTTACCGCCATTTCCGCAGCGCGGTAGCGCGCGGTAGCGCCGGGAGAAGCCCGGGACAAGGGCGGGACCGTCTGTGGCCGTCAGTGGCCGAAGGTGGCTGGGCTGGGACACTCCACTAACATTTACAGTGCTGGTATTGTAAAAACCCTTTTGCTTAGCAACTGTACTCTGATTTGTTTTTGCATTGTTAGGTAGTAGGGGGACTTTGCATCATGGCTTGTTCAACAAGTATTTCCACCCTGCTGCCTTCTACGGGTGAGGTAGAGACAGCAGTTATGGGCCCTCTTGATATATATTTTAAACGTTTGCCCCAGGATATTGATAGGGAGATTGCTTTGGCAGAAAGATGAGCCGGCCGTAGGTTGTCGATTGAGCTTATGAAAACCCCCCTCGAGAAACATCAAGGCCAAAGCTTCCCTTCATTGGTTACTCCATTATCATCCATTGTACTACCAGCTACTCATGATATTTCGCATGATTCGCTTCTATCTAATGAGTTACTGGGTACTTTCCCCTCAGACACAGTAGTTGCCACTGTGCCCGCAGAGCACCTAAATGCTTCTAGCCAATCACCTAACGGGCAAAATGTAATACTAAAAGCCTGTGTACAAGCGCAAGCTATGAAATCTAAACCCTGCCCCAAAAGGAAAAGGGGTGCCACTGTTAAAAAATGTCAACCTCCAAAACCTGCAAGAAAGTATAGGAAGTTGGGTACTAAATCACCCCCAAGTCATGTCCCTGTAAAGAACTGTGCTGTATTAACAACAGGAGAGGAAGAAGCTGTCCTAGTAGGTGTAGACTCTATAACACTGGTGCCCCCTACGACATCAGTGTCACCAGGTATAGATCCTATTATTATAGCATCCCCTGGGCCACTAACATCTAATCCTGAATTCCTCCTGGAGTTGGAAAAATTATTATGTTCCCTCTTAAACCCCTTTGACCTTAGACTTAAAAAGCTGGCAGAACAACTTGACCATCTAGAGCAGGCTAGCTTAGACAATTTTTTCTCTATAAAATCTTTAATTAAGTCTGGCAATAAAATGGGTGAGAATGGGAAAAACCAACAGACAGCCGAGCGAGATGCAGGTGCTATGTTGGTTGATTTACAATCTCCAGTTGCGAGTGGTGCTTCCACACAGCGGAATAACGGGCAGAGTAGTAAGAACATAGCTGAGCCATCGCTTACCGCAAGTAAGAGCAATTGCGGGAAAACTAAGCCTAATAGCACTATAGCTAAAGGTAGAAAGGACAGTCCAAAAAACTCTACAACTACCACTAATAAAAATATTCCACCCCTGCCGACCACCTCGGAAATAAGACTGGGCACTATGTCAGGTAATGATAAAACTCGTTGTAATAATGGCGCTGGACCAAATGCGCCGTTAACCTCCCAGATAGTAACTAGGGGTGGTTCTGCAAGGGATGGGAACATCATAGCTGATGGAAATAATGCTACTGTAGCACTGGAAAATACTGCCCCACCGTGCCTTGTTGTACCAGAACACCGCCAACCAACACCACATGTGACCAAACTCCCGACTAGGATACCCCCAGTACAGCTCACCCCTGATTCCTACCCCTATGTGGCTATTCTCACCAATGTTCCACCCTTATTGGAAGGTCAAAGAGAAACCTATGACACGCTAAAAAATAAAGCCATGCATTGGCTACGGGTCAATAGACCTTTGCCAGGGGGAGTGGATGGTTTGATTATTGGGGTTAGAAGGGTCAATTGGATAGGGAACACCTTAAAAAAACAGGGGGGTGAGTGTATTATAATTAACTTCCAAGACCCAAGGGTAGTTGGGTTAATTACGAAACCAGGTTGGAATATTAGTATTGGTGGGATTGTTGTGGTGGATCTTACCTTCTTCTATCCAAGACCGGTGGCTATTTATCTAGGGGGGAGTAATGAGCAATTGAGATCTAGTCTCCGTCCCTGGGCAGAGGCTAGCCCCCTTCCTGCCCCCATCCCAAGACCAAACGATTGTTATAATCAGGCATATACCTCCTACAATGGGCAAGGGTACATGAGATGGGGATGTTGACGGAAACCAGCTGAACAAATTGATTTTGGGGGAAAAACGGCCAGGGGAAGTATCCCGGAGGAAACATTGGCATTCAAAGGGCATGTAATGTGTAAACTAGATGAAGTGGTTATTGATAGGGAATGTGTAAATATGAGGGGGAGCCCTATTGCATGTCTGGAAGATTGGGGGGGTGAACTCAGACTTCCACCAAGCACTGGTACAAATGAGGGTAAAGATGTAAATTGTATAGATACTGTCCCAGGGGAGGACGGTGATTGTGAGAGGCTGACCGATTCACCGCCCATGGTAGTGAACGAAAGGGGGACCTGTAAAGGCGACACCATGGGGAGGTTTCTTTCATGGAATATAGCGGGGTTGGGCACTAGACTGTTGTCACAACACTGGATAGATTTTGTAAATGGGTTTGAAATGTGCCTATTTCAAGAGACGTGGGCCTGTGATCCAATTTACCTCCCAGGTTACTTAAATTTTTGTATACCAGCAAGTAGAGGCCCTAGGGGCAGACCCATGGGAGGTTTAACAGCCTGGATCAAGCAAAATTCAAAAGTTAAAATCAAAGTGATTGATATAGGCTGTAAGGATATACAACTGTTGAGGTTATCACTAGGAAAGGGGGGTGTGATAGACATTTACAACATTTATGCCAGAGGTGCATCTGTTGGGAACTCCCCCACCCTAGAAGCCTTATCCACCTCCCTAGAATCACAGTCACTGGGAAATAGAGTGATTGTGGCCGGTGACCTCAACAGGACATTTGAGCCTTTAGAAAACACGGAACACCCGGTGGGGCAGGAGGAAGATGCCCAATGGGGTGTCCCAAACCTAAATCTTATGCCAGTGAAGCGGTGGACAAAAGATATATTGTTGTTGAATGCGTTATGTTTGGAATATGGCCTGAGAGCCCTAAATGGCAGGACTAAGAGCGATCAAGGAGGAAATTGTACATTCGATAATGGCCATAATAGAAGCAGGATTGACTATGTCATCTGTAGTCTTGAGTTATGGAGTGGAGTGGGCGATATGGAAATAAAGGGTAGACTAGAAAGCGATCATAATCCCCTTTGTCTAACCCACTCATGGTGGAGTGTGGCACCTGATAACCCAGAGCCATGTAGCGAGATCGTACCTGTTATGGCTAATGACTCAAGAAGGGTGAAATGGCCAAACGTGCTGGCCAATTTGGCCACCTTGGATCACATTAATTTGGAGGTTGATAAAGCTATCGCCTCCATGGAAACAGCACATCCTGTAATACCGGGTTCCTCTTTAATAACTGACGTACATGACACATTCTTTTCTTTGATAAAACCGCATTTTATTAAAACAGTTAAGGCAAACAGAAAAGCACCTATCAAATTGGCGAGGTGGTTTAACAAGCAGTGCAGGTTAACTAGATTGGAGTTGGGCAGGGCAATCAAAAGCAGAGATAAGGCTTTGATTAGCATCGCCAGGAAACAATATAATGATAACATCCGCAATGCTAAGAAAACAGTGGGACGAGGAGTATTGGGAGGAGCTACTCGAGGCATCTGGGTCAAGAGATTCCAGACTTTTCTGGAAAATCGTGAAATGGGGCAGGGGTGGCTCACCCAACAACCCAGATAACAATGTCAATGAGGCATCATGGGTTGAGTATTTTAAACCCCAGTATGCAGAGAATAGGGACATATCGGCTACAGAACCTATCCCAGTGGTATTTTGCAAGGGTGATTTATTCTCAAATAAAGAAGCTGAACTTGCAATTTCAACACTGCAAGGGGGGAAAGCCCCAGGGCTAGATGGAATTCCCTCAGATATGTTTAAACACGATAAGGTTCGGTGGGCAAGGTATGTGACCGTGCTGGGAAATGCACTCGCCAAAGGTGCCAAAATCCCAGATATATGGAAGGGGGCAATAATAATACCGATTTTTAAGAAAGGCGATCGGTCACTCCCGGCAAATTATAGACCTATAAGTTTGTTGGCCACTATCCAAAAAGTGGTGGGGAAGATGGTGGTCGACAAACTTATGGCCTGGGTAGATGAGAATAATGCTTTATCCCCCTACCAGGCAGGATTTAGGCGGGCAACCAGCACGGTAGATCAAATATTCCGTTTCACCATGCTACGGTGGGGGACTGTACTCCTTGGCGAAGGCAGCCTTTATGTAGCATTTGTGGATTTGAGGGCTGCCTTCGACCTGGTGCCTAGGAGCAAGCTGTGGGTTGTCCTGAGAAAGATAGGGGTCCCACTTGAGTTGCTTACATTAATAATGCGTCTCCACGAAAGTAATTTTGCTAAAGTTCAGTGGGGGAGGAACGGGGAATCTACCACCAATTTTCCGGTTGACCGGGGGGTGCGGCAGGGATGTGCCATGGCACCCCTGCTGTTTTCCTTGTTCATTAATGGTATAGTGGATAGGATGTTGGATGCAAGGGTAGACGCACCTTCGCTAGCGGGCATCAGGGTCCCGATCCTGATGTTCGCTGACGACACCCTGATTCTGTCCAAAACCCCGGCAGGACTGCATCGAGCCTTGAACATATTTGATATGTTTTGTAAAGAACAAGGTCTCGAAGTTAATGTAGGTAAAACAAAGCTGATGGTTTTCGGACAAAGGCGCCATTCCCACCCAAGGGTATCTCTGAACAACACGAAATTAGAGGTAGTAAATGTCTTTACATACCTAGGGGTGGAGATATCGAGTAAATTTGGTTGGTCGAGACACATTGAGAAGGTGGTACTGAAACACCAGCAGATTTCAGGAGCACTCCGGGTTGAACAAGTAAAATCTAAAACTAGGCCCATAAAACCGGTCCTTATGGTCTATGACGCAAAAGCCTTGGGTGCAGCCCTTTATGGGGCTGAAGTTTGGGGTTTTGAGAGGCTTAACATCCTCCAAAGATCTGAGAACAGGTTTCTGAGAGGAATAACAAGCCTCCCCCAAAGCACCCCATTAATACCACTTGGTCTGGATCTAGGAAGGAGGTTGGTTAGTGATCGTGCCCGACTAAGGCCTATCCTCTATTGGAGACGGCTATGGACGACACCAGAAATAAGACATTATGCAGAGGGGTTTCTAGCCTTAGTAAAATCAGATGTCTTCCACAAAATTACATGGCTGAAGATGCTTAGGAATGTCCTTGCTGAGCTTGGACTCTCCAAGCTCTGGGAAAATCCGCTAGGAGAAGTATTCCCTAGTAAAAATATTATAAAGGCTATATACTGGGATTACATTGAACAGAAGCTCTGGAGGAGTGCAAACTCAGAATCTATGGGGGGTAGATTTATGGAAATTAAAACGAGACCTGCCCTAGAACAGTATTGGGATACTATAACTGTTCCACTAGATAGGAAATTATTTTTCCAGTTAAGGGCAGGTTCCCTCCCCCTAAGGTCACTAACGTCTAGCTGGAGAACTAGTAATAGTTCATGTTGCCCGACTTGTGGTGCCACTAACGAAAGTATCGCACATTTTCTATTCTTGTGTGAGGCCTATGTAAATCCGAGAAAATCCTGGCTGGCACCTGTTTGCAGAAATCTTGGTGTACTAAGTGGTGTTGAGGGGTTGAGAATTATTTGTACCTCCACCGATATGTCCATCGTAGTAGGAACAGCAAAATATTTGGGGTGGGCATGGTCCATAAGGCGGAGGGCTCTATCTCCCAACATGCATTGAGTCCTACCACTCTATGAGAAAGCTTGCATTAATTATTACTGTTAAGTATTTTATGCGTGTGAATTGTGAATTTTAATTGTAATAAGCTGCTAAATGTATGTAAAGAGTACTGTTTGTATAAATTTAGGGCATGGTCCATAAGGCGGAGGGTCCCATCTGCCAACATGCATTGAGCCTTAGCACTTTTGAGAAAGCTTTTATTAATTACCAATGTTAAATATTTTATATCTATGTATTATGAATTTTAATTGCAATATGTTGCTTTGTGCATGTAAAGAGTTTTGAATGTATAAAATAACATGCTTGTGCTTTTATGAGTGTATAACTCGAATAAAGCTTTTTTCAATCAAGTCCAGATTGGTTGCCCAAGAGGCACACCAGCCCCCACTGAAGAATGTTGCTGGGACCACTGTATCTGGAGACCAGTAGCCCAGCCACAGCTGGCCTTTTTCAGTCTCAAAGAGGACTTTGAGAGACCCCAACTTCTGTGGCCAAAGTCACCCCACCTGACCTGTGGACCGAGGAATCACCGCAAAGGAACCCCATTGACCGCACAGCCCCAGGAGCATTTTTGAGAACTTGCATCTGCAGCATCAGGACCACTCCATTGAAGAACATGGCGTTGTGTTGTAAAGTTTGGAACTGGGCTGGAAAAATCTCTGGTGGCAGGATTCAAAATCTAGCCCGTTGGCTCCCCAGACTTTCTCCCAGTTAGATTTGGTCATGCAAGTCAAGTCGGAGTAGCCAAACTAACTTCTGCACACTTTTTAAACTTTATGGTTTACAATGCTTGCTTGTTTAAGATTTCTTTAAAAATCTGTATCTTGGGAACCCGTTGGTGGGTTTTGTTCATCTTGGACATAAACATTTCTATTTATATCATTTGGTGTTGTATTTCTTTCGTTTTAAAAGGCTTTCTTATTTTGTTGTTTGGTGCTGTTAAATGCTTTAAGCTGGTTCCTTTGTTCAAGCCTTGCTGCTTGAAGTCATAGCTACCCATGGTTGAGCTTTAAATGTAAGAATTTTGATAAAGATTTTAAACCAAAATGACAAAATGCAATCAGTAGAACTGGACAGATGCAATTTTAATCATCTAAATAAAAATAGTGCCTAAAATCACAAAGCTCCAACCGTGGTTATGCTGTCACGCCGGACAGGGACAAAATTACAATTTCAGACAGACTGTGATGAAGTATGGTCTGGGTTCCAGAGACCAAGTTAGGCCCATAGAACAAAGGGCCAGACGTACATAGATTTGGGTTAGATATTACCAAATAGTGAATTTTTGCAATTCATTATTGGGTAATCACAAACATCTATGTACAACAGTGTGTTTTACACTACGATTCCTAGTGGGTGGCAAATGGACATACCTGATTAATTTTCATGAGGTAGGTCACAATTTGCGGCCCACTGGGTGTCTCTAAAACCACAGGGATGGTGGCCTGCTAGGGCCAGCAGATCACCATGTCTGTGCTTGCTTTTAAATGAAGCAATGTTTTTTTTTTTTATGTATCCCGTTTTCCCTAAAAGAACACGGGATGCGTTAAAAAAACAAAAATGAAATTTCTTTTAATTTTCTAAGAGTATGTTGTGCTTTGCCTGCTCCTAAAATACATTTTTATGACCATTCACAAAGGGGAACTTCTTCCTGTCTGCAAATGGTTTACCACCTACTTGAAGTAGGCTTTAAAATGCAAATGTTTTGTCAGCGCATTTTGGTCTCAGTACATTCGCACATACCACTGTGAGCTGCTATTAGGAAGGGACGCCCTTAACATGCCCCTTCCTAATACCAGAACCCTAACCCATTTTGCGATTTGGTAATAAGTTACTGAATCGCAAAATAGGGTTTGGTACATGGGAAAAGGCATTTTTCTAGTCACATACGGCCTGAATTGGGCCGTTTGCTAAAAAAAGTAAACCTATATCTGGCCCAAAATACCTTAAAATCTGACTGTGGAACATTTGTGGGCCCCGCGTTGAGCATGAGTCATGCAGGTGCAAGGTTCTGAGGCGCTACAGGGCTGCAATGCGAGGTACTGGGCTGAGGATGTATCACGCAGTGGCGGGTTCCAATGAGCTGTGGGGCTGCGATGCAACAGCTTGTGATGAGGATGCATCACAAAGAGGTGGTTCCGAAGAGCTGCGAGGCTACGATACGCAGTGCTGCATCGGTTCTGCCCAGTCCCCAGCCGGGTTGGCAGAGCACCTTCAGACTCAGTAATAAGAGTCCAGGACTGAGGTGGCATAGCTTCGGGGAAGGGCAGGACTAATATCAGGTAGTGTCCAGGGGCAGGGTTAAAGGTGGCTGGAGCCTTTTTGTCCTTGATGTTCTGATCAGGAGGCCAGCAAGCTAGCCCTTGGATTCACTATGGTGGTGATGGGTCAAGATGCAGTTCCATTCCTTCTTACTCAAGCAGCAGGGCAGCTTGGGAGAAGGGTAGCATAGCAGTAGCACAGAAAGTTGCAGCCCTTCTTGCAGCACAGCAGTCCCTTTTTGTGTCTTCCACAGGCCCTGATGTGTAATGAAGATTTGAGTCTAAGGGTCCAACATTTAAAGTTGGTGACAGCTTTGAAGTGGGAGAAGTTCTAGAGTCCTCCCCTTACAGAGGAGTCTAGAATTTCCTGCCTACCCTGGCACCAGCTTGTCTGGCAGCACAAAAATCTAGTGTGAAACCCTTTGCGTGTGTGCTAAGGCACAGTCTTTGTGATGTGCAAATGTGGTAGTTGGCAGCCCCGCTTCACCATCAAGTCAGAGCTGGCCTATCCTGCCAACACCCATTTCCCCTTTGTCTTACTGTCTGGTAGCAATACACAAAGACCAATGCCAGCTACACCTAGTAATGTAACCCAGGATACAGGCTGCAGTCACCAAAAGGTTATGACAATTGAATGCCAACTTTCTATAAGTGCAAAAGACACAGTTGATGGATGGAAAGCTGAACAATGCAGACATTCACCCCCAGTCACAAGTATCTGGGTTATACCCATCATTCTTTTGCTCACCACACCACCCCAGTTTGGACCCAGCCATATGCAAATCAGTCTTGACCTTGTTCCTTGTGGGAACAGTCCAGTCCGAACTACCATGCCAGGTCCTCCCTGGGCCAGCAACAAGCATTCTGGGACTGGTTTCAGGGCATCACCCTTCATCAGCCAGGCTAGCTTGAATCCAGTGGTGTAGTGAACATGGGACCCATGTCTGGACATACCCTTGCCACTTAGGGCGACACATGCAAAAGACACAATTGATGGGCAGAATGCTGGACAATGCAGACATTCACCCCAGTCACAAGTATCTGGGTTAAATCCATCAATCTTTTGCTCACCACACCACCACAGTTTGGACCCAGCCATATGCAAATCAGTCTTGACCCTGTTCCTTAAGGGAACAGTCCAGCCCGAATTGCAAAGCCAGGTCCTCCCTGGACCGGAAACAAGCATCCTGGTACCAGATTCAGGGCATTACCCTTCATCAGCCAGGCTAGCTTGAATCCAGTGGTATAGTGAGCACAGGACCCACGTCTGGGCATACCTTTCCCACTTAGGGCGACACATGTAAAAGACACAATTGATGGACGGAATGCTGGACAATGCAGACATTCACCCCTAGTCACAAGGATCTGGGTTAAACCCATCTTTCTCTTAGTGGCATTTTCAGAACTGTGATGTAAAATTTGACTTTACCATTAAAGAGGGTTTTAAATTACAACTATTTAGCCAGCAACTGAACTTTCCTCCATGTGCAGATGATATACTAGTTTTCACAGAAGAAGCAGCCAAGGCATTGCCAGTCATTATGGAAGAGATAAATTGTTACTCAGCACGGTCAGGATATTCATTAAACAAAGAAAAAAGCAAAGTTTCCCCATTAAATGTGCACTGTACTCCAACAATAATACTCTTCTGGATTGAAGTGGCAACAACACAAACTCAAATACGTAAGCATTTGGTTTGGCAGAAATGTCACAGATTCATTAAGCGTAAATTAAATCGAGACCCTAAGAAAAATCAAAGACATACTAACTGCAAGGTCACTCAAATATACTGCACCATGTGGCAGAACAGAGACAATAAAGAGAAAGATTTCCTCTTAGCTAACTATATTCCAGTGTGCTTCACACTGCGCTCTCCACCTCTTTCTTTAAAAAAACAAACACGTATAGTTCAGAATTCCTTTTGAAGTACAAAAGGGTAAGGATTGTTTTAAACAAACTCAGTGGAATGATGTTAGACCTGATTCTCACGTGGACTGGATTCTTCTGCAAATACATCACAATTGCCTTAAAACCAATTCTTATTTCTTCTTTTAACCAGGAGACTAACAGCCTTATTCATCAACGTGACGTTTTGCGCGCCCCTAATAGCGAATCTTTGCGATTCTCTATTATGGACTCGCAAAACGGTATTCATGATGTATTGCGAGAATAAAAAGTGAATCGCACGCGGCCGCAAATACCGTTACCGCACAACGAAAATCGCATTAAAAACGCTATTTCCGGCAACATCCATGTCGGAATAGCGAATTCTCTATTAGCGAGAATGTCAATAGCGGGACCGCAAAAAGTGCGAGATCGGGAAAACGGGAAGTCGCATTTCGAGCACAGCTATGACATCACAACCAGGAAGCAGCCAGGGCCCACCCCCATTCACCACAGTGAGGCAGACCTCGAGGCAGCAACAGAGACAGCTCCTGCAAGGACACCTGTTAAGTTGGACTACCACCTCCAATACCACTGCAGCAATGGCTGAGGATGCAGTACCTGGGCCCAGCAACCCCGGGCGCAATAGGAAACTCAAGTTCTCGGAACAAGAGTTGGAGCACCTAATTGAAGGGGTGGTGGAGAACCACTCCAAACTTTTCGGGAAAGACTCAAGGAGGGTGCCCGAGCAGGAGAGGCGCAGGATCTGGCTCAGGATAGCGGCCGCAGTGAACTCCGTGGGTGTGGCCGAAAGGTCACTGGATGACCTGAAGAAAAGGTGGTACGACCTCCGAGGTCGTGCCAAAGAGAGGGTCGCCGAGAGGCTGGGAGAGTCCCTGGGCACTGGAGGGGGAGGACCTACAGTCCCTCTAAACACCCCCCTGGAGGATCGCGTTGAGGACACGCTGGAGGAAGAGTCGTGTATTGGAGTCACCCGAATGGACTCATCCCGCACCACCCAAGATAGCCAAGGTAAGTGGCATGCGACTGCGACCCTGTCCCCTATGAATGGCCATGACCCTATAGCCTCCCATAATGTCCCAAAGTCATGCCATCGGTGCACATCAGTTAATACCCTAAAGCATTCTGGGACATGTAGTGTGGCCACAATGTACAAGTACCCCAATGCAGCCAGACAGGGCCAAAAGTACACAATGCTATAGGCAGTCAGGGAATGTCACCCAGCATGCATGTAGCAACTGCACGTGTGACAGATACATGCAACTAATGTACGTCCCCTTCCCCTCACAGGTGGCGCTGACAGCAGCGACAGCGAGAGGCTGCACATAGATGAGGATGCACAGGATTACGAGGAGGTGCTGTTACACACACAGCCTCCTGCGTCTGCCGCAGCAACAAAACCTGCATTCTGGCCCACTACCACTGTGCCTCCAGCCTCTGCCGCTGCACCAAGACCTGCTGCCCGGCCCACTACCACTGTGCCTCCAGCCTCTGCCGCTGCACCAACACCTGCAGCCCGGCCCACTACCACTGTGCCTCCAGCCTCTGCCGCTGCACCAACACCTGCAGCCCAGCCCACTACCACTGTGCCTCCAGCCTCTGCCGCTGCACCAACACCTGCAGCCCGGCCCACTACCACTGTGCCTCCAGCCTCTGCCGCACCAGCAATGCCTAGCTTGACACCACCAGCAGCTGGCGCACCAACATCAGGTCCCGCGACAGTGGCGACACAGCGGCCACCCACTGTGGCAGGCCAGCAGAGCAGGCGTGGCAGGGCTCGCCTGCAGACCAATGCTCCCAGCACCAGGAGGGGGAATAGACAGCGGCTGCGGAGCATGAGTGTCGAACGTCGCATGCTCCGGATTCACCAGCTGCAGGCACGCCGGCAAGGGGCCATACAGCTGCAGCTGCATAACATTGGCCGCAATGTGGCAGGGGTGGGGGACCGGATGGACCGCATGACGGCAGCCATGGCAGGTGTGGGGGAGGGGATGACCCGCATGACTGCAGCCATGGAGGCCAATACAGCTGCAATGATTAAACAGCGCAACACGGACCGCCGCCGCCACCGTCAGCTACTGACCCGGCTGACGGCTTACACCCGGTCAAACTATGTGATTGGCAATGCCACCTCGCAGCTATCGTGCCGGTGCCTGGCGCAGCAGCAGCAGCTCATTCAATGCTGCGAGGATGTTGCCAGGGTACTTGAGGGCCTGACCACTGCCGTGATGGCACTTCACCCTGCTGTACCTGCCACTGTCGGGGGTGACGATGCCAGTGAGGGGACATCAAGTGTGAGCAGCCACTCTGCCTCACACGTAGGGGCGCTGAGACGCAGCACCAGGCCTAATGCAGGGACACGTGCGGTGGATGAGGAGGAGCCGGAGAGGCGCTTGTGTGCTTCGCGCCGGAGGCGCACCTGACTGAATATTACTTGTACAGGCACAGGCTGAACATAAGCCTGCCCTGTGTATTGGACGCAGCAGTATGCTGAAATACTGTTTGCAAAGGATGTCAACTGGAAACATTATTGTGATTCAAACAATAAGATTTAATTTGGCAGCACACATTTGGCGTAGTGTCATTATTAACTTTTGCATGCAATTGTGATATGTTGGGTGAGGGGAGAGGGTTCACTAGAAACAGTTCATTGTGATGTGGTTGCGGCGTCTGTGGCCTTCAGCTGGGTTCTCCCCGCGTGCATGACGCCCATGTGCAGGTGGCCGGTCGTCCCCTTCCGACTCACTGCCAGAGATGTCAACAGGTATCCTGCGCTTGGTGGCAATGTTATGGAGTATTGCGCAGACAGCCACAATGCGGCAGCACAATTCAGGACTGTAATACATGGCCCCACCTGTCTTGTGCAGTATGCGGAACCGGCTCTTCAGTAGCCCAAAAGTCCGTTCTATACAATTCCTTGTCCGTATGTGAGCAACATTGTACCGCCGTTGCTGTGGTGTTGCAGGGTTGAGGTATGGGGTGAGGAGGTATTCCCGGAGGGCGTAGCCACTGTCACCTGAATGAGAGGAGCAGAGGGTGAGTGCCTGTGCTGCGCAGCTACTTCATTGCAATGTGACATTGTTGACAAAGTGTACTTACCAAGTAGGTGTCCTTCCCCGAAGTCTCCCCTGGCCAGTCGTGTGTGGAGGCCGCTGTGCCGGAATATGAGTCATGGGTACTCCCTGGGTACTGGGCCACAATGTCTGTTATGAATGTCTTGGTATTGCAGACCACCTGTATGTTAAGAGAGTGGTAGGACTTGCGATTGCGGTACATGTACTCCGTCGCAGCTGGTGGGCAGATGGCGATGTGGGTACAGTCTATGCATCCTATCACAGATGGGAAATGGGCCACATTGTAGAATTGTAGCTTTGTCAAGTCCAGATCCAGTTGGCTGGTGGGAAATTTGATGTGTCGGTGTAGCTGGGTAAGCATTGCGTCAACGAAACTCCTGAGGCAGCGTGACATGGTGGGCTGGGATATCCCCCCAGCAACCGCTACTATCCCCTGGAAGCTCCCAGAGGCCAGGAGGTGCAGGCTACACAATACCTGAACATGTGTAGGCACGGCATTGGTCCGCCTTGTTGGGTGCTGCAGCAGGGTGGCAAGGTCCTGTATTAGCTGGATTATCATTTCCCCATTCAGGCGGTACTTTGCATATATCTGTTCCCTGGTTTGGCCCAGCAGGGTGACCCGCTGGCGGAATATCCTGTCCTGTATTCTGCGTCTCCTCCGTGCTGCTCGCTGTAGCCTTCGCCGCCTGACCACCATGTACATTCCTGGCATTGTGAGACTCCAACTGCTGCTGCTGAATCTCCTTATGTGTGTTTGGTCAGGCCTGCACCTGTGCCTGATTGGCCAACGGTTTTTCAAAAAAAAATTCTAATGGCTTTTATGGTTACCACCTGCTTTGGGTTGTCCTTAATTTGCGCCTCGCAAACAGCGATTTAGTTTTTTTTCGCTATTTGAAAATTTTCATGAATATCGATTGCGCTTGTATAGCGAAATCGCAATTTTTTTCTCAGATTCCGTGGTTTGTCGCACTCCTGCCGGGAATCTGAGAATCTATTTGCAAATTCGCTATTTTTTTTTTGCGCTTTGGATATTTTCTTGATGAATGCCGATTAGGGAAATTGCGCCCGCAATAGCATTTTCGCAGCTATTGCGGGCGCAATTTTGCTTCATGAATCAGGCCGTAAGTCTGCTATCTTTTAAGGTTTTGCCCCAGCAGCGCTTGCGCTGTGCTTGAGAAATCTATTGTTTTTATTATAAACTTTAAAAGGGACTTACATCCTGCCTCATCTCTTTCCAGGCTTCTCCTTGGTTCCTGTGCGTGCCATGTACCTTTCCACCATTTCTATTGGGTGTAGCGTATTTTCCTGCATGTACCAATGCTTGTTCCTCATCTGCTTCTGTTATCAATTTCTTGCCCCTGAAATACTGTTAACATCTGCTTTGGTGGAACTATATTTTCATAAAGTTTTGCCTTTTACTCTTGAAGTTTTGACTTTTACTCTTGCAGCATATTTATATAACAATTTGTCACCCAGAGATATTAAGTGATTTGCATAGAATCACAGGATGCTGGGGACTGGGGGGGGGGGCACCCAGACTGAACAGGGATCCCCAACTCTTGTCAGCAGCTCTGGAGCTCTTTCCTTTCCCCCGACATGATTGATGAAAACAGCTCTTTATCCATCACATAGGCGAAACTCATGCATTACCAATGCTTGTTTTTCTGCAGCACCTTACTTAGATAAATCCTACGGATTTTTCAGTCAGGTGATTGCTGCCGACAGTACCTCTCAGGCTTACGGAAAAATGAACACCCAACCACATAACTTTTTTTAAAGAAACATTAATACTCTTTTGAACATGGTTCACACTGGCAGAGTAGCTTCAATGTAATTTTTCATTCAAAAAAACTGAAAAGTCTAAGTCTTAAACTTTCAAATTATTTGCGCCCTATCCAGATATATTAGTGTATTAAAGTTCTTATCTTTTATTTTTTTAGAGGTTACAAAATTCGCTTGGTCATTCGACTGTGACGTCGTGCAGGAGAAGGGGCATGGAGCTGTCCGGACCTGAATCTTTTCTAGGACGGAGTTCAGGTTCTGCAGGGAGCTGTCCATCCTGAATAAGTGACCGCGACGGAGGAGCTGCTTCCAGGTGAAAAGCCAAAATAAGAGAAAGGCGCAAGTATGGCGGGCGCACCGGCCCCCACCCATTCTTAGTGGTTGGGCGCACCTCGTCGCGTCACCATGACGCGGCGGGCGCGCCCCAACTTTGATTTGACCCCGGGTCTCCTAGTGACTCGGAAGTGATTTCATCACTTCTGGGTCACAGTGGAGCAGAGGCCAGGCCGGTTAGAACTGGCTTGGCAAGGGAGGGGTTAAGAGGCCAGCGAGCACCGGAGTCTGCCTCTTTGAATCCGCACTCCACGGCCTGCCCCTCCATCCTCTAGGAGGCTGTAATTCTTTTTTATTCTTTTTCATTACAGGTCGGTTTTGAGGAGAAGCAAGTCGTCGGCAGTGCGGCTGCAATTTTCCCTTCATTGGAGTCATGCTGCGACGACACACAGGAGGCCGGTGACCCCTTTCTTCTATGTTATCCCTCTGCAGGTACCCGATGGAGCGTTCGTTCGGCGGTGGATACCAGAACGATTCCTGCGTCCCGAACGGCAGCGAGAGCGCAAGGACCCCTTTGGAGGCATCGGTCCCGCCTGTGATGGTTGGGCTGACCGGGCCTCGGTAGGCCAAGGCTCACGGTTGCGGGCTTACGCAGGGGCAAAGCTTGCGCAGCGGGCACAAAAGGGACCCAACACTGGATGCCTGGTCGGAAGTGACGTGTCCCGAGCGGCCGCCTTCCTTTTATTCATTGCCCACAGGCCACGCCTGGCCTGCGGATGTAGGAGTGCGTGTAGTGCAACACTAGACTACAGACTATTACATCCCTATCCAACGTTGTCCTTTGTTTGTTCCCGAACACCCACAGTCACAAATGTACCTCAGATCCTACGGACAGGCGTAGTCTCTCAGCCTCTGGCTCGGAGGTGGATTTGGCCGCAGGCTGTACCGTTGGGAACCAGTGCGCCATCCTCTGCTGTTTGGACCGGGGCTCCCAGGGTCCACTTCATGGGGAGGAGAGGAAAGGACTTCTGGTGCCTCGCCAGGCTGGCTACTGGCTGGTTCCCCGGCTTCGTCTTCGGCCACGGCCGTGGCTCGGAGATTTGGGTGGTCACTCGAGGTTTCCCCGGGGAGTTCCGGCAGGACCTCTTTGAACCATGAAGCGTTTCGAGATACTTCCTCCGTTCCTTTGCGGGCCGTTACCATCGTGCCATGATTCGCAGTGACTGTCCAGGTGCCAGGTTCATAGCGCGTCTGGAATTTCCCTCCTTGACGTCGGTTTCGCAAAATGACTGTTGCCTCTTGCCTGAGTCTCCTGGGGGTGGCGCGTCACCGCGTACTGGCTTCCTGGTTTTGTCGCCTTCTTCTCTCTTGAGTCTCTTCCACCTCCAGGGGAGGTGACGACCATCCTGGGGAAGTTGGTAGGCGGTCTCGCCGGGGTCCTTGAAGCATGAGGGCACACGAGCTCTGCTGGGTCGTGCAATGAGGGGTGCTTCGATATTCTCTCAGGAATTAATGGAGCCGGTGTTCGGGGTCTGCCTGTTCCACAACAGCAATGCGAAACATTTTGTTCAGCGTGCTCATGAAACGTTCCACGTCTCCATTTGCTTGTGGCCATTGGGGGGTGATGCGACGATGGGTGATCCCACATTGTTGAAGGAACGTGGCAAATTCAGCCCCTTGGAATGGGGGACCATTGTCGATGCGAACTTCCAGAGGGAACCCGAACATCGCGAAGATCTTTTCCAGGACAGGTCCTACATGACTGAACGCCCTCGAAACAACTGGATCGACCACGGGGTACTTCGAGTAGGCATCCACGATGACCAGTGTGTGTCGTCCTCCTGGGAAACTCCCAAAATCCATGCTCATTTTGGACCACGGTACAGTGCAGGCGTCTTCGGTGATAACTGGGAGAGGCTTCACCGGGTCGCACGTTAACTGGCATGACGCGCATCGCCTGACATATTCCTCCACCATATCTTCGAGCTCCAGGAACCATACTTTTTCCCTCACCCACGACTTCATTTTAGTGATGCATTGATGCCCTCCATGGGCCAGTTGGACAGCCCGGTGCTTGAGACTCTGAGAGATGACTAGCCGGGGTCCTCGCATCAGGATGCCATCTCCGGTGGCACTTAGCTCGTGGCGGACTCGCCACATCTTCGTGAGGAGTTACCGGTCTTCTGGGGCCCACCAGTTGGCCTGGCGCAGATAGACGGTCCACGAGCCCTCCTGTACCGCTCCCAGCGTCTTGGTGTACACTGCATCGGTGACTGCTGCTTCTTTCACCTCGTCCTGCAACATATTCTGGGGGCATGACGTGAGGGCCACCCAGTGGGTGAACTCTTTGCTGTGTTCATCCTCTTCGAGTTTTTCCACTTGAGCGGGGAGTCTGGAGAGGAAGTTGGCAGTGTTCTTAGATCCAGGGCGGTGTACGACCTCCATCTCATAGGGTTGTAGTTGGACGGCCCATCGTTCAATTTGTGGCGGCGGATGGGGCGCGGGTCCCTTGAAGAGGGGAAATATCCTTTACAACGCAAATTTTACCACGCAGTGCTTTTACATCGCAACTTTTACAACGCAAACCATTGCAACGCATTGCGCTGGGGGGCGCTCTAGGATAGGGAATAGATTTAACTTACTATCCAACACCTTCCCTACTATCCACGGGGACTGGAGTTGGAATAGTTAATTAAACTATTCACTATCCAGCACCCCAAAGCGCTATGCGTTGTAATGGTATGGGTTGTAAAAACTGCGATGTAAAAGCATGCGTGGTAAAAGCATGCATTGTAATGTCATACATCCCTTGAAGAGGGGGACCAGCAGTTGATGGTCGTAACCATGGTGATCGGTTGCCCTCGGAGGTATAGGTGGAAATGGTTGCACGCCCACTTGATGGCGAGCGCCTCACGCTCGATCTGTGCATACCTGGCTTCTGTCGGGGTGAGAGCCTTACTGGCGAACGCCAGGGCGGCCCACCTGCCTGGTTCGCGTTCCTGAGCTAGTACGGCCCCAAGGCCGACGGGGCTCGCGTCCACTAACACTTCTGTCGGTTTGGCAAGGTCGAAGTACGCCAGCGTGGCCTCCCCTAGGAGAGCATCCTTGATCCCTTGGAATGCCTCTTCTTCTTTCAGGCCCCAGTGCCAGGCTGCATCCATTTTTGCGAGGGCTCGGAGAGGTTTGTTGCGGGTGGCAAGGCCCGGAATGAAACGCCTGCAGTAGGTGGCCATACCCAGAAAGCTCCTCACTTCCGTCGGTGTGGTCGGGGCGGTGGTGTTCTTGATGGCCTGTGATTTTCTCTGGTCCACTTGAATGCCTTCTTGGTTGAACACGTAGCCAAAGAACTCAAGTGAGGGTTGGAAGAACTGGCACTTCTCTCTATGGAGGGTTGCTCCGTGGGCGCTAAGACGTTTCAAGGTTTCCCGGAGGTGTTTGTGGTGATCCGTGGCTGTGGCTGAGTGGATGAGGATATTGTCACTCACGTTTAACACTCCTGGCAACCCAGACAGTAGTTCCCTTATGGTGTTCTGAAACACTTCAGCCACTGACGATATTCCGAAGTTTAATCGTTTGTACCTCCGGAGCCCTAGGTGGGAGCTGAAAGTTGTGATGAAACGGCTCTCCTCCGCCAGGGGCAGTTGGTGATACCCTGCGTTCAGGCCGATCTTCGAGAACCACTTCGACCCATTGACGTCCGCGATGATGTCATCCATCGTGGGTGTTATGTGGCGTTCCTGCTTTATTGCCTTGTTAGGCAGGCACATGTCAATGCATAGACGGATGGCTCCTGGTTGCTTGGGCTTTTCCGCAATGATCATCGGGGACACCCACGGCGTTGGTCCGGATACCTTCTTGATGACCCCTTGCTTTTCTAATTTTTCCAACCCGTGCTCTACAAGTGGCCGCAGGTGCAAGGGGATCCTTCGATGTCGCAGGGCGACTGGGGCCACTGACTTATTGATGTGCAACTTGATGGGCTCACATTTGATACAGGCCTTGGAACAGCTCGGGGAACTGCCCCAGGAGTTCTTCTATCTGGTGCGTCCGGATCCTTCTGGCGAACGCGATCAACTTTAGATCTTCAGTGGTGTGGCTACTCAGGAGGGTGTCCGCTTCTCTGTCGATGACGTGTATTGTGGCCATTACCTCGAGGTCATCAGCTTTAATGGGTACCGTCATTTTTCCTTTCAGCGGCAGGGGCGTGTCAGCTCCGTACGCGTATATCCGGGTTTTGGATGGAACTACGGGAGGGATAGGACGCAATCTCCGGTATTGTTGTAGGCCCTTGACATTGACTAGCTCCGGTGTTGATAACCGCTTTGACATCAGTCCCTAACACTTGGACTACGCACGTGGGTTGGGGTCTGCGGCGCTGTTTTTGTTCTTTTGCGAACAACACTATGCAGGCTTCCTCATCGTTTTCGTCTGACGAGTCTTCCACTGTGGGTAGATGTCTCGCGGGCTTCTTCTGAGTGTGGTCAGGTGGTGTGGCGTCTGCTACTGACAGCTGCCGGACTGCTATCGTTGGGGGTCTCTGCCCTCGAAAGTTCCGGGTATTGTTGCGCCGTCTACAGACCGATGCAAAATGGTTTGGGATACCAAAGTTGGTGCAGGTCTTTCCTTGGGCAGGACAGTCCTTGGCGGCATGGGGCTCGTGTCCACAGTACCCACATCTCGTTCTGGGTGCATCTCCTTGGGGTCCTCTGGATTGGTCTCCTCTTGGTTTCGTCCTTACTGCATCTGCCCGCTCCTTCTTGATGGCTTCCACCTTCCCTTGGGACTTGGTTAGCGCCTGATCCATCGCCGTTGCTCTCGCTGCGGACAGGTCGTGTGACCTGGCTAGTATCAGGATATCTTCCAATGTGAACCCCGGCTTTCGCAGTATGAGGCCACGTAGCCTCTTGTCGCGGCATCCTTGAATGAGTTGCCTCCTGATCGCTTTTGGCTGGTCTTCGTCCATGCAGGTACTGGCCAGTTCCCTGACGCGGCCATAGAACAAGTCCATGGACTCTCCTTCCCTCTGGCGTGCTTGTCCTAGCTTGAAGACCTCGAAATCCGGGTTCAGCTGCGGGTCAAAATGGCCGTTGAGCGCCGCCACGGCCGCGTCGTAGTCATCCGCCGCCCCAGTGTTAGGTAGATGCTTAAACAATTTGAATATTTCGTCTCCGGCATAGTGGAGTAGCAGGGACCTTTTAACTGCTTTGTCCGTTTCCCGGGTGGTGACGAAGTAGTTGTCTAGGCGTTCTATCCATATCTTCCACCTGGGGGAGGCGGTCACTGGGTCTTCAAGTTCACTGAACGGGGGTAGGACTCCTGATGCTGCGTGCTGGAATGGGATGCGGATGGGCGCGGCAGCGGCGTCATCATCTCCCATGTTGCTTGGCTGGGCGTGTCAGGACTGGCGGAACTGTCTCCGAGGATGGACCTGGTACTGTGCCTCGTTTATGGCGTTGGGGCGGCACTTATACGTGCCCTCGGGCCACCCCGTCGCGAGTGGGCCTTCACCTCCCTTCCACTCTCCTTACTGTGCGTCCTCGAAGAGCCTCTTGTCCTTTCCTTTTCTTTTGCCAGTGCTTGTTACTTCAGGCAGCAACCGGGTGGCCAGTGCACAGACCCAACTCTGTTGAGGGGCAGCAAATGATGGAGCGATCCTCCAACGATGTTCAGTATAGTAGCAAGCAGAGGGCAGTCCGGCCTCTCCGTATCAGGGCTCAGGCACATAGGTCGAGGCAGCTTTCACTCTCCCTTCACACGGGAGCCAGGGGGGGAAACTCGGCCGATCTGTAGGCCTGTGAGCGACGCGCACGCGAGGCGTGATGTCACCGGCTCTCCTACCGCACTTCAAAGGCAGCGGCCGCGTAGAAGCACCGCGGGTCCGCGGCGGTGCCGGGCGGGAGAACAGCTGAGCCCTTAACGCGTTGCCGCCGCGTATGGGAGGCGGGCAGACGCCAGAGCTGATCGGTGTACGGGCGAGGGTTGTGTAGTGTCCTGCCAGGACACAGTCTAGTTGTTCTCCAGTGTAACCATACACTGTGCACCCAACCACCACAGACGTCACTGGGTCAGGTGAAGCTGCTAATAAAAGAACCCGAGCGCACGTGCTCGAGGCCAGAATTACTATCCATAAGCCGGTGCCCGTGTCACACTTATTTCTATCATGCGGGCCTAGGGCCCCATCTTTACAATGGCGACGAGGTCGGTAGTGAAGCCCGTGTGTGCCACTGCCAAGCATCTTGGAAAAAGGGGGAGAGAGCTGCCCGCCTAGAGGGCACTCCTGCAACAGAGAGGCCCGCGGGGCGTGAGCTAAGCCCCGGGCCGACACGACAGAGGAGGTGACCGGGAGCCGACCCTGCACCTCGTGAGCACATCGGGAGCTGCCCCCTGCCTGGGGGTGAAGTGAGAGCCAAGCGGTGCCCGCCCGCATCAACCGCGATGGAGTGCCCCGGAATGCGGAGACCCCTGCGGAGCCCACCCGCGGGGTTGAACAAGGCCCGTAGGCCGGAGGTGACCCCGGGCGCTGATAATGCCCTTGGGGGTCGCGCGTGCCTGAAGCGACCCCCTTCTGACTGTGTATTAAGCGGAGCCCACCCGCATAGCCATGGTGCCCTGCCGAGGGCAATGCGGCCGACAGTGAACACTATACATTGAAGCAGGACCAGCGGAGCCCATCCGCGGCCTGCCTGCAGCGGCCCCCGCCGCGCAGCGTGTAACTGAAGCTGCTGTGGCAGTGGGGGGATGAGCCCGCAGCGTGTGGGGAGCTGCCGGGCCCTGAAAAAGTAAAGTGGAGCCTACCCACTATAAAGAGAACTTTGCCCCGTCGGAAAGCGCGCTAGGCCCTACAGAATTGATAGCACGCGGGGCCGGACTGCCATAATGCCGGCCGCCGCTGCCAAGTGCTGAAAAGTGAGGGAGCGAGTACGGCCACATCCCCCCTTCCTTTGTGCGCGCAGCCGAGTGAGGCTGTCGCGGTGGAAGAGGGGGTGAGAAGAGACTGAAGCAGGCAGCCCCGAGAATAGCGCGACCCTCACCCACCCCGTGCAGCGTGTGAGGAGAGAAGCTGCAGTGGCAAGGGGTGGAGGAGAAGCAAGAGTTGGACCAGTGTCTGCCCCAAGACTTAGCGGGGAAAGAAGCAGCCCGCCTCACGTTCCAGTGCCCAAAAGTGTGTGTATGCCCGTAAAAGCGGCCCGGACAACAGCGCTGACACCCCTCCCCCGCCGCACAGCTTGTGACAAATGACGCTGCGGCGGCGGGGCGCCAACGAACAATGGCAGCATCTGAACTATGCCCATCTGAAGCGAACTGTCCCCAGCACCAGCCCTTCTCCGCCCCCGCAGTGCATAGAATGAGAAGCTGCTGCGGGCGGAAGTAATGAGGAAAGAACCACGGGCGGAGCGGCACTGACAAACCCCCCCCCCCACACGATCAGTAGAGTGCAATGCCCACTGCGAAGAGCAGGAAGCGCCTGAAATCAAAAGATCAACTCGCCTTAGGGAAAGGGAGCCTTCCAGTGAGCCAAGCCTGGAAATCGAGCACCAGGAACCGAGCGAGGGTCCAGGAGCATAGGAGAAACGACCGTAGTTTCCATTAGCAAACCCAGCATTGCCACCTGGTGGCCATTTTGAGCAACTTCGCCCCTACAATATAGAAACTATCACAGAACTGGTAGAGACTAAGGAACTCAAGGGAAATCAGGCAGAGGCAGTCCCAGGTTGCTGTGACATACAGCAAGAAGACCAAAGCATCTCTACAGAAGCACAGCAGCGTACAAAGCAAAGAGAAGCACAAGGAGGCTGCAAGGTTTGCACCCAGCATACTGGAAGAGTGCGCAGGAAAGCATCAAGGAGTAACACTGCACAAGCAAGGAACACTCCAGAATTGCAAAGAATACCGCCACACCGGAACGCCACCAAGCCACCACACAGCCACGCCCGAATGACGCCACGAGGCACAGGAACGCGCCAGAAGCACGGAACCGCACCACAAAGCGCAAGAACGCGACAGGAGTGCAAGAACTCCACACCCGCACGACAGGACCGCGCAGCACCGCGCCGAGACGTGCCAGAAGCGCCAGGAATCAGGAGCGCCAGAGTGACGCTGCACAGCGACACGCCAACGCCACGGGACAGAGCACAGTGGAGTGGTGTGGCTCACTGGTTAAAGGCAGCAGACCCGGAAGCAGAGGACGGCCCGGGACCAGGGTTCGATTCCCGACACGGCAGGGTCTTGGACCAGGGTCAGCGAACTCGATAATTCTCGCCTCAGTGCCTACTCTAACCAGGGATCACACTCGGCAACTCTGGGCATTAGCTTGCCTCATTTCCACAACGGCCCCTCACATACGCCGGGGATGCCTGGTTTCACCTTGGAGATACCCAGTAGGGACATCTCACAGGGAAAGCCAGGACGGGTTCCCCAGCGGTCTACAGCGCAGAGATACTCCTTCGGGAGTCGATTCTAGCGCTTTAAAAACCCACAATCAATCAATCAAAGGTCCCCAAGAGAGACAGCGACGTCTCGCAGCAACCAGAGTGCCATCGTCAGCACGCATGGCGGCATGCACCAGAGATGCACCAGGAGTGGTGACGCAACCCTCCTCCGCGCAGACAAAGCGCGCCAACGCCAAAACACCGTGACGGTGAATAGCGACCACGAAGAAAATAGCACAGCATGACAACTCATGCCGAAGATGAAAGCCGACCACCCTGTCTGGTCACCAAGGAAAGAAAAGAAGCAACAGAGAAGATCGCGACAAACGGTCCAGTTAAAGAAGAGAAGAACACCATGCCGGAGAGCTATGCCCAGACCAGAGAGAAACAGGTGGAGTGCACGCTGCCTGGAGAAGACTGGTCGGGAAGGCCAACGACAGCAAGAGGACCAGACCACGTCGCAAGAAGGAACATGGAAAGGAAGGTCACGACGCCATAAAGAAAAGGAAGGAGGAACAGTAGAGCCAAAGGAACCCGACGAGACAGGAGAGTCACGATGGAATTGACCAAGGAAGGGTATCCTGATTGAAGGCAACAGAAGTGATCAAGTAACAGGAAGATACGACGACAGGTCTAGTCAACAAGCCAGGGGAAGACAGTGTCCTACCACATGGACAAGACCAAGGGGACGACATGTAGAGGGCCCGCTACATGAAGAAGCCTGGTTAGCATGAGTAAGCAAGAAAGAAGACCGGACCGCGTCGAGGAAGAGAACGAAGAGGAAGAATGGAGTAACACAACATCACTCCACAGAGGAAAAGAGAGAACCACAGCACACAGGAACATCGGTGCTGTCCAAGGAGCATCGCAACAGTCAGCACACAGGAACATCGGTGCTGTCAAAGGAACATCGCAACATCCGTGTGGATCCCAGTAATTCCTACAACCTGCATTCGAGGAGACCAACCACTGAAGAACCGTATGCGTGCCCCGTGAACCTGAAGCTTGCAGAAGCAGAGCATACCCGAGCACTAGACAATCCACCCTTGTGGACTACACAAGACTCGACTGTGGCCATGTCCGAAGTTCCGCAGCGACCCGCACAGCCCACGCGATCATGTGGCAGTCCAGGGGACAAGGGCCTCGGCCGCATGTCCTGTGAGAGAGGAATCCGGATGGGAGAGGTGCAGCAGCGGCAGCTCCACGACAGGCAACAGGAAGCATGAAGGCCCCAGGTAAACACCTGGCACCGAGAAACGGTCTGGTGAAGACACTGAACCCATGTCCTAACGGCAAGACCATCCTGGCGGATGACATCAACACCCCCGAGGACATCATGAGAGACTTGGCGGTGAGTCCGTTGGCAGTTCCTCAGAGACGCTTTTGCGTGGCTCATGCGAAGCCCCGCACGGTCCACCCGGTCCCATCGTGTCCGGCAAGAGGGTCCTCCCAGCGTCTCTAGTGAGAGAAGAGTCCAATTAGGAGAGGCCAGCTTCGAGACTCCGGTGAGAGAGGAGTCCGGCAAGAAAGGCAAGTCGGAAGTTACTTGGCCAGATGGAGGTGTGAAGGCATCAAGATCAGCAAATCCAAAGAAAGACCTCTCGTGCTGTAGTCGTCTCCAGCAACCAACAAGCGTTGTCGTCCACTGGACTAGGAACACCCGCAAGACCCCTCAAGGGTCACTCCCATTCTGCTCCCGATGCTCCAAGTGATGAACACTGTAGATAAGCGTCAACACAGCAAGACAAGGATAATCTGAAGTACACTGCTGAGGTGAAGCTCATCTGACTGACTTTGTAGTCCTGGAACTTTTAACATTCTCCCAGCTGATCGCCTGCAGAAGATCTGTTGGGGCTATCAAATGTTATTGTTCTGTTTTCTTGCAGGTTGGACATTCGCTTTTCCTTTCATTAAATTTTGGGAGGGATGTAGTGTCCTGCCAGGACACAGTCTAGTTGTTCTCCAGTGTAACCATACACTGTGAACCCACCCACCACAGACGTCATTGGGTCAGGTGACGCTGCTAAGAACCCGAGCGCACGTGCTCGAGGCCAGAATTACTATCCATAAGCCGGTGCCCGTGTCACACTTATTTCTATCATGCGGGCCTAGGGCCCCATCTTTACCGGTTGGGCCCCCTCCGCTCGTCGCCAATGTGATGGTTGGGCTGACCGGGCCTCTGTAGGCCAAGGCTCACAGTAGCGGGCTTACGCAGGGGCAAAGCTTGCGCAGCAGGCACAAAAGGGACCCGACACTGGATGCCTGGTCGGAAGTGACGTGCCCCGAGCGGCCGCCTTCCTTTTATTCATTCTGGCCTGCGGATGTAGGGGTTCGTGTAGTGCAACACTTGACTGCAGACTATTACACCGCCCGGTGATCCCAAAAGCAATGTTGAAGCGACGTTTCCGTGAGAAGCAGGACAAACATTATCCGGAAGCAGCGGAGGATAGTGTGTAATAATGTGAAGACGCACGCTGTATAAGCTTTATGAAGCATTTATTCACGGAGCGCCGGGGCTAGGCTCTTGTTAACGGTCGGCGCCAGCAAACAATCATGGCCGCCTTCCGCTTCCTATTACCAACTTCCTGTTCCTGTGTAGGAACACTAGAACGCTACCACATATCTCCCCCCTTTATGCACAACAACAATTTACAAAAGTCTTACTTCCAGTCCATCTCATAGTCCTTAAATCTCTCCGGTACCTTAATTCTTTTTCCTACTCGAGTCTCCATTCTCTCATCCTTTCTCTCTCCTCCTGTTGTCTTGTGTTCCGTCCACTCTCTCGCACCTTCTGCTTCTCTGTCCTTTGCTCTCTTCTCACTTCCTTCTTCGCTTCTGCTTCTTTCTCCTGTCGACCTTCTCCTTTCCTTTTTCTCAGCTTCTGTTTGTCCTTCTGCACTCTCGACGTTCTCTCCTTGTCTTTCACCCTCTTCAACGACGTTCTCTCCTTGTCCTTCTCCACTTTCACTTACTCCTTCTTCGAAGACCTGCTCTGCTCCTTCTTCCGTCTCATCTTCCCACTTCAGTATCTTGCTGCACCTTGCCATCCTGTCCATAGACCATATCTTTCCGTCGCTCAGTAGGGCCGACCGGGCATAGGGCTCCACTACCTTGAGGGGGGGTGAAAACTTGCTTTCCCCCTTTCTCTTCATGATGGCTAGCTTCACCCTCACCCAATCTCCTTTGTCTAGTTCTGTACTTCGAGTGTTCCGTCTTTTGTTGTAATGAGCAGTGTAGACTTCTTGTGCTCTCTCTAGATTCTTTTTGACCACCGCTGGTGACCACTTCCTCTGTATCACCAATTTCCTCCATGCTGTGTTGTCTTTGGTGAAGGCTTCTCTACCTCTTAAGATCTTAAAAGGGCTGTATCCTGTGCTCCCTGGTGTGATGCGGTATGCGCAAATCATTTTCTCTAGCTCCTTCTCCCAGTCCAAACCATCTTCAATGGCTGCCTGTATAGTGCCCATTATCACTCGATTAAAACGCTCCACTTGGCCATTTCCCGCCGGGTGGTAGATCGGGGTGTGCTTTACTTCCATGCCGTTTCAGTTGGTGAAAGCGATCCATTTTTCAGAAGTGAATTGGGGACCATTGTCGCAGGTGATGATCTTTGGGATGCCTTCGCTGACAAATGTGGCACGCAAGAAACGTATTACCGCCTCGGTGTCCACTCGTTCCAAGACTTGTAGTTCGGGCCACTTGGAATACTTATCAATTGCAACCACCACGTACTTCTGCGTACCCTCCTTGTCTAGGACTGGCCCCATTATGTCCACTGACAACATCTCCCATGGGCCATCCGGGATCGGAAATCTTCCCAAAGGCGGTCTCATCATGCTCTGGGACTTGTCTGACCTTGCACAAGACTCGCATGTGCGCACGTGCCGTTCTACTTGCACATCAATGGCAGGCCACCAGTATGCTTGTCTGGCCAAAGCTTTCGTCTTCGTGATACCTTGGTGACCTTCATGCAGCAAGGACATCAAACGCTCCAAAAAGTTCCGGGGCGGTACTACCTTGTCACCCCGGAGTAGAAACACCGGGTTCTCTGCTAACGACAGTTCCTCTCTGACCTCCCAGTATCTCTTCAGTTCCTCCTTCAAGTGTCTCTTTTCTGGCCATCCATGGACTACGTATCCTTTCACGGCCTCTAGGTCGGTGTCTTCCTTGTAGGCCTCTTCCCAGTCTTGGGCGCTTATCACTTCCTCAGTGTCTTGGATGGTGGCTACCACGTAACCTTCCCACTCTTGTCTCTCTTCGCTCCTTGCCTCGTCCATGGCTGCCGCCCTACTCAGAAAGTCGACCACTTTGTTCTGTGGCCCCGGAATGTGCTCAACCTCATAGACAAAGTCCAATAGCCGAAGGGTCATCTTGGCGATTCTCGGTGTAGCATGATCATGCCCGCTTGATGTCAGGACACGAACTAGGGGCTTGTGATCGGTTCTCACCAGGAACTTGGCTCCCCACAAGTACTGCCGGAATTTCTCTACCGCCCAGACCACTGCTAGCATTTCTTTCTCCACCACGCTGAACTTCTCTTCATTGGGCGCCAACGAGCGTGAGGCGAAGCTGACCGTTGACATCTCTCCTGACTCCGCTCTCTGCATCAGTACCGCTCCAAGGCCGCGGTCGCTGGCGTCCGTGGTGAGAATGGATTCTGCCTTTGGGTCGAATCCCTTGAGGGGAATGGCTGTGCCCATCTCTTGCTTGAGCTCATCGAACTCCCTTTGCTCCTCCTTTCCCCACTGGAATCTGTTCCTTTCCTTGAGTAGTTGTCGTATATAGTGTGTCTTCGTTGCAAAATGAGGAATGAACTTGCTGTAATACTCGGCCATTCCCAGGAATGACCGAACATCTTCCTTCCTTTCCGGAGTGGGCGCCTCCATTATGGCTCTCATGTTTGTCTTCTTTGGGGTTATTCCTTGTCCGCTCACTTCGTGGCCAAGGTACGTGACAGATTGGACTCCCAAATTGCATTTTGACTATTCAGCAGTCAACCCGTTGTCTTGCAGTCTTTGTAACACCTTGTGTAGCTTTACATTGTGATCTTGCTTCGACTTCCCCATTACCAGAATGTCATCCTGGAAGAAAAGGACATCTTTCAGGTCTTTCAAGAGTTTGTGCATGATCTTCTGGAAGACCGCCGCGGCTGAAGCTAGGCCGAAAGGCATCCTCACAAACTCATAGCACCCGAACGGTGTGATAAATGAAGTGAGGTGGGTGCACGATGGATGAAGCTTCACTTGATGGTAGGCCGACGACAAGTCCACCGTGGAGAACCATGTGACATCTTTTGTTTTCGCCAACATTTCATTGATGCGCGGTAAGGGGAATTTGTCTATGACAATGTTTTTGTTTAACTCTCTTAAGTCCACGCAGAGACGTACCTTGCCGTTGGGCTTTTGGGCTACAACCAGGGGAGATAGCCACTCCGCACTCTCTATCGCCCTGATGACACCTTCCTTTTCCAACCTGTCCAGTTCTGTTTGTACTGCCTCTCTGCTGCGGAACGGGATGTTCCTCACTTTGTGCACTACTGGCACCGCTCCCTCTTTCAGCTTGATGAGGTGTGTGTATTTCCCCAGCTCACCAATCTGCCCGTTGAAGACTTTGGGATAGGTCATCCGCCACAACTGCACATCTTCCTTGACCTCCATGTCCATGAGTAGGATTTTCTCAATGCCTCCTGGGTTAAGCTGAATTCCCAAAGCTCCCTGGTCCTTCCAACTCAGCACGGACGGGCCTCTCTCTGCTACGTACAGCTTGCACTGCGCGTGACGGCCTCTAAATTCAAACGTGAGCGGACAGTAGCCCAACATGGGGATCTTCTGCCCGGTGTACGTAACCGGTCTCACATCCATGGGTAGAAGCGTTTCCTTGATTCTGGACGCAAAGTTGTCTTCCCATACCTGTCTCTGAACGATTGAGATGGGCGCTCCACTGTCCGCGATCATCTCCAGGGGTATCCCCCCTATGTGCATGTCGAGCCGGGGTCTGTCGGAGTTGGAGCCATCCATTTCCAGTATTTGGACATCAATGTATAGGAATTCTTCCTCTTCTACTGTATCTTCCTGATCGCTGGAATCATCTCGCTGCTCTTGGTCCACTAACCGCACCACTGCATTTTTGGGTTTTCTGCGACACACCTTCTCGTAGTGTCCAAAGATGTTGCAGTAGGAGCACTTGACCCTGAAAGCGGGGCACGCTTTGTCGTTTCCTAGATGGGCATTGCTACCACACCTGTAACACTGTGTTTTTCCAGCTTTGTGTGACTTGCTGTCCGCCTGAGGCCTGGCGGTGTAATCTGCCCTACTTCCTCCTTGGTTCCTCCGCGTGTCGTTCTGCTTCCAACGGTCATTTCTATTTGGCGCCATTACTTTGCACACCGTTTGCGACTCCTGGGCGTCTCTCTTCGCAGCCTGAGCACACCTTCTCGACAATTCCGCCTTCTTGACCATCGCCCAGATTTCCTTTAGGGGAGCGTCGCCATTCACCCACAACTTCTCCTGTATGTGGGAGCTGGAAGTGTGCATGATAATCTGGTCCCTGATGAGTTCATCATGCAGTCCTCCAAATTTGCACGTGAGGGCTAACTTCCGCAACGCTACCACGTACTCGTCTACAGACTCGGCACTTTTTTGCTTCCTTTGAAAGAAGTTGAATCTGTCAATGGCAACACACACCACTGGTCTGTAATGTGCGTCTAAATCCTCGATGGCATGGTCAAACACCTCAGGGTCCCCCGCCGCTCTCTCACCTTTCACAATGGTGTCATATATCCTGAGCCCTTCTGGGCCTAAGTTGTGGAGCAAAATGTTCTTTTTCCTTTTGCTCGTAAATGGGGTGTCACCCTCCTCTTCTAGTGCCTCCAGATAATTTAGAAAGTACCTCTTCCAGTCTTCCCATTTTCTTTCAGGTTCTCCGCTTTTCGTTAGGAATGGCACCAGCTGGGTGAGAGACGTGCTTTGGTTAGCCATGGCAGGTGTGTTCCTCCTGGTTTTAGCTAGGGTGACTGTCTGTCTGGCCGGACTGCCCGGAGCGTCTTGATCCTCTCCGTCGTCCTCCTTGATCTCTTCTTCGCTGTCCTCCCCTAGGCTGGTCCTGGTGGGGATGGATGTTGCTTGCTGAGCACCTCCTGTCCCTGGACGCGATGAGCTTGCTGTTTCCGCCAGCGTGTGCCACTCAGCCTGCGTGCCTGGACAATGTCAAGAGTCTCTCTGTGGTACCCTGTGTTGTTGTACCTCAATGACTCCCCTTGGTTGTCTGTCGACGCCCCTCAGTGCCCTCTGCTCACTGTGGGCGTTGTCCTGCTGGGCAGAGTGGTCTTATGTGCCCTGGTGGTCGGTTTGGGCTTCTCTCTGGCTCAAGGGTGTGAAGGATCCCCTTCGCGCCAAAACGCTGCTGTGCCTCGGCTCCTCTGCCGCGCTCCGGTGCTGATACGATATCTCACGCTAAATGCGTGGTATCGCGAAGGCGTCGCGTGCGTGTCCGGGTGATTACGTCCCCAACTCGTCGCCACTGTAATAATGTGAAGACGCACGCTGTATAAGCTTTATGAAGCATTTATTCACGGAGCGCCGGGGCTAGGCTCTTGTTAACGGTCGGCGCCAGCAAACAATCATGGCCGACTTCCGCTTCCTATTACCAACTTCCTGTTCCTGTGTAGGAACACTAGAACGCTACCACATAGGGGCACAGATGGTCCATCGACGTGGCCTGCTTCACGGCGCGGAGATTTTGTCATTATGGGTGAGCCTGGGGCCGTGTATGCCGCGCTATCCCATTGTAGGTGTTCCGTACAGGCAGTGAGCATGTTTTATCATACACCCATACAAACAGCGCGCAAGAGGAGTACAGGCTTGCGGTAATGTGCAGCTAGAACTGATCACAAATAGAGGCCATCTTCCTTTTCAGCTCCGACTGTTCGCAGCTCAGCCCAGCACCATGTCGGTTCTGGGTAATAGCTTCCCCCTGGTAAACAGCGCAGTATCGTAGCCAATGAGCCTGCAAAGGCATTGAGGTGCACTTTGTAATGTTGATGTTGTTAACGTTTTAAAAACGAATAGAACAGGTTTGAATCTGATATGTGCTGTGTTTAATGGGTGGTAAAGTCTATTTGGTGTCCATCTGTAATTCTGCACGGTAGCGTTTAGTTGGTAATATATTTCCGATGAGGGCTTCAAGGCATAATCCGTCCTGAGCTGTGCTGTTCCTCATTGGTAATACGGGATTTTCTTTAAACTACTGGCACGAGTGCATTATCTCGGCCCTGGGAGACGTCATGTTGTCTGTGGTTCAGCGTTGCCTTCGGGTCTGGGGCTTCAAGTCCAGCAAGGGCATTGATGTGCACTTAGTAGTGTTGATGCTTCTGCGGTTGTAATTTTGCTCATGTAACGCTGCTGTTCATATTGAGAAGCGCTCTGCAACTTTCGGGTTAAGTCCGAGCAATATAAAAATGCAAAAAATGAATGAAAATGAAATGGACGAGAATCTGGACTTGGATCAGTTTCAGCATACAGGAGACTTGATCTAGCTGCCTGTGCTACCATCTAGTGGTCATGTCCAAAAATTTCAGAATGATTTTTATTGCATGCCTTTCAGACGTAATAGATGAATCTTCTTCTTTGGGAAGACACTTCTTGAAAATAGCCAGCGCTGACAAAAATTGATTACAGTTGCAAAAGGTAGTTTTGGTTGTGGCATTTTTTCTAGTGTTTGGCACAGTACTCAATCGCTTGGTGTGAAAGGTGGAAGCCATAGGGTGGGGGAGGGGGGGGGAGATTGGTTGAGCTGCGGCCTTTGTTGGGCGATTGCTGCGTTGTTAAAAAGACAGGTCGGGGTCAGCGTGGACTGTGGTGGCGATGGCATAGTGGGCTGCAAGTTGCATGATGAATTACTCAGTTCTCTTTTTTTTTCAGGATGGGGCCGTAGGCCCGGGATGCATGGGTGCATGTCTCGGGTAAGCCGAAGTATTGTTCCCTCTGTGGGTAGCGGCATAAACATAGAGGTCAATTTTCTCTCTTAAAGGAGCATCTGTGGCAGCGGCGCTTGCAGCGACAAGGGAGAGGGTGTCGGGTCGCAGCCTGCAAAACACAACATTATTTTGATGCACCAACACTGGTGCTTTGTCTAAGTGGTCAAATGCATCAAGGCACCTGTGTTGCTGTTTCGCTATTACGATTTTAGATTGCACCTCCAGAGTAAAGGATAAATGGCCACATGTCTCTGTTTCTAAAATCGCGTTATAATCTTGACCTCCGGAGTTAGTGGAAAAGAGCGGGGGCTTGGGCTCGAATTTTCAGGGGGACCGCGAGCTGAGCCAAAACCAGGCGTCTGGCTTGAGCCAGGCTCGCCCACCTTTGACAGCGAGGCATGCTCATTAGTACCCAAAGGAATGTCCCAGGGTTGGAACTATGGGGCACGGCAATCAGAGGCTGGTGACACCTTATAATAGTTGCCAACGTTTCAATTTATAGTATTGTGTTAATGTAGTGCTTATTATCTGTGACGCGGCGTCAAAGCATTTTTAGCAAGTAGCATACTACCCTGGAACCCATAAAGGATTAGTGTTGAACTAGTATAGCGAAATATGAGAGTGATTTGAGTGATGGTAGGAAACATGCACTAATTAACCCATCATTTGCGTAGGTCCCGTCTTGGTGTTGACGAAACGCATTCAGCTTCAGCATTCTTCAGAGAGTTCTCTGTAATTTTACAAATTTGTGTGTGACTATATTGTGCTGTTTTTAAATCCACTTACTCTTTGCCTGGCACCTCAGGACTCTGTTGCCTGCTCCTTGGGCTCACCGCACAGAGGATTCAGCGCTGGTTGCGGACTCGAGCACTGGACAATTCCCGCCGCCATTGCAGGCGAGCCGCGAGGCCACGCCCACTTTGAGGCCACGCCCCGCCCTGTTCTACATAAAAACGCTGACTACTAGCGCCTGCATTAGAACCACATATCCTCCTGAGGCGGAAGTCGGGAGTTCTCTGTAATTTAAAAAATTTGTGTGTCACTATATTGTGCTGTTTTTAAATCCACTTACTCTTTGCCTGGCACCTCAGGACTCTGTTGCCTGCTCCTTGGGCTCACCGCACAGCGGATTCAGCGCTGGTTGCGGACTCGAGCACTGGACAATTCCCGCCGCCATTGCTGGCGAGCCGCGAGGCCACGCCCACTTTGAGGCCACGCCCCCCGCCCTGTTCTACATAAAACGCTGACTACTAACGCCTGCATTAGAGCCACGTATCCTCCTGAGGCGGAAGCCGGGAGTTCTCTGTAATTTAAAAAATGTGTGTGTCACTATATCGTGCTGTTTTTAAATCCACGTACTCTTTGCCTGGCACCTCAGGACTCTGTTGCCTGCTCCTTGGGCTCACCGCACAGCGGATTCAGCGCTGGTTGCGGACTCGAGCACTGGACAATTCCCGCCGCCATTGCCGGCGAGCCACGAGGCCACGCCCACTTTGAGGACACGCCCCCCGCCCTGTTCTACATAAAAACGCTGACTACTAGCGCCTGCATTAGAACCCCGTATCCTCCTGAGGCGGAAGCCGGGAGTTCTCTGTAATTTAAAAAATTTGTGTGTCACTATATTGTGCTGTTTTTAAATCCACTTACTCTTTGCCTGGCACCTCAGGACTCTGTTGCCTGCTCCTTGGGCTCACCGCACAGCGGATTCAGCGCTGGTTGCGGACTCGAGCACTGGACAATTCCCACTGCCATTGCCGGTGAGCCGCGAGGCCATGCCCACTTTGAGGACCCGCCCCCCACCCTGTTCTACATAAAAACGCTGACTACTAGCACCTGCATTAGAATCACATATCCTCCTGAGGCGGAAGCCGGGAGTTCTCTGTAATTTAAAAAATTTGTGTGTCACTATATTGTGCTGTTTTTAAATCCACTTACTCTTTGCCTGGCACCTCAGGACTCTGTTGCCTGCTCCTTGGGCTCACCGCACAGCGGATTCAGCGCTGGTTGCGGACTCGTGCACTGGACAATTCCCGCCACCATTGCTGGCGAGCCGTGAGGTCATGCCCACTTTGAGGCCCCGCCCCCCGCCCTTCCCACCCCTTGATAAATATGTGCATTCACCGTACGCGCAGCTGACGGGCGCAGCGGGTGCGCCGTTTGCGCGCCAAAGGCGCGCCTAAGGCAAGCCCTTCTACGCCCGTCATCGCCAAGACATCGCCTCTCGCCTGTCCCCCTGACCAAACTACATGGGAGGTCTACCACTATGATATAGATCTCTTTATTGCCCTGAACCCTGGGAGGAGCTGCGAGATGATATCGGGACATCTCGGACAGACATGCCTTCAATGTAAGTCATGTCACTTTTCCACACCCAGCCCTTGTCTACCCGGGCGCCTCTCAGTTGCGCACAAACTAACCCCTTTCACTATCCTACAACTTAATGTTAGGTCTCTCTGCAAGCACCATCAAGAGGTTAATGCTCTTCTACTCGAAGAAAACCCGGACATTCTCTTTATTTGCGAAACCTGGCTATACGATGATATGACTAGTGTTTCTAACCTCACGCTACCAGAGAGCTACCAAATGAAATCGATAAATAGAGACACCAGAGGTGGCGGCATTGCTGTCATCTACAAAAAGCAATTTCTCTGCTCCTTTACTAAAGAAAACCTCTCGAGCTGTGAAGGTGCTCGCTTTAAGATCACAGCGGGCCCCCATTTCTCTCTATCTGGCCTCTATATCTATCGACCCCCCGGACCTACGTCTACGTTTATTGAAGCCCTCCTTGAAGCGGCGCACTCCCTTGTGGTGAGCTCGGCAAACTTCACCACACTAGGAGACCTCAATCTCCATTTCGACCGGAACCAAGACCCAATCATTAAAAACCTTCTGGCCGACCTATCAGCCCTACAACTCTACCCCCTGATCCAGGACGCTACTCACTCTGCTGGACACATACTAGACCCTGTCTTCACCAACATCCCAGAAACTATAACAGAGGCGCCCAAACCCATGGGATGGGCGGACCATTACTTAATCAAATTCTCGATACTGATTAAGGAAACGTTTAACAGGGCTGAACCCACCCGTCGCCTAAAAAGATCATGGCACAAACTATCAACCAGTGACCTACACTCCACCTTAGGAGAATTCCATCAAGAGGCACATATGAATATCAATACTACATATGCTGCCTTCCATGACTGGATCACTCAGGGATTAGATGCCCTCATCCCTCTCAAATGGACTAAAGGACGCAGTTCCCCCTCCAATCCATGGTACAACAACACCTTGAAAACCATGCGGAGGGAATGTAAGAAAGCCGAGAGAGTCTGGAGGCGAGAATACAATGACAGAGACAAAGCTTTCTATCTGTCCAAACAAAAGCTATACCACAAAGCTATTTGTTCCACACGCGCCGCCTTTTATGCTGAAGAAATTAATTCCAGCCCCAATCCCGCCAAACTAGTAGAAGAGCTGCAGAGTAGCAGATCTCCTTCCTCCAGCATTACCTCTGCGCAGCAATGTGAGGACCTTGCCTCATTCTTCATTGAAAAAGTACAAAAAATCTATAAATCCTTCCCATGCCACTCTGCTACACCACTCAGTTCCCCTATACCCATCAGTAATGGCACCACGATGACGCACATACCTGAAATCTCTCATGAGGACCTTACTAAACTATGTAGAAAAGTCAAATCTGGTTCCCCAGCAGACCCTATGAGACCAGCCCACTTCATCGAATCATTAGATTTTTTTCTACCCTCCCTAGCATCTATATTGAATCTCTCCTTCTCCTCGGCCAGTGTCCCGACTGCATGGAAACAAGCATGGGTCTCTCCCATTATTAAAAAACCGACCCTCGATCCCTCCAAACTGGAGACTTTTAGACCCATTTCATTGCTCCCATGGCTGTCCAAACTCGCAGAGGCCCATGTAAATATCATCCTGTCCAAACACATGGACCTAAATAACATCTTAGATCCATCTCAAAACGGATTTAGGCCGGGCTACAGCACTGAGTCTGCCCTCATAGCGACGTCGGAACATCTCCGGACGATACTTGATGCCGGTCAAAGTGCTGCGCTGATCCTACTGGACCTCAGCGCGGCCTTTGACATGGTATCTCTTAACATTCTGCTAAATCGTCTGGCTACTGTGGGTATCTCGGACCTTGCCTTGGAATGGTTCCGCTCCTTCCTGAAGGACAGAACTTTCCGAGTATCAGCTCCTCCATTCCTCTCCCAGTCCCATTCCATCGGACAGGGAGTCCCTCAGGGCTCTGCACTCAGCCCATCCCTTTTCAACCTATATGTGCAACCACTTGCTGCAGTAGCCAGAGAATGGGACCTCACGCTGGTGTCATACGCCGATGACACACAGCTGGCCATCACTCTCACCGAGGGTCCCTCTACCTCTGCCACAAGGTTCAGGGATGGTCTGGCTGCAGTGGCCCAGTGGATGACAGACAACTGCCTGCAGCTTAATGCAGGCAAGACGGAGGTGCTGCTCCTCGGAAAGAGTACTAGCCACTGGAACCACCACTGGTGGCCGTCGTCGCTGGGCACCATTCCACCCCCCAAATCCTTGGTCAAAAACCCAGGCGTCTGGATGGACTCCTCACTTAACTTCCAAACTCACACAAAAAAAGTAGCGGCCACCTGTGTGGGCCTGTTGAGGAGCCTCAATCCCATACTTGGCTTCTTCGACTCCAAGACTCGCCAAATGATTGTCCAGGCCACAATTCTTTCCCGCTTGGACTACGCCAATGTCTTACTTCTGGGCGCCAACAAAGCGGAGATAGCACGACTGCAACGCGCGCAGAACACCGCGGCAAGAACCTTGGTCGGTCTTCCCCGCAGGTGTTCAGCCAAAGCTACAATCTGAAAGTTGCACTGGCTTCCTATCGAGTCTCGAATCCAGTTTAAAGCTCTCATCATGATCTTTAAAATCCTTAAAACTGGACGCCCAGAACCTCTCCGGCCACTCCTCACACCCTATGTGCCACAGCGTAACTTGCGCTCTCTAGGCCAACATCTACTGACGGTCCCCCGCATAAAGCTAGCCCGTACTGGTGGACGCTCTTTCAGGGTGCTAGGAGCCACACTGTGGAACACCTTGCCAGTGAACATTCGCTCATTGGAAAATCTGTCTGCCTTCCGGAAAGCCGTCAAAACTCACCTATTCCCTTACCCTTAGGTCCCCCACTTCTTCCTTCTGTCCTCCGTTGAGTTTTCGTGGTTCTTTAGCGCCGGGACGCCTCTTTGCTGGGGCAGCTGTTTGCGCTCTAGCAAATTATAATATAGCATAACATAACATAACATGGAGTGCTAGTATAGTGCAGTGGTTAGTCAAAAATGTTATTAAATAAGGGTGTGAACATGTTTTGCCACAGGATACACGTAACCCATTGTACATAGTATGTCTGTATGTGTCAGGGCCGCAAGCGCATGATAAACACGTGTAAGGTTGATAGTGACTAACATGTTCTAAGCCCAGTTTAGGCATACCACACTGTTTAGTGTCTGTGGGTTCAAAACACTTGTTAAGCCGGGGTAAAATGTTAACAAGTGTCCATGTATGTTTCAAGCAAGGTAAACAGGTCTCTGGTATAAAGGTGGGTGCACTGAGCAGATGGCATATGTGCTAAACACGCGAGGCAATCACTGCCATACTTACAGTAGGCGTGTGTGTGCACTTGGTCCATGAGATAATACAGTTGCATGTTTACAGTCTGAGCACAAAGTGGATGTGAGGAACAATATAGAACGGTATATTACAAATTATAAGCGTCTGTAAGGCGGAGGGTGCAAGAACATATGTAGTCCGTGTGTGCAATAGCGCACGATGGCGAATTACATACTCTGTATGTGTTACACTGGGGACAAGAAGGCCCCCATGTGTGGCACGCACGAGGTAACCCAGCAGGTGTGAATTTTGCCTGGATTGGGGCCAAGCATTAGGAAATATCGTATGGGTTTAGATGCATTGAATTTAAACAGGATTTGGCAATGCCAAATTGCCCGGTTTTGGCAAGGAACGTGCATTTCGAGCCATGGCTTCAGCATTCCTTAAATAACCATGAGTGCGCTATTGCACTTCACGCTGTACCCAGTACCTTCCATAAGTAAGCATGAACGCAATATTATAATCCACTGTATTCTTCCAATTTTGTAATTAGTGGGGCACTCACACATGTGGAGTACACCTTCAGGGGACCGGGTACATGGTACATGGTATACCGTTAAATATAGGCCTGTTCTCTGATGAAAGTAATGGATTACATTCCCCTCTAGTCGGACAAAGGGGGGCAGCAATGGGCATTTCACTTTGTTGGCAAACGCCGACACAAGTAATGCTGGGGAAAGCATTTGGGGCCAGATGTAGGTAGCCATTTACCGGTCGGTAACGGCCGAATTCGGCCGTTACCGACCGGTAAATGGAAATTGAGATGTAGGGGGATTGCAACAGGCCATTTCAGTAATTTTACCGAATCGGTAAATATACCGGTCGGTAAATTTACCGACCGGTATTTTTACAGATTCGGTAAAATTGAGATGTAGGTGGGACTCTTCTGAGTCCCACAAGTCTTACAGAATCGGTATTTTACCATCAAATTCAATTTGATGGTAAAATACCGATTCCGGTGTGCATGCACATGTGTGCATGCACAACTGTGCCATATGACATATGCCTGCCACATGGCACCCGAACCTGTTTTGGGGGTGCTAGAGGGTGTCAAAGTGACACCCCCTGCACCCTTGTGAAAGTCGGTATTTACCGAATCGGTAAATACCGATTCGGTAATGCCCATTCATTCCTATGGGCTTCAAAGCCCATAGGAATGAATGGGCATTACCGGTCGGTATTTACCGAACCGGTAAATACCGACTTTTACAGATTCGGTAAATCCACATCTGGATTTACCTACATCTCGGCACTTCTATTTTACCGATTCATGAATACCGAATCGGTAAAATTCGGTATTTATGAGTCGGTAAAATAGAATTACCTACATCTGGCCCCTGATCTCTTGCGGTTACTTGTGCCCACGTAGGCAACTGTGGCTATGCTAGGCACCCTCATTGTACACCTAATTTTCAATGTTCCCCAGGTAATAAAATGATGTGGTGCTCAGCACTCTCAGTTGATAGTCGTTGGTAATGCAATTAGTGCTAGGCTAGGCGCTCTCCTTGAAAGTCGGATTTCAATAATCTGTATGTAATACAACTGATGCTATGCTAGCCTCTCACATTAAAACATTAGGGCCAGGACCATTCACGTTTAATTGAGTTGGGACCGGGTCACAAGAAACACAAACTATGTATTCAGTCTAATACCGACTGGGGGGGGTTACACTTAGCATATTACAGCAATAGATTCCAAGGTTTTTGAGGTCAGTACTGCGAGACACTGGCCCTGGTGAGGTAACTCAAGTGCATTACCAACATTTACCATGTCAAAAGCAGTACTTTTGATTACATTTAATATTTATTATATTATATAAATAAAAAATAAAATCTCAGGCCTGGTTGTCACACCTTTCAGTGACTCTGCACGCATGTGCGGTTGCACACATGGATTAGGGGTATGTGTAAAAGCACCTAGGCACCAATTAGGGGTACACATGTATTTCGGAAGTGCGTTATGTCACGCAGTGCTATAGCACCGGTCCGCTCATACCCACATGCACAGTATAACAGTGGTGGCACATGGTCTATATACACCCTTGTGCGCATATACGTAGGCACAATAGTGCATTGTGCCACACAGTACCTCTGCACCAATGTTTGGGCACCTGTGCAGTCATGTGCCGGGGGTTGGTCACGCGGTGTTTCTGCACCCTGTGCTTGAACACTTATATAGTGATGTCTGCTTGGGGACACACACTACTGACGTCCTGAGGCCTGTACGACTAAGCATCCTACCTCGTGTTGTGTTGCACAGTACTGATTCCCCGGGGGGCCTTGGGCAAATTGGTTGCCTATATTGTCAGATAATACCTGAGAGCCATCGGGCATGTACAATTTGGCAAAGGGTACAGGTGTAGTATCACGCTGTATAGAGGCAGCGTCGGCCGGCATATTAGATGTCTGGGTTGTGTTGCAGCAGTACCTATGCACCCTAGGCTGGGGGTGTGAGTGAAAAGAGTGGGTCGGTTTCATGAAGTAGGGCTGGCATGTGAACTGTATCTTTTGTCTGAAAACAAAAAACACTAATCATTTGTGTTTGTCTTCATTTATGTATGACCGGATCCATGGCGGATACCTGAGAAGTGCTCCACACCGCAACAATCGCAAGAGGTGGAAAGCCAAGGAGACCAGTAGATCCGGAACGTGAGTGGCAAGCGACGGCATCAAGTGTGATGGGCGATCAATCAAGGGCTCAAGAGGTACCAGCACTGTATTGGTTGTTTATAGATGTGTTAACCATTGGTTGTGCCAGCAGCAGTAATATAGCAGTACGCTACTTCATGGGCACCCTAACACCCCTTGTCGGGTAGCAGTATTCTGCCTTTACGGTGCCTGTGCTCGCGGGTGCCATCGTAGCAGACACTGCATGGTTAGGATATTCCATAGTAGTGAGGTAGGCATATGTGGAACATTTCACAGAGCATAGTGGCCAGGTGTAGGTGGTTCATGGACTTCATGATATGCTTATGGGAGATCTTGGGGCCTGTGGTTCCCTGGGTGGCCGTCCAATTACACCAACAATGAGTGTCAGTGTCTGGGGTGACGTGTCTTATTGAGCAGCGTGATGCCATCAATTGAGCCCATTTAGTGGTCCCATGGCGGTAGTCCACTTTCCCTGAGACAGCCAGCCCTAGCATCTCTATCCCGCACTTGGAGGGGGCTGGGGAATGACTGGGTATGCCTGGGTAGAAGAGTGGGTTGACATGTCAGTGCACGGGATACACCCTGTCGCAGAGACTCCAGAGATTCCAATTTGAGGGAAGTGGGTCTGTGAGGTCACGGAGCCACTGGGAAAACATAACTAGTAACAAACTGGTGAGGCTAGCTAGGGCTTGACACGTACTGACTATAGCCCAGCGGGGCATCTGGGGGGAGTCGTGATTCTTAAAAGACGGCATCCATTTGTTCACATCAGGGGAAGAGATCGTCGCAGAGAATCTTATTGCCTAGTTAGTGGTGTATAGGGACAGGGCATGACCTTTCACTGAGTTTTTGGGTGGGTGCTTGATAGTCGTACTAAAAAATATAATGGTTTGGCTAGTAAATATTTAAGGACGGCATGACATTTCAGTGTAGGAGGGTAGGGGGTGCCAGATAGTCGGTCAACTATGCAGGTCTGTGGCGGTAAGGTCATGATTGGTGAGTAGCAAATTTAAGGTACTTAGGGGGCAGCGCCATTAAAGAATGGGGTTGCCCAAGGGAAGGGAAAAGTGGTCTCTCCTAGAACTCCAGGGGCAGATACAGCCTGTTGGCTAGATGGGTGGGGGGAGGGGGGAGTCACGCTTTCTCTAGGCTGGTTGGCCACCCCGCACATGCACAATGATGCCAGAAAACGGCGCAGAGATGCAAGGATCCCCTTTAATGGAGTTAATAGAGAGTACGGGGGTAACTGCGGGGGAAATACCCTCACGGTAAATGGGCCCTCTGCGCATGCGCACTCCGACGGGAGGGCGTGGTTAATAGGGCGTACGGGGGTAACTGGGGGGAAGTACCCACACGGTAAACGGGCCCTCTGCTCATGTGCACTCCGACTGGAGGGCGTGGTTAAGTGATAAAGATCTGACACCAGTTAGTGACCTTGCCGTAGGCCCGAATAGGATACGCAGAAAAGTAATTTACTGTATGATTATGGTTGAAACTTTAGATTCGGATAGGAAATACCTTGTACTAGAATTATGTTAAGGTTAGCCATCTGATCTCTGTATATATATCAATTGTAATCAAATGTCGCGTTATAATAAATACGACCGGGGGTTGTACGACCCCCGCCTCCAAAGAAATCCCTCTCATGTCCTTTTAATAATGTTTGTTAACGGAAGGGCGGTGGTTATCCGGCAGTCCCTGGCCATACATGCGGGGTGTGTGAAATTGGGCACGATTTAAATGTTCAACATCTCTGCTGCTCTCACGAGATGCTTTATCTTTCGAGATGATGTTAAACTCCTGTGAGCGTGGTATAAAAAACGTTTCTAGTGAACGTGCTGGGCATGTTTCTCCTTCTCTGCAGGCGCTCACATGAGCGATACAAGAACAGTATGATGTAGTTCTTGAGGTGACACCTCGGTCTCCGGGATTGTGGCGGGAAAACTGAGAAAGTTAATGATGGTCAGTGGCATTAATTTTGGCAACATATTCCGTCCTGTTCTAGGGAGCATATTATCAACGCAAAATGAAGTTACCCGCTGAATATCTAACATGGGTGTGCATTTCAGTTCAGTGCCGTATGAGCAGACCCGACAGTGGTTCCCCAGAGGTACTCTAAAATGGCGAGGAGTCCCTGACAATGCGTGCCCAATAAGGTTTCCATAATAAATAGTGGGCTCAAGTTCGAATTGATAATTGTCTCTGATATAAATGGTAGGTGAGTGTTCTCTCATCTGCAGTTTTTATGCACATTTTGGTGTGCTTTAAGGGGTATGTATGGTTCCATTGTAGCTATGCTACTTTGTGAGGTGAACAGGGGTATTGCGTACCACACAAGGGTGTTTAGAGGGGTTAAGTCACGATATTGTAGGGATCAGATGTTTCTGATTTTGGGATGTAGAAACGGTATCATCCTCTGATGCAGTAGTTGATGAACAACAGATTCATATTTACTTGTGATCAGTTGCTAAGTAGGTACTTTAATGCCTAGACGCACCAGACCCATATCCAAACTGAAGAATGAAATTGACAGGGACTGGCTGAGAAGAGTGGGCTTCCGTGATTTAGCAATGATTTTGCTTCGGAGCAGAAGCTTTGTTGGTCATTTATCTGTCAGAATCCGGTTATACAATTCCATCATGTACAGACGTTTGACTGATGTTATTCTAATGTGGGTGCAGTGGTTTTAAATTATTTTCAGATGTAGGTGGATAAGGATAGTAATGTTAGTAGAAGGGTCAATAAATTTAGAAGTAGCCTACCTTTTTAATAATACTTAAAGGTGGAAGTACCTTTTTGGGTGCCTTCCAGTATGTCTGCTGGGTGACTCGGGTTGCATGTCAGATTTGCCGGGGAAGAACTGAACAGATTGGAAGATTCTTATTCATTCAGAATGTGAATCTGCATTAGGGGAAACCGAGGGTGGGATATCAAAGTGTGGGATATCCGTTGAGTGAAAAGGGAAAATGGAAAAGAAATATTTCATGTACAATATTCCATGTACAATCTGTTAATCGATGTTTTGTGTCTCATTATTGCGGATTAGAACATTAGAATGTTAAGAGCTCCACAGAGGACAATGGCGTAGCTCCGGGTTAATAATGGCTAGTATAATCTCCAAACTCCAACATTCCAATGTTTGTCCAACAGCGGCTGCCACCGAGTAGCACGGGAGGGGAGAAAAATAAATACAAAAATGACTTACCATGCTGCCTTGCGTCATCCTGTTCTAGTCCTACTTGAAGCAGGCAGCACACCCAGACTCCCCGTAGCCAATCACAATACTGCAATGCAGCGCTGCGATTGGTCACAGTGCCATGGTTCGGTGCTCAGACAGCCAATGAGAGCCTGTTCATGTTTCTCACCAGGCCGTGCATTACAGCCTGGTGGTGAACATGCAAAGTGTGCATGACTGTTTAGTTGGCCCAACATGGCCATCCAAACCATCATGCACACTTAAGTGCCCACCACTCCTCCCCTTGCTGGCTGTGACACAGGCCAGCCCCGCCCCTACCCTTAAACCTGCCTGACAATGGAAAAATAAAATGACAACCGAGTGCTATTATCATTTTATTTTTCCTTTTTCCATTGCTCCAAATGCAGTGGCGCGGCACACTTCCCCCTTAGCGGTGTAACCGTAGCTGTTTGTCTTCATGTGGTTTCCTTTTAAATTTAAAACATTCTACCCTCAGTGGGTGTAATGTTCTGATAACTTTTAATCTTTCTGCCTAGGGATTTATCGGTTGTTAAAGGCCCTCTCCTTTGTTATAGGCCCTTGCTGCAACTCAGGTTCAGGCCCTTTAACAACCGGTATAGACCCGGCAGCGAGCTATAAAGCTATATTAAAGTAGATAACTGTATAGTGCAACTAGCTGCAAAGTTCTGACTTCTAACCATATTCTTGGGCATTCACATTTATGGTGGCCTACAAGTGCATACAAGTTAAGATTTGCCTGACATAACAGCTGTTGGAGGAAGTGTGCCTTTTAATATATTTCTGGCTTCTGGATAAAAACTTGACTTGATGTTATGTATGTATCGTCACATCTGTGCCTTTTTGTTGGCTGTTGACTCATGAGTGGGGCGGAGGCAGCGGCGAAGACAAATGTTCAAATTTCCCATGGGCTGATGAGCATTATGCTGAATGGCAGCAGTTCAGAAATGCCACAAGACCAGACCACCTCAAGTTCCAGTGCCAGAGGGTTACCAGTCCTATTACTTGATAGGTGAGCTACAATTGATGGCAGCAAAGCATGGAATAGATCTAACATCTTCTACTGTTTTGAGGCAGTGCTAAAGAGGTATAAAGGACAGCAGAGTCTCAAAATTCCCCAGGATGACATTTGAGTACAAATACTTGGGAACAGCAGAAGCAGGCCCACCAGTAGAAAACCGAATCCCCAGGAGAGAGTTGGATTGCTCATCTTTCTGATTTCTATGAAACATTGAATAATTTGTAATGTCTTTTAATTTACTATCAACATTTAAGGTTCCTCAAAATAGATGTGTGATGGAACAATGCATGCCTCAACACGCATGCCTGAACTACACGGTCTTAACCACGACTGCGTCTTCATGCCGCATGCTTTTACCATGCAATTTTGTGGTAAAGACATGATTGGTAAAGGAACATGTGCGGTAAAGATAACAATAGTGCCACTCTGCCCTGAGCCCTAAAATTCGCCCCTCCTCCAGTCTATTCCACCCTCCCCAGCCCTATAAACTACCCCGACCCCCTATCCTGATCCTGAAAACCTGACTCCCTAGCCGCAAAAAATTACTCTGACCCCAGCCCCCTCCTTGAGCCCAAAACTAAAACCTCTCCTGTCTCCTGCCCGAGCCCTAAAACTCAGCCCCCTAAAAAGTACTCCGACCTCAGCCCCCACCCTTTAAACCTACCCCCACATCCCCCCTGCCCTGAGCCCTAATACTCAGCCCCTAAAAACTACTCCGACCCCAGCCCCACCCTTTAAACCTACCCCCATCTCCCCCATGCCCCTGCCTAACTGCCCCTCAGCCTTAAAACATTCCCTTTCTTTGCCCTGCCCTTAGCCCTAAAACTCCCTACCACCCCAGCCCTGAAAAGTACTCGATCCCCCAGGCCCGAAAATAACGCCAAACCCATACACACTAACCCCCACCCCCCAAACCCCACTTACCTCACTGCATCACATTCCGTCCTCTCCCAACCCTTCGTCTTCCTGTTTCCACCAGTCAGCCAGAAACTATATCATGCATAAGAATGGTTAAGCTTGCGATGTCGAACCACACGTGGCTGAGGCCGTGGTATTCTGACTGTTTCCCCTTCAAAACTAACAGTTTTAGGAGTGACTTAAATAGTTTACTCATTGAATATTTTGGAATGGTCAATACAAGTATAAACATTTCATTTCTGAATCATAAAACATAGCTTCCTTTCCTTTGACTATCTTAAGTATACTGCAGAATATCTGACACAACAACCTACTAAGTGCTCAGAAAGAACGCCCACCAGACTCAGATTGCTTTCCCAGCAGTCAGCATGAGTGTGAATTCCATCAGCCCACCCTTTTGGCGGAGCTTCGTCATCTGGAATGGAACGGAGGAGAGTTTATGCAGCCAATGTTGCCCACAGGCTAACAATATTGGATACCTAACTCCTTGCTCCAAATTCACTCAGCCGGGATACTTATCAAAGTATGCAAGTGCTGATGGTGTGCAGTGATATAGTGAATGTGAAAATAAAAATGGCTATAGAGACGAAAAATATGTTTATTCAGGATCGTCTGTATGTCATGAATAAAAACAACCTGATAGTATGGAAAAAATTACCTATCTCTTTACAATAGGTAAAGTCGACATGTTTCAGCCGTAGTGGCAAATCTGCCCGGCTTTCTTCAGGACTTAGTGAATGTAAAATACTACTGCATCGGATTAACATATGTGTCACGAAAATATTTAAGAAAATTTCAAAAAGGAAAGAGTACATTAGTGGTCAAAGACCACCCTACCAGAGTTGGAAAGCATGTCCATGTAGGAAAGTGCGTACTCTTCTTTTCCTAGAAAAGCCAAGAAAAGTTAAAATGAGTGTGAGGTTAGCAAAGCAGACTGAGCACGTAGGTTGTGAGTCACAGATTAATTCAAACAAGTAATTAACTGTACCAGCCCTATCAGTGGCTTTATTTAAGCAAATTGCATTAAAGTGAAATTTATGTCTACTCACCCAACTTGCTGTGGGAGTATGCCTCACATCACCCGGCAACTGCTCGGTAGTTGAGGCCCGCTCTATTTGTAGGTGGAACAAGGGAACAAAATGTGATGTAATCATACAACACATACCCTTAGTTTCACTCATACATCAAATAAGTTGTAAACCTAGATCAAATATAAAATCTCATCATTCAACACCAGGCTGTAATACAGGTAGACTGTTAGTATTAGCCTTTTGTTTGGATGGAGTTTCTTGCTACATTAGAATAAAAAGAAGGTCATGGGCCCTCTAGGTACTAGATCTATTATTTCTCTGACTAATTACTGATGATTCAAGAGTTATATTTGCACTATATATAAAAAATAGAACAATAAGAAGTCTAGTGAAAATGAATTAGAAGTTGCCCGAGTGTTAGTCAGCAAGTTAATAATAGATCAAGGCCCAAAAGCACGGTTGCAAGAGCATCTAAAGGAGGAAAGAGACAGATTACAGAGAGGAGGGGGAGGTACCTGATGGCAGGGCGGTGTTGCCTTTTATAGCGCCTATGATTGGGCTAATCAGCCCTCGTTATCTAATTTTCCAATGGACGGGGACGATAGTGTTAGATGAAAAAGCGCCCGCCAATCGCGCTAGGTCAGCTTCATCGTGGCGAGCAATGCGCGAATGTATAGCACATATAGTGAAGTCCATATCCTGTTTGTAAAAGGCGCATGCGCGCCCGGTAGTGTACCGGCTACGGGCATGCGTATCTGGTCGAACAGTGCTGCAGCTTTTGGTAGAGTCAGCACAAGTCCGCACCGCTTCGCCTTCAGTATCAACATCTATAATATTCGGAGTATGGAACAGATATGCATAACGTCCGTTGTGCATAGATTCACAGAGTCGGCTGTATATGACAGGGTGTATTATTCTATATACTAGAGATAGTGTGCCTGCAAGCGTTAACTTCGTATCATAGTACCCTATTTATAACATGAATAGACACGAAAAATCCCTACCCATTAGTTCCAACAACACCAATTGATAATTGATGCTAACCATACTAATGAGTTTGTAGATCCTAATGTATCTTGATTGAATTATTTTTATGGATAAAATAGCAGTACAGGGATGTGAATGAGGGCTGAAAAAGTATAATTATCAACAGATCTAGATTTGACACAGGTGAAAAGAAATGGTTCTATGTATGATTTAATTTTTTCAGGAAAATCCGTTTGCACTTCTTCTTTCAAAACAAAGACGGCGACATTGGTACACCAGACAAGAGGCAGAGTAACACTGGTCTTCGTCCGAAGTCAACATTTACCTTCTTTGGCACACCAAGTTCCATCTCAGGTCACAACATTTGAGAAGGCGGTCACACATGATGTGATGCTGTTATGTAACTCTAGGCAAAATCATTATCACAATTTTTCCGCCAGAGACAGATTGGCCCTCCGAAACCTCATGAAAGATGAATCTATCATAATCAAACCAGCGGACAAAGTGGGGGGGAACTGTCTTATTGGATATGGAAACCTATCGAGCCGAGTGCCGTAGACAACTGGATGATACGAGATTCTATCGTCCATTGAACTCAGATCCCACTGTCAGGCTATCTCTAGAGATAAAGCAGCTTGTAGAAGAGGCCGCCGCAGAGGGCTGGATCACATCACATGAAGCAAGATTTCTGACAACCAGTCATCCCGTGATGCCTTATTTCTACTGTCTTCCGAAAATTCACAAAATCCAGCAACCACCTCCGGGGCGTCCTATCATTTCCGGCATTGGCTCCTTATTGGAACCATTGTCCACTTTTGTGGATTTCTTCTTATGGCCCTTAGTTGCCGAGATGCCGACTTACCTCAAAGACACGGCAGATGTACTCAGGATGTTACCAGAGATCGAGTTTGATACTACTACTGACCTGATAGCGAGCTTAGATATGGAGTCACTATATACGTGTATCCCGCAACAAGAAACCCTAGACTCCGTCAGAGGATTGCTTGAAACAAGAGACCTAGAGAGTATCACTCCAGTAAGCTTCATCATGGAGTGTGCTAGGCTTGCGATGATGGAGAACTACTTCCAGTTTGAAGATCAGATTTTTCCTCAAGTATCGGGCACGTCAATGGGCAGCGTCTTTGCGCCTAGCCTCGCCAACCTTTACGACCTTCTCTTTGAACAGAACTATGTCTTCGACCACAGCAACCCCTTTTTCCATCAGGTGGTGCTGTGGAAGAGGTACATAGACGACGTCCTGGTGGTTTGGCAAGGCACCACTGCTGAAATCCAGGCCTTCCATACCTGGCTGAATCATCAAAATCCTTTCCTGAGATTCACCACTGAGTCCAGTAAAGTGAAACTGTCATTTCTTGATATTTCCATCTTTCCAGAGAATGGGAGACTACACTGTGAACTCTACAAACAAGCATTAGAAATGCAATAGGTCTCGCAGCATTAGAGTTAGTGCTTTTAGAATTGTTAATGGGTTTTTTTGTAAATCTTTAGCATGAGGTTGAGGGTGAGTGAGGGTGAGGGGTTGAGGGTGAGTGAGGGTGAGGCTGAGGGGTTGAGGGTGAGGGTGAGTGAGGGTGAGTGAGGGGTTGAGGGTGAGGGGTTGAGGGTGAGTGAGGGTGAGGGGTTGAGGGTGGGTGAGGGGTTGAGGGTGAGTGAGGGTGAGGGGTTGAGGGTGAGTGAGGGTGAGGGTGAGTGAGGGTGAGTGAGGGTGAGGGTGAGTGAGGGTGAGTGAGGGTGAGGGTGAGTGAGGGTGAGTGAGGGTGGGTGAGTGTGAGTGTGAGTGAGGGTGAGTGGGGGTGAGTGTGGGTGAGTGTGGGTGAGGGGTTGAGGGTGAGTGAGGGTGAGGGGTTGAGGGTGAGTGAGGGTGAGGGGTTGAGGGTGAATGAGGGTGAGGGAGGGTGAGGGGTTGAGGGTGAGGGGTTGAGGGTGAGTGGGGTGAGTGAGGGTGAGGGGTTGAGGGTGAGTGAGGGTGAAGGTGAGTGAGGGTGAGGGTGAGTGAGGGTGAGGGTGAGTGAGGGTGAGTGAGAGTGAGGGTGAGTGAGAGTGAGGGTGAGTGAGGGTGAGTGAGGGTGAGGGTGAGTGAGGGTGAGGCGTTGAGGGTGAGTGAGGGTGAGGGTGAGTTAGGGTGAGGTGTTGAGTGTGAGTGAGGGTGAGGGGGAGTAGTTGAGGCTGAGTGAGGGTGAGTGAGGGTGAGTGAGGGTGAGTGAGGGGTTGAGGTTGAGGGTGAGGTGTTGAAGGTGAGTGAGGGTGAGGGTGGGTGAGGGTGAGTGAGGTGTTGAGGGTGAGTGAGGGTGAGTGAGGGTGAGTGAGGGTGAGGGGGAGTAGTTGAGGCTGAGTGAGGGTGAGTGAGAGTGAGGGTGAGTGAGGGGTTGAGGGTGAGTGAGTGAGGGTGAGGAGGTGAGGGTGAGTGAGGGTGAGGGGTTGAGGGTGAGTGAGGATGAGTGAGAGTGAGGGTGAGTGAGGGGTTGAGGGTGAGGGGTTGAGGCGAGACCTAAAAACCTGACGATCGTAGGGTTTAGCAAGATTTTGGGGGTGAATGTAAAGAGGCTTGATGTGTGCATAAGTGCCTCTCAGGCAATACTTAGCATGAGCCCCTTCCCCTCCAAGAACACACCCCCACAGAGTTATTTTAAGTTTGCACAGCTGCATTTCATGTCCAGATGAATACTGAGAATGATAATTTTTCATCACTGAATAGAACTGATGTAGCTTATGAAAATAACACACAGTTTAAACAAACTGGAGATATACCAATAAAATACATCTATATTATTATAAATAACACCACTATTGTTTCATGGCGATCATGTCCGTAAAGGAAAGTAATTTGTGTTACAGCATAAGCGTTTAAAGAGTTTGCAATTGTTTCAAGACTATTTCTATACCATAACTGTGCAACGTTTCTCTACACGGACATAACCGCTTTACTCGCCATTAGAAAGTGACACAGACTATAAGGCAATGAAATATCACACAGGAGCACACTGAAAACGTGCAAATGTCACACTTAAGACTGAAAACTTGGCAACTTTGGACAATGCGGGGGTGGGGTGCCGTGCAGACTGAATACCTGTACCAGTCAGATCCTTCAAGACTGACTCTTCGGCTGTTAGCATCAATTTGCAAATCCCCGCCTCAATACCTCAAGTGATTGTAACATTGTTTGGACACGGGAAGTCTTTTTGCAATAAAGCTTATTTGATTCTACAGCCACGATTTCTACTGAAGACGGAGGGAAGAGAGGGGAGGGGGGAGGAGAAATGCGACACGGCGGGAAGGGGAGGGGGCGGAGCTGATTGGAATTGAATTGGTTGAAGTGTGAATTTTTTTAAGTGGGTGAGGGAATGTAACACTGGTTTGGCAGGAGAGACCACTGGGACAGAAGCAACATAGCAGGGCTGGGGGGTGTTGTAAAGCAAACGGGTGACCGAGCAGTGAGGGGTGGAATAAAGCAAACTGACGAGCGAAACATGAAGCAGGCAAGGAATACTACTGGCAAGAAAGCAACCTGGAGGAGGTGAGGCACAGGAGTTCCAGCAGCGCATTACTGAGGCAGGTGAGGAACGGGAGCAGGCAAAGCCCAGGTCAAGCAGCGCATCACTGAGGCCGGTGAGGGAGAAGCACATGGGTGAGCAACATGTCGCATGGCAGAGGGGGAAGAGAAGTACATGCGGGAGAGCAACACCGAGCATGGTGGAGGGGGACGAGAAGTACATGCGGGAGAGCAACACAGAGCATGACGGAGGGGGAAGAGCAGTACATGAGGGAGACCACTGCAAAACACTTGCCTGCATACTGGCGCTTAAATAAATGCCTGTTTCGACCCTGGCACGGGACGCTGTCTGGAGAAGGCCGCACCGCCGGTGCATCATCCGCTCGCCATTTTGGAATACTCGAGAAGTCGAACAATGTTATGACAATGTTTATAACTTTTACAGTCAGGCCTGGCCGCACATCTGCACAGCATCAGACCCTGGTCAGGCCCACTGAGAGGAAACCATTCTTTAGCTGGCAGCAAAGTTATGTTTTGTCATACTTTAGAGCTAGCATGCTACTAAAATCCACATGGCTCACTAGAAATCGACATGAAATAACAAGACGGACGGACGGAGGAGAGGGGAGGGGGGAGGAGAAATGCGACACGGCAGGGGAGGAGAGTAGGAGGAGGAGGGGGGAGGAGAGTAGGGGAGGCACGGCCTAGCGGCAGGCAGGCAGGGGAGGAGGGGGGAGGAGAGTAGGGGAGGCACGGCCTAGCGGCCGTGCAATCAAGTAGTGAGGGGGCGGAGCTGGGGGAGGCTGTCTCAGAGAGTAGGCAAGGCGACACGGCGGGAGGGGGCGGAGCGGGTAAACAAAGACGGACATGCACGCGCCCGTGACTTTTAAGGTCAATGCGCATGCGCATAAGCTTAATGCGCATGCGCATTGACCTTAAAAGTCACGGGCACTGCAAGGAATCGCCACGATTCCTTGCAGTGTGGATAAAGAGTGGATGAGCCCCTATAGTCTCGCTTGCTCGATGCGCATGCGCATCGACAGGCGAGACCTAAAAACCAATGGCCAGAAACTCTCTCCTTACGTTTGGTAGTCACCATCCCAAGGCCTTGAGAGAGAACTTACCTGTTGGCCAGTTCCTCAGAATACGCAGGAACTGTTCGACCACAGAACTTTTTGACAAACATGCAAAAGATCTTTCATTGCAACTACAGGCACGTGATTATCCAAAACACCTCGTGCGGCGTGCCTGGAAGAGGGCGTCCAACAGTAACCGGGATGCTTTGCTAGACCACAGCATCATCAAACCAACAACAGACCGGCTGACTTTTGTGAACACTTTTTGTACATTGTCTAACAAAGTACAGAAGCTTGTCCGAAGACATTGGAGGATCCTCAATGTTGCAACAGAGAACATCCCCCTGCCTCTGTTCTCATTTAAGAAAGGTCCTAGCCTACGTGGCAGTCTTGTTCACACATGACCTAGATCATTGCCCAGTAATGAAACAAATACTCTGTGGGACCTTCCACCAGTACGAGGCCACTATCCATGTAGCTCATGCAGCGTGTGTCCACAGACTGTCAAGACAGAATCTGTGGATATAGGAACAGGAAGGCCATGGATTCTCAAAACCCACACCAACTGTAAGTCTGATTGTGTGATATATATGATTACATGCCCGTGTTCACTGAAATATATAGGGCACACTACTCGCAAAGTAAAACTGCGTATCAGTGAACATAAGAGCACAGTGCGATGCAATAAACAATCAACATGCCTGAATAGCCACTTTTTGGCCCTAAAACATGAGGCGGACGATATGAGATGGCTGGTTCTGGAACGTCCATTCATCCCTCAACATGTGACTGACGTCTCAAGGTTCTTATTGATTAAAGAACAAAGGTGGATTTTCAAACTCAAATGTGATACTGTTGGCCTTAACGACAACATTCCTTGGGCATCGATGTGAACTCCCCCACTGCCACACCATATGAACATCAATTTTCTATCTGAGGGGCCACCTGTCCCCCTGTGTATGATCCTTATGAACAATCATTGAAACTCTTATTAGAAACATAATGACCTGTAGAACTGCCGAGTCTGCCGGTCCTTCCTTCTAGTTCTCTTTGAAACATACCTTGTTTAGTCAGACATTGACTTGGTACGTGCATTTCGTACCTTGGCCTGTACCTGCCATTTAATGACCATAACACACATGAGGCTTAGATCTAGATTAATGGTGACCTTCCTAAATGTGGGTATCAGCCCACTCACTTGTATGGTCGCCTATCAATACATAGAACCATTTCTTTTCACCTGTGTCAAACCTAGATCTGTTGATAATTATACTTTTTCAGCCCTCATTCACATCCCTGTACTGCTATTTTATCCATAAAAATAATTCAATCATTAGCATCCATTATTAATTGGTGTTGTAGGAACTAATGGGTAGGGATTTTTCATGTCTATCCATGTTATAAATAGGGTACTATGATACGAAGTTAACGCTTGCAGGCACACTATCTCTAGTATATAGAATAATACACCCTGTCATATACAGCCGACTCTGTGAATCTATGCACAACGGACGTTATGCATATCTGTTCCATACTCCGAATATTATAGATGTTGATACTGAAGGCGAAGCGGTGCGGACTTGTGCTGACTCTACCAAAAGCTGCAGCACTGTTCGACCAGATACGCATGCCCGTAGCCGGTACACTACCGGGCGCGCATGCGCCTTTTACAAACAGGATATGGACTTCACTAGATGCGCTATACATTCGCATGGCTCGCCACGATGAAGCTGACCTAGCGCAATTGGCGGGCTCTTTTTCATCTAACACTATCGGCCCCGTCCATTGGAAAATTAGATAACGAGGGCTGATTAGCCCAATCATAGGCGCTATAAAAGGCAACACTTCCCTGCCGTCAGGTACCTCCCCCTCCAGCTTGAAGCCTGATACGGGGTACCGACGGACAGGTAAGGAGGAAGTCTTTGAGAGCTGTTGCTCTCTGTAATCTGTCTCTTTCCTCTTTTAGATGCTCTTGCAACCATGCTTTTGGGCCTTGATCTATTATTAACTTGCTGACTAACACTCAGGCAACTTCTAATTCATTTTTACTAGACTTCTTATTGTTCTATTTTTTATATATAGTGCAAATATGACTCTTGAATCATCAGTAATTAGTCAGAGAAATAATAGATCTAGTACCTAGAGAGCCCATGAACTTCTTTTTATTCTACTGTAGCAAGAAACCCCATCCAAACAAAAGGCTAATACTAACAGTCTACCTGTATTACAGCCTGGTGTTGAATGATGAGATTTTATATTTGATCTAGGTTTACAACTTATTTGATGTATGAGTGAAACTAAGGGTATGTGTTGTATGATGACATCACATTTTGTTTCCTTGTTCCACCTACAAATAGAGCGGGGCCTCAACTACCGAGCAGTTGCCGGGTGAGGTGAGGCATACTCCCACAGCAAGTTGGGTGAGTAGATATAAATTTCTCTTTAATACAATTTGCTTAAAAAAAGCCACTGATAGGGCTGGTACGGTTAATTACTTGTTTGAATTAATCTGTGACTCACAACCTATGTGCTCAGTTCTGGTTTGCTCACCTCACACTCAGTTTAACTTTTCTTGGCTACATGGACATGCTTTCCAGCTCTGGTAGGGTGGTCTTTGACCACTAACGTACTCCTTCCTTTTTGAAATTTTCTTAAATATTTTCGTGACACATATGTTAATCTGATGCAGTAGTATTTTACATTCACTAAGTCCTGAAGAAAGCCGGGCAGATTTGCCACTACGGCTGAAACATGTCGACTTTACCTATTGTAAAGAGATAGTTAATTTTTTCCATACTATCAGGTTGTTTTTATTCATGACATACAGACGATCCTGAATAAACATATTTTTCGTCTCTATAGCCATTTTTATTTTCACATTCACTATATCACTGCACACCATCAGCACTTGCATACTTTGATAAGTATCCCGGCTGAGTGAATTTGGAGCAAGGAGTTAGGTATCCAATATTGTTAGCCTGTGGGCAACATTGGCTGCATAAACTCTCCTCCGTTCCATTCCAGATGACGAAGCTCCGCCAAAAGGGTGGGCTGATGGAATTCACACTCATGCTGACTGCTGGGAAAGCAATCTGAGTCTGGTGGGCGTTCTTTCTGAGCACTTAGTAGGTTGTTGTGTCAGATATTCTGCAGTATACTTAAGATAGTCAAAGGAAAGGAAGCTATGTTTTATGATTCAGAAATGAAATGTTTATACTTGTATTGACCATTCCAAAATATTCAATGAGTAAACTATTTAAGTCACTCCTAAAACTGTTAGTTTTGAAGGGGAAACAGTCAGAATACCACGGCCTCAGCCACGTGTGGTTCGACATCGCAAGCTTAACCATTCTTATGCATGATATAGTTTCTGGCTGACTGGTGGAAACAGGAAGACGAAGGGTTGGGAGAAGACGGAATGTGATGCAGTGAGGTAAGTGGGGTTTGGTGGGTGGGGGTTAGTGTGTATGGGTTTGGCGTTATTTTCGGGCCTGGGGGATCGAGTACTTTTCAGGGCTGGGGTGGTAGGGAGTTTTAGGGCTAAGGGCAGGGCATGTCGACTTTACCTATTGTAAAGAGATAGTTAATTTTTTCCATACTATCAGGTTGTTTTTATTCATGACATACAGACGATCCTGAATAAACATATTTTTCGTCTCTATAGCCATTTTTATTTTCACATTCACTATATCACTGCACACCATCAGCACTTGCATACTTTGATAAGCATCCCTGCTGAGTGAATTTGGAGCAAGGAGTTAGGTATCCAATATTGTTAGCCTGTGGGCAACATTGGCTGCATAAACTCTCCTCCGTTGCCTTCCAGGTGACGAGGCTCCGCCAAAAGGGTGGGCTGATGGAATTCACACTCATGCTGACTGCTGGGAAAGCAATCTGAGTCTGGTGGGCGTTCTTTCTGAGCACTTAGTAGGTTGTTGTGTCTGATCCAATAGACCATAGTTATTCAAACTGTGGGGCGCGCCCCTCTGGGGGGGCGCGACACCATCTCAGGGGGGGCGCGCACTCCACCAGCACCATAAAATTTCACCTTTCATTGTTTCCCACGGTGGCGAGGCAGAGTGGACCTGCAGGGGCCCTAAGAAGGGGTGAAGACGTTCAACACCTCATTAACATGTCAAAAGGTCTTTAAAAGACGGGAAACAGGCTCCAGTAGGACGGCGAAGCCCGGGCGGTGCTGTGACCACTGCCCGGCATGGAGACTTCTCTTCCCCCACCTCGCTGAGAGCGGCCCCTTTCCCTCACCCCCCCCATCCCCGACACCGCTGAACGTTTTCTTCAGTGACCTAAACATCTACAGTTATGGCAACCCAAATCACTTTTCAAGTGAAGGCATCAACTATACCAGGAGAGAAGTATGTATTCCAACGCAGTTTTGTCAGACTGCAACTCGTTTTCCTTTATTGCTGGTGCCAAGTCTATCAGGGCTGACGCTCCTGTATCAATATGGAGCACCAAAGCAAGCTGCTTTCCGGGTTGCGATTCTAGCCAGTTTGAAACACTGGTACAGCAAGTGTGTATTGTGCCTTAATGCAAGCAAGCAAGCAAGGAAGGCTAGTACGACAGCCTTAACTGAGGTTTAGCTGTCTCATTATGCCACTGGGCCCTGGTGTCCAGTACCTGCTGCACCACTGATGCCTACAACTCTGCGAAGTTGACTGTCTGCTCTGCCCACTCCGCGCAGCAAGAAAAGGCAAATCATGTGCACTGGTTAATGCTATCTGGGCAAAGGTTTCACTTCATTAGTACCTGCTTTATTCCAGAATACAGCAATAAGCATAAAAAAGGAACAAGACAACCTTTTCAAACCCTGTAACAACTGTTGCAATTGTTTTCTGTATACAAATAATAAAAATCGCGGTGCCATCACACCACGACTTTTACATCGCAGTATCGTTTGAATCGCATGCATTCACTGTGCATGCGACAACGGCGCAATGCCGTTAACATCGCATGCGATTACAACGCTTACCGCGACTGTCAACTTATTGTAATACGGTAACTTATTGTAATGCGGTGTCAAATGCCAAACACAAGCACGAGGCTAGGTTCCTGCAGTGTCAACTTATTGTAATGCACAAGAGGTTCCTGCTCTGGTCGAGGCTTTGGAAACATGCAAGTACGGCATGAAAAACAAAACACAAGCACGAGGCTTTGTGAAATAACGATAATTATGCATGAAATAAGTATAATTCTGCATTACATTATTGTGTGCCAAGAGGTTGGTGGTGGATGTATGGGTGATGGGATGGATGGATGCCTGATGGATGGATGGATGCCTGATGGATGGATGGGTGCATGATGGATGGATGGGTGCATGATGGATGGATGGGTGCATGATGGATGCATGGATGGGTGGATGGTGTATGGGGGATGGATGGATGGATGAATGATGGAATATATGGATGGATGGATGCATGCATGATGGATGGATGCATGATGGGTGAATGGATGCATGGATGGGTGGGTGCATGATGGATGCATGATTGGATAATGGATGGGTGGATGTATGGGTGCACTGATGCATGCATGATGTGTGGCTGGTGGATGTATGGGGATGGATGGATGGATGGGTGCATGATGGGTGGATGGGTGAATGATGTATGCATAATGGATGGATGGGTGGATGGGTGGATGGGTGAATAATGGATGGATGCATGATGGATGGATGGATGGATGGGTGCATGTGGATGTATGGGGGCATGGATGGATGGATGAATGATGGATGGATGGATGCATGATGGATGGATGGATGGATTGATGGGGGCATAATAGATGGGTGGATGGGTGGGTGCACGATGGATGGATGGGTGTATGGTGTATGGGGGATGGATGGATGGATGAATGATGGAATATATGGATGGATGGATGCATGATGGGTGGATGCATGATGGATGGATGGATGGATGGGTGGGTGTATGATGGATGCATGGATGGATGGGTGGGTGTATGATGGATGCATGGATGGTTAATGGATGGGTGGATGTATGGCTGCATGGATGCATGATGTGTGGCTGGTGGATGTATGGGGGGATGGATGGGTGCATGATGGATGGGTGAATGATGGATGGATGGATGCATGATGGATGGATGGATGCATGATGGATGGATGGATGGATGGGTGCATGATGGATGGATGGATGGATGGATGGATGGATGGATGGATGGGTGCATGATGGGTGAATGATGGATGGATGGATGGATGCATGATGGATGGATGGATGGATGGGTGCATGTGGATGTATGGGGGATGGATGGATGAATGCATGATGGGTGGGCGGATGGATGGATGGATGGATGGGTGGGTGGATGCATGCATGATGTGTGGCTGGTGGATGTATGGGGGGATGGATGGATGGGTGCATGATGGGTGGATGGGTGAATGATGGATGGATGCATGATGGATGGATGAATGGATGGGTGCATGATGGGTGGATGGGTGAATAATGGATGGATGCATGATGGATGGATGGATGGGTGCATGTGGATGTATGGGGGGATGGATGGATGGATGGATGAATGATGGATGGATGGATGCATGATGGATGGATGGATGGATGGATGGATGGATGGATGGGGGCATAATAGATGGGTGGATGGGTGGGTGCATGATGGATGGATGGGTGTATGGTGTATGGGGGATGGATGGATGGATGAATGATGGAATATATGGATGGATGGATGGATGGATGGATACATGATGGATGGATGCTTGATGGGTGGATGGATGGATGGATGAATGGATGGGTGGGTGCATGATGGATGCATGGATGGATAATGGATGGGTGGATGTATGGGTGCATGGATGCATGATGTGTGGCTGGTGGATGTATGGGGATGGATGGATGGGTGCATGATGGATGGATGGGTGAATGATGGATGGATGGATGCATGATGGATGGATGGATGGGTGCATGATGGATGGGTGCATGATGGGTGGATGGGTGAATGATGGATGGATGCATGATGGATGGATGGATGTGTGCATGTGGATGTATGGGGGATGGATGGATGAATGCATGATGGGTAGGTGGATGGATGGATGGATGGATGGATGGCTGGGTGGATGGATGCATGGATGTTGCGATTCCAAGCACAAGCACGAGGCTTTGAAAACATGCAAGTACTGCATGAAAAACTAAACACAAGCACGAGGCTTTGTTCCTGAGGTTCCTGCGATGCCAAACACAAGCACGAGGCTTTGGAAACATGCAAGTACGGCCTGAATAAATGCGGTGAAATAAAAAATGCGGTGAAATAAATGTAACTCTACAGTGCTTCTCAGTGGAGAGCATAGTCTTTGAATGGTACTCCTTTTATTGACCACAGAAGTTTCTTTGAGGAGGCTTTGCAAGTATTAAGTGGAGAACCCGTTACAATTTGCACACATTTTATCTTGAAAAAATTTGTTTTGGACTGTGTAGTAAGCCTCTGTCATTTCACCGCACCAACTCGCAAACCTGAAGTTTTCTAAACACTCTTACTGTGTTTAACATTATTAGCCAGATATGGACTGGGAAATGCGGATGACGGTCGATTATGTAGAATACCAGGTTCCAGAATTTTTTGTCAAGTGGTGGGGGGGCCCGACATCTAAATAAATTCAGCTGGGGGGGCTCAACCTAAAAAAGTTTGAAGACCTCTGCAATAGACTGACTCTCTCCTTTTTTTTGTACATGTATTGAATTAGGAGTATGGAGTTGAGTTGGTCATTAAATACTATCCCTTAGACCCTTGTGTATACCTCCAATTTCTGTACTGCAGAATATCTTCTGTGCCTTGCACGTAATAAAACAATGTTGTTACCGTTGGTGCAATGTGCAGCAGGTCAGTATATTCAGATATACAGTCACCGAGATCCTGATTCTGCAATGCATTTTGCTTTGCTTATTCCTTATTCCTTTGCACATGGAGCAAGAACATGGAGTGACACAGGATAATGATGAGTCCGCCTTATTAGAATACATCCTCATGCTGAAATATAGCTTGAATGGTTTCTACACCATTGCCAGAGAACAAATGACCATATATGAATACACATTTAGATTTAGTTTGACGTGATACTATTGCATATAAAAAGCCAGAAAACACACCTAGGGGTATATGCATCAAAATTCGGTAAAACGAGTCCTTATTAGCGAAAAATAAGGAATCGCTAATAAGGAGTCGCATACCGCGATGCATCAACAGATTCGGTATTTAATACCGAATCGCTAAAAATCGTTAGATTAGCAAATACCGAAGTAGCAAATACTGAATCGATATTTGCGATTTCGGTAATAGCGAATCCGCAAAAAAAGAAAAGTCGCATCAGAAGCAGGCTGATGACATCACAACCAGGTAGTAACACAGCCCATGCTTCATTCAGTGCTTTGAGGAGCTCAGAGGAGGAGGCAGAGCTCAGGAGCTGAGGATTGTGACAGTGACAACACAAAATAAACACTGAGCAGACAACCAGGATGGAGAAGGATGCACCCCAGGACAAGGAGAAGCCCAGGAAGAGAAAACAAAAGTTTTCAGACAAGGAACTCGAACTGCTCATCGAGGGGGTGAGCAGCAAAAACAACAGGCTTTTTGGGAAGCTGTCCCTAAAAGTGCCAGAGGCAGAGAAGCGCAAAATGTGGCTGCGCATCAAAGAAAGAGTCAATGCTGTAGGCGTCACCCACCGCAGCATAGACGATTTAAAGAAGAGGTGGTATGACCTCAGGAAGAGGGCAAAGGAGAGGATCGCAGAAAGGGTGAGGGACGCAGCTGGCACAGGAGGGGGAACATCCAACGTGACTCCAAAAACAACCCTTGAGTACCTCGTCGAGGCTACAATTGAGCCAGAAGCTGTTGTGGGGGTCACTCAATTGGACACATCGGGCGCAGCAGCAGGAGGAGAAGGTAAGATGCATGCCAGCGCAGATATGCAGCGTTTTGTCCACCTACGCCCATCCCCCCAGGCCAATCACAGTGCATAGGTAGCTGTGCCTAATGCATATCCCCTCACCAGAGTGGTGCATCATGGGAGTTGTAGTCATATCATGAAAGAGTGCATGTCTGACCTCTGATGTAATAGAAATGAAACCAGCTGCACAGGGCCATATGTCAGTGCAAAATCTCCTTTATGTAGATGAAAGTATGCAAAACAGATACATCATGGTAAAATAATAACTATGCACTGTTTCACATACAGATGCATCCCCCCTTGACTCAGATGACAGCGGACGCCTCGGCATCTCAGAGATACCAGTGGTGACCGATGTTGAGACCCCGCAGGGACGTGATCCCACAACACCAACATCACCACCGTCACTACCATCACCACCAACACCGTCACCACCACCACGGCAGACAACACCGCCACCACCACCATGGCAGACAACACCCCCACCACCACCACGGCGGGCAACACCGCCACCACCACCACCGCGGTCAACTACACAATGCCGCAGGGCAAATGTCTCCTCCCTGCAGGTGATGGGGTCAGAGCAGAGGCCAGCTGACACAATTGTCCCACGACAGACATTCGTTGCTCCAACCGCCCAAGCAGCAGCACGTGTCCGAGTCAGACAGCGGGCCAGGCCCCTGAGTAGAGCTGTGGAGAGAACAGATGATCCAGCACACGGATACGGAGTGGTGGAGACATGGATGCTGCATGTCCAGCACCTCCAGGGGAGACACATGGGTGCAATTAACATCAACATTGCCACTCGTGGTGACCTCCCCCTCGGCTCAGGATCAGTCCAGGGGTACCGACGGACAGAGCGGGGCCTCCAACCCTGAGCAGTGGCCAGGATGAGGTAAGGCTTTCTCCCAAGCAATTTTGGGAAAGAATCCTAAATACTTTATGAAACAGACATCCCCCGTCTGGAAAATCCAATGTACGATAGGATGTTTGGTATCATTTATTTGTGTTAATTTTTGCTTTTTCCACTAAGCTTAGGCTAAGCTTAATTGCAGTAGTGTTTAAGAGGTCCTGACGAAAGCCCGGTAGGCTTACCTTTCCTACAATGGCTGAAACATGTTGACCAAATACCATCCTTAATAGACAGTTATTGTGTCAAACTGTCTCACACTCATTTTAATTTTGACACCATGATTTTCCCTAATAAAGTTTCCTTAAATCATGGTAGCCAATTTTACATTTCACTTTTTGATTCTTTTTGCACACATTTTTTCTCACTGCAATTTAACATCCCACACCATTCCAAACTGATTTGATTTTTGGTATGATCCATCACTGGTGGTTCCTTGGGTTTGGAGAAGCACATAATTCCAACAGGTGTGTGGCTCCCTAACCGGACCATCTTTGGTTCTATACCAGATGATGAAGCTCTGCCATATGGGTGGGCTGATGGGATTCATTTCCTTTTTGTTGTACATACTTTACAGGTAGACACAGAGTCCGTCACATTTTTTCTTTGCCCCCATAAGTTGTACAGACCATTGACAGTCCTTTTGTGTTGTTATACTGTGAATAATGGGTTTGTCTGTCCTTTGGTCTTTAAATAATTTTCCCCTTAGACCCTCCACCAACCTTGTTTTTGACACTCATGTGCATTAAACAATTGCAAACATAAACATGTTGTGTTGGCTCTTTCATACCTGTCTCAGAAGTGATGTCTTGTGATGTATGTCCGTCTCCTTTGTCCCTCAGCTGTATTAGGCATGTGTGCCTGTTGGTGTTGGGGGGGGGGGTTTGCTGTGCACGTAAGTCGTCCTCACCGTCCACCTCTATTGGTAGCCCCCTTCGTGTGGCAATGTTGTGCAGCATGGCGCAGACTGCTATTATCCGGCAGCAGGTAACTGGGTCATATTGCAAGGCACCTCCTGTCTTGTGTAGTATCCGGAAGCGATTCTTGAGGATGCCAAAGGTTCGCTCTACCACATTCCTGGTGCTGATGTGTGCTGTGTTGTAGCGCTGCTCCTGAGGTGTTGCAGGGTTGAGGTAGGGAGTGAGGAGATATTCACGCAAGGGGTAGGTGCTGTCACCTGCAGGGAGGGGGGCAAAGGATTAGGTGCAAGAATACATTTACATATGTGAGGATGGTATTCATTTAGAGGCATTTGTATGTACCGAGTAGGTGTCCCTCTCTTAATTCCCCGTTGATCAGACGCCTGTGGATGCCACTGTGTCTGAATATGTATGCGTCGTGGGTGCTTCCTGGGAATTGGGATACGATGTCCGTTATGATGTGCTTGGCATTGCACACGACCTGGACGTTGATGGAATGGTATGACTTCCGGTTGTGGTAGATGTATTCGTTGGCTGAGGGGGGACAGATTGGGACATGGGCACAGTCCACGCACCCTATCACATGGGGGAATTGTGCCACCTGTGCCACCTGGTAGAACTCCTGTTTGGTGTGGTTCAACTGCTGTGGGGTTGTGGGGAAGGTGATGTGGTGATGTATCAATGTCTTCAATCAAAAAGAGAGGGAGGAGGATAGTCGGTCCATTCAGTTCCCCTGATCAGATCCACAATTAATCAAATAGAGATTTGGAATGGACACTAGTGTCTACAGAACCATTGGTTCGAAATTGACAACCCTCATAGGCAACCTGATTTTGCGATGCGGTATATTTGTTTTTCCGCCCAGACAGACAGACTGACGAACATAATCGCCATCATGGTCCATGAAGCAGAGGTGAGCGATTGGATATCCAAAAAAGAAGCTGATTTCCTGACACCCAAGAGCCCCAAAACGCCGTTCTTTTACTCTCTACCAAAAACTCATAAGAACAGGTCGCCGCCACCAGGACGTCCCATAGTTTCGGGCATTGGTTCCCTGTTAGAGCCCTTATCAAAATTTGTAGATGAGTATTTCAAGAAAATGGTGCAACGAACCCCTACTTATCTAAAAGATACCAGAGACCTTTTGACACAAATCACAGACTTCAATTATAACCCGAATACAATGACATTGGTGGGCCTCGATGTCGAGGCATTGTACACAAGCCTGCCTCAGGAAGACACGCTGCAAATGCTTGAAGACCTTCTGTTTAATCAAGACTGGCCATACAGAACCCCACGCCATTTTATTATGGAATGCTGTCGTCTAGTTTTAAAAGAAAACTATTTCGAGTATGACGGACAACTCTTCCTTCAAAGCCATGGGACCTCCATGGGGAGCGCCTGTGCTCCTTCGGTGGCGGGTCTATATGTGAGCCAATTGGAGGAAAATAAGGTACTAAATACAAGCAACCCTTTCGTTTCCAGTATCTTATACTGGAAACGATACATCGATGATGTGCTTTTAATATGGGACACAAAAGAAGATCTGCATAAATTCATCGAATGGTTAAATGCAAGAGACCAATGGCTTAACTTTACCTTCACTGAAAATAAGGAAAGCATAACCTTTTTGGATCTAACAATCTTCCATGAGAACGGGAAACTCGAAACCAAGACCTTTACGAAACCTACAGCAAAGAATAGCCTGCTGTCATACTACAGTTACCATCCGCGACCATTGCGGGATAACCTCCCCTTCAGCCAGTTTTTACGGCACAAGAGAAACTGCAGCAAAGACAGCGACTATAAGAAACAGGCGATGGAACTAAGTCAAAAATTGCAACAAAGGAACTATACACCAACGGTGATCAATAAGTGCATGAAAAGGGCGAAACATCAGCCCCGTGAATGTCTCTTGCAGACAAATGTGAAGGAACCAGTTAAGGATCTGGTAACATGTGTCACTACTTTCTGTCCTTCCACCTATGGGGTACAGAAGTTAATCAGAAAGAACTGGCAAATAATTAACTCTGGACAATTTGACTGGCCAAAACCACGTTTTGCGAATCGTAGAACCAAGAACATTAAGGATGTCTTGGTCCATACACGACCTAAAATACAACCAGCCCTCAAAATTGTAAGAGATGTCAGAATGCAACCTGTTTCGGGTCATTACCCATGCGGCACTTGTGGTGTGTGCAAGTTCACCAGGTCAACAAAAACTTTGCAACTTACGAGCACCCTAACATGGACCCAGAGAAACCACACGAACTGCAACTCCTCTCACCTTATCTACATGATCACATGCCCGTGCAAACGCCAATATATAGGCATGACGTGTAGAAGAGTGAAGTTGCGAATCGGGGAACACCGGAGCAATATACGCCTGAAGAAAAATAACACAAAATTATGTACACATTTTGTGGAAGCTGGCCACACTTGTGATGATTTGATCTGGACAGTCCTAGAGACACTGCAAGACAAAAATCACAACGCAGAACGAATTCTCTTTGAAAAAGAGCAGAGATGGGTGGACCGCCTTGGCACCCATATCTCTGGAATGAACGACAATATTCCATGGAGTCAGTTCAATTAAACTTCATAGTAATGCCAATGTAAAAATTAATCCTCCACAACCCTAGATGTGCATTCTAACTGGGACGATAATGCAAATTAATTAATTTTTTTGAATTAATTGAGTGCTGACATTGGGATTTATTGACACATCAATACCTCAAGTGCACCAACAATTCTGAGAATATTGTAGTGTACTGATGCTAAACTTTATGATAAAGAACACACGAGGGGCCATATTGAATGCAGCACATGGCCTTAACTTTGAGTCCTACCTTTATGTCATTGCGAAAGTAAAGAAAAAACCCAGCTTCAGTGCCCCGCCTGCAACCAAGGGCAGAGTCAGCACAGGGCCCATAACGCGGCACACGAGGGTAAGAATGAGCAAACACAAGAAGAGACGGAGCAACGCGGGTAAGTCTGGTCCTTATGACCACCTAATCCCTAATACTATCTCTCCAGTAGAGACCCCGCAAAGCGACTCCTGCATCCTTGTGGAAGCATGAAATACCAGCCATAAAGGTACGAGTCATTGCGCGAATAAAGTAAATATATGACCGCTTTGTCAAAATCGAATGCGCGCGAGGTCTTGTGGCGCTTGTAGAAACGAACGCTGATTTCTTTCTGAAAATATATAATGTGCGCGATTTTTGCACTTAAAAGTAGCGCGCTGAGACGCCCTTATTATATTTGCTGAGAGATAAGACAAATATGAGCGACCTGCCTATGACTAGCAGTACATTGTGTCCTCAGCCATTTGACAAGAGCCATGAGTCACCCACCTATGCATGAATTCACTGAATGCAACACCAAGCAGTTAAAAACGAACGTTGAATTTTGTTTAAAACCTATAGTGTGCATGATGTTTTTCTTACTATAGAATCCGACTCAAAAGCAGCGCATTAGAACGCCCTTACTACATGTGCTGATAGATAATACAAATAAGAGCGATCCGCCCATGACTAAGTCACCCGACCTATGCATGGAATCACTGCATGCAACATCTAGCAGTTGTGTATAACATGTCTCCTGTAACATATTTACATTTGTTCTCCACACCATTTTCTCTCGCTTAAACGTTTATGTGTTTATAAGTGATGCGCATAAATGCACTAGTAATTCTAGTTTGTGTGTGTGTGGTTCTCTGAATCACGATGCCTAATTACCTAATCTACAGGACCACAATGCTTGGGAATGTATATGTCTCTGCTCCTATATTTCAGGTGGCAAAAGAGAAACGCTATAATTAGCGACAGGAAGCTACACTAATAGTGTGAGTACCTCATGTATGTTTTGTGTTTGTTCTATTGTCCTGACGAAAGCTCTACAGACCCGGCTGGGCCCAGAGAGCTGAAACATGTTGACGACGTATCCATATATATATAGATATATGGTAATCTAGTTACTCGATTACAACTATATCGCCTCTTTTTAAACAACAGTGTTTTTCTCCCTTTCCATTAAAATTTTGTTGGAGATCCACTGCTTTTATATTCTCTACACCCTCCCCAGTATTTCTGGACACTTCTATTTGAACCAGAGGTAGCCTCGGGTGAGGCAGGCATACCACACTTTTTGACTACCCTATGAATATGCCATGACACCTGATGGGGCGGAAAAACAAATATACCGCATCGCAAAATCAGGTTGCCTATGAGGGTTGTCAATTTCGAACCAATGGTTCTGTAGACACTAGTGTCCATTCCAAATCTCTATTTGATTAATTGTGGATGTATCAATGTCAGCATGGCATCTAGGAATTTGTAGAAGAAGCGTGATAGTGCGCTTTACGACACACCTCCAGCTTCTGTCATGACCCCCTGATGCCTGACGCCAGCATGTGCATACTGCATAGGACCTGGACAGGGGCTGGGATGGCGTTGGTCCTACGGGTCTGGTGCTGCAGTAGTGGTTCCAGGTCGGCAATGAGGCGCATGATCATGGCCCTGTTCAGCCTGTACTTGTCGTAGATCAGTTCCTCTGTCTGGCCCAGCAATGTGATGCGCACCCTGAAGACTCTGTCCTGGATCATCCTCCTGCGCTGTGCAAAAGCGTTGATTCTCCAACTCCTAACAAGCACGTAGGGGGCAGCCATTTTGGTTGACCTACAGGGTCTCCAGAGGCATATTTGAAGGGTTTCTGATTAGCTGCACCTGTGGTTTTTTTTTTCTTCCTTCCAATAAGTTTACCTCCAGTTTGTGATTCCCCTTATTTTGCTCATGCAAAATAGTGATTTTGGGCTTTTTCGGTATTTCCGAGTTTTGATGCATTTCGTTGCGATTCTTAATTAGAGATTCGGTATTTCCGGAGGCTGGTTTCCTTCTCGGTATTACCGATTCGCCATTTTGCGATTCGGTATTTTACCGCGGGAGGAATTTAGCGATTTTTTATTTTTTTAGGGTTTTGGGTTGATGCATTGCATTTCCAGGTTTTGCGTTCGGTATCGGCCTGTTTTACCGATTCGCAATTTTACCGGGAGGTGTTTTGCTTTATAAATCTGCCAGATAGTGTTTTTTTCTTTTCGCTTCCCCGTTTATTTTATTTCTATTATTCTGTGACTCGAGACACTGGGAACTTGTCAAGGCAGATGTTTGGCCCTGTCCCCTATTAGGAGAAGGAGTGCGGGCGCTGTACAAATTCCCTTTCCAAGTCAATGTGTTGTGAATGACCAGAAAGTGAGATGCCACAACTGCAAAGATTGAAAGCTGACAACAAGGAACAGGGAGCGAAATGTTTCATAGCGATCAGCTTATAACAAGAGAGCGTGCTCAGTGGGCTCTGCTGTTTTCTGCAAGGTTAAACAAAGAGAAACAAACTGAGCATGTACATTATTATTCTTAGGATAAACTTTTCATGTGCACAGCGGCCCCTAGAGGTTTCCCGGCACAGAGCGGGCAAGGACCGCAGAAGAACCGTGTATTAAACATTTTTTAAAAGCCAGGTCTTCAGGCCACTGCGAAAAGCAAGAAGTGAAGTGCAGTTCCTCAGAGAATCTGGAAGAGAATTCCATAATTTTGTTTCTAGTTATGCAAATGCACGCCCTTTCATGTGAGACAATCGGAACCTAGGCACCCTGAACAAGGCCAGATGTGAGGACCTCAGAGAAGGAAGATATGGAAGTACCAAATCCTGAATTTAGTGAGGACCAGTCCGGCCTTGGCCTTAAACATGTAACATAGCGCATTGAATCTGATATGATGAGAGATCATGAGCCAATGCAGGTCATGGAGAAGATTCGAAGCTGAAGCAGATTTGGGCAACCAGTAAAGAAGCCTAGCAGCGGCGTTCTGCATTATCTGTAGCTTATGTATAGTGACTTTGGGGGCTCCCAAATACAACACATTGCCATAATCTGCTCTAGAGATGATTAGGGCCTGAATCACAGTCCTTTGCACAGAAGCGGGGATCAACCAAAGGATCTTTTATAGCAGCTTGAGCACTGCAAAGCAAGTTGCTGTCACCTTAGCCACTTGCGGATTCATAGATAACGTATTATCAAGAAGAAAGCCCAAGTTCTTGACCTTTGAGGATGGAGTAGGCTGAGCACCTAAGGAAGCAGGCCAATGTTTTGGGCCCCAGTGATAAGGGATCAGGGATAAATCTCACCATGTGCCATAGTCAATAACCTGGGCCAGTCATAATTTGACTATGATAATGCCAGCTCCCACAGTGCCCCTTCTAAACTCTTGAATATAGGACAACAGATTCATGATGAGCCAGTGCACTCATTACTGGAGTCTCCAGGCAATACTATACTATTCCTATTCTCCTGCGACTTCACTGGCTCAGTTTGCTTTATAGAGTACTTTCCAGACACAAAGGGGTCCATTAGGATGGAGGGCGGATCGCCCCCGCCAGGGGGGCGATCTGCCCGCCATCCCTGCAGAAATGACCCGCCGCCATATTAGAATGTTTGGGGGGTCCGCGGTCGATGGAAAGACCTCCTGCCGCTCTTCCGCCTCGTTCGCCTTGCGACCGGGGCAGAAAAGGCTGCAATATGGTGGCGGTGTCACTGTGACACCGCCAGCCATATTACAATGTGCTGTTTTGGATGCCTTTCCGTGAAAGGCATGCGGAGTCTGCTCTGGGGGCCTGTTGCGGACCCCCATGGACTCCAGGGGAAGTGGGGGGTCCACATGGGGTGTACCTATGGTACCCCCCTGCCTTTCAAAGAACAACGTGGCAGGCACCGCGCGGTGCCTGTCACGTTGTGCTCTGAAATGCACAAGATGTATTCTTAGCATTGCGGTGGGCGGTGCTTTCAGCACCGCCCGCCACAATGTTAAGAATACGGTATGCGCCCGCCACTGTGGCGGGCGCATCCTAATAACCCACACGGGACCCTTGCCCTAAGGGCGGGCGGTCCCTTGTACCGTGAGGATGGCGGGCGAGCAAAGTCCACCCTCCATCCTAATGGGGGCCAAGGTAAGGGGTGATCTATATGTCTACCCAGATATTATTTCACCACGTTCAAGGGTCATATAGCCAAGTATAATTGGCTTTACCCTCTTCGTACTCCTGAAAGTTCCCAAGGTTAGAACCACAACTTACAAAGATGGGGCGTTTTAGACTCAGCCAATAAGGTAGGTTAGGCACCCCCATATCTGTCCATGGACAGTCTTGGATGGTATGGTTTTGGACTGGTTGATATAGAGTTTGGTCTATGTGTTAATGATCACGAATTGTCAATAGGGTGTACAGCAGAGCAAGTCTATCCTGTTTTAGTGAATGCTGAGATAGATGTTAGATTCCAAGAAGTGGATTATCAATACTTAGCTGGACACACAGCAATCTATTTGAGATTTCTATTTATTCTCAATTATAGTTACCATTATTTGGACTACAGTGATACCTTTTTAGTCCAAAACTAGCAATGTACAAAGAGAGGTGATATCCATCTAGTTATGCTACTATTGGAATTATTTAAAATTCCTAAACTACATTTGAAATCATCTTAAAATCTAAGGGATAGATTCACAAAGGTAAACTGACACTTTTCTTTCAGTTAATGATTGTTTGCTAGTCACAAAGGTATTTTACCATTAGTATCTTTAAAACTGTGGAGTCTCCACACATAAAAAGATAGGACAGTCCTATCTTTTTATGTGCAGTTATTCCGTGTCGTAATGGTACTACTGGTAAAATACATTTTTTTTTTTAAACCTTTATTAGTATAAAAAGTGTACAGATACAGACCCACAACCATCAAGGCCGGCCCGTTATGCAATTCGACAAAAACAAATCAAAACACAGCTCATCACCCGACAACCCGAGGGTCCGGCAGCGGAAAAGCAGGATGAAGGTAGGAGCATCTGACAGTGGAGGATAAATAAAAGGTTTTATATTTTAATACAAACAAACAACAAGAAGAAAACCCACAAAAAAAAGAGTCGAGGCAAAATTATCAGAATGAGGGCTGCTACATGCGGTATGGGGAAGACAATAAAAGGCAAGCATCAAAGGATCATGGAAGTGTGGGGCGGGGACCAGGAGCAAGCAATATCACACAAGAACCGAAAAGCAAAATACTGGAACGTAAAGTCAAGGAGATCCAGTGGGATCAGGTGGTTCAACCAGGGGAGGGTCACAAATCTCTCCACGATACGAATTCCACTGACCCCAAATCCTATCCCATTTCTTGGGCCTACCTCGGGAGACATACACGATTTTTTCTCGAAACATGCACCAGTCCATGTTCTCCTCCCAGGTAGAGATCAGTGGTGCCCTATTAGAACCCCAGAGTTGAGCGATATCTCTTTTCGCAATGGAATTGCCCAACATAACCCACTGTGTCTGAGCAACGGTGCAGTCATTCGGCTCCCAAACATTCAGCAGGCAGCGTCGGGCCTCAGGAAGCAGCCCGACGCCCGTCACCTCTCTCATAACCGCATGCACACGGATCCAGAAAACCACCAACGCCGGGCATTCCCATATAATATGGAGGAAGGTAGCAAGCAAACCACCCCCACGCCGACATAATCCATCCACAGAATAGCCCATATGCATCAAACGTGGACCCGTGACATAGATACGATGAAGAATCTTTAGCTGCACCAGTCGGAGACGCGCCGGAATAGCGACTTCCTTTGGGGAGGATATTGCAGCCTGCCAGTCCTCATCGTCTAACTCCAGCCCATCATTAGTCCACGCCTCCCGCAGCTGTAGAAGAAGGTCCGAACGGGCATTAATAAGTTTCTTGTATATGAGGGATATAGTGCTGTCAGGGACATGTCCATCCAGCACCCTATCCTCCAAGGGAGGAGACTCAGGGATCGAGGTACCGGCGGGGAAGACCGAATCAAGCGCGTGGTGGATCTGAAGGTATCGGAAGTGTTCTCTATCACACAGCTTGTATTCCCATTTCAGTTCATCAAAAGTTTTGACTCTATCGGTAGCCCAAAGATCCCCCACTTTGCTAATACCGATAAGGTCCCATCTATCGAATCCCTTTGAAGACCACAAACCACCCAATCTTTCAGCTGCATATAAGGGAGTCGCCCTAGTGAGTTTACCAGTCCAGCCCGTGGCAGATGTTGCACTATCCCACACACGTATCGCCACCGCAGTGGGGCCCGTTAGTTGCCTCCTATCGATCCTAGAATAAAGCGCTCTATTGTAATTGCCTCCCGGCAGTTGCCACCTATCCATATCATAAGCGGGATTAGGGACAGGTCCATACATGGCGTGGTAATAGCACTCAACTGGGACGCCCAGTAATAGCGCTTGACATCGGGCAACGCTATACCACCGTCGTACCAGGGCAAAGTCAATTTCGCCAGCGCAATGCATGGCCGGCCGCCCGCCCCAGACCAACCTCCTCTGGAGGCCCTCGATTTCACGGAAGTAGCCAGCTGGAACCAGATCAAGCGTGTTCTGGATGGCATACAACAATCGGGGAAGAGACATCATTTTAAACAAGGCCGCCCTCCCCAGGGGAGAAAGAGGCAATCCACTCCATGCCGCCACATCCGACCGAAGTCTGGCAAGCGGAGGAAGCAGATTCCGCTCAAAGCGGATCTTAGGGTCCATAGAAATGTATATCCCCAAGTACTTGAAACCAACACTGGAGACAGGTATAGGGCAAAAACGAGGCAATAAAGGTAGTTCAGCCGTGAGTGGGTAAATACAGGATTTAGTCCAGTTAATTACCAGACCAGAGTTCTTGCCGAAAGAGCTCAGGACATCAAACAGGACACCCAGCGACTTACGGGGAGAAGTGAGGTACAATAATATGTCGTCAGCATAAAGGGACACTCGATCCTCGAAGGTAGGGGACCACCTTATGCCCTTGAGCAAGGGCTCCCAACGGAGCCACGCGGCAAGGGGTTCAAGAGCGAGCGCAAAAAGGAGAGGCGACAAAGGGCTGCCCTGTCTCGTGCCACGCCCAAGAACAAAAGGTTCCGAGGCCCGTCCATTAACCACCACCTGTGCAAGCGGTTGTTCATATAAAAGTTTAACTCATCCGATAAATTTAGGACCAAAGCCAAATTTAGCGAGGGCGGCCCACAAATAAGGCCATTCCACCGTGTCGAAGGCCATTGAGGCGTCAAGGGAAACCAAAATGGCCGGTTCAGCAAGAGACCCCGCCCTCGCCAAGACACCATGAAGGCGTCTAAGATTGAGTGCAGTATTACGGTGGGGTATGAACCCAGACTGATCAGGGTGCACCAGATCGCCGATCACCGTGATCACGCGGCTCGCCAGAATTTTAGCAAGAACCTTAGGCTCTACATTCAAGAGCGAGATCGGGCGATATGACGAACAGTGCTCCCGGGTCTTCCCATCTTTATTAATGACAACAATGGACGCCAGTCTCTGATCCCGGGGAAGAAGCCCGAGGTCACGTGACGCCAAAAACGTCCGGCGAAGGTGTGGCGCCATTGTGTCAGGACACAACTTATACAACTCGACTGGCAAACCGTTCGGGCCTAAAATACATTTGTTAATAGTGAACAATCATACATTTACACAAAAGGTGCTGAGCAGAGCTGCCGCCGGCGTTTGAACCATGAGTCCCATGCTCCGGAGTCAGGTACTCTAGAAGCTGTGCCACACCTCTAACTCTCGGAGACTCTCTGGACAACTACCATTCTTTATCTACCTCAGTGGTAATTCTTAAATATTTTAAGAAATATTTTTTATTTTATTTTAACCACTTGGCTTTTGAACTTATCCCTCTTCTACTTCTTCATAGTAACCCTCATATATGACACATAACCCTATTCATTAATAAAAAAATATAGAACTCTTCATATAAGCTTTATTAATTAACAAGAAAAGCATTACATCTATATGTATATATATGTATATATATATATATATATATATATATATATATATATATATATATAATTAAACAATTAAAATAATTATTAACAATGTAATTAATTATACATTTTAAAAATATTGGCATTTTTGCATTACTTAATTAACTTACTACACTACACCCCCACCATCTTAGAATTCCACACTTGAAATATTTTTAAAATAGATACATGCAACAAAATTAGCATAATTAATTACTAATTAAATATTAAGCAGTACATCAATAATTTTTAAATAATTACTCAGGTAATTATTACTTAATTAATCACCCTTTATTAATTAATGTATTAGCTAATAATTAACTTCCCACCCTATACCCCTACACACACCAGCACGCACCTAACAAAGAATTAGAAAAATATAATTATTACATGTGCAAAATTAATTGTCAATTAAATAATTATTAATCAATTGTTCATTAACTGTTCAATAAATATTCCTTAATTTACTGCACACCCTATACCCCTACAAATCCAGCACCCCACACCAAACAAATAACTTAGAAAATATAATTATTACAAAATTTTCATAATTGATGGTCAATTAAATATTTATGAATACGTCGTTAATTAATTATTAATTAATTATTCCTTAATTAACTTCCTACCCTATACTCCTACAAACCCAGAAACTCCCACCTAACAAAAAAGTTAAAATCTATAATTATTACACAATGTATATAATTAATATTCATTTAAATGATTAATAATACCTTATTACATAAGTATTCATTATTTATGCTTAATTAACTTCCCACCTTACACCCCTACAAATTAGCGACTCACTGTGACAATATAAATTACTATTATAATAAAATAAAAAATTATCAATCACTTAACATCACAAACTAAACTTACAAATATTATTACAAATTATGAAAACAATAATAAGCCAAATAATTACTATATAAACTACACATATAAAGATAATTTAAAAATATATATTTTTACAACTTTATTATTGAAAACTATATTTACAACTATATTCTTGAAAACGATATTACGAATTTAAAAGAAAATCAATATTCTGAACAACGATATTTCTATATCACGATATTGTTTCACGGATATTTCTGCAACCAATATTTCCAATTCAATATTTTGTTCAAACACTGAAGAAAGCACGAGAACCCCATATGTGACTATTAACCTCATGGCTGCTTCTGACGGAAAACGGCTGTCGCGTGCACTACCTTTGTAGTGCTGCGCACGTCCGTTGGTCGTCGCGGTCCCGCCCGCTCAATAGAACGTTCCACACTGGCGCGGAACGTTCGGAGCAGTTAAGGGGTTAAAATGGCTAAAAGTTGTTGACTAGGATGAAAGGGACATTCTCTTATGTTGACTGCCCCACATTGCAGTGGCGGCTCCTTTGTCATGGTGGAGGAATGTTGCCCTCTGCCAACAGAGGAAAACTAAAAACAAAATGATAATAATAGTTTTATTATCATTTTATTTTTTGTCAGGAGCCGAGTTTTGGGGGTGGGGCCACATGATAAATAGTGGAGGAGTGGTGGGCACTGCTGTCAGGGTGTATGTTGGTTGGCCGTCCATCTTAGGCCGATCAAGCTGACACGCGCACTGACATCTCTCCAACCTAGCTGCTTTGCTGGGTGGAGAACAAAAGCAAGCAAAGGCTGCTAGTTCCCGATGGAGTGTAGCCCAATCCCAACACTGCTCTCATGGGCATTACCAGCATGACAGCAACGGTTGGATTGGCTTTGGGGGAGTCTGGGATCCTCAGCCTGTGCATAGCAGAAGAGCGGCGAGCGGCAGGAAAGTTCTTTTTTTTTTTGTTTGTTTTCCTTGTTTTAAATTTGCCCCCCCCACCACCCCCACGCAGCCCCACTACTTTCCCTGGCAGCAGCCACTACTGCCACGTAGGTTTTTAGTCTTAACATAAGGAGATTCAAATAAAATATCCAAGGTCTACCACTAGTTCATTTTCATATTTTTCATTTCCAGCACCGCAACATTCTCCTTGGACTCTGCCTTTTAGAGCTGCAAATTAGGAGCCCATTCTAGCAAAAGACCAAAATATCAGGGTGAAGCTCTGACTTTATGATGAAGCATGATACTTCAATGGAAGAAGGTTTCACGTCCTAATGTAAAATATATTCCCCTAAGTGTTACTCGCATGATTGGAGCATTACTCTAGATGCTCCTGTGCGCTTCTCATATTAAAAAAGTTTTGCAAGATACCAGCAGGAGTCGGCGGCTACAGGAAAATTTCCAACATTTGGTAAGACATTTTCTGTGTGAACCAAAAAGTTTGGAGTATGACTTCTGATGAGACATTGTAGCACATTTGCTGATGGGCATCAGGTACACTGTAGGAATGCTTTTAACCCCTCCCATGCTCATGACGGTGCGTCATGAGCATCGGCTGAGCTGTGCTCATGACGGAGTGGTGGCCCTGCCGCCGCGCATGTGCGGAGCGTTCCATTGAGAGGGCGGGGCCGTGACGGAACCGCTCTGTCATGAGCACAGCTCAACCGCGGCTCGGCCCCCCCGCCCCCCTAGCGCTGCGACGGAATTGCCGTCGCAGCAAAGGGGTTAATGGAGCAGTGTGTCTGTCTTGTGGCCCAGATGGGAAGTGGTTTGATGTTGTGTATAGTAAAAGGGGTTGTATCTGGGACCATTTTTGTGAGAACTGAAGAATTCGAAAATTGGATTTTATGTCCAATTCTGGCAACAAAATGCAAAAATTACAATGAGGGGATTAAAGAATATAGTAACTGTCCTAATGTTTGTCATTATTGTGCAAATTACAAGCATAGATTTAAGGATTCTTCCAACACAACATAGGACTACAAACACATCAGCCACCTCCCATCTCTCCCCATCGTGTGTCTTGACCCAGGCTTCTATAGCTTCCAGAACATACACAAAAGTGATGCAAACCCAGCACAGAGTATTTTGGTGGGATTTACATTCCAACGCAAATCATGATTTGATTTGCAAAATTACCTCTAAAGTAATGCAAGTAACACTATCAGCTACTTTGCACCACTGTGTGTCAAGAGGTGTACTATGGGTGATACATAGGCATTCCCATGCAACCACCTATGGGGTTTGTCACAAATCTCTATCTGTTAACATTGGTAGACAGGAGTCACACCAAAAACGTATGCCTCCTCAAACCAGGTGTAATAGTGGAGCAATTTTAAATAGGCACCACATTTTTCCACCTTTACATGTGTGTTGCACTGTACAGTACATTTACAAAATGGGAAAAGTATTAAAACATTGTTTTTGTACCGAAAGTGTCCCTTTTCAGTAAAACAAAACCTATTCTTGTCCTCATGCATACACCCTTGACCTATGGGGCAAGTATGTGCGCTTGACACACGACAGTTTAAAGTACGCTTGCAGATATGGCACTGTTCTGCTTCCTCTTTCAAGTAACTCACCTCACCAACTTTTATTGCTGTACTGTGTTGCAGGAAAAAGTTATTACATCTGTCCTTCAGTGTTTAACATGAAACAACTTTGTTAAAAATATACATTTTTATTTATTCTCAATCAGACTGTACCTAGTACAACTTTTTTGAGATAAGTTTCTATTAGGATGGTGCACTCCAGAACTCAGCTGAACCATCTTTGCGTTTCCTATAAAAAACAATAAGTGCCTTATTACAGGTTTGGTGGTCCTCTGGACTGCAGTATCGGCTTTGGTGGTCCTATCGCAGTGAGTTCGGCGGTCCGACCGGGGTATTACGAGTTTGGTGGATCAGCTTTGGGATGACCGCCGCTGGACTGGCGTGAACGGGAAACATCCTTTAGGACCAAGCCGGAATCATGTTGTGCTTTCACAACACCAGCAATAGAACAAACGTGTTGTTAACAAACATTCATTCAGCATGCAATGTGTTACAACGACTTGCTTTGGAAGGGCCGCATTGGTGGAAGGGTGATGGATTTAAAGGACAACACCTTCCCTACTGGTGCGCAGACTGGAGTTGGAATAGGCAAATTATCCTATTCCAGAGTCCAGTGCCCCTCTCAGGCAAGACATTATACCGACTTGCATGCTGAATGAATGCGCACTAATGACGTATTTATTCTAAGGATGGTGTGATGAAGGCATGCGTGATAAATGCATTGGGGCTTCCGCCGTACATTCCTGTGACAGCCAGCAGACCGCCGACTCCCAAGTTCGCAGTCTAGGAAAGGCAGCCACAATAGGGTGGTACAGGGGAGCTGCACAGCTGTCTGTATTATGAGGTGCCTTTTCCATGAGTGGACCGTGGTGGTCTGACCACCTGCTTCAAGGTGGTGGTGAAGAAGAATTTGGGGTTCCTCTTCACCCCTTTCTTCTTCTTCTTCTGCTGACATTGATCCCTTTCTCCAAGTCCCCCCTTCACAGCAGGATCTTCACACCGAGGATTGCAACCCTGTTTGTTGCGATCTTCAGGTGAGCTCATTTCTAACCCAATTTCCATTGGCAGGACTATCCACATGAGGGTGAGAGAGCGCCATGTTATTTTGAAAGATTTTAGGGGTGCATTATAATCTTGAATAGTCCTCACCCACATATTTAGTGGTCCTTTACTAATGTAGTTAAGAAATATAAAGGTACACCGGGGATTAGTGCAATATGAAGTGGTGTGTTTATTAATCATAGATTAATGTAGTGCCTTAATTAGAAAATGTAATGCTGCATAACGTAGAAATATAATCTTATGTGAAATGTCGTGTTAACAATGATGTGCCTTAATGAAATAGTACATGTGTTTATTAACGAGTGGATTAGCATAGAGTTTAATGTGAAAGATATTCCTTGTAGAATTAACATGAAAATGATGAAATGAAGTGTAATAAATGTGTTATAAATGTGTTTAAAAGTGAAAAGGCCTGGGACATGCTGAAGCCAGTAGAGGCCTAATTGTATTTTTCTTTGGTTAGACTTAGTCGAAAAGAAATGATTTCTCTAGCCTGGGAAAGGCTGTCCGCAGCGAAATTAAAACTGTAATTTCTAATGGTGCAAGGATGGTCTCACGTATTTCAGCTTGCAGGTGCAAGGCCACAAGGCTCGTTAGGTAGAAAAGTCCACTGTTTAAAAGTTAGGATAGTAGGCACGAGCGCAGAGATGCTGCCAAAGAATTTGGGAGTGCAACATTCAGCGGAGAAGGTGCCTGGGACCCAAGGACACTCCAACGGATGCTGGATGGAGTGGTGCCATAGTGGAAAACTCCGTGGAGCACACCTGCCAGAGGGGCGTGTCTGAAGGCGTGTCGACTGTTTTTGGGGTTTTGTATTAGGGACAGCACCCGAGGGTGGAGAGTCAGTCCGGGACAGAGGGCCGAGAGTAGACAGCAGTCTAGTAGTTAGGAAGTGGGCTTGGGAAAGGCAAGATGTAGATAGTTGTGAACTTGAGGCTGAGTAAGGTGTAGCAAGGAGCATCTTAGAACGAGCTCAGTATTTGAAGTCACCTATTGGAAGTGAATGTACTTCTTAGGAAGTCTTCACAGCTGACACCTTTTCTCTTGCCTGGGAGGTATGTTAAGTAGGGATGGCACCTTAGAGTTAGAGTAGGGACAGTCTAACGGAGATTCTTTCCTTTTTGTAAATGCAGTCCAGATTTTCGACATTGTCAGTAATGGTATGTCTAATGTTGCTTGAATTAACCTTGGTTTTTATTCTGAGTCGCTAGCGGAGAATTACCTTTGTATTAGTGGCAGTCTATTTCCTGAATCTCTTGCTGAGATGTTTGTATATTCAATTATTTTTGGCTTTGTAATAAATCTTCAAAACTTCAGTTCGTAGTCAGTGGTCCTTTGAGTCTAATTGAATTTGGATCGCAAATTTGATTGAGCTATTAATTTTAAAATCTTTCCTTTATGCTTCTATGACAGGGAAAAAAGATCCAGTCGACCAGACCTGGGATTCTAGAGATTGGTAAGGAAAATCTAGATGAGAATCCCAGGTTCCCCAGTTGGTAGCAGAGTTGATGGTTCCCTTCTAGAGAAAGGGAAGATCTAGATTAGGATTAGAGGTTCCAGAGACCCATAGAAATTAGGTGATGATTGCCCAGTGGATTGTCGGCGGAAGACAGCGCTCCATGGGGATCGACGGAGAGGGACGGTGCGGTGAAAAGCAGCAGTTCGTAGGAGAGTGAGTATGAATAGGGTTATATGTTGCTAGATTGTGGTGTTTATAGATTTTGTGCTTTGTGTTGTAAGGTCTTGTGGAGTTGGAATGTCTGTTGTATGAAAGGCGATCAGGCTCAAGGAGTAGCTTAAGTGGTTCGGGTGTATCGACACCCATAGTAATTGTCGACCATTTTAAGGGAATCGTGAGGTACCATTGATCGCCCGCAGGACCGAGATAGGGGGAACGAATGTGTGAGTGTGTGAGTAACTGAGGCTGGTCGTGAGTTGCTGTGTGTCTGTAACCTATCAGTGAGCTGATTGTCTGGTCGTTTCGTGGACAGACAGTTGCAAGTTCTGTGACAATTACGCGACTGTGGACGTACAGTCAGACTGTGGACGTACAGTCAGCGAAGTGATTGCTTGGTCGGAAGTGATCATTTCAGTGTATGAATGGACGTGTGCGTGAGTGAGAGAGGAACTGTAAAGGAGGGGAACTGCTGTGAAAGCGGAGGCGAGTGACGTCAGAAGGTGCCGTGTTGGGATAGGGCGGTTGGTGTGAAGCCGCGCTGGGATTGGTGAATTGTCATCAGGAAGTAGAATAGCGCTGCGGGAGAAGAAACGCTGGGTTTTCATCATGAAATGTTTTAAAGTTTTACGAGATTTGTTCCGAAAAAAGAAAAAGTTAGAACCCCGGGTGGAGAAGAGGCCCCGCCCGAGGATACTCCGGCTCATTACATAACTACAAAGGATCACTGACATAATATAGAATGACAAAATATAGACTTACCAAAATGTAGTTGCCAAAATATAGAATGCAAAAATATCGAATTCCTATCTACAAACAGATAAGTACAAAAATATCGAATCCAAAATATAGTCTGTAAAAAATATAGTCAGTCAAAATATTGATTTGTTTTAAATGTCTTAGAAGTAATTTAAAATTAATGAAATAATAAATATAATTAACTAAAACATACTTAAAAATACTCAAATAACCTTAAAATTAAGATATAATTAATTTAGGTTATTAATAAAAAATGTAAAATATTTTACCGTAGGATAGCAGGAGGGTAAAATGTTATATTACCACTCCAGTGAGTGCAACAGTAGGGAAAGCGTTGGATAGCGTAGGGGTAAAAAATACTATTCCCACTCCAGTGAGTGCAACAGTAGGGAAAGCGTTGGATAGCGCAGGGGTAAAAAATACTATTCCCACTCCAGAGAGTGCAACAGTAGGGAAAGTGTTGGATAGCATAGGGGTAACAATTACTATTCCCTCTCCAGAGAGTGCAACAGTAGGGAAAGCGTTGGATTGCGTAGGGGTAAAAAATACTATTCCCACTCCAGTGAGTGCAACAGTAGGGAAAGCGTTGGATAGCATAAGGGTAAAAATTACTATTCCCACTCCAGAGAGTGCAACAGTAGGGAAAGCGTTGGATAGCGGGAGGGTAAGAATTATTATTCCAACTCCAGAGAGTGCAACAGTAGGGAAAGCGTTGGATAGCGTAGTGGTAAAAATGACTATTCCCACTCCAGAGAGTGCAACAGTAGGGAAAGCGTTGGATATTGGAAGGGTAAAAATTACTATTCCCACTCCAGTGAGTGCAACAGTAGGGAAAGCGTTGGATAGCGCAGGGGTAACAAATACTATTCCCACTCCAGAGAGTGCAACAGTAGGGAAAGCGTTGGATAGCGTAGGGCTAAAAACTTACTATTCCCACTCCAGAGAGTGCAACAGTAGGGAAAGCGTTGGATAGCGTAAGGGTAAAAATTACTATTCCCACTCCAGAGAGTGCAACAGTAGGGAAAGCGTTGGATAGCGTAGGGGTAAGAAATACTATTCCCACTCCAGAGAGTGCAACAGTAGGGAACACGTTGGATAGCGGGAGGGTGAAAATTACTATTCCCACTCCAGTGAGTTTAACAGTAGGGAAAGTAATGATTTAATATATTATTGAAAATAAATTAAATATCAATACCAATAAAACATTAATTGAAATTAATAACCAATTTAATATTATGTAATAATTAATTAGGAATACAAATACATATTAGTTATAAAAAATGTATAACCTATTCATAATTATTTAACAACTAATTATTTTTCAATAACAAAAACTAATTAATAATAAAAATTAATACTAATTAATAATTAACAGTAAATTAATTATCAATACACAAAAAGTATTTTTATTATGTAATTAATTACAATTACATTACTTCCCACCCTATTCCCCTATAAACCCACATCCCACTACAGAAAATACATTAATGCAATTATCATAATTATCAAATATTTAATTAATACAAAATAATTACCAATTAATAAAACTTAATTGCCAATTAGTAGAAATTAATTACCAATTAAAAATGTATTACCAATACATTTAAAATCAATACCAATAAATAAATACAAATATTTACTTAATTACAATTAAATTACTTCCCACCCTCATCCCCTATAAACCCACAACCCGCTACAGAAAATAAATTTAGAAAATTAACATGATTAATAAAAATTAATTGCCAATTAATAAAAATAATTACCAATTAAAAATTAACAATAAAATCAAAATGAATACTAATAAATAAATACAAATATTTAATTAATTACAATTGAATTACTTCCCACCCTATTCCCCTATAAACCCACAACCCGCTACAGAATTAAATTACGCAAAAATTAAATACCATAAAATTCATTACTTAAAATAAATTAAACATACATTACAAATATGAATATACACTTTTCACACATATACTAACATACAAAACACTTTAAAAAAAATTATATTATTAAAAATTCAATATATTTAATGCCTATATTGTATACTTCGATATTTTAACTTCTATATTTTGAAAATCGATATTACTTACCTTCAATTTGATACTTTTAACCACTATATTGTGTCCATTCGATATTTTGTCCATTCTATATTTTTACTTCGATATTATGTCCATTCTATATTTTGGAATCGATATTATGACTGTTTACCGGCTACAAATGTTGGGTTGCATACTATATTGTGGCTCGAGAATTGGTGCAAGATGACTGATGGAAATGAGGAGTTAACTTTTCCCAGATAAGGAACTTTTAGATTGGAAGTGTTGTATCAGTTGAAATCGATTATGGCTTCTTTGGGACCTCTGCCTAGACCAACACAGTTTGAGGCATTAAATGCATGGATCAGTGCGGCGCATGAAAGGAACAGGGACAGGCGACAGGAAAGAGTGAAGAGGTCAGTTAGGGCAGTTCAAAATGCGAGGTGGGATGCATTGGCAAAGAGATGGAGGGTACAGATGATCGAGGGAGATAGGTTGTACCCACTGTTAGTTAAAACAGGGGATGCGCAGAAAAAGAATACAGAGGAAGACGACAGTGATACGGATGACAGCTTGATAGAAAGGCTGTTATCTGTGAGACCACCTCCATACAACCCAGAGTCGGGGTAGGAGAAGTCAGCCCCGGTAGAGGAAGTCTGGTGGGCGTTCTTTCTGAGCACTTAGTAGGTTGTTGTGTCTGATCCAATAGACCATAGTTATTCAAACTGTGGGGCGCGCCCCTCTGGGGGGGGCGCGACGCCATCTCAGGGGGGGCGCGACGCCATCTCAGGGGGGCGCGCACTACACCAGCACCATAAAATTTCACCTTTCATTGTTTCCCACGGTGGCGAGGCAGAGTGGAGCTGCAGGGGCCCTAAGAAGGGGTGAAGACTATCAACACCTCATTAACATGTCAAAAGGTCTTTAAAAGACGGGAAACAGGCTCCAGTAAGACGGCGAAGCCCGGGCAGTGCTGTGACCACTGCCCGGCATGGAGACTTCTCTTCCCCCACCTCGCTGAGAGCGGCCCCTTTCCCTCACCCCCCCCATCCCCGACACCGCTGAACGTTTTCTTCAGTGACCTAAACATCTACAGTTATGGCAACCCAAATCACTTTTCAAGTGAAGGCATCAACTATACCAGGAGAGAAGTATGTATTCCAAGGCAGTTTTGTCAGACTGCAACTCGTTTTCCTTTATTGCTGGTGCCAAGTCTATCAGGGCTGACGCTCCTGTATCAATATGGAGCACCAAAGCAAGCAGCTTTCCGGGTTGCGATTCTAGCCAGTTTGAAACACTGGTACAGCAAGTGTGTATTGTGCCCTAATGCAAGCAAGCAAGCAAGGAAGGCTAGTACGACAGCCTTAACTGAGGTTTAGCTGTCTCATTATGCCACTGGGCCCTGGTGTCCAGTACCTGCTGCACCAATGATGCCTACAACTCTGCGAAGTTGACTGTCTGCTCTGTCCACTCCGCGCAGCAAGAAAAGGCAAATCATGTGCACTGGTTAATGCTATCTGGCAAAGGTTTCACTTCATTAGTACCTGCTTTATTCCAGAATACAGCAATAAGCATAAAAAAGGAACAAGACAACCTTTTCAAACCCTGTAACAACTGTTGCAATTGTTTTCTGTATAAAAATAATAAAAATCGCGGTGCCATCACACCACGACTTTTACATTGCGGTATCGTTTGAATCGCATGCATTCACTATGCATGCGACAACGGCCCAATGCCGTTAACAACGAATGCGATTACAACGCTTACCGCGAATGTCAACTAATTGTAATACGGTTACTTATTGTAATGCGGTGTCAAATGCCAAACACAAGCACGAGGCTAGGTTCCTGCAGTGTCAACTTATTGTAATGCACAAGAGGTTCCTGCTCTGGTCGAGGCTTTGGAAACATGCAAGTACGGCATGAAAAACAAAACACAAGCACGAGGCTTTGTGAAATAACAATAATTATGCATGAAATAAGTATAATTCTGCATTACATTATTGTGTGCCAAGAGGTTGGTGGTGGATGTATGGGTGATGGGATGGATGGATGCCTGATGGATGGATGGGTGCCTGATGGATGGGTGGGTGCATGATGGATGGATGGGTGCATGATGGATGGATGGGTGCATGATGGATGCATGGATGGGTGGATGGTGTATGGGGGATGGATGGATGGATGAATGATGGAATATATGGATGGATGGATGGATGGATGCATGATGGGTGGATGCATGATGGGTGAATGGATGCATAGATGGGTGGGTGCATGATGGATGCATGGATGGATAATGGATGGGTAGATGTATGGGTGCACTGATGCATGCATGATGTGTGGCTGGTGGATGTATGGGGGGATGGATGGGTGCATGATGGGTGGATGGGTGAATGATGGATGGATGCATGATGGATGGATGGATGGATGGGTGGATGGGTGGATGGGTGAATAATGGATGGATGCATGATGGATGGATGGATGGGTGCATGTGGATGTATGGGGGGAAGGATGGATGGATGGGTGAATGATGGATGGATGGATGCATGATGGATGGATGGATGGATGGATGAATGGATGGATGGATGGGGGCATAATAGATGGGTGGATGGTGTATGGGGGATGGATGGATAGATGAATGATGGAATATATGGATGGATGGATGCATGATGGATGGATGCATGATGGATGGATGGATGGATGGGTGGGTGGGTGTATGATGGATGCATGGATGGATAATGGATGGGTGGATGTATGGGTGCATGGATGCATGATGTGTGGCTGGTGGATGTATGGGGGGATGGATGGGTGCATGATGGATGGGTGAATGATGGATGGATGGATGCATGATGGATGGATGGATTGATGGATGGGTGCATGATGGATGGATGGATGGGTGGATGGGTGCATGATGGGTGGATGGGTGAATGATGGATGGATGGATGGATGGATGGGTGCATGTGGATGTATGGGGGATGGATGGATGAATGCATGATGGGTGGGTGGATGGATGGATGGATGGGTGGGTGGATGCATGCATGATGTGTGGCTGGTGGATGTATGGGGGGATGGATGGGTGCATGATGGGTGGATGGGTGAATGATGGATGGATGCATGATGGATGGATGGATGGATGGATGGGTGCATGATGGGTGGATGGGTGAATAATGGATGGATGCATGATGGATGGATGGATGGGTGCATGTGGATGTATGGGGGATGGATGGATGGATGGATGGATGAATGATGGATGGATGGATGCATGATGGATGGATGGATGGATGGATGGATGGGGGCATAATAGATGGGTGGATGGGTGGGTGCATGATGGATGGATGGGTGGATGGTGTACGGGGGATGGATGGATGAATGATGGAATATATGGATGGATGGATGGATGCATGATGGATGGATGCATGATGGATGGATGGATGGATGGGTGGGTGCATGATGGATGCATGGATGGATAATGGATGGGTGGATGTATGGGTGCATGGATGCATGATGTGTGGATGGTGGATGTATGGGGGATGGATGGGTGCATGATGGATGGATGGGTGAATGATGGATGGATGGATGCATGATGGATGGATGGATGGGTGCATGATGGATGGATGGATGGATGGGTGCATGATGGGTGGATGGGTGAATGATGGATGGATGCATGATGGATGGATGGATGTGTGCATGTGGATGTATGGGGATGGATGGATGAATGCATGATGGGTGGGTGGATGGATGGATGGATGGATGGGTGGGTGGATGGATGCATGGATGCTGCGATGCCAAGCACAAGCACGAGGCTTTGAAAACATGCAAGTACGGCATGAAAAACTAAACACAAGCATGAGGCTTTGTTCCTGAGGTTCCTGCGATGCCAAACACAAGCACGAGGCTTTGGAAACATGCAAGTACGGCCTGAATAAATGTGGTGAAATAAAAAATGCGGTGAAATAAATGTAACTCTACAGTGCTTCTCAGTGGAGAGCATAGTCTTTGAATGATACTCATTTTATTGACCACAGAAGTTTCTTTGAGGAGGCTTTGCAAGAATTAAGTGGAGAACCCGTTACAATTTGCACACATTTTATCTTGAAAAATGTAGTTTTGGACTGTGTAGTAAGCCTCTGTCATTTCACCGCACCAACTCGCAAACCTGCAGATTTCTAAACACTCTTACTGTGTTTAACATTATTAGCCAGATATGGACTGGGAAATGCGGATGACGGTCGATTATGTAGAATACCAGGTTCCAGAATTTTTTGTCAAGTGGTGGGGGGGCCCGACATCTAAATAAATTCAGCTGGGGGGGCTCAACCTAAAAAAGTTTGAAGGCCTCTGCAATAGACTGACTCTCTCCTTCTTTTGTACATGTATTGAATTAGGGGTATGGAGTTGAGTTGGTCATTAAATACTATCCCTTAGACCCTTGTGTATACCTTCAATTTCTGTACTGCAGAATATCTTCTGTGCCTTGACGTAATAAAACAATGTGGTTACCGTTGGTGCAATGTGCAGCAGGTCAGTATATTCAGATATACAGTCACCGAGATCCTGATTCTGCAATGCATTTTGCTTTGCGTATTCCTTATTCCTTTGCACATGGAGCAAGAACATGGAGTGACACAGGATAATGATGAGTCCGCCTTCTTAGAATACATCCTCATGCTGAAATATAGCTTGAATGGTTTCTACACCATTGCCAGAGAACAAATGACCATATATGAATACACATTTAGATTTAGTTTGACGTGATACTATTGCATATAAAAAGCCAGAAAACACACCTAGGGGTATATGCATCAAAATTCGGTAAAACGAGTCCTTATTAGCGAAAAATAAGGAATCGCTAATAAGGAGTCGCATACCGCGATGCATCAACAGATTCGGTATTTAATACCGAATCGCTAAAAATCGTTAAATAATCCGGTAAACACGTTTGCGAGACACCAAATCAAATATTAGCAAATACCGAAGTAGCAAATACTGAATCGATATTTGCGATTTCGGTAATAGCGAATCCGCAAAAAAAGAAAAGTTGCATCGGAAGCAGGCTGATGACATCACAACCAGGAAGTAACACAGCCCATGCTTCATTCAGTGCCCTGAGGAGCTCAGAGGAGGAGGCAGAGCTCAGGAGCTGAGGATTGTGACAGTGACAACACAAAATAAACACTGAGCAGACAACCAGGATGGAGAAGGATGCACCCCAGGACAAGGAGACGCCCAGGAAGAGAAAACTAAAGTTTTCAGACAAGGAACTCGAACTGCTCATCGAGGGGGTGAGCAGCAAAAACGACAGGCTTTTTGGGAAGCTGTCCCTAAAAGTGCCAGAGGCAGAGAAGCGCAAAATGTGGCTGCGCATCAAAGAAAGAGTCAATGCTGTAGGCGTCACCCACCGCAGCATAGACAATTTAAAGAAGAGGTGGTATGACCTCAGGAAGAGGGCAAAAGAGAGGATCGCAGAAAGGGTGAGGGACGCAGCTGGCACAGGAGGGGGAACATCCAACGTGACTCCAAAAACAACCCTTGAGTACCTCGTCGAGGCTACAATTGAGCCAGAAGCTGTTGTGGGGGTCACTCAATTGGACACATCGGGCGCAGCAGCAGGAGGAGAAGGTAAGATGCATGCCAGCGCAGATATGCAGCATTTTGTCCACCTACGCGCATCCCCCCAGGCCAATCACAGTGCATAGGTAGCTGTGCCTAATGCATATCCCCTCACCAGAGTGGTGCATCATGGGAGTTGTAGTCATATCATGAAAGAGTGCATGTCTGACCTCTGATGTAATAGAAATGAAACCAGCTGCACAGGGCCATATGTCAGTGCAAAATCTCCTTTATGTAGATGAAAGTATGCAAAACAGATACATCATGGTAAAATGATAACTATGCACTGTTTCACATACAGATGCATCACCCTTGACTCAGATGACAGCAGACGCCACGTCATCTCAGAGATACCAGTGGTGACCGATGTTGAGACCCCGCAGGGACGTGATCCCACAACACCACCATCACCACCGTCACTACCATCACCACCAACACCGTCACCACCACCACGGCAGACAACACCGCCACCACCACCACGGCAGACAACACCGCCATCACCACCACGGCGAGCAACACCGCCACCACCACCACCGCGGTCAACTACACAATGCCGCAGGGCAAATGTCTCCTCACTGCAGGTTATGGGGTCAGAGCAGAGGCCAGCTGACACAATTGTCCCACGACAGACATTCGTTGCTCCAACCGCCCAAGCAGCAACACGTGTCCGAGTCAGAAAGTGGGCCAGGCCCCTGGGTAGAGCTGTGGAGAGAACAGATGATCCAGCACACGGATACGGAGTGGTGGAGACACGGATGCTGCATGTCCAGCACCTCCAGGGGAGACACATGGGTGCAATTAACATCAACATTGCGAAACTGACAAACAAAATTGGCACCATGACTGACGTAATGCGCGAGATGACCACAGCCGTTGCTGAGGGCAACAGAGACATCAAACTGTGCCTGCAGGAACCCACACGTGCTGTATTTGCAGGCCAACAGAGCGAGCGCCGGAGGCATCGGCAGAACATGGTCCATTCTAATGCCACCAATAGAGCCATCACTAAGCTGTACAACAGCACAGCTGTGCTTTCGCGCAGATCTGTATCCCTGCAGGTCGATTTGGGCCATTATTGTGGAGATGTCGCAAAGTCCTTGGAGAGAGTGACCACTGCAGTGGAGCATCTGCAGTCTGGGACTTTCAGTGCCAGCAGTTTGGGAGGGGAGGAGGGGAGTGAGGCTGCTTCAAGCGTGAGCAGCATCTCTGTGCCGGAGGCCAGCAAGAGGAGGTGCAGTGCACGCAGCACCACAGCCACAGAAACACATCGCGGAGATGTGGCGGAGTCACGGGTCTGGAGGCTGAGGGTACGGGGTAGGCGCAAATAGCCATGATCCATTGGCTCCCTGGTCATGGTGACGTAACCATGGGCCAACTATACTGCAACATGATACACCCGTGATGACAACGGACATGTTTCCAATCGTTATTTTGATTCAGCGCCATGTTGGCGTCTCATTTATATGCACCTGACAGGTACTCATGTGCATTAAACAATTGCAAACATAAACATGTTGTGTTGGCTCTTTCATACCTGTCTCAGAAGTGATGTCTTGTGATGTAAGTCCGTCTCCTTTGTCCCTCAGCTGTATTAGGCATGTGTGCCTGTTGATGTTGGGGGGGGTTTGCTGTGCACGTAAGTCGTCCTCTCCGTCCACCTCTATTGGTAGCCCCCTTCGTGTGGCAATGTTGTGCAGCATGGCGCAGACTGCTATTATCCGGCAGCAGGTAACTGGGTCATACTGCAAGGCACCTCCTGTCTTGTGTAGTATCCGGAAGCGATTCTTGAGGATGCCAAAGGTTCGCTCTACCACATTCCTGGTGCTGATGTGTGCTGTGTTGTAGCGCTGCTCCTGAGGTGTTGCATGGTTGAGGTAGGGAGTGAGGAGATATTCACGCAAGGTGTAGGCGCTGTCACCTGCAGGGAGGGGAGAAAAGGGTTAGGTGCATGAATACATTTACATATGTGAGGATGGTATTCATTTAGAGGCATTTGTATGTACCGAGTAGGTGTCCCTCTCCAAATTCCCCGTTGATCAGACGCCTGTGGATGCCACTGTGTCTGAATAAGTATGCGTCGTGGGTGCTTCCTGTGAATTGGGATACGATGTCCGTTATGATGTGCTTGGCATTGCACATGACCTGGACGTTGATGGAATGGTATGACTTCCGGTTGTGGTAGATGTATTTGTTGGCTGAGGGGGGACAGATGGGGACATGGGCACGGTCCACGCACCCTATCACATGGGGGAATTGTGCCACCTGTGCCACCTGGTAGAACTCCTGTTTGGTGCGGTTCAACTGCTGTGGGGTTGTGGGGAAGGTGATGTGGTGATGTATCAATGTCAGCATGGCATCTAGGAATTTGTAGAAGAAGCGTGATAGTGCGCTTTACGACACTCCTCCAGCTTTTGTCATGACCCCCTGACGCCTGACGCCAGCATGTGCATGCTGCATAGGACCTGGACAGGGGCTGGGATGGCGTTGGTCCTACGGGTCTGGTGCTGCAGTAGTGGTTCCAGGTCGGCAATGAGGCGCACGATCATGGCCCTGTTCAGCCTGTACTTGTCGTAGATCAGTTCCTCTGTCTGGCCCAGCAATGTGATGCGCACCCTGAAGACTCTGTCCTGGATCATCCTCCTGCGCTGTGCAAAAGCGTTGATTCTCAAACTCCTAACAAGCACGTAGGGGGCAGCCATTTTGGTTGACCTACAGAGTCTCCAGATGCATATTTGAAGGGTTTCTGATTAGCTGTACCTGTGTTTTTTTTTTCTTCCTTCCAATAACTTTACCTCCAGTTTGTGATTCCCCTTATTTTGCTCATGCAAAATAGTGATTTTGGGCTTTTTCGGTATTTCCGAGTTTTGATGCATTTCGTTGCGATTCTTTATTAGAGATTCGGTATTTCCGGAGGCTGGTTTCTTTCTCGGTATTACCGATTCGCTATTTTGCGATTCGGTATTTTACCGCGGGAGGAATTTAGCGATTCTTTATTTTTTTAGGGTTTTGGGTTGATGCATTGCATTTCCAGGTTTTGCGTTCGGTATCGGCCTGTGTTACCGATTCGCAATTTTACCGGGAGGTGTTTTGCTTTATACATCTGCCAGATAGTGTTTTTTTCTTTTCGCTTCCTTGTTTATTTTATTTCTATTATTCTGTGACTCGAGACACTGGGAACTTGTCAAGGCAGATGTTTGGCCCTGTTCCCTATTAGGAGAAGGAGTGCGGGCGCTGTACAAATTCCCTTTCCGAGTCAATGTGTTGTGAATGACCAGAAAGTGAGATGCCACAACTGCAAAGATTGAAAGCTGACAACAAGGAACAGGGAGCGAAATGTTTCATAGCGATCAGCATATAACAAGAGAGCGTTCTCAGTGGGCTCTGCTGTTCTGTGCAAGGTTAAACAAAGAGAAACAAACTGAGCATGTACATTATTATTATTAGGATAAACTTTTCATGTGCACAGCGGCCCCTAGAGGTTTCCCGGCACAGAGCGGGCAAGGAGGGCGCAGAAGAACCGTGTATTAAAAAAATGTAAAAAGCCAGGTCTTCAGGCCCCTGCGAATAGCAAGGAGTGAAGTGCAGTTCCTCAGAGAATCTGGAAGAGAATTCCATAATTTTGTTTCTAGTTATCCAAATGCACGCCCTTTCATGTGAGACAATCGGAACCTAGGCACCCTGAACAAGGCCAGATGTGAGGACCTCAGAGAAGGAAGATATGGAAGTACCAAATCCTGAATTTAGTAAGGACCAGTCCGGCCTTGGCCTTAAACATGTAACATAGCGCATTGAATCTGATATGATGAGAGATCATGAGCCAATGCAGGTCATGGAGAAGATTCAAAGCTGAAGCAGATTTGGGCAACCAGTAAAGAAGCCTAGCAGCAGCGTTCTGCATTATCTGTAGCTTATGTATAGTGGCTTTGGGGGCTCCCAAATACAACACATTGCCATAATCTGATCTAGAGATGATTAGGGCCTGAATCACAGTCCTTTGCACAGAAGCGGGGATCAACCAAAGGATCTTTTATAGGAGCTTGAGCACTGCAAAGCAAGTGGCTGTCACCTTAGCCACTTGCGGATTCATTGATAACGTATTATCAAGAAGAAAGCCCAAGTTCTTCACCTTTGAGGATGGAGTAGGCTGAGCACCTAAGGAAGCAGGCCAATGTTTTGGGCCCCAGAGATAAGGGATCAGGGATAAATCTCACCATGTGCCATAGTCAATAACCTGTGCCAGTCATAATTTGACTATGATAATGCCAGCTCCCACAGTGCCCCTTCTAAACTCTTGAATATAGGACAACAGATTCATGATGAGCCAGTGAACTCATTACTGGAGTCTCCAGGCAATACTATACTATTTCTATTCTCCTGTGACTTCACTGGCTCAGTTTGCTTTATAGAGTACTTTCCAGACACAAAGGGGTCCATTAGGATGGAGGGCATATCACTCCCGCAAGGGGGGCGATCCGCCCGCCATCCCTGCAGAAATGACCCGCCGCCATATTAGAATGTTTGGGGGGTCCGCGGTCGATGGAAAGACCGCCCGCCGCTCTTCCGCCCGGGTCGCCTTGCGACTGGGGCAGAAAAGTCTGCAATATGGTGGTGGTGTCACTGTGACACCGCCAGCCATATTACAATGTGCTGTTTTCGATGCCTTTCCGTGAAAGGCATGCGGAGTCTGCTCTGGGGGCCCGTTGCGGACCCCCATGGACTCCAGGGGGAGTGGGGGGTCCACATGGGGTGTACCTATGGTACCCCCCTGCCTTTCAAAGAACAACGTGGCAGGCGCCGCGCGGTGCCTGTCACGTTGTGCTCTGAAATGCACAAGATGTATTCTTAGCATTGCGGTGGGCGGTGCTTTCAGCACCGCCCGCCACAATGTTAAGAATACGGTATGCGCCCGCCACTGTGGTGGGCGCATCCTAATAACCCCCACGGGACCCTCGCCCTAAGGGCGGGCGGTCCCTTGTAGCGTGAGGATGGCGGGCGAGCAAAGTCCACCCGCCATCCTAATGGGGGCCAAGGTAAGGGGTGATCTATATGTCTACCCAGATATTATTTCACCACGTTCAAGGGTCATATAGCCAAGCATAATTGGCTTTACCCTCCTCGTACTCCTGAAAGTTCCCAAGGTTAGAATCACAACTTACAAAGATGGGGCTTTTTAGACTCAGCCAATAAAGTAGGTTAGGCACCCCCATATCTGTCCATGGACAGTCTTGGATGGTATGGTTTTGGACTGGTTGATATAGAGTTTGGTCTATGTGTTAATGATCACGAATTGTCAATAGAGTGTACAGCAGAGCAAGTCTATCCTGTTTTAGTGAATACTGAGATAGATGTTAGATTCCAAGAAGTGGATTATTAATACTTAGCTGGACACACAGCAATCTATTTGAGATTTCTATTTATTCTAATTTATAGCTAGCATTATTTGGACTACGGTGATACCTTTTTAGTCCAAAACTAGCAATGTACAAAGAGAGGTGATATCCATCTAGTTATGCTACTATTGAAATTATTTAAAATTCCTAAACTACATTTGAAATCATCTTAAAATCTAAGGGATGGATTCACAAAGGTAAACTGACACTTTTCTTTCAGTTAATGATTGTTTGCTAGTCACAAAGGTATTTTACCATTAGTATCTTTAAAACTGTGGAGTCTCCACACATAAAAAGATAGGACAGTCCTTTCTTTTTATGTGCAGTTATTCCGTGTCGTAATGGAACTACTGGTAAAATACATTTGTTAATAGTGAACAATCATACATTTACACAAAAGGTGCTGAGCAGAGCTGCATCCGGCGTTTGAACCATGAGTCCCATGCTCCGGAGTCAGTTACTCTAGAAGCTGTGCCACACCTCTAACTCTCGGAGACTCTCTGGACAACTACCATACTTTATCTACCTCAGTGGTAATTCTTAAATATTTTAATAAAAAAAATAAAACTCTTCATATAAGCTTTATTAATTAACAAAAAAACATTACATCTATATGTATAAATATGTATATATATATATATATATATATATATATATATATATATATATATATATATATATATATATATAATTAAACATTTAAAATAATTATTAACAATGTAATTAATTATACATTTTAAAAATATTGGCATTTTTACATTACTTAATTAACTTATTACACTACACCCCCACCATCTTAGAAGTCCACACTTAAAATATGTTTAAAATAGATACATGCAACAAAATTTGCATAATTAATTACTAATTAAATATTAAGCAGTACATTAATAATTTTTAAATAATTACTCAGGTAATTATTACTTAATTAATCACTCTTTATTAATTAATGTATTAGCTAATAATTAACTTCTCACCCTATACCCCTACATACACCAGCACGCACCTAACAAAGAATTAGAAAAATATAATTATTACATGTGCAAAATTAATTGTCAATTAAATAATTATTAATCAATTGTTCATTAACTGTTAATTAAATATTCCTTAATTTACTGCACACCCTATACCACAACAAATCCAGCAACCCACACCAAACAAATAACTTAGAAAATATAATTATTGAAAAATTGTCATAATTGATGGTCAATTAAATATTTATGAATACGTTGTTAATTAATTATTAATTAATTATTCCTTAATTAACTTCCTACCCTATACTCCTACAAACCCAGAAACTCCCACCTAACAAAAAAGTTAAAATCTATAATTATTACACAATGTATATAATTAATATTCATTTAAACTATTAATAATACCTTATTACATAAGTATTCATTATTTATGCTTAATTAACTTCCCACCTTACACCCCTACAAATTAGCGACTCACTGTGACAATATAAATTACTATTATAATAAAATAAAAAATTATCAATCACTTAACATCACAAACTAAACTTACAAATATTATTACAAATTATGAACACAATAATAAGCCAAATAATTACTATATAAACTACACATATAAAGATAATTTAAAAATATATATTTTTACAACTTTATTATTGAAAACTATATTTACAACTATATTCTTGAAAACGATATTACGAATTTAAAAGAAAATCAATATTCTGAACAACGATATTTCTATTTCACGATATTGTTTCACGGATATTTCTGCAACCAATATTTCCAATTCAATATTTTGTTCAAACACTGAAGAAAGCACGAGAACCCCATATGTGACAATTAACCTCATTGCTGCTTCTGACGGCCAACGGCCGTCGCGTGCACTAACTTTGTAGTGCTGCGCACGTCCGTTGGTCGTCGCGGTCCCGCCCGCTCAATAGAACGTTCCACACTGGCGCGGAACGTTCGGAGCAGTTAAGGGGTTAAAATGGCTAAAACTTGTTGACTAGGATGAAAGGGACATTCTCTTATGTTGACTGCCCCACATTGCAGTGGCGGCTCCTTCGTTATGGTGGAGGAATGTTGGCCTCTGCCAACAGAGGCAAACGAAAAACAAAATGATAATAATAGTTTTATTATCATTTTATTTTTTGTCAGGAGCCGAGTTTTGGGGGTGGGGCCACATGATAAATAGTGGAGGAGTGGTGGGCACTGCTGTCAGTGTGTATGTTGGTTGGCCGTCCATCTTAGGCCGATCAAGCTGACATGCGCACTGACATCTCTCCAACCTAGCTGCTTTGCTGGGTGGAGAACAAAAGCAAGCAAAGGCTGCTAGTTCCCGATTGAGTGTAGCCCAATCCCAACACTGCTCTCATGGGCATTACCAGCATGACAGCAACGGTTGGATTGGCTTTGGGGGATTTTGGGATCCTCAGCCTGTGCACAGCAGAAGAGCGGCGAGCGGCAGGAAAGTTCTTTTTGTTGTTGTTTGTTTACCTTGTTTTACATTTGCCCCCCCCCACACCCCCACGCAGCCCCACTACTTTCCCTGGCAGCAGCCACTACTGCCACGTAGGTTTTTATTCTTAACATAAGGAGATTCAAATAAAATATCCAAGGTCTACCACTAGTTCATTTTCATATTTTTCCTTTCCAGCACCGCAACATTCTCCTTGGACTCTGCCTTTTAGAGCTTCAAATTAGGAGCCCATTCTAGCAAAACACCAAAATATCAGGGTGAAGCTCTGACTTTATGATGAAGCATGATACTTCAATGGATGAAGGTTTCACGTTCTAATGTAAAATATATTCCCCTAAGTGTTACTCTCATGATTGGAGCATTAATCTAGATGCTCCTGTGCGCTTCTCATATTAAAAAAAGTTTTGCAAGATACCAGCAGGAGTCTGCGGCTACAGGAAAATTTCCAACATTTGGTAAGACATTTTCTGTGTGAACCAAAAAGTTTGGAGTATCACTTCTGATGAGACATCGAAGCACATTTGCTGATGGGCAACAGGTACACTGTAGGAATGCTTTTAACCCCTCCCATGCTCATGACGGTGCGTCATGAGCATCGGCTGAGCTGTGCTCATGACGGAGCGGTTCCGTCATGGCCCTGCCGCCGCGCCTGCGCGACGCTGATTGTGCGCCTGCACGGCGCGATCCATTGAGAGGGCGGGGCCGTGACGAACCGCTCCGTCATGGGCACAGCTCAACCGCGGCTCGTGACGGAGCGGCTCCGTCACGAGCATGCGAGCGCCGCTTGGCCCCCCTAGCGCTTCGGCAGAATTGCCGCCGCAGCGAAGGGGTTAATGGAGCAGTGCGTCTGTCTTGTGGCCCAGATGGGAAGTGGTTTGATGTTGTGTATAGTAAAAGGGGTTGTATCTGGGACCATTTTTGTGAGAACTGAAGAATTCGAAAATTGGATTTTATGTCCAATTCTGGCAACAAAATCCAAAAATTCCAATGAGGGGATTAAAGAATATATTAACTGTCCTAATGTTTGTCATTATTGTGCAAATTACAAGCATAGATTTAAGGATTCTTCCAACACACCATTGGACTACAAACACATCAGCCACCTCCCTTCTCTCCCCATCGTGTGTCTTGACCCAGGCTTCTATGGCTTCCAGAAAATACACAAAAGTGATGCAAACCCAGCACAAAGTATTTTGGTGGGATTTACATTCCAACGCAAATCATGATTTGATTTGCAAAATTACCTCTAAAGTAATGCAAGTAACACTATCAGCTACTTTGCACCACTGTGTGTCAAGAGGTGTACTATGGGTGATACATAGGCATTCCCATGCAACCACCTATGGGGTTTGTCACAAATCTCTATCTGTTAACATTGGTAGACAGGAGTCACACCAAAAACGTATACCTCCTCAAACCAGGTGTAATAGTGGAGCAATTTTAAATAGGCACAACTTTTTTCCACCTTTACATGTGTGTTGCACTGTACAGTACATTTACAAAATGGGAAAAGTATTAAAACATAGTTTTTGTACTGAAAGTGTCCCTTTTCAGTAAAACAAAACCTATTCTTGTCCTCATGCATACACCCTTGACCTATGGGGCAAGTATGTGCGCTTGACACACGACAGTTTAAAGTACGCTTGCAGATATGGCACTGTTCTGCTTCCTCTTTCAAGTAACTCACCTCACAAACTTTTATTGCTGTACTGTGTTGCAGGAAAAAGTTATTAAATCTGTCCTTCAGTGTTTAACATGAAACAACTTTGTTAAAAATATACATTTTTATTTATTCTCAATCAGACTGTACCTAGTACAACTTTTTTGAGATAAGTTTCTATTAGGAAGGTGCACTCCAGAACTCAGCTGAACCATCTTTGCGTTTCCTCTCAAAAACAATAATTCCCTTATTACAGGTTTGGTGGTCCTCTGGACTTCAGTATCGGCTTTGGTGGTCCTATCGCAGTGAGTTCGGCGGTCCGACCGGGGTATTACGAGTTTGGTGGATCAGCTTTGGGATGACCGCCGCTGGACTGGCGTGAACGGGAAACATCCTTTAGGACCAAGCCGGAATCACGTTGTGCTTTCACAACACCAGCAATAGAACAAACGTGTTGTTAACAAACATTCATTCAGCATGCAATGTGTTACAACGACTTGATTTAGAAGGGCCGCATTGGTGGAAGGGGGATGGATTTAAAGGACAACACCTTCCCTACTGGTGCGCAGACTGGAGTTGGAATAAGCAAATTATCCTATTCCAGAGTCCAGTGCCCCTCTCAGGCAAGACATTATAACGACTTGCATGCTGAATGAATGCGCACTAATGACGTATTTATTCTAATGACGGTGTGATGAAGGCATGCGTGATAAATGCATTGGAGCTTCCGCCGTACATTCCTGTGACAGCCAGCAGACCGCCGACTGCCAAGTTCGCAGTCTAGGAAAGGCAGCCACAATAGGGTGGTACAGGGGAGCTGCACAGCTGTCTGTATTATGTGGTGCCTTTTCCATGAGTGGGCCGTGGTGGTCTGACCACCTGCTTCAAGGTGGTGGTGAAGAAGAATTTGGGGTTCCTCTTCACCCCTTTTTTTCTTCTTCTTCTGCTGACATTGATCCCTTTCACCAGGTCCCCCCTTCACAGCAGGATCTTCACACCGAGGATTGCAACCCTGTTTGTTGCGATCTTCAGGTGAGCTCATTTCTAACCAAATTTCCATTGCCAGGACTATCCACATGAGGGTGAGAGAGCGCCATGTTATTTTGAAAGATTTTAGGGGTGCATTAAAATCTTGAGTAGTCCTCACCCACATATTTAGGGGTCCTTTACTAATGTAGTTTAGAAATATAAAGGTACACCGGGGATTAGTGCAATATAAAGTGGTGTGTTTATTAATCATAGATTAATGTAGTGCCTTAATTAGAAAATGTAATGCTGCATAACGTAGAAATATAATCTTATGTGAAATGTCGTGTTAACAATGATGTGCCTTAATACATGTGTTTATTAACGAGTGGATTAGCATAGAGTTTAATGTGAAAGATATTCCTTGTAGAATTAACATGAAAGTGATTAAATGAAGTGTAATAATTGTGTTATAAATGTGTTTAAAAGTGAAAAGGCCTGGGACATGCTGAAGCCAGTAGAGGCCTAATTGTATTTTTCTTTGGCTAGACTTAGTCGAAAAGAAATGATTTCTCTAGCCTGGGAAAGGCTGTCCGCAGCGAAATTAAAACTGTAATTTCTAATGGTGCAAGGATGGTCTCACGTATTTCAGCTTGCAGGTGCAAGGCCACAAGGCTCGTTAGGTAGAAAAGTCCACTGTTTAGAAGTTAGGATAATAGGCACGAGCGCAGAGATGCTGCCAAAGAATTTGGGAGTGCAACATTCAGCGGAGAAGGTGCCTGGGACCCAAGGACACTCCAACGGATGCTGGATGGAGAGGTGCCATAGTGGAAAACTCTGTGGAGCTACACCTGCCAGAGGGGCGTGTCTGAAGGCGTGTCAACTGTTTTTGGGGTTTTGTATTAGGGACAGCACCCGAGGGTGGAGAGTCAGTCCGGGACAGAGAGCCGAGAGTAGACAGCAGTCTAGTAGTTAGGAAGTGGGCTTGGGAAAGGCAAGATGTAGATAGTTGTGAACTTGAGGCAGAGTAAGGTGTAGCAAGGAGCATCTTAGAACGAGCTCAGTATTTGAAGTCACCTATTGGAAGTGAATGTACTTCTTAGGAAGTCTTCACAGCTGACACCTTTTCTCTTGCCTGGGAGGTATGTTAAGTAGGGATGGCACCTTAGAGTTAGAGTAGGTACAGTCTAACGGAGATTCTTTCCTTTTTGTAAATGCAGTCCAGATTTTCGACATTGTCAGTAATGGTATGTCTAATGTTGCTTGAATTAACCTTGGTTTTTATTCTGAGTCGTTTGAGACGCTTGCGGAGAATTACCTTTGTATTAGTGCCAGTCTATTTCCTGAATCTCTTGCTGAGATGTTTGTATATTCAATTATTTTTGGCTTTGTAATAAATCTTCAAAACTTCAGTTCGTAGTCAGTGGTCCTTTGAGTCTAATTGAATTTGGATCGCAAATTTGATTGAGCTATTAATTATAAAATCTTTCCTTTATCCTTCTATGACAGGGAAAAAAGATCCAGTCGACCAGACCTGGGATTCTAGAGATTGGTAAGGAAAATCTAGATGAGAATCCCAGGTTCCCCAGTTGGTAGCAGAGTTGATGGTTCCCTTCTAGAGAAAGGGAAGATCTAGATTAGGATTAGAGGTTCCAGAGACCCATAGAAATTAGGTGATGATTGCCCAGTGGATTGTCGGCGGAAGACAGCGCTCCATGGGGATCGACGGAGAGTGACGGTGCGGTGAAAAGCAGCAGTTCGTAGGAGAGTGAGTATGAATAGGGTTATATGTTGCTAGATTGCGGTGTTTATATATTTTGTGCTTTGTGTTGTAATGTCTTGTGGAGTTGGAATGTCTGTTGTATGAAAGGAGATCAGGCTCAAGGAGTAGCTTAAGTGGTTCGGGTGTATCGACACCCATAGTAACTATCGACCATTTTAAGGGGATCGTGAGGTACCATCGATCGCCCGCAGGACCGAGATAGGGGGAACGAATGTGTGAGTGTGTGAGTAACTGAGGCTGGTCGTGAGTTGCTGTGTGTCTGTAACCTATCAGTGAGCTGATTGTCTGGTTGTTTCGTGGATAGACAGTTGCCAGTTCTGTGACAATTACGCGACTGTGGACGTACAGTCAGACTGTGGACGTACAGTCAGCGAAGTGATTGCTTGGTCGGAAGTGATCATTTCAGTGTATGAATGCACGTGTGCGTGAGTGAGAGAGGAACTGTAAAGGAGGGGAACTGCTGCGAAAGCGGAGGCGACTGACGTTAGAAGGTGCCGTGTTGGGATCGGGCGGTTGGTGTGAAGCCGCGCTGGGATTGGTGAATTGTCATCAGGAAGTAGAATAGCGCTGCGGGAGAAGAAACGCTGGGTTTTCATCATGAAATGTTTTAAAGTTTTACGAGATTTGTTCCGAAAAAAGAAAAAGTTAGAACCCCGGGGGGGAGAAGAGGCCCCGCCCGAGGATACTCCGGCTCATTACATGGCTACAAAGGATCACTGACATAATATAGAATGACAAAATATAGACTTACCAAAATATAGTTGCCAAAATATAGAATGCAAAAATATCGAATTCCTATCTACAAACAGATAAGTACAAAAATATCGAATCCAAAATATAGTCAGTCAAAATATTGATTTTTTTAAAAAGTAATTTAAAATTAATGAAATAATAAATATAATTAACTAAAACATACTTAAAAATACTCAAATAACCTTAATATTGTTATGTTATGTTATGTTATTTTATTTTATATAGCGCTCAGATGCCGCAGCCAAGAGGCGTCCCGGCGCTTTCCAGAGATGATGAACACAACACAACAGAAATAGAAAGAAACAAAGGGAATTAGACTGAAGAAAATAGGAAGGTTTTTAATGCCTTCCTAAAAAGAAGCAGATCAGGAATATCACGAAGAGTGATAGGCAAAGAGTTCCAAAGAGCCGCCGCCAGCACTGAAAAAGAGCGACCGCCCATTCTAGCTCTTTTAAAGCGGGGCACTATGGCAAGATTAGAGCCTGAGGATCGAAGGGTTCTGGACGGGGCGTAGTGTTGAATGGCCTGTGACAAAATAGGAGGAGAAGCAAATTTAAAATTTTTAAAAGTTAAGCACAATGCTTTAAACTTAATTCTTTGCCCTACAGGCAGCCAGTGTAGATCTCGAATAGTACGGCGGGCGGAGACAAACTTCGGAAGGCCGACAAGCATCCTGGCCGCCGCATTTTGTACCCTCTGAAGGCGAACCAGTTCTGCTTGATTCAAACCCAAAAACAGAGAGCTGGCATAGTCCAGCCTGGTAAGGACCAGAGCTTGGACTATGATCTGTCTGGTGTTCGCATCGAAAAACTTAAAGATTGGCCGAAGGCAATGCAGAGCACCAAAACAAGTACCAGCTACACGTTTTGTGTGAGCAGAAAAGGAGAGTTTGTCATACAACCACACTCCGAGGTTTCTGGCTTCAGCAACAGGGATGGGGACAGGGCCCAGTTCAACTGGCCACCAGTGATCTCCCCAGAGTCCACCTTCCCTACCAAAGATGATAACCTCGGTCTTAGAGGCATTGAGTTGCAATCTATTGTTCGCCATCCAGCCCGCCACCGCTTTGAGGGCGGACTGAAAGGTAGGGGCATCCATAGTGGAGTCACCGTTAAGTGCCACCGCCAGCTGTGTATCATCGGCGTATGACACCATGGTGAGACCAAAGCTATGGGCTACCTCCGCCAGAGGCTGAACATATAAATTAAAAAGGGTAGGACTAAGGGCCGATCCCTGCGGAACACCCTGATAAACAGAGCGAGAGGCCGAGACAAACGGAGGTGTAGATACTCTGAATGTTCGATCCGAAAGAAAAGATCGGAACCACTCAAGTGCCTTCTCTCCAACTCCAGCCACCATGAGACGGTGCAAAAGGATCTGATGGGAAACCGTATCAAAGGCGGCACTTAAATCCAATAGGATCAGTGCCGCCGTCTGACCCTGGTCCAGCATCTTCCTGATGTGTTCCACCACAGCCAGAAGTGCAGTCTCAGTGCTGTGACCAGCACGGAACCCATTCTGGGAGTTATCCAGAATATTAGATTCCTGCAGATGGAAAGATAGAATCTGATTGGCATGAGACTCTGCCAGTTTGGCAAGCCAGGGGAGAAGGGAAATGGGCCGGTAGTGTTCGGATTTAGTGGGGTCAAGGGCAGGCTTTTTAAGAATAGGGATAACAGTAGCCTGCTTCCAGGCCCTGGGAACCGTACCGGTGGTGAATGACAGATCCAGCAAACTATGCATTGCGGGATAGCAACACTGGGCAAATTCCCGGAATTGGGAAGGTCTCATGGGGTCGTCCGGGGAGCCAGATTTAACCTTTATCGTTAAGGCTTTGAACTCCTCCAATGTGGGGCTAGGAATGGAAAGCAGTGGTTTAGAAACAACGGAGGCAGAAGTATTTTCCATACAAGGGGCTTGGGAGAAAGACCTATAAATAGCTTCTACCTTTTCCACGAAGAACGAGGCCAGATCCTCACAATGGGCCGCCGAAGCTTCGAGAATGGTAGTATTAGTCTTTTTGCTAGTTAGGTCATTACAAACCTTGAATATGACCTTAGTAGGGTTGGAACTATTCCTAATCTCCTGAGAATAGAAAGCAGCCCTAGCTGCACAGATAGCCCGATGGTAGACTCTAGTGCAGGCCCGGTAGGCCGACTTAAGGCCCGCGTCGTAATTTTTGCTCCAGGCACGCTCAGCTTTTTTGCAAGAGGATTTAAGCTGTCTAAGGGATTCGTCGTACCAAGGACTGGAGGGACTAGATCTAGCCTTACTCCATCTAACTGGTATGAGAGAATCCAGTGTTTGATTGACCCACTCGCAAAAGTTGTCATAACCAAGGGAAACTTCTGTGGGGGATTGAGGAGGATCACTCATCAGGAGTAGATGAAAGTGCTCAAGATCTAAATGTCGCCAAGGACGTTTGAGGATGTCAGGAAGATTATTTCTACAAGGAGGATTAGGGATCAATATATGGGTCTCGATCAAATAATGATCGGTCCAGGCCATAGGTTTGGGTTGAAGCACTGAGATATTGGTGGTCAAATTAGTCAGCAAAGGATCTAGCAGGTGACCACCTATATGAGTCGATGACTGTATCAACTGATTAAGTTGAAATGCTTCAAGATCCGCCAACAGGCAGTGGACCGAATTGTTCAATGGAGCTTCCATATGTAGATTCAGGTCGCCAATGATCGTAAAGTTCACAGTTTTCAAGGCTAAAGAGGCGACTACTTCCGGAAGGCTAAGCCGGAAGGCGCCATCAGGGCCCGGAGGCCTGTAGATTAAAAGTCCAGAAAAGGTGAAGTGAGGAGTCACAGTGATGTTAAAGTGAGCACTCTCACACCCTGCAATAGCGGTGGGTTTCCAGGCACACGGAAAATGCGATTTTACCGCAACTGCGATACCACCCCCTCTAGCATTACGATGATGGGAATACATAGTGTATCCCATCGGAAGGGCTAAGTTGATAATAGCCGTAGACTGGTCATGGAGCCAAGTTTCTGTGAAAAAGAAGATATCCGGCTTATCATCTGAGATCAGCGAATAAACTTCTTGATGGTGACAGGTTAAAGATCTCACATTAAGGTGAAAAATTTTCAGGGTAGTTTGAGTGGCTCCGCCTCCCACGGGACAGGGTTTAATAACCCCATGGAGTCTAGATTGAAACCTAATAATAGGCTGCGGTTTAGGAAGTTGAAACGAGCAAGAAGGGCAATGAAAAGGCCCACTTAAGGGGTCCAAGGTGCCATGACGGCAACCTGTTACCTCATAGCGCATCAAGCGCAATCTCTCAGCCGATAGCATCCTGCAAGAGCCAGAGTCCCCTGCCCTAGCCCTGCCTTAGTGCTGACGGGCGCAGACGGGCAGGACTCTGGCGAGACTCAGGCGCAGCGAGGGCGCTCCCGCTGCGCGTCACCGCTGCGCGACCGGTAGAGGGCTGAAATTAGGCTGTGCAGGCCGAAATCTCGCGAGAATGCGCGAGAGTGCCCCAGCCTGATCCAAGATGGCGCTCCAAACAGTCCCCGATACCCCGTGATCCCGGACCCGCCAAAGGCGGTGAAGATGGTCCCCAGGGGGGTTTTTAGAGTGCAAGGAGTGAGGCCAGGAGGAGCAATTTAAAAACAAAGTAAAAAAAAACGAAGTAAAATTAAATACAAAAAACTGGTAAATTTAAAATTACAGTGAGCAGGCAAAAAGCGCGACTAGTGCTAGCGAGGCAGGTGTAAAGTGGTCACCTTCTCCAGATATAATTAATTAATTTAAGTTATTAATAAAAAATGTACAATATTTTACCGTAGGATAGCAGGAGGGTAGAATTTTATATTACCACTCCAGTGAGTGCAACAGTAGGGAAAGCGTTGGATAGCGTAGGGGTAAAAAATAGTATTCCCACTCCAGTGAGTGCAACAGTAGGGAAAGCGTTGGATAGCGCAGGGGTAAAAAATACTATTCCCACTCCAGAGAGTGCAACAGTAGGGAAAGTGTTGGATAGCATAGGGGTAAAAATTACTATTCCCACTCCAGAGAGTGCAACAGTAGGGAAAGCGTTGGATAGCGTAGGGGTAAAAAATACTATTCCCACTCCAGAGAGTGCAACAGTAGGGAACACGTTGGATAGCGGGAGGGTGAAAATTACTATTCCCACTCCAGTGAGTTTAACAGTAGGGAAAGTAATGATTTAATATATTATTGAAAATAAATTAAATATCAATACCAATAAAACATTAATTGAAATTATTAACCAATTTAATATTATGTCATAATTAATTAGGAATACAAATACATATTAGTTATTAAAAATTTATAACCTATTCATAATTATTTAACAACTAATTATTTTTCAATAACAAAAACTTATTAATAATAAAAATTAATACCAATTAATAATTAACAGTAAATTAATTATCAATACACAAAAAGTATTTTTATTATGTAATTAATTACAATTACATTACTTCCCACCCTATTCCTCTATAAACCCACATCCCACTACAGAAAATACATTAATGCAATTATCATAATTATCAAATATTTAATTAATACAAAATAATTACCAATTAATAAAACTTAATTGCCAATTAATAGAAATTAATTACCAATTAAAAATTAATTACCAATACATTTAAAATCAATACCAATAAATAAATACAAATATTTACTTAATTACAATTAAATTACTTCCCACCCTATTCCCCTATAAACCCACAACCCGCTACAGAAAATAAATTTAGAAAATTAACATAATTAACAATTAATCGATTAATAAAAATTAATTGCCAATTAATACAAAAAATTACCAATTAAAAATTAACAATAAAATCAAAATGAATACTAATAAATAAATACAAATATTTAATTAATTACAATTAAATTACTTCCCCTATAAACCCACAACCCGCTACCGAACTAAAAAGCTAAATTTAATTAAAAATGTATAATATTTGCTAAAAATTAATATTTAATTTAATATAATTAAATTACTTCCCACCCTATTCCCCTATAAACCCACAACCCGCTACAGAATTAAATTACGCAAAAATTAAATACCATAAAATTCATTACTTAAAATAAATTAAACATACATTACAAAAATTAATATACACTTTTCACACATATACTAACATACAAAACACTTTAAAAAAAATTATATTATTAAAAATTCAATATATTTAATGCCTATATTGTATACTTCGATATTTTGACTTCTGTATTTTGAAAATCGATATTACTTACCTTCAATTTGATATTTTTAACCACTATATTGTGTCCATTCGATATTTTGTCCATTCTATATTTTTACTTCGATATTATGTCCATTCTATATTTTGGAATCGATATTATGACTGTTTACCGGCTACAAATGTTGGGTTGCATACTATATTGTGGCTCGAGAATTGGTGCAAGATGACTGATGGAAATGAGGAGTTAACTTTTCCCAGATAAGGAACTTTTAGATTGGAAGTGTTGTATCAGTTGAAATCGATTATGGCTTCTTTGGGACCTCTGCCTAGACCGACACAGTTTGAGGCAATAAATGCACGGATCAGGGCGGCACATGAAAGGAACAGGGACAGGCGACAGGAAAGAGTGAAGAAGTCAGTTAGGGCAGTTCAAAATGCGAGGTGGGATGCATTGGCAAAGAGATGTAGGGTACAGATGATCGAGGGAGATAGGTTGTACCCACTGTTAGTTAAAACAGGGGATGCGCAGAAAAAGAATACAGAGGAAGACGACAGTGATACGGATGACAGCTTGATAGAAAGGCTGTTATCTGTGAGACCACCTCCATACAACCCAGAGTCGGGGGAGGAGAAGTCAGCCCCGGTAGAGGAAGTTAGGTACCGCAAGTCCCTCCTAGAACTGAAGTAGTGGGAACGCTCTCGGCAGGAGAGGGACAGAATGTAGAAGGTGTCAGTTCTCAAAGGTTGCCGGATGCTCTTACAGTACCGGTTATCATTGGTCCCATAGTGTCAGTATACAATCCGGAGCAGGTGCGAAGCGTAAGTCCACCACAGACGGGGATGGAAAGAAGTATCAGTTATGAGAGGAATAGTGTGGTGGACAGACTGAGCCAAATGCCAAGGCCCGTAGAATCAAGTACCCCTTTGACAGCGACAGCAGACTCGTCGACAGGACTAATGGATTTAAGGGGCCCAAGGCCAAAGTCTTTCGGGGAATTGAGGCCAGACTTGAGAACATGGGAGACATCTGAAGGGGTTCAGAGCTACAGGCCGAGGGAGGATTGGGACCATGGAAGTACTGAAGGCTGGATGGTTCCTCACAACACCCCTGAAGAGAGTAGGCGCAGGAGACCGGACAGTGATTGTAGGGAATCGGGTGGTGCATTTAGTCGAGGTACCTTGAGTGCAGCAATTAAGGCAAAAGGATTGATGTGATGAGGTTAAAAGCAGAAGTGGATGAAATTGTTGAAGGAAATCGGCCCTTAGAGAGGATTGAGCTTTACGAACCAGATGAGTTGCTGTTTGTAGCGAAGGATGGGACTCGAAAGGCTAGATTGACGCATGAGAAACTGACTGAATTGGCGAATAATTATGATGTGGATCTGTCTAGGACAAAAATGCTGCAGGGTAATCACCGACTGCAGTATACCGATCAGGACTTGGGAGAGAAAAGGGTGATTGGACTAAAGACTCAGATTCGAGAACTGATTATAGGAATACGAGCTTGGAGCAGACTTGATAAATGGGAAGAAAGGTGGTCAAAGAAAAAGAGTGTTAGGAGGAGTGTGGCAGAAACACCCCCTCCAGGAGGAAGTGTTGCAGGAGTATATCCTTTATGGGAGGTGGCCAATAGAGGTTTTGTACATGTGCCCTGGAGTCGCGGGGATTTGGCTGCCTTTACAAATGATTTCCCAAAGCTGAGAGAGAGCCCAGTTGAATGGTACAAACAGGTAAAGAGGTTTGTTAAGATCTCGAAGGTACTGGGGATTGACCTGAACACCTTGTTTGATATTGTAGTTCCAGGAGATTTGTGGGTAGCATGCAAGATTGCTGTCGAATGTCCCACTGTGGAGCCAGAAAGGGATGCTGCCACGAATAGTCCATCAACTTTGGTGATGAGGAAATACGAACAAGTGATTACCCGGTTGAAATCCAAGGTATCGCCACAGGATATTGACTGGGTGAAGATAGATCGGACAGTTCAGGAACCCAAAGAGACAGTACATGAGTACTATGAACGATTGTTGCATGTCTTTAAGCAGTACAGTGGCCTAGATGTAATGTACCCTAAGGACATGGGACAGTTTGTGTCAAAGTTCGTTCTGGGGTTGAGACCTGTATTGCCTTATGATCCAGCAACACTTGATCTGTTGGCAGAACAAGCCGCTGGACGAGATTTTGAGGTATGCCAGGTACTGCAGTGATGAAATCGATTCGAAGCACAAGAAGCTTAAGGACAAGCTGATGCTAGTCCAGATGCAGTCTGTGGTAAGGGAGGCCAGGCCCAGTCGGGAGGTGGAACTTTAGGGAGGAGACAGAATGGTCCGAAAAAGGGAAATGGAGATGATTCTAAGCCGAGGGTAGACTTGGCAACTTTGAAAAAGACTACCGAGTGCCACCAGTGTCATCAGATTGGACACTGGAGACACGAGTACCCCTATAATCCCAAAAATCAAGAGCAACAGGAGGAAGTGGCTCAGGTGCAGATGCCCCGGGTGATGACGACAGCAGTACCAAAGACTAAGTCGATAAAAGGGGGGACTTCGGCTCCTCGAGTCCAGATTCCTCAGCCGCCAAAGATATCGACAGGGACTCGGACCTACCAGCAGATGCCTCTCTTTGATGAGAGCGAGGACTGTTACTTGGACCCGTTGGCATGACGGTGCCTGAGGGGGGAGGAAAACTGTAGTCTTGGGGCAGTCTTAGAGGTAGACCAGAGGGGAAAATTTGTTAATGTTCATCCTACCACCTTTTTGGTTGATACTGGTGCTACCCGTTCTACTGTGAGATCTGCAGTAGTCCCCAACCTACCCCTCTCGGGACAGACAATCCAAGTTGTAGGCGTTGCAAATAGGAAATTGATGAATCCCCTGACAGAACCGATTCCTGTGAAGATAGGGACGTTCAGCGATAGACATCAATTTGTAGTGTGTAATTCAAGTCCTGTTTGTTTGCTAGGGAGGGATCTCCTGTGCAAGCTCAATTGTACCATCTATTGTACCCCTAAGGGAGTAGAACTGCAGACTAATGATGATGATGCTGCCTTTAAGGTCGCAAATCAGCATGTGTGAATAGAGATGTACCCTGATTTGACAGTGGAGGAGCTTCCATTTGATTTGAGAGATTCAGTTTCACAAGAGGTGTGGGACTTCACTGGAGAAGACATAGGCTTGATTAAAGGAGTTGAGCCAGTTAAGATTCAGGTTAAGCAGAATGCTGATTTCCCCAGGACGCCGCAGTATAATTTGACCCCAGAGATGATTGAAAGAATAAACCCTGTGATTTAGTCTATGATTAGACAAGGAATCCTGAAAGAAATCTTGGGCAGTCCATGTAATTCGCTAATAATGGGATTGCAGAAAACGAGCTGGAAATTTAGAATTGTGCAGGATTTGCGCCGGGTGAACAACATAGTTGTTCCCTGTTGTCCAGTGGTACCGAATCTATTAGTAATCGTATTTGAGATACCGTGTCAAGCTGAGTGGTTTACTGTGATTGACCTTTGTCAGGCTTTCTTTTTGATACCTTTACATGAAGAGAGACAATTTTTGTTCGCTTTCAAGCTGGAAAGTCGTGTCTTAGCGTGGTTTCGTATCCCTCAAGGGTACACAGAGAGTCCATCGATCTTTAATCAGATTTTGAAAAAGAATCTGGAGAGTCTAGTACTGCCGCAGAACTCTCTTCTCGTCCAGTACATAGACAACCTCCTTGTGGCATCAGAGACAGAGATGCATACAGGATTGACACCATCGTCTTGTTGAATCATTTGGCAGAGAATGGACACAAGGTGTCACCAAATAACTTACAGTACTGCTTGAATGAGGTGCAGAATCTGGGTCATAGAATAGAAAATGGCAAAAGGGAGGTGTCACCCGACAGGATTGAGGCAATCATGAACATGATGGTGCCTTCAACCCAGAGAGAGGTTAGGATGTTCCTAGGGATGGTTGGCTATTGTCGCCAGTGAATTGCCAACTTCTCATTAAAAGCAAAGCCTTTACAGAGACTGACACACAAGGACGTGAGTGATCCGGTACCATGGGACAACGACTGTATGAAGGCGTTCCTTGAGTTGCCAGAGGACCTTTGTCGTGCTCCGGCACTGGGAATGCCTGACTATAATAAATGTTTTTCACTGTTCTGCTGTGAGCGAGAAGGTTGTGCATTAGCAGTCCTAGTTCAGGATCATGGAGGGGTCCGTAGACCAGTTGCCTATTTTTCAGCTACTTTAGATCCAGTAGCTTCAGCGTTGCCCGGATCTCTCAAATCTGTTGCTGCAACAGGTGTCAGCATTGAAAGGTGTGAGAGCATTGTAATGGGTCACCAATTGACCGTATATGTACCGCACTCTGTTGAGCTATTGATGACCAGGACCAAGACACAGCACTTGAATAACAGGCTCACACGCTACGAGCAGGTTATACTTGCTGCGGAGAACGTGGCCCTTAAGAGGTGCTCTGTTTTGAATCCTGCTACCCTGATGCCATTACTAAAAACGCTTGATGAAGATTGTGAGGACCATGATTGTCTCGATGCAACAGAACTTTGCACCAAACCGAGACCTGACATTGTTGATGAACCATTGACTGACCCTGATGAAATTTTCTTTGTTGATGGTTCGTGTATAAGAGCCAGTGTTGGTCAGTTGAAAGCAGCATTTGCTGTATGTACCATCACAGGAGTTGTTGAAGCTGCGTGCCTGGAAGGAGTATACTCCGCTCAGGTGGCTGAGATCATTGCCCTACCTCGTGCTTGCATGGCAGCAGACCCGATTCGGATCACCATTTACACTGACAGCCAGTATGGGTTTGGTGTGGTTCATGACTTTGGACAGTTATGGTCTCATAGAGGTTACATGACCTCATCTGGATCCCCTATCAGGAACGGAGAATTTATAAGATTACTTTTGGAAGCTCTGCTATGTACCAGAGAGATCGCCGTTGTAAAGTGTACGGCCCATGGTAAAGGGACAGATTTTGTGTCACTTGGAAACAGATATGCTGATGAGGTTGCACGTTTCTGTGCTGAGCAGGGCTATTCCTTCACTGAGCAAGACATAGAGGGATGTCAGAAGAGAACTGAGTTCAACATGATTATGGGGATGGCAGATACCTTGGATGAACTTAAATGCATGCACGAACAAGTGTCAGACCACGAGAAAAATGTGTGGATCAATTCAGCCTGTGTGAAAGGAGATGTGGATATTTGGGTCTCAACTGATGGGAGAGCTGTGTTGCGGGATGAGTTGTTGAGTCCAATGGCGAGGCAAATTCATGGTGCAGTTCATTTGGGAAGAGATGCGATGGTGCGAGTGTTCAAACAAACCTGGTACAATCCGAGATTTTGTGCGGTGGCAGAAGCTGTGTGTCAGAGGCGTTACCATGAGTCACATTGGGAGGTCTGGAGGACCCTTCAATAGGATGCAATTAGACTTTATTGAGATGCCAAAATGCAATCATTTGTGGTACATCTTGGTGGTGGTGTGTGTTCTCACTGTGGGTGGAGGCAAATCCGACACGCAGGTGCAACACACTTACAGTAGCTAAGCTGTTGTTGAGGGAACTTGTGCCTAGATTTGGGGTTCCAACCTCTTTGGAATCGGACGGAGGGACTCACTTCCATAGTGAGGTCATGAAGATGCTTTGCACAGCGCTGAACATTGATCAGAGACTCCATTGTAGTTGCCGACCAGAGGCTTCTGGGATAGTAGAACAGATCAACGGAACTTTGAAAGCCCGGATGGCAAAAGTGTGTTCATCCACGTCCCTAAAATGGCCAGACACTCTACCTTTAGTGCTGATGAGTATGTGCAGTACCCCAGACAGGAGAACAGGTCTCTCGCCTCATGAAGTGCTGATGGGGAGGGCAATGAGGTTACCAGCGGTACCATCGACAGCCTTACTGAGTATCACAGATGATCTGATTCTTGACTATTGCAAGGGACTTGCTGATGTCATCCGTTCTGTGTCTCATCAGGTGCAGGCTGCTGTGGTCCCGGCTTCCAGTGATCTCTGCCATGACCTGAGTCCAGGGGACTGGGTACTGGTTCGGAAGCACGTGAGAAAAAGCTGTTTGGATGTTCGTTGGAAGGGACCCTATCAAGTCATCCTTATCACGAACACTGCTGTGAAGTATGAAGGGCTGCCGAATTGGGTGCATGCTTCACACACTCGTCGAGTTCCAGTACCCTTGGAAGAAACAGCTCCATTCCCAACTGAAAATCCAGCTGGTGTGGCATGGGGACAAGCCAAGCTGTGAGGGTTTCTGATGAAGCTAGTTGCTCACTAGGTCAAGCTGGGGAAGGTCACAACGGAAGTGAAGATAACACTGCCTCAGAAAGGGGAAGTTACTGTGAAAGTGAGTCAAAGCTGAACTCGGCTGAAGAAAACTGTGAGCAGAGTGAGCAAGAAGGCAGGAGAACCAGCAGTGCAGAGGAGCAGTGGTCAGAAAGACAAAGGCGACTGAACCTGAGGTTGGTTTCCAAAAGAGATCTTGCTCCTGTGTCTAAGGAATCTGAATCAGATGGAGACGAAGAGGGACGAGCTTGTGGAGGATTAAGGAGGTCCAGGAGAAAGAGGGTGCCTTGTCAAAAGTACCTATACTGTCACTGATGCCAGGCGTGTTGAGATCGGGGAGGGAGAGGGCAGTGACAGTGATCAATAACAGTCCTAACATCAAGTTGGATGTGCTGCTGTTGGTACCTGGACTGGAGATCGAAGGTGTACTGACCATCACTGTTCCAAATCTCCCATATTTGAGCGTAATTCGTCATCTGATTCTGAGTAGATTGATCTTTTCTACATTTGGCCCTGAAATACCATCTCATGAATCTATTGTTCTTCGTCTTGAACTTTTGGAATATGTGTTAGAGGCTGTTGGAACAGATTTGATTATGGACTGAAAAGACTTTTGCTGTAAACACTTGCTGTAAATAACTTAGGCCCAAGTGGAATAAGAAGAAATTTAGGGACTTCCCATAGAGAACGGAGAAGGTTTAGGGTTGTCTGTTGTTGCTGTAAATAAGGAACTGAAATTAAAAAGGGGACTTCCAGCCTCTGAGGTGTGGTTCGAGTGCTTCAACTGGAAAGAAGGAAGAAAGAGACTTTTGAGCACTGTTGCTGAACTACTATATTGCAAAGACGAGTCTTGAGACCATGGAGGCTGGAAACCCGAATCGTAGAGCTAGATGCATTGTAGGCACACTTGTAGGAGGAGTAATACTCTTCATTATTCTAGTAGTTGTAGTTTCATTTTTGGCACCACATGAGCAGGAAGTGGAGGTTGAGGGAATACCTACACCTACTACTCCTAGCAAAGAAGAGGTCAAGGTAGGAAGTGACAGAGATTTGCTGCTAGAGGAGAGTTGTAGATTACATGCAGATCTGTCTAGAGGTAATTTCAAGCTTAAGGGGTATGCGAAGTTGCTGTATGAGTACATTGATGCAATGGATGCGAAAGATTGTAATGTGTGTATGCAATTGCCGGCTTCTGTAGATGAGGGTATTAGATATCATCACCTTCCATTGACATATGGAATTTCATGTAGTTTGCAGCTTAGCATATTTTATGGTTGCAATCATTTTGAATATTTATTTTCGAATTATGATGCGGTGCTTCCTGAAGTGCCGGCATACAAGCATTTGAACAAGTATGATTATTATAAGTCAGAGGACAGGCTTGGAACGTATTTTATTCCGACCCAGGAGTTGGATACAGCTTATACACATCGTCACAATCTGACTTGTTTGTTGTCAGATACAGAGAAGAAATTCATTGATCAGGTAGAAGACAGATATCATATACAAAGGCAGTTACGAGATTCTAGACAGGGTAGAGTAGATTGGACAGATGAAGAGAAGTTGCACAAGTCTAAAGGGAGTTTTGGTCCAATAGCTTTGGATGAAGTACAGAAGGGGAAATTGTGCATTCACCGACCACAGACTTATTATGAGAATGTCAATGTAGGTCACACTACATGTGAGCATACATTTACTTTAGAGTATTATGCAAAAGATTTCTTGCAAAGTGTGGTACAAGTGATTCCGACTGTGTATTTTGTCTGTGGGCCAATGCTTTGTGCGATTGCCTGAGAAATGGTATGGTAAGTGCTATTTAGTGATCATTTTCCCTAAGATTTATCAAACAGAGGATTTTGAACTTCTAGAAGGAGGACAACAAGTGAGAGTGAAGCGAGGTGAAGGTGTAGGAGCCATAGTTGGGGATGTTTTTTGAGCAATGATACCAACTCTGGGAGTGATATTGAATGATGTGAAGGTCAGGAGATTGGCGACTGTTGTGGACGAGTTAACTATGAGTACAGCTAAGTCCTTAGTGTTGGTTGAGGGTGAGATGTTATCGATAAGGACTATGGCTTTGCAAAACCGTCTTGCTTTAGAAGTCCTTCTAGCTAAAGAAGGAGGGGTCTGTAAACTTTTAAAGGTTCAAGAATGTTGTACTTATATACCAGATAACAGCAAGGATCTGGAGAAATATATAAGCAACATTACTGCGATTCATTATGAGATTGAAGACTTGGCTGAAGAAACAGTGTGGGAAAAGATTGGAAAGGGTTTTGGTAAGGTTGGCAGTTGGTTTGCGAACCTTGGAAAAGGGATTCTTGGTTATATCCTGAAGCCAATTATCATAGTGGTGTGTTGTGTGATCGGATTGTGAGGTTTGGTACGAGCCTACAAGTGATACAAGTCAAGTAGACTGGAGAGTTCGATGAGAATGCAAGAGAGACGAATGGAGAGACTGCAGGACAGTCAATATCGAAGTCTCAAAAACATGGAGTTGCTCAAGAGAGGGAAAGTGGCAACGAGCTTCGTTTAAGTCAGTTCTTCCCTGAGGATGGTGTAGTATGTGATGACACAGGTCATCAAAGGGGGGGACTGAGAGAGCGCCATGTTATTTTGAAAACATTTAGGGGTGCATTATAATCTCGAGTAGTCCGCACCCACATATTTAGAGGATCTTTACTAATGTAGTTTTTTTTATTTATTTATTTTTAGATTTCTAAAGCGCGTAGCACCCTGGGGTGTCCCAACGCTGACATACAACCTATTATTCCAGAGGGGGAGGGGGAGAGCTAGATTTATGGAAAGAGCCATGTTTTTTGTTGCCTGCGGAAAGTGAGTAAGTTGTGTTCTCTTCAAATGGACAGCGGAAGAGAGTTCCACAGTTTAGGGGCATTGTAGGAAAACAATCTTCCCCCTGATCGTGCTCTGTTTAGAAATATAAAGGTAGATTAGTGCAATATGAATGGTGTGTTTATTAATCATAGATTAATGTAGAGTCTTAATTAGAAAATGTGATGCTGCATAACGTAGAAATAGAATCTTACGTGAAATGTCGTGTTAACAATGATGTGCCTTAATGAAATAATACATGTGTTTATTAACGAGTGGATTAACATAGAGTTTAATGTGAAAGATATTCCTTGTAGAATTAACATGAAAGTGATTAAATGAAATGTAATGTTGTGTTATAAATGTGTTTAAAAGTGCAAAGGCCTGGAACACGCTGAAGCCAGAAGAGGCCTAATTGTATTTTTCTTTGGTTAGCCTTAGTTGAAAAGAAATGATTTCTCTAGCCTGGTAGAGGCTGTCCGCAGCGAAATTAAAACTGTAATTTCGAATGTTGCCTGGATGGTCTCACGTATTTCAGCTTGCAGGTGCAAGGCCACAAGGCTCGTTAGGTAGAAAAGTCCATTGTTTAGAAGTTAGGATAGTAGACGCTAGTGCAGAGATGCTGCCAAAGAATTTGGGAGTGCAACATTCAGCGGAGAAGGTGCCTGGGACCCAAGGACACTCCAACGGATGCTGGCTGGAGAGGTGCCATAGTGGAAAACTCTGTGGAGCTACACCTACCAGAGGGGCGTGTCTGAAGGAGTGTCGACTGTTTTGGGGTTTTGTATTAGGGACACCACCCGTGGAGAGTCAGTCCGGGACAGAGAGCAGAGTGTAGACAGCAGTCTAGTAGTTAGGAAGTGGGCTTGGGAAAGGCAAGATGTAGAAAGCAGCTGTGAACTTGAGGCAGACTAAGGTGTAGCATGGAGCATCTTAGAACGAGCTCAGTATTTGAAGTCACCTATTGGAAGTGAATGTACTTCTTAGGAAGTCTTCACAGCTGACACCTTTTCTCTCGCCTGGGAGGTATGTTAAGTAGGGATGTCACCTTAGAGTTAGAGTAGGGACAGTCTAACGGAGATTCTTTCCTTTTTGTAAATGCAGTCCAGATTTTCGACATTGTCAGTAATGGTATGTCTAATGTTGCTTGAATTAACCTTGGTTTTTATTCTGAGTCGTTTGAGACTCTTGCGTAGAATTACCTTTGTATTAGGGCCAGTCTATTTCCTGAATCTATTGCTGAAATGTTTGTATATTCAATTATTTTTGGCTTTGTAATAAATCTTCAAAACTTCAGTTCGTAGTCAGTGGTCCTTTGAGTCTAATTGAATTTGGATCACAAATTTGATTGAGCTATGAATTATAAAATCTTATCTTTCTGCTTCTATGACAGGGAAAAAAGATCCAGTCGACCAGACCTGAGATTCTAGAGATTGGTAAGGAAAATCTAGATGAGAATCACAGCTTCCCCAAGGGCTCAGCCCCGGTAATGGGCATATGGTTTTTCTCACATATATCATGCATATGTATGCATCTGACACATCTGCAATCAAAATGCACACCCAGGCATCCAGATATTTGTGAAAAATACTCACCACCGCTGCAAGATACCCACCTCTACACTGCTGGCCCCATGGTCAACTCGTAATGCGGTGGTCTTTGGACCGCCAGCGCTACGGCTGTCGGACTGCCAAACTCATATTAAGGCCCTTCACTTTGTCACTGTGCCTCAAATGACTCCATCAGTTAAAGCCATATACGGCCACAAGGCAGCCTGTAGATTTCCTGATAAACCAATTACACATATTTACATTTCTTTCAGCTAGCAGGCACCCTGAAGAGAAGGTGTGTTTCTTCTTTCTGTGTCAGCCTCTCCCTTGGCTTCACAGAACATACAAATCCATCCCCTTCCCTTTCAGCGAGAGGTACCTGAAGATTGAAATTATCAGTTCTGAAACTTTGTTTATTAATAAAAAGTAGTGGAACTTTTATTTTAAAATTAAAGAAGATTGAAAACGTTCTTCCTAGTAGTTCCTGCCCACTGAGGACATCTAAAAGCCATGTTTTTTCATGATTCTAGTGTCTTATAGTGTCATGCTCACACTGCCTATTCAGCTCACTTGCAAGCTGCCCATAAAATACATAGCCTAACTGAGCACTGTACAGAAAGAAATTTCAATGTGAAATCCCATTCAGCAAAATTAAAAGAGGGCAACTGTTCCAGTACTCAGTTTCACTCGGTGTGGGAACAACAAACCCAATTTTACCAGTCGGAATATCCAGCCAGGGTAATCACTAGGGGAAAACCCTGCATTGTAGCCCAGACCCCTTCCATAACACCTACTGGTAAAACATGTTTGTTGCAATTCTACAGCGTTTGATCAATATGTTTAATATGCCCAAGTATTGTCAATTTTTGGTACTGGCTCTAAGGTTAGTTCCAACTATTGTTATACGTGGTAGCCCTGTCTTCATTGGTTGACTTGTTAGTCCCCTCCCTGTGTTCGGGTCTGGTTGCCCCCTGCTTTTGGGCATCTTCAGAGAATCGCCGGCATCACACGTTACAAAGCGTCCGAGACCCTTATTTGAATGTACGCTCTCCCCCAAGGCGAGTGGGCTTTACTACTTGGCTTTATTACTTCAGTCACGTTATTACAATAAACAGTATACTTTTATCTTTAGTACTCACTTCTTTTTCAGTAGTATGTTTATAAAACGTCTCTAAAGAAAGGTGGAGGTAACAACTAGATTAAATGACTTCTAGTAACATTGCCTTTCTTTCAATAATAATAATAGAATAATTATGTAACTCGTGCACACGCGACTTGGCCGCGAATGGCAGCAGACCCCGCCTCCCCAGCAGGCACGGAGGGTCCCCAGCGGTGGGACTCGTCAGAGTGCCCTGGAGCCAGCAGCACATCTGTCCCTCGGAGCTCCGCAGCTGTGTGCCCGGAGACCCCGGCGAACCAGTGAGACATGGCAGTCCATCAGAGCCCCGCGGGCAGGCTCTGCTTGCTCTGGAGCTTACTGGTGAGTGCTGAACGCAGACCCGTGAGGAGCAACATCCAACCTTAAAGGCAACGCGCGGGGGTGGGAAACAGCTACGGAAGTTACTTACAAAGAAATTGCTCAGTATTTTATATAGCGCGAACTCGATCCGAAGGTATTGGAGCGCTTTACCTGAGCACCAGTTACATTGCGCACATGGGATAAATATATTATTAAAACCACTGAATACAGTAGCGAGGCGCTCGCATATTGAGACCTTTGCTGGACAGGTGAGAATATGTGTTTTTTGTGCCTATGGTGAAATGCGTGCCTCTGATGTTATGCATACGTCAATGATATTTGCTTCTTCCCAACGTTCGTGAACATCATCGAGTGGAATTTGGAGACCTGTCAATAGGTTCTTACCTTATGGAGACATAGGCATCAAAGTAGGGCAGTGTTTCCAGGATGTGTGTGTGACTGTGTTTACTGTCAGCCTGTCAGGACTGCCCGTGTCCGTGTGAAGCTCAACGCTTTTCATCCCCTCACCTTCAGTCTTGTCTTGTCGCCTCAGGTGTTGCTCTTGCAGAACTGCTCAGGGTGGCATGACCTGGATAACTGCGACTACGACTGCTGGCCGCTAGAGGGACCAGACGAGTTCAACATGATGGATTGCGGAGGTGAGTGTGGACTGTCCTTGGGTTGCGCCACAGCGCCCCCTGCAGCAGAGGGGGCGCATGGCATATTTTCTCAAATATCGACAGCTCACATAATACTATCGGGAAAGAATCAGATGATTCACCCTCGCCTAGCATCTATAGAAGACGGTCACACGAGGGCCTGCAACAGTTCGATTTGTTCTTCCACTTCGGCTCCACCACCACGACACGGAAAAAAACACTGCACCTTGCCACACAGGTTAATATTTACATTTTCCCAACTACCGTTCTCTTTATTTATTATTTATTTATTTGTGCTTTTTTATATAGCGCGGACTTTACCCGAAGGTGTCAGAGCGCTTCACAATAGGAACATTGATACATGAGAACATTATACATGATACATGATACATGAGAACATTACAAGTGAACAAAATAAAATACTATATGTTCTCTGCAAAGCAATGATTAAGATAATAACTTAGTCTACATATTTGCTTAAAATATTTAAAGGACTTTGTATGGAGATACGTTTCTATGTAGCCTATACAACATAGAAATATACATAGTCAGGCCTCCATACAAGTGAATATCTATCTATCTATCTATCTATCTATTTATTTATCTATCTATCTATCTATCTATCTATCTATAGATAGATAGATAGATAGATAGATAGATTCATTCTCAACAGTTTGATCTGCGCTCTCATAGAGACATCATTGAGAATGACTAGCACATAACCGTACTTTCTAGGTGTTCAAACTGCGGTTACATAACTGTTCGAAGAGCATGAAATGGCCTTCGTCTTTCCAGACCTCGTTGTGTGGTCCTTGTTTTGGTTCTCGAACTCTCTATGTCGAGGAGAGGAAGGCAGGCGTGTTTTTTTGTTTATATCTCTATGGTAAAGTTAACCTGCTGAAAAGTTTTTAGCTAACGCACAAAGAAAACATTAGGACCGGAGTCCCGAACTTACAATGTGTACAGAACCTGATTACACCACATGCATTTTTACTGTTAAACTGTGTAGGTCTATTGTCACAGACATAATTAATGTTTCCAGTTAAAAAACAATTCTTTATTTTGCAACTGTACTTGGTGTACCTGGTATCCTTTGCACCCATGTCTGCCAGGAGGAGGCTTGCATCTTAGTGCTTAATTTGTGAACGAGGGCCGGTGCCCCAAGCTCTGCTCTGAAACACGCGGTCGGTGGAATTAAATATGCGCAAACGAAATACCAGGGGCCTCATTTATGAAAAGTGACACATCGCTGCGTGAAAACAGCGATGCGTCACTTTTCATTGCGCCCTCCTTGCGACACCAATGATGCGTCATATTTACAGTATGACGCATATTGTCGCAAGGAGTTACGGATACGTCAGTATTTCTGACGTATCTGTAGGCGAAAAAGTGACGCATTGCTGGAGGGTGTCACAAAAGTGACACAACTCCAGCAATGTGTCCTTTCACATGGGGCAAGCCCCATGTGAAAGGGCTTGTGTCAGTCTTACGCCTGCTGTGAGGCTGGCGTAAGATTTTGACGCATTTGAGTCCTAGAAGTGGCGCAGTGAAATCTCATAGATTTCACTGCGTCACTTCCATGACCCTTTCTTGCATCAATACGCCCCGCCCCCCCTTGCATACATTATACCTGGCGCAGGTATAATGTGGCGCAGGGGTTTACAAAGTGACGTATCTACCTAGATGCGTCACTTTGTAAATATGGCGCAACAAGGCGCATTTTTTACGCCACTGGTGCGTTACAAAAAGTGACGCACCGGCGGCGTAAAAGTGACGCACAGCCTCATAAATGAGGCCCCATGGGCGCAAAGTCCTAAATCCACCCAGGCCTCTTTAATCCACTACCAGGCCCCTTCAGCGCACTCTTGCCGGTTCCTGCTTTCTCCCTTTATGACAGTTTGTCCGTCTTTTTCTTCCCCCGCCTTTCCCGTTTGGGTGTTTTCCTTGTCTTGGTTTCAGTGAAGCAGACACATACGTGCCCCTTACTGGCAACCACCGGCTCAAATTAAACTTTGCCCTCACTATGTAACACCACTGACTTTACATCTGCGTCTTGTCTTGAGGTCGTTTGAACCACTGAGGACTCTAGTGGGGCCACATAAGTTATGGATAAGGGCCTCGTTGAGATGAGGAATTGGAGACAATGCGGTCCATGTTAAATATTCCGTGCCCTTAGGGGCACGTGCCATCCAAATCACGAGGCCCGCCTTAATGCAGGCAGCTTTTCCAGAGAGAAACGCACCTGGCACCTGGTCTGTTTTCCCCGTTCCCTCACCATTTATTTTTCAGTTCACAGCACCATTCTGCTAAGGGCATCCCCTTTTGTATCGCTTTGTTCGCCCTAAGTGTGGCAGGGTATACTCAGACGTGAGTCCCTTGTTCACTTGGCCACTGGATTCAAGATAGCCTGGCTGATGAGGATTATGAATCCGAAACCGGTCCCAGGATGCTTGTTTCCGGTCCAGGGAAGACATGGCTTGGCAGTTCGGGCTGGACTGTTCCCACAAGGCACAGGGTCAGACTGATTTGCATATAGCCATGTCTGAACTGGGGTGGCTGAGTGAACTAAAGAATGGTGATGGATTAAACCCAGATCAGTTGACTGGGGGTGAGTGTTTGATTTTTCAAGCGCTCCGTCCATCATCCCCTTTTGTAAGGTCAGTGGGTGGGCACATCGCCAGTTCTCCCATGTGCGGGGTACCCTCGCCCTCTCTAGCGCTTTTAATATTCCACTGACTGTAGAGCAAGAAAGGCATTCTGAAGAAAGACACGTAAAACACATATTTAAAACAATCAGGATTTTGCAGTAAAATGTACATTAAAATAGAGAACACATTGATAATACAAGTGGTAAAGGGATACATTTGCATTTAATACGGTTATTATGAAGTATACATTTCCCAAACCACCTATGCATCACATAATTGCGTTTTCTGCTTTATGCAGGCTTTCAGTTTTTACATGAATCTGGTTTTCTGGGTGTCAGCTGGGGTTGCCGAGCTAATATGTCTAGGCAGACCTTGACAGATCTTTTAATGTATGCATCTGTGGCAATTTTTCCATTCTATATCGAACAAAGACTTCTTTTCCTGCAATAAAATTGCATTTCAGCCCATTGGACATATCAATCTTTGTTATCCATTTTCTCCCGCCTTTTCTCGTGTTTGGTGTTTTTACCAAGAGTTTTATTAATATTTTATATAAAATACACGCTGTAATTGGTAGCATCTAACCGCCACTAAAACATACTGCTCCTAAATATCCACTCTAATACCGCATGCTTTGTAAATTGTATTGTGTCACAAGTGTCTCAAACTACCAAACTGCTCTTTTTTCTCTACTCTGCATATTCCAATAGACGAACTGCAGTAAGGCAGATTATCATTTATTATTCATTTACTTTTTGCATCAAAAACAAAGTTACATCAAATTCAGAAATATGTAGAAAGCATTTGAAAAAAAGACACCTCTTACATATACTGGCAGTAAGAAAGTAAATCTTGGGTTTCAAATAATAATCTAAACCCCAGTTCAGACTTTCGATCAAACCCATTTACCCTACTTTTAACCTTTAATAATACCCATAATTTTTAATGCCTCATACTGCACTTCTGCCTTTTGTACAGGATGTACATAACTGTTATTACTGTTACCCAATTTAGTGATGTTCAATATACCAGCCTCTTAAAATAGGAAGTTTGATTCAGCCTTGTCAGGAATCAAATGCTCGCTCTTGGTGATCTGCATGATGCTATTTAAACTCGCCGATTCATCCGATGAGCAGTGTATTTTGCCTCAGTATCTAAACAGAATCTATATATCTGGAAATTTTTTACACCGGTCTCTTTCAGTATTTCTGTCTCTAGCTCTATCTATCGGCCTTTCTCTGTCTGTCTCTACGTGTCTATGTCTGCCTTCATCTGTATATGTCTCTACCTCTACTTTCGTGTCCCGATCTGTGCCTGTTTGTGTCTATCCGTTCTGTTTATGTATTGCCCCAATCTTCCTTTTCTGTCACTCTCTGTCTCTATATCACTGTGTCTTTGACAAGCGATTTTCCTGTCTCTATCTCCATCTCTAGGTTTGTGTCTTTTTCTGAATCTCATTTTGTGCCTCTGTCTGTAAATCTATCATCCAATTTCTCTGTTTTTATCTGTCTTCATCTCTATCCTCCTCTCTTGCTTTAGTCTATCCCTATATATCTACCTCTCTCTACCTGTCACTATATCTATCTATATCTCCACTTAAATATCTCTACTTATGTCTGTATCACAATCTATATGTTTCTTTCTCGATCTAATTGTCTCTATCGCTGTCTGTCTCAATCCATTTGTCTCCATCTGCCTCCATGGACGGCAGAGGTCGCAGATGTGACCTCTGGCTTGGCTCTTTTGACTGCTGGCCCTGTTTTTACGACCCCTGGCCTTAGAAGTGGAAAATCAGTGCCATGAACACTGGGGTGGTTCGCCGTTGTAGGTGTGGGTCTCTACCCTCCTTTTTGGCCTAATTTTGTAATAAGCTAATAGTGAATTATAGTATTTGTTTCACTGTTAGCACAATACAAAATGAACCATCTGGAGATGGAACCTGTCCTTCTCTGGGAGCTGTGGTAAATAAAATAAAATGCTTTTAAATGTACGTTCTGTGGGTGCGGTGAGAGGGACTGTGTGTGTGCGTTTGTATGTGTGAGAATGTGTCGGTGTGTAAAACTGGGTGAGAGTTAATGACAAGTAGTGAGAATGACCAGGGGCGGCTGGTGACATTTGAAAGTGGTGAGGCGTAAACTAATTTGCATATTGCACCGCAGCGAGCGACCCCGAACCACCTTGCATCCATCAATACATCATTCATGCATCCACCCACCCATCCATCCATCCACCCACCCACCCATCCTACATCCATACATCATTCATTCATACATCCACCCATCCATCCATCCACCCATCCATTCTGCATCCATCCTGCATCCATCATTCATTCATGCATCCACCCACCCATCCATCCTGCACCCATCCTGCATCCATCATTCATTCATGCATCCACCCATCCATCCACCAATTCTGCATCCATCATTCATTCATGCATCCACCCATCCATCCATCCTGCATCCATCATCCATCATTCATTCATGCATCCACCCATCCATCCATCCACCCATCCATCCTGCATCCATCATTCATTCATGCATCCACCCATCCATCCACCCATCCATCCTGCATCCATCATTCATTCATGCACACATCCATCCACCCATCCATCCTGCATCCACCATTCATTCATGCATCCACCCATCCATCCACCCATCCATCCACCCATCATCCATCCTGCATCCATTCATGCATCCACCCATCCATCCATCCATCCTGCACCCATCCACCCATCCAGCATCCATCCTGCATCCATCATTCATGCATCCACCCATCCATCCACCCATCCTGCATCCATCATTCATTCATGCATCCACCCATCCACTGCACAAATACAAATGGACATCACTTCTGCAGGTGCCACACCGCCCACGGGGTCCCCCACTTCTTGCCACTGCACTTGCCAAGCAGAGAATGCAAGAAGCTCGGCCACGCAGGGTAGACCAGACATCAATACATTTTCTGGGCACCACATCCACAGGTGCACCGTCGCCCAGGGGACGCCACAATCTTGGTACCGCACACAGAAACAGAAAGGCACTGCAGTTCAACATCTCCAGGCCCCTCGGCGAGGAGCTGACAGGCAGTGCTCAGTCCGGAAGCATCCCCCTGGTGCCAACCTACGTGATAAGGGGTAGTGTCGCATGCGCAATGAAGAGAGGGAGAATCAGCATCAGCAGCGCAAAAGCACACCACTGGGGGAAAGACTCTCCAAACTTGTGTAACCTGCAACAATCATACACCTAGGGTCCACCACTCATGGGCCACAATAACAAAGCACCAAGCAAGAGTCGTACAGAAACGAAGAAATGTGATACCAAAGAACACTGCTGCAAAACACAATACAAAGCAGCAGAACATTAGATGGTTTTACTTAGCCACAAAGAAAAGGTTAAAGTGTGAAATAAAGCATATGCGTGACGGTCTGTGCACTTCCAAAAGTGTGCACACGCAACATCTTGTTATTTTGATAACAGGAGTCTGCACATAGGCGGGTGACGGGTGAGTCTGGTTTGTGACAAGCATTGTTGGAATTCTTACTTACACGATATTGGTGGTTTGCTCGAGAGTGACACCAATGCTGGTGCTGTTGTATCATAACAATTTTCACCAGTCTTCCTAGATATTTATACTCGGGTCAACTACGCTGTCAGAATGGTGTCAAATGTGTCATTTTATTTGTCCAAAAGACCACCTTTCATTCTAAATCGGTGTCCTCTGCAATCCCCTTGGGAACCGCAAAAAAGCGGTCTCCGTTGCTTATCAGCGCCAGGATTGGCTGTGGAGCAGCGTAACTCCCTGCCCCATTCGGAGACCGGAGGCTGCGGCATAAGGCAACCCTCGGTCTCCCAAGGGGGAGGCTACTGCGCATGTTCGGGCTGGTCAGAAAAATGACCAGCCCAAAGCAAACATGCGCGCCAGCACCAGTAGCACTGCTGAGCAGCGTGAGCACGCACGCTCACAACAACCCGATCAAGTACAGCACCATCCCCTTTCTCCCCTATAAGCTACATCTGGTGCGGCCGGTGACATTTCAGATGGCGGTGCGCATTGGTTGGCGGGGCAACGCCCGAACGCCCCAATGGACGCACCGCCGCTGAGAATGACTGAGAATGCTGAGATTGAGGGGCAGATTTATCAAAACCTTTTGCAATGCAAAGTGACGCAATCTGGCACACAATCGTTTAAAAAAAATAATTTTTAAACATTATTTTTATATACATAATACAATCACAAATACTTTTTCTGGGTTAAACTATTTACTTTACAGTGTAAAACTTTTTTTACACTGGAAAATATCTTTGAAGTAGGCCAATAAATGCTTTATGCTATTTTGCGCTACTTTGCATCACTGGCCTGCTATAGGTGTTATTTGGGCATTTTCACGGCACAACCCAGGTTTTTTTACGCAAAACGCTATCTACTAAAAATGTTATAGAGCGCTTTCCACCAAAAAATAACACCCTTTTGAGGCTGATTTCAAGTTGGATAAATGTTTTAATTTATTCTAACTTTTTACACATTGCATGTGTACTGCACTATAAAACACACCTGCAATGTGTGCAGGGTTTTAAAATTTGTATAGAAATAGTTGTTGGAAATTGGGGTACTGGTTACTGGATTGGGGAGGGGAGGGGGGTGAAACCCTACTCAAGCAGCAACCACAATCACTGTCAGGGTGAAACACAAGTAAACCCCAAATTAACCTGTGCTTAACCCCCTGGTAGCTTGGCACAAAAGCAGTCAGGCTTAATTTAGAGGTAATTTGTAAAGTATTTATGCAGGACTTCAAACAGTAATTAGGCAAAAACACAATACAGGAAAAATCCCACACCAGTGTAGAATACTAGAGTAAAATTTAATACATTATTTGAGACCAAAACTACAAAAATCCAATCAGTAGAAGCAAAGATGTGCAATGTCAAAGATTTAAGTAAAATTAGTGCCTAAAAGCACAAAGCATCAGCTGTAGTTATCTGGTCGCAGACAAAGTTAAAAGTTCAAGCTGACCGTGACGAAGCGCCGGTCAGACAGAGGGACAAAGTTAGGTTCGCTGAAATAGAGTACCTTAAATCCTGTTTGCAGAGTGTTGCGTGATGCAGCGTTGAGGATGTTTCGTGCATCAGCGGTTCCAAGCAGCTGTGCGGCTGCAATGTGAGGTCCTGTGTCATTGTCGAGAATGCCGTTGATGAGGGGCTTGCAAAGCGAAGTCCTACGTCAAAGATGTGTAGCGCACCAGCTGGTTCCAAAGAAGTTGCAGGGTTTGAGATGCAGAGTCCTGTGTCGTAATCCGAAGCCCTGCATTGGGGATGCATTGCGCATCAGTGGTCCCAAAGTGGAGCTGCGAGAAGATGTGTTGTGCTGCATTGGTCATCTCACAGGATCACAGCTGGGCTGGCAGAGCAACTTCAAGTCTACTTCCAAGGGTCCAGGATTTGGGTGGCACCCCTTGGGGGACAAGACTCCTAGCAGATTAGGTCCAGGTACTGGGTTCAAGATGGTTTCAGCCTGTACTGTTCCAGAGGCTTCTGATCAGGAAGCCAGCCAACTTGCCCTTGGAGTCATTCTGGTGGTCCTGGGTAAAATTGCAGCTCCAGTCCTTCACTCAGAGAGCAGGATAGCAGGAAGTAGGAGTGACAGTCCTTCTTGCAGAACAGCAAAGCAGTTCTTTTGGGTCTTCCACAGGTCAAACAGTGTACTGAAGAGTTGGGTCTGAGGGTAAGATATATTTATACGTGGTGTCAGCTTTCAAGTTGGAAAAGGTTTTGGAGGTTTACACATCCAGAGATGTTTTGAATTTCCTGCCTACATGTCATGGCCCAACATGGTCTGGGGTCACTACAGACTAGTGTCAAATCCCTTTGTGAGAGTGCTCAGGCATAGACTTTGGGATGTGCAAGTGTGGTAGATGAAAGCTCTTTTCCATCAAGTCAGAGATAGCCCGTCCTGCTAAAAAAAATTCCCCATTGTCTTACTGCCTGGGAGCAATACTCAAAGACCAACTGCCAGCTACACCTAGTCATATGAGTCAGGATACAGGCCGCAGCGACCAAATGGTAGGGCCTAGAAAATGCCAAATTTCCCATTAAAGAGGGCCTCAAAGTACAATCCTTTAGTTCCCCAAACTCGACAATCTTATCTGCTCCCAAATGAAAGTTAACACTTATGAAATGTAATAAAACCAGTGTTATCCTAGGGGAGAGGAAGGCCTCATAGTAGTGTAAAACCAATTTAAGAAATAAGCACCAATGTACTTAAATTGAAGCTCTTTCTGGATGTATCAGGATTGGGTATAAATTAACTGTTGTGCCACCGTATACATGCTGCAGGTTGATCATTGGTAAGCATTAGATTTAAATTATCCTTGGTTTGTTTTATTACCTTTAATTTCCAGTGGTTCCTAGTGAGATTTGTCTATGGTTCCACTCAGAGCACAAGGAGGAGTTGCAGTAATTAAACTCCTGTCTTGATCATCTTTTGAATATTAAATGCCTTCAATGCCATACCATGGACCCTAACGCCTGTAGCCCTGTGGAAAAGGCCGTCCATTATACATGTGCAGAACTGAAAGCTAAGTTCAACTGCATTAAAAGTCATCTCGGAAAAAAACACAAACCACTTCACACATTTTAGGAAGATTGCTAAAGTTTATTGGACAAGCAAGCAATGAGCTATATTGTTATTCAAAGTAGCAGCATGCCTCCTAGCAATGAGCATCTAATGTTGACTCTCCCAAATTTGCATAATTTTTCTAGACTTCTTAACATATTGCTTCAAATGAGGATGCACGTGACAGAAACCGAAATTCAGATTACCAGGTGCACCCTTTTACGATAGAAGCACAAAAAGACCTTAACAAGAGATACAATGTATAAAAACCTTCCAAACAATGTGCTAATCGTTTGTCAGTTATTGCCTGGAAGAGCCAACCATGAGAGTGAGGATGTATACGTCAGAAGCAAGAGAACAGAACTGGCAATGAATAACATAGACAGAAAAGGAAAAACAAGATGGAAGCAGAAAAATCAAAATGTCGTGTTCTGTTACTATTATTTCAAAGCAGTTTTCATCCACTGTGAGCTTCCTGAATTATCAATTTACCCGTTGAAGTGCTTTCTCAGCATCCAAAGTAACAAGAACTGCATTATTGTGAACGCTTGACAAACTGGCTATGACAAGGAACCTTTTCTGTGTATTGTTCTGACATGATGTTTAGTTTATGAACACTTATTGGTCAGGGTAAAATGGATGGGGCATCAGTTGGTCTAGCTTGGCAGTGAAGACGCTTTTGACATTTTTGACATCAAGCTGGAAGAGTGAAATTGGTCTTTACAGACTGTACAGTGCAGGATTCTGTCCCACATTTGAAAATACCAAGATCAGGGCCAACCTCATTGATTTCATCACCCAATCAGGCTTAAAAAATGAATTGAAGAGGTCAGCCGTAATTAGGGGAAAGTTTCCCCAGTGTCTTATAGGATAATCTCTATAACCATCAGATAATGTGGCTTTTCTAAATTTTCATCTACTCATCCTCCTAAGAACATCTTTTAATAGACTCCCCTGGGAAACCCATCTTGCCAGTAGTTAGGCTTTGAATCTTAGAAGCATTCAAGTACAATTAAATTAAGTCATCATTGATGCTTTCCTCTTCCTGTAGACTTTGATTTAAAGTCCTGAGCATTTGCATTCTGTCCTTACATTTTCTTGCCTTCTTAGAATTTTTATTTGATGCATAATAGAATATATTCTTTATCATCTATTGCCATGGGTCTAATCTTTACCAGAGTTCCTCCACCTTCCCTACATATATTCTGCAAAACAGTGGATTTACGATGTTTTTCTAACATTTTCAACTAAAGTTTCAGTTTAATCCTAAATATTGTTCAAGGAGACAGTACTATACCAAGCATTTTAATCACGCTTTGTAAATGATTCATGTAAAATAAATAGTTCAGACCTCTGTGCTGTGCCCACAAAGTTCTAGTCTGATTTTCAGGGTCTTGCAAATAAAAATATCCTTTGAAATTAAAACAGTATTTGTATCAAAATAACAAAAACTTTTAGCAAAGAATGATCAGTCACCAACAGACATACAGAAAGCTCTCCATTGTAGTCAGAGACATAGGAGTAAGAGACCACATTTATGTGAAAATATTATATTTCTTTATAATTGTCAGGATCCAAGCATGGGCCATTTTGGAAAGATGTGCGGGCTCGCACATCGGAAAGGACTGACACACAGTTTCATTGTTCCAGTCACTGATAAAGGGTTCGGGAAATAATGTTCTCCAAAAGAAGACAAAACCTGTGTGTGGCTCTTTTAGATCACAGGATTTGATGTTGCAGCTTGCCGCAGAATATGCCACACACCAAGAGGTTAACAGTGGACACAGTAGTTGAAATGTTTTGTGATGAAGAAAGAGGGTGCAGTCCAACTTGAACTGGCTCAGGTGCTTTAATATCAAGTTAATAATACCCCTTCATCAAACTGATCAGATACACAATCATTGTAAACCGCTTGACAAAGGCTACGATCATGAGCACTATACATACATAAGTCAGCGACAGTCAGGTGTACCTTCATTTTATGTTTGTATGTTGCTGATGGATACAAATCTGCCCTTAAGACTGATGCATGAGCCTGTTTCAGGACTGTTAGTGTGAGGCAGAAAGGTGATAGCAGGTTGGCTGTCGGGCTCCTCATTCTCCTCACTCTCATGTGGTAAATAAAATATTACCCTGGCATAATTTCTAGGCATTAACAATTATCATGCATCAAGTGAGAGGCAGAGAGTCCGTAGTGTCCAAGTTAAAAGGGCTTTATTCCAATAACTCGAGTCATGGGAGAAATCTGTTCCATCACCACTGAGGTTCAGGAAGGGTCTTCTAACATTTATTTACTGAACATCATATTTATACATTTAATCTTGTACATAGGACGTAGGAAGGAACGCTCGAGGCAGAGCAGAGAAAGAAAGAGATAAGAGCATGTAGGCGTACATGAGGGTGTGTACTTTGATGAGTCATAAGTAGGTGATAGGTAGGTGTCATAAGTGGGTGGGTACTTAGAGGAGGAGTTTGGATAGCTAGCTGGAACTATGCCCTAATTGTGCAACTTGAGCATGACGTGCAATTGACGTGTAACTGGGAGGAAGCTGACTTTCAACCTAGTAGAGAGATCTCTTGTGTCAAGGTGACCAGCACATCTAGTACAACTGATATCTAGAGTCAGGGGATGTATTATCTGAAGCAAAGGTTGCTCATCACTATGAATCAAGAAAAAGCATATATGTCTCAGTTCATTACGTGGGGGCTATGGATGCAAGCACTGTGATTTACTTTAATGGAGACAGAGAGGCTAGGCCCTATCTTTCGCGGACGGGATCTGTTTACTTTCCTCACCGGACTGAAATGTGATTCTGCAGAGCAGATAACTGTTATTCATAATACTGCTTTGGCAGGCCTCTTTCGGCTGAGCCTGAAGTATGCGAGGTCAGAGATACGTAACTGCAGCCTTCAGTGTGTCAGGAGTCATGAAAAACCCTTATTCCAGAATGTGGCTCAGGGTGAACCACAAAAAGGGTTCAATACGATATTTATTTAAAAGTGCACAATGCAATGCAAATACATGGGCCTTCATGCTAACTGAATGTTTGGGAAACTTGATGACTGGCATTCTAATGCAGGACATGAATGCACAGGCCTTGTGATTCAGGCCACTAAGAGAAATATGCATGTAACATAGGGTATACGTAGGGGACAGCTTGGTCAGGCAAAATTTCATTTTCCTCATTCCCTCCTTGTCCCCTACTTAACCCTTCAGGATACATCTATATTCATGAGACCGTATAGTTCATCATACAGCATCATTTGTTCGTCCTTAACCCTTTGTATACTTGGATGGGGAACACAGGCAGTTGCACACAGGCCGCAAATGGCCGGGCCACACTGCAGACAGAGACAGCAACCAAATATCATAAGTAGGATCATTCCTAGGAAGGTCAGCACTTTCCATCCCCAAGCAGATATTATACCCCAGAGCCAACTGGACCAAGTCCATGTGCCTGGGTCTTGATGTATGACATGAGCAATCTTGTGGAGTCTTGTTATTGCTGCATACACAGATGGCGCGTTATTTGGGATGAAAATGCAACAACTAGATCGGATCACTCTACAAGCTCCGCCCCTATCCGCCAAGATGACGTCTAGAACGAGGCGATTTTGAAGAACGACAAGTCTAATGGCAGACTGCTCCTGGGTCAAGTTCGCCAGGGCAGATGCAGTTATATTTACAACTGCTTCAAGGGTTCTTGTTAATTTGCGTATCAGTTTACTATTTTGGACGGGACCTATGAAGAAAAAGAAACCTTTGTTGAAATCTGTATATTGCTCCCAAGCTGTTTCAGTCTGATCAATCCCTGCGGAATCTGTCTCCCTCTTTTGTCTAACATGTTCTAGTCGTGAATCTCTATGATAATGGGATGGGGCCAGAAATACAGGTGGCAACAGGAATGCTATATAACACGTCCCACCCCAGTCTAAGGGCAGATGTACATAGGCTGTCTGACCGCAAATGAAATAGGTATGGCGTGATGTTTTGAAAGAAGAAAGTCCTTTATCATTAAATTCTACTACAACTTTACACTCGCTGTGTCCCATGAGTACTGAGCCTTTCTTTCTGACACATAAATCAACTTTTGCTGGCAGGACTGAAATAAACGGTGGACCTGTATTTTGCTTGGGCTGAACATTAAACATTATAAAGTTAACGGATGCATTTCCTTGCTCATACTCTTCATTTTCTAGATCAGTGCCTTTCCTTTGGGGAAACCCTTTTTCGTCTGGGAAACATGCCTTATTCATTACTTTATTCAAGTTTCCATATATCCAGCCACCAGGATAAGCTATGTACTTTCTATCTATTGAGGTCATTAAAGCAAACCATGCTCCACATGACCCATTGTGTGAGAAAGGTAGAGGATAGAATGGTAGAACTCCCTTCGTTTTCTGATAAGGGGGCAGTTGGCCACATACCCAGCAGTCAGTTGCATTGCTGGTCTGGTGAGAATGGTGTAACATACGAATGAATGTATTGTTACGTAGTGCAAGTCAATATGACAGTTCATGAGGTGGCAGTTCACTAAATGTATGCTCTATGGAGCTGTTACTGGAAGAGTGTATATGTGAGGAAATAGGAAAGAAAACATGTAGTAATAAACTGACACAGATTATAACAATGCACAGAATAAAAAGAATGATCAAAGTAACTATACATCTACTGCGTAATATCTTGCAGTATTTTGCTTTCTTATCTCTCTTCTTGCTATTCTCGTATGTGATCTTATACATGTCAGAAATCTAGTCTAACCGATTCACCACCGGGTGGGCTTAAACAATTAAACTACGTCTGACTTACTAGATCTTAACTTGGACCTATACTCCTGCTGGGGAGTCTTTTCTAGCAAGGGCGGCGCAGGCGGCGCAAAGTCTGTATGGTCCTTATTGTCTATCAAAGTTCCGGATTGTCCAAAGTACTTTTTGCAATGCTGAAGATGAATCCACCCCTTGCGTCCCTCCACCTTCACTGCGGTCCTCGTGGTCAGAAGTACCGATTTCGGCGTCTTCCAGCGCGGCTCAAGGGGGCTTGAACGATCAAAGTTCCGGACACAAACAAAATTCCCGGAGACAATGGCGTGTTCCTTGACCTGGGTGTTGTCAGGGAAGGCGGCAGTAACCTGTGAACAACAAGAGAGTAGTGCAGACATCAAGGAAGCCAGGTAATCTGTCAGCATGTTACTGTCAACATCAGTAATTCTTTTAGGCATAGGCGTACCCCACATATTTGGCGGTCTACCGAAAACTACTTCATAAGGAGATAGGCCTGTTCTGGAATGAGCTACCATACGCATGTAAAAGAGGGTTGTCCAGAGTTGTATCCTAACAGAAGAGACACTTGTTTCATTAATTCAGAGGAAAATGGCTGCCCGTTATCTGAATAGATGACACGGGGCAATATCTGGGGAAGAACTCGCGCACCAACTGTCTGGCTGTTGTCACAGCAGTATAATCTGGAACTGGATATGCTTCTGTCCATCTAGATAGTGCACACACTACTACTAAGACATACTTGCAACCTTTACATCTGTCCATTTGGATATAATCCATCTGGAGAACCTCAAAAGGGTGGTCAGGAGGATGAAATCCGCCTTGTTCCACCGGAATGCCTTTTCCTGGATTGAACTGGCAACAGATCATAATTGTTCGTACTTTCTGTTTCGCTGCTGCACGCAGGTGCTTGTTAAAACAAATGTTCTGTAAGCTGTCTAGCATTGCCTTCTCTCCCAAGTGTGCTGGACTATGTGCTGTGTTGATTATTACTTGTACCATAGAATCAGGCAGAAACCATGTACTTTTTTTCCTTAGTCATCCAACCTTGGTTAGTCTGGACCCCTTCTTGTTCAGTCCACTTCTTTATCTCATCTGTAGTGGCATGTGTCTGTATGTCGAGTACATCATGTGTAGGGTCCCTGACTGTCATACGTTTTGTCAGCAACGGTACCTCTGTCCTTGTCGTGTCTGTTGGTGTCTGGGCTGTAAGTTTAACCGTTCGGTCTGCCAGGTCATTACCCTGGGAAATGGTGTCTGTAACTTTGGTGTGAGCTTTGCACTTCAGGATAGAAATGGCTGTAGGTAAATGTATGGCTTCTAACAGGGCTTGGATAAGCTGGCCGTGCTGAATCTTGGTCCCATGGGAGGTCAAGAAACCTCTCTCCCTCCATAGTACCCCGAAATCATGAACAACGCCAAAAGCGTATTGTGAGTCAGTATAAATGTTTACTTTCAAGTGCTTAGCTCTTATGCAGGCTTGTGTCAGAGCGATGAGCTCTGCTGCTTGTGCTGACAATGTGTCTATTCTTTGTGTCTCTATGGCTTCAGTAGCAGTGGTCACAGCATAGGCTGCTACTAACTCTCCTGCACTCGTTCTCATGCATGATCCATCTACATAGAGCGTTAAGTCTGGGTCTGGAAGTGCAATATCTGTCAGGTCTTGTCTTGGTTTCGTCACTATATTCATAACTTCCACACAGTCATGTGGTGGTGCATTTACTGTACTTGAGGGCAAAAGTGTTGCAGGATTCAGAATATTACAACGTCTGATCTCTATGTGTGGTTGGAATAATGTCAGTTCATATCCTGTCAGTCTCGCTACAGTCAAGTGTTGTGGTATGCATGTGGTACTTGTACTGTCAGAGGGTGTCTTAGCACTATTGAGTCACTTTGTCTTATGGCTAGGGCTGTTGCTGCAACTGATTTCAGGCACACAGGCAGAGCCTGGGCCACTGGATCTAGTGTACTGGAAAAGTAAGCGCAAGGCTTGTGTTTTCCTGCTTGATCTTGTGTGAGGACAGATAATGCTGTTCCATCCCGTTCAGTTACGAAAAGCATGAACGTTTTACTGTAACTTGGAGTCGCTAAAACTGGCGCTTGACATAATGCTCTTTTTAATTCCTCAAATGCCAAGGTGTGTTCTTGTGTTAGCTGTCTACCCTCCTTGGACAGCAAGTGTGACACCACTTGCTGACCACACAGTTGTAACTTTGAAGGGGCCCCTTGTCAGCCAGAAAGTGTAAAACTGTCAGTGATGCATTTTCGCATTCTTTTTCTGAACGTGCTGTAATCAGGATGTCGTCTACGTACTGAATCAGTGCTGTGTTGGTAGGCATGCTAATACTGTCCAGCTGTCTTTTTAATGCTTGACTGTAAATGCTAGGGCTCATTGCAAGAGCGAAACTCCTGCCAATTATTCTGTTTACACTACGAGGAAAAAAACTGTTCAATTGCAAGCATGCTTTATCTGAAGTCATTGAAGCTTTCAGTGTTGACTGTAAGGAAGAGCACTTGCCCCCCCCCACCTTATATAAACATTTTCTCCGCGGCCCATCAAGTTTTTTTTTTCTCTACACTGCCTACCCCTTCATCATGATGTCACCCACAGGGCTGTTCCTCCCCCCTTTCAAAACTCTGAGAGCTAAGAACAGCTGCCAAGTTACTGAAGAGAGAGATCTTGGTCAAGCATTCTTTATCTGCATGCGAAGGAAGCCTGGTTCAGCTGGAGGACGGCCAACAATTGTCCGCGGAAAAGAATTGGAGTATGGCCAATAACAACAAGACAGGCACGGCTTGTGCTCCAAGAGGGAAAAGCCCTCCCTTCACAAAATATCTCTCTGAGCCAGGCCAGGCCACCTCAAGGTCGAAAAACACATTCTGTGTAATTCAAAACATATCTATACCCAGGCCAGATAGCTGACCAACATTCTCTAACTTAACTGAAGCAAATTTAAAACGCGATAAAAAGCATCCTAAAATCAGTAATTAATAAGGACATATTTCTTCTATTTCGTAACTTAGACACATGCTAGCATTTTAAAAAATTATATCACAAAATAATGTTACTAGCTGCAAGGGAAAAAAGAAACAGAACAATATGGCATGAAAACACACCACATTTTACTTTTTGAAAATAGCATGTGAAACTCCATACTTTTGCATCGCATAACCAATATTTTCATAATTAAGTGTGCAAGCACTTCTATTCTACCTATTAAAAGGGCCAGATTAATCATTTTTCAAAAAGCTATGTTTTCTAATTGAGTGGATTAACTGTCACTACGCTATTCTAAAGGGCAGCTTGCATTGGGAAAAATAATAACTAATATTTTGTAAAAACATTCTTATTTAAAAAAAACACACGGTTGCATTACACTAATTAAAAGCACATTCTATGATGGGTCTGTTTTATATTTTCTTCTCAACTGCAAACCCTTATCTCAATCCGACTGGTTTATTTACAACTACCGACCTCTGAGTCAAACACATTAAATCAAGTGTTCCTAGGCAAACCCTTACAAATACACTTCTTTACTCTCCATGCAAGACGTTACCATTCAGTCTGCAAGCTGTGAAAGCACATAGGCAGACCCAGCACCCAATGAAAAAGTTAAATAAACCTTCATTCATCTACACACTCACTGACTTTTAGTGTCAGCTCACGTAACCATGCATGTTAAACAGCATGTTAAAACAAATACTGCCTTCTCAATACAAGATATTAACCCTTTGGCAGCTGAAGCACAATCATTCCCCAATGACTGCAGTACATGGGAAAGTCATGAACTCATCTCTCCATGTTATCACATAACACGTACGCACATCTTCAAAACGTTGTCTCCAAGCACTTGAAAGAGATCCAGCTCTCTCCTGCCTAACGTAATGATAACATACTCTGCACAAAACATAACCACATGGCGCTATTCACAAGCCATATTCACAAGAAACTCAACAAGTCATAATAATGACATGCTCTTCATAAACCATATTTACAAGGAGCTATACTTAAGAAAACTCAACAAACTATTCACAAGTCTTAAGCACAAAGCGCAATTCACAACTAATTCAACCAGTTACTCACAAGGCACTTGCGCAGTCCAGAAGGGACTTGTCTAGATACAAGGAAATGAACGCTTTAGATGCTGTCGGCTTCCTTCTACATACTCTAAAGGGTACAGGTGGTGGCGTTCGCGACCTACTGGGTCTTTCTGAAGTGGTCACTTTAGCTAGTTCTTCTGACAGGACGGGATAAATACCAGTAACAACGGCATTGCATTCTCTACCAGTCTGTTCTGTTTTCCTATGTGACTCTTTGCGCCATAACTCAATGGCATCTTTCTGAGAGGGTCTTGACTTCCTCTTCCATAGCGCTTCCTCTACTCCCATAATGCATTCTGAATCCCATGTTCCTGAGACAGGCCATCCATATTTCTCCTCTAGATCCTTTGTGCAGTTTACCCATAAATCTAAAAACAAGATAGCGTCTAATCCATGCTTATTATACATATAATGACCAGGTGTGTCTCTAGGCGGGATGTTAACTGACTCTTCTAGTATACCTTTCCTGGTCCCTATCTGACGCAATTTTAAAAACAGTGGCATGTTTGAAACCTATTGCGTTGGTTTCACCTCAATGAAAACACAATACACGAGAATAAACTGAAACAATCAACAATCATTCACACAAGAAACATTGTAACATTAAAACAAACACAAAATCTGAACTGATACAGAGAACTAAACATGTACTTGAAAAACTTTGTGCACTGGAATACAGTACAACCATACCGGTCTCAGAAATGAGACACGTCTTTACTGTGCCCACGTTTTACCGTGGACCCGTCTTGACCACGCTCATGTAAATGAGGCACGTCTTTACCGTTTTCACGAATACGTGAACCCGTCTTGACCGTTTCCACCTATTACAGTGGACCCGTCTTGACCGTTTCCACCTTTTACAGTGGACCCGTCTTGAAACTTGATGCATTCCCCATAGTGGTACTCACCGGGAAGCAGAATCTTGAAACTTGAAGGCCTCGGACTTCTACGCATACGCCTCGGGACAGGTGGACCTCTGGAGACCTCGGACCTTGCTCTCTCACGGGTTGGGCTCTGGTTGAGACGATCCGCGTTCCTCAGCGCCTCGTATGGATGCCTGGTCGCAGTCCGTCCTCCTCCTGGGCCTGAGGGAGTAGCGGGAAATCCCGATGGCGTGTACACTTTAAAGTCCGTCACGGCTGTAGAAGGGGGCAAAGCTGGACCTACAACTCCGGCGCGTGGGGAAAGGGATAGTCCCTATTCGGGCGCCAAATTAATGTGGTAAATAAAATATTACCCTGGCATAATTTCTAGGCATTAACAATTATCATGCATCAAGTGAGAGGCAGAGAGTCCGTGGTGTCCAAGTTAAAAGGGCTTTATTCCAATAACTCGAGTCATGGGAGAAATCTGTTCCATCACCACTGAGGTTCAGGAAGGGTCTTCTAACATTTATTTACTGAACATCATATTTATACATTTAATCTTGTACATAGGACGTAGGAAGGAACGCTCGAGGCAGAGCAGAGAAAGAAAGAGATAAGATCATGTAGGCGTACATGAGGGTGTGTACTTTGATGAGTCATAGGTAGGTGATAGGTAGGTGTCATAAGTGGGTGGGTACTTAGAGGAGGAGTTTGGATAGCTAGCTGGAACTATGCCCTAATTGTGCAACTTGAGCATGACGTGCAATTGACGTGTAACTGGGAGGAAGCTGACTTTCAACCTAGTAGAGAGATCTCTTGTGTCAAGGCGACCAGCACATCTAGTACAACTGATATCTAGAGTCAGGGGATGTATTATCTGAAGCAAAGGTTGCTCATCACTATGAATCAAGAAAAAGCATATATGTCTCAGTTCATTACGTGGGGGCTATGGATGCAAGCACTGTGATTTACTTTAATGGAGACAGAGAGGCTAGGCCCTATCTTTCGCGGACGGGATCTGTTTACTTTCCTCACCGGACTGAAATGTGATTCTGCAGAGCAGATAACTGTTATTCATAATACTGCTTTGGCAGGCCTCTTTCGGCTGAGCCTGAAGTATGCGAGGTCTGAGATACGTAACTGCAGCCTTCAGTGTGTCAGGAGTCATGAAAAACCCTTATTCCAGAATGTGGCTCAGGGTGAACCACAAAAAGGGTTCAATACGATATTTATTTAAAAGTGCACAATGCAATGCAAATACATGGGCCTTCATGCTAACTGAATGTTTGGGAAACTTGATGACTGGCATTCTAATGCAGGACATGAATGCAGAGGCCTTGTGATTCAGGCCACTAAGAGAAATATGCATGTAACATAGGGTATACGTAGGGGACAGCTTGGTCAGGCAAAATTTCATTTTCCTCACTCAGGAGAAGTAGTTTTGTACATCACAGGTTCACAGTAAGATGTATCTCAGGTGCAAGTGTTGGACCTTGTTGTGACACAGCTAGAGAGGCATCATGGAGCAGTGCCTGCTCAGCATATTCCTACAGAGCTGCAGTCTCATGAAGGCTCTCTGTCCTCCCTACGTGGATAGATGAACTAAGCAGTATTTAAGGTCCTTTGGGTAGTTCCAGATAAGGATGCTACCTGTATGGTCTGATTTGCTGATACTGGGCAGCGGAGCCAGGCAGCTGTTGAGAATGAGAGTTTCGATTAGATTTTACAAAATCAGTTAAGGCTTCTTTATGTGTGCTATTTGCCCTTTCTACGACTTTGTTTAATCCAAGTTTTAATAAATTAGAAAAGTGGAGTTGCATTCCCACTGCTGCCAGAGCTTCTGTTAGCACTTTGGAAGTAAAAGAGTGAAAAACACGAACTTCTCCAATTGCTATACAGTGCAGGTAGCCTTTTATGACTTAGCACGCCATTGGTTGACCCTGCTCCCAAACCCACACAAAATAAGAGCATTAATCAGCCACAACAAATACGTATTTGCATTGGTTGACTGGGGGATGCAGACCGATGTTGTCAAGATAAATATCTAGAAGGTGACTGTTGCTTTAATGAGATGGCCAGAAGGGGCATTACTACCATGGATGATTTAATTAATTGGCTAACTTTACAGTGCAAAACATATTGTCTGACATTGTTTGTGCATGAGGGTCAACTAACATCTCTCTCTTTATTGTGTGACCTAGGAAATGCTGACACTCAGCATATCTGAACAACCATCTTTGCAGCAAGTTCTGTCTCTGCATTTCAAGATCTGATTTGCTTTCACTTTGGTGTGTTAAAATATACTGTATGTGCACTGATTGAAGCTGCAACTGGAGAGCTGATATCTTACAAGAAAGCTATTTAGCATGGATTACCTCTTAGCTTTTTTACTCTATTGAATTTCTTATGTTTTAGGTGTACATTATAACCCAGAATAGAGAAGCTAAAGGGACAGATTTACAGTTTGGAGGACAGGGTATTCACTCAGTTACAAACGTGAGAGAGTACCCTGTCTGCCAAACGTTTGTTCTGCCCACTTCATTTAGAGTTGAGTGGACCATCAGCTTTCTGTTGGCAGATCCCGTAGGATCCATTGATGGAAAGTTTCCACTGATGGTCCAGTGTACTACGGGCCATCAGAGGATGCTTATTACATTGTCCGCCCTATTTAGGGTGGACATTGTGATGTTCTTTTTTTTTGTTTATCACTATGTGATTGTGATGGACAGAAAAAAACAAATAATGAGCTCCACACCCAGCGGGAAAGTGCACCAGATGCAAAAGGGGTAACTAGTTGGATGCTTTTAAATTAGAAACTCTGACTTAGGGATTTTGTTTTTGAAAAACAAAAACATTGCTAGAGTTTTGTGAACAGAACCGTGTCTGTTCACTAAATGTTTTGTACTTTGACTGAACCCCTCATGACTGTGGTTCCTTTTAATGTATAGCGATCACAGTGGGTCAGAGGTCAAATGTAAATTTAGAAGATGGTAGTCCATCAGAGTGGTGAATATAATGTCCTTTACCATCCTAACAGACTATAATCTGTCTACCAAACTTTAGACCTAACCTCAATTGGACCTGCATTTTTCAGGGTGAGTGGTGCATTCACCATGGCAATTTGCGCAGTAGAATGTCTCAGTCATTTAGAGTATGTGTGCTGATTATTAAATTCTAAACCCCAAAGCACACCTTGTCCTGCTGCATATGCAGCAGAATATCAGCTAGTGCCAACAACCAATTGTGAAGAATCATCAATATTGAACACGGTATCATACACGTGTAGAAGTCTGATATGAGGAAATTGTGATATAAACTGCCGACATTCCATGACCGCTTGTGTTCTTAGGTGGGGTTATAGTCAATGGGTATACTAGTTGCTCTCTGAATCACCCCCATTGAGCTCAACAAAGATGTTGAACTTTGGAAGTAGAAATGTGTGCTTTAGTATTAGGTTCCAATGTGAAGATCAGCAAAACAATGATTTTATTTTTGCCTTGGGAAGTAGGTCTCTAGTTAATTATAGTGGTTTTTACTGCTGTGGGTCTCTTCTTCACTACTGCTAGGCACACTTCTTCTGCTTATGACAGATGAGGCTCATACACTGTAGGTTTTGTCTGAGCATATAAAATGTATGTGAACCATGATTTACTTGGTCCACGGAATGTCTATATTGCACTTGCTGTCCCTATTGTGTATAGATACAACTTCTATCATGTTAGCCTGAAGACTTTCTAAAATAGTATTATGCTTGTCTAACCATTACTTGCCTGAAAACATTAGCATTATTAATTGGTACAGGGGTTTATCCCCTGCTGTATATTACAACAAGTATATAGGGCCAACATTTAGTAAGGACATTACGAATTATAGACTATGAAATGTTAAAATTCTGAAGCTTTGCACATTTTTCAAGAAAATCAGAGATGATTGTTTTCTCTTCACTGAATTATTCATGTTCCAAACACATTACTTTTAGAGAGATGATGCGGAGTGCCTTCTATATCTTTGATCCTGTGAAGATTGAGGATAGCACTTATCAGAATATTGGCATCTATTTGGAGATCTGTTTACTTGCCATCTCTCAGGTGATATTCTGCTTGGTACTCCCATCATTTAAAATAGGATTTTGACTTCCAGCCACCGATCCTACTCTAATTCTTAGAACTTTATTTTCTAAATACTTTCACTCCGGTTTCTTCTGTTTAGAGCTTCACTCCATTGACACTTTGATGTTTAAGCAGGCATTAAGAGGTTTCCTTCTCAGAGTGCCCATTCCCATGGAAGTATATACCTGGGAGATCATTTTATCAAGTGCTACTTCTTTCTCATCTTTTGGGGTAGCTATATACCTCTGGCGTTTGGCCAGGAGGGCAGCATCGCTTTGACCATCAAACAGAAATATCTCAGCTTCAGTATCAGTACTACAGTTAACTCTCATACCAAGATCTGCTGAAGGAAAAGCAATGTGGGCATATTATCAAGGGCCTTATCTCCATTTTTTGGGCTTTAAAAGCCAAAAAAGCCGAGATAATGTTTTCGCCCTATTTACAAGAGTGTGCTAACATGCATTAGGGCATGTTTGCAGCCTTTTTACCGATGCCTCGCTTTGCATCTCTAATGAGAAAGTGGGCATTTCCACACATAACAACATGTAAAATATCGCTGACTTCACATTGCGATATTTACAAGCATTGCCCTGACACACATAACGCTAATAAAATCAGCGCTAACCGTGGTTATCGCTGTAAGCTAATGTCTGATAATTTTCAGACTTAGCTACCTTTATTAAAGGGGTGGATTGTCGTGCTACGACCACCAGGGGATACTTACAAGGTTTTCCCTATTTCTGCTGGAATATCGCTGAATTTCCAGTGACATTCCTGTATTTCGCTGCTATTGCTGAAATTTATATCGCCTTGTTGTTAATAACGCGCTATCCCGGCGATACATTTCAGCGATAGCCGGCGATAACTGAAACAGCGCTAAGCGCGCTTAGCGATATTTTTTTCCATTTGTTGGTAATATGCCCCTGTATTCTCTACGGCTTGTTTAAGAACTTCATGAAGCACTGCCCAGGACCGAATGTGAGGGGTGTTTGTGTATAGTATTGCAAACACACGCCCCTTTGCAATGCATTGTTAGTGCATGTCAGTCATCCTAATTGGGTGTGACAGTCATAATCCTGTGCTTGTCTTTTGGTGTAGAGTGAGGGTAAACAGCAATCTAACTGTTGCGTTTTACTCACCATCCAAAAAGGATCAACGCCTGCTTGCCAGGAAAAGGCTCCATTATTGGTGCCATAGATTACGGATTCTCGTGGCTTTGCTCCCTTCTCATTTCCCTGTGCCTGAACGTACATATTGCAATATATTTCTAGATACTGTAACAAACTGTCTATCCCTTAATGGTCAAAGGGCATATATTGACCATGTTTGCCCGAGTAACATTGTTGAAGCCATTCTTATTGGTCTTGTAATATCAATATATGGCAGCTTACACTGAAATCATTTCATATGTTCTGAATATTTTAATGGCACTTTTATGTTGGCATGAATCATAATATACAAGAGGGTCAGCAGGTGAACACATAAAATCAGCGCCCCAATGAATATAATTTCACTCCCTGTTGAGGGAGAGCCTCAGCACTCAGATTTTTGGGAATGCCTACCAAGTCTCAGATACTAACCGGTAATTAGCTTCTCTTTTGTATCTGTTAAGTTTAATAAACCCTGGTGGGACAAGAGGTGTCTTCCCTGATCCAGAAAAGGATGTATTCATACCTAAGGATGTCTGCTACTAAACATATATGTGTATGAGTGAAAATTGAGATCCGGGCTCTTTTCGTGTACTCACGGGACCAACCACACATTGGGCACCACTGTTACAACTCTACATTTTCTACATTTCCATAGCCTCCACAGTTATACATAGAAGCATCCCACTGTAGAGAAAGGGAAAACCATGACCATGTAAAGACAATGTGGACTCTGCACGGGTAATTGTTGCTATATTTGGGCAGCGTGTCATCCAGCATCCAGGGATCCCTTACCACCTCAGACATTTCTGAAAACTAGAGGCCCAGCAGAATCCAGTTCTGTGTGGCCTGTGTGGATCTCACCATGTTTTCATATGCAGCACATCCACACTCAGGATCAGACCCAGTGGTTCTCTCTGACCATTTTGTGTGTCTCTCCTTCCTAGAAAAATCAGCAACAGGATAAAAGTTAGACAGGCAACACCAATTCATTGGCTCACACTTAGATACAGTTCAGGCAGATGTAGATGGTAGGGAGGTCATAGCGAGATTATACAGGTATTCAGACCACCAATACATTCCCTACTACTATGTTTCCTCCATTTACCACTACCTAGAGAGTTCCTTACAAAACCATTGCCATCCTTACAAGTGTGCTGTACATCATCACCTTATCAACGGTTAAAGGGATCACATTGAATTAAATGCAATTAAATATAATCAACAATACTTACATTTAATAATAAAATAAGTGCAATAAAATACGATGGATTAAGTGTAGCATTGTGCATGGATAATTTAACGCAGAAAAATATAACTTGAAATTAACGAAATACAATTAGAAATGTAATAATAGCTTAGAAGAGGGGTTAGCTTCATGGTTTGAAAATCAGTTTGATGAATTTAATGTTATTACTTCCAGGACATGCTAATCATTTGCCAGCATTTACATAAGGTCATCACATTTTATAAGAATTAGCTGCAGTTTAAATAAACATATAATATATTTACCCTAAATCTTCATTAGCATACCCATTGTAGCAAGGCTCACAATTTTATTCAATGTATTGTAATGTGTAATTAATATAGAATAAATATATTAATTTTAGAGTTGAAGGACAATGTGATGGTTACAGACAAGTAACTGTATGTAATTTCTTCAACCATCTTTATTTAAGTATGTTAACAAGCTCTTACCGGTTGTCGCCGGCTTATATTTTGGACAAATGTATACAACAACAGGTATATCGGCTTATTACAATTATCTTCACTTTTTTAACATGGATACAGGTTGAGTGTACCCCCCAGTTGTGGGAGGCTAAAAAAAACAGACTCACTTTCCACCCAACAGCGCCTGGGGCGAGCTCTCCCCCCCTGCAGAAAGGCAAAGTGGAATCGGTAGCTCGCTTGAGGTTACTCTTTTTCGGCTGTCAAGAAAACTAATTGTGGGGGCTTATGTACCCTTTCGTCTCTCTTAACGAATGTGTGGAAGGAGGTTCATCCCCTCTCATAGGAAGTGAATCTATCTCTAATTGTGGCGATAAGCCACTCCAGTGCCTGAATCATCACCAGTTTAGACTACCATAGCCCAATTGTTGGCACTGTGAGGCCGTTCAATTTCTGGGCCACCACTGGTTGAGCCACCAAGAGTAAGTGGGACAACAGTCTGTTTGCTGTAGGGGAGAAGGGGTACAATCCATCATCATCAGACCTAGAAAAGCTCCTTAGGCTGTCATTGGTATATGCTTAATGATTTCTAATACCTGAAACCAATATGGGAGGGTAGTCTTACTACATGTGCTTCTTAGTTCCTTTCAACCAACACCCGCTCCAACAATCATCGGGGCTACGTTGATCACCTTGAGTTGAACTGGGGTCATATAACACCTAAGCATAACCTTAAAGGCATTGGCTCTATGTTGCAGACAAAGGGGGGATTCTGTGGCTCCTCTCCAAATTGGAATTCATTCTTCCTCTGTCAGTTCGAAGCAGAGGTCTTCTGGCCCTTTTTTATCATAAGTAAAGTCTGAATATAGGATGGGTTTATCCAGTGCCCTATAAAGTCTGGATAGCATCTAGGTTGTATCTCCCTCAGCGATCATGATTTCGATCTTTGTGGTTTCTCTCGACTCTAGTTCCAGGATCCCCTGTTGTTGAGCCCAGTCTAAGCCTGTGCCAGCCTACATAAGTCCTTAGGATGAAGCAGAACATTGTTAAAACACTAGTTTCTAGACTTGGGGGCAGCATTGTCATTCATTTGGGCCAGGTAGAGTGTCTTACCTCTTGTCCATGATAAATATCCCTTGTCTGTCATGCCGGCAGGGAGGTCAGGGAAGAGGTGTAAGTTATCACACAACTCGTCTAAACTGCTTTAGTCCAATGTCGCAGGGCAGTCTCTGTGGTACAGCATAGCATACCCTGGGCTTGACAAGCCCTGGGATTCAACCATAACAGCTGGTAGAGTGGCAATTTGATGTACTCCGGTTCCAGGAGATTGGCTGTATCCGTGGAACATCACACCAGGGCCGGGCCAACAAAATATATTGACCAATATCAGGGATGCCCATGCCTTCCCCTTTAGGGATCATTATCAGGAGGGATCTAGCAATTTGGGGTGTTTTTTTATTCCATACAAAAGTCCACAGGTTTTTTATTATCGACGTCAGTGTATCTGGGGGTTCTTTACCGGTAGCGAATAAAAGAGGTAGAGCAAATTTGTCAGGAAGTTAATTTTAATACAGTTTATTCTGACTAACCCCTGATACCTCGAGTCGGTCCCATCTGTATAAGTCTTTAAATAGTATTGTCAGTAGCGGGGTATAATTTCTTTTAAAATGTTCTGCTACTAGGGGGATGAGCACTCCTAGGTAGTCTATACCGGAGGGAGTTACCCAGAACCTGTGGCTAGCTGCGGCTCATTCACTCACCTCTATGTTTCTACTCACCCCCATCACCTGAGACTTGTGAGGATTAATTTTAAACCCTGTCACCTGTCGGAAGCATTCTAATTAAGTCAATTACACCGAGGGGTTACTGAGGAAGAAGGTCATGTCCTCAGCAGAAAGGGGTGTTTTTACTTGTCCTGCAGTCGTGTGCAAACTTTTGATGTTGCGGTTGGTCATCACATGTAGAAACAATGGTTCCCTCATCAAAGCTAAGATTGAAGGGGAAAGGGGGTAACCTTGTCTCATGCCTCAGGTGAAACATGTGGACTGCGAGAGGCTGGTGAATATCCAGAGCTTAGTAGTGGGCCACTTACAATTAGCCAAGATTAAAGTTTTCATATGGAGACCGATATCTGCCCAGTCAGGTGTTTTAGTGCGGAACATCCAATCTATCCGGGAGAATGCCTTCTAGGCATCCAATGAGAACTGGAGAAGCTGGGTGTCAGTCACAGAGTAGGCATCCAATGAGAACAGGAAAAGCTGGGTGTCAGTCACAGAGTAGGCATCCAATGAGAACAGGAGAAGCTGGGTGTCAGTCATAGAGGCTCTGTCAACTATGTTTAGGGCCAAGACATTGTCATTACCTGTGTATCTGTTTCTGATAAAACCAGGCTGGTATAGAGATACCAGGTCCGGCCAAGCATCGATAAATCAGGCACTGAGAATCTTGGTATAAATTAGGCTTGGGCGGAATTATTAATTCCACCGGCGGAATCGGAGGAATAGGTTATTCCGAGTTACTCTTGTATAACCCTGGGCGGAACACTATGCTACGCTCGCGGAGTGTGCATAGTACGTAGCACAGTGCAAAAACACGTAGCGGGCATTTTTGGCTCACTCGCGGTCCTCAGCGTCAAGTTGGCGACAGCGAGCGAGCAAAATCACCTTCCCGGCGAAACTTTTTCCTCATTCGCGATCAGCAACATCAAGTTGCCGATCACGAGCGTTGAAAATAAACCTCCTGGTGAGATTCTAAATGCAGGGAGGTCAGGTTTCTCATTACGAGTGGTCGCGTATGCTCGCGACCGCTCGCAATGACAAACTACCAGTCCACGTTGAGAAAGCTGCCACTCGAGTACAAATCTACTCGAGTGGCAGAAAACGACCTCTTGCACTGATGCCGTTTGCAATCGGGCACTGTGCGATCAGTACGAACCGCATTTTCCCTACCGCACTGCTCAGTCCACGTAGCTACTCATAGCTTGCGTAGTGCAAAGTGCACTTCCCGTAGCGCTACTACACGAACTACGCCTAGGGTTACTCTTGTAGCGCAAAATTATTAATAAATTCCGCCGCTCCGCCGGTGAAATTAATCTGCAGTGTTTAGTTTTTAAAAAGGACTGAAAGAGGGAGCAGTCTCTCTATGGTTAAAAACCACTGCAGATTAACATTTATCTTCAGTGATTTTTAAACTTAGAAGACAGCTCCCTCTTCTGGTCCTGTGTAGAAACCACTGACCGCAGGACTGGAACCCTTATAAACTTAGTTATAACTGCAGAGTATGTAAGGGCCCAGAGGGATAGGCACAGCAGTGTACAGTGCATACCCCTCTGCACCCTAGTATGTAAGGGTGTTGCGGGGAATCCACAGCAGCGCATACCCCTCTGCTCCATTGTATCCACTACAGTGCATACCTCTTGGTGCCCTTACATACTCTGTAGTGTTTACTACAGAGTATGTAAAGGCATCGAGGAGTAAGCACCTTACATACTCTGCAGTAATCACTGCAGAGTATGTAAGGGCGTTGAGGGGTATGCACTGTAGTGCATATCCCTAGGCACCCTTGGTGGTAACTGCAGAGTATGTAAGAGTGCAGAGGGGTATGCACTGTAGTGCATACAAGGGCGCCAAGGGTATGCACTGCTGAGCATATCCCTAGGCACCATTACATACTCTGAAGTGGTAACTGCAGACTATGTAAGGGGGCTGAGGGGTTTTCACTGCAGTGCATTTGGAATTGAACAGCATTATTTATTAGCGCAAAATGCCTCCCTGCAGCCATTTTTTAGGTTGAGGTTGCATTTTGTGCTGAGAAAATAGTGCCAAATGCCCACTTTGCCGGGTCGCAGAATTCCACAGAATCTTGCAGAATTTTAGTGCAATTCTGCAGAATCAAATTCCACCCATAGTATATAAATATTACTGTCGCTATTTAAAAAGCAACATGTCAGTAGGACCCGCACTCAGAGGGGTCTTTGCCTGACTTTAGTATCAAAGTGAGGAGGATATCCATCTTTTAGAGCACGTACAGTATCTTGGAAAGAGTGATAGACTTCCGTCAGATAGGGACCCAGGAGTGTTGCAAATGCTTTATAAAATGAATTGGGGAACCCATTGAGTGCCGGAGATTTATTGTTCGGAAGTCCCTTGATGGCCTGTTGGACTGCCTCGAATGTTATTGGTTGTCCTAAGCCTCTATTGTAATGTGTTTCCATATCGAGGAAGAGGACATTTGCAAGGTAAATGTCTTGTTATCCGGAATCACACTGATAATGGATCACACTCTCATAAAGGCCATGTAATATCAGGCAACGATCTTTAAGATATCTTGGTCTGCATTGGGATGTGACTCTAGTCTATTCATCGACCAAATAATGTATAATTCCTAGTCCTGTGTGCTCCTAACTTCCTCGCGAAATAAAGTTGCTTTGTCTCGAGTAGCTTATTGGCTGCGTCTTTGGTGAATACCCTCTCAAACTCCCCTCTTTCTGGCTTAGCGTAAGGCTCTCTGCATTCTCTGAGTGGATTTGGTTTTAAATTGCAGCTCCAATTTGGCAGTGTCTGCTTCAAGGTCCAGCTGTGGATTCCTAGTCAATTGGTGGAAGATGCAAGAGTTGTAATTAGATTTCCCCTGATTACTGCCTGGGCTGCACCCCAGATTGTCGCCCATGACATTCTGTTTGTGATATTCTCTTTAAAGTGTCACTCTACTGTTTCTCTAATGTTTTCTTTGAAGATCGGGTCTCGGAATAATGTCTTGTTCATTTTCCAGATTCTAATAGAAGGTAACTCTAGTAGGGAGATCTCCATCCCTATTTTCACCGGTGCATGGTCAGACAATACTCTGGTACGGGAAACAGCGTTTAGATCCCATGCGATAGATCGCATGCCATTACAACGCAGTCGTTACAACGACCACGTTGTAACATCGCAAACCATTACATCGCAATTTGTTACGACTTGCGATAGGGGTCACAAGGTGTTGGCTTTACAATCCAACACCTTCCCCGCTCTTGCACAAACTGGAATATGAATAGCAAATATCACTATTGCTAAGTCCAGTGCGCCCCCCTCAGCAAGTCGTTGTAACAACTTGCACAATGTAATGCTTCACAATGTAACAACGCGGTCATTGTAAAGAGCATGTTGTAATGGCATGTGATCTATCGCATGCGTAGTAAAGAGACATATTCCTCTGGTACCATTCTCCATGGCACTAACCCAAGGGCAGACAGGTGGGGAGGAGAAAATTTAATCAATACACGAGTGGGCACAGTGGACACCTATGGTGTGAGCTGCAAACAGCTGTTACTTTCAAGTCATCTAGGCCTATTAGCAGAGATGGAGGAGGTTTCAGCAGAAGCCATGCCTGGTGTGATCTGTTATTTTTTAAGTCCATGGCTACATTGAAGTCCCCTCTGATTATCAAGCTAACAAGAGAGTGTAGGACTATAAAGGGGAAAAGCCAGGAATTAACTGGGCTTTTTTTCAATTGTGGCCATAGATATATGCTATTGATGTAGTCTCCCCCCCCCCTCGCTCCTCCCATGGATCATTTGATCGGGTCTGCAGTCTCTCACGGCCGCTTTCTACAGATTAGAGATGTAAAAATGTTGAGCCTTCTATCAGGATCACCACCCCCTTTGTTTTGGTTGTGGCACGTTAGAGTGAAATTGTTGTGGGAAGTATTTTGTGTGACATCATGGGACATCATCTAACAAAAGGTGGGTCTTTTTTTGAAAACACAGTATCTGCTTGTTTTACATGGAGTCAATGGAGAAGGGACTTCCTATTGATATGGGAATTAAGGCCTTGCACATTGAAAGACAAAATGGTCAACTTCCGCTCCGAATCTAGTGTCATGAGAGTAGAGTATGTCCTATATACTTGGGTGAATCCTAAGCCATTTCAAACCCAAGGTTTGGCCTGATCATGTTGAAACTGGGCCTTTAACCTGAATTGAACAACTGTATAAAACAAACAAATGCCAAAGTAAAAAAAGTTCTAACTGAAGAAACCTCATTGGTGTTTTTCCTCCCTGGTGTACGACCATCCCCGGTCGAGATTGAACTGCAGAATGTGTGCAGGGGTAAAATCAACCAGGGTGATCACACATCTGAGTTGGTAGTCCACTCTGGGGGCCAGCTCTCTGTATGCCAAAACAGGAGGCGGACGTGAAAGTCCCAATCGATACGGGATATTTTGGTCTCATAGGAAGTCTGTGACTATTATAAGAGTTAAGGATGCAACATCTTGAAAAAAAAGGATGGGGTTGAGTCCCTGAATACTACTGTCAGGCCAACTGCCCACTGACAATATTTCCTCTTTTTGTTTGAAATAATGGACTGTTATGTTATGTTATGTTATGTTACGAGGGGTTTTATAAAGCGCTCAGCTACTCAAGCAGAGTGTCCCGGCGCTATCAGACCTAACGGGCACGGAGCAGGAAGACCTGATCAGATTATTGTCCAAACAGCCATGTTTTAAGATCTTTTCTAAAGGCAAGGAGGCTATCTATCTTCCGCAGAGACAAAGGCAGTTTGTTCCAGAGTTGGGGTGCCAAACGTTTGAATGAGCGTCCCCCTATACGGGCTCGCCAAATTGCCGGAACCGTGGCTAGAGCTAGCGATGCAGAACGTAGCGATCTAGAGGGGAGATAAAAGTCTATTCTTTTCCTAAGATAGCGGGCGCCCGTACCATGGAGGGCCTTAAATGCCATGGTTAGGGTCTTAAAGGGAATGCGTTTGCGTACAGGCAGCCAATGGAGAGATTTTAAGAAAAGCTGCAATGTTGGGCCGAAGATCGCTCGCGCGGCAGAGTTTTGAACCGTTTGAAGGCGTGAAAGAAGATATTCTGGAAGGCCCAGATATAACACGTTGGCATAATCCAACCATGAACCTATCAGGGCCTGGACCGTGGTCCTCCTGTGGGCAAGGGACAGAAGTGGGAGAAATTTCCTGAGCATTTTTAGAATGCCAAAACACTGCCCCACTAAACCCAAGATCTACGATTTAAAAGTAAGTCCATTGTCCACTTTTAGTGCTAGATTCTTTGCCGCAGACGTGGCGGCGGAGGGAGGAAATATAGCCGCCGGCCACCAAGACTTCCAACAGGGGTCCGGGGGGCAGCCAAAAAAGAGAACATCAGATCTGTCCGAGTTACATTTAAGATGATTCAGTTGGAACCAAGAGAAGACGGCCCCTAAACAGCTCTCTCCATTAAAGTCAGCTTTTTCATCACATGTGAAAAGAAGCTGTGTATCGTCGGCGTACAATACAATCCGGGCACCATAGGACTCCGCCAGTGCCGCCAAAGGGGACATGTAAAAATTAAAAAGAGTGGGGCTCAGGATCGACCCCTGAGGAACTCCCACCTCCAGTGGTGGCACTAAGGCTGAGTACGGAGGGGCCCAGATTGTTTGTTGGCGGTCCGATAGAAAGGACTTGAACCAACTAAAAGCTGTCCCCCTCAAACCAATCTCATAGAGTCTTAAAAGGTGACGATTGTGGGGGACGGTATCAAAAGCCGCCGAAAGGTCAAGCATCACTAGCATCGCCTTACCTCAGCATCCAAGACCTCTTTAATGGATTCCGAGACCTCCAACAGCGCTGTTTCCGTGCTCATATTTGCACGGAACCCAGACTGGGTATGGTGGAGGATTTCATGTGTCTCTAAAAAATTAGAGAGGGAGGAATGAACATGTTTTCCATGACCTTAGCCAAGGACGGGAGAAGAGAGATAGGTCTGTAGTTAGCATGGATGCTGGGGTCAAGGTTAGGATTTTTCAAGAGAGGAAGGAAAAGAGCATGCTTCCAGGCATGAGGAACAACTCCAGTATTGAGGGATTGATTTAAAACTGGGTTAATTATAGGATTAATGACATATGCTATTTTGGAAAAAAACTTGGCTGGGCAGGGATCCATCGGTAACCTCGATTTTAGTTTAGATAGAAGAACACGTTTTTCTACATCTATCTGATCCTGCTCAGGTATCTCGAACTTTTGTTTTTCTTCTTCCCGAGCCTTCGCCCTAGTACCTATCTGTCCCTCCTCAGACTCTGGAACTGTGACAGGTATCTGAAATGTCTGAGTATATTGATCTCTCCTGATCTGTTCCTCCTCAGAATTACTATTGACTTTGATTTCTGTAATCTGAGTACGTTCTTCTATTCCTGACTCATCCTCACTATCACTCTGTCTATCTAAATAAGTCTGATTTCCGGTTCTCACAACATCTGCAGGAATGTCAATCACTGGAATCCATTCATCCTGACTGGAGCTCGGTTGTTCATCATCAACTACTTCGGAATCACTTTCTTGAGACTCCTCAACTGCACAACCATCAGCTTCAGTTTCATCAGGTTCAGCTACTCTTTTAGTATGACTTGCATGGATCCAGTTCGGAATTCCTTCGCATTTCACTGCTGTAGTGGTAACCAATATCACGTGTTTTGGCCTTCCCCACCTCGGAGCTAAGCAAGATTCTCGTGTATGTTCTTTTAGTACAACCCAGTCACCTGGAATCAGATTACGTGCTGGAGTTGTTTGCCTGGTGACAGCGTCTTCTCCAACCTGGTGAGAGATAGAACGCACTTGATCAGACAGTTCTTTGCAGTACTCCAGTACTAAATCATCAGATATATATCAACTTATGTCCTGGCACTTATGCTTGCCTCATTGTTCTTCCCATGAGTATTTCATGAGGACTCAAGCCTGTTTTTCTGTCTGGGATGCTTCTGAGTCCCATCAGAACAAGAGGTAAAGCATCTGGCCATTCTAATCGAGTTGATTCATATATTTTTCCCAATCTTGACTTGATTGTGCCATTCAGTTGTTCTACCACTCCAGAAGCCTCTGGGCGGTATGCACAGTACAGCCTTTGCTCAATTTTAAATGCTTCACAGATTAGACCAATTATTTCATTATTAAAATGTCTTCCTCGGTCTGATTCAATTGTTACTGGAAAACCGAAACGTGGTATGAGCTCTCTTAGTAGTAGCGTTGCTACTGTGATGCTATCATTCTTGTGTGTAGGGTAAGCTTTCACCCATTTTGAAAATAGGCAGACAATGACAAGAACATACTTCATTCCTCTACACGGGGGTAACTGAATGAAATCAATCTGAAGTCGAATAAAAGGACCTTCTGTTTTTCCAATCTTTCCTGGCAACACTACAGTTCTTTTCCCAGGATTCATTTGTTGGCAAACTAAGCACCTATGGCAAAGACTCTCTGCAACATTCCTGAACTTTGCATTGAACCAAGTTTGTCTAAATAATCTAGTCATGGCGTCCTGCCCTAGATGAGAATCACCATGGTACATCCTAGCCATAGGAGCATGCATACAGTTTGGCAACACAGGCCTTCCATCAAGATAAACAATGACACCATCTCCAGCCCTTCTCTGACATCCTATTTTCGCCCATTCTTCCCTTTCCTCCTGTTCTGCATCATTTTGCAAATCTTTCACTTCTTCCCACATTTTCACTTTCTCAAGCAACATAAGTTGGCAGATGTTTCCATTGTTTGTTTCAATGTTCTTGTTTATTCCCATTTTATTTTTGGCACAATATTGAGCTGATTGGTCAGCATATCGATTACCTGCTGTCACTCTGTCTTTGCCAGATTGGTGAGCAGCACATTTGACCACAGCTATTGTTTCTGGTAATTAAATTGCTTTTAGCAAATCTTTCACAAAATTTCCATTTTTAATAGGAGTGCCTGATGAAGTCAGAAACTCCCTTTGCACCCTGAGTTGGCCAAAATCATGCACAACTCCATTGCCATATTGGCTATCAGTATAAATAGTCACTTTAAAATTTTTCCCAATTTTACAGACCTTTGTCAATGCAATTAGTTCAGCTACCTGTGCAGATTTGACTCTAGGTAAATATGATGCTTAAACTGGACCCCATAGAGTACAAACAGTATAAGCAGCGCTCAAACCTCCTTCCTCATTACGCATGCATGAACCATCTACAAATAGCTCATGTTCTGAATTTATTAGTGGCTCTTCTCTTATATCTGGGCGAGGTTTAGTAGTGTATTCTGTAAGATCAATGCAATTGTGTTCAATCTCATCTTTAACTTCTGCAAAGTGCGAATCAGGCAACAATGTTGCTGGGATTAGGTTATTACACCTATCAATAGTCACGTTTTCTGCATCTACAAGAATTTGTTCATATTTAGTCAGCGACTAGGTGTTAGGTACTGAGTTTTAGTCCTGGTCAACAAAATCAGAACTGCATGAGGGACGTATACTGTTACTGGATGTCCCATAATAATGGACTCACTTTGCTCAAGACTCATGCAAGTTGCTGCTACTGCTTTCAGACATCCTGGCAATGCTGCTGCCACTGGATCCAGTGTAGAAGAAAAATATGCAACAGGACGTCTCATCAGACCATGGGTCTGAGTCAGAACTGAAATTGCACAATTATCTCGTGTGTCACAAAACAATGCAACATCTTTTGAATAGTCAGGCATCCCTAATGCTGGAGCTGAACCCAGGCAATCTCGTAATTTCAGAAAAGATGACATGCTTTCATCATCCCATTCTACTGGGTCTTTTGCTCTTTTCTTTGTCATTTGTATCAATGGTTTTGCTAGAACTGCAAATCCCACAATGCATTGCCTGCAGTTACCTGCAACTCCAAGAAACATTCTGATTTCTTTCTGCGTTTGAGGTAGACTCATGTTTTGAATTATTCTGATTCTTTCAGAAGTAACCCTTCTGACACCTCTCTCTATCTGGTGCCCCAGATATTTCACTGATGTGCTACAATATTGCAGTTTTTCAGGTGATACTTTTTGTCCTCCTTTACCTAAATGATTCAGTAAAGCAATAGTATTAGTAACACAGTCATTTCGATTCTCAGATGCCACCAACAGGTCATCTATATATTGCACCAAGACTGATTGTCCAGGCAATATTAGAGATTCAAGGCACTTTTTCAAAATCTGATTAAAAATCGATGGGCTTTCAGTGTACCCCTGAGGGTCGCGATTCCAAACATTGATATGGTCGTCGAATTTGAACGAGAAAAGATACTTGCTATCTGGATTAAATGGTATGGAGAAAAATGCATGGCATAGATCTATAACAGTGAACCAACCTGCTGCCCACGGTATTTGATACAGAATCACAGCAGGGTTTGGCACCACTGGACAACATGGGACAACAATTTTATCGATTTTGCGAAGGTCTTGTACGGCCCTGTACTTTCCGCTTGCTTTTTTTATGCCAATTATGGGTGAATTACATGAACTGCTCATTATTTCCTGCAAAATTCCTGCTTCAACTAAACGCTTTATTTCTAGTGCAACTCCTGCTTTTATTTCTGGGCTCATTTTGTACTGTCAAATATTTGGGTAAACTGCACCATCCTTTACCGTTACTTTTACTGGGTCAACATCTGCCATTAATCCTACATCTTTTCCTGTGAAATACTACAATTTAGGATCTACTGTATGTTGTAATTCTTTTGGCAAGTCTTTTATGGTAAACCTTTGTTTTACAGTTTCTTGTTTTGCTAACATGATTTTATAAAGTCCTTATATATATAATAGTTTGAATTTCAACACCATTTGGTGTACAGAAGATAGTGCAGTTCATTTTGCACAGCAAATCCCTACCTAACAAGTTTACCGGACTGGAATCACATACAACACATTTGGGCATTTCCATTGGTTCTGTAGCTGGGGTACTAATTTGTTTATTAGAAATGCCCACTACTTGGATCGCTTCATCCCGAGAGGGGTACGTTTGGAACGTCTGCTGTTCTCACAGTAGAATGGGTAGCGCCAGTATCCAACAGAAAGGTACCATCACTTCCTTCAACCTTTCCCTCAATGTATGGACCTGACTGATCTACCTGCAAGGATGCGCCAAGTACGCACTCCTCGTCCTCTCCCATCAGGCACCGTCAGAAACTGTCTTCATCAAAGTGTGAGTCACTCAAAAGAAATTGGGGTGTCACTGTGTCCCTCTTACCACTTCCTTCCCAACTTGTGGTATCTACACTGTATGTAGGCTGACTCCCAGGGTTTGGCATAGGCGCCAATGGTAACTGGTTTTGTATTACCTGTTGGTGCTGTTTTTTCGATACCTCATTCTGCGTCTGTGAATTCAAATTATTATTTTTCACGTTATTATTTAATACAGCCTTACACTCGTTCATCCAATGCCCCAACTTGCCGCTACCATGACAAGGACAAGGACATTTCTTTTCAGCTTCATCACGGTTATATTTTCCCCTAGGTTTACCTCCATTTCCATCTCCTTGAGTCTGAATATTTTTCATTTAAAGTTCTTGTTGTTCTGCTAATTTTACTTGTGCCCACTTGTGCCCAATATTACTTTTTCTTCTAAATTCTTTCGCTTATTGTCCAATTCATCTTCACAATGTGTTGCATATTTGAGTATGTCATTAATAGGTTTGGCCTGCCAGCAGATCTTATGATCTTTAATACATTGTGAAATTTATGGTTTTAATCCTGACACAAACAGATAGATTAAATGTGTCATGTCTTTAGTGTCAATGTTATCCAAACAACTATACTGTTTAAAAACTTGTAAGAGGCGTTCATAATATGCATGCACTGATTCAGCTTTATTCTGGGTAGTTCTGTCTATTCTAGTCCAGTCTGTCTCTTTTGGAGGTACCTTTCCTTTTCAGTACAGTATTACCTGATCATCACCTCATCTGATGGTGCTCCTGTTTTAGGGTCTCTATGATACTCATCACTTGGCCAGTCTACCGCAATTTTGCATTCTGTCCATAAATCAATAGGAACAACAATGTTGGGAGCAACAATGTTGAATAACCCATCTAGATCTTTTAAAAACACTTTTGAGACTTTTACAAATCCCTCGACCTGCCTGTACTATTATACAGGTTTCTCTCTATGTTTTGGGAAATCATTTGTAAATGACAAAATATCCTGTCGGGACCATGGGACATGTACATAACCTCCACCTGGCACTTCTCTCATTGGACACAACCTTTCCACTTTTTCTGTTTCTTTCAACATATATTCTGATGCAGTTCTTTTCCCTTGATCGTCTTCCTTTTTCTTTATCCATCTAGCTTTCCATCTATCTATATTGCCCCATTTTTGCCACAGTGTTAGTAATTCTTTGATCTGTAATTTTCAACCTGATACATTCATATTTTCCAAATCTTTGTCAGAAAATTCAGCTCGATATGGTTTCTGTAACACTTTTGATTTACCAATGTCAATTCCCATTTCATTTGCCAAACTCGTTAATTTCTCATGAAATGTTTTCGTATTTCGAGTGATACTTCGACATATAAACAACAATTCATCTTCATTTAATGCATTTAATCAGTCTAATCCCACATTTCCGGCAATCATTTCTTCTAATTCAACTCTTTATTTAAAAATATCCAATGTCTTTGACTGTGATTTTGGTTTTTCTATTTCTCGAGACCATCTTTCAATTTCTTCTGGGGTAATTACTGTAGCACTTCTCGTACCTGAGGAAGTTCCCATTTGTACCTCCTTAGAATTTACAGGTGTCGTTTTTCTAGCTGAACTACTTACTGGTTCTCTTATAGGTAAATCCATGAAAGAAATTTCTGACTCACATTCACTTGCTTGATCATCCACTATTAGTGTTTCTTTTCTTGACTGCACAACAGGTGTAGTTAAAACAGGAGGCCTAGGACTGGTTTGTTTATCTCCATATGAGGGAATAACAGGACCTATAGGTACTGGAATCGTCAAGGCTTCAGGACTTACATTTAATAATGTAATTTTCTGAATTAAATCATTTCTTTGTTTATTTATTGTTTCTCGTTCCTTTTCCTATGACACTCTTTCTAATTATGCTTCATGTATCACTTGTGGAACTAAAGGTGGCTTCAAGAACGGAGCACAAGGATTAATTTGATTTTGCTCCTCATTATGAGGTGGCGGATTTTTTATTAATAAATCCTCCAAGTAATCATCTTCTGGGTCAGCACTTGTCATTACATTTTTAGTTTTCTCGGTACTTTTACTCCCTGTTTGTTCTTCTACAACTCGGACAGTATATAATCCTTCCACTAACATTGACTGTCTCCGTTGTTTCATCTGCTTATCTGTCGCCTCTTTAGGACATTTTGGATAAAATGTATTTATACTTTTATCACTTCTAGATCTGTCTCGTTCAAAAGCCTCCGCTTCCCATTCCTCTAATGCTTCATATTGGGTTAATCTAGGACGTTGGATCTAATTCATTCATGGGTGCTCTTAAATTGCACAAAACTCTACCATTAAAGGTACAATTTTCTGGAAATGCCAAAATTCCATCATCTTTTGAATATTCTTTCCAGTTTTCTAACCATATGCAAGTGTGATAGCCCCTTTCAACCATCATGTATGATACGGGCGTATTCGGTGGTGGAATAATAATCTCTTCTCTGGTTTTTATCCGCTTATCCTCTTTAAAGAAATGTTTAACTTTCTTAACAAATGACATTTTTCTTTTATCTCTGTACATGATATAAGGTCTACCTCTAATCATCTGTTCTTTAGCGAAACCTAGATATCTTCTATCAGGTCTATTTCCTAGGACTCCTGGATCTAAATGCCACATTTATTTTATGCCGCTTTAGTTAATGATGACACTTCAGTTGTTTACGAAAAACCTCCAATACCAATGTGTTTCTTATTTTCAATGACCAATCAACAATTAGAATTCAAATACATTCAACCAATGGTTACGCAGCTTTTCTCGTGAGACGAGTTCTCACTCTCCTGTACTCACTCCTCCATTACAATATTACCTCAGCTACACACCCGCTGTACCAACCAATACCAGCGCGGCTCTGAGTGACGTCAGTGCAGCTCCGCAACTGACTCCCTCCTTTGCAAGGTAATACGAGAACTTCCCTTTTTTCACTTCAAAGGTTAATTTTTCAATAATTAACAACGTAAAAACATTTGCCACTATGCCTGAGTAACTAATTCAAAAGAAAAGAATTATTTTTATTCACTGCGAGTAACACTCTTCCGTTTACTCTTCATACACTACAAGTAGATCCCTTCCGTCTACCTTTCACGCAAGCATCAGAGAATCTGTTACTCCCTCAGGCTTACCCTTTCTAGGTTATGTAAGGCCAAAGTTTCACCAGCCAACCCCTTTGCTATCAATCAAGCTCAGAAGAACCTGCTACTCCTTCAGTGTGACCCTTTCTAGGTGATATCACACCGAAGATTTACTAGCGAACTCTTTGCTATCAATTATTCACACATTTATACAGAAAAATCTCTAAAACAGTGCTTCCGGTTTTAGCTAACCATGCACTTACTTCCTAGGGCAAGTGACCTCACTACAGAGTGGCTTCCATTTACCACCTGATATTCTGCCCCCGGGGTTTTCAGACAAAACATAAAACAGGTACGAACAATTTTGGTTAATACATCAAATCAATGCAATCAATAATCGATACATAACTAACTACCTATCTTAACGAATCCCTAACCTTACCTCTGCTACAAAAATAATTGATAGAGCGCGGGCTCACCTGCTCAACATACTCACCTGGGCCCATATATCTATATATATTAAAAAAGTAAACCTACACTCAATCAATTTAGATTTTACCATTCAGGATCTATACCATTTGTCTTACCAATCCAAGTCAATGATACCTATAGTCCTAAAGGATCAAGGGAGTTAGCAAGAAAATAGGCAGTAAAATAACATTTAGCATTTTGTAAATAACCATAAACTCGAAAAATGTTTCAATTCTTTATCTAAGATAAAATCTTTGAATATTTAAAACCATGAAATCAATAATTTCTTATTCAATTTAGACCGATGAAGATCAAAAACAACATATACAATAATTTTAGAGAAATATCATTAAGTATTTCGATAAAGCGTGGGTAAAAGGGAAACAATACAATGACAAACCCACATTTTATAGTTACCTAGAATGGTGTGGCGTCCAACCCTGGCCACAGGCTGAGTCAAAGAATAAGAATCCCAAAATACAGGTGCCAGCAGGAAAGAACAGGTGGAGATCAGAATAAGGACAGGTTTCAGACCAAATTGAATCAGGACAGGACCACCACAGGCTAAGACCAGCACCACAGCTAAAGTTCAAACACCGGCATTGAAACCCTCTCTGCAGCTAACAGTCAAACCCCGATTGGGTCATCGAACTCCTTCCCAGAACCCCGATTGGGTTATCGAATCTTCTGACAGAGTGCTACACCAGCAACTCTGCTCTCAACCACCTATTGAGTGCATTGGGTCAGTGACAGGTCAGCTATACGGACAAGTCGGACAATCTAACTAGCTAAGCCTACCCTAGTTATAGTATTTTCCAGGTCAGTGTACCACCCCCAAATGTTGCAAATGTGTGAATCCCACAATTTTATTGGACAATAGGACAAGAAGTAGTCATCACACCATATTAATATGAGGTAACTTGTCAATTATGTATTCAAATGTTCCCTCCCATAACTTTATCTTCCTAGGTACTTGTATTCCGCCCGGTAGTGAAATGTAACAATAAAACATTCAAACAAATTATTCAATTTCAGCTTCCTCTGGCAGGGTGAGGGGTTCACTCTTCTCATAGTTCTTGCCAAGACAAGGGGGTCCGCAATGAGCCTCCAAACCCAATCCCCGCCAGCCTTTCCATGCGCGGTTCCACCGCCATGGAAAGGACAGCTGATGCCAGCATTGTAATCTGGAGGGCGGTGCCTGTGGCTGAAGCATGGCGGATGGTCTTTGCGCCCGCCACGCTTGCGGAACGAATTTCCCCACCATCCTAATGTGGCAGATGGAAATTGGCAATCAGATGGCGGAGGGCCCACCAGTGCACGTCTGGTGGTGGCGGGCATCCGCCATCCTAATGACCCCCCCTAGTTCTGCATCTTAGAAATCTTAATCTTCTTTGGAATCATGAAAAACCCTCCCTCCTTCCCAGTCTCTATTCTTCTACTGTGGAAAGTTTTTGCATCTATAAGGCTCTGACATAAGTTCTTCAAAAAGACTTGAAGCTCCCAAGCAAATGCCAATACTAGGCATGCTGTGAGATGGAGCTGCTGACTCTTTAAAGGGACAGTGCATACTCGTTCCAACTTTTTCTTCATTCTGCCTATCAGGATATTTTCCCTTTTGGTTCAGTTTCTGATCTTCGTGTAAGGACTACAGGAAATGGTGCTGTCTTGTCTGCAAAAAGTAGACTGTGGAAACAATTAACCTTCATAAGCTTTATAGGTTTTTTTTTTTTGTTGATATAGCGCAAACTCAGCCCAAAGGTATCAGAGTGCTTTGAATGAGCACCAGTTGCTTTCCAGAGGGTCTCATTCATTTTGCTAGGTATGGGGAGAATAAGTGATTAAGTGATTTGTCCAGAATCACAGGATGTTGAGCAGCCCTGCCGAAACTCGAACCCGGTTCCCCCGCTTTGAGGTCAACCGCTCTAGCCATTAGGCCACATCCTGCATTTGAAAATAATGTCAGATCCCATCTCCATTACGAATTCATTTTTCTGGAAAAGGATTTGAAGTGTCCCAGCATCCCTGCATGCCGCCCTGGATTACAAGTAAATAGCGTTCTCCTTGAGACCACATCTTATTGATCAATCATTGATCAGAATGGGATGGTCTCAAATTTACTAAGGGGAAGCTGCACCCATTGGACATCATCCCCTTTGGGAATCATGAGAGTGGCCTTGGGGGGAGCATTATATAGTAGTATAGCATATACGTGGGGATTCTTTGTTTTTTTTCAAAGCAGCACCAGACTCTTCAATAGACACGGGCTGCTTTTTAAGAAAGTGTTTCTCATTTGTGAATGTAAAATTAGGAATCAAAAGCTGCTATCCCTCCATTTACAGTCAATCACAGGGGGTCGCAAATTGTGATCGGCCCATTTAAAATTCATAAGGCATGTTGTTTTGTGACCCCCCCCCCCCCGTGAATAAACAACTTGCGAAGTGACCTATTAGTACATAGGTTTAATTGCAAATTACAATCTCATTTACAATCCGATCGGTGTACAAATTTCACACCCATGGGCTGTGAATGAGAATAGTATATCACACCCACAGATCATGGGCATAAAAGTTCTATAATAGGAGGTCGGTTCAACTTACTCTACGAACATTGAAAGAGCACGGGCGACCTTCCTGTTTTGTTTGTTAACACTGGTAAGTGAAATGTCTTGCCTGCTTGTACTTTAAGAGCCCGATTCATAGAACTAACTTAAGGCAAAATCCTAAACTTATTACCATTTAATCATTTTGGTTTTCACAGAAGGAACTTACTGATTTTGGTATTCACAGAAGGCACTTACTCATCAATGAGTAAGTGCCTTCTGTGAATACTAAAATGGTAGTACGTTTAGGATTTTATTTTAAGTTAGTTCTGTGAATCGGGCCCAATCTGTGTACTAGACTGCAGGCAACCCCCAAACGCTGGAAGAGTTTCTCCACTATCCAATGCAAGTAATGTATAATGGAGAAACTCTTCCAGTGTTTGTAGACTGGGTGCAGCACAGTGTCTAGAACACGTGGACAGGACACTGCTAGAAAGCATTTGAGCAATACTGTGCTCTGTGTTGATATAAGTCTAACGTAATTGAATGAATAACAATTACATGTCCAATTTTTTTCTTCACTTTTAGGCTTGGAGATGGCATGGGTGTCCAGACCACCAGAAAAAGCTATAAGTGGGGTAGCCTTCAGTGTAACATATGCAGTCACTGCCTCAGACCGCTTTTATGACTATGCTGTAGACAATGGAATTCTTTCGTACAGGTACAGCACATTGTTTTTGGATACATTTCCTGAATGCAAACCAGTATAAATCTATTTACTGTTATTAAATCTCTGCTTAAATCATAGATCTGTTTCCCAGTTTAATGTATTTATTGGATCACTTGATATAAGGTGCATTGTGACCAGAAAAGCTGTGCATAGTATCTTAACAGTAGATAAGATGTTTTTGAACAAACTGTATAGAACGATCATTTTTGGCTGGCAGGAGTTCCTATCTTTAGCACCGGGACACTCCTTGGAGTATGCGTGCACTCTATAAATCCATTTTAATTTAATTTCTTTTAATTTCATAAGATAACAGCAGATAAGAACACAGGTGGCAGTTCTGCAGCTGGACTAAAATTCACCTGCACGGTTTTAGAACTGGGCAGGCCGCCCAATCTCTGCCAGAAACATAGACAGACATAGACAGTTCACTGTTCATCACATGGCCAGGGCTAGACAGGCCTTTTATTCCACTGGGCATTTCCTGGGTGAGCAGGAGCCCTTGGAGGCTGGTTTTGAAATCCCATGGCTGACGCTGGTTGTCTCTGCCACCACAAGATTAATTGCAGGATGCACCGGGAGGCTTCAAGAGAGAGAGGAAGAGAGGGAGTGAGGGGGAAGGTAGAGAGAATGAAATCAGAGAGGAAAAAGAGAGAGAGACGAGAAGGACAGATAGAGAATTGATGGATGGACAGACAGAAAGCATGAGGTGAGGAAGGGAGTGAGGCTGGTTTGAGCTTTTTTGCCAAGTCTGCTTTTGGTTCCCCCATCCGACCCTGCACATGGCTTACTGTGACTCTAGATAAGGATGCTTCATTGCAGCTGAAAGTTACATTAGATATTGTAACGGCTATCTCCCGATTTGGGCACTAAGGGGCATATTATCAAGAATGGCGATAAAACTATCGCCCCATACCGGCTGGAAACTGCCGCTAAAGCCGCGATATTGGGCTTGATAATATGCCCATGTGAATTCCCATAGCAGCCCAGGTTAACACCAGAATAATTCACAAGAGCATATTATCAAGCCCATTATCGCTGCTTAGCGGCAGTTTCCTGACGCTAAAGCAGCGATAATTGTATTGCCGTTCTTGATAGTATGCCCCCAAATCTGTTATTATAAAAGCATCTGGGCAAAGTTGGGGCAAGCCGTAAGAATTCTCATCGGAAGAAGTCTACCGATCCAGATCGAAGCATACACAGCTGGTCTTAGGAGATTGTGAAAAACAACTAGCAATTCAATATATTCAGTATCAGCAAAATAATTTCCTGCCCTCTGAATTGCTGAAAATTGTTCCCTTTAACCACTGCTTTAACTTGTCGCATGAAGGGCAGCTGAAAGGCAAAGAGTATTCCCAGGTTTCCATTCAAGCAACATTTCTAGCTCACTTTCTCCTATTACAATGATCTATATTTTTTGTCCTCCTCATGCATAGGTAGCTAGCCATCAATCAGACTGTATTATGTAGGCATGAGATGATATTGTAGTTTTTGTTTGGATTGTGATCGAGTTGGAAATGTATTCGGTAAGGTCTGTGTACATTTTTAAGTTGACTTGATAATTTTGAAAAAGATGCTTATGCTGTTGGAAATCCAAATGTCCTGCTTTGGGGTGCATCATGTCCAAGAGTATACTTCGATGTGCCACCTCTGTCTCTTGCTTGCTGTGTTGAGGTAGGGTATCGTCAGCCATTCTTCAGTGGGTATGTAGTATCAAAAGTGGGGGTACAAATGGAGTTAAGAGGATCTAGTGTAGTGAGTTCGTCACACAATCAGACCCTATCTAGAAAGAGTAGGACTTTGATGAAATTGTTAAGTATGACATTCTCCATTTATTCCAAGTCAGTCTAAAATGTTGTCATTTACCAGAACTTCCTATCTCTGTCCTGTTTCTATGTGTGGTACCTATTTTCTCACAGGTTGTATTGATTGCAGCAGTCTGTGAGGTACTGCTTTTCCCATGCACTGAACGAGGGTGGGTAGGTTTGGTATTGATATGAATACCTGATTCTTTATGGGGTTTGCTGGCGTATGTACCCAGCTGCATGCTATCCAGAAGCCTTTTATACAGTAAATATGATGTGAGGAAGTCTCCATTGAGCAAGTGTTTTTTTCCTTGCTTACAAAGCTGATTTTTTTTATTTCTTCCTTAATTTTTTGCTTTGGATTTATGTTTACATTGGCATCATTACATTGGCATGCACTCACAAAATCTAGTACCATTAATAAAACTGATTACGGCAAAACTGCTCCCCACTATCTCCTTTGGTGCAATAATATTCAAGGACAAAATGAAGAATTGGTTGGACAGAGCACAATCGTCTTGTTACCGTAGGGTTTTTCGGTTGCCAAATTCAACTGCCCACGCCCACATTCGGAAAGAATTTTCATTGTCTTCCCAGAGGTGGATAATGATTGCACGCTACATTAACGTTTGTTTAAAAACAAAGAACGCTAACCCTCACTCCTTAAAGAGCTGTCTATGGTTAGTCCTCAGCAACCACAAAACACCGTGGAACAAATATCTGACATCATGTCTAGAATCCCTCAAAGCAAAGGACATATGGTCATCCCCGTTGCCCATTGCGGCGAAAACAAAACTTGTAATCAAACAAGCAAAAATTCTATCAAGCGACCACGATGAGCAACGAGTCGCTCAGCTCTTTCATAGCCCCTGGGTTTCTAAATTATACAACCAGAAAATTCTTCCGTCATATCTGGCAGCTCCTATGAAAGTTCACATAAAACTTCAATTAAAGCGATTCCGTTTTGGTTTAATCCCGCTGATGGCATACAAGTTTGGCCAGGGGTACAGGATAGCGGCATCGTCGCAATGACGTTTTTGCAAGCAGGAGGAGGAAAACCTTATCCACATACTGTGCATTTGCCAAAAACTCCGAGTCCAAAGAAACTTCTGGTTGCGTCCTATTTGGCTTCTTCTTAACATCAGGACCTGCCAGGAAGCACTAGACGCTTGCATGAGGGGAGACTCGCCGCAGTTGGCGGCCCGCTCTGTTAAGTTTATTCTAGAAATTAATTCCCCTAATTTGTTTTCTGACCCAGCTTGAGTTTTTTACATCTCCCGGTGACATTATTGCACGCCTCTTTTTATTAATTTATAACCTCTCTGTTCTTAACTGTTCTGTGCATCTTTTTCACCCTTAATATGTAACGGTCAACCTAGTGTGTGTACATTGAAATGATTTTCATTAATTGCGCAATAAAAAAACTTGACTTTCTTACTTGGCATCAGTGTGTTCTTCCTTTATTTGTTGTGAGTTTAATAGATAGGGGTAGGGATGGTAAAGTGGTTGGTCCACTCCCAAGGATATGTAAGCCACTCATAGCCCTGGAATGGACCAACCATTTTGCCATGCTTCTCTACCTACTAAGCATTCTACCAACAAACCAAGGTCAACCAAAAACAGATAACCATCCCTTCCGATTCTTCAAAGACAACCTAATGGTTGAACCTAATGGTTGAACTAGCCTCTCATGCTATTAATTTCACATCTGATGTCAGCACCCATCTAAACAACTTCAACACTTTTTAGGAAAACAATATGAATAGCCAAGCACCAATTTAAAAGAGCAAGCGTGAGCCTAAGCATTTAGCACCCTCGTAATCTAAGGACTTTCCTGGCAATAAATGATCCAGCTGCAGACAAGAAAGAAAATGGAGTTAAAATAGAACTCCAGAGGACCCTCATAATGCCAAAACTCTTTCGTATCAAAGCAAAGACAATCAAGCACTGCCAGGCCCACTTATTCCTCACTCCACAGGAAAGTGCTATGCCATCAACCTCTTTTTCAATGAAATAATGCAGAGGATCTGACAGCACATCAACAACACAAAGCCTACTTCGTCTCTTAGTCCCACCCATTCCTGTAGAACCCTGCAGTGGTCATAGCCCAAACCTTTCACAGATCTCGCATACATACTCAATTCCCTCAATGTCACTTCGTATAGAGAATATTTCTTATCTTTGTACTTCATGAAAGCTCTCTCTGGGGATTGCTCTCACCTTTACTTACCACTATCAATGCCTCCCTCACTCAAGAAATATTCACAGAAGTACTGTCAAGAGGGGACAGATCCTCCCACTACTAAAGAAACCTACATAGACCCTTATAACATCTGCAGCCACTGGCCCATCACTTACCTGTCACTCATCTGCAAGATCATTGACAAAGTAGTCTATGTTAAACTTAAAAATCACATTGATGCTAACCATCTCTTGAATGACTAATGGTCTTGCTTCAGGTCATATTGCAGCATAGAGACTGCTATCTTGCATATCATAGACAATGCCCTCCTGATCTCAGATGAAGAGATGACCCCTGCCTCCTGCCAGCTGCTTTCCACACAGGTGACCATTCCACCTTCAAACACACATGGAGTCTTGAATGGGATTCACTGGTGATATCTTTCACTGGTTCGCCTACCTTTAGAGCTGACACCAGTTTGTTCAAATGGGCATCTCTAGGTCTCAAAAGATCCCCATCACCTGTGGAGTCCCCATGGTTGCATACTGTCCCCTGCCACCATCAACTGGTACATGGAGCTGTTTGGAGCTGTATTCACAAATAACAGCATCATCATGATTTACAAGTATTTCGATGATACACTACTCTACTTGAGAATATCCCTTGCTCTAGACATGAAACACCGCAGATTCTGCCTGCACACCATGCAGATCTGGATGTCTAGCACCTAGCTGAAGTTCTACCCATCGAAGACAAAACAGATTATTATTTGGAAAGGACCGCAAACAAGAAACAGTACAAACTTGGTGCAATGACATGACATAAACCCCAACTTTAACCAAATGCCAAGTGACTTTGATTCTCCCTGGACACCGATTTCGCCCCTAAGGAACACACTGACAAAAACACAAAAGATGGCCTGAAACTAGCTCCTTCTTCTAAAGAAAAAGTGAAACAGTTTCTTCCTAAAAACATCTTCAGAACTGCTTTTCAAGCCCCAGCGCTCTCGCACCTGAGTGGTGGTTATGCCCTGCTCCCTGGAATCCACACAACCTTGAATGCTGCAGCATGTCTCATCCAGGGTTCTGAAAACATATGATCACATCACTGCAGTCTAATGAACATAATTAGCATCTCTTGCTGCCCTCACCTTTTTTTAAAACAGCTGCATCATTTACAAAGTCATCTTGACCAACACCTGTGTTTATCTTCCAGAGAAACTCACTGTTTCTGGTGGTTCTTGACTCACCTATAGCTAAGACACCAACAGGCTGCAAACTAAGAAGTGCAAAAAAGAAAAAAGGCAGCTGGCCCTTTCCTTTTATGACACCACAACACAATGCATTAACAATCCACGAACCAGCTACCCCTTTCATCACTTGTTGACGTTTTGCTTGCCTTTGACCTTGAATAGTCCTCTGCTGCCTTTTAGCTAGGTGCACACTTAGAAATAGCATATACATACATGCTTTCTGCATGTACGAGAGGTGATCTGTAAGCACTGAAAAACTGCATACATCCATTCAAGTATTTAAAACTAAATAATGCTGTTTCCTTTAAGAGGAGACGGAAGAGATGATGGATTTCATCCATCCACGATAAAAAGACATCTGCTGCCATTGCTGAAAATGACCAAAATCTACTTGAGGAAACTATCAATAAGAATGAGATGGGTGGGGTGTGATAGTAGCAGGGATGCAGTCATGTAGGGAAGGATTCAGTGATAGTCAAGCATTAATCTGACAGTGCATATGTCTTATATTTTGAGACATTGCTAGAAAAAAAGATCTAAAATAATGAGAATATTTATCACAGCAACGCCTTCTATGCCAGCATCTCCAGCCAGCTCCTCAGAATACACCAGACCATACAGAACGCTGCAGCCAGACTCATCCTGGACCTCCCCAAACTAACGCACATCACCCTCTCCTGAGAGACCTCCACTGGCTCCCCAGCCAGAAAAGATGCCAGCTCAAGATCCTCATGCACACCTACAAAGACCTTTATGACCTAGGACCTGCCTATATCAACCATCGACTCAACTTCCACCAACCATATAGACACCTGCCCTACTCTTCACTTGCCCTCGCATATCCCCCCTGGTCTGTTGCAGCCGCAGCGGTGACTACACCTTCTACGTCGCTACCAAGACTTGGAACGACCCTCCCTTCCAGCTCCGAACAGCCCCATTCCTTGCAGACGACAGTAAGAGACTCAAGACTCTTTGACAGAGATACAGCGCCCAGATACCTTTACAGGTGACAGTGTTGCGCTTTTCAAATGCTGTTTGATTGATTGATTAATGATGATCTGGGTGCATTTATTGCTCAAAAACGACCCCCATTTTACAAGCTCTGCTGTACTTTGTTACTCTATGTAACATATTGGTTCTAAACTGGTAAAAACAAATCTAGTCCTCTTTCAGGGAAAAAACTCATAAACCCAGCCCTGATTTTTGATCAGCCTCTTATTTATATTCCTGGTGCATAATTGTTTCTGTAAAGATGACAAAAACCGGATTAAGTGCTAGATCTACAGGTTCAAAGGTAAAAGGAAGTGCATTTAAATAAAGTAATAATGGAAGTAGTTTCTCCAATTGAGAGGCAATCCACATGCTAGACCTCCTTCCACCCGACTATACAACCATAGAAAGAGGTTCATTCAACAAAGTGCAGAATTTATTTTTAGATGGAAAGTATTATGCATGCCGAATTGCTACGATAGAAGTAGACCACCGGCTTTTAAGCTGTTATTTCTTAGACATGTTCGTCTGTAATTATTCGATTTTTTTTTGCTCTTTTAATTTGTATTTATCTGTATTTATTTTGTGATTTGGGAAATAATTACCCGAAAGCTGATTAAGGACATCTCATGCTTGTGCAATAAGACGCCCTATTTAATACATCACCTATGTGCAATACACATTTTAATACACCGTACAACTGCACTGTGTAAAGCTTTATTAGAAAAATGTGTCCTTTTTTAACCACGCTTGCATGTTAGTCTAAACATCTATTATCCTAGCAGTCATGATGGGCTCCATCAAAGATCATTCTAAAGAAAATATGTTTTCTGGATTTTTCCATATTTAAAAATAAATACAGATGGACAAATCTACCTATATATACTGGACAGTGTAAAAATAGTAAAGAAAGGAAAATACAAGGATCGTTTTTTTTGCATTTTATACTCCTACTTTCATCGAAACATTCCTTCAAAAAATCACAAATTGAGCAGCCGAATGCATCAAAGACCATAGGTGTCTCAAATGTGCTCTCCTACCCTTTACAGTATTGTGACCTTCCAGTCAGCTGATGAAAAAATAAAGTGAAAACCTTTGCTATCTTGATGGAAAAGCCGAGATGTACATTTTTAAAAGGTGGCAGCTCATTAGGAGCCATCAACTAGCTATGAAGTGTTATGTTCTCTTCCATTATGTTTCTTATTCTCTGGGGCACAAGGGGTCATTGAAAATAAACACTGCAGACATTTTGTTCCAGACCAAGGTGCTTGCCTTTTCTGTGTGCCAGTGGCTCAGGGAAGAACAGAAGACTGCATGTGCAGACATCCTTTTGCACCAGGGTGAATTATTTTTCTGCTGCTACAAAAGAGTGCAGAAACAGTAAAACTTGCTACTTTTACACCTTGCACAACTTGTGAGGTGTGTTTTTTTAAAACAAAAAATAACACATTTGTGTGTCTTCTGGCTTTACAAATTGACTAACCACTGGACGAGGTGTTATGCATGCTACACTGGGACACGGACAGGTCGATTAGCGACACGTCTGGAACTTTGTTGTGGGCCTAGACTGACTGCCAAACCTGGAATTTGAGGCTTGCACATTCAGGGCCAGATTTATCAAAGTTTTGTGTCACCCTGTCCATGTAAGGTGACGCAAGGGTGACGCATAACCTATATGAGATATATCAAGCCACACAAGGCCACCTTGCATGGCCCTATATGGCTTTATAAATCTAGAATAATGCAAGGCAGCGCAAATCACTGCCTGGCATTACTAGGCACCAGGGAGGCATGCCATGGTTGGACCGTTAGTGTTCCCATGCATCTACCCATGGATTGTGGCGCATTCCCAAATTTACCATTAGTGGTAGACCTGGGCATGAGTCAACATGCTACCCCTCCCCAGGTGAGGCAAAATGAGGAGAAATAGCTTTATTTCTCCTAAGTTTTTCCTCTTTTCATGTGTGCTGCATTCTTCAATACACATAGAAAGAGGATAATGCCTTTCAGGATTGTTATTGTGCAGAAAGGTGTTCCTTCCTGCACAAAAATAACCCTGCCTACCATGGCGCAAGGGTGCATGCCTTGGTGCTAGGCAGCCAACAAAGTGCAAGCGCTAAGAAAGGATGGGAATGTGCTGTATAATGTTAAATATGGTGCCTGCCTGCTGTTTTCCTTCCATGCAATGCAGCGCAGCTGGGACGTTTGCTGCTTTGCGCTGCATGAAAAAAAATCATATATATGAACCTCAGGGTCAGCACTGACTTCTACTCAGGGCCAGACTGGGAACCGAAACCAGCCCTGGAAAACTGCTCGGCTGGCCCCCCTGGGCAGACTGAGTGGGTGCGACCAAGCTGTTTGCAATGGCCGGTTTTGGCCGACTTTGTTACCGGAGTCCTGCGATATCGGCCCCCGGTAACAAAAACAGCCCTCAGGGGCCCAAAACCAGCCCCCACCCTGGCGGCCCAACGGAGAAATGCCTGTGACTGCTAAGGCCAGTCTGGCCCTGCATCTACTGCTTCGGTGCTTACAGCATAAGTTTATTCTTTTGCCCTTTCCTGTAGGTAAATAGTCAGTCAGTCAGTCCAGTCGTAATCAGACCAGAGGCTCTCTCACAGCCACGGACCAGGGAAGGAGATTGAGATGGTCAAACATTAATTGTGACAAATTCTACAAGACACTACTGACAGATAAACAAAACCAGGTCTGGAAGTGCCTAGATTTAACCATAAAGGGGGCAGACTTAATTGTTGCATTTGAGGGTGTTGCTCATTGTATAGACGGCCTGCTCAGAAGTAGACCCCCAAAAGAGGCAGAGGACACTCCTAGGTGGTTCGACCAGCAATGCTCCAGTGCCTTGAGAGAACTGAAGGCAGCATTAAAGATTGTCCTGAAAAATAAGACCTTGGTGACCACTTGCCGGAGGAGGTATAAGCAGGCATTAAAACAACGCAAAACCTCACTGCAACACCAGGCATTGGAGAACTTGAGAGAAGCGGCCGAATCCAGGGATATGACCGCTTTCTGGAGAATTCTTAATGAACCTTGTTTCGAAGACAAGAACAAATCCAAGCCAGTCTGCCATGTCCTGCCAGAGGCCTGGGTGGAGCATTCCCAAGGCCTCTATAATCATGACTGTTTGAGTTCTGTTTTACCATCGGCAGGGTCAGGAAATCGAATAATTATCGAAACCCCATTCTCTCTAGGTGAGATTAAAGCGGGAATTGAAGGCTTAACCCGGAACAAGGCCCCGGGCCTGGATGGGATCCCACCAGATCACCTGCTATCCCAGGTAGACTTGTGGGCTCCTATCCTATCAAGGGTGATCAACATGGCACTAGACATAGGTATGCCCTCATCCTGGTCCACAGCGATAATAGTCACAATCTTCAAAAAGGGCAACAAAGATAACCCACATGTTTTAGGCCCATCTCCCTTATTGACGTGATAGTGAAAGTCGTGGGGAGAGCTATTCTAAATTGGCTTATGGATTGGGTAGATGAACATGATATCATTTCCGAAATCTAGTACGGCTTTAGGCCGGGTCGCTCAACTTCTGACCAATGCCTTAACCTGTACCTCCTTGTTGCCAAGTACACTGTTGCCAATAAAGAGACAGTGTACCTGGCATTCATGGATCTCACAGAGGCATTCGATCGGGTCAACCGTAAGAAATTGTAGAAGCTACTGGGGGCCATGGGCGTGGACCCAGGACTGGTTAACATCTTAAGCACTCTGCACCAATATACTTCAGTCCAGGTCAGATACAACGACGAGGATGACATCTCAGATTCTTTCCCCTGATCTAGGGGTGTGAGACAGGGCTGTATCCTGGCACCTTTTTTATTCACCTTATATATCAATGGTTTAGACAAAGCATTAGGAGCACTAGGAGTGGATAGCCCGAGGATAGGAAACAGAGGGATCCCAGTCCTCCTTTATGCGGACGACGCAGAACTCTTGTCACGTACTGAGTGGGGTCTCCAGCACCTTATTGACGGCTTTGTTACCTTTATGGAGAACCTGGATCTGTCCGCTAATCTCTCAAAACCTTACATCATGGAGATGGGAAAAAGACCAAGCAGGACATCCACCTTTAGGATTGGCTCCCACCGCCTAGAAAAAGTGCAGGCATTTTCTTATCTGGGAATCCTATTTGACACCCGTATGAGGTTCAATAAGCTGACAGACGAGAAATGTAAATCCCTCATTAGCTCTGCTGGGGCAATAATGAATTTCGCACACAGGTTGGGTCGCTGGGCTCCCGAGCAAATACTTAACCTGTATAGGGCAATTTTAAGTCGAAAATGCTATACGGCAGCGTGGTGTGGGGTTTCATTGACCCGGCAAGGATACAAACAGAGGAAAATAAATTCCTTTGACGGCTACTCAGAGTCCCACAGAGTACTCCTTCCTATTCTATCCATGAAGAGCTAGGCCTCACTTACATTAGAGATGGGATCCAACTGAAACCCCTCATGTGTTGGCTAAAAATATGAACTAACCCGGAAGCTGCCTTAAGTAAGCAAATAATAATGGACTGCATGAGTAGGGAGCATGGTCACAACATCCCCTGGATCAAATATGTAAGGGAGACCCTGTCTGGCTTGGGTCTCGCCGATCATTATATCAACCCGAATTCGCTGGTAGCAAGGGATAAGGAGATCGTTAAGTCCACATTTCTAAAGGCCTCCATTAGGGAAGATACAGAGATGATAAAACCATCCGTAAGAACCCACCTATTGGCTAAATCCAGCCCAGGTCTGGAACCATACCTGTCTTATTTGTACATTGCACAGGATAGATTCCTGATGTCCAGATTTAGACTGAACCTTCTTCATCATACATTGGAATGTCCTTCGGGGTTTTCATCATCCATTGAAGCGAGGGGCCCCTGCGGCTGCGACTATAAGTCTCCGCAGGACACGCTCCACTTTGTTTTACTGTGCCCCTATTATGCCCACCCCAGGAAGTTGTTCTTAAAGAGCATTTTAAAAACGGCTAGGTTCAAACACGCAAAGGTGGCATTGCTGTTATTAAAATTGTCTAAGGAGGCCTTCACTCTTTTTTGTACTGTTAACTTTTTAAGGATGTCCGCTAGAATAAGAAATACTATGGATACAGGATGCTGATACGGTTTGTCAAATCCCTCTCTGCCGCTTGGGACCAATATTAATGACGCACATTACACCTTTTTAATATAGATGAATTTTAAGGGAATCCCCATTTTAACATGTCGGACTTTTATCTCACTGTTTCGTAAACTGGCACTTTTGAATGTATTGTGCTCCCGAGTGATAAGATTGTACGATTGTTAGTTTATTTTTATATTACTCATGACAATTTGCACTAACACTAGTCAAATATTTTACATAAATTGCCCAAACATTCGATTGTATGTTTTATTTTGGTGTGTTTTGAATCATTTGTATTGTACTTTTATGGTATTGCTGTATACCGAATAAAGTAATTTGAATGAATCAATGAAAACAGTCAGTCAGTCAATCCACTTTATTCGATTAATTTAATCATAAAAGTACAGAAAAAAAACACAAACATAAACAATATTACAAATAATTTAACATAATGATTAAAATACACAGACAATATTTCAATTCATTTAAATAAAACATTTTCACCGGGTCGCACCCCTTGTCCTAATAAAATAACGATGAGCCTTACAATCTTACTTATGAAGAAATCTCCTTCAAGTTTCTCTTATTCTTTAGCCTCACCGCCGCTACCAGAAAAGATGCAATGTTAAAAATATCCCCATGGTTACACAAAGACTGTAAGAAAACTAGAGCTGGTCTAACCTGAGTGAAACCCTATCCTCTCAGGATAGGAACCAGAAATCTCATGCGAATATTGGAATAAAAGTCACAGAACATCATAAAATGTAAGGTGTCCTGGGTTGAGAAATTACCACATTGGCAGGGTTCAGCGTCAGCAGGGTTACACCATTCCCGATAATCCCCCAATGTGAGATGAATTAAAACGGAGCCTAGTTAGGAGCCAATGATGGTAAGGCTTGTTAACAATTGATAGATAAGGTTCTATGTTAATTGATGTTTTTAACAAGTAATGGGCCCTAACTAGAGGTTTACATAGCTCCTGTCCTTCTCGCCCCATCAGCAACACTTTATTAAAATTCAGTTTTACCCACAAAACATCCTCCTTCCTGATCTCATCAGGTTCCTCATAAAGTTCTGGCCGTCCTATTTTAGAAAACATACATTTGACATAAGACAGCCATTTGATTTTTGAGGACTTATCTAATTTAACACAGTCCCGTAAAATCATATGGTTCAGGGTTAAGTCAGGTTTCAGCCAAGTTTTGAGCCAGCAGAGCAACGGAGCTGTATTAAAAATATCAGTGACATAGCCTAGCCCTAACTCCTGGCGAATAGCATACGTTGGGGTAGATTGTGGTACAGACAGAAGACTACGAAGGAATTTATTTTCAGCTATCTGTATCCCAGCCCGATCTTTTTAGCCCCATATAGAGGATCCATAGGCCGCAATGGCCAAGCACTTGGCTTTATAAACCTTTAGAATAGCCTCTATCAGCCTGGCCCCCAAACGCTGTGCAAACCCTAAAGAGATGAGGAAGCTCATATAACTGCATTCTTTTTAACTTTTTGTTGCGGAACCCAGGTTGACCTATCATCGAATAGTACTCCCAAGTAAGTGAAGGAGAACACGGGGGAAACTTCCACTCCATTACAATAAAATGTTTTTCTAGCTCTGTGACCTACTGTCATGGTGTGTGACTTTCCTTTATTCACAATTAAGTCCAGTGAGTGCATAAACGTCCGCGAGCATCTAGGAGCCGCTGGAGGCCCACCGCAGTACGGGCTAAAAGCACAGAGTCATCCGCGTATAGGAGTACAGGGATAAAACAGTCTCCCACACGCGGAATATCCAAAGCCGCCTCCACAAGCATTTTGTCCAGATAATTAACCCCTTGCCTACGCTGAACGTTCCACGCTAGTGCGGAACGTTCTATTGCTCGGGCAGGGCCGCGATGTTCAACGGACGTGCGCAGCACTACCGAGGTAGTGCACGCGACGTCCGCTGAACGTCGGCAGCAGCGATGGGGTTAATGTAAAGGGTAAAAAGTAGGGGCGCTAAAATACATCCCTGTCGGACGCCCCTGCCAGAGTTAAAAGATCTGGTGCAATCACCAATCTGGGTTATTCTGCCCGAAGCTGTAAGAAATAAACTAAACAAGGGTCAAGGCCCTTTTCCAATAAAATATTCCAGAGCTTTGACCTGTTGACCAAGTCAAACGCAGCCCTCCTTGGCCATAATGTATTTGCCTATTAATAAATGCACATTTAAACACTGGTCCATGGTGCTCCTCCCACATCTAAAACCATATTGCATATTAGACAAGATCCCCCTCTCATGTACCCAATCTGCGATTTTGGTTAAAATTACCTTTCCTAAAATTTTCACTGAGAAATCAATAAGGGATATCGGCCTATAACACAGAGGACCCCTTCGCTGACCCTTTTTGAAGATGGGAATAATAATTGATTTTGACCAGGAGGCCAGGAAACCAGCTATGCCCACAGCACTAAAAACATTTGCAAGGATTTTAGCCCAAAAATGAGGGTTGCTTTTATAGAGGTCTGCCGGAACACCATCTGGTCCCGGCGCTTTATTACTAGCAGTGTCTCTTATGGCTTTCTCAATTTGCCCCTCATTAAACTCAAGCGTGGTACTATCTTGATGAAACGAGGACCAGGGAATGCATTCCGAGGTCCCCCTCGCCTCATAAATCTCTTCAAAATGAGAAACCCATTGGGCTTCTGTAATATTACACTCCTGTGCCTCATTATCCTCCCCCCAAAAAAGGGGGTGTTAATGATAATCCAGAACCTGGAACTATCGCCTAACACCTCCACAGACAACAGTGAATTCCATGCCTCATCCTTGATTTCTTTTTTCAGACTGTGCAGTACTAGCTTATACTCCTCCCTCCTCGCGGCTGTCAACTCCCTATCCCGTGGTTGTTTTTCAAGGCTAAAATTAAAGAGTGGTGAGCTTGTGAGCATTTCTCGTCAAACCACTTAGGGCAACACTTGGATCTCATTTTAGTTTTTATAATTAAATCACGGCCTATCTGAGTGCAGATTCCCTCAAAAGCTCTAAGTACCTCATTCTTGGTGCTTAGAGGGTCAGTGCAAATAGCGATACTATCTGTGCCTTTCTCACATAGGCCCTTTAAAAAGATATCAGGAGTACATTGGCCCATCTAAGCCTCCTCCCCTGGTCACAGGATAGCACCATATTTGGAACCCAGTTCCTGCCACCTTTGCTCAGGATGCCACAGGTAATATCCTTCCAGGATAGGGCTAACCGGATTATGATCGCTAAAAGGAGACTCCTGAGCATTATAGAAAATAACCTTATTCAGTAAAGTGGGGGACATAAAAATATAATCTATAATAGAATTACTAGCCTTACTAGCCTTGGCTTTAAACGTGGGGGACCGATCTCAAGGGTTGACAAAACAAGCTTCAAAAATATCAACATCAGTTAAAAGGGACTCAAGACCCTCGCCCCGTGTGGAGTGCTCAAAATGTGGGATCTTGGCAAAATGAAACCCATGTGGATCATCTAATGAACAATGTATATCACACAAATGTGTGTTAAAATCACCCATTAATAAAACATAAAAGGAAGTGGATTGCTTTAACTTCTAATCAGTAAAAAATAGATTCAAAGTACTTAAGTGCTCATTTACATAGTCACACTCCCCCGAGTTGTAAATATTCACTAACAAGAGCTTTGGGAAATTTTGCTTACTAAGTTCCAGTATTAGGCAGTGGGGAGAGTCTAACTCTAAACCTTTTTACAGAGCCTCTGAAGTCCAAAGAGAGGACTAGCAAGAGACCACCTTTTGCCCTACCCGCTAAAGCTGGACATGCTGGAAGAGAGTATGAACTAAAGCCATCCAACCAAAACTCATACCCCCTATCCCAAGTCTCCTGGAGGGCAATTATATCATATGTTTATATGAAGGATAGACAATGAAGGTTGTCTCTCTTGGATCTTAAACCCGCAATATTCCAGCTTAAAATTCTGCATTTATGGGTGTAATCACCAACTTGTTCAACTCTACCCTGGTTGACAAAACATGGGACAAAAGAGCGGGCAACACCGCCAATATTAGTACCATCAGATATAATGGGACTTACTGCCCCTGTACTCACCACTAACTGTCAACTTGTCTCAGACAGAGGAGAGACAACAGGTTGGCTCATAACTTTCTTTATCACTAGAGCATCTACTGGTGGAAGTCAATCGCAGGCATCTAAACCTGACAAAGGGGCACATTTATTGGCTAGTTCAATGTCATAAGATCTCCCTATGGGTCAATTTAATACACCCCGACCTTCCCCCCAACTGGGAGGGATGGTTGGGTCTTAAAAAAAACCCTAATGGTAGAAGGGAGATTTCCCCACGGTAACACTCTTGCCTACTGCTCCCTAATTGCTCCAGTAAAAATCTAACAACCCGCTCATTATTAAAGTTGGCAATTACACAGTCCCACCCCCATCCTTCATAGAATGCCCAATCCAGGAAATCCATCTTGCCATTATCATTTGATTACAGATGTCCCAGCCCCAAGCTTCCGCCAGCTTTAATTGAGCTGTGAGCCTATGCATGGTTTTGGCCATCAGCTGGTCAGTTGATTCAAAATGCCCGACTTGTAAGGTTGGTACATTCCTCAGGACCACTGCCAAAGGGGCAGCGCCCGGTGGTAAGTGTAGTACCCCGAGGCCATCCTTAACAAAGCTGTGGGCCAAACCAATGTGCGTAGTGAGGGGATTTCGGCCAGTTGTCTATTAACTGGCATTAATTGAGTGCCCTTGCCATGTTTAGAGCAGTTGTGTGTGTTGTTACTTGCTAGACTACCCCGGGGTCTATTACCCGCCTCCCTTGGGGAACTCAGTATTAACTGGGCAAATTCACTAGAAATGTTCCCGTCCTCACCCACCTGGCCAGCCTGATCTACCAACCCCCCAGCAGGAACTGAACCTTTTCTACCGGATCTACTTGAAGATGGAACCCTGGAATTGGATATTAAAGTAGACGCTAGAAGGGGATCTGGAATTACAGAATTGCTCAGTACCTTTGATTGAACTTCAATTGCCCGACCCATTTTAACAAGGAGGCTTCAATAGTGTGAAGATAGGGGCACAACGTGTAATTCAAAATTAGTTAATCTTTCTTCAATACGAGTTAGCCTATCGATGATAGGAGAAATAGATGACTCAATTATGGCCCCCATCTTCACCCACAGCAGCCGCGGGCCGTGGAGGGAGTTACGGTGGGGCAGGGAGGCGGGGAGGGGGAGGGGCAGGGTGGAGAGGGCTAAAAACGGCATTTGGATAATTACAGGTAAGTAAACAATTTAATTAATAAAACGAATTTCGTAGCGCGCACTGCATCGCATTTTGCGATGCAGTGCGCGCTACGAAATTCGTTTCTGAACAAAAATAATCTTGCATGCATCACAGGCCCCCTTGCATCATTGTGCAAGGGTGCCTGCGTTGGCTCTAGGCAGCTTATTGTGTCACAAAGCGCAGGAGGAAAAGACAGGAATGCACCCTATGTCTTAAATACGGAGTATGCCTGCCCATAGGGCCTCATTTATGGCATTTTGGTGTAGGGCAGCGCAGCAAGGCACCTTGCTGCGCTGCTCTATACTAAAGTGAAGGGGTAGGAATGCACGTATTTAAACAACACGGGCCTTGCTGTTCTTTCTCCCTTCGTTTGTGCCATTTCTCCGGCCTAGAGCCAATATAGGCACCCATGCACCATTGGCTTTAAGTGGACCCAGTCCTTCTGGTGCTCAGCATCGGCAGTTCTAAGAAGCAGGTGCTGAGACGGGTCCCTATCGGGCTCTCCATAGTTGCCCTACTGCTCAGGATTATAAATGTTTTTTTAGTTCTTCAGCAGTACCATCCTTCACTCCCTATGATGTCATTTCAAAGACTCGTTATAGTTCTTGCACAGTCTCATCATTTCAGAACTGAAGCATTTTCAATATTCTGTACAACAAAGCCATAGTTGATGCTTATTTTTCTTATGCTACTAACAACCATTAACAAAGCCAATAGTCCTGGCTTGGTATAATGTTACTTGTTGCATTATATATCAGGATGCAATGACAGAAGCAGCAAAATACCAGTTGGATAGCACACTATGCTAAGCACAGATTTCTAGCTTACATGTTTTAAGACACGCCCAAATTACATCAATTGAGAACCCCCCCCCCCTAGTTTTGTATTCCCACTTAAAGCCCTGGGTCCCTTAGCTGTTGGCAGGATTGTTTAGGAAGGGGCATCTGCAAGCACAAAAACATTCGAAAGATGCATTTTCCTCTTTCTATGTGTGCTGCAGCACACATGAAGGGAAACAACCTTTACAACGCAACTTTTACAACGCACTACCATTACAACAAAACTTTTACAACGCAACATCCATTACATCGCATGCCATTACAACGCAACCATTACAACGCATGACACTACAACGCATACCACTACAACGCATGTCATTACAACGCATACCATTACAACGCATAACATTACAACGCATAGTACCCTTACACTTTCCAACACTTAACCTACTGTTGCTCCCCCTGGAATTAGAATAGTAATTTTACCCCTACACTAGCCAACCCATCCCCCTGTTCCACCCCCCTGGAGTTAGAATAGTAATTTTTACCCCTACACTATCCAACACTTACCCTACTGTTGCACCCCCTGGAGTTAGAATAGTAATTTTTACCCCTACACTATCCAATACTTACCATACATGCAATGTAATGTTATGCATTGTAATGGTATGCGTTGTAAAGGTAGTATGCATTGTAATCGAATGCGTTGTAAAGGTAGTTTTTAAAAATTTGTTGTAATGGCATGCGTTGTAATGGAATGTGCTGTAATGGATGTTGCGTTGTAAAAAATGCATTGTAAAGGTATGTGTTGTAAAAGTATGTGTTGTAACATCATACATCCCACATGAAAAGAGGGAAAAATGAGGATAAATAAACATATTTCTCCTTGTTACGCCTCACCTGGGGAGGCGTGTGGATTTGGTGCTTCTCTGGCTTACATCACTTGCTGTAAATATGGGGCCTCGCCGAATTCCATGGGTGTTCGTTTGAAAACCCTCCTCAATGCCCATGGAATGCCTGCTGGGCGCAGAGCAAGGTGACACAGCGATTTATGAGGCCTCTCAAAGCCAGGCAGGGTGGCTTTGTGTGGCTTCACATATCTTTATGAGAACCCTGCGTCACGCATGTACCACTTTACGTAGTGCAAAACTAACGCCGGACTCTCATAAATAATCCCCAAAGTGTCTGCAGGTAAACAAGTTTTGAATTATTCCTTGAAATTATAATTGGTGTAATACTATAGATATTTGTAAAATATTTCTTTCACACTCTTTTGCAGAATTGTATAATGCGAAAATAGTTATAAAACTTCTGGAAGATTTTGAGTTACTAGTGAGAATGGAAACAAAATTATTAGCATAGCTGTCGTTTGTTTGAAATACATTTCAGTTTGTTTCTGGAAAAGGAAAAAAATACTCTGACGGAAGGAAATCAAGCTAAATACGTGAAAGGCAACCCGGAGCAGGCAATTGATACCATAATGTCTCTTACAGACAGTCATTGTTTAAAATATCGATGTTGAGAAATCATCGCTGTTTTTACCTGAAACGTTAAGGACGTGAGTAAATGGCCCGGGTGGAACCATTTCAAAGTCACTTGTTAATAACTGAGGGGTCTGAGAACCGGAGGAACCAGCTCCATTAAAAGCCCTGGTTTTACTTTTTTATTTTGTATATTGATGGCAAATCCAAATTTGGGACTCGAAATAAGTTGCCTCTTTCGCAAAAAATAGTGTATCCCAAATAGTATTTGTTTTAAGTACTTGTACGAATCAGGAATACTCCATGATAATTGGAGTGTTGTATAACTCCTATATATCCCTATATCGTGTTAAGTTAGCATAGGTACGTTTGAGATTTAAACGCCATTTTTCCTTTCTTGCAACTTCTGCACACGACCCTCATTTGTTGACTTAGCTTTCAACCTAGTAGTTTGGCGTGGTGAATGTGAGAATAATATGTTATTGCTCTGATATCTGCTTTGTTTAATAAAACATGTCTGCACGGAGAGTGCTGAAGTTTCAGGAGCAACACGATATGGAATTGTTATGAGGTCTGATCTCCACGCCTTCATAGTCATAACACAAGTGCAGCCTTTGCCAACTTGGGCTTGAGGCGGGATTGATATTGCTTTGCACGGGAATTGTTAACACACTTGACGCGGTGCACATGCAGAGAGAGCTGGTGTATGCTGATGTGATTCCTTCATGCTAGGACACTAAGGTATGGGCCCGCCCTAAAACAACCCAAAGAGACCTTCTTAGATAATAATATAATATATGTGTTAGGGAGGGTGAGATATAAGTGTTGTTAACTCTTATTCATTACAGCATGTTAACATGCTGTCACCATTCGCTTTTTATGTCTTAGTAACTATGCTGATAATTTTGCTACTGATAATAAGTATACTTGTATTATCAAAGATACTGCGCCTGAGAAGACGGCATTAGTAAATAAACATTTCAAATGCACATGTGTCTTCTTTACTCCATGTTCTGGTTTGTAATGATAATATAACGAAAGAGTGTTCATGAGTCCCACGTACCCTGAGGTACTGTAAGTTCATGTTCTGGTTTGTCTAAACATTGGGTGTTTGATATGTCCAATGAGACACTGTAGCTAGCTCGGTAAGGGGTGAGTTGGTTGCTAAGGTAAGTTTTGGGACATCCTAATTTGCCGAGGTTCCACTCCTCTGTGCACAGTTCTGTGTGAGTACAGAAACCCTGCAACATGGCGCCCAACGGTTTCGGTGGTCTTATATCATGACACTCGAGTAGTTTATCATTCATGCCTTAACCCCTTCACATCCGTTTCCGGAAAACGGGGTGTTGGTGAAACCTACCTATTTTTTGAAATAGGTCTTTATTCAAGCTTGATTCTTACTTAAACGGTTTCTTTGAATTACTACCCAGTTGTGCTACAAAGTATTCTTTGTGTTTTCTTGTTTCCAATTCTGTAATGGCGGCAGCGGTGGCTATTGCGCAGCATAGTCGCGTAGCGGTACGCAACCATCTTCAGACGTACCAGGTCCCAGTAGATGGGATGGCTGTGATTTTCGTGGTAAGTGCAGATCCGGCGTTTCCTTACGAGTTGTTTTACTCTTGGGTTACGTTTCCGGCTGTGGACGCTAATTCTGGTTTGTTCCACTCCTACACCGCCTCGGATGTCCCGGCTGAATATACGCCATACAGGGCATTGGAAATACCTATTGATCATTGGCAGCATCGAGTTTGGTTTGATGGCGCCCTCCCCCACTCTTTGTCCCGTGCGAGGTTAGGTCCACTCTCGATTCCAGGTACGAATTGGCCTGCATTGGGTGGCTTTACCCCGCACCCGAATCACGGGGCTTGTACCCTGGCAGAAATTCGCAGGCTTCATGTAGTTTCCATTTCCGTGATTCGTGCTTTAGTGCAATACATCGGTCGACATCTTCCTGGTGGTCCCCAGGGGGGTGCGGCCGCTCCCATGGAACGAGGCGGAATGCGTCTCAATCCAGTGATGGTAAATTCGGTTTTTGGTGCGCGTCCTGTTGACAACGATGACTTCCCATTCTGGCTAGCGGAGAAGTTTGATCAACTGGAGGCGGTTTTTCCGAATTCTACTCCTGCTGATAAACATAGAATGTTGACGATTACTCTACCGAAGGATATTACTCCTGAACTTGCTGACTGTGACAGCTGGGGAAAAACATTTGCGGCAGTTTATACAAGGTGCTTCGGCACCCCGTCTATGACTGCCCTGCCTGAAATCGTTCGACGTGTTCAGAATGATCACGGTCCGGAGGCAGCGGTTGAATTGGGTATGCGCCTGTGTGGTTCTTTTGAGATTGTAAGTGATCTCATTCTCTCCAATGTTAAAGGAGATGCAGTTAACTTTCAGGTGTCGAATGCTTTGGCTGCTCTGCCCGATGCCGACAAACCCCGCCAGTTAGCAAAGATTGTGGTGGCCGCTTATAAAACGATTGGCCGCACAAGTAGAGGTCTGAAATATTTTCCAGTGAAGGAGAAAAAACAACCACAGGGGCAATCTGCAGTGACAGATGCCCAGCCAAAGTCCAAGAAACAAAATTGGCCTAAAAAACAGACACAGGGGAAGCAGACAATGCAGACTCAGGGTTCTTTTCCTGCAATACAAGCTCCTGCGCCATCCGAAAAAGTTTATGATTTGCGCGACCGCGCGATGATTAAATCACCTGATCGTTTTCAGGGTTCTGATCAACGCTCTCCTCGTTCCTTTCAGGACACATCGGCCCAGAAAACCGGTGGAGGAGGAGGGGGTGGACGTGGACGTGGTGGCCAACAAGGACGTGGTCAGTCCCGCCAGACGGACGGCGCAGTGAAGCAGGAGGATTCTACGCCTCGGCGTCCGCAGTTTGCGAAAAAGAAAGTCGCAGCCTTAACAGCGCATCGATATGCCACAGATAGTGAGAACGCGGCTTCGGAATCTGACGTGGGCTCTGACCTTGCTGGACAGCGCGGCGGAGATAACCATAGTCAGAGAGGCGCTGCGTCCACTACTGAGGGTGACAGCGACTGAAGTCTACGTTGTGATAGAAACAGCGGATACGAGACTTGCTCCCCCTGAAAGACTATATGAAATTGTCCTGTTAATTGAAGGTGACATACAGCGTACCGTTAAAGGTGTATTTTGGGAGAATCTGTCTTCTACATATGATATTTTACTTTCGGAGGCTGACTGGCCCCCACCTTTTGTGCTCGCGGCGCCGCGAGGGGAGGAGGTAATCCTACCCAGTTTCGCGAACACTGTCTCGAAAGAGCATGCGCAGCATTTTGCAGAAGAGTGGGCTCGGGCTCTCGCGCCGGCTCTGTACCGTAACCAATGTGGTTGGGATAAATTGTCGCCTTGCCACGAAATTCCGTTGCGGTCTCAGCCGCAGCCTCAACCTCAATATCCCATTCGGCGTGAAGCAAAATCTTCCGTCGCGGAAATCCTTGAACAATTGGAATATCAGGGAGTTATTGAAACGTGTGTGTCACCGATGAATAATCCCCTTTTTACTGTGAATAAACCTGACGGATCATATCGTTTGGTTTTGGATTACCGGCATTTGAACTCGCATTGCCGTAACTGTGCAGTACAGAATACCCACGGCTCTGCCCTAGTGGATAGTCTCGTGCGTAAGCGTTTCAAGACAACGCTTGACATATCCAATGGTTTTTATGCCCACAGATTGGACAGCTTTAGCTCCCAATGGACCAGTTTTACAAGCGCTGGAGTCCAAAAGCAATTCCGGCGTCTTCCAATGGGCTACAAGAATAGTCCTGGTGTATTTACCGCTCGAATTGTCTCTATTCTGGAGGCACTCGACCCTGATGCTTTTTCGTATGTGGATGACATATATCTCACAGACGACGATATTTGGGAGCATCTGTGTCGTGTGAATTCTCTTGTTTGCAACTTCGCAGACATGGGTTACAAATTCAACTTTGCAAAATCGCACATTGCTGAACACACAGTGTTGTTTTTGGGCTATGAGCTCAACAATGAAGGTAGAGGTTTGGCTCCTCACTTCTTGGAGAAGTGCGCACAATTGCGCGCACCAACAACTCTGAAAAAATTACAATCCTTACTGGGCTTTTTGATTTTCGGCAGAACTTACATTCCGGAATATGCCCAGCGTATCAAGCCTTTGTATGCTTTGATACAACCAACTTTCTCAAAATCATGCTGGCTGCCTGAGCATTCAGCCATTTTGCAATCCTTGCAGGCTGATCTGCTCGCTTCTAAATATTTACTGACTCGTGATAACCACACCAACCTGGTCATAAGAATAATTCCTGGGACGGTGGGTTTCACGTACCTCACTTTTAATGAAGGTGACACTGTACCTATTGCTTACAAGTCACACTTGTACACCTCGGCTGAGATGCGGTTTCCCACCATAGAAAAGGTTTTGACTGCTGTACAGATGGCTATTCTAAAGGAACGAGCTCTGTCGCAGGGGAAGCGCATGCTAGTGGTAACACCCTGTCCTCATTTAGAGGCAGTCACGAAAGCCAGTGTACCAAATTCAAAGGCTTTGCACCCTCGGTGGATACAGTGGGCTGCGTCATTGTCATCCGCAGATGTCATGTTTATTTTTGACGCTTCCTTACGGTCGCAGGAGTACTTGCAGTATGAATTCGTTCATCCTGCTCCTCTGGCGATGCGACCTTTGGAAGACTTCCATTGCATCATTTACACTGATGGGTCGGCGCAGGTTGCGCATGGCTCTAAACATGCCTACGTTTCCGCATGCGCCATTGTGGTCGGTGCTATGCTGAATGATGAGTTCATTTCCAGGGAGGTACACACGTTGCCCCTGGGCGATTGCACCGCACAATTGGCAGAGCTTCGTGCTCTCTTACTAGCTTTGGAGTACGCAGATCCAAGTGTTACTACTCTAATTGTAAGTGATTCTTACTACTGTGTCCAGTCTTACAATGAAAACTTGTTCTTTTGGATTCAAAATGATTTTCATGATTCCAAGGGTAGCACAATAAAACATAAAATGATCTGGGTTCGAGTGGCAGAGCTAAAGGCTATGTTGCCACTCGTTTATGTGATTCATACTCTCGGTCATCAGCGCGTGGGAGTTCACGCTGTTGGCAACTCGCTTGCTGATGAAGCGGCGAAATCAGCAGTATCTACATACTTAGTTGCAGCAGTTACTAGGTCTAAAACCAAGATTGATAGCGACGTCTTGGCAGCGATTGCTGCCTCTGAGAAGGGAAGTAAACATCCTCCGGGATTCCCTTCGAAGTATAAATACCACTTAAGTCCCGAAAAGGTTCCTTTTGTGACAATTCCTGATGTTGGGGAACGGCTGATTCCCAACTCGGATCGCAGAGCAGACTTGATTACAGCGGCTCATGAAGGTGTGGCGTCTGCGCATGCGGGCGTCTCGGCCACTGTAACTCAATTACAATTACGTTTCTGGTGGCGGGGACTGTACAAACAGACGCGTGATTATGTCCTTCTGTGTGACATATGCCAGCAGATTAAACCTTCAACTGCTACGCGTCCGCCTCAGACTCAGTTGTACATTTCTAATAAACCACTAGGCTGTGTTTATTTAGATCACTGCGGTCCATTTTCATCTGATACTGCGTATAAATACATCTTAGTAGCAGTTGACTCATGCACACGCTTTGTGTGGGTATGGCCACATCGCAGCGCTGATTCCCGGACTGTCATCAGAGATTTGCGTATCTTTATAGGGATTTTTGCCTGTGGTACCTTCCATTCGGATCAGGGTCCGGCTTTCGCCTCTAAGGCGTATAAGGATGCCATGACTTCGATGGGGGTCCAAGTCAAGTTTTCGTCACCCTACAGACCCGAGGGTAATAGTGTAGTTGAACGAATGAACCGTGATTTAAAGCAATCTTTGACAGCCCGAGTTATAGGCACTGGCAGAAACTGGCTGGCTCACCTCTATGGCGTGCAGCGTGCTCTTAATAATCTCCCTAGAAGGTCTCTGGGTGGGCGGACCCCATACGAAATGCTCTTTGGCATCAAGATGTTCGTCCCTGACCTTGACGGTCTAGACTCGGTGGTTCGCGCCACTTCCTTTGACGCAGATGAACATTGCAATGTTTTACAGAATCTACAAAAGACGAGAGACACTCTTGCAAAGGAACATTTGCCCTCCACGTCGGATGATGCGTTGCAGATCCCGGTAGTTGGCTGGCTACCCCAAGTTGGAGAACTGGTTCGAGAGAAGATCGACAACAAGAAAGAGTTTGGTCCCTCCTATCGAGCTCCGGTCCCAGTGCTTGGAGTGAAGGGCACAAGAACAGTCATTTTACCACCACTTCCAGGTCGTAAGGAAAACAGGTTTATTTCTATTGACAATGTCAAGATACACAGAGTGGCCGATTCTTCTTAGCATGACACCGGCTGTTTCCTGTCCTTCCATTGTGAGAAATTCAATTATGCCCTCTGCTTCTAATAATGAACCTGAGGTGGCCATCGCATTACCTGCTGTTTCCAGTCCATTATTGAATAATTTACCAGGAACTAACCTTGATGTGACAGACTATACATACCCCACTGATTTGTCCATGCCTGACATGCAAGCTCGTTTAGCCACGGAATCCAGATTTTCATTTGACTCTGCTTCCCTTGCCTCGAAAAAACCCTCTAAAATTGCAGTATATGCTAGCCTGTTTAAAAAACATTTTTTGATACCTCCTTGGATATACATTTGGCTGGTCCTTTTTTCAGTTTACCTTTTTATGTCAATTGGTTTTGTGTTTTATTTTTTTCGCATTATGAATGGACACTATGTCGAGGAGAGAACTTGCATTACTCATTTGAATGGAACTTTGGCCCCACTTTCCTCTTCACATTCTACACACAGATTAAAAAGAGACTTGACTTTGGTTAACATCACAGCGTGGCCTGTTCTGGATGGAATCGCGTGGGATGCAGTTCGTTTTCAGATTCATGGTCCAACGGAAGTCGTTAATGTCCCTAATGTACTAAGAGTTAATATGGGGGATGTGGTGAAACAAAACATTCGTTCTGATGATTGGGATGTTAATGCTGTGGAAAGTTTGTTTTCTGATTTGAAATATTATGCTGCTTTTGATGCTGAGGATTTATATTTAGAATCTGCTAATTATGGTGAATTGTTCTGTTACCAACATTATGGCAATCACTTCTTACACAAGACATCTTCCCGAAGGGATGCGGTTAATTTTACTCAGTGGGAACATTGCCCAGCACCAACACAAGGGAGTTCAGAAACGTTTCTTAAAAAGTATACTTATTTCACTGACTTTAATCAGTCCAATCCCGAGTCCTTTTATTTTAAATTTCACAAACAACCACTGTCCAAGGTTCGACTTACAAATACAAAATTGTTATATTCAAAGGCCTTCCTGGATCAATTAGTTACTGGAGGGTATGAGTTATGGAAGGATACCATAGACCTTAAATCAGTTTGGGGCTCAAGGGCCTGGCAGGTACAAGGCACTGAGGCTTTGCACCGTGCATGTCTCATCCCAAATCATATGTGGTTTTTAAATGAAACCATTTCCCAGACCACGTGCTTTGGATTGGCTACATCTAAAAGGTTAAACACCCCGTCTTTCCCGGAGTTGGAGGAATATGAGAATTGGAGTAATTTTACGAAATTGTCCATTAGAGATATACAGGCTCTGCTTCTGAATTCCTCCTTTAACATTTCCAGTATGAATCCCAAGGGTTGGCTGCTTTGGCACCGTGGTGCTGATTCTTGCCAAAAGAGATTTTTAAATATAACTGACGGTTTTAAGACTGTTAGATCTGATCCCCGTTTTGATTTGAGTCATACTGTCACCTCTTACTCAGTTGGCAAGTTGTGTCAAGCTTGGCTGAAACATTCAACTTTACCTGCGGTTAAGTATCACCTTTCCAAACTGAATGCAGACGTGGATTTGAATGATTTCATTAAGGGCCCAGCTAGTGGCAGGTCTAAAAGGTGGTTATATGGTGTTTACAATGAAATTTGGAAACTCTCACAGATTGAGGCTGCTTCACGCCTTAGGGCTATTGATCAGGCAAATCTTGAGAAAGTGCTTGCAGTGGTTGACAATAGCATTAATGTGCTTTCCTCTAGAATTTACACATTAGATAATATTGTGTCGTCTGTTGTTGATATTGTGCATGATGAAGTGTCTGTATTATACCATGGTCAAAATCAATTACGTTCAATCATGCAGTTTGCATGGACACTACAGACTCTAAAAATGGGTAAAGTTCCCTGGGGATACATGAACGTTTCCTCTTTATTTGCACCGTTTAATTTGACAGACAAACAACGCTTGCTTTCAATGCGTGATGCTTCCTTTTCTATGCTCCATATTGAAAGATTGGAATCTTTACCTTTTTCTGTGGCAGAGACCACTGCTGCTACGTGGCTTATCCACGGTTTAATAACGCTGCCGTTTGCTTTATATAAGTTTTCAAATTGTATGAAATATGTGCCAATAGGTCGTTTTGAACCCTTAGGTAGCGGTTTTCTTCATGAGGTCTGGTCACTCCCATACACATACAGATGTTTCAAGGATGAACAAGAGGTTTATCTAACAGGGGATGAGTGTACTGAGACGCCAGATCATTCTTTAATGTGTAGACACATACAATTACACGGTTCATGTAACAGGGACAGACCGAATATGGCTTGCGTTTTACAGGGCACGCCAGTTCCTGCTATCATCCCCACGTTTAAATTGTTAGAGAATGGTAGTTATTTAATGCTCAATAATGAAAACTGCTGTGGTTTAATTAAAGGTATAGCTTTCATAGTAACGGTTAGTGAGCGAGTTATTTGCTGTAGAAATGTTCTTTATCCTCCCACACGTGAACATAGGGAGTCTTCCATTTGGCCACAGATACCGACCTTGGGAGCAGAATTCAGCGGCATGGCTAGAATAAGAGCTCTATTGTCCCAGAAAGAGGTGGCCTTGAGCTCGGCCCGTGAAACTTTCGTGCTTCACATTGCTAACACCCGCACGGAGGTTCAGGCTCTTTTAAACACTGATTTGCCCTTGCATTTCGGAGCCATGGTCCGTTCTATCTTTAACGCATCCTCCACAACGGGCCTAGCACATTTTTTTAAAGTTGTTAGCGGTGGTCTCGTGACTTCCTTTGAGAAGATATTTGGAGTCATCCCTGCATTCTTCCATTCTATTTTTTCATCCTTATTTGGAGGGTTCCCGTTTTTGCTTGCATTAGCGGCTGGCGCATTGGTGGTTTTCTGCCTTTTTAAATATGGATGCCCTTCCTGTGCAAGACCACGCACGGCTACTACTGACGCGGTTTCGCAACCGCATGCTTGATTACTATGGCACACTGCCGTTAGCGACTCTAAGCACGGCGTTTGGATTATCTTTTCGGTTCTCCTATTTCACCTGTGTCCAGCCTGTATTTCGCTGTCTGACCTGTGATTTCCTTTGGGCCATTGATTTGTGTCTCTGCGGACCAGCATCTTCTGACGTCGATTTTGATCAACTGATGAGTCCTATCATTGCTCACGAGTTGGTTTGTTCTGACGAAAGGGTTATGGCCTTGGCGGTGGCACATGGACTAATGGGTCCCTGGGATGTGTTGTCGGCAGCGCAGAATTTCTTGGAACTAAGTTTTCTTGAGAACCCACCGAGCTGTCCTCTGATGGTTATAGAGGATCCGGTGCTGGAAGATCACGTATGTTCCTTTCATCTTTTAAATTGGATGGCTGAACTGTTTTCTGATGAGGACAGTGACTTCCTCCTGGAGGCTGTTGCAGCTTACTTTTCATATACGGTCTTATCATAGACACTGCCTCAAATTGACATGCTGATTGATAGCATTTCCTTGATTTTATTGACTTTTGGTCAAGACATTTTATTTTTTGCTTGCCTATTGGCTTGAGCCACAGTATATTTGTGGGCTATTTTTTTAGCATTAATTTTTATATTTGAATCTTTATTCATGCTCGTTTATAAATGGATTCTGCTCTCATGTGATGGCACTTCTGTTACCTTATTTAGTCCGTTCTCGGATCATGGGGGGGTGTTGTATAACTCCTTATGAGAACCCTGCGTCACGCATGTACCACTTTACGTAGTGCAAAACTAACGCCGGACTCTCATAAATAATCCCCAAAGTGTCTGCAGGTAAACAAGTTTTGAATTATTCCTTGAAATTATAATTGGTGTAATACTATAGATATTTGTAAAATATTTCTTTCACACTCTTTTGCAGAATTGTATAATGCGAAAATAGTTATAAAACTTCTGGAAGATTTTGAGTTACTAGTGAGAATGGAAACAAAATTATTAGCATAGCTGTCGTTTGTTTGAAATACATTTCAGTTTGTTTCTGGAAAAGGAAAAAAATACTCTGACGGAAGGAAATCAAGCTAAATACGTGAAAGGCAACCCGGAGCAGGCAATTGATACCATAATGTCTCTTACAGACAGTCATTGTTTAAAATATCGATGTTGAGAAATCATCGCTGTTTTTACCTGAAACGTTAAGGACGTGAGTAAATGGCCCGGGTGGAACCATTTCAAAGTCACTTGTTAATAACTGAGGGGTCTGAGAACCGGAGGAACCAGCTCCATTAAAAGCCCTGGTTTTACTTTTTTATTTTGTATATTGATGGCAAATCCAAATTTGGGACTCGAAATAAGTTGCCTCTTTCGCAAAAAATAGTGTATCCCAAATAGTATTTGTTTTAAGTACTTGTACGAATCAGGAATACTCCATGATAATTGGAGTGTTGTATAACTCCTATATATCCCTATATCGTGTTAAGTTAGCATAGGTACGTTTGAGATTTAAACGCCATTTTTCCTTTCTTGCAACTTCTGCACACGACCCTCATTTGTTGACTTAGCTTTCAACCTAGTAGTTTGGCGTGGTGAATGTGAGAATAATATGTTATTGCTCTGATATCTGCTTTGTTTAATAAAACATGTCTGCACGGAGAGTGCTGAAGTTTCAGGAGCAACACGATATGGAATTGTTATGAGGTCTGATCTCCACGCCTTCATAGTCATAACACAAGTGCAGCCTTTGCCAACTTGGGCTTGAGGCGGGATTGATATTGCTTTGCACGGGAATTGTTAACACACTTGACGCGGTGCACATGCAGAGAGAGCTGGTGTATGCTGATGTGATTCCTTCATGCTAGGACACTAAGGTATGGGCCCGCCCTAAAACAACCCAAAGAGACCTTCTTAGATAATAATATAATATATGTGTTAGGGAGGGTGAGATATAAGTGTTGTTAACTCTTATTCATTACAGCATGTTAACATGCTGTCACCATTCGCTTTTTATGTCTTAGTAACTATGCTGATAATTTTGCTACTGATAATAAGTATACTTGTATTATCAAAGATACTGCGCCTGAGAAGACGGCATTAGTAAATAAACATTTCAAATGCACATGTGTCTTCTTTACTCCATGTTCTGGTTTGTAATGATAATATAACGAAAGAGTGTTCATGAGTCCCACGTACCCTGAGGTACTGTAAGTTCATGTTCTGGTTTGTCTAAACATTGGGTGTTTGATATGTCCAATGAGACACTGTAGCTAGCTCGGTAAGGGGTGAGTTGGTTGCTAAGGTAAGTTTTGGGACATCCTAATTTGCCGAGGTTCCACTCCTCTGTGCACAGTTCTGTGTGAGTACAGAAACCCTGCAACAGGAGTACCCAGGGAATTAAGCCATAGCTAATTTTTATTAGCTATTTACAAACGCAAATTAAGCATATTCTTGAAATTTAAGTTCTTTTTGCTGTGCCGTTACTTTTCTATGGCGGTAGGTTGTAGATATTGCCACTAGAGGGCAGTAAATGGCTTCTTTTCTCTCCTATGCTCATTCTCTTCGTCCGTCGCGTGCATCGCGTTACTGCTCTGGATGCGGATGTGAAATATATGTTTGTAAACTGTTTTGTTGAGGGAAAACAATTGAAGCTGTGCTGCATTTGCAGTCTCTGTGTTCGGCGAAAGAAGCTTATTTGGCTATTGCCTGTCCTTTCTTGGAAAGTTGGTATTCTGCTCTCTTTGCTGTGGCGGTGCTATAAGTCTGTGAAGATAGTACTTCTGCTCCATGTGCCACACTCTGTGTGGGGTGAATTGTGTGTGTGTGTGTGTGTGTGTGGTGAATTAGTTGTGTATCTGTGTGTGTACGAGAAATGGCTGCACAGCCACCTACTACTAGTACTTTGCTGTACGTGACTGCTTCTTCTGTATTTATACTGACATGTGAATTTTAAAGACACGCCAAACATTTCCGTAGTTTGCTACGGAAGAAAGGAATAAATATAACCCCTCATAAGCAAGGCCACTAGAATTATTCGACAAGGGAGGGCTCCATTTTCTGACAGGTTTAACTTATATATGCAGCAATAAAGGGCAAATTATGCAACTTAATGCAGTAGATTTTGAGATAGTATTACTCAGGCCCGGCTTTAATGCTGGTGGCGCCTGGTGCTGCAATCTTTTTTTGCTCCTCATCCCTTTCACCCCATGACGTCCATCTCCACAGATTCCCTCACTTCCACCATCCAACAGTGCCCCTCATCTCTCCTTAGTTCCTCTGTCCCATATATTTCTTCTTTTTTATAGCGCTACTCATAGTTTACTCAACCTCAGTCTGTGATCTGCGTAATATACATCATTTCCAGCAGGAACATTAAACATCTGGGGCCTCATTTATGAGGCTGTGCGGCACTTTTACGCCATTGGTGCGTCACTTTTTGTGATGCACCAGTGGCGTAAAAAATGCACCTTGTTGCGCCATATTTACAAAGTGACGCATCTAGGTAGATGCGTCACTTTGTAAACCCCTGCGCCACATTATACCTGTGCCAGGTATAATGTATGCAAGGGGGGGAATATTGACACATGAAAGGGTCGTAGAAGTGATGCAGTGAAATCTGTAAGATTTCACTGCGCCACTTCTAGGATGCAAATTCGTCAATATCTTACGCCTGCCTCACAGCAGGTGTAAGACTGACTCAGGCCCTTTCAAATTGGGCTTGCCCCATGTGAAAGAACACATTGGTGGAGTTGCGTCACTTTTGTGACACACTCCAGCAATGCGTCACTTTTGCGCCATACAGATACGTCAGAAATACTGACGTATCTGTAACTCCTTGCCCAGTGATGCGTCATACTGTAAATATTATGCATCATTGGTGTCACAAGGAGGGCGCAGTGAAAAGTGACGCATCGCTGTTTTCACGCAGCGATGCGTCACTTTTCATAAATGAGGCCCCTGTTATTCTTTACGAGTCAAAACTGCCACTAGACAAATCTCTGATCTCTCCAGTAGGAACCTTATTTACCAGAGTTATCTTGACATTTTTATTGTTGCCGTAAAACTGCTGGACAACCAAGGAACTCTGCAGTAGGTGCTTTCAAACCCATAAAGTATTTTCAAATACAGCGCCACCCCGAGGTCAGCATCAGGTGCACCTGCACCGGCCTCACTGCTATAAAGCCGACCCTAGTTCTACTTCAGAATTTTGTCATTTTTAGGTAAAGCATTCAACACCTCTTGTATATACTTTAGTATGTACTTTAGTATGCATACTTTAGTATATACTTATATGTGTATGTACTTTGTGGGCTCCGGAAATAAGCCCTAGGACTTGCCTGCTTCCGCTTAGGGACTTTTTTTCTGCCTCTAATTAACTCTTGATATATAATGACCAGCAGAGGTCAGTAAAATACCAGAATTGCTTTCTGCTGAGGGACTTTCTTTTTTTATTTTTCTGGCAATTGCCTCTATTTAACTTTCTTGATATAAAACGACCAGCAGAGGTTAGTAAAATACCAGAATCACTTTAGCATTCTCCAGATTACAGTCCATAGAAATTGTCTTCCACGAGCACCCATAGACAATAATATTTTTTTTAAATCCAGTATTTTCAGTGATATGACGACCGAAGGCCTTGCTTTTATATTAAAAACAGCGCTTTGGACTATACCATTTCCAACTGAAAGGCAGTATTTGTCTCCATGTGTTCCTATACCTGGCGTGACACACGGTTTGGTGCTTACTTTCCCTCCATGTTAAAGAACAGTAGATGTTTCGGGATCCAGGCTAATGTGCTGCATAGAGAAATACATAGAAATGTCAAGTAGAAAGTCCCAAAGGCGAGACCGAATGCATTGCAAATGCTTGTTACACATGTTAAGACTGTCTGGGAAAAGGTTTGTCTCAGAAGTAGTATTAGTTTAACATTCAAATACAGTAATAGGCATCGGATATGTGATGAGTCAACGTTTGCATAAGGCCTTCCACTGTGCGGCAACACGTGTTACTGTGATTTTAGTAACTTTTGATCCGTTTGAGTTAGAAGCAATTTTTGGGGGTAATCTCTGCAGGTTATGCAGCAGGACTATGTGGCAAATCCATAATTATGTGAAAAATGAAATAACCCCAGAATCACATAATACCAGTGGCCGGATCAAAAATAAAACTACAGTTATCAGCATACTCTTTTAACTGAAGTCAGTGTATAGTAAGCCCTGCCAACATTACAATAAGAGAAGAATAGTTGGAAAATAACCCTTTCACATAATCTAATGCAGCATAGGGGAAGAGTCAGTGCCTTCGTTATTTTAATTCAAAGTATATCAATTCCGTTAATATCCTGAAATCCAGTAGCTGGTGCAGTAATCTGAGTAATATCATCGAAACAGATTTAGAGTAATATAATCGGTGTAATCACATTCTATAAAGTTGAGAAAAATAATTAATATTCTATACTATATTAAATGGTAAACAATTATTCTATTTTCCCTTAATCTAATGCAGAATAAAGCAAACAAGTAATTCTGTTTCGTAATCCGGTGAAGGGGAAAGCAGCCCAAATCATTTACTTAATGCAATAAGAACCAGTGTAATAGAAGCACTTTTATTCTTTGCTCTAATAAATACTATATTAGTCAGAATAATCAGCTATTGCATGATGAAAACATTTGTTTTTTCCTTTTGCATTTGGATGCAGGATAGGGAAAGTGTAATCTCCACCCATAATTTAACTCAGGACAAATAATTTGAATACGATTTGTAGGAAAGTGCCCCTTTTGGATGGTCACCCCCACATTTAGCTCTAAATGCTGTATAATAGATCAGAAAGTGCACTAGAGCCTGCTAACTAGGCCCCAGTGCCAGTGCTCTTTCCCTCAAAGGTAATGTGAATTGGTACACCCAATTGGCAAGATGCTTTAACCCCCGTTATAAGTCCCTAGTAGATGGTACCTGTGGTACCCAGGGCCAGGGTGTTAAAAGGGGTCACCAGGGCTACAGCACTATTTGTGCCAGCCTGGGTGACCCAAGAAAGTGAATCCACAGAGCTGCTATCGCAGCCTGCACAAGCATCTTCCCTGCTCGAGATCGCCGCTGCACATACAATGTGTGACAGGGTTCCCTCACTGCCTTAATATAAGTAAGCCACCCCTAAAGTAGGCCTCCTACAACCCAGGAGGCAGGATGCATTTTATCAATGGTGTGGACATAAATGTGCAAGCATACATGTCCCTACAGTGATCTTTCCATTAAAGATCACCGTAAGTGAATGGCGGTCCATAGGTGAACATAGACATTCTAGCGGACGACCCCAAGTTAGTCAGCTCCATTATGGTACCATCAAATTCAGTTGTGTTTGGTATCAAACACTGTGCTTTTTCACCCCTGACACAATCCTCGTGTCGAGGGTGAGCTGGCATGTATCTGGGTGGCACCCTTAGAGGTTGGCCACAAGTTGCCGTGGTCTCCCTGTGCTTTGGCGGGTTTTCCAAGGTGGTTTCAGCTAAGGCAGAAGTCTGCCCTCCTGCTGGGAACTGATATCACCCCGGAGGATGGAGACAGAAGGCCTGGGTAGGAAGGAGGTCTCACCTCTGCCTTCCCAGGGTGGCTAGTGAATGACCCAGCAGGGTGGTGAGCTTCACAGGCCACACTGCCTCTGATATGTAAGTAACTTGTCGCCTAGTGAAGACAAAGACACATTGCCCCAATCACTCGTGTTTACAAGCAGGCAGGAAATTAGGTATTCAGGAGGCATACAGCCTCCAAAGGCTATCCACACCTCTAGGATGGGTCAGCTGTTCTGTTCAACCAAGGGTGGCTCATGCCATCTTGAAAAGTCCCCAAAATAATGGGTTGTGGGTAGTTTGGTGACAGACAACCCCCAAATGTGGTCACCTCAGGGGTGGGTAAGCAGCACGATCCGTAGCCTATGGGCTATGGACCATACTACCCCCAAACAACCCTTAAATCCAGGATTTAAGTTGCAACCCTGACACCAAAAATCCAGATCTGCTCTGAAAAAGCTGGTCAAAAGAAAAGCCCTGTGTCTGCACAAGGCAGGATTTCACGAAAGACAAGGCGCAAAGCTCTGCACCTGTGGCAGCCCCCTGCACCCGGTGTACTGCTACTCGTCCTGAACCAGAGACCGGTTCCAAAAAGAAGGTGAACCCCTCTGCAACTGAAAGACTTCATCAGGACTCTTTAGGACTAGAAGTACTAGTCCCCTGCAAACGGCAGGCACAAACCACACATCCACAATCCAACAAAGGACCATCTACTGGGCTCCCTCCACAAATAGCCCAAAAGTAACCAAACAGATGCCTTCTGGGGGAGGGTAGTCCTGAACCTTAAAGAGTCTAAACCATCTACAGCATTCCCTGGATGTCTGGGAGAAGATTTGCTGCTTCTCTGCATTTGCTGTGTAGAAGGTTTGTTGGTGATTCGGCCGACTACTGATTGCTTTACTCGACCCACCAAGAAGAGGGAAACATCTTGCATCATTAACCCTCAACGTCTGTGGCGCAGTTGTTGAGTACTTACATCCCCAAATTGTCTGCGTTGGCACACTTGGTAAAGTCAGCTCTTCAAGCTCCTGTTCAGCAACCCGGATAGCCAGGTCTACCTCTGCACCCGAGATGCTCGAGCTAGGTAGAGCTGTTCTGCCTGGTGATTCTTGGTCCTGGGGCCCTCCAATCTTAACGTCCAAGGGATTCTTTCGAACCTAACCTGCAGGTACTGTTTTGACAGCTCCCACGGCTCCCCACTCAGCACCAAGGAAAGCCAAGTTACCTCTTCACCCAAACTCTCTGGGCAAGGTAAAATTGTCCTACCGGTCAAGGCATGGTCTGTGGACCCACAAGACTTTAACTCCAAGTGGGTTCCATTGAACTAACCCTACAAGATGCCGAGTGCCACGTAGCGTTTTCTCCATTAATCGCAATGGTAAAGTTTAACAGCTCTGCTAAGTACTGATTTTCTGAAACACTTTAAAATTGATAACTTTGGTTATCCACCTTGCACTGATTTCATTTTGGTGTCAAATTTATATAAAAATAAGCTATATGTATATAAAGTGGTGCTGAATTTCTTTCAAGTCATGTCAATTACTTTTCGTCCATGTAGATGCTCTGAAATGCTTAACACGTGTTCCTTTAAGTAAGCCTGAGAGCTCTTTGCCCCTCTACCAGGACTTAGCTCAGGATTACTAGTTCGAAACCATGGTTCACTTGTGGCTATTGTATTAAAATTATATGGTAAGGTCTCCCAGCCATACCGCACAATATTGCCACCTTGATACACTATTCTGCAATCAACTACAGGGCAATGTCCTGCTTACTTACTGGTGATACTCATTACTTCAGATCTGGCCTTCTCCATCACAGCCCTTTGATTTACTTCTCTCTCAAATCTTCCTCCCAGTGTCTTTTTCTTGGTACTGACAAGTGCTGTGGCGTAGTGGGAAAAAGACACGTGCAGGGGTTGTGAAGGTCCTAAAAGAAAAGGAATTTTAGCATGGAGCAAATGACTTGTGTATTTCAAGGTGAGGACTCAGGTTGTATTAGGACTCTGACAAGAAATGGCGACCGAGGCAATAATGCAATCAGTCATCTAATTTTGTATTGAAATGCCATTCAGAGCAATTGAACAGTTTACATTAATGTAATGCAGGACAGTTTAAGAACAGCAAACCCCATATATAATCAAATTTAAATTTATGTGGGGCAACGTGACCAATTTCATCCGATTCTTTAGTCGATTAAAAGTTAAAGGAGACAAAGGGACAGATTTATATCTTGGAGGAGAGGGAACTCCATCACAATGACAATTTAGTTCCCTCCCTGCCAAGACTATGTTCCTTCGGCCCGATTTAAATGTGGGAGACTACTCCTACTCCATCACGGTCAAACTTCTCTGATGGCTCAATGGAGTGAGGGCAGTTGGTTGTTTGTCTATAAGTCCATTCATCTAATTTAGATGGCCGAAGATAGAGCTGTGTTTCAATGTTCACCACCGCCAGGTAAAACCTGGTGGTAAAGAGCATTGAAAAGTGCTAAATGCCCCCCTCTTCATGGGAGCAAACTCCCATGGCAAGGGGAAGCATTCTGTTTCCATTTAAAAAAAAATATCATATTTAACAGCGCCTTTCAGGCAAAGTTACAATGAATTGGCAGGAACCGCCTTGACAGCAATTCCTGTTAATGCTTGAAAGGTCTATCGGACTGACAGACCTTTCAAAATTTGGAGAGTGGCACCTCAATCAGGGCAACTGTTAGAATATGGTTTATTAGTAGGTGTAGACATGGACCTACCACTAGCAATAAGGCCACCAACACAATTTAAGGTCCAACCAAGGTCGCAAAGCATTAACCACTGGCTCAACCCTTGGTAACCAACTGTGAACAGGCAGGCTTAACTCAAGAGACAGGTATGTAAAGTATTTAAAAACACCAATACACTAAATAAGTAAGACACACACGCAATACAAATCCTACACTAATTTATAAAAATAGGAAATATTTTTATCAATAAAATGACACCAAAAGGACAAAAATCCAATACAGGGAACTGGAGATATGAATATTTAAAGATTAAACACTCTCTAGTGCTTAAAAACATATAGCACCAACTTGGGACCTCTGGTCATGCTTGACCGGGACAAAGTCAAAGTTTGATCCTGACTGAGAAGGAGTCATTGTTGGATACCCTAAACAGAAGGCCCTGCTCAAAATTTTACTTTTACTAAGCATGGGTGAAGTGCAAAAAAGACTCCGCCACGCCACGCGGAGCTCCGCAAGCGGCGGAGTTTCTTTAGATAAATGCCATTTGCGATGATTTTCAGTGCCGGATGATTGTCTGCATTGTGCAATCATCGCGAACGACACCATGCACAGCTCAGCTGCTTCCTTTCTGACGCTCGGGTAGATTTTTACTCGAGCAGCATTTTTCTCAACACGAACTGACAGTTTCTCAACGCGAGTGGTCTTAAGCATACACGACCACTTGCAATGAGAAATCTGACCGTCTGTGTGGAGAACTCTAGCCGGGAGGTTGATTTCCCACACTCGCGCTCGCCAACTTGATATTGATCGCAAACAAGGAAAAATCTCTCCGGGAGGTGTATTTTCCTCACTTGCGCTGTCCAACTTGATGTTGACGAACATAAGCAAGGGGTTTTTCAGAACTCTGCGAGCTCCGCGTAACACGCAGTGCTGAAAAATACACAATCTCTGCGAGCGGAGCAGAGTTCACCGCCCAGGCCTAAGTTTTCCTGTTGCTTTTCTCTCAATGTCATGTGGTCCCCTCCAGCAGACCGATTTCAATGCAACGTAGTCGGATTACCTCTCCATGAGACCCTGGTAAAATTCTGGAAGTCTGGAATTTCTGCGGGACAAACCTGAAATCCAGGCCGGGTGGCGATGAAAGACATCTGGCTTGACTCTTGACGTCAAGTTGGTTCCCTTATAGAGCTTTTTCTAACAGTTGCTCCTAACTTCTCCAAACATCTGGAACTTCTTCCTGAAGTTCCTTTTGAGGGTTCAAAGTGTTCAAAACACAGATCCAACGGTATATAAACTCTGAGATGTTCATTCGAAGTTGGGGGCTAAAATTCCCACAATGCACCTGGCCAAATCCTTAACAGTCCACTGGTCACACTCCAGACGTCTTGTGGGTGATGGTGCAGGTAAGCTCGGTTAACCTGTTGCTTTCAAGGAACCTGCTCCTTAATAATTTTTTAAGCAAGGCAAAGTTCTAAGGGCTGTAATTCCAAGTGTGCAGCAGGCGAAGTCCTTCAGAGGGACAGCCTTAGGGGTGCCTACCAGGGTTCTAGCTGGTCAGCCCTTCTTCTCCTTGTGGTTTCAGACAGTTGATCTGAGCTGCTATGCAGCTCTCACCTATATCTATTCAATGATCTGGGGCAGCAAGCAGGGGGACAACCCTATCCAATGAGGTACAGGGTGCCACCCCACAAGAAGCATGACAGCTTCCTCCAAAGTGTACCACAAAGCACTGCACTTTAAAATTCAAGATGGAGAATTAGTCTCCTGGAGAATATGACTTGGCTAAACGAACCTACTGGTGTGGCTCATTTCTATTACACTTCCCCTCAGACCTTCTTCAAATCCATTCCTGGGCCTGTCATCTGGCTGAGTGTACAGGAAGAAAGGTCAGCCTGGCTGGCATTACTTACTATCATGTTTTTCTTTGAAGCCCAGTTAGGTTTACCTGACCCCCTTTCAGACCTGTTCTCTGCAGCTACCAAGCTCTCCCATCGGATAACCTCTGCTCTATGCCGGCCACTTATCACCTCATCAAAGCAGCTGACCAATCAGGAGAGACTGCTAGAAGGCTATATTTTGTCTCATAGAAAATAAAGCCCTATAACCTATCGTCTGTATTAGTTATGATAACTTAAACAGTGGCAAGTTGTTGGATTTATCATTGTCAAACATTTAAGACTTTGAATGACATTTTGGGCTCCTTCCTAGCAATATTTATACTTAAATGAAATATTCAAATATCAGCCTATGGAGCTAAGTATTTACAATGGGAAAAAACAAAGCTGGCAGGTTTTACCTCACCAAGGCATGTACAAAGTCTTTTATAATGTCCCAGCTTATAGTTACATGGTACCCCAACCCTGTGGCACCTAAGGGAGACATTAGGGGTGACTTATGTGTACAAATAAGGCAGCATACCACTTTGGGAGTACCTTTAATTCCAATGTCGAATTTGCATACCAATTACTTTTAAAGACAGTCTGCAAAGCAGGACTGCATTTAGAAATAACAGCAGGCACAACAGCTATGAACACTCCAGTGCAGGAAGTCTTCTGTGCCTCTAAACCTCCCGGTCCTACTACACTAGAAACGTATAGATAGTTTGAGTCCCCCTTGCCTTATTATATGCTAGGGAATTACAGGGGTCTGTCATTGCCAGTTGTAATGATACCTAATTACCATATAGCTGTTTAATCAGAGCACTGGCCCTGGGCCTGGTTAGTAAAAAAAATGGGGGTGATCAGGGCGCAAAGGATAACTTATTTACTGATGTGTAACTAACCTACACCCTTGTAGTCCTCATCAGCTAAAGCTTAGAAGAAAAACCTGAAAAGTCCATCCACATTGTATTAGGCAGTCCCTGGTCTGTATTCCACTGTGAAGTCCATCCCCTGTAGAGAAATGGACCACCCCACATCTTCATTAACCATCTGAGAGGTCTGTGGTGAGTTTGAACCTGGAGGTGAGTACCAAACGGGTTTAATCTCAGCTGTTTTGGTGACCAAATCACAGCAAAAGCTTCCTTCCCAATGGCACTCCACCTTTGTTCTCTGGGGAGAAGTCACCTGCAAATGTAGGCACTTGGCTGATCAAGGCCCTCCTCATGTACTTGTGCCAACACTGCTCCAATCCCTTGTTCTGAAGCATCTGTCTGACCCACAAATTTGTTTGTGTAGTCAGGTGCCAGTAACACTGTTGCTGAACACATAACCTCCTTCAGAGTGTCACATGCCGTCTGACACTTTGTGGTCCACACAACCTAGTTTGCCCACTTTTAAGAAGTGAGTTCTGTCAGGGAGCCACAATAATCCCATAGTTCTGAACAAATCTTGTATAATATCAAGGCTTGTGTCTGGGTAGTAGGAGCTGTTCAATCCAAAATGGTTTGTATTTTTGCCTAGAGAGGTTATACATGGACCCCACCTACAAGGTGGCCCAGGTACACTACTGAACGCTGCCCTAATTGTCACTTACTGGCCTTAATAGTCAGGCCTGCCTGCTGCAGGACCTGAGGAACTTCCTTGAGGTGGCTCAAGTGATTCTCACAGCTAGAACTGTATACAGCTATATCATCCAGATAAGCTGCACTGATCTGCTCCAGCCCAGACATGACTCAGTTCACCAATCTTTGGAAGGTGGCAAGGGCATTCCTTAAGCCAAAGTGAATTACTTTAAATTGGTAATGCCCCCCTGGTGTGGAGAATTCTGACCTCTCCTTGCTCCTAATGAGCTTATCAGCCCTAGGAATAGGGAGGCATCAATCTTTGCGACTGCATTTAGTCCTCTGTAGTCCACACAGAACCTTATTTTCTTCCCCCCCCCAGGGGCTTAGCTTGGATACCAGCAGCACTGGACTCGCACATGGTCTTTCAGAGGGCTCAAGTAAATCCAATTCCAGCCTCTGAGTTACCCCAGCCTTGATGCTGGCCCTGACCTGGTCAGACAACCATACAACGTGTTCTCGACAGATAGGCTGTCACCAGTGTCAATGTCATCAATACACTAACTGGTGATAACCTGGGGTCTGAGAGAATAGACCAGCAAACTGCTCCAGTACCTGATTGTAGTCTCTGTGCTATTGGTCTGTCAATTTGGGAGAGAGTGCCACTCCCTCCACTGAACCATCTTGCACATTTTTGGAGAGGAGGTCTGGCAATGGCTCAGTCTTCTCCTCTCCTCCCTCATCATTGATCATCAACATTGTCATGTCTGCCCTGTCTTGGTGAGGTTTCAACCTATCGACATGCAAGTACCAGTGGGGGTTCCTGGGGGTATTAAGGTCTACCAGCTAGGTAACCTCACCCTTTTTCTCTATGATTGGATAAGGCCCAGTCCACTTGTCCTGGATGACCCTAGGAGTTACAGGCTCCAACACCCACATTAATTGTCTTTGAATGTACTCAGGCATGGTAGCCTTTTGATCATTAACAAAAAGCAACAGAAACTGTTGATTGAGATGCACTATTCACAGGCCCACTGTGGTGCCATTAAATCCTTCATAATAAATACTCAAAATATTGAAATGTAAACAGGTTCCTTCACAATGTTAGTCCATTTATGTTAACACAAAATGCTTTAAACTTAAAATAAATGTTATCCAGTTCAAAACTTTTTTAATTTCTTGATTTAATTCCCCTCAATTCATGAATATTCGGAACGTTCAACAAATTCACAAAACGCTGTCCATTAAATTTCATGTGGCAGAATCTATGATACATTCAACTCCCAATGCATTTCGGTATAAACCTTCATCAGGGGAAATGCTGCAATTTAACAGACACATATTCTTAAGTTATATACAACTTGAAATTATTAAGAAAGAAAAAGGAAAGACCAGACCGGTACCAACATGATAGTGATCACTCATGTTTGTCGTGCTCATAAAACATGAATGTGCTCATTGAGTAAACCTTAGATACATCCAGTACACCCTGAATGTGCTAAAATCTATGTGACTAAACAATATGTGAAAAAACCATGCTGCTTGTTTATGTGTAAGCTGCTATCTCACCCTCTATACCTGATGTTAATGCGTAGCTGACAGTGGAAAGCGTAACTACGCAAGAAAAAAACAAAGAAAAAACCAAAATGGAACTGTAATTGTTACTATCCACAGTTCATCATATCTCTTATAGATAAAACATATCGTGCTCTGCTCACCTGTCGTTTTACGCTGTGGTTCCCTTTCTATCCTACGAGTCTCTATCTCCGGCGTTATCCGTTACCATATGCCATAAGTCTCTACCACATCTGAAAAGATGAATATAAGTGTGAATGTATCACACACTGTTGTTTAATAATTAGTGTTATCAACATGTTTAACGATAAGAATAACTTCCCCAAAAAAATTACCTATATCGTACATGAAGTGTTTGTCCTGAGCATTCCTCTGTGTTCAATGTTCGCGCTGCCCGCGTTACACCAAACCGTCCTCTCGTAGCGTCACTCTTCAAACAGCCAATCGGAACATCTTTACCATCCAAGTTACAATCCACAATGCTAACAACAATGAAAACGGCCTATGCTACTGAAGCATCCGAAACCGACTAGCAGACTAAATATGGCTGCCTCTATACAAAAGTGCAAAACTTTATCGCAAAGTGCGACATTGCTCGCTGTGCATACCTAATAGACAACAACCATAATTAGGTATTACCCAAAATTAGACTTGCACCTAACTAAAAACCTATTTAAGAACCAGAGTGCTTATAAAGCTGAAATAAATGAAATGAACAACAAACTTTTCTGATCGCAAGACCAATGTTTAGAAATCATTCTGACAGATTATAGTGCCATAAAAAATGTGAAACGAAAAATAACTAATACCAGAGTACACCAGGTTCCCCTAAAACATGTAGAACCTCCATGAAATATGGATAATATCAAAGTATTCATTTTGCATGAGCCTGAGAAAGGTGATCACAAATGCTGGTACTACAAATGAACATATATTCTGCAACTACTCAAAGCACATCATTAAAAGCATTACATTTCAATTTTACCATTCAGTCCATAGGGTGCCGAAGTTCTCAAAAAACAAATCCAATGAGTCTCTCTTTGTGCTAAAAAGCGGGTGGCGTCAACATGTTGTGACTCCAACACCCTCTCCAAAAAAGTAAATCTCAGCTGGTGTATCGTATGATTCATTTCTTTCCAATGTACTGCCAAACATGATTTGATGTTAACTGTGCGTATCATGCACTTATGTTCTGTGATACGTACTTTCACTTTCCTAGTAGTCCGCCCCACATAACCTAGCCCACATGGGCATTTGATTGCATACACTACCATTGTTGAATTACAGTCAGACGTGTGTTTCAACAGTATTTCTTTACCTGTATGTGGATGAGCAAACTTATTCCCAATTATTACATTCCCGCAATGACCACAGTTTTGACACTTCATCATACCTTTCAAAATGCTGTCCATGACAGCCCGTTTCTCACGTTTAAGAATCTCTTTAAGGTTCTTAGACCTAGTGAAAGCAAAAATTGTTTTTTCTACAAATACTTGTTTGAAATCAGGTTCCTGGTCAATAATTTCCCATCTCTTCAAAATACATTGTTTGTTAGTGGTCGCAACAGTAGAATCTCTCAACACAAACACTTTTTCTTCTTGCGGGGGATTTCGTGACTATTTCAAGCAACTTAGTGCGTGGTATGGAGCATGCTTTCTGTCTGGCTTTCTCTAACACTGCATGTGGATAACCCCTCTGTTCATAATTTTGGCTCACCACAGTAATTTCCGAAATGCCTTGTGAATCATCTGAACAAATTCTGCGTGCTCTAATGAACTGTGATAATGGCAAATGATTTTTGAGTGACTGTGTGTGAAAACTGCTGTAATGAAGTGCATTGTTTCTGTCTGTCAATTTTTTGTATAGTCTTGTAGTTAATGTGTTACCTTTTCTTTCAATACAGATGTCCAAATAATTAATCTGATCTGATCTCATGGTGTACGTAAATTTGATCAGAGCATGACAACTGTTCGATGTTTCAAGAGCGTTCTGCCATCTTTCTTGTGGACCTTTCCACAATATCAAAATGTCATCTATATGCCTCATGTATAATAGAAGACCCTCAATCCAAATCGGCTTACTCAGAACGTGTGTCTCCTCAAATCTGGCCATAAACATATTACCCTATGTGGGCGCCCCCGTAAAACCCATAGAGGTACCTGTCTTTTGAAGAAAAAACATATCCTGCCAACAGAAATACCCATGGTATAAACAAAAATGTAGTAATTCCAACAAAAATATGTTACGGCCCTCCTCATAGTTGTGTCTCAAAAGCATCCATTCTGCTGCTTCTAAACCCTCGTCATGGGGAATGGATGTATACAAAGCTGATACATCTACGGTGCACAACCATAATTCATCATGTGCTGAGATCTCAATACCCTGTACCTTCCTCAGGCAGTCTGTTGTGTCCTGTACATAAGTGAGCCAGTTTTGCAGAAGTAGCTGCATGAAATAATCTAGATATTTACCCAAGGGTTCATGTAACTATCCACATCCCGCCACAATCGGGCGGAATGGAGGGTCTGTCACACTCTTGTGCATTTTAGGCAACATATATATGTTAGGTCTTCTTGGATGTTCATTTGTGCGATATTTGCTTGTTTGGTCATCAATCCATCCCAAATCAGTCGCTTTTTTTAAAATTACAGATAACAGCCGCTGGAATTCATTAATAGGATCTATCTCTAACTGAATATAGGTGTTTTTTTCATATACATGTTGATTGACCTTAGATAGATAGTGAGTCATGTTGAGCACCACTGGTGCTCCTCCTTTATCTGCCGGCACAATTTTAATGTCCTTGTTCATGGCCAGTTTGTTTAATGCCATAGTTTCACCTCTGGACAAGTTCCTCCGTTTCTCTGAGTGATATTTCAATTTTGACAAATCTTTCTTAATTAGAGTTTCAAACAAATCTAAAGACTTATGAGATGTAGGTGCCATGAAAGTGCTTTTTGGTTTAAACAGTCGTTCTTTGTGAGAAATATCAGTTTGTCCTTGTGAGTCCACCATGACATGATGGAAAAACCACCTCAATCTCAACTTTCTCATAAATTTGAAAAGAGACACCTCTGTCTCCAGTTCATTACTTTGACAGGTAGGTACAAAGGACATGCCTTTGTTCAAAACAGACCGTTCTACCATGCTTAATTCAACATCAGAGATGTTCATGATTAGTTCCCTTTCGGATTGCGTTGTGCGCCATCCTCCTTTTTTGAGCCCTTGTCACCTCCTTGTTCGTTTGTTTTGGATTGGGACTGATCGTCTGGAGGATGGTTTGTCGTGCGCCCGATTCTAAAAAAGCCTGCTTAGAAGAACCACTAGTTTCTGTAGTGATATCATGTGGACCACCCGTGGCCCCTCCGACTGGTGGGCGAGTGGATAAAGTGTCCTGTTCCGTGGCTAAACTTTCTTCTGATGTTGTGGCATCTGGTTTTCTGAACACGCGTCTCTGAGCATAAGTGTCAGCCCACGTATAAACTTCATCAAGTTTATAATCGATCATATCCCTTTTACATTTTCTCAGCTTTCTCTCATGTACCTCCTATGCATGTTCCTCTAACTTATCATTTATGACACGTAGTGTTTTGTCCAATTCTTCTGAAGTCACCCGTTTGGATAATTTAGATTTCCTATCTGTGATTTTAGTCTCTAACTCTTTCAAGACATTTGATAGCTCTTCAATAATTAGGAGCACCAAATCTAAAGAACACTTATTGAGAATAGCAAACCATTGTGTCATAAATGGTTAGTTAAACTTGAATAACATTGGCCGGAGTGATATCCTCAGACCCCTGGGTATACGCTTGACCCTATGATACTGAATGAGAGTGGTGGCATGAAGCCTTTGATTAATCTCCTTTTTGAATGTGTATTGTAGTTGCTTAACCAACTGTAATGTGGTCCCTGGTCTGGCTTGAAAATCCCTAGTTTCTTTGATGAGAGAATAGATACTTTCTGCTTCCTCAGTTGTGTAACCTTTGACCACTGCTTGATTGGTAGTAAGATGTTCAATTTCATCAAAATCCATATTGGGCGGGTGCTGGGTGTCTAAGTGGAGTCACAAAGTAATAAATCTATGAGGATGTGACAACCTGCACTCCAATTTACATAAACTAACCAATTTGAAACACTATAATTCGAATGTATACTGGTGCTGTCCCACAACCTGACCGACCCCTGGCAGGTGAAAATTAACAAAAAGCAACAGAAACTGTTGATTGAGACGCACTATTCACAGCCCCACTGTGGTGCCATTAAATCCTTCATAATAAGTACTCAAAATATTGAAATGTAAACAAGTTCCTTCACAATGTTAGTCCATTTATGTTAACACAAAATGCTTTAAACTTAAAATAAATGTTATCCAGTTCAAAACCTTTTCATTTCTTGATTTAATTCCTCTCAATCCATGAATATTCGGAAAGTTCAACAAATTCACAAAACGCTGTCCATTAAATTTCATATGACAGAATGCATGATACATTCAACTCCCAATGCCTCAACTCCCAATGCCTCTGGGGCGCAACACCAGACTGCGCTACGACTCCAGTACCCTCCACGCACTCAACACCGAACGAGACCACCTCTGCTACCGAGCCACCCCGAAGCACACCGAAGGGCCCTTCACCTGCCGGAACTGCAGCTACACCAGCATCCAGCCCACCAAAACAGCAGCCAAAGAACCCAACCACCTCAGCTGCATCCTCCTCAACACTCGTCACTCCGCTCGCAAACACGCCATCGAACTCTGGGACCTCCTAGACTCCATCGACCCGACGTCGCCTTCCTGACGGAGACCTGACTGAACACCACCTCAGCACCAGACATCGCCATAGCCATCCCACAGGTAAATGTAAATGTAAATGTAGTTGAGCTTATATAGCGCACAGCTAACCGCAGTGGGTGTCCCGGCGCTTGCTTAGGGAACCCTTCCTGGTATTCCCCTGTGAGATAGCAGGGTATCCACAAGGTGAAAGTCAGGCATCCCGCCGCGAGGGGCCGTTGTGGAGATTAAGCAAGCTATTGCCCAGAGTCGCAGAGTGTGAACCCGTGAGTCGAGGAGGCACCGGAGCGAGAATTATCAAGTCCGTGGAACTTTTAGCCCAAGACCCGCCGAGGCGGGGAATTGAACCCTGGTCCAGGACCGATCTCAGCTTCCGGGTCTGCTGCCTCTAACCCCTGAGCCACACTTCTCCAGGTCTCCAGGTCTACAAGATCTCCCGCAGAGACCGCACCAACGGAGTGGGAGGTGGAATCGCCATCGTCCACAAAGACTCCATCAGAATCTCAACTAAAACCGACGACATCATCTCCACCGCCGAGCACATGCACTTCCAGATTCACACCGAGCCCAACACGACCCTCAGAGGAACACTCATCTACAGACCTCCCGGACCACGACCAGAGTTCAGCGACACCATCACCGACCTCATCAGCACCCACGCCCTCGCCTCCACGGACTACATCCTCCTCGGGGACCTGAACTTCCACCTCGAGAACAACAACGATGCCAACTCCACCACCCTGATCGACAACCTAGCCAACCTCGGACTCAAACAGCTCGTGACGACACCCACCCACGCTGCTGGACACACACTTGACCCCATCTTCTCCGCAAGTCCCCACGTCTCCTTCAACTACACCTCCGAACCCCACTGGACCGACCACAGATGCGTCCAGTTCACCTCAGGAAACCCACCACACACCACCGCACCCAACAGCTGCCGTGCCACTGCTGGGGCAAGGTCACCGAGGACCAACTAACGACCACCCTCGCCCGGAGACCACCCACTGACCCCACCAACCCAGGCACCGCTGCAACCAACCTCACACAGTGGATCAACGACTGCGTCAACACCCTCGCCCCTCTCAAGACCGCCACAATCAGCGACACCAACAAGAAAGCTACCTGGTTCACCGAAGACCTCCGGATCTCCAAGCACACCTGTCGGAAGCTAGAGAAGAAATGGCTCCACACAGCCCTCAAAAGCGCCACCCGCAGGCACCACCACCTCATCAGGACCGCCAAGAGGACCGCCTTCAAGGACCGCCTAGACAACAATGCGCACAACACCAAAGAGCTCTTCAACATCGTGAAAGAACTCTCCAACCCCAGCTCCAACACCAACGACATCCCACCATCATAAGACCTGTGTGACTACCTGGCTGCCTTCTTTCATTGCAAGATCACCGACATCCACGACAGCCTCAACTCCGACACCCCCGCACCCACCACCGAGTCCACCATCCCTGCGACCACCACCCACACCAGCCGCCTGACCGCCTGGTCCAACGTCAGCAACGAAGACACCATCAAAACCATGAACTCTATCCACTTTGGATCCCCATCTGACCCCTGCCCTCACCACGTCTTCAACAAAGCAAGCACAACCATCGCGCCCCACCTCCGAAGAACAATCAACAGTTCCTTCAAGACAGCAACCTTCCCAGAAAGTTGGAAGCACGCCAAGATCAACGCCCTTCTGAAGAAGCCCAAGGCGGACCCCAACAACCTCAAGAACTTCCGGCCCATCTCCCTGCTCCCGTTCCTGGCAAAAGTGACAGAGAAGATCGTCAACAAACAGCTAACCCGCTACCTCAAAGACAACAACATCCTGGACCCCTCCCAATCCGGTTTTCGCAGCAACCACAGCACCGAGACCGCCCTTATTGCCGCCACTGATGACATCAGGATCCTGATGGACAAAGGAGAAACAGCCGCCCTCATCCTCCTCGACCTATCAGCAGCCTTTGACACAGTCTGCCACCGCACCCTATCAGCACGCCTCCATGACGCCGGAATTCAAGAGAAGGCCCTGGCCTGGACCACATCCTTCCTCTCCGGCAGAACCTAGAGCATCCGCCTCCCACCCTGCCGCTCGAAATCCACCGAGATCATCTGCGGCGTCCCACAGGGATCCTCCCTCAGCCCAACGCTGTTCAATATCTACATGGCACCACTCGCCCACGTCACACGACAACATAACCTCAACATCATCTCCTATGCCGACGACACCCAGCTGATCATATCCCTCACCGAAGACCCCCACACCGCCAAAGACAACCTCCACAGAGGAATGAAGGCCGTAGCCGACTGGATGAAGGACAGCAGACTGAAGCTGAACTCAGACAAAATGGAGGTCCTCATCCTCGGACCCACCCCTTCAGCCTGGGACGACTCTTGGTGGCCCACATCGCTAGGCGCAGCCCCGGAACCTACAGACCACGCACGCAACCTGGGGGTCATCCTCGACTCCACCCTCTCCATGACCAGGCAAGTCAACGCCGTCCCCGCGTCCCTCTTCAACACCCTCCGAATGCTCTGCAGAAACTTCAAATGGATCCCCAAGACACTAGAAAAACCGTCACCCAGGCCCTCATCACCAGCAGACTAGACTACAGGAACGCCCTCTACTCAGGAACTACAAACAAGCTCCTCAGACGACTACAACAAATCCAGAACGCTTTGGCTCGAATGATCCTCGACGTCCCCAGCCGCAGCCACATCACACCCCACCTGAGCGGCCTGCACTGGCTCCCCGTCAACAAGAGGATCACCTTTAAACTCCTCATCCACGCACACAAAGCACTACACAACACCGGACCGACCTACCTCAACAACTGACTCAGCTTCCACACCCCCACCCGAAGCCTCCGCTCTGCCAACCTCACCCTCGCCACAGTCCCTCGGAACCGGAAAACCACAGCCGGAGAAAGATCCTGCTCCTACCTCGCCGCCAAGACCTGGAACACTCTCCCAACCAATCTACGACAGACTCAGGAACTTTTGGCCTTCAGAAGACTCCTCAAGACCTGGCTCTTCGACCAGTAGCCCCCCCCCCCCAGCACCTTGAGACCCTCACAGGTATGTAGCCCGCTCTATAAATGTAATGATTGATTGATTGATTGAATGCATTTCGGTATAAACCTTCATCAGGGGAAATGCTGCAATTTAACAGCACCAGTATACATTCGAATTATAGTGTTTCAAATTGATTAGTTTATGTAAATTGGAGTGCAGGTTATCACATCCTCATAGATTTATTACTTTGTGACTCCACTTAGACAACCAGCACCCGCCCAATATGGATTTTGATGAAATTGCACATCTTACTACCACTCAAGCAGAGGTCACTGGTTACACAACTGAGGAAGCAGAAAGTATCTATTCTCTCATCAAAGAAACTAGGGATTTTCAAGCCAGACCAGGGACCACATTACAATTGGTTAAGCAACTACATTACACATTAAAAAGGGAGATTAATCAAAGGCTTCATGCCACCACTCTCATTCAGTATCATAGGGTCAAGCGTATACCTAGGGGTCTGAGGATATCACTCCGGCCAATGTTATTCAAGTTTAACAAACCATTTATGTTGGTTTGCTATTCTCAATAAGTGTTCTTTAGATTTGGTGCTCCTAATTATTGAAGAGCTATCAAATGTCTTGAAAGAGTTAGATACAGAAATCACAGATATGAAATCTGAATTATCCAAACGGGTGACTTTAGAAGAATTGGACAAAACACTACCTGACATAAATGATAAGTTAGAGGAACATACAAAGGAGGTACATGCGAGAAAGATGAGAAAATTTAAAAGGGATATGATCGATTATAAACTTGATGAAGTTTATATGTGGGCTGACACTTATGCTCAGTGATGCGTGTTCAGAAAACCAGATGCCACAACATCAGAAGAAAGTTTAGCCACTGAACAGGACACTTTACCCCCTCGCCCACCAGTCGGAAGGGCCAAGGGTGGTACACATGATATCACTCAGAAACTAGTGCTTCTTCTAAGCAGGCTTTTTTAGAATCGGGCCGCACGACAAACCCTCCTCCAGACGATCAGTCCCAATCCAAAACAAACAAACAAGGAGGGGACAAGGGCTCAAAAAAGCAGGATGGTGCACCACGTAATCCGAAGAGGAACTAATCATGAACATCACTGATGTTGAATTAAGCATGGTAGAACGGTCTGTTTTGAACAAAGGCATGTCCTTTGTACCTACCTATCAAAGTAATGAACTAGAGACAGAGGTATCTCTTTTCAAATTTGTGAGAAAGTTGAGATTGAGCTGGTTTTTCCATCATGTCATGGCCGACTCACAAGGACAAACTGATATTTCTCACAAAGAACGACTGTTTAAACCGAAAAGCACTTTCATAGCACCTACAACTGGCCATGAACAAGGACATTAAAATTGTGCCGGCAGATATAGGAGGAGCACTAGTGGTGCCCAACATGATTCACTATCTATCTAAGTTCAATCAACATGTATATGACACAAACACCTATATCCAGTTAGAGACAGATCCTACTATTGAATTCCAGTGGCTGTTATCTGTAATTTTTAAAAAAGCGACTGATTTGGGATAGATTGATGACCAAACAAGCAAATATCTCACAATTGAACATCGAAGAAGACCTAACATATATATGTTGCATAAAATGCACAAGAGTGTGACAGACCCTCCATTCCGCCTGATTGTGGCGGGATGTGGATCTTTACATGAACCCTTGGGTAAATATCGAGATTATTTCATGCAGCCACTTGTGCAAAACTGGTTCTCTTATGTACAGGACACAACAGACTGCCTGAGGAGATTGAGATCTCAGCACATGATGAATTATGGTTGTGCACGGTAGATGTATCAGCTTTGTATACATCCATTCCCCATGACGAGGGTTTAGAAGCAGCAGAATGGATGCTTTGGAGACACAACTATGAGGAGGGCCGTAACATATTTTTGTTGGAATTACTACATTTTTGTTTATACCATGGGTAATTCTGTTGGCAGGATACGTTTTTTCTTCAAAAGACAGGTACCTCTATGGGTTTTATGGGGGCACCCACATATGCTAATATGTTTATGGCCAGATTTGAGGAGACACACGTTCTGAGTAAGCCGATTTGGATTGAGGGTCTTCTATTATACATGAGGTATATAGATGACATTTTGATATTGTGGAAAGGTCCACAAGAAAGATTGCAGAACGCTCTTGAAACATTGAACAGTTGTCATGCTCTGATCAAATTTACGTACACCATGAGTTCAGATCTGATTAATTATTTGGACATCTGTTTTGAAAGAAAAGGTAACACATTAACTACCAGACTATACAAAAAATCCACAGACAGAAACAACGCACTTCATTACAGCAGTTTTCACACACAATCGCTCAAAAATCATTTGCCATTATCACAGTTCATTAGAGCACGCAGAATTTGTTCAGATGATTCACAAGGCATTTCGGAAATTACTGTGATGAGCTAAAATTATAAACAGAGGGGTTATCCACATGCAGTGTTAGAGAAAGCCAGACAGAAAGCATGCTCCATAGCACGCACTAAGTTGCTTGAAAAAGTCAAGATATCCTCCGCGAGAAGAGAAGTGTTTGTGTTGAGACATTTTACTGTTGCGACCACTATCAAACAATGTATTTTGAAGAGATGGGAAATTATTGACCAGGAACCTGATTTCAAACAAGTATTTGTAGAAAAACCTATTTTTGCTTTCACGGGGTCTAAGAACCTTAAAGATATTTTTAAACATGAGAAACAGGCTGTCATGGACAGCATTTTGAAAGGTATGATGAAGTGTCAAAACTGTGGTAATTGCGGGAATGTAATAATTGGGAATAAGTTTGCTCATCCACATACAGGTAAAGAAATACTGTTGAAACACACGTCTGACTGTAATTCAACCATGGTAGGGTATGCAATCAAATGTCCATGTGGGCTAGTGTATGTGGGGCGACTACTACGAAAGTGAAAGTACGAAATACAGAACATAAGAGCATGATATGCACAGTTAACATCATATCATGTTTGGAAGTACATTGGAAAGAAAAGAATCATACGATACCCCAGCTGAGATTTACTGTTTTGGAGAGGGTGTTGAAGTCACAACATGTTGACGCACACCCGCTTTTTAGCACAAAGAGAGACTCATTGGATACGTTTTTGGAGAACTTTGGCACCCTATGGACTGAATGATAAAATTGAAATGTTAAGCTTTTCATGATGTGCTTTGAGTAGTTGCAGAATATATGTTCATTTGTAGCACCAGCATTTGTGGTCACGTTTCTCAGGCTCATGCAGAATGAATACTTTGATATTATCTGCATTTCATGGAGGTTCTACATGTTTTAGGGGAACCTGGGGTACTCTGGTATTAGTTATTTTTCGTTTCACATTTCTTATGGCACTATAATCAGTCAGAATGATTTCTAAACATTGGTCTTGCGATCAGGTAAGTTTGTTGTTAATTTAATTTATTTCAGCTTCATAAGCACTCTGGTTCTTAAGTAGGTTTTTAGTTAGGTGCGAGTCTAATTTTGCGTAATACCTAATTATGGTTGTTGTCTATTAGGTATGCACAGCGAGCAACGTCGCACTTTACGATAAAGTTTTGCACTTTTGTATAGAGGCAGCCATATTTAGTCTGCTAGTCGGTTTCGGGTGCTTCAGTAGCATAGTCCGTTTTCATTGTTGTCAGCGTTGTGGATTATAACTTGGATGGTAAAGATGTTCCGATTGGCTGTTTGAAGAGTGATGCTACGGGAGGACAGTTTGGTGTAACGCGGACAGCACTAACATTGAACACAGAGGAATGCTCAGGACAAACACTTGATGTACGATATAGGTAATTTTTTTTGGGGCAGTTATTCTTATTGTTAAGCATGTTTATAACGCTATTGATTAGACACCAGTGTGTGATAGATTCACACTTATATTCATCTTTTTAGATGTGGTAGAGACTTATGGCATATGGTAACAGATAACACCCCAGATAGAGACTCGTAGGATAGAAAGGGAACCACAGCGTAGAATGACAGGTGAGCAGAGCACGATATGTTTTATCTATAAGAGATATGATGAACTGTGGATAGTAACAATTTCAGTTCCATTTTGGTTTTTCCTTTGTTTTTTCCTTGCGTAGTTACGCTTTCCACTGTCAGTTACGCATTAACATTGAGTATAGAAGGTGAGATAGCAGTTGATACATAGACAAGCAGCATGGTTTTTTCACATATTGTTTAGTCACATAGATTTTAGCACATTCAGGGTGTACTGGATGTGCCTAAGATTCACTCAATGAGCACATTCATTTTTCATGAGCACAACAAACATGAGGGATCACTATCACGTTGGTACCGGTCTGGTCTATCCTTTTTCTTTCTTAATAATTTCAAGTTGTATATAACTTAAGTATATGTGTCTGTTAAATTGCAGCATTTCCCCTGATGAAGGTTTATACCGAAATGCATTGGGAGTTGAATGTATCAAAGATTCTGCCACATGAAATTTAATGGACAGCGTTTTGTGAATTTGTTGAACGTTCCGAATATTCATGGATTGAGAGGAATTAAATCAAGAAATGAAAAAGTTTTGAACTGGATAACATTTATTTTAAGTTTAAAGTCTTTTGTGTTAACATAAATGGACTAACATTGTGAAGAAACCTGTTTACATTTCAATATTTTAAGTACCTATTATGAATGATTTAATGGCACCACAGTGGGCCTGTGAATAGTGCGTCTCAATCAACAGTTTCTCTTGCTTTTTGTTAATTTTCACCTGCCAGGGGTCAGTCAGGTTTTGGGACAGCACCAGTATACATTCGAATTATAGTGTTTCAAATTGATTAGTTTATGTAAATTGGAGTGCAGGTTGTCACATCCTCATAGCCTTTTGATCATACCAGTGCTTCATGAGCTCCTGGCTGACCTCCAGTTTTCTACTTTCCTTTGTGCATGTATTCTGCCATGCAAGATCTCAGGCCTGGGACATAGTCCAGCACATTGTCTTTGGCTTCCTTGATAGGCTTTTCCCAAGAGTCTGTCACCAGGCAAAATGGCCTCCTTACAGGGAACCGAAACAGCAACTCAAAGGGTCTAAAGCCAACCCTTTTTTGTGGGAATTCCCTGTAGGCAAACAGTAGACATGGAAGGAGAACATCCCATCTCCTCCAGAGTTTGTCAGTATCTATATTATGCTTGAAATACATGAAACGTTTTGTTATGTACAATATACCTATGTATCTATGATAGGGTGTTTATACTTTCATTGAGGAGCATTGAACTTTATGTTATTTACCTTGTACCTATGTAACTAAGACACTTACCTTGTAAAGCGCTCTGATACCCGAAAGTGTCTGGTTCGGGCTATATAAAACTTTCAAAATAAAATAAATAAATGCCCTTAATACTCTTATTGAACATTTCTACCGGACCATTAGTCTGGGGTGATATGGGTTGCTGAACCGATAGGTAACACTAGATTCTTCCCACATCGCCTTCAGATAGCTGGACATGAAATTTGTTCCCCTCTCTGAAAAACCCTCCTTTGGGAAACCTACTCTGTTGAACACACCAAGTAGGGCTCTAGCCACAAAAGGAGCAGAGACTGTTCTAAGGGGTCTTGCTTCAATATATCTTGTGGCATGGTTCACTACCATCAAGATATATATGTTCCCTGATGCTTTTGGTGAGTCTAGGGGACACATAATGCCCACCCCCTCCATTGCTAATTGAGTACCAAGCACTGGCAGTGGTATCAAGGGAGCCTTGGGATTGTTCCCTGTCTTGCCACTAGCCTGACTAGTTGTGCAGACATATTGGGCCAATATAAATTGTTAACCAGCCGGTTCAAAATCTTATTCTGGCCCAAATGACCTTCCAAGGGGATGTCATGATTTAGGGTGAGGAGGAATTCCCTGTACTTCTGGTGGAACACCAACCTCCTGGTGGCTCCATCTTTTCCTTAAGTTGTTTGGCCTCAGTATATAGAACTTCTTCCTCCTAGCAGACTCTGTGGAATCAAATGACATCAGCCTTCTCTTGCCTGGAGGCATTCTGCCTCAAGCTCTCAAGGGTAGGATACTCTTTCCATCCCTGACAAAGCTCCTCACTAGAGGGTCCACCAGCTCCTGTGAATTCTGCCAAATCTGATAGACTTTGCAGGGATGGAATCCCTTCTTCAGGCGTCAGATCCTTCCCCTCAGGGTCAGATTCCTGCTCCACCTCAGGAGTTCTGTGTGCTGGCTCTCCAGGCCCATTCCCATTCCCCTTGCCCTTGCCTTTGGGTGCTTGGCCCATTGCTCCAGGGGCCAATTGTCCAGCATTTTACTTTTGTGCAGTCTGTGGCCTCGTAAAAACACAGACCCACTCAGGGAGATCAAACATCCTTGCATGAAACATTCTCCCCACCCCTGAACAGTCAGATGCTTCAAGATCATTTCCCAGTAGACAGCCTACTGGGAATGCAGAAGATACACGCACCTGCTTAGGGCCTGTCACTCCTCCCTATTCTAAACTCACCATTGCCATGGGATGGAGTTTTGCTCTTCTATATACATAGGTTACCTGGTGATACACACAAGATGTTGCTGCCTTTGCAGCGTCAAAATGCTTCCCCTAATACCACTTCTTCTTATAAGTGGCTTGGCACAGGATACCTCGCCCATGCATAGGTATTTGTGGGTCTTGTGAGGACACCTTCTGTATTAGACCTCCTTTCAACTAGGCTCTCCCGGGGTAGGGTTCTATCTTCTTCTGATCACCCCCCTGTTGCTGATTGGAAACCCGGGTTGTCAACCACTCATCAGATAATTCCCTAGCTCTCTAGTGCTAGTCAGCTAAAAGTCCTTAAGGTACTGATGTAACTTCTCTTGTGCACAATGAGCAACGATTTGCTCTTTTAACAATAAAAGGTACAGCTCCTCATCTGTGCTCACTTGGTTACCTCTAATCCAGTCCTCTAGTGCTTTCACGGACATGTCCACAAAGTCTACTGAGGAGTGTGTGTTAACCTTCTGGGTGTCCCTGGGGGGCAGAGCTAGCTGACCTGGGAAATGGCTGCGCTGTAAGCCGGCTCTCCCGATCAAGCCGTTATCCTACAATTATCCTGGGCATCTAGTTGCCTGATGCTGTCAAATATCGGAGCGACCAACTAAGGGGACATATCTGCGCTGAGGGGTGAGCGTCCCGCCGCCTCTGGGTATTGTGGAGGCATCGCAATTCGCCACAGCGGGTGTTGAGCGGAGCCCCATCTCAGCGTGCATGACCACATACAGTCTACGCAAGCCTGAGGCTGGTGACAGCGAAGGTGGGCCTGGTGACGGAGCCGTGGTGGGGGAGATCGCGGTGTGTCTGTCAGCCTACAGCGGAGGTCACCAGTGGACTGCTGCCCTCCGGCTGGCCATTATCCTGAGTGCAGCTGTTGAAGGGCGACGGATCTGCGCTGATTGTGGGGACGATCTCTAAGCTTTGCAACGGCCACTGGCTGAGATGGGCCTGCTCGGAAGCAGAACCTACGGAGCATACCTATGGTGAGAGGGGGGACGGGCGCCGCCTGAAGTAACGCATTGCTGACACCCCTGCTGCTCACACACGCTCAGAACAGAGGAGAAGGTATGGAGATCGTTCCGGGCAGGATTGCTGAGCCCATTGTCCTCAGGGCTCTGTGGGACTTTGTGGGCCTCTGTGGGCGGCACCCATTCACGCTGCACCACCCCCAATTGGGTCCCTACACTGCACGAGTGGATAGCCTAACTCTCGAGCCAGAGATCTAAATCCTGAAGTATAGCATACTGCGACCTAGGGAACTTGCCTGTGTGCACTGATGAGCATATGGATGATGGTTGCTCTGCTGACTGCGATAAGCCCTTGTACCTAACAGCAAGCTGGTGACGGCTCCTATACTCTAGCGGATTGTGACCAGAACGCTGATCCAACACAGTCATCCCCGCGTGGCTTGACCTCATACAACTCTTGTCATACACTCCCACTCTCTCCACGCTTCATAACCCAGTCTGCGTCAGTCAATTGCGAGCGTTGCAGGTCTGCCTGGGGACGACCTACGCTCGAACTGCGGTGCACTACCACTGCCCCCATCTGCGGATAATCATGGGGAAACCGGACAAAAATCTGACCAAGCTACAGTTCGAGCAAAAAAGGAAAACCCCAGACATGTCCACGGAACAGCTCAATCAGAGCCAACCGGGTATGTCTGCGACCACCTTGCCGCCATCTGTGGATGTTCAGACAATGTTCGTGGCCATTCAATCCACTCTTACTAACATTGACGGCAAAATAGATTCCCTTGCGTATCGTGTAGACAGTATGTCAGAGCGCCTGGACAAACACATTCAGCGAATAGACATGGCAGAGCATAGAATATCTGACGCCGAGAATGCGGCGCAACAACTTGACCTGAAACATAAAAAAGTGGACAAAGCCCTGCAAAATCTTATGGCAAAAATGGAAGATTTGGAGGCAAGGTCGCGACGCTGCAACCTACGCATCATGGGAGTTGCAGAGACGACGCGGACCGGCAACATGGAGAAATACATCGAGACACTGCTTCTCACAACTCTCAGTAAGGACACCTTTTCCTCAGTCTTTATTGTGGAGCGAGCACATCGCTCTCTTGCGCTGATGCTGGCACCCGGGGCGAGACCACGCCCTATAATCACAAAAATCCTAAATTACAGAGATAGAGACGCGGCCCTCCGAAGGGCCCGAGAACTGGGAACAATCAACCATGAAGGTATGACTATCTCTTTCAATCTGGACTTTACGTCCCAAGTCCAAGAGGCAAGAAAACGGTACATGGACGTGAAAAAGAAATTGAAAGACCACAACATCCCCTATGCTATGCTCTACCCGGCCCGTTTAAAGATCACAATCGATGGGGAAAGTACATTATGTAATACTCCACAGGAGGTGTTGAAGTTCCTGCGACTGAACCACCCACATGTTCTCCGCCGGAAATCCCCTCGCGGACATCACGCTGAACAGGATCCCTCATCTGACGCTGAATAAGTGAATTGTTTTCTGACTATATGGATGGTAGCGGAGGGATTGAGATATGTTCGTTCTAGAAGGTCTAATTATACTGTCCCCTGCTTTTGGGTATAACCTTTGTCTGTATATTGATGAAACTGAGACCACATATACTGTCTCTATAAAGTATGCTTCATTGTTAATAGATATGCATTAGACATGTCTGAATGCGCTTGCTGTATGTATTCACGGTTTACCGTGATTCAGGCTTGATCCCCCAGACATACCTTTGCTGGGGTCGTTAGCAGGCACTATTGCCCCCCCCCCTGTGTGTACCACACTGTTTGATTCCTTCTGTTGGATTACCCGACTTTAGGAAAGCTGTCGAGTTGTGGGTTTTCCTCCCTTTTCTTTTAGGCAACGAATTTGGGACTTAGGCTTTGTCATGATTGGGATGGCGAAGTGGGTGGGGGGTGGGAGGGATGTTTATGTTTTGTTGTTACTGGTCACTGCACTCCCGTGGTTAAGAGTCCATGACTACGCATCTATGCCTGAGGCATCAGAACGGATACACACTACATAACCGAGTTACAATGGCTGCTAAAAGGCCCCTGAGATTCCTAACATGGAATGTCCGCGGCCTAAATAGTCCCAAGAAAATTAGACAGATCTTCGCATATCTAGACAGACACTCAATAGATATAGCACTCTTACAAGAGACCCATCTGCTCCCCTGTACAGCGAACAAATTGGGCTATAGGTGGTCTGACCATTCGGTATTTGCCACTTACTCTTCCTACGCACGCGGCGTCTCAACCCTCATACGCTAAGGTACACAGTTTATTCTTGAGCATACGCATATTGACCGGCAAGGCAGGTTTGTGATAATAACGGGCCTACTGAGAGGTACTAGGATGGGCATCGTAAATGTATATGGGCCGAATGTAGATGACCCAGACTTTTCACAACCCTATTCACCAAGATACGTGACATACCACCTTTGGACATAATATGGGGAGGTGACCTGAATGTGGCCCTAAACACTACTTTGGATAGGTCTCATGTCACTGCGGAACACCACAAGCGTGCACTCTCGGTTATCCTTAATGGCATGACGGAATTGCGCCTCCATGATGTATGGCGAGAAAGACATCCCAATGCACAGAGAGCACACACTCCTCCACGGTCCATAACAGCTGGTCCAGATTGGACTACTGGCTGTTGTCGGAACATGCATCCACCTGGACTATGGAAAATTAACACCTTCCCAAAACACTATCAGACCACAAACCAATGGCTTTATATTTACATATCCCTACATATGTGCCCCCGCCATTTGTCTGGCGCTTTAATGCCAAGGCTCTTTTGGACCCCATATACAAAGAAACGGTGCACACCGCAATAGAAGACTTCTTTACACACAATGTACACTCTGTAGAAAGTGTGGGTACTGTGTGGGAGGCGTTCAAGGCACTAATAAGAGGCACTTGCATGAGCACATCAGCAGGAATTTTAAAAGACATTAGGACGCAGTTAAAGAATTGCGACGATAGCATACGTCTGCTGGAAGCTGAATATGAGGCCACCCATAATGCAATCACATTAGGGAATTTGCGAGCTGAGTTGAACCGATACAATAATCTGGCTGATGACGAAATGATATACACATTTCGACGCCACAGAGCGCGCACGCTGGGAGAGGGAGGTCGACCGAGCCGCATATTAGCACAGAAGATAGGTACAGAACATAAAGAGCACACTGTCACGCAGATAGAAGATGATGTAGGACAGATGCATTATGACACTCAGGGGATATTAAACACGTTTGTGAAAACGTACAGTGACTTTTACACCACACAACATACTGCCACTGAACCCGAGATTTTGCAATATTTAGAGGATATAGCACTAGTGTGGCTGTCAGATGCCCATCGTGAATATCAAGCGCAGCCAATAACGGAGGAAGAAACACAAACTGCCATAAAAGAATTACCGAACGGTAAATCACCAGGCCCTGATGGGTTCACCGGTGAATTCTATAAAGCATTTTCAGACCTGTTAATACCCCATTTCCTTGAGATGTATGATGAGGCCTATAACAACAAGATCCTTCCCCAGACACTACGTGAGGCGCTTATAGTGGCGCTGCTAAAACCGGACAAATGTCCCACAAAAGCGTAGTCCTACAGGCCTTTATCCTTAATAAACACTGACGTCAAGATACTAGCGAAGATTATTGCCACGCAACTGCAGCCACTTATGTCCACGATTATGCTCCCTGATCAATCGGGCTTTATTCCTGATAGATCCACCACACATAATTTGCGCACGATTTTCTCCCTCTTGCATCAGCTGAATCCGAACCTACAAGCGGTGGCGATCCTTTTGGATGCCGCCAAGGCCTTTGATTCTGTGGAATGGGCTTATATGTTCACGATACTCCGACGAATTGGGCTACCTCCGAGTCTTATAACCTGGATCTCCTTGTTATATACCAAACCTACCGCGCGTATTAAAGTAAACAGACATATATCAGATAGCATACCTATACAGCGTGGCACCAGGCAGGGCTGTCTACTATCCCCTCTCCTGTTCTCGATAGCCTTAGAACCTCTTGCATGTACAATACGTCAACACTATGCATACACGGCCCTGCTATTTCAGCTGCGTCCCGTAAGTATATAATTATATGCTGATGATATGGTCTTACTCCTTCGGGATCCTGAAGACAACTTATCCCCACTATTACGAGAATATGTTAAGTTTGGGAGGCAATCTGGACTGCAGATAAACTGGAGTAAATCCGCAGTGCTGCCCTTGATGGAGTGCACAAAAGCCCTGCAAATGGACTTCCCTCTAGTCTGGCAAGATGAACCCATTAAATACCTGGGAATATGGGTGCATAGGGATGCTGACCTGGTAATTAGGCAGAACTATGGTGTTGCGATTGACCATATAGAAACACAAAAAGCTAGATGGATCGCACTTCCTCTCTTACTGGCAGACCGCATTGCCCTAATAAAAATGGTCCTATTGCCAAAATTACTGTACCTCTTTATTAACATACCGATAACACCCCCGTCTGCGGTATTCACCAGACTACTCACCAACTTTATAAAATTGACATGGGCTGATAGGCAAGCCCGAATCAGCCTCAAAATACTATCCCTACCTTACAGTGCGGGTGGCTTCGCAGTGCCGGACATCTATTTATACTACTTATGTGCCCAGGCACACTTTGCATATTACTGGTACCATCCGGTGCAGTACTTACCACATCTAGCAGTAGAAGAAGGTGATGCATGCCCAATACCATTACCTAGCATACTCCTGCATAAACGACCTCACTTGAACTCGAAGGAGATAAACACGATACGAACTACCTCTCAAGCTTGGCAGCGTATCAGTCAATTGGTGCAAAAAACTCCGATATACACCCCAAACTACCCACTGGCTAAACACCCCGAGCTCTCTGTTACGCTAGAAAAGAACAACATGTCACTGCTAGAACAAGTAGGTATTACACAACTGGGGGACTTGTATCCTGACAGTACTTTCATAACGCCTGACGACTCTCATACGTAAGTAATCAATCGCTACTCTTTCGGTTCCTGTATCACAGACTGCGCGCAGCTGTTCGGGTATTGAACCCCGGCTTCCCTACCGAATCATCTACTTTACAACCGCTACAAACCTTGATAACCACTACCACCCACTCGCATATAATCTCACGACTGTGTAGGCTGGTGCAAACAGAAGTAGGTGTTGACACTCGAGCAACACGTGCAAAATGGGATGCATTGTTGGATGACCCTCTCACTAATGACGACTGGACGAGGTGCTGCACACTGATTACATTACTCACACCTAATGGTAACCTTTGCTTAATTCATTATAAATATATGCACCAAATATATCACACCCCAGCCCGTTTATATAAATACGGCTTGAGGGACAATGCCTATTGTAAAAGATTTGTGGTTGATCAAGCAGATTTTACGCACCTAGCATGGAGCTGCAGGAAGGTGAGGGAATACGGGGTAAATGTAGTTGACCACTTAGGTTTGATGATATCATGTACACTGTCATGTACACCACGATTATGTTTGCTAGGCCTTGATGTACCATTGCGATTTGTAAGGAAGAAGCTGGTAGCAATAATGCTATTGCTCGCTAAAAGGAGAGTAGCAATGCACTGGGATAGCAGAGGGTCTCCCACGTTGGAACGCTGGATCCTAGACGCGATATACTGCAGAGACAATTTTGTACTATATGCGGAAGAACTCCCCACTGCCTCCAAACCATCAGATATCTGGGGACCTCTTACTGTTTATTTGCGTGAACACCCTGATCTGCTTAAGACAAACCACTAATTCCTTGTATTGATTATTTGCTATGCTATTGATTTCTATTTTTCTCTTTTTGACTATGATTGCTTACCCTTATGACACAACGTGCTGTGTGATATGGATCTCTTTAAATGCGATGCACATTCTGTGATTGTTATGAGAAGTGACCGATGTTCTGGAATTTTTTTGATGAAAATCAATAAATAAAATTAAAATAAAAAAAAAAAAAACTTCTGGGTGTCCCTGAGCTTCACCCTGTAAGGCTCTTGGGGCAGAATACATTTCTTGACTTAACATTTCCTCATCCCCCTGTAGGATCAGGAGCATATCCTTCCCAGCTACTGGTATCAGTTCCCTCAGAAGTCAACCGCAAACTTAGAGTGGACCCTCTCATCTCAAAAGCCCTTTCAAATGCAATCAGCCATTTGTCGATATCATCCTCCTCGGTGTACATGGGAACTATTCCCTTGGGAAGCCTGAGATTAAATCCACCACCCCTTGGCATCTCAGCATCTTCTTCATTGTCACTGCCACCATTTCTTTTTTTCTTTTGCCTCCTCCCACTTTTCTCTAGTTAGTTTCTTCTCTTCCAGGGCTATGGAAGCCATCGGAGCCTCAAGCTCTTGCCTTCTAAGGACCCTATCCGGGTCATTTATGGAGGAGCCTCTCCCCCCAATTACCTGGAAGTATGAACCTAGTACCAGAAGAAAATGCTGAGGTGTGATCATCCACCTCCTGGAGGTGGGTGGAGGGGTCACCCTCCCCTTCCTTCTCTAGAGCTGTCTGTGCCCTCAGTGACCTAATAAACTCTGCCTTTCTGATCTTGTTGCTATTAGGTAGCCCCCTGGAAATGCAATGAACCCTAAGCTCAGTCATGTGAGTTTTTTCAGTTTAGCCTGATCTAGCTACATGGTATCCCTAGTTTTCAGTCACACAAACTGTACAAATCATAAATAGAACAAATTTAGAAAAATCTGAAAGCTGGATCAAAAATCAGCTTTAGTACAAATATACAATATACACAAATCAAACGTTTTGTTCTAAGTCAATATAGCATATTTTTAACAAGCTTTTCTTAATATACTGTATGGTGTAATGTAAACACCAGTACGTATCCACACTGCTAAACACCAAATGCTGGAAAGGGGTTTATTAGTTGGTGCAGGTAGGGATCTACCACTAGCAATAAGGCCACCAACACAATATAAGGTCCAGTCAAGTTCTCAAAACATTAGCTCTTTTCTCAACACTTGATAGCTGACTGTGAAGAGGCAGGTATGTAAAGCATATAAAACACCAATACATTAAATAAGTAATACATAACACAAAATAAGAATCCCACACCAATTGATAAAAATAAGAAATATTTTTATCTTTAAAATGACACCAAAAAGACAAAATGCAACATAGGGAACGGGACATATGAATTTTTCAAGATTAAACACTTTTTATGGCTTAAAAGAATATAGCAGAAACTTGGGACACCTGGCCACGCTTGACCTAGACACCTGGCCTTTGCCTTATCCAAACTAGTTCTGGAGCACTCTGTTTACATGACTCCTTTCCTCTCACAGTGCAGGGCAGAAACATCAGACGCCCCCAAGGAGGTAGAGACAGCATTGTGGAGGGAAAGCACAGCCCTGGAGCACTTTGTTGACATGTAGGCACATGCATCAAGCAAAGTAATGGAGAATCCTTATTTGCGATTTTTAAGGAATCACAAATAAGGACTCGCTATTACCTATGCATGATGCAGATTGCGAGAAAATAAAGAAGCGGTAAAAATCGCTAAATACAATAGCGATTTCAAAATAAAGAATTGCAAATGTAGAAAACCTATATTCTCGCAATTAGCGAGATCGCAAATTGCGATCTCGTTAATTACAAGATCGCAAAATTACAGAGTCGCATTGGGAGCAGGCTGATGACCTTACAACCAGGAAGTCAATCAGACCATGCTGCTTTCTGTGCACGGAGGAAGTGCGAGCCAGAAACAGAACGCTGGGGGAGAGAGTTAAAAATCCAAAACTGATTTTCTGACAGCTGAAGAGAGCAACAATTTCCCAAACAACAACAGAAGAGGGTGCAGTGGCCAGGAAGAGAAAGTTAAAGTTTAGTGAGAGGGAACTCGAGTACCTCATTGAGGAGGTAGCAAAGAGCCATGATAAGCTTTTGTGAAGCTCTCACTAAAGTACCTGAAGCAGAAAAACGAAGAATATGGAACAGGATCAAGAACAAAGTTAATGCTGTGGGGGTGACACACCACAGCATAGATAGAAGACTTAAAGAAAAGATGGTAAGACCTGCGTAGCCTTGCCAAGGAGCGCATAGCACAAAGGCTGAAGGAGGCCAAGGGGACAGGAGGAGGAACTTCAACAGTCCCAGACAACACAGCCCTGTAGGACCTGGTTGAGGGCACTATCCAGCCAGAAGCAGTGGTGGGAGTAACGCAGCTGGATACATCCGGGGCGGGCAGTAGTACACAAGGTAAGATGCATTCAAATATACATATCAATGTACATACTAATTGTGCCCAATCTGTAATCCAGTCCACATTTTACATAGGGACCCAAATGCATGATGGAACTTGTAGGCTGCAGAACCAAATTTGTAGTCAAAATCAACATTATAAGTCTAAATGTCACAAAAATGCATTACAGTCAGTAATTAGAGACAGTGGGAGCTTAAATGTAAATTCTTTTATTGTGGCACATTAGCACCAACACAAAATAATTCTGCACTGTTTCACACCACAGATGCTGCAGAAGTAGACACTGATGACAGTGAATGTGGAGACAGCACACAGGCCACTGTAGTGGCTGCCATTTCGACACCTGTGACACCACCAAGCATACCCCAGGACCTGCCAAGATGCAGGGCCACAGTCACACCTCTGCACCCAATGGAGACAGATCAGGATCATGAAACAGCTCCTGAAACAAGCCAGCCTAGTGTGAGCCCCACAACTACACCTCAGGCAAATGTCCGGATGAGTCGAAGACACAGGTCAAGGGCCCGCATTGGGGCACAGGAGGCAGAAACTCCCAATGTGTGGGGTGGTGTGTAGTCCCAGATGATAAGGGTGCAGTGCCTTCAAGCAAGACTTATGGGAGCCATTAATCTGCAAATGACAAAGATGAATAAGAACATATCAGTCATGGCCGAGTGTGTGAGGGAACTGACTAGAGCAGTTGTGGAAATAACCAGACAGACAAACAAAAACTGCAGGAGCTGGTTTGTGTGATGCAGGAGGGACACAACACACATAGGTGGAGGCTTCACCAGTTCATGATGTGCTTGGCTGGCTATACCAAGCCTAACAACAAGTTATGCAACAGCACTGCACTGCTGTCACGGATGTCGGTGGCAATGCAAATTGATATGGGCCATTGCTGTGGGGATGTGGCTAAAGCACTTGGCCAAATAACCACTGCCGTTGAACAGATGCAGGCTGGTACTGGTGAGCACAGCAATGTTACAGGGGAAGAGTATAGTGAGGCATTCAGCCTTAGCAGCATGAGTGATGATGCTCTATGGGGATACATCTCCTTGTTGCTATATTGTACAACATTGCACATGCAGCCACTATCCTAAAGTAGGTTTTCGGCTGGTACAGCATTGCTCCTCCAGTTTTATGCAGAATGCGGAAGCGACTTTTGAGCAATCCAAATGTCCGTTCGATCACATTACGTGTCCTGATATGTGCTGCGTTGTACCTCTGTTCTTGTTGGGTGGCTGGGTTCAAGTATGGAGTCATGATATAGTTCCTCATGGCGTATGCACTGTCACCTACAGGGTAGTAAGCAAAGTGTTAGCGTCAGGTATGCATTGCTATTTCATACTTTAGTAATGTGAATAAGTATTTATTTTTACCTAGCAGGTGTCCTTCGCCAAATTCACCTCTGAGCAGACGTGTGTGAATGCCACTATGTCGAAAGATGTATGCATCATGGGTGCTCCCAGGGTATTGCGCTACAATGTCGGTTATTATGTTTTTGCATTTCACACTGCTTGAACATTGATGGAGTGATACGATTTCCGGTTCCCGAAGATATACTCATTTTCTGCTGGGGGACATATGGCTACGTGGGTGCAATCTATGCATCCGATCACATGTGGAAACTGTGCTACTTGGTAGAAGTAGAGTTTGGTTTGGGTCAATTCCTGTTGGGTTGTGGGGAAGGTGATGTGGTTATGGATCTTGCTCATCATGGCAGCCAGGAAGGATTTGAAGAACCGTGAAAGGGAGATTTGTGATACCCCTCCAGCTATTGCCACTACTCCCAGGAAATTGCCTGACGCAAGTAGGTGCAGGCAACTTAGCACCTGGACATGAGTTGGGATGGCATGGGTCTTAGGTGTCTGGCGCTACATTAGTGGTTCCAATTCAGCTATTAAGTAATGAATCATTGCAGCATTCAGCCTGTACTTATCACATATTGCCTCTGCTGTCTGTCCCAACAAAGTGATGCGCAGTCGGAAGATCGTTTCCTGTATTCTCCTTCTGACCTGGCCTGCTGCATGGATCCTCATCCTCCTCGCAAACACGTAGAGTGCTGCCATTATGAAAGTCCTCTATGGCCTCATGGGTCAGTTTAAATAGCCTTCTGATGATTTGCAGCTGAGTAAAAAAAAAATCTTTTCACCACCCGATTGTGATTCCCCTTAATCTGCACTTGCTAATTTACGATTTTTCAGAAAATCGCTATTTGCTATTTTTCATGCATAGTATTGGGATTTATTTTAGCGATTCTTTATTTGTGATCGCATGTTTGGTTTATCGCTATTAAGGAATCGCAATATCTTGTTTCCCTAATTTTGCGACTCTCTATTTTGCGATTTGGGGATTTTTGGTTAATGAATTGGAAAATGCTAAAAAGCCCTTGTAAATAGCTATTCGCTATTTTTGCGAGCACTTTTTAGCTTAATGCATGTGCCTGATGATTCCTTCTCTCCTTTCACAGTGCAGGGCAGAGACATCAGATGCACCGCAGGGGGTGGAGCCAGCACTGTGGGGGGCAGGCACTGTCCTATGCAGGTGCCAGGTGCAACTCCTCCCTCCCATCTAGATGCAGATCTCTCTATTCACCATGGGGCAGACTCACCTTGTCTCCTGGAACCCCCAGCCCTGTCACTCAAACTCCAGACAAGGAATACACAACCTAGCAGAGGCAGGCTTAGAAAGTTAAACAATAACATACTTACCATCTAAAAGTGGTATTTTCAAACACAGAATGTTAAAACCAACTTCACTAAAAGATGTGTTTTATCATTCTGAGTTCAGGCATACTAAACTCGAATTTCCACCATGTTCCCCGAGTCAGTTAGGAATACAAAATGTAATAATCTAGCTACGCATTCTGGCCTATGGAGAACAGGTAGCCTTGCAATAGTGAAAAACGAAAATGGCTGTAATTCACCATTAGGACATGCCACAAACACCAGGGCATGTCCTACCTTATACTTACAATGCACCCTGCCCTTGGGCCTACCATAGGGGTGTCTGATATGACGAAAAGGGAAGGTTTAGGGACTGGCAAGTGGGTGCACTTGCCCAGTCAGCATGGCAGTACCAGGCTGCACACAGGCATTGCATTGGCAGGCCTTAGATACACTTTTACAGGCTGTTTCTGTGGTTGGCACAACCAGCGCTGCAAGCCCACTAGCAGCATTTGGTTTACAAGCCCTAGGCACACTCAGTGCACTGTACTAGGGTCTGACAAGTAAACCAAATCAGCCAATCATGGAGTCACTAATCCATACATCAATTTACAATAGGGAGAGCATATGCACTTTAGCACTGATCAGCAGTGGTAAAGTGCCCAGAGTCATAAAACAAACAAAAACAGGTCAGACAAATACAAGAGGATGGCAAAAAGTTCAGGGATGACCCTGCAAAAAGGGCCAAGTCCAACAATTATGATAAATGCAACAGTGGCAAGTTGATTTATCATTACCAATCTTTTAAGTCATTGCATGACATTTTGGCTCCTTCCTAGCAGTTTTTATACCGAAATAAAATATTCCAATGTAAGTCTATGGAGCTAAGTATCTACACTAGGGAAAAACAAACTTGGCAGTTTTTCCCTCACCAGGGCATAAAAACATATTTTACAATGTCCTTGCTTAGTTGCATGGCTATTTTGATGGAACATCAATACATCTGACACAACACCCAGAATGAGAACTAGAAGGCATTGATTGTTCTATTGTGGTTATTAATTCAAATATGGCAAAGTCAAAACAGATTTCTAAACTTCCAGTACAAATCTTGAACCAGCTGAAATGAATAATGCAGATTGTCACTTTCAGTTACTATCTGTAGTAGTTGATGTTGCTAACACTTATGAATATAGATTGTAAGAGTGATGCACAATGTTAAGAGCAAAGATATTTCTTCTGATGAAAGCAGATCTTGGGCAGCATGCCGTGCATCATTGTTACCACCCATAAATAGACCACTGTTAACTACTGCAATGCTGCTGCTGTTCACAGAAAGCAATCTTTCTAAATCCATAGCCTTGTATTGCATGAAATTCATTAAAGAGTCTGTTCATTATCTCAATCCAGGACAAACATCTATTAGTTCAATGGACCAACCTCTCTTCGCCCTAGCAAAACAAGTTCAACGGGATGTACCACATCCATATGGTGAAAATAAATATGTTTGGATTATGTGGGGACTTCATACCAAAATTACTTTCTTTAAAGTTCTTAGAGACTAGCTTTCGAACTGTGGATGTAGCATTATGTTAGTGTGAGCTGACATCACTACCAGGAAAAGCTGTTGCTATTTTGAAGTATTCCTACTTAACCAGTGGACATCATACTCGTTAAATTACTCTTGCGGCACTGTATATATTACAGAGAAAGGCTTATCAAAGTTATCTTGAATCTAGGCAGCGCCATGAAGAAATAAGGTAGTTTTCTAACTGGATTGAATGGAAATCGAACAAGCAACCACACTTCAAATTTTGGGCAATTGTTATGGATCAGCAGATACTTGCACTTGAATTTGTTTGTTCAATTAGCAAGGCTAACTTTGATTTATATGTACTTGATCAGATGGTCCCATGGATGTTTTCTACAAATCAAAAGTCATTAATCTCAATGGCTGTTGTCCACATTCAAGAAATGGCGACTCTAGCAGAACACCACCCACACATTTACTCATAGCTTTGTAAAGGAAATTTTGTTGTCAAGAAAAGCAACTGCACATTCTAATCAATTGCTCTAGATCAAAATCATGAGCAGAAAAATGCTATCATCAAAGGAAATGGAGGTGCTGTAGGTCAGATGGAAAATCCAGGAGCTCTCAGAAGATGGAATGTATCTGGGCCAGAGATTTCCAGAGTTGGAAATACATTTGAATAAACATTTGTGAAAGCCAAAGAAAACAGCCTGTGTTACCATGAACAAATTCCAAGTGTACAAAAATCTTCTGCAAAAGATGTCAAATCTCTACTGTGCACAATTAAGGAAGTTGGTAACTTAACTCTTATTTTCATGAGGTGTTGCAAACGTGTTTGAAGCCCATAACAGATACACTACCATGGAACAAACTTTGATTACTCAGAACCAGCCTGTGCAAAACTTTTGATTCCAAACACAAACTATCCATGCTGAAAAGTAATCACAATCTGTTTACTATATTATATATTGGGTGTCAGGCAAGACATGGTTATTTGAAAAAATTGTACAGCACGTGAATTAATCTTTTCTGGCATCGATATCAGTAAATTGAAAACACAGTCAAGGACAGAACTTGCAGCTATTGGACTATGTTGCTGAAAATACCTCCACACCCTGCTCCAGAGATGGATTTAAAGATATTAGATGGTGCAGCTATAGTAAATATGCTACCTCCTAACTCTTGTAAAACATTTGATAATTATGCTTCAACATTGTTTATATTCTGCATAGAAACTCAAGCTAGGAGCATTACATTATTGTATCGTGTGTGGGATATATATTTTACTGAAAGCATCAAGCAAAGTGTTAGAGAAAAAAAAAGAGATGAGGGTCTTTGCAAGCAAGTTGAATCTAACATTCCTGTACCCAAAGATTGGCATAGTTTCCTTAGACGAGATGAAATCAAGACAGAGTATTTTGGTTTACTGAGTAGGTGTGTCCAACTTATTAGCATCAAAGGGAAGAACGTTATTGTCACCTATGAGGATAAAGTTTCGCGTTCCACACCAATGAATTTCAAAATTATATCGCCTTGCAATCATGAGGAAGCAGACACATGAGTTATGCTTCATTCTTTCTATGCATCTCCTGAAGGTCATTCAAAAATAAAGATTCGTACAGTAGATACCCATGTAGTTATTCTTGTGATTGTTAATTTTTAAAACATTGGATGCCACGAATTGTGGTTAGCATGTGGTATAGGAAAAAGTTCCGCTACCTACAGTATTGCAGCAAGCTTAGGTGTTGATATATGTGAATCTCTGCCGTTTTTCCATACTGTTACCAGTTGCGACCCTACGTGGGCTTTTCATGGGAGAGGGAAGATAGCAACTGATGACACCTGGATGGCACTGTCTTCTGCTACTCCAGAATTTATATTTCTGTCAGATCAATCAAGTTCTGTTGATCTTGTTCACTTCAGAAATGCTGAAAAATTCTTTGTACTAATGAATAGCCAAACTTGTCCATTGCGTGAAATAAACAGTGCTTACCAATTAATGTTTGCAAGTGGCAACAGAACTATTGAAAACTTCCGATCTGCATAAGACGCTCTTCTTCAGCATGTTAAAAAATCTGAGCAACAAGTTGGCAATGTTTGGGGTCAGACTTTAGAGCCCATGCAAGAATTTTCAAATTTAAATGATTGGAGCTGGAAGCAGATTGATGGAGTAATGGCACCACATTGGACAACCATTCCGAAGGCATCTAAGGCATGCAAAGAACGTTTTTGTTGTGGGTGCTAAAAGTCGAGGTGAAGTCAATGCAAGTGCTCAAAGGCGAGCCTCCTGGGCACTGACCTTTGCTTTTGCAGTGAAAACTGTTATCAATATTAAGATAGTATACAAACTCGAATCATCATTGTTTCCTATTACAGAGATGTCATCAGGGTTTAATATAGTCTTGTATTGGCTAACTACAATGGAAACATTATCCACATGTTCATAGTATGTGTTGTAAGGATACAAATCATGCATTTACTTTCGCTACAAGCTACGAGGGTGCAGGAAGAATATTGGAAAAGTTTAGAAAGATCAAATTTCAATAAAAGGGCATTGTTACCTACAATAAGGGAGATGGAGGCCAAAGAGGGGAAAAGTTCTAAAAGGGGACCAATGAGACAAGTATGTTCAGGAGTTTCAGAAATGCCTAGGTGTAGCAAGGCCCCGGTTGAAAATTTGAAGGGAGATCATGTGTTAATGAGAAGGGAAGCCAACTTAAAGGGGGATACCTATGGCTCTATACAAACAGGTACTCAAGATCTATGGGTCTTCCTAAAACCTGATAATGATGGTAAAGGTGGAAAAAAAGTAAAAAAACTAAATCCATTAAATCGATCCCAAATTTTATTCAGTATGGCAAAATGTGCAAGCCTAAAGAATATCGGCACAAAGGACCTTAAAGAAGTAGGGTTCGTTACAAGCAGTACAGGGGATGAAGTGACTAAAGTCCTCTTTCATTCTGCCTGGGTAAAGGAGGCGGTGGAAAAAGCTAAAAACGAGCTACAAAAGGAGGGGATTAGATTGGTAAGAAAAGAGGAAATAGAGGGACAGTACTTCCTGACGAACCATGCTGGTTTAGGGTTAAGACAGATAAGGCTAATTAACTCGAACCTAAATAACAAGTAGGATATGGCAATTACTGTAACTGATTGTAGATTTGCAGGGAATGAAGAAGATAGATTTGCTGGAAACAGGTACAAAGCCCTAGCAACCCCAGAATTTATGGAGTATGAAGAAGAGGGATTCCTTAGTGAAATCGACTTGGAGCTTGGGTCGTCACACAGTCTTTCAATCCTATCATGGAATATAAATGGCTAGAAGAAAATATCGGCACAGATCGAGTTCGATAAAATTATAAAGAGTAACGATATCTTGTGACTACAGAAGACTTGGCTGTGTGACGATACCCTAGAATCCTTAGTTACAGAAGGATTCGCCCAACACTCCAAAGTAGCAAAGAAAAATAATCTGGGGAGGCCATCAGGGGGTCAACTTACGCTGGTCACCTCACAGATAGTTAGGAAAATTTAAAGGTTAAATTTACTTTGTGAGTGGGCGTTGGGCTGTAGAATCCTACTGCAGAAGGTAGACCCCCGCTATGAGGGTATATCCATCATAAATATGTATATACAGAAGGGAAAGGACCACAAAGATAAGGGGAATTTGGGAAAATTAAAACAATATATTGAGTCCATTAGTGCTAAACAAGAAAAGGACATTATACTGGTGTTAGGTGATTTTAACCATAGACTAAACCCCCGAAGAGTGGAGAGTTGGTACAAAGAATTCTTAGAATCCCCCCATATTGAAGTAGCAATCTTTCCAAAGGGGGAGATGTCACAGCAGGAAGAGACGTTCACTCAGCTAATGGGGTCTCTGGGCATGGTATGTGCAAATGGGAGATTCCAGCCAGACCGGCTAGCGGGACGGACCTTTGTAAGAGGCCAGCAACTTTGTCCAATAGATTATATGTTTTGCCAGGCTTGGTGTTTTGATTTAATTAAAAATTTTGAGGTGATGCAAACGACAGGCAGTGACCACCTCCCTCTGAGGGTAGAACTACACATACTGGAATGTGAAAGTAGAGAGAGGGCTCTACAGACCCACGTGGACTGTCCAAAACGGCAAACAACTTATATATCGGCTGAGCATATTGAAAAGTTCAAGTTAATCCAGCAGTCAATCCCAACTGAAGAAATCCAACCTAAGGTTGGAATCCCTTGGTTCGAATCAACCATAGGTAAGCTGGTGGACTCCCTAAAAAAGGTATTCAAGGCAAAAAAGATAGGATTAGGTAGCCACGCTGTTAATAAAAATAGGAAGCCCTAGTTTGACGAAGAGTGCAGGGTAGCCAAGGCTCAGATACGACAGAAGGAGAGAAGACTTAGGGCCATGTTTAAGGTGGACCTATATCAGGCACTTCAGCATCTAAGGTTAAAATATAAAACATTAACTCGAAACAAAAAAAGGATGTATAAAGGTAAGTGTTGTGCAAATATGCTGGTAATAATTGAATCCAAAGATATGAGAGGGTTTGGGAAATTAGTACAAGAAAGTATGGGTAGGAATACAGGACCCTTGGTCTGTATGGTTCATGAAGGTGACTGGGTAGGCTACTTGGGAGAAATTTATGAAAAATGGCAGGTACAAGTACAGCCAATAAACCAAGACTGGCCACAGGTAAGGATGATATTAAGGAATACTTTACCCCAAGATATATAACTGAAATTATAGCTAGTATGAAGCATACCCGTGCTGCAGGCCCAGATAACCTCCCGGCAGTGATAATTAAAACAAGACCGGAATGGTGGGCGGAGCTATTTGCTAAAATATTCCTAGTTATTTTGGAAACAGGAATTGTACCTGAAAGCTAGAAGGGTGCAATTGTAAGGCCAATATATAAAAAAGGTGATCACAAAATCCCCAAAAATTATAGGTTGATAAACCTTTTAGATATAGGGAAAAAAGTCTTCGCAAAAAGTATATTGAATACCTTAAAAGACTGGGCAGAAGAAGATCAGATTATCCCCTCGGAACAGGGAGAGTTTAAAGCTGGCCATTCCACAATTGATCATTGCTTTGCCCTTTGGGCTATAGCACGGAAGTCGATGGAAACGCGGGGAAGACTATTCTGCTGTTTTGTGGACTTCCGTGCAGCCTTCGACCTGGTGGATAGAGAGCTGTTGTGGGAGGCCTTAATTAGCTATGGAATTCCAAATGACCTACTGCGGCTAATACAACTGCTCCACACTAAAAACTGGGCCCAGATAATCTTAGATACAGGTGGCAATCTATCCGGGTAAATAGAAATTGGAAATGGGCTACGGCAGGGATGTGTATTGCCCCCCCTGCTGTTTTCCTTGTTTTTAGCAGACCTGCCATTAATCTTGGGTAATGCCATTGGGGCAAGCCCGAAATTAATTGGCAAGCAGATCGCATGCTTACTTTATGCGGACGATCTGGTGATCATGGATCAGACTGAGGTGGGCCTGCAAAGGAAATTGAATTTATTTAATGCCTATTGTTCCAGGAAAAAACTTGTGATCAATATGGACAAGACCAAAACCCTGAGCTCCGGCCGTAAGAAAACTGGGTTTTCTTGGAGGATAGGGGCAGAGAAAGTGGAATCAGTTACTGAGTATAGATACTTAGGGCTATGGTTCGATAAAAGTCTGAAATGGAATACCCACCTAGAGGCGTCAAAAGTAAGAACCTCTGCATCGATCAGCGGCCTGAAATTGTTTAACAAAGTCTGTGGTGCAATGACCGACAGACCAGTGCTAAAAGCATATTCGGCTATTGTACCCCCGCAATGTTTGTATGGCACTGAATTGTTATTTTTAAGTCTCAAGGAAAGCTGGGATGTCGAGGAAGGTAAAACCTAAAAAAGCTATTTAGTCTCACCATGTCAGGAATGGTTCAGGCCATAAGGCTGGAACTCGGCTTGACTTCATGGGGTGTTCAAGTTGGTATGGCCCTATTACGCTTCTGGCAACGCTTAGATATAGGCGTAAACACTAAAATATCTCAACTGTGTAAAAATGAAATACAGAACAGCGATCTAAAATGGGCAAGGGAGACCATGGGGATAATAACAAAGCTATGTAATAAGATGGGAGTTAATATATGGCCCACTGTCCAGGTGACTAATATCGACAAGAAGACCCTTATATTGATAAGATACCGGACTGTCAATTACGAAATGAAGTGCTGAGGGTAAGAATTGGGGTAAACCCTTGTTATATGAACAATCTGGTAAAGTGTGTTATGATAAATAAGATGGGAGGCTGTACTTGCTCCGTGGGTACTCAATGTGATCTGCCACATATTTTATTTGATTGCCTGAAGTTCCTGGACTTGCGTATTATGTTTTTAAAACCAATATTTATGAAATATAAGATTAAAACTAGGACCCAGGCTGCGATACTGATTTATTTATTTATTTATTTTTGGCATTTGTACAGCGCTCTGTTACCCGTAGGTGTCCTGGCGCTAAGTGTTACTCCTGAGATAGAGGCAGGTTAGGGAATCAGATGGTAAACAACCGTGGGGCATATTACCAAGCAATAGCGATAATTATCGCTATTGCTTGGTTAGAGACAAAATTTTACCGCAGAGCTGCGGCGAGTTTTATCGCAGATAAACCTTGGTATTACCAAGGTTTATCGCAAATGCGATAAAAAACGGCCGCAATGCATGAATATCGCTGAAAAGTCAGCGATATTCATGCATTACCGAGCTAAGGCTCTTAGCCATGTTATCCGCCTCCCATTGGATAACATGGCTAAGAACTGCTCAGGGCGCTTAGCGCGAATATCTCCAAAAGTTGGTAATAGGAGATAGCGATGTTACCGACTGTTTCCAGTCGCTAACATCTTAGCACGCCCACTTTGCATGTCATTAGTGATAAATATCACTGACATGCAAAGTGGGGCCCAAGATGGTCGCTATCTCCTACTAGCTGTCGCTAACTGGTGTTAGCGACAGCTAGGTAATAGGGAGATAATTTTATCTCCGCTTTCTTGGCTTTTAAAGCCAAAAAAGCTGAGATAAACCCCCTTGATAATATGCCCCATTGTCTTTAATGCTTTTCTAAAGGCCATGAGGTCCGTCAGTTTTCTGAGGGCGTGGGGCAAGGCATTCCAAGCTTTGACTGCACCCAGCACAAAGCTTCTGCCTCCCCACCGCGCCCTCTTAAAACGAGGCATCACAATCAACCCCATGTCAGCTGATCTAAGATTTCTCATCGGACGGTACCAATAAAAGTGCCGCCAAAAGAATAAAGGTCCCTTGCCTTGTAAGGCCTTGAATACTAGGCATAGGGTTTTAAAAAGAATTCTCTTTCGCTTTGGAAGCCAGTGCAACTTGACCAGCTCCTGAGACACGGAGACAAATTTAGGGATCCCCAAAATGAGCCTTGCCGCCGCATTTTGAAGTACCTGCAATTTGTTAAGTACCCCCTGTTGGGCACCAAGAAATAAACCATTGCAATAATCCAACTTTGCCATGACCAACGTTGTGACCACTGTTTTCCTGTCACTGTCAGGGATGAATGGAAGGATCTTGCGGATGGATTTAAGCAGGTAGGCCACCGAAGAAGATAGAGCACTGACCTGGGGACGGACGGTAAGCTGATCATCGATCAACACCCCCAGATTTTTCACCTTCGCTACTGGGGTGGGGGCCTTGCCCATCTGGTCTGGCCACCAGCTTGGGCTCCAGAAGTTGGTGTTTGAACCAAACACTATAACTTAAGTTTTAGCCGAGTTCAATTTAAGGCAGTTAACTGCCATCCAGTTCCCAACCGCCAGCATACACTCCTGGAAATTCCTAGCTACTTCTTCTTCCCTCCCTGGTAATACCGACACCACAATCTGGGTGTCGTCAGCATAAGATGTGAGATCAAACCCTTGTGCCCGAATTACTGGCGCCAATGAGCTAACGTAAACGTTGAATAACGTAGGGCTCAAGGACGAGCCCTGAAGAACTCCGCAGGGCAGGATGAAGGGTTTGGACTCATAGTCTCCCAAGGCCACCTTCTGGACTCTGCCGGACAGGAAGGCTTTAAGTATGTCAAGCGCTTTCCCTTGAACTCCGCGGGCCTTCAAATGGTCAAGTAGGATCCCATGGTGGACCGTATCGAAGGCCGCGGAGAGGTCCAGCAGCACCAGGGCTGCCCTCCCTCCCGCATCGGTCACAGCTCTGATCCCCTCAGTTGTTTTAATGAGGGCGGATTCCGTGCTATGGTAAGGTCTAAAACCATGTTGAGAGGGGCCCAAGGATTGAGGTGCAGCCAGGAAGGAGCTTAGTTGAGCGTTCAGCGCCTTTTCTATTAATTTAGCTGGTAATGGGAGCCTTGCTATTGGTCGATAGCTATTTGGGTCCCTAATATCCAGGTTAGGTTTCTTTAGTAGGGGCAAAATTGATGCCTGTTTCCAACAAGCTGGAAAACCTCCTGTCCCAAGCATTATGTTGAAAACGGTCACCAGCGATGAAACTATCAGATCTGGGCCATTTTCATCACAGCCACCGGACAAGGGTCTGACGGAGTACCTGATTTTGCTGCTAACAATAGCCGCCTAATTTCTTCGCCATTTACTGGTGAAAAACTATCAAGGTTATGTCCTAAGGATGACTGCATAACGATTTCTGAGGAGGTCACCTGGCTATTCAACCTCTCCTGACTAGAGAAGGCTTTGAAAATCGTCTCTACCTTACCTTGAAAGAATCTGGCAAGATCTTCACATAATTCAAAACTTGCGGGAATGGCCGCGGGAACCGGGTCAGCCAGAGCTGCCACCGCCGTAAACAGTTCCTTCGCAGAGTTCTTAGCCAAGTTTATACGGTTGGTATAGAAATCTTGTTCTGCCTTCCCCACCGTTTTTTTATATGTTAGGAGACTTTGTTTCAGACGACTTCTGTCACTTTCCCTATATTCCTTCCGCCAGACCCTTTCCAATTTTTTACATTCCAACTTGTGATTTCTTAATTCCTCCGAGAACCACGGCGCTGAAGGCCGTGCTCTGGCCAGGAGGCGTAGTTTGGGTGGGGCGAGGAAATTGCAGGCTTTATCAATCCAACTAGTGTGGGCAAGCGCCGCCGCTTCCACCACTAATGGAAGGGGCTCCTTTGAGGAGAGCAAATGGCCTATTTAGATATTGCCGCTGCTATGGGGAAATTTATGCAAAAAGTGAAAGCTGTTTTAAACCTGTTTAATTAATTTTAGCCAATCCTCAAGCAATTTGGGTAATAGTGGGGATTTTAGATTGAATTTGTGTTTAGGATGCATTTATGTGTGCTAATGAAATGTTCTTTTAAGACGAATTTTTATCAATGATATGTATTGTTTGTGGACCAATGGTCCGAATAAACATGAAATAAACTGAAACTGAACTACTTTCGCTACAGTGTGTCTTACTTATTCCTGGGGTCTTTATAGGCGGCCATTTTGGTTTCATATTTATTACATCAGAGTCTAGATCCAATGTGGGCATGCACAAGGCATTCACTGACGTACATACATGAACCTTTGTGCCAAATTTGTAGCAAATTGGAAAATTTAAAATGATTTTCTTTATATAAGTAGGCTATCTTGCATTTCAATTAGACTATATGCCTTTATAGGCAAGATCCACTTGGGTTCTTGTTCTTATATAATTCGTATCACAAAGACGAATGTCTGTACCAGCTTTCAGTTTTCTATCACAAAGTGAATGATTTTTCAGTCTAACAACTATACTATGTATATTAAACTTGGGAGAGAAAGGGAACTCAAAGCCTTTATTGATAATTGCACACAGGGGTAATTAAAAAGCTGCTCTTAGAACAGATGCCTGTGCCGGTGAACAAAATGCTTTATTAATCAAGTTCTGCCACCGACCATATATGATCTGTATTTTACAGTCCATAATTGGATCTCTTCTTCACCTAGAAGCAAGGTCTTCAAGTGTATGAAGATACAATACAGGATTCAATTCACAAAAGATGTTTGAGTATTGAAAGTAACGCTACAGTCACAGTCTTTTCTGTTCGTACTATGTTTGTGTCAATATTTACTAATTGCTCCTATTGTATTCCAATTTTAGATGTTTTGGGGCATATTCAAAAAGGCATTTAAGAGTACGTAAAAGAGTAGTACAGAAGTACTACATTACATACTTCAAAATGGATTTGGACTAGAACGCACAGTCTCTAAGTAAGACATCTCTGTTAACTTAAGTTTCCTCAGCCTTGCAGTCAAGTTTTCAATGAACATTTCACTGTAGCCTAGCAGAGTACTCATCACTTCTGTGCCTCTTTGCATTCATTCTGATTCAAAAATTCCCTCTTCTGAAAATCATGATCTTAAAAGTTGTACCACTTTGTGAAGCATTAAGATTAAGGATAACATATGTTCTGCTTGACAGGTTTGCTTTTGCTTTTGTAATAGCAACCCCATTATAGCAGAAAATGATGTTCATGGACAACATTCAAATCTTTTACACAAGTCTTTAGAATGCTTTGTGTTGTCAGAGGGGAGCATATGTTAACAGACAAAATCGTTTGACACTATTGTATCTTATTTTGAATTCATATTGTCAGGAAAGTCTCTCTTTAACTCCACCCTAAAAAGTGTACATAAGTGTATTGTATTGTAATTGCATTTATATAGCGCTTACTACTCTTGAAGAGGCATCAAAGTTCTTTTTCAGCGAGTAGTACACTACTCTTGAACCTATAAAGGATTATTTGTGAGTTAGTATAGTGAAATATGAAATTAATTTGAGTGGTGAATATATTAGTCTGTTATTTGAATTGAGAAGGATAGTGGAGGGACAGAAGAAGGTGAAAGTTTGTATTTATATATCGCCTGCTACCCCTGATGAGGTGTTGAAGCTCTTTTTGGTCAGTAGCATGCTACTCCAGAACCAAAAATGGATAAGTGGTCAATTAGTCCAGGGAAACTATTAAATTAATTTGAGCAGGGGACAAGCTAGTCTGTTATTTGGATTGAAAATGATAGTGGAGGGATGGAAGAAGGAAGGGTTTGCATTTATATAGTGCTAGCTACCCCTGATGAGGTGTTAAACCTTTTTTGGTGGGTGTCATGCTACTCTGCAACCCAAACAGGATTAGTGGGCAATTAGTATACATATATAGTCCAAATAAATGCTTATATGCAGATGGATATATTATATATGTATGCTTTAGTATGGTGGTTATGTGGTGAAGAGCCAATCCTTGAGTAGTCTTCTGAGGATAAGGAGTTATCCTTAGATCTTATGTTCTGGGGTAAAGAGTTCCATAGTTTGGCTACTTGAAAAGAGAAGGATGTGCCACCCCTGTTTTTTAGGTTGAGGTTAGACTGTGCTTGCGATGTCTCTCGATCTGTTGTATACAGTTCTAGGCTAACAGCTCACCTATTGGCTTTTTATTCATGACTGTGAGTGACTGCAATTGGTTAATCCCCCTTCTTTGTCTCTCCTTATTGTCCTTTGTTTCCTCCCAGCAGAAGAACCTAAGTTTAATTATTTTGCTCGTCCACAAGTTGTAGGCTGCTATCCCCCCCCATGCCCCTACCCTCCACCCACAAACCCTGCTTAAAGCATTTTATCAGTAGGGGCTCCGGTGGGCAGGTATCTCACACGATACCAGCGCTGCTGTTTTCAGTAACTCGGAGCTCCACCAAATGCTGAAATAAATACATTTCCATTAATCAGTTTAGCAGTACTGCCATGGAAACTGGCAGCTAAGGAATCTGAGGGGTTTCCTTTTCACCCTGTCAGAGCTGCTACAGGCACACACTGAAAGCCCTGCAGATTCTCCAACAGTCAGTTTGCCCTGGCAACTCGAGTAACTGATTCCAGCTAGGCTCACCCACCTCAGGACAGATGTAACTCCTCGTGACGCAGACTGGGTGTTGGATTGTTGATGTTACATGCCATAGTCTAGCTCTGCACATGTAAGCACTGGACTAGCAGTGTTTAATTTGTAAAAAAAGAAGTACCGGTGCTGAAAATGTTGCCAGGAGGTCACAGCCCACTTCGACCTCTGGTGTGCCCCACTTTCAACACTAGCACTGCCTCAGACTATCTTCTAACCTTGCTCTGCTGTTTATCTCATAAGTCTTTGCTCTAAGAGTCATCCTAACAGCTCTATAATCGTTTTCTATCGCCTTTGTCACACCTGGTGTGTTATCTAGATCCCTGTATTTCTGATTTGCCCTCTATTCCTTATGCATTCTACCCCTGCCATTTTTGCTCTTCCCTTTTATCCATGCAATGCTTTCTCTCCCCTCGTTCTTGGCTCTTTATTATCACTCTTCTAGCAGTGATTAGCTGTGTCTCCATTTTATCCTTTCTCTGCTCTTTTTTTCTCTGTCATGAAATGAATTTGTACTTGTAAAGCGCACTTATACCCCAACTGGGATTTCCTGGCGCTGTACGCATACCGTTGTGGAACCCTTCCTGGCTTTTCCCTGTGAAATGTCCACTCCTGGGCACCCCCGAGGTGAAGCCAGGCATCCCAGCGCCGTTGGGGCCGTTGTGTCCTGTCTTCTACATCCTTTCATTCTATCTACTCTCTTCTGTGCACCATTTCTGCCTTCTCTTTCCCTTTGTATCTGCTTTGCTCTCCCCCTTTTCTTCTACTCTGCTGCCCTTTATCCCTCTCTTCTCCTTGTTTCTTTCTCCTCTTTGGTCTTGCTCTCTCTCATCATTACCACTGCTCTCACCCCTGTCTCCAGCCTGTACATGTCCCTGCTATTTTGTGATTCCTAAAGACAAAAAAAAAGAAATTCTAACCAAATGAAAATGCTTTTTTGCACATATTGTTCAGTGCAGTCCGACTGGGTTCATTGCAGAACAGGCGGCTGCTCAAGCACAGCATGTATGTCACTGATAGTGCTGCCTGCTATTAGTAGTTCCAGGGATGACGACAACATCGGCATCCAGTGCTCTGCTTGTGGTGTAGCAGGTAGGGTCACAGCAAGCTTTGTCCCCAGCTGTAATTCTGCAAATGCCAGTGAGTATGGCTGTGGCGCCAACTAGACTCACGTGTGCTCAGCAATTAGCATGCTGGGAGGAAGCAGCACCTATACGACAGGTGACTCCATGGCCCAAAAAAGTTGTGGTGGACCGTATCGAGCATGTTGAGGATTTCTTAGGAAAGCAGGGCTGCCATTTATGCTACTCTGGTTACGGAGCAATTTGAAAATGCGCACTTGCTTTAATTTTGATCTTCCTCACGAGTTCCAAATGAGCTCTCGCAGCTTCCTTGCCTCAACTCAAGTCATAAGCCAGCGCCCACCTACAATTATCCAATGGGATTCTCAGGCTCAGTCAGTGGCAGGGTGCAGCAGACTCAGGGAATGGAACGCAATCCATTCTTTGACAATGACTTCTTGAATTCATGACAGGCTTTATGACATCATCACTAACGTGGCGATATACAATTGTGCCTGCTTGGACTGGATTATGCCTGCCTGTGAACACATACCAGCCAGCCACCATGCAAGGTATGTTATTCTTTATATTTTGAAGTGGAATATTTAATATTGAGACCACCACCTGCAGGGTCAGAAATCGTAGCCCCGGCCCTGTGAAATACGTGCTGGTGCTTAGCACTGGAAAGCACCAGCTCAGATTAAGCACTGTGGACTAGTCTTCCAGGCTTTCAACTTCCACTGCTGTGTTTTTCCGGAGATACTGTTTCTGCATGAAAATGGCAGGGATAATGCCATGCCTTTGTTCTTGTGCACATGTATGTATGATATGTGCAGCGATATCTACTTGAAAACAAAAGGTAACTGCTGAACTGAAAAAAAAAGTTGACTACCAGCACATAATGCAGATATGTGCGGCCACTTTTCTAAATTTTATATACGCACACCTTCATTAATTAAGAAGCCTCGACATAAAGGAACCCTCAGTATTGTGGTACTGAAAAACAATGCCAAAGTGTTTTTCTGATTCCCACTCTCATCCATAGTGTCTCTGCCCTCCCGCACTCTCACCCAAGCTCTGTGGCTTGTGCTACACTGAGCACGTCCATAGCCACAATCTGCAGTCATGTGCCAGGCATGTGCAATGCTCAGCATGTCCTGAATCATACTCTGCCAGGCTGTGCACTGCTGAAGCCATGGCCTGAAGTCCCTGTGCCACGCTTAACACATCCTAAACCTCGCAGTGCATCCCTTTGCTCGCTGTGCACCGCCTAAGCCTTGGTCTGCAGACTGCAGGCTCTGTGCCATACTCTACACGATGTGCAATGTTGAGCACATCCTAAACCGTGTTCTGAATCCCATGTCAGGCTGTGCAACGCAAAATCCATGGTTTGCAGACCCTGTGCCATGTTCTGCACACTATGCCACACTCGCTATACAATGCTCTGCATCCCTGTGCAAGCCCATGCACTACCTGAGCCTTGTTCTGCAGATCCTATACCAGGCTCTGCACGCTGTGCCATGCTAAGCACATCCTTCTAAATTATGCACTGCCCCTCTGTGCACTGCCCAAGACATGGTCTGCACACTCTGTCTCATGCTCTTCAACCTTCAGCCACTGATAGTGAGTCTTAAACCACACTCTGCATCCCTGTGCCAGCCTGTAAGCTGTCAAAGCCTAGGTCTGCAAGACCTGTAGCAGCCTCTGCACTCTGAGCCGCACCGAACAAGTTTTACACTCTGCTCTGTATCCCTGCACCAGACTACACGCTGCCTAATCCATGGTCTATGAGCCCAGTTCAACGCTCCGCAACCTGTGCCAGGCTATGCACCGCCTAGGCCATTGTATGCAGGCTCTGTATCCTTCTCTTCATCCTTGTGCCAGCCGTGTATCACATAAGTAGGATTTCCTGTTTTCAGTTTCTATTTTTGGTAAACTCTGGTGGGGATCTTTCAGTGTTTTCAATACCTTAAGAAAACAGTGGTTATCAATGGTTACACATTTTCGCGCCATTCAAAACAACAGAAACAGTGTTTTTCCAGCTTTTATCAAACGTTTTGGTTTTATTATTGCTTTCTGCACTGATAGTGCATATGAATAGACAGTGTGCAAATGATATCCAAATACATTTTCCCAAATCAAACTTATTGTAGTACACCATGCAATACTTCTTTAGTGAGTTGTTGGTCATGCACGCTTGCTCTTTCCTTCCCATGCAAACGTTGATCTGTGAAAAGGCACTCTCAACATTGGTACTTGAGATGGGCAATGCCAAAACAGCCAGTACACAATTTGCTAACTCTGGTCACTGACATAGCTTTCCATGCCAATACTGGTGCATCTGAAGATTGCGATCCTCTGGGGCAGGTTTTGCAACATATGCATTGAAATGGGCACATATGCCCTCAGTTATTGAAGAGGTTAAGAATGAAGCAGTACTTTTCAAAGTCCGAAGAAAATTCCCCTTTAAGGAAGGGATGTAGAGTTTGTTCATAGTACCTCAGTGAGACTTGTTCATTGCAAGCCATTCCCTCAATTGCTCCTCAACATTTCTTTGCTTACAAAGTGGCAAGAATTCCAACATGGAACATGTTGCAGTGCCAAAGTCACTAAAAATGTTTCCCAGCCTACTCTCAAGGAGATGTTTCACATCTACACCATTTACGCGGAACACTTGGTAGACAATGGTGTTTTCAAACTCTAGTTTTTTTATTATGCCCACTACAGCAGTCGTTTTCCTGTAAAAATTCAAGAATGCAGTAGAGTGTACTTTTTTCACATTACTATCAATATGCGAACAAACATCCTCACATTTCTTACCTTTGGCATTATCACTAAGCAAGAATTTTGTAAATGATCGCCAAATGGATAATATAGCATTCATGGCCTCTAGGACTGAGAATCACCAGCTAAATGACACAGTTGGTATGACTCTTTCTTTGATGCCACACAAAGCACAAGATAAGATATATTTGTGTTTTAGTTCCCGCGCATAACTAACCAGTGCACCAGAATGGATTACAAAGTCCATAGCATTCTTCATTAACTTTGAAGATTGTAAAGATGCTTTCAGCATACCATCTAGCAAGTGACAAGTACCTCTTACAGGGAAGCACTTCAGCTCAGGCATCAATCTTGACAAGTCATCACAAAATGTTTTCATATAAGTAGCATAATTACTGCAAATACAAACAATATCACTCCAATCGTTATTGAACTTGGTAAGAACTTTTTTGCAGCAGCTTTCAAAGTGACACTGCGTTCCATTGTTTGCCAAACGAGTGGTGTCATGTTTTCACCACTATCCCAGATGCTTGGTGACAGCACTCTTTTCACATATATCGGTCACTACACCTTGTATTGAATATTTAAAGCTTGGGGTGTTACACTGACTTGCTAGAAGAGGGGGCTGATGTATTAAAGGTATTCACCCATTCTCTGTCTGTGAATAAACATGAAGGTACATATTGGGAAAGATTCTCATGACTGTGACCAAAATACCAATATTTCCTGATTCTTTACAGTTTATAAAATAATTAAATAAGACCAAAAAACATGCTTCTGAACCCTGCATCTTTAGACCAAAGAACAAAAACTAAAAAAAGCAAAAGGAAGAAGAAACAATATTTTAGTCAAATCTCTAAATAGCTAAACTGAAGCAGAATAATACTAGCCCAGCCTTTCACTCACCTTTTCCTTTCTTTGAATGGCATTCAGTTTGTGGTTGTGAAGGTGTTTTTTCAGTGTTTGTATGTTTACACTGATAAGGGCTATTTTCCTTTTGGTCGGGTTTTATCTGTTGTTATAGGTTTAAACCTAAAATCGGATAGCCTACACATAAGAGACATGATCTACCGGCCCTGTTCCATGCTCTACACGTGGTGCCTCTCTCAGCACACTCTAAACCATGCTCTGTATCTGTATCACTCTGCCAATTTTTGCAACCCCTGAGCCATGGTCTACCACCCTCTGCTAAGCTCTGCCTGTGCCACGTCAACTACGCACTACCTGATGTCATTCATACCCACCACATCATTAATTCTGATCTCCGCTGTGGGCACCTTGCTCTGAGCTCTTTTAGCTGCTCTCAGCACACTCATGTATATATATTGCGTGTTCCAATCATTCTTTACAGACCTCAGCTTGGCTTTGCATGCTTCTACCACAGTGCATCTTCTGCTCACTGTAATCGGCATACACTAGCCTGTGCTGGGCACACTTTGCCATGCGCTGCACATCCTGTCTTAAACTGAGCATGCCCTGTGTACCATTTCTACCACACTTTAGTCTGAGCCCCGCAAGTGTCTGGTTTGGCACTGCAGAGCCTTTGCCAATGTCGGCTCATACAACTACAGTTGCACTCTGCCAGAAGTGGTTGCTGTGGCGAAATGCAGGCCCCAGTAGCCCCTGCGGTCAGGGGGTACCTCAACCACTTCAGGGACCTCCATCCCTTCAGAGGGGGGACCATTACACCCCAGGGAACCAATATCTGTGAGATATGGGAGATTCCTACCCTACTGCAGGGGGGGCAATCATTTTATATTATGCAACTAGGTGATTAGACGTCTTTGAAAGTATTGGGACATCATTGCACTAAAAGAGCTAGGTTGATTGAATTCAAAGTGTTCTCGTACAAGAAAGTTTTAAAAATTACATTTTACAAGAACATTTTCACATACAATTGCACCCATTTAATATTCAAATACTTTCATGGTGTGCAAAGCAAAACTGACCCTTCATAGATGTGCTTGGGGTTTTACCTGCATCATGATTTTTTGCCATAAAGTTGCAAAAGGGTAACATTCCTGCACATTTTATTTAAAAAAAGACTAGACTAAGTCAGGCACATAGTTCATGAAACAAATTTTCACATGGCATGTCATCAGGTCTGACGTTGAGCAAGAACCTTTGATATTACCCCCCCAAAAAATTATATATATAATATAGATACTGAAAGGGACTGTCAGACAGGATTCTTCAATTATTGGTCTGTTGTCTCAATCACATTTTTCTTCCGCCATCACTAAATTGGGCTATGGGTCATCCTATTTCAGCCATTGGCTTACTTCAAAATGAGTGACAGCATTCTGTTGTTTCACAAAAAAGCACATGCACACATAGTTGTTCTCTCCACAACCAGGGACGTTTGGCACAGCGTGCTTCACAAGGGCCAAACAAAATATTAGTTTTAGCCCATGTTTATTTTTAGCACCAGTGCAACCACACCTCAGTGTTAGCGCAGCCACACCTCAGCAGCGTCTCACAACCAACTCAGCATCACTCAGCGCCATCTGACTACCAGCGCAGCACCACCACCTCAGCATCACACAACATAATTAGACCCCACATATTAACACTCAGAGCAACATAATTAAACTCCACATATTTACACTCAACTCAATATAACATAAAAACACCTCACATAAATACACTATACCGCATATCAGCAATCCATATAAATGCACTCCACCCTATTACACATATTTCCAATAAGCATGATTTCACTCAACGCCACACAGTTACATGCGACACAATTAAACTACACACATTTCAAATACACACCACATAATTCCATACCACACTACGTATTTCAACTACACAATTCCACAACACACCACATACCTCCAATACACACCATAAATTCCCACATCATGCCACACAATTTCACAGCATACCACATCATTCAAGTCCACAACATACCACTACACAATACACAATACATTTCCACATATTAACTCCATAACACAAAACTACACTCTATATAATTCCACTAACTCTATATATAAAAACAAATGTATGTCTGTCTGTCAGTCTGTCTGTTTGTCCTTTATGCATTACTACACCATTCATCCGATCGCCATGAAACTTTGGGAAGTTGTTGAGTACACTCCCGCAAAGGTTTCTGGCATATGCATTACTACACCATTCATCCGATCGCCATGAAACTTTGGGAAGTAGTTGAGTACACTCTCCGCGAAGGTTTCTGGTATATGCTTAACTACAACATTCATCCGATCGCCATGAAATTTTGGGAAGTTGTTGAGTACACTCCAGCGAAGGTTTCTGGCATAAATTTTTAAAAATATCGGCCCCCAAGGGCCCTCATAATCTTTCGAATACTGATGTACGCACCAGACGGAAAAACAACAAATCGTGTATCCACAAGCACTCGAATAAATAAATAGAATTGAAACACCATTCATCTGATCGCCATGAAACTTTGGGAAGTTGTTCATTACACTCCTGCGAAGGTTTCTGTCGGACAAATATTTTAAATATCGCCCCCCCAGGGCCCTCATAATCTTTCGAATACTGATTTACGCATCAGACGGAAAAACAACAAATTGTGTATCCACAAGCACTCCAATAAATAAATAGAATTAAAACGACACTCTGAAATGTTTTCCATATTAAAATGAATACGTTTCAATAAAAATGACACAATGTAAATTGAATGTTATCATGACGAGTTTCCTTGAATTTCCTCTCTTCGGAGATCGCAGCAACGTGTGAAGGGTAAGCTAGTGGTTAATAAGATTTAAATACTATCCACATAATTCCAAAGCACTCCATGCCACATATTTCCACAACACAACTCAACACCACACCGTATAATCCCTCACCACATAATCCACATATTTCCACTAAACAACTCTACACCACACCACACAATTCCACACCATATAATTCCAAAACAATTCTAAAACAACAAATCTCTAACTCACACTTCCACCAACCCTATCTTCTTTCCCCATACACCCACTGCCCCTCTCATCTCTCCCTCACCCTGCTACTACCCCCTCTTATCTCACAATTCCACTGTCCCTTCTCATCCCTCTCTCACACTCCCTGTATCGTCTCTATACTGCCTGCTCACACATGCTACCTTCCTATTCCTCCTCGCGCTGCGCATTGGTCAACTTCTCGCCTCCCCACCACTCTTCTGGGGGCCTTCCAGCTCATCCCTATCTCTCTCTCTATTGTACTCTCGCTCACTCTCTCATGCACTCTTCCAGTCTGACTCATATTGGTTCACTTGAGGTCTTCAAGCACAATTTCCTTCCCATGCCTTTTCAATATTTCCGTCCCTCAAACTCAAGCTCTTGTCCTGTTCTTAGGGTCTCCTCTGCACCCTGCTGTTCCCTTCTTTCTCTCTTTCTCACACACTCTTTCTACTACTCTGTCTGGAGTTCATTGACCACTTCAAGCACAAACTACCTATCCCTCTCTTTCTTCCTTTCTATATATTCTGTCTCACCCCTATCTATTCACCATGCCACATATTTCCACTACACTAATACACTACACACCACACACTTCAACCCCTCAAAATTCCACAACTAATTCCAATTCAAGCCACATAATTCAACTCCACAGCACATACATCCACTCCAAACCAAAACACATGGGTAAAAGGCATTGTCATTTACAACGCTAATAGCTCTAACTCACGGAAATGCAAGACCTATTGCATTGCAAATGCTTGTTTCTTGTATGGTGGGATTTTGAAGTGAGGTGCCACTCTTTTGTTGAATGTATTTTGTGAGTTAATTCCTGATGAAGAGCAGTCTGTTCAATGTATTGCTTGCTTTGTGGGTGATACAAAGCAGCTTGAACGTGGATCTTTTTGCAACCAGTAACCAATGTAGCAACAACATTCTCCAGGAACACCGAAATCAGAATAGAGATTGTGGTTTCAATACATCTTTTAATTACGTGTGGTCACAAATGCACTATAGCCAACACGTGTTTCATCTCTGGCTGTTTTTGTTTACAGCAGATTTAATCAGGGCTAAACATTCTGAATCAGTATAGTCCAGTACCGCCGTGTATGTTGGCAGTGGTTTAGTGTGTATGCCGCATCTACCCAGTGACTATCCTCCAACATATCCAGTGATACTGGAGACGACTAAAGACTATGAGTCTCACATGATGAATTAAATCAACTATCCACAATTGGTTATCAAAGTCCTATAGACTGTTGGGGGACTGTACGAGAATACATATGTGGGCTTGTGGCTTTATATGTAAGAGTAGTCTGGCAGCAGAGTTCTAAATCCGTTGTAGTCTTTTCATAGTTGTTAAAGGTGATCCATGGTAGAGGCTATTGGCATAATCAAGTTTTGACAGAACAAGACAGATGGTAGCCTGGACCTTGTGTGGAAATTCCAGGTGGGGGAAGATGCATCGCAGAGTTTTTATAGTAACAAAGCTTGATCTTGCTAGTTTGTCCACTTTGGCATTCATTGATAGCTTGGAGTTCATTTTAATTCTGAGGTTTCTTACTTGCTTTGATACTTTAGGCTGAGTTCCCCGATCATCAGACCATGTAGCGAGTGGGTCATCATTTTTCCAATCACCACATATGACAGTTTCTGTTTTGGAAGCATTCAATTTGAGATGGCTCTATGTCATCCATTGATCCACAGATTTGACACAACTGAAAATTAATGAGTTTCCAATGTCTTTGGGGCATTCCAGTTGAAGGAGTATTTGTGTATCATCTGTAAAGTTATAGCACATGAGGTGAAATTGATTGATCAGTGCTGGTAATGACTTAATGTAGATGTTGAAAAGCATGGGTGAGATGATAGAGCATTGAGGGACCCTGCTTCTGTGAAGTACTGGTTGGAAGAGGAAGGGGGGTATGGATGGCATTAGTTATGTTGTGAAGGTATGATGAGATCCATTCTAGTCCAACCTCAATGAGTTAACTGTGAGTCCAGATATTGTTGGCATACACAGTGTTTGTTAAAATACCCCTCACACACCAAAAGGGCCCTTGATGTCATGCTTCATCATCGGGGTCTTCCCGTTCCGCTGCGGGACGGGGCGTGCTACGACTAGCGACTACGCTGGAGCACCTTCAATAATTGTGAGTGCTATGTGAGTTGGAGTGAGTGTAGGTAGGGTCAGGGGTGTTTTGAAAAGTGAATCTAAAATGATACCTGGCTTTGTGAAAGCAAAAAACTATTTATTAGTCACAAGCTGGTATCGTTAAAAAAGGTGTGGCGGAGACTGATAGGCTTGACAATGAGCTTAATCTCCTAGTGGCGTTAACATGTTTCGAGGCAGAACGCCTCTTGGTCAGGACGGGGTCTGATCCCTCTGTCACTCCCTAATGTTGATTCACAATATGTGCAACGTGTATATACAGGTGAAGATAATCTATACCTATGTGGTATGTATTAATTCCTATAGTGTACAGTCCTATCAGTATTGCTGAATAGTGGGCCTGCAAGAAACAAGCAAGAGCATGTGAATGTTTTTAGCGCGTATCCCAAAGCACAATAGGTCTCCTAAATTCGGAGAATTTTTTTTTTTACAGTGACATAGAAACATGTCCTTGGTGGACCATGACAATACTAGGTCCAGGGTTTTTTGTTAAGGGATGAAGAGACACACTTACATGTTGTTAATAAACACAAAACACAACATAGCGATATATGTAAAAAGATGAGGACACAGATTCCATTGACAAATAGAGGTAAACATTGCTAGATACATACTGTCACAAGCAGGGGTTAATGCCCCATGAGCCGATAGGGATGAGGGGTAAATGGAACTTCCATTTGTGGAGATTAAAAATATAGCAAGGATTTGTGCCTGGAGTAGTGGAGATTATGGCACACAAGACAATAATGAGTCCTCAGCACTCCCTATCTCGGCTATGCTGTACTTACTAGGCCACGAATAGTTCTCGCATCCTCCCTCGTCCTCGGCTTCCGTGTTGTGGCCGGTACGAAGGGGGATGCCCTTTATATACTGCTTAAAACTGGTCTTAATTGATTAATTACGTGCACCTGGGTTTGGTCAGCAGGGGAAGTAACCATGGTGACTGGCGATAACTAAGGCTAGGTTGACTTTAGGCGCCATCCTGGAATGGTGACTGGTGATAACTAAGGCTAGGTTGACTTTAGGCGCCATCTTGGAATGGTGACTGGCGATAACTAAGGCCAGGTTGACTATGGGCGCCATCTTGGAATGGTGACTGGCGATCACTAAGGCTAGGTTGACTTTAGGCGCCATCTTGGAATGGTGAAAAATGGGTGTACAATTCTACAAACTTGCCAAACAATGTGGGAAGTATGCTATGAGGTCCCTCCGTTTGTTAATGAGGCTATGTACGGTGGGTAGTGTAAAAAGATAACCCGTGGTTTGTGACTCCAAACATGGGTGTGATCAAAAAGGGCTCAGTTGCGCAGATAGTTTGTCATCGTTCTGTGTGTATGATTGGTAGTTTATAAACTGATGGAGCGGTAATTTCTTCTGGTAATTTCTCAATGCAAACCCTCATGCTTCCTCTAATTTACCGCTGAAAAAGGTGTTGGGCCCTTCACACCAAGTATTACCTTCAGGAGACTTTAAATAAACCTGAACAGTCAAAAAATGCAATTTATTATTGAAGCCAATAAAGAGAGTTGTTGAGTATTTAAAGGGTTTTATTTTCTAGTCAAAAGTTAATTTTTCTCTGACCCTTTATTCATTAGTAAAATATCAATCAGGTTACAGAATTTAAAAAACAGGAAAAATAGCATTAATAAAGAACACATTACAGTCTGCATATAAGCATAACATGTAGGAAAGAAAATGTGGCGCAAAATATCAGTCAAATTTCTTAAAGAGTTTCTAAGAAAATAGTCTTGCAAAGCTAATCAATAATTAAATAGTTTGCAAAAATCTCCCATTAAGAGAAATACATGCATAAATCAAATAAATCTTGCCAGACCTAATTAATTAGTGAATGCATAAACTTAAAGTTTAGCATCTCATTCTATCCTGATCCACTGCACTCTCTGCTGCTGTCTGTGTCTAAAGAGCAAGCAAGGAGTGAGACAGCCCGCCCTTCACAAGGCCTCAAAGGAATGTGGCCTGCAGTGCCAAAATATGACGTGGAAGCAAGAAACCTCCCCCTGACTCTCCTCGGTCGCAAACTCCGCCCTTCAGCAATCTCCCGGGATGTTTCTCTTACCTAACCCATAGAATGAAGCAAAGCCTAAGCCAAAAATGAGCAAGAAGCCAGCTGAGCTGAGAACGCCAGCCCCTCCTCCGGAGAGGTCATTATTTATACTCTAATCCATGGCAGACTACACAAAGATGTTTCATTTTCAGGAAAACTTGTACGTGATTGGTCAGTCATGATGGCAAGAGTTCTCACTACCCTGACCATTCTAAAATCCTTACTATACTCGTTTTAACAAAAGAAGCATACATGAATAATTACATTGATAAACGTTTGAAACATTTACTAGGAAAAATGTTTCATTCGAATTCGTCCTTCCTTTCACAGCGCAGTCAGATGGACACTTTTAACTAACACTGGTACATTGGCACAATCACAAGAATGTAAAAAGTTCAAAGTGTCCTTGACTCCTTTAGGAAAGCTGGTACAGTCTGCGCATGCCCCCTTTTCAGTAAAATTGCATGTCATAGCCTTGCTGGATTCACATGCAGCCATTTTACTAAGGCCCCAAAAATAAAAGAAACACAAAGAGAATATTAATTTCATGTAAATCAGCCCATTATGTTTCCCAACTCCATACTAATGCCCCTTAGACTCCAAGAGACTCCAAGAGACTCTTGAGATAATTGAGGAAGTACTTTTTGCATCACAATAGCAATACCAGACCCCCAGGCATGTGGTTCTGGAATGCATCTCTCTGGCTCTAAAGAGTAACTTTTTCATGTATGAAGGCACATATTACCTCCAGAAACATGGGACCAGCATGGGAAGCACATTTGCTCCTAGCCTGGCCGGTCTCTATGTCCACCAAATAGAGATGACCAAAATCCTGCACACACAGAACCCCTTCCACAATCATGTGGTCACATGGAAAAGGTACATCGACGATGTGCTAGTGATCTGGAAGGGTGATATCCATTCAGTAAACAATTTCATGACCTGGTTGAACCTGCAAGAACCGTTTTTGAAATTTACGCATACTGCATCTAATGAGAACCTGGTGTTCCTAGACCTAAACATTTACCCCAAAAAGGGTAGACTTCACACATGTACGCACTGCAAGCCAACTGCCAAGAACTGTCTTCTTCTCTACAACAGCTTCCACTCGAGACACCTACGGGATAATCTGCCCTATGGGCAATTCCTTCGCCTCAGGCGTAACTGCTCTGACATCACGGAGTTTAAGAACCAGGCAGTGGATCTAGAAAGGAAACTACTAAACAGAAATTATCCCACAACTATTGTTAAAAAAGGTTTCAAAAGAGCAAGGAATAACAATAGGGAGGCCCTTCTCGAGGACACAGTTCCTAAGGAACCAGAGACCCGCCCCATCTGCATAACAACCTTCACCTCGAACTCTAACAGAATCACTAAAATAGTGAACAAACACTGGAGGTTTCTTGATGGGGGTTCTTTGAATTTCCCAAGACCTATGTTCTCCCATAAAAGAGGGAGAAATCTTAGAGACATATTGGTCCATAGCAGACCTAGAACCCCTGTGGAAAACGGTCCACCCAAACTAGCGGATGTGGGAGGGCACCATCCTTGTGGTACCTGCACCCACTGCGAACTGACCAGTAGGAGTAGGACGATCCATTTTTCTAACGGAACAAACTGGGAACAACGGACCTTCATGAGTCGTAATGTGATCTACCTCATCACTTGCCCGTGTGCAAAAGAATACATTGGTATGACTTCTAGACCCATCAAGGTACGCATAGGTTAACACCGTAGCAACGTACGTTGCAAAAAAACAACTACAAAAATGGCCACCCATTACCTCGTGATGGGACACAGTACGCAGGACCTACACTGGACAGTGGTTGAGTCCTTCAAAACTAATAAGAACCTTCTGGAAAAAGAACAGCGATGGGTGTTCCGTCTGGGCACTCACATCACTGGACTTAACGATGACATACCCTGGGCGCAATTGAACCTGTAATGATCACCCCCGAGTTTGGAGCTACAAACCATGGGTCATCATTTATAGACTACCAATCATACACACAGAACGATGACAAACTATCTGCGCAACTGAGCCCTTTATGATCACCCCCGTGTTTGGAGTCACAAACCACGGGTTATCTTTTTACACTACCCACCGTACATAGCCTCATTAATAAACGGAGGGACCTCATAGCATACTTCCCACATTGTTTGGCAAGTTTGTAGAATTGTACACCCATTTTTCACCATTCCAAGATGGCGCCTAAAGTCAACCTAGCCTTAGTGATCGCCAGTCACCATTCCAAGATGGCGCCCATAGTCAACCTGGCCTTAGTTATCGCCAGTCACCATTCCAAGATGGTGCCTAAAGTCCACCTAGCCTTAGTTATCACCAGTCACCATTCCAAGATGGCACCTAAAGTCAACCTAGCCTTAGTTATCGCCAGTCACCATGGTTACTTCCCTGCTGACCAAACCCAGGTGCACGTAATTAATCAATTAAGACCAGTTTTAAGGAGTATATAAAGGGCATCCCCCTTCGTACCGGCCACAACACGGAAGCCGAGGACGAGGGAGGATGCGAGAACTATTTATGGCCTAGTAAGTACGGCATAGCCGAGATAGGGAGTGCTGAGGACTCATTATAGTCCTGTGTGCCTTAATCTCCACTACTCCAGGCACAAATCCTTGCTATATTTTTAATCTCCACAGATGGAAGTTCCATTTACCCCTCATCCCTATCGGCTCATGGAGCATTAACCCCTGCTTGTGACAGTATGTATCTAGCAATGTTTACCTCTATTTGTCAACCTGGAATCTGTGTCCCCATCTTTTTACATGTATGTCTATGTTGTGTCTTGTGTTTATTAACAACATGTAAGTGTGTCTCTTCATCCCTTAACAACAAACCCTGGACCTAGTATTGTCATGGTCCACCAAGGACATGTTTCTATGTCACTGTAAAATAAAAAAATCTCCCAATTTAGGAGACCTATTGCGCTTTGGGATACGCACTAAAAACATTCACGTGCTCTTCCTTGTTTCTTGCAGGCCCACTATTCAGCAATACTGATAGGACTGTACACTATAGGAATTAATACGTATACCACATAGGTATAGATTATCTTCACCTGTATATTCACATTGCACATACTGTGAATCAACATTAGTGAGTGACAGAGGGATCAGACCCCGTCCTGACGAAGAGGCGTTCTGCCTCGAAACATGTCGATGCCACTAGGAGATTAAGCTCATTGTCAAGCCTATCAGTCTCCGCTACACCTTTTTTAACGATACCAGCTTGTGACTAATAAATAGTTTTTTGCTTTCACAAAGCCAGGTATCATTTTAGATTCACTTTTCAAAACACCCCTGACCCTATCTACACTCACTCCAACTCACATAGTACTCACAATTATTGAAGGTGCTCCAGTGTAGTCGCTAGTCGTAGCACGCCCCATCCCGCAGTGGAACGGGAAGACCCCGATGATGAAGCATGACACCAAGGGCCCTTTTGGTGTGTGAGGGGTATTTTAACAAACACTGTGTATGCCAACAATATCTGGACTCACAGTTAACTCATTGATGTTGGACCTTTTTGATTATCTGAACCATTTACTGGAGGAGGGTGCGTCCACCTTGGTGCTGATCAGCACCACCTCTTCACTCCCTAATTTTGATTTTTGTTGAGATCCATTCAAGAGCAGTCTCCTCTATACCTGCTTTGTATAGCCTTTGTATCAGAGTGCTATGGTCAACCATGTTGAAGGCAGCTGAGAGGTCCAAGAGAAATAGTGCAGCATCCCTGTTGTGGTCAACTGTGTTCTTAAGGTCATCCCAGATGGCATTGAGGGCAGATTATGTGAATCTTCCTGGATATAATCCCATTTGGAAGTATAAAAGTATGGTATTATCCTTAATTAATTATGACATCTGGGCTCTTTCTGCTCTTTCTATCAGTTTGCCCAGGAAAGGTCCATTTGTAATCAGTGGGTCCCCCAATCACTTTGCTGGCAATGGTTTCACATTAGCTACTTTTGGTTCACTGAAGAGACCATTGTTTTTTTGCTCTACTATTATACTTTTTTGCTTTCTGTGATACTCTCACCAGGACAAAGCGTTTACCTTGAGGAATTGCTGGAAGAATACTATGTGTTGTGTATTGTGTTAAAATTGAGGAATTTTACTGCATCAAAATAAAAGAGAAACCCTTGGCAGGTAATCCCTAAAATGCAGATTTTACTGACAGGCTTCTGCATATGACTTTCAGGGTAGTGAAGTTCAGCAGTCAAAGGCTTTTCAGACAAATAGTGTGGTGGACACAAGCTCAGAAATCAACAGTCAACCAACAGACACAATACCTTATTGTCCATCCCAGTATTCCTTTCAACAAAGAGAGTAATTTGATCACACAAAATAACATAATATTGCATTTATGGGAAACAATACATAATTCAAATCCTGTTTATGATCTAGAGGCATTACTCGCTTCAGTATCCTTCACCGATAACAGAGCTTTCCAGCTTCTCTTATCCCTTGAGTCTAATCAGGGATACAGTGCTGAATTCAATCACCCCCAAGACCACAGTGAGGTGTGAGAACTCTGCATCTTGCTGTCCTCACCCTTTCTGAAGCAGTAATAAGAGACAGAGAAATGATTAGGCCTCACCTAGAAACTCACTTGATATACAGAAACTACAATCCCACCCCTCACCACTACCATCTTCCCACCCCTCAATACTACCATCTACCAGATGACTGCTTAGGAAAAACTAATCAGCCATGCTTTGCTAACAAGTCTCTCATTACATTTCAGAGGGGAGACCTGTCTTCACATTTCTTCACCTTCAGAATCTGGGTCACTGTGAGACAGTGCCACCCTTTGTGTGGCCACCCCCAATTATTTCAGGCTTTTATTTGAACTCTGAATATCAGATCTCTGGTATCCATTCCCAAGTGTATGTGCTCTGACAAGCAATAATGTGATAAAAGTACTTTATCATCCAGTTTTCAACTTTCCAGTAATGCTGTAGTATATGGTGCAGGAAACACACCAATAGTAGGGATTTTAAATGTCACCTGTGAACTGCAGCATGAATTATACCATCCACTAGGCTGACCAGTAACAAATGGCATCAGATCTACGTGTAGATTGACTGCTGCATCTTAAAAAGCTGCAGCCAGACCTGTCAGAATAAACTCTTTTTGATTGGGAAAACCTATTTTTATTATTAAACAAATTACACTGAGTATGCCTTGTAGCACACAAGGCCGGATGCAAAGTTTTTAAATGCAGAATAGATGGGAAAGTAAAGTTTGACATGTTCCTACAGTGGCTTGCCTCCGATAGCTATTTTCCCTCTGTAAGTAATGTAGCTTTTAATATGAGAAAAGTTGAAGTATAATTAAAAAGCCATTTTTGTAAATGAATAGAATCTGTATCATTTACCAAGGTAAACCACACGTGTTAATATTTATAAAAATCCAATTCATTTGAGAAGTTGGACCTTTGATAAATATAATGAAAAAGTGTCTTCTAAAAATTCCCCTTTTCCTGACTCGAACTCCAGTTAGCTCATTCGTCTTGGCCTGTCTGAACTGGTCCAGAGGTCTCCCAGTGAAGGTATCCAACTTTGGTGCACCCTGCCTATCTGCAGCTTCACATCCAGCTTACTAAGGCTGAGTTCACAAAAGGGGTTACATTTCAGACCTAACAAAATGACCAAGAACTTAAGACTGGAGGAAGTTGGTCCAGGAATCTTACCTTCATTGGCTGTGGTTTTTAAACTTGCCCACACTGAGTTTTTCCTGTCAAAAGCAACAGGTGCAGCAGGAGCTCGACCAGCAGGTAACAGACTTTGGGTGATCTTCATTGGCTATGGTCTTCAGGCTTGCCTTGTTGCTAGAATGGGAGCTCCAGGAAAGAGACTAAAGTATGAATGTTGGACCTGAGACTCAGACAAGGTGGCCCAGGAATCAGGACTTGGAGAGGACTTCATTGTCTACAATTTTCTCATGGATCCACTCAGAGCTCTTTTGGTATCAATCTAGCATGAACCCGGAAAAACGAGTTGCTGGAATCGTGAGGACTTGATCTGATTCAGCACCTTGTCATTTCACAGCTAGAAGATTCTGAGCTCCATGAAAAAGCCTAAGAGCCTGATTTACATCTTGGTGGGGAGAGAACTTTGTCAGAAATGCAATCAGGACTTGCAGAGGATTTCATTGTCTACGATTTTCTCATCAGTACACTCAGAGCTTTTGCCACCAATTTAGAAGGACCCTGATACCGAGTGGCTGGAATTGACAGGACTTGGTCAGATCCAGCACCTTGCATTGCACAGATGGAGGATTCCTAGCTGAAGGAAAAAGTCTAAGAGCCCGATTTAGATCTTGGCTGAGAAAAAATTCTGTTGAAATGGCAATAGAGTTCCCTCCAGATCAAGACTGTGGTCCACCCACCTGATTAAAATATGGACAGACCATTGTTTGATGGCAACAGAGACTACCTCATTCGGCCCGAATGACCAAATGCCATCGGAGAATTGTCGCCACCAGGGTAAACCAGTTGGTAAGGGCACTGAAAGTGCTCAATGCCTCTATTGACATGGGAGGAAACTCCAATGTTGAGGTGTCCACTTATTGTTTATTTGAAAAAAAAATCCCATTTTAGAATGTTCTTTTTGAACAATAAATTGTTACTTTGCCGTAAGCTCCATCATGTTTGGCAGAGTCGTCCAACAAAGTTATAATATATTGACAGGAAACACCCTGATGGTGGTTCCTGTGAATACCTGAAATATCTGCAGGGCAGACTTACATTTAAAAATTTGGCAGTTGTGACCGCCATCAGTGCAACAGAGTAATTTACTCTGTCGCCCTGGTGGAAGATGGCCGACCACCAAATAATAAAACAAGGCCTTACATCGCATGGTAAGGATTGTGAACAGATTGAACCAATGGGCTTAGCTGGCTTCTAGTGCAATGCGGCCCCTCAACTTTCGCCTTGGTTCAAGTCACTGATACATAAATACTATGCTGTATCTTGGTGCTGATTGACCTCAAAACTTTAAAAAAAAATCATATCTCCAGTTCCCCATTTGGATTTTTACCATTTGCTGTCATTTTGCTCATTAATTGTTCCCCTTTTTTCTAAATTAGTTATGATGTTTTTAGTGAGTAATGTTTTGACTTGGTCCTGTTTTGGTACCACCACTAGGTAAGTTGTCTCTTAAGTTATGTCTGATTTCTCTGTGCCACAGTTACCAGGGGTTGAGCCGAGGTTTGTTTACTGAACCTGTAGGTTTCACCTGACAGAATTTTGGCTCTAGTATTTGCCAAGTATTATCATCCTTCCCTTCCACCATCCGTCTTCTGCAATGCTAAACTTGGGGCCATCCAAAATGAATCCCACTGGTCTAGGTACCCCAAATTCTCATGACATACAGACTCCTACTACTGTTCATTTGCTGCATTCTTACTGCCTATATACACGATTGGCATGCATATAATTTGGGGCTCACATAAAAGCACAACTTTACATGAGAAGGGTCAATAGATTACCCTCTCACTGACACAGAGAAATAATTCTGCTCTCATAATTTACAAACCTTGGTACGCTGCGACCACCACTTTATATGTCTCACCTCTAGCATGGACAGTAGTCATATGCCCACTAAAAGGGTACATTTTGTGTGGCCCCTTCGGGTCATATAACTTCTGGACCTTGCATTTACCAGGGACAAGCCAATCCCACTGCTCACATCCTAGATTAGCATGATGTCCAAGACAAATAATAGGTCAGGGTACCAGTTTACAAACTGTTGACACTCCAGGCAGGGATATACTCCTGTTCAGCATGCCACCCAGCTTCATCCTGAAAGTTCTGCCATCTCAAAGAAGGTGCTCATAGTAAAAGAGTAGAATGGTGATTTGAACACCAGCCCCTTGGAACTGTGGTGCCCAGGAACAGTATGTGCACCTGAAGGAGAGCCTGTATGAGTTGTCTGGCCTGCCAAGGGACAGCCCAATGCTTTGTAGATACTAATGCTTCAGCAGTAGACAACACCAGCAGTAACACAGTTAGGGGCAGCACTCACTGGGATGCTGGAGGTGCAGCCTACTGTGGTGGAAGTACTCTTTCTCTATGGCACTTGACCTTTCTATTGCTTGTTGTCGGTGGAAGTGGAGAGAGGGCCTAGCTTGTAGCGTTTCTTGTTATTTGGTGTACTCGTTGAGCCAGGAGTAAGATCCTCCTCTGACACGCCTTACTTGGGGTTAGATAATTGTTGCTGTGGTGTCAGTGTCTCCCTGCATTTCTTTGTTTCTAGTGTCTGCTTCTTCCATATGCGCATTTACACAGTTAAATGAAAATACTCCATATGTTATAACTTGCACTAGCAACTACCAATAACCATCATTATTGGCTAATTCAAACTGTGAATGATGATACCAAGAAGGATTGACTCAGGAAGGCTAAACCATTGCCCTCTCTATTTTTTTTACTGACACATCTGGAAGATAAGTAAAGTTGTCCCTAGCCAGACCTACAAGTAAGTAGGCACAAAATGCTTTACAACACTAGTACACTAGAATACTCTGTGCTGTCTGGTGCAGAAATGTACCCGTTCCTTTAAATTGAGAACCTGGTCATCACTGGATGACTTGGAAACATCTTAAATTAATTGATTATCATAAAATCTTTATTTGATTTTACATGGCAACCATAAAAAAACACAATAAATATCCATAAAAACATTCAGTTAAAACATAAGAATCCTAATTACAATAAAGTCAGTTTAAAAAACATAAGAATCCTAATTACAATAAAGTCAGTTTAAAAAAGGGACACAGTATAAATTGCACGAAACTAAATCAGGTCTTGAGTGCCTGGACACCAGGACTGTGTGTAAAAAACTGGCCACATCAGATGAAACATGCTCATTAGGGAGCGGTTGCACACACATGAGAGTTGGTCACACTTAGATACATTTCAAAGACTTCAACAATGGTAACAGTAACTGCTTTCTGGGCCAACTGGAGTACTTACAAAACATAACAAAATGTATGGTGTTCTGGGGATATCTGTTGTCTCAGCCGCAGGCCAGCCTGTTACCTGGGAGGACCCATCTGCAGGGTGTGGCCGGAAAATGCTGTAATTTATTAAATTGAAACCTGGCCCAAGAGAAACCAGTCATGACAGCTAGATACCTGCACTAAATAACACTCCATATGATGAACCGACTTTAGAAGCATATGATCACTCACTAAGGGTTTCATTAATTCAGCCCCTTCTCTGGTTAATATTGCCTGCTCAAAATCCAGCTCTTGTATACCTTGTAGATCCCGGGGCGACACGGTATCAGTAGGTGTCGGGTAAGCAGCTGCTCTCTCTTGAGTGCTGCAAATGTTGCCTTGACATAGGCTACCCAGGAGATTCTGTGCGTGCAATCCAGGGACAAACAATCATAGAGGATCAATCTATTAAGCTTAAGTTCCTCCCTGGTTCAGACTTTTACCCAGCAGATCAGGGGGCCAAAAGTGACTATGTCGGCAAGAAACCCAATTGCAATTTCAGCATGTACTAAAAAAGCAGGGGTATATTGCGGGACCAAAACAAGTTGCCTTAAAATTAGCTTTTGGCCACTTGAATTATATTAGTTTTCACCTACCCTCCAAATCTCCGTACTATACTGGGTCTGGGACACACACTTAGTCTTGTGAATCTTGAGCAATGCTTGTGGAGACCAGGAACCAAGCCTACGAGCAAGGCTAGCCACTGCCCCGGTGGTTTTAACTAGCTCAGCACTATTCCCCTCCAACAGCAGCTGCCAGTTATTCTTCACATCAAATTGCACCACTAGGTAGAGAAAAGCTGAGGCTTTGCACAGGGTGGCCCACCTTGAAGAGCTCAGAGCTGGTTGACTTGTGGTGCCACTGCCATGACATACAATTTGGCAAAATGCATAGCCAGCTCCAGACTATCTATAAAGATGACACATTTGTTCAAGAGGAGCTGCAGCACCCTGGCTGTGTGGGTCATCAGGACTGCATGGTCACCATAAAACAATATCGGGAGTGATTTCAAAACTACCCTACGTCAATCAGCCTGAATCGAGAGAAGGGCTTGCTCAAGCCAATTTACATATAAGGTGAACAGGAATGGTGCAAGGATGCACGCCTGCTGCACTCCCTACTGGTCGAGAAGGACCGGGTGCAGGTGCCACCATGCAAAAAAACATATGGAGGCCAAGGTGTCAGAGTGCAAGTCTGCCAATAAGGCCACTATGTTGGTCTCCACCCCTAACTCTGGCAGCAAGGCCAGTTTGATGCAATTATCCCTGTTGAATGCGGATGTAAGGTCCATGAATGCCAGGTGGAAATATTCAGGCTGGGATACAGTATATTTATATATAATTAAGTAAAGATTCATACCCTGGGCAGATGTGGACCTCCCTGGCCTAAATCCCTATAGGACACCTGTACGATTGTCATCTGACCAGACCATCAGCCTATTAAGTATGACCCTACCAAGGACTTTTACTACTGCATCAATCAGTGAAATGGGGTGGTAGCATTGGGGGTTATCTTTATTGCCCTTCTTGAACACAGGCATGATCACCGCTGTTGACCACAAGTGCGGAACCTCACAACGTGCTGTGGCATCCTGGACCTGGGTAAAAAGGGGACCCCCATAGCTCATCATAAATCCTCAATAGGTCTGGTGGAATCCCTTGAGCCTTGTTCCCAGTTAGCGCATTTATACCCTTGGTTACTTCCTCCAGGGTGATAACCACAGGAACCTGCCCCAGCTCTTTGGTAACCGTAGCCTCTACGTCTGCCACCTAGCCAAAGTTGTAAACCCCTGCAAAGTGGTCTACAACTTGTTGCTCAGAAATATCTGCAAAACATGGCCTGTTCACTACCCTCCAGAAACATGAGCTGTCTCCCATCTCACTTGCCTGTATTAACTCCTACCAAGCTAATTCCTGCAGGGTATGTTTGCATGGGGTTATTGCCTGCTTGTAGGCCTGCCTATGGGCAGCCATGATATACCTATCTCTTGGGACCTCCTTCAGGGCCGCCTTCAGCTGCTGAAGGTGTTTGAAACATGCCCTTTCCAACCATTTTGGATGTTGCCCACCCGTCTGAGCTGAGGGAATGGTCAGTAATTCCTTGGCTTTACAAGCGGTAACTCCAAATGCTTGCAAAACATCCTTCTCTAGGGCATCTGCGTCCAGACTGGTAATTATCACCTAGACTACATTAATTAAAAGGGAAGCTTTAATGTATGCCGTGTCTACCTGGGACCAGATAAGTCGACTGTCATGGACAACGAGGAAGGACCCATTGGAAGACCACCCATGGTTGAATAGGGTCCATGAAGCCCTCAAGTTCTAAAGACAAGGGATTATGGTCACTGAATGAGCTGTGAATTATTTTAAAGTTGGCAATACACAAAAATAGGGGAGCGGAAACAAGGATTAAATTGATGATAGATCTGAAGCCCCTCCCCTTAAAAGTAGGAACAGTAATAGGATTAGGTCAGTAAATCCACTTGTCCAAGGCAAATACAAGAATATAGGATTCTAGGATTGCACCAAGCACCAACCGTTCCATGGTAAGAACAAAATGAAGCCCCTCTGACACCATACACCTGGGTTTAGAGACATCATTAATTTTTTAAAACAGATTTTAAAGGGCAGTCACATAAGTGGCAATTAAAGGTCCCTGCTAACATTATCATCTACCAACCCACTCCCACCCCATGTTCCATCCGGAAGCTCAGGCACAAGCTTATTTATTTATTTTATTTGAAAAGTTTTATTAAGTGCGAACAAGACCCTTACGGGTATCAGAGCACTGTACAAATTTGGAGAAAACATGGGTAACCAAAACACAACGGGACCGAGGGAGAGGTTAAAAACAAAGGGGGGAAACAGATGCGATCGTGGGTTGAGGTGTTGTCTAGACCAGAACAGTAGCAGAAGTGCCCTTGAGCACGATAACAATTTAACAGGCAAGCATACAATAAATTAAACCAACATAGAACAATAAGAATCACAATTTTGACAAAGCATGAGCATGAGGACAAGTCGAAGCTGTTAAAAATGCTGTTCAGGACAAGTTTCTTGAAAGATGCAGCAGAAGGATTGGATTTGACCAGTGAAAGCCCGATTGTAAGATCTTTTCTTTTTGAATCCGAGCGGTTACAAGAGTAAGGTGGTCGTACTTCTTAGGCTCCGGCCTTAGCCCGAAAGTTCAAGCTTATTTGCCAGGTAGATCGGGGTGGTGTAATGTATGGCTTCATGGGTCAAGCAGGCTATCTTGATTGCGGATCCTGGCTTCGATAGATAGGCAACTTAGTTGCAGAAGGTTGGGGGAGATGTGGTCATGCTTTCTAGAGACCGTGATGTGTCTGGTCGATGCGTTCAGGGTGGCCCTGAATGGGGCCAAGCTAGCTTTGGAAAGTCCTATCTATAAACAGGGGAACCTGAATAACCCAAAGGCATCTGGGAATAAAGCAACTATAACAAAAACAATGCCTATGGTAAAGGTTTTAAACAGTATAACTTAATTATAGAAAAGACACCACTAATTGTCCTTTCCTTACCTGTAATAATGGTCATACAAAATTAAACCAAAAGAACTTGTTTTCTGTAACAGCTACAGCGTTCTCAGAGGCAGTCGGAGATTTGGTCCCTCGTAAATGGAAATGATTTATTTATTTAGGTAACACTGTAGCTGCTTTTCAAAACGAGAGCGTAGACCCTTGTAAAACGGGAGGTGGATATTGGATGAGCCGAAAATTAATTGGTATCCCCTACTAATCATTGTGACAGTTACTAAAAGATCTTAATGGGTGGATTGCCTTCTAAGAGATGTTGACTTAAGGAATGAATTGGTTGAATTGCCCTAAAGTCCTGAAGAGGCCTGAACTAAGATATAGGCTGAAACGCGTCGACTACATATAATAAGGCATCAACATAAGAAGATTACGATATAATCTATGTCATTACATGAATAAGGAGCTTGATATTAGTTAGAGGGAGAAAGGAATTGATCCCTTGAAGCCCTTATTTGCTTTCTTGTTGTTGACCAGATATAGGGAATGTTTTGACTTAATTATAGTCAACGTCCTTTCTTTGAAATAGATGTGGGCCATTTAGACCAGCAAATTGGTTAATTTTGAAATGTTTTTTGTATGTATTGTATAAATTGTGTATATGTATATGTGTGTTTTGTACATATGGTTTTGTAAAAACATGTGTTACTAAAAAAGAAAAACAAGCTTTAACTGACAATAAATAGCTTCAATTTTTCCACTTTGAGTGATTGGCATAACCTCAAGTTACATAGGAAAACAAGTTATTTTGATTTAATTTTGATTTAATTTTGTATGACCATTATTACAGGTAAGGAAAGGACAATTAGTGGTGTCTTTTCAAGAATTAAGTTGTACTGTTTAAAACCTTTACCATAGGCATTGTTTTTGTTATAGTCCAGCAAGGGTCACCAGACCATATTCCAGTCTAGAGATCACAAGGGATTGAACTGCCGGCCTGATGTCTTCGGGCGGAGGAAAGGCTTGATTTTCTTAGGGGAAAGTTGGCTCCCCTAATAGCTGCACCGATGTGCGCTTGCATGTTTAAATGGTCAGAACAAGAGACTCCATCACGCCCACATCTGGCGTTATAAAGATTTACCAATAGGATAAAGGTACGAGCCTGGTACAGATAACATTAGCCTCTGCAACACCATTGTATCCCATCAATCAACAAGCCCACTCACCTCCACTGCCACAAAGATGATCAATCCCCCGCTTGCCCTCCCTCAATTTCTTTGGACACCTCTGAGACTGCACATGTCAGAAACCCCTTTGATGGTCGTGGCTCATGGTGTGGGGGGCAGAGAGTATGCTTTTACTGTGGGACAATACCTCTTTCCATTATTAAGTTGATTCAATGACACAGCCCCTCCTGGTCAACAGCCACAGGGGCTGACAAGTCCCCTCCAGAACCTGTGTGTCTACCACACCCAAGTAATCAATCCCACTAGTGACACAAACCCTCTACCGCACTTGCCCTCGTTTGCAAATCAAGTGCACCACCCTGTCTGGCCCCAAAAGGATAATTCAACAAAACACTACTGAAGGCACTGACCAGGCGGTCTATGGCAGTAAATGTTCAGTGCTCCCAACCATACACGCCAGAAGCCAGTCCAGTGGTCTCCCTCCGTTTGTCTTCCACCCTTTAGGATGTCTTTACACCCTTCTTAAACTCTTCTGGCCAGACCACAGCCCATCCAGTACTTTGGTCTGCCAAGAGATTGGCCTCGCAGTGCACCAGCAACAGGCACAGGTGAGAAAGAAAGACCAATGGATGTGGCCGAACTCCTTCTCTTTTTGGTGCTAATGGGTGCAGGACATGCATGAACTTGGCCTGGGCTTCGCCCCAGGCTAGTCCCCTCCCCTGCCTCCAGGTGAGTCTACTGTTGGGGGATGGAGTCCACTGTGAAGAATAGGGTCCGAGGAGGTCAAGGAGCCATTGCCAGCAACTGGTGAGACTTAAATCAATTCATGATCTCTGCTTATCCATTTTCACCAGCACCATTCATACCATTAAAAGGAATAAGCTTACTGAGAAAGAACCTGGGCACAATGGCTTTGGTTCTGAAGGAGCACTTTGCAGACCCCACTGATAATATAATGTATGTGCACGATATATGGATTCATAAGGCTTGAAATTATTTTGATTTTATAGAGGAACCTATTGATGTTTGGCATTACTGGGAATATATTTTTTCAAAATTACAATCAACATTTGTGACAACAGAACCATTGATGTTATTTAAGGGCTGTCAGATGTTGCTGCTGTTTGCATCTTGTGACCCCGGGCACTGACTATGTGACCACTGAACTCAGGGGTGGCAAACCCAGTGCCTAGGATAAGGGGGCAGCTCTCCCTTAGGGAGTAAGGGCTCGATCCTCCTTTTCTGCCCCCTTTTTATTCTACTAATAATGAATATTACTGGAGTATTCACTGTTGGTGTGATAAAATAAAAGGGTTCAGTTAGTTGGAAGGGGGCCTTCTCTGCTATATGAGATAAGCACAAAGAACGTCAATCTATGTTGTCTGGGTATTTGCTGGTATAAATTTGCTTAAGTGAGAACGAATACATGTCAATGTGATTGTGTGTGTGCATATGTAAGCATATGTGCAAGTGAGAGTCACTGGCAGGTAGTGAGTGAAAATGAGTGTCAGTGAGGATAAGTAAGTCAGAGATGGAGAATGAGTAAAAGTAAGAGTAACTGCAAGTGAGTGAGTGAGGTTGAATGAGTAAGAATGAACGTGATGGAGTGTTAGAGAGTGTAAGGATGAAACTGAATGAGATGGATGTGAGTGAATGTCACTGAATCAGAGTAACTGTGAGTGAGAATGAGTAAGTCAATGTCAGTGGGAATAAGTGATATTGAGTGAGTATGGAGGAGTGAGAGAGTGAGAGTAGGAGTAAGAGTGAGTGAAGTAAGTGCAATTGAATGAAAAAGTAAGATTGAGAGTGAGCGCAAAGGAGTGAGAATAAGTGGAAGAATTAGTCTAAATGAGTGAGTGGAAATGAATGAATGCAAGTGTGAGTGAGTGAGAATGAGTGTAAGTGAAGTAATGAGAAAGTGAGTGAGAATGTGGCGTTATGCTTGTGTGCCTGCCGTTCACCCTGGCTTACTGAAACTAATGCCAGATAAGCCATGGCAAAATATTGGTGCTGGCATAGAGGACTTTATCTGGCCACTTTTGATGTGGGAAATGCCAAGCCTGTAGGTTTACATCTGATCCCAAAACTAGTGAGGTGGAACATGTGAAAATAGAGCTATATAGCCATTCTAATTGTACGAGTAAAAATGTGATTCACATTATTATTTCTCCATGTCATCTCATATATAGGGGACAGGCTGCTCAATTGGTAAACTAGAGAATCTGCCAGCACTGGAGCAGGATAAGATCCCGCACCCGGGAAGCACCACTTGCCAAGCACATTACACAATTACAACACACGGAGGACACAATAAGGTGGTATGGGTTGGAAGTGGTCAAGCCTGACTCTAGAGGAGGGAACTTGAATGAACTGCTAAATCTCTGAGAATGCAGATGGATGGACTGCCTTAAGAGCACTGCAAATGGATTGTTTGATGTATGTGAAGTGAGATCTGTAGTGGCTAATTTAATTTGTACATAATTTATGCTTGTGAGGTTTTGGTTGATACCCATAGACTGTAACATGTGTGACATGTTCACACAACAGATTCATTCAAAGATGAAAAATTATTATAGATGGAAATGGCTTTAGTATTCACTGACTGTACTGATATCCGCAGAGGCATGTTGACATAACTAGTTGATCCTAGGAATTGTGGTATGGGTAAAGTAGGATCTGGCTTTATAATGATGCAACCACAAATGACTTCAGCATGCATTTATGGCATATAGGTGGGGCTTGTGTCACAGTAGTATGGCCCTTACAGATAGGTACGAACCCCCCCTGGGCTCAGTGGAAGGGTGTTCCATGTCTTAGCGGTGAGGTGGGAGAAGGATCTCCCACCAGTGGTTGTTTTTCGGATGCACGGGAAGGTGGTGAGTGAGAGGTAGGTGGAGCGTAGCTGGCGGTTGGAGATGTAGAAGGAGAGCCGTCTGTTGAGGTAGGCTGGGCCGGTCTTGAGGAGTGCGTTGTGTGCGTGGGTGAGGAGCTTGAAGGATATCCTCTTGTTAACGGGGAGCCAGTGCAGGTTTCTCAGGTGAGGGTGATGTGGCCGTGACGTGGTACATCGAGGATCAGTCGTGCCGAGGCATTTTGGATGCGTTGTAGTCGTTTGATGAACTTGGTCGGGGTTCCCGCTTAGAGGGTGTTTCTGTAGTCGAGTCTGCTGCTGACGAGGAACTGGGTGACTGTCTTTCTTGTATCTGTCGGGTCCCATCTGTAGATCTTGCGGAGCATGCAGAGGGTGTTGAAGCAGGAGGAGGAGACAGCGTTGACTTGCTTGGTCATTGAGAGCGTTGAGGCGAGGATGATTCCTATGTTGCGGCGTAGTTGGTGGTTGTCGAGGCTGCCCCCAGTGCCGTCGGCCACCAGGAGTTGTCCAAGGCTGAAGGGTTGGAGCCGAGGATGAGGACATCCGGCTTGTCCGAGTTCAGCTTCAGATGGCTGGTCTTCATCCAGTCGGCGATGGCCTTCATTCCTTCGTGGAGGTTGGCTTTGGCGGTGATGGGGTCCTTGGTGAGGGATAAGATCAGCTGAGTGTCGCCGGCGTAGGAGATTATGTTGAGTTCGTGCTGTCGGGCTACGTGTGCGAGCGGGGCCATGTAAATGTTAAATAGCGTCGGGCTGAAGGAGGATCCCTGGGGTACGCCACAGATGGTCTTCGAGGCTTTGGAACAGAATGGGGGAGTTGTACACTCCGGGTTCTACCGGAGAGGAAGGAGGTGGTCCAATCCAGAGCCTTGTGTCGGATCCCTGCGGCATGGAGGCGTGCGCATAGTGTGCGGTGGCAGACGGTGTTGAAGGCAGCAGAGAGGTCTAGGAGGATGAGTGCTGCGATCTCGTCGTTGTCCACAAGGGTCCTCATGTCATTGGTGGCGGCAATGAGGGCAGTCTCAGTGCTGTGGTTGCTGCCGAACCCTGACTGGGAAGGGTCCAGGATTCTGTTTTCTTTGAGGTATCGGGTTAGCTGTCTGTTGACGGTTTTCTCTACGACCTTTGCCGGGAAGGGGAGCAGAGAGATAAACTGGAAGTTCTTGAGGTCTCTTGGGTCTGCCTTAGGTTTTTTGAGTAGGGCATTGATCTCGCCGTGTTTCCAGATCTCTGGGAAGGACGCAGTCTCGAGGGAGAGATTGATGACGTTGTGCAGGTGGGGTGCGATGGAGCTGCTTGCTCTGTTGAAGACGTGGTGCAGGAATGGGTCCGACGGAGAGCCGGAGGGGATTGTGCCCATGGTCTTGATGGTGTCATCGATGCTCACGCTGGCTCAGGCTAGCAGGGGGTCATGGTCGATAGTGCGCGGAGGGTCTGTTGTGTTGCTGTCTGTAGAACCTGTCTGGGTGTTGAAGCTGTTGTGGATGTCTGCTATCTTGCGGTGGAAGAAGGTGGTGAGGGAGTAACACAGGGCTTGCGACGGCGGGATGTCGTTGGTGTGGGATTGTGATAGCCACATATTAAGGATATGATGTAGACTAGAGTACAACAGGTTTCTTAACAGGTGTAGAGACAGCTGCCATGAGTTATGGTCTGATCTCCTTACCAAACTCCACTTTTTTGTTGTACAACAAACTATACAATGGAAGCATCCTACCTAAGATTGGATGCCAGGGTTAGTGATCTACTCTTGAGCCATAAGTCAAGGTTTGATTTCTTTACAAAACTCAATCTTACTGATGTACAATGTATGCATCCCACCTAAGATGGCCATGATGGTTAGAGGTCTAGTCTTCCGGACACAAGCGCGTGACAGGTATAGAGCTGCTTTGCGCGCACCGGGCGATTTGGACAAATCAAACAACCAAGCATGCTATTACTCAGTTGCCGAGCGAAGAGTAAGTGTCGTCCATGGTGGAGGCTGGCCCCGCAAAGGGGGGAAGTTAGTACTTTGTGGCTTACTTTTACTAAGAAAGTATAATTTTTGCATTTACGGATTGGGCACCTTGGGTTCACGGTGGAGGCTTGCCCTGGGAAGGTGAGATTTAGCAGTGTTACTTACTTCTACTAAAAGAGCGAAATCTGATCAAATGGAGGCTTGGTATCTTGGTTTCTTAATTGAGTCAGATCAGTGGTCTGTGTGCCTTCTAGTAACTATTGTTTGGGTTCATATGTTTTTGATTTTGATGCAACCATTAAGTACAAATGACATATTTTTGGCATATGAATTGTGATTGCCCTAAAGTATGTGAGTATAGCTTGCCGTAGGAATTCTATGGATACATTATCAGTTTAATTCATTTGTAGGAAGTCTTGGATTAGAGCTAGACTAATTGAGATATATATGTTCGATTATTCCAGAAGAGGCTTTGGTGAGATCGTTTAGAAACCTCTTCAGATATAGGCTACATAAAAAGCTGAGCGGTACGTGTTTATTTTTGTAGGTGGAATTGTGATACTGCAATAGGACCATGACGTTTATAGACACTTTTATGATTTATTGTCCTACGTGCTTTTTTAGACAGACTTTTTGTCCTGAGGAGACCCACGCAAATTAATCTGTGGGTTGAAACGTCGACATTGGAGTGGGGATTGTACAATATGGAATAATTACCTATTCTTATATCATTAATAATACTGCACTTTATAGTGAAGTTGTGGACACCCACGTTGTACACATGCATCATAGTTTAATGATTTTACTATTGCATTTATGAGCACTGAGCCGTCTGCACTCTTTGATCTATTTAGCATTTTTTGCATGAATAATAAATCATAACTATTGTACATGATCCTGTTTGACATGTCATTTTCTTCATGGGTTGTTGCAACTGAGAATCACAGTACCATTTGTTTTATGTTTTGGTCTGAAGGAGCCAGTACTTAGCATGACTGGCACCTGTGACAAAATAGTGGTGCTATCATACTCCAGGTAATCCTTGGAGGTCATTCTTGGCATAAGGAATGACATACCAGGAGTGACAAAATGCTGTACCTAACATACTGAGGTAATTTTGACATAAGGGTCACCCACGGTATATGCACTGCATTAATAGCACAATTCTCACACTGGAACATTGTATGTAATGTTTGGCATAAAGGGGTCTTTGATGGCTTATGGGGGCACTCATAATGAAATACTGGCATGGCACACCGGATACAATACTTGACATAAGGGGAACCCATAGCACATTTTGGGGTCCACACCTAGAGAGTGCCAGGTTTATTGGGCTTGCCACACCATGAAAAACATGAACATTCTACCACTTTTGAGGGTCTTGAATATTAAAAAATGTAGGCTAGCGTTGTTTTATCTCCAACTTCTCCAATCAGAATATATTTGCGAAATGATATATAGATTCATTGCTGCTGCTATTCGCTTAAGAAGGTTGGTTGGAAAATGAGGGTTCCTTTTACTTGAGTTTGTGTCATATCTGTTATGCTTTTGAGGGGATACTTTCATATTGTTCATATTGATCATTTTTGGTCTTGATAATTGAGCAAAATCGCTCTTTAATGAACTGACTGATATCAAGCCAGCATTTAGCCATCGGTTGACTTTTAAATTTCTTCTGTAAGTCATGAACAAAATGAAAAATAATTAATTCTGATTGAATCTGGTCAGCCTCACTGGAAAGCCACTACAAAGCTATTACGCACTTTATCAAATGTTTACATGTTTTAAATGTATATTTTGTGTCCTGGTCAAGAAAGTTTGCACTAAAAAATTGCACTATGCACTTTGAATAATGATTGTTTTCTTGCTGAGTCCCAGCGTGTTGAAATTTACAATTAAGAATGTTTTTTATTGATGTGTTTCTACATGGGCTGGTTGCTCAGAGTGTGGTTTTACATCTTTATCTTTCACTTGTGATTTTTATTACTTGGTATCCTTTTGTGTATATGTGACTTTTATGTTTTTTAAAAACAAAACGAATTGTTAGAAATGGGATTTCCGGTTGGCTAAGGCTTGCCCCAAAGTCAGGCAGAAACCACCATTCCTACGTCAGGGCAAGGGAGTTACACGCCAAAGATAACCCCTGCTCACCCTCTAGGCAACGTGGCGCGAGCAGTAAGGCTTATCCCGGAGGCTATGTAAGTTAAGTATTTGCGCGCGCACCCAGCAACAACACCCAAGGCCCACCACAAAGGAAACTCCACACAAGGTTATGTATAAAAATAGCCTTTGTATTACAACCAACACATTAGATAAAAAAACACACACTTTACAATGTGCCAACAGGCATGGGCAGAATTTACAGGGGATATGTACAGGACAGGGCCACATGGACCACTGTCAGGAATATGCACTTTTAGGTTTAGAATACTTGTTGGAAATAGCACTTGGTACATAGAATAATAATCACTTTAGCACAAAATAGAAAATAGAGCACACAACCAGTAACTACTGGTAACAGGTAAGTACCACCTACGCAACCCTAACCACCTTAGGAGAATGTCACGCAGGGAACCAGGACCTCACTAGCAACAGCTGTACTAGAAAGAACAACCACCTAAGTATCATAATACATTTAGGGGTATAGGCATAAGAACATTCCACATGATGCATCACAACATTCAGAGGTGTAGGGAAAACACATGATGCATAAACATACATTCAGCGGTGTAGGGAAAAGCACATGACACCTCAAAATACATTCAGAGGTGCAGCAAAGAACAATTGCGCAGAAATCATATAAGCCACAACTGTAGCTGTCCCCAGGCCATCTGACCTCTCTGGGGCTAGGACGCCCTGTGTCCCAAATGTCAGGGGGCCTAAACGGAGCAGCCGCCCACTAAGTGCTGGGCAGCTTTAGAGATGATGTAGCCAACACAGTGGAGCCTCGCAGGCTCTGGCCAAAGCACTCGTGTCCCTGTGAGCCTCGTGGGCTAGAGAACAAACTGAGCACCCAAGAGCCTCTCAGGGCTCGCCAAACAAATATGCCGCCTGGAGCCTCTCAGGGCTCCTCAACAAATATGGCCATGGAGCCCTTCGTGCGCTCAAAATTAACAAAATGCCGCCTTGAGCCTCGGGGGCGCTAGAACAATGATGCCGGCCGTTGGAGTCTGTCCCTGGGGGACTCGTAATTAAAGTAAGGCCTCACGGGCTCACAACACTAAGGCCCTCGCACTGGAGGGGAGGTGCGGGCACCGGCAATGTGCCCCGACGCCCCCCTCTCCTTCGCAGGCACTCACCGGGTCTCGCCGCAGCTAGGGCTGGGGAGCTCCCGCTCCTCGGGTCTCTCCTACGTCACGGTCTCCTCTCGCTTTCCAGGGCTCTCCCTCCGCCTTGGGAGCATCGGGGGGGGGGGTGGCGTTCACTTGGGCAGTGCAGGAGCGCGGGGTCCCTCCGCTTCCTGCTTCTTCTCTTGCTTGGGACAGCCAATCACCGTGCAGGTCGCCCGGCGAGCCTCCCGCAGCCTCAACCAATGGCAGCGCGGCTCTCCAGATGACATCAGCGGCAGCTTCCCCGGCTTGCTCTCGCTTCTCCTTGGCCCCGGTGCTGCGGCAGTGATCTTGGGGGCCGAGACGAGGGGTGGGCTCCTTCGATCTATCATCAGAAATGCCGGCAATGTCCCTGGCGGGGTGGCACCCCTCAGTGGGGTAAATTAAAGCAGGAACCCAGCAATATGCGGCGTGGGCACCTGCCAAAGTAAAAATAATGCGCTCTGAGCGCTAGGGGCCAATCCAGCGCTCCCAGGCGCTGTAGGGCTTAGGAAAGTAAAAGTAAAGCGCTTCTCATGCGTTAATGCCCCCAAAGTCCAGCACCAAGTCCTTCAGGGGGTGTGGGGCAAGGCTGGGCCCAGGATCCAGCTCACAGGGTCCTCCTAGGCAGGGAGGCAATCCCCAGTGGCGGTCCTCCTGGAGCCCAGCAGCAGCAGCAGGCCCCCCTCAGCTTGGATCAGGAAGAACATTTTCATGGGGTCACAGCCCCTCTTTTATACACCTTTTCCCTTTGTCTCAGGGTGCAGGGTGGGGGAAAACCAGTCGCAGCTGGTTTTGGAGCACTTTGTTGTGCTCAGCCACCCTCTCCATTAACTGGCCAGGCTAGGGAAATTAGACGCACCACAGGGGGCGGAGCCAGCATTGTGTGGGGAACACCCAGCCCTATTCAGGTCCCAGGTGCACACCTCCCCAACCATCACACATGCAGATCTCCAATTCACTACTGGGACAGACCGATCCTGACTCCTGGAGCCACGGCAGACACAAATTACACAAACATGCCAACTTCTAGAAGTGGCACTTCCACACTAGACACAATCACGCCGCACACATCATCGCGCAGCATTCAATCACACGAGTTCGCACATACCAAACTCGCACCTGCACTCCCCACGCATCAGGAACTACCAGGGACACATACATTCCCCATGCATTCCTATGGGAGGGCAGGCCAACCTCACCACACGCACTCAGAGTGCGCACACACTTTCCACTGGGACACAGTGAAAGTGCGCAGAAGCCCAAAAATCACTACCACCAGGTCACCATGAAAAGCAAAAAGTTTAGGGGTGAACCTACCAGAAGGGCCAAGGCCAACACGAATACATTTTGATTTGATTTAATGTGTACCTTTTGAGAGCCTATGGCTTTTGAGCTGTTTTATGTGAAAATTGTGCTTTAAAATGCAGGATTTGATTTACATGTTTTCTAAACCTTTCTGGAGGGAAGAGACCCTCCCTGAACCCCCCGGCCCCCTGCCCCCCCCCCCCCCAACACCTACCCCCTGTAGAAAAGGACTGGCTCACTTGCTTTACCTACCCACTGCAATTCAGAGCAAGTATTACACATAAACACTTTCAAAGATCATGGCTGCAAACTAATATAGATGGGATCTAAAGTGGACACATGTATGTTGTGCTGTCATATTAATCATGCATATTAATCATGCATCTATTGTGTAACTTCAGCAATGTCATCATTGTTAAAGGTAATTTGATATGGCTTTGAGGGAATATTCAAGGCCAAAGGTGATATGATGTAATTAAGCTCAAAATGGTGTGTGATGCTACTTCCCTACTGGCATTTTGATGAATTGACGTCCATGAACATAACTGATTTTCTTGCCACAAATTTCAATTTCTTGAATATTTACCGTGATGAAACAGTTTACATTAAGAAGCTGCTTACAAACAAAAAGTACATTTTAGTCTTTAATTTCAGAAGGATCACTTGATAGACAATCACATGTGCATTAATTCACATATCGATGTAGTGAAAATTGGAGTTTTAGAAGCAATTTCTAGGAAGGCACTGTTCTTTGTCCACTATTTGTTAATTGTTCGCTTTCCCTTCAGCAATGCTGATGCTGCGAAAACATTCTGCGAGGAGCAAGAGTGCCCATCCAACTGGAAAGATGCCAACGCTGAAAACTGCTGTGTGCATCATGCCAACATTCATTCCTGCCCTCTAGCATTCATGGTAAGTACCTTGGAAACTTAAGTGGGCATTTTCTTTAACGCTAATAAACATTTTATGCTGAATATTATTTTGAATGTCACTGGATCACATTACCATATTTTAAATTATACCAATACTCCAGAGGCATTAGAGGTTTCCATTTATCTTGGTATTACACTGTACTGGAAAGTCGCAATTGAGACTTATAGAATTTAGGAGAATCGTCGTATCCCTAAACCAACGAAAATAGCTAAATTAAATGTAATCTGTGGTTGCTTGACATATCACACATAGCTCACCAGCAGACGTCAAAGATTATGAATAGAAAATATGATTGTTTAGAAAAGTCCAGTATGCATTGTTTTCCCTATCCCCTATGTGTATTTTTATTTATTTATTGAAAGGAGAAATCCACCCCATCCGGGATCCAGCACGCTGTACAGAGTAAGGGTATGAGAAGAGAACCCCAAGCAAAAGTGCAAAAGTCAACCATGAGTAGTAGGAAATAACAGAACACATCACGCCACTTATGAAATGTTGAATGGCATTGATGACATCACTGATGTCATCTCAAATGACATCACTGATTATGTCACTGATGACATCTTAAATGACAGATATAAATAACACAATACTCCTATACAGCATAAAGGTACTTAGTGTACATGTGTGGGTTCATTACATGGAAATAGTGTAAGCGCTGAAGTTAACCCTGGGCGTAGTTTGCGTAGTAGCGCTACACGTAGCTAAGCGAAGTGCACTTCGCATTACGCAAGCTATGCGTCGCTACGCGAACTGCGTAGTGCGGTAGGTAAAATGCTGTTCGCACTGATTACACAGTGCCGGATGCTTGTCCGCACTGTGCAATCATTGCAAACGGCATCTTTCACTGTGCAAGCGGTTTTGCAATGTGCTATGTGCAATTTGTGTAGTGCGTAGTAGCGCAAACTGTCGCTCCGTGAGCGTAGCGTAGTCCTACGTCCAGGGTTACCTAAAGTGTGATTGTGCATATTGAAAGTTATATGGTGCACAGTGTACAAATCACTAAAGTTTGAGGCGTAAGTATTACTCCATATTGAACAAGGTAAAGACTAAGTGCACCTAATATGAGTTGTAGAGGTATGCCTGAAAGTATTCTATATCTTAAAGCCTGTTCCAAAATAATCTATGTGAAAGGCCAGATTTCTGTTGACAATAGATTACCCACTAGTGGATATCTTCACAAAATGTTTTGAGACATTGCAGATTGCTGAATAATGTTGAATGTAAGGGTGTCCCACTTAGTAATCGTTTATCTCACACTGGTTTTGTAAGCATGGCTTATAAAATTGTGTGCCATTGTGCCCATTTTAGGAATGTGTGTAGTGTAATTCACTCAACTACAGAGGGTTGTGTACAGGGCCTGGCAGAAGATGTCTTTTCAGTGGTAAATGCATGCATGTTAACCTCTTGACTTAAAATTGCACTTTATGTGAAGTCTTTGTGTAGGTAATCTCAATAAGGTGAACAGAACATTGGCCACAAGTATAGAATGTTGAATTTCTTCCAAGTCCACAACCCGTAGAGGAGGTGTCACAATGATTGCATAATGTAATCAGTGATGTCATTAATGATGTATTTGCAATATCTGTGATATCATCAGTGATGTCATTTAGCATGTTATGAGTGATTTAGTATGTGAGAAGAAGTCATACTTAGCTCACTAAACTACAACTGGTACATTTCAGTATTTTTCGTGTTTAGACATTAGTTTTTATGTTATTTCAATAACTAACTATAACGTCACTTTAACCTTTGTTTCTTTTTGTGAATTTCGAGAGCTTTTAGTATACTAAAGTTTTATTACCAAAGCTAACTATAACATCTCTTTAACCTTTGCTTTCTTCGGTGACTTCCAGGGTCAGGATAACCCTGCATCCAGCCCTACTTTGGGCAGCTGCCCCTCGGTTGCGTTCAGCCAGAGGATAGCCGGAGGGTCTGTCCTCCTTGCCTGGCCCTGCAACCAACCCCCCATAGACAGCGAATCTTTAGCTGTGCGCAGCCAAGGGCTGGCAGCAGGGCCTTGTCTCTGACCTGGTCTTGTACAAACCCCTGCAGATATCCACCTTTCTCACAGACGCCCAACCCACATTATTAAGAAAACATTTTGGGATACTGCTGTACTTCCAGGGTATCCATCACCCAAACATTACCCTTGGGAAGCTTGCACAGTACTGCAGTTCTATGGGGGCAAAGCTTGTGCTTTGGATCCCATATGTGTACTGCTCTGCCTCTCTGGATGGTTGTGTGGGATCTCATGTGAGTGCCGCTGTAACCACAGCACAAAAACATTTTTTTCTTCAATTTTGGCCCCAGTAGTGGAACATAGTCTCTCTGGGTCCCCCGTCCAGACAAGTGCTAGTAAGTCAGAGTGCCCATAACCAGCCTCTTATACTACTTTTACAAAATATTTTCAGGACATGGGACTGAGTCCCTGAGATCTGTAATGGTGGCTACAACATTTTTGCTTTGCAGCCAACTAATCAGATTGCTTGGTACTGTAGAACTGGTCCAGGGGCACTGAAATGGTCGGTGAGAGAAAACCCTCCCCTAGCACTTTTTTATTGCATTTTCGGAACAGCGGGACTCCCACAGGACCAACTGGCCTGATATGCTGCACTTTTTAAGCCCTTCATGCATACATATATATATATATATATATATATATATATATATATATATATATATATATATATATATATATATATATATATATATATATATATATATAAAGAAAATATTGCAGCAGCAACTCTGTTTTTTACCAACTGGAACTTTTAATAACACTCTTCCAGCCCTCACTATGAGATGTACAAGCCCATACTTGCCCAGGCAACCATAGAGGTGCACGCTGGGTACTGGAGTTCACCGGCCCAGGCTGCAGAAAGGCAGGGATTGCTAACTCGGCTCAGATGGATGGCAATTAAATGCGAGAGTGATTGAACATTTTAAAAGAAGGTTGGATGGAACACCTAGTTGTTACAGGCATTTGAGGTTGTATGACGTTACAACACATACTTTTACAACGCATGCCTTTACAACACATTTTTCACATCGCAACATCGTTTACAACGCATTCCATTACAAAGCATGCCATTACAATGAATTGTCTAAAACTACCTTTACAACCCATTCCGTTACATCGCATACTACCTTTACAACACATACCATTACAACGCATACCATTACATTGCATGTATGGTAAATATTGGATAGTATAGGGGTAAAAATTACTATTTTAACTCAGGAGGTGCAACAGTAGGGTAAGTGTTGGATAGTGTAGGGGTAAAATTTACTATTCTAACTCCAGGGGGTGCAACAGTAGGGTAAGTGCTGGATAGTGTAGGGGTAAACATTACTATTCTAACTCCAGGGGGTGCAACAGTAGGGTAAGTTTTGGATAGTGTAAGGGTACTATGCGTTGTAATGGTATGCGTTGTAATGGTATGCGTTGTAATGACTGCATTGTAATGACATGCGGTGTAATGGTATGCATTGTAGTGTTATGCGATGTAATGACTGCGTTGTAATGGTAGTGCGATGTAAAAGTTGCATTGTAAAGGTTGTTTCCCAGCATTTGATAAAGGCACTCATGCCAAAACGCGTCATGCCGTTGTTCCAATAAAGATTCTTCCAGGGGGGCGCTAGGTGGCGCACGACCGAGATGGCCGCACGCTGGTGATGCTCCAGCCCTGCCAAGCTGGATAATATTCATAATATCGATCCTACAACATCAGTGAACACTCTATTGCTCACCATCCAACACAGGCTTCCCTACTGATTCCAACGATACCTAATTTGTACACCAGATTCGAAGAGAGGCGGCGAAGTGACATTTGGCGGCCGAGGGCGGAGAGCGTCGGACTGCCTCTGGTGCCCTGCTGTGGGGTGACTGGCTGGGAAGCGCAGCGGCTGTACGGGCCTCTGTGTTGGGGGAGCGTGTGCTCGCTGTCGGGAGGCAGCTGCCGCTCTGGGGTGCTGGCGGAGCCTGGCAGAGATCAGAGGGCCCCTGCGGTGAGTGAACTAGACTGCACATCCTTTGCGCCCGCTCACACTGCCTGGAAGACACGACTGTACCGCGGGGCACGGGAACGCTGCGGCCCGCTGGCGCTGCATTGCGCGGCCGCCTGGAGACTGGCGGCTCATTAGGGGCGCGTTAAATTATACCATCGGGCCTCGCCTCCCCCGAGGCATTGAGTTACTCCCTCCCCCGTAATTGACGCTCCGCGGTGGGCCTGCGGTGAAGATTTTTGCACTTCCAACGGCCCGTGGCTAGCACCGGCCGCCATTTTAATTGTAGCAGAGAGGAGCGCCTGGCACTCTCTGGAACTGCTGGAGCCCTGAATGGTGCAATCATCCACCATAATCTGAAGGGACTGCTGCAGGCAACTGTGGCACACGTGTGTACATCTCAGCAAAGGGACGGACATGAAAGCACATGAGTAAAGTGTGACGGTGCTGGAGCATCCCCTGAATTATATCTGCACCCTTCTTGCCACAAAGCCAACTGCTGGGGCGTGTGAGTTGGGATATTGCTGCCTTTTAATGCCCACGCCAGCGTGCGGAGCGCACCAGAAGCTGTATTACTTCTAAGCCCTACCTTAGCGCTACTACAAGCCACACAACCCCATTGCGCCGCCACGGGCCACGGAGCTGATGCTGACGCTTTTTAACTTTCGCATGTTGTGACCTGCGCTGCAGCTCCCTAATTACGGCAATCTTACCTTCCTACTGCTTTAGCAAAAATGAAAGGTGCTACCAGTCACTGCGCTAATTTCCATAGCCCTACTCGCTGGCTGGCGCCATGGGGCGCACCGATGATATACAGACTAAAATCCCGTTTGAGGCGTGCAAGACCCCCAAATCGCGCTCAGAAGACCACAAAGACACGGATGCTGCGGACCCACCTGAGGAAGACTGGAAGATGATTTTACTTGGTATGCAACAGAGTCTAACATCTATTGATGCTAAAATTGACACGATGAATACCCGGATGGACTCAATGGTCACTAAACTGGGGCAACATGAACAGCGCCTCAAGGAGGCTGAGACCAGAGTGTCTGACTTGGAGGACGCGCCAAAGCGAGCAAAAACCAAATGTCACAGATGGATAAATTACTAAAAGTCATTGCTGACAAGAATGAGGACTTAGAGGCGCATTCCCGAAGGAACAACGTTTGAATTCTTGGCCTGGCGGAATCCACGAACACGGGGCGCATGGAGGCCTTTATTGAAAAACTGATTGTGGAATTATTTGGCAGAGAGGCCTTCTCATCGCAACTCATAGTGGAGAGGGCTCACAGGTCGCTTGCGGCCCACCTGCCACTGGGGGCAGTGCCGCATTCCGGTGATAGCCCGCTTTTTAAACTACAGCGACAGAGATACGCTGCTTCGCCTTGCCCGGGAAAAGAAGCAGGTACTGTATGAGAACACAATACTGTCCTTCTTCCCAGACTTTACACAAGCTGTACAAGACACCAGACGAAAGTTTGCAGCAGTCAAAAAGAAACTAATATTGCAGCAAATCCCATATGCCATGCTGTACCCGGCGAAACTGAAGATCACCCATCATGGCTCGAAACATTTGTTTAATAATCCGCAACAGGCTAAAGATTTCATCCAACGCCACCGCAGCTCGGCCACTGCTGAATCAGAGGCAAGAGATCGCAGATCCCCGTTGCCTGGGTCGGACCGCAGCTGAACTATGTAAAGGACAGTGACATTTGTTGGAACTCTCCATACTGATTTACACAGAGCAAACTGATCTGAGCTGGTGATGTATTAACATAATTTCTATATCTTTGATGTTATATCTGGCACGGCTACTCACCTCCGTCCCGCCGTAGCTGCCACCTCCGGGTGATGCAGTAGGTGGGTGAGAGTATGGATGGGAGGGGGCAGGTTGTGAGCCCCTAGTGTGATCCCGAGAGGGCAAACCCCCAGAAGCTATGTTAATGGGGCATATAAGTAGTCCTGTTGCGTTGGGGTGTTGGGAGGGGGGGGGATCTTGTACCCGGCAAGCTGGGGAAGCCGATGTGGGAGGTGAAGGGACATTTGTTCTTGTTTGCATTACAAGTTGTCCAGTCGGCTGAGGTCGTTGCTACACAGGCTTATGCTACATACCACGCGCGACATAATGGATGACACCACACGGAACATAAATAGTATAATCGTGGCATCGTGGAATATACGTGGTTTAAATGACCCGAGAAAGAAGAGGCGGATTCTGAGCTACCTAGATAGGCATCGTATCATGGTGGCTATGCTGCAAGAGACACACTTCTTAAGTCCCAGAAATACCCCCAGTTTGCCTCGAGGTGGACCTCGCACCATTGCTTCACATCATACTCCACGTACTCTTGGGATGTGGTTATATTGGTTAAGAGAGGGGTCGCATTCATCCCTAGCAGCTCAGAAGCTGATGCGGAAGGCAGGTTCTGCCTCCTTTGGGGCAGGTTCCACTCCTATGACGTGACTTTTGCTAACTACTATGGACCCAATATTGATAACTCTCAGGCCCTCCTTTGTTTGTGGAGTAGAATTCAGGAGATAGGTTCCACCTACCTTATCTTGGGTGGAGATTTCAACACCGCTCTTTACCTGCACATGGACAGATCCCGAGTATCCCCAGCACACTACACGACTACTCAGAGGGAGCTGTCTGATATTGTCACTGAGAACTACTTACTAGACTCATGGAGGCATATGCACCCTACACAGCGTGAGGGAACACACTTTTCGGCATTCCATTCATCTTGGGCCAGACTAGACTATTTATTTGTATCCAAGGGTATGGCACATTGGTTAGGACACGTGACCCATTTAGCTCGTACTCACACTGATCATTCCCCGGTCGTTGCTGAACTGCATGCCCCCCTCAATCATTCTCCATATAACGGTTGGCGCCTCAACCCGCTGCACCTTCAAGATGCAGTGTTCAGAACTGAGTAGTGCAAGACATCCGTGATTTTTTTTATCGTAATCTAGACTCCGTTCCCAGTATCACAACTGTTTGGGAAGCATTCAAAGTTACAATTAGGGGCTGGTGCATATCTAAAGGTGGAGGTGTACTTAAGTCACTACGAACAAGCTTGTCTACATTGGAGAAGGAACTCACACAATTAGAACATAGGCTGAGTTCCGCTCCGAGAATAACATCAAAGCCACCATGCAATGTAAACTTAGGGAGTATGAGGAATTAGCTGACAGAGAATGTACATTTCGAGGGAAGCACCATGTAGCGAGGGTGTATGGCGAGGGTGATCGTCCGGGGAAGGCCCGTGCTGCAGCTGTCAAGCCATCCAAATTTTCCAACTATGTAGCGGAACTGCAGGACGCGCAGGGTGACGTGCATAAAAACCTTCCTGACCAGTTGCGCACGCTCAGAGACTATTATATTGCCCTGTATTCTTCCCATAGAGGTGTCCCTCTTGACTTGCCCGGCAACTTTGAAGACACTGCCCTGGCCTGGTTGGGAGACACTCAACGGAAATTCCTTAGTCTGGATTTGGAGCTTGATGAAATAACAGAGGCTATCATGCAGATGAGGTCCGGACGGGCCCCAGGGTCTGATGGCCTGCCAATAGATCTCTACAAAACATATGTCTCTGTGTTAGCCCAGATTTTGAAGGAAGTCTACTACGCGGCGCTAGAGGAGGGAAGTCTGCCCATGATGATGCGGGAAGCGCTTATAACATCCTTATTGAAACCGGGAAAGCCCTCACAGTGCTGTGATTCATATAGGCCCCTATCTCTTTTGAATTGCAACACAAAAATACTTGCTAAAGTTCTAGCAACCCGGCTCAATCTACTAATGTAACGCTTGGCATTACCTGACCAGGCTGGCTTTATTCCAAGCAGAGCCACATCACATAATCTCCGCACCCTGGCTGCGGTGTTGCAAGACATTGACCCGAAGTGCTCAGCGGTGGCTGTATTTCTAGATGCAACCAAAGCATTCGACTCCCTCGAATGGGACTGCCTGCTGGGCACTCTGGGATATATGGGAATGCCTTCCTTCAATGGATCCACTTATTATATACTCGCCCAGTGGCCTCAGTGCTCCTGAATGGGACTAAATCTGCTCCTTTCCTAGTATCCAGGGGCATATGGCAGGGCTGCCTTCTGTCACCCATCCTATTTGCCCTGGCCTTTGAACCCCTAGCCGCTAAGCTCCGACAACACCATAATCATAGAGCGCTAATCTACCCATCTAGGCAACTACTCATCTCCCTCTATGCGGATGTTATGACGCTATATATAAATAAACCCCAAGATAACCTAAACCCTATACTTAGAGAAATAACTAAATTTGGTGCCATACCCGGGGTACAAATCAACTGGTCCAAATCTGCAATCTTCCCTCTCACTGACAATACTCCCCAGCACCAGCTGGACTACCCTCTGGTTTGGGACACAGACGAGGTAAAATACCTGGGCATACGTATCAGAAGGGAACGTGATGCGCTTAAGCGGCTAAATTATGGCACAGCTGTAGAAAAAATCATGGATAACATCACGAAATGGCTGCGTCTTCCCCTTTCCATGGCACAGAGGATCTCTTTAATAAAAATGGTAATACTCCCCAAACTATTATATCTCTTCATTAATATACCCTACCATCCTTGAGCATTCTTTTTTAAAACGCTCAATTTGCAACTTGTGAGACTCATATGGGGAGGGAAACATGCAAGCCTCGGCTTGGCCACCTTGACATTTCCCTACCATCAAGGAGGGTATGAGGTGCCTGATTTTGAGCTCTACTACCACTGCGCACGAGCTCATTTTGCCACATACTGGTTTTACCCGCCCCCCTTCATGCCACACCTTGAGGTGGAGGATGGCTATATGGCACCAACGCCCACAGCATGCTACCTCTTTACAACTATGAAAAAGCGCGAACGCGACCCATCCACCGTAGACTGTACCATAATGGCATGGCAGCACATAGCTAACAGGCTGGAAACACCCATGTTGTACTCCCCCAAGATACCCCTACTCCGAAATCCGTTATTGCAAATCACTTATGAAGGGATCTGCCGGAAGATGTTAGAGAAACTTAACTACAGCTCTTGGGGGGATCTTTATGTGGGAGGTAATTTCCTTACCAAGGAACAGTTTGTTTAAACTAGTGAAGCAACGACAATGGACACATTCATGTATACCCGGTTTCGGCAGAGTGTGAAGGCTGTAACTCCCGATTTTCCGACTGAACCAGACACACTAGTCCTACTACATGCCTTATTGCGGGCAGATAAGAGTGGGACGCCGACCTAAATATTACTTTGACTGATGACCAATGGGAGCTTAGCTGCACACAAACAGAGGCAGTTACCGGTAACAATAGGTTACGCCTTATCCATTTTAAGTTTTTACACCGCCTGTACCACACACCAGCCAGGCTCTATAGGTTCCGCCTTAGTGATAGTGATGCATGTACACGATGTGGTCACGAGGGTGCGGGGTTCTTCCACCTGGCGTGGGACTGTTCCCAAGTGCTGACCTACTGGACACAAATGACCCACTTGTTGCCCTAATGGGCTTGGTCCAGGGAATTCAAACAGTACACAAAAAGTTCCTAGCAATGGGATTGTTGATAGCAAAACGACAAGTGTCGTGCAGGTGGGGGAGAGGTCGAGCTTATAAATTTAAGGACTGGATTCAGACAATGGCCACATGGCAAGATCACATGCAGCACTATGCAGACATGCTTCCCAACAAATCACGCCCAAAGGACGTTTGGGGTCCGCTCACAGCGTACCTGCTAGAGCAGGAGGCAGCTCGGGAGGATGATGCAGACGCTCCCGGGGCAGAGATAAGCTCACAAACCTAGCGGAGGCGCCCCTAGGAGACGTGAATACCCACAAGGCAGTACAGCAGTATAGGTTAATGTGACGTTGGGAATGTTGAGCTCATTGTTGCTGAACTTGGCAGGGAGAGGGGGAAGAATGATGGGATGAAGTTTTCTAGATATTGATACTGCCTAGCTTCAAAGACTGGGATGACCAAGTGCACAATGTAATGAAAGCCACGCTAATATTGGAGTATGTGGACAGTGATGCCGGTGACTGGATAGTTTTGCTTTATTTTCCTTTCTTTTTCAACTCTGCACAACTGAACAAGTCGCTAGGGAGGGGGGGACAAGTTTGGTCACTATGTAGAATCACATGTACAACTGGGCTACATCTATTGATGACGTCTGTACCTGGAATGTGATACCTTTATCTCTGAGATACTTTTATGTAATACTGTGCATAATGACAATTAAGGTTTTTTGAAACTTAAAAAAAAAAAATTATAAGATTCTTCCTGATATACCCTGTGTGTCCCTCCGGTTGCTTCACAAGAAGGGGTTGTTTGTTCCATATATATATATATATATATATATATATATATATATATATATATATATATATATATATATATATATATATATATATATATATATATATATATATATATATATATATATATGTTAAAAGAACTTTATAAAGCGCACATACACCGAGGAGGTTTCTTGGCGCTACGATGTCTCCAGAACCCAAGTTCGAATGCGTAATTAGAAAGCCTGACGAAATAGCCAAGTTTTAAGACAGCTTCTGAAATTAAGAAGAGTGGGACAAAAGCTTATTTCGGAGGAGAGAGAGTTCCAGAACATGGGTGCCAGGACAGCAAACCTGGCACCACCAGTGCCCTTTAGTCTGTAGGAAGGCAGAGACAGCAGTAGCTTGTGTGCTGAACGAAGGTTACGCGAGGGAACATGCTTGTGAATCAGATTATTCACAAATTTCTGACTTTTCCCATTGAGGGACTTGTAGATGAGGCACCCAACCTTAAAGACACAACGCTGGATTATTGGTAGCCAATGGAGTTGTTTCAAGAGAGGGGTGATATGGAGATGTCTGGGTTGATGAGTAATCAAGCGAGCCGCCTGGTTCTGAACCAGTTGCAGGCGTTTGGAGAGATAGAGGGGAATGCCATAGTAAAGAGAATTGGCCTGAGTTGGAAGAAGCAGGTAGAGCTCACTGAGCCGATCTGAGCCTTCATCGTGAGGTCCTGGCTAATAATGACCCCCAAGCTCTTGGCCGTGGACGATGGCGAGGGAGTTTGTCCATGTTCCCTGGGCCAAAAATGAGGGCCCCAGGGGTTCTTGATGATACCTCCAGTGAGAACTAGCTCTATCTTATCCGGATTGAGCTTAAGATGATTGCTGTTCATCCACTGACTGATGAACAGAATGGTGGACTGTAAAATGTGGATGGACTCCGGGGAGTTACTGATGGGAAAGATGAGTTGAAAGCCGTCTGCATAGTTGAAAGTGCAGACTTTACGTTCTTTCAGAGGTACAGATTAAATAACAGGGGAGAGAGCGAGGAACCCTGAGGGACTCCGCAGGAGATGCTCACTCTGGGAGCAATGAAAGGTGCTGTGCTGACTGCCTGAGATCGATTCTCCAAAAAGGAGATAATCCAGCCAAGGGCAGGTCCCGTGATTCCCGCGTCTCTGACACGATCAACCAAAAGAGTGTGGTCGAACGTGTCAAAGGCCACGGAGAGGTCGAGCAGGACAAGGGCCAGTGTCAACCTTGTCACGAAGAGAGTCTAAAACTGTGAGAATCATAGCCTCGGTGGAATGAGCCGGGCGAAATCCTGCTTGATTAGAGTCAAGGAATTCAGAATCTTCTAGAAACTCAGTAAGACATCTAGTGACATGAGTTTCCAGAATCTTGGCAAGGTAGGATAGGAGAGAGATAGGGCGATAATTTGTTAACAGTTGGGGGTCAGCCCCTGACTTCTTCCAGAGGGGAATGACAATGGCCTCCTTGAAGGTGGTGGGGACAATACCCTGGGATAGTGACTGGTTCAGAAGATGGAGTGCAGGACTGAGAAGGGTAGTGAAGATTTCTTTCAAAATGCTTGTGCGGCAACAGTCGGTGGGAGAGCCTGTCTTGACCTTAGAAAGTAGGTCCATAAAGGCAAACTCGGTGATACTTGGGAATTGCATAAAAGTACTGTGGTTTTGGACGACGGTGGAACAGAGCGGCAGGTTATTACAAGACAGGATGCTAGCCTTTATCAATGCAATTTTTACGATAAAGAAGGAGTTACAGAACTTTTGCGAAGGGACGGGTTTGATAGAGACTCTGTCAGGATTAGATAACTCATTTACTATGGAAAAAATCTCTTTTGTACGATTGGAGGTGGACAAAATTTTAGAAGAGAAATATGTTGCTTTGGCGGTCAGGATGGATTTTTTATAGATCTTCATCGAATTGATATACAGGCGTTTGTCTTCCGGAAGGTACTTGCGTCTCCAGGTTCTTTCTAATTGCCGTAAGGCTAATTTCTGAGTTTTTGGTTCGTCAGAGAACCACTTATGAGCATCATACCGACAAGGGGCATGTGCTTTCTTAAGGGGCGCAAATTTGTTACTAGTTGAAAACAACCATATATATGTATATGTATATATATATATGTATATATATATATATAGGAATCCACAATCCTGAAGCGCCGAACACCAACAGCAACGGACACAGCCAGGTACAGACCACAAACCAAGGTTTCACAACGAAATAATGTGCTTTATTCCATCAATGGGGATGGCGGCATGACGCGTTTCGTCCGGGAAACCCGGACTTGATCACATGACAAGACCCAGAGACATAAGTGGTTAAATACTGGTAAAAAACGAGACTCCTCCCACAAATGAATAGACATAAAAGTAATATCATTCAGTAAAGAAAATACTTCATCCACATGCTATGTACAATGTAAAGTAAATGCTAAATGCAAAAACACTGAAATCACTGTACAATTTTAACTGTCTTCAAAACTGGAATAAATTCTCTTAATAGACATAAAGGGCAAGTGCCCAATGGATAATCATAATATCTTATTGTATATTATAACTGAACGATAAGAGCCAATCTCAGTGGGGTATGTTTTAAAACCAGTAATGAAGTTATAATAACCACAAAAAGTTTTTAAAGTGCAAAGAAGAAAAGTGCAGGGTGCAAAATCCCAAAAATTTAGCAACAAACATTATATATCCAGATAAGAATCTGGAGCAGATTAAAAAACGTAATAAAGTGCAAAGTGCCAATAAAGTGCAAGAGTCGGCAGTGCATATCTATGATTAGTAAAGGGAGGGGGAACTAGGGCAATCATATCTTATAGAATTCATATGATAGCAGACAAAAGGACATACCTATAAAATACATGTTAGTACAGCTGGGTATATAAAAAGCCAAACATCAATACAAAAATAGTATGATGATCAGAGTAAACAGGGTAAATTCATCCATAGATCATCCATAACGAAGTCAAAATAGATTAAAACCAAATACAAAAGGTATAAAATCCATTATAAAAAGGTTATGCATATGATGAAATAAAATATTTACAAAAAATTATTAAGATCTTCTCCCATATTCAGACCATTAGGGATCTTACTGTTTAACCTCAGAATATATTGACTTTCTAGTTGTCTGAGTCTCTTCTCTCTATCTCCACCCCTCTTATTCACGGGGACTGCATCAATAACAAAGTATTGCAGGTCATTCAGATTGTTGTTGTGTACCAGCTTAAAATGACGTGCCACTGGATAATTAGGATCAGAGTTCACAATAGCACGTAGATGCTGTAAAATTCGATTGAATACTTGCAACTTAGTGCTACCAACATAGTATAACTCGCATGTGCATCTTAAAACATAGACCGCATGGTCTGTTTTGCAAGTATATACATTCTTTATAGGAATTACTGCATCCGTAAAAGCCTCAACAAACTCGCTGGTGTTCACACCGAATTTACATCAGAGAATCCTGTCAGATTGGCCGCCACGTCTTCATGCACGCAATGCCAGCAAACAGGACACGGACCCAGTATTGGTGCTTCAAATGTTTATTAGCCCAAAAGTCAGAGACGCGTTTCGCAGCGCGGACGCCGCTTGTTCACTCGACAATTCGTTTTGACTGAGGAAGCATTTTTAAAGTGACAGTGCTGAATTTTGTGTGAATCACGTGAGTTACATTCTCTATGGACATGGAAAACATACTGTTTAGTGCGTATTTACATTTTATTTATTTATTTATTTTGAAAGTTTTATATAGCGCGAACAAGATCTTTGCAGATAACAGAGCGCTTTACATATGCAAGGGAGGGTGGGTACACGAGGGAGCATAAAATACATATAGGAGGGAGTAATAAAAATCGGGAAAGGTTGGTAATACAGGTAAAAAACAACTGTGCAAATGGATCAAGCATGAGTACATATCGACGCAGAGTCTTAAAAGATCAGGGGTGGCAGTTCAGGTGTATTTAGCCATGAGGATAGCTTTAACTTCTTTCTTAAAGAGAAAAGTGGAGGGGATGAGCCTGGTTTCAGGAGGGAGTGAGTTCCAGATCCTAGGCGCCATTCCTGAGAAGGAGCGTTTGTAAGTTCTTTCCTTCCGAAATCTTCGCGGTTTCAGCAGAAGATTCTTTGTGCTTCTGGTGGATCTCGATCCGCCTGAGATTGTCAGCTTCTGAGTGAGGTAGCTGGGTGAGTTCAGGTGTAAAGCCTTGTGAGTCAAGCAGGCAATTTTCAGATGTATTCTGGCTTCAAAAGGTAGCCAGTTCAGGAATTTGAAGTCAGGGGAGATATGTGAATGCTTTTTTGATCCCGTGATGAGTCTCGCTGCCGCATTTAGTGAGGCTCTCAGGGGTGCAGTTGTAGTTAGGGGAAGGTCGCAGAGGGCGATGCTGCCGTAGTCTATGCGAGGGATGATTAGCGCTTGTACTGCAGTTTGGAAGTCTTTGGCTGGTAGGAAGGGTTTGAGTTTCCTCAAGGTATTTATTTGAAAGTTCGCTCCCATAGTTGCCTTGCTGATATGCTGTTGCATGTTGAGATTGGCGTCAAGTGTTATGCCTAGAGATTTTGCAGAGTCCACGATGGTCGGCTGGACATTGAGTGCAGTTAGGTGTTTAAGCCACGTTTGAGTGGTAGAGATTTTCGCGGGAGGTGAGATCAGAAGGAACTCAGTTTTCATAGCATTGAGCTTGAGGTGGTTATCGGCCAGCCAGGATTGGGTGTTTCTGATCGTTGCGTTCAGATGCATAATGTCTTTGGGGGATTGTAGTTTGAGATACAGTTGAGTGTCGTCGGCGTACATGTGGAAGTGTACATTGGAAGCTTGTAGCAAGGAGGTGAGAGGTTCCATAACTAAGTTGAACAGAGTAGGGGATAGGCAGGAACCTTGAGGTACACCCAATGATACATGTACTGGGGAGGACATCAAGTTGTTGCTCTTGAATTTCTGGGATCTGTTGTGAAGAAATGAGGTGAACCACTGGAGAACAGTCCCTGAGAGACCCATTCTTGTCTTTAAAAGTTTGAGTAGGTTCTCATGCTTCACAGTGTCGAATGCCGAAGAGAGATCAAGAAGGATAAGGAGGCAGGAGTCATTGTGATCTAGGATTTGGAGGGCATCGTCAATTATGTGAGTCATAGCCGTTTCGGTGCTATGCCCTGCTCTGAAGCCTGATTGATGCGGGTTGAGGAGATCAAACTGTTCTATGTGCTTTGTCAATTGTAGTTGAACGCATTTTTCCAACAGTTTGGCAAGAGTGGGAATGTTGGTGATAGGGCGGTAGTTGTTTAGATCAGTGGGGTCTGCTGTTGGTTTCTTCAGTAAAGGTGTAACTTGTCCAACTTTGAGGGAGTCTGGTATCATTCCTTGCTGAAGTGAGCTATTTATAATTTTAGTCCAGAGTGGCAGGATCAACGGGGCGAAGTCTTTTACAGCGTTAGCGGGGAGAGGGTCACTGAGGTGATTGGATGGTTTCAGGGTGCTGAGTAGACTGTCAATTTCTTCTTCAGGGTACGTGTCAAAGGATGACCATGTCGTGTTGTTTTTTGGTTCATTGGGTGTTATGCCGTGGTGTTTGGAGTAGAGGTTTGCGTCAATGAGGAGATCGCTCCTTATGTTGTCAGTTTTTTGTTTAAAGAAAGCAGAGAAGTCTTCACAGGAAGGTGCATTGCCCATAGTGTCGACTGCTTGAGGTTGTTCCTTGCATTGGGATCGGATTAGTTCGAACAATTTACTTGGACGGTTTTTTGCTTGGTCAAGCTGGAGTCTGAAGAAGTCTGACTTTGAGCGCTTTATTTTCCTGAAGTATGCGTTTCTCTTTTTCTTCAGAATTTTTAGGTGCTGTGCCGAGGGAACAGATCTCCATGTGCGCTCTGCCATTCGCATGGCCCGTCTGTCTTCATTGAGGCTCCCGTCGTACCAAGGGTTAGAGACCTTGGTGGTGTCTCTTTTCAGTTGCATCGGTGCAGTCTCATTGATTAATGAGGTCATAGCGTTGAGATATTGGTCAGTTAGGCACTGAACGTCCGTAACCTCGGACGGGGGAAGTAGGAGATTGCAGCTGTTAGGGGGTACGAGGTTTGGCTTGAGTTTCTTCAAGTCTCTTTTCCAAACTTTGGGCTTGGAGGATTGGACCGGGATCCGTTTAACTTTTTCGTTAATGTAGAAGGTGACAGTATGATGATCTGACCAGTCACAGGGTTGGATTGAATCAAGTTGAATAGTGCCTTCTTTGGAGATGATGAGGTCGAGGATAGAGCCTTTGTCATGGGTCGGGCTGTTGCAAATTTGGGTGAGGTCAGAGGCGCTAAGGTAGTTTTTGAGGCTATTGACCACTGCGTCACTACCATCATTCCAGTGAAGATTGTAGTCTCCAAGGTAAATTTGTGTGTTATGCCGTCCTGAGTTGATTGAGATAATGTCCATGAGTTGTTGGGAGAAGGTGAGGTTGTCCCCCGGAGGGTGGTATATGATGTGTAGTGAACAGACAGGTTTGTTTTCACTGATGACATCAAGGCAGAAGTATTCACATGAGGTGAGAGAGGGGGCTGAGACTTTAATAATTGCAAGGTTGCTCTTGTAAATGCATGCAATTCCACCGCCTGCCTTCCTGGGTCTGTCAAGTCTAATGATGCAGTAGTTGGGGGGGACTAGGATATCCATGACAGGAGTGGAGGATTCAGTTAGCCATGTTTCAGTTAGGATGGCTAGGTCAAGGTTCAGAGAGATGATGGGATCAGCGACCTCCGAGGAGTGTCTTTGGGCCGATCTACAGTTGAGAAGTGTGCATTTGAGTTTGGGTGTGCAGAGGGTGGGTGGGTGGTCTTGAGTGAAGGTTACTTTAGTGAGGTTGTTGGGGACAGAGCCTCTGTTGTTATGCGTGGGGTGCCTAAGAGGGTTAGAGAGAATAGTACTGCATGTGCGCTCATTTCCATCTGTCAGATGTTCTTTTAAACATAATAATACAAGATCAAATAAACATGCACATATATATAGAAGTTCTTCATAGCTTGATACATATATATCAGTAAAATACTTAGAAATTCATTCTGTACCATAGTTATGTGATCTATTACGTTTTTTTTTAGAGGTTTTTGTAAAATACATATATCTTATACCAGTTGGAGGTATTTTTTGTTATTTAACACCTTCCATGGAGAACTCTACTAAATTGTGTCTACTGTGTTGGTGAATTTAAAATCATGTCCAGTTATATCATTTGGACCATTTTCACTAACCTAATGAGCTGATGCAAAGTGCTGTTATTTGTATCACCATAATAGTTGACTACTATTGTTTTCTTTCATCTCTTTGTCACCAAGTTTTTATGTATTTATTTCATTTTCTTTGTTACCTGATACTCAGGGTTTTTGTCAATAATGCCCAGTCTACAAACTGCAAGTATAGCGGGTTTCCTCTATCAGAGGATTGGGGGTCCTGCCTTGTCACAACACTTAGTTATAAGTTTGCCTCGAAAACCAATGCATCTCATTTCATTTGATAACATCTATGTCCTGTATGTGCAAACTACAATACCTAAAATATCGTAAAATTGTTCAAACACATTTGAAAATATTTAAAACATCCAAAGACATTTAAAAATATTTAAAAACTCCCATACAAAAAGTACAAAATATACAAAAGTAGTAAATGAGCAGACCCAAAATTCATCTATTTACATAATATCTTCATTCTAGAAAGTGCTAAGTGATAGGCAGTAGTTTGTTTCACCTCTCATTTAAACATTTAGGGACAGGACATGCAAACGGAGTGTCTATTTACCCTTTCCTATTCTATGCTTTACTCCAGACATGTGTACAAGTCCTCAGTTTGGTTCAAGCCCTGCGGATGTTTAGAATCGAGTAACAGAATATATCTAGTTTCCAACTTCCTTAATTTGTTTTCCCTATCCCTATCTATGTATATATATATATATGTTATAGTTGGGCTCAGATTTCACTTATACAAAACCAGAGAAATTCAGCAGTTATAGTTATCTGAGCTAAGTATAACTCACACCCCGCAAAACATTGCTTATAACCTCACATATTACATTACTCATTACATGGTCAGTGACATCACTGATGAATCCTCAAATGACATCAATGATGACATCACAGTGACTGTGAGTGTTTATAAAACCTTTATCAGTGTTAAATATATATATCAAGGTGTATTGATGAATCAGTGGGTGTATGAGTGCCTGTATGGATGATTCAGTGGTTGCGTGATTGACTGTATAAGTGTGCGATTAGGTGTCTCGGTGAATGTATGGGTGAGTGACTAGGTTGTGTGAGTATAAGTCTGTCAGTTGGTGTCAAAGTGGCTATATGTGTTGGTGAGTGGGTATGTGAGTGGCTGTATGGGTGATTGATTGGTTGTCTGATTATCTGTATGGGTGTATGAGTGTCTGTGTGAGTGGGTTAGGGTGTGTGTAACTGCCTGCATGGATGAGTGAGTGGGTGAGTCAGGATCTGTAAGGGTTTGTGAGTGCATCTGTGAGGGGCTGGATGGGTGACTCAGTGTGTGTATGGCTGTATCGTCAGGGAATGGATGTATCAGTGGTATACGGCTGAGTGACTGCATATGTGAAAGTCAGGATAGGTGAGTGTTGGATATATGAGTGAATGTATGTGTGAGTGAGTGATTGTGAGAGTGGCTGAATGGGTGAGTGTGTTCTTGTGTCAGTGGCTGAATTTGTGAGTGAGTATGTGTTAGTTAAGTATGAATAAGTGAGTGGGTGTGCGTATAACAGTTTAAGTAAGTGGCTGTGTGATTCACCCTATGGGTGAGTAAGTAGATGTGTGAGTAGCTCTATGGGTGACTGACAGTGTGTGAGTGGCTGTATGGGTATATGAGAGGATGTGTTTAGACCTATGAATGAATCAGGAGTGGGTGTGTAAGTACTGGTATGGGTATGTCAATGGTTTTAGGAGTGGTAGTATGGAAATTGAAGTGGGTGTATGAATGGTTATATTGGGGTGTGAGTGGACGCGTCAGAAATTCTGTGGATGATGGCATCAGTGATGTCATTTGAGATGCCATGAGTGATGTCATCAGTGATGTCACTGATCATGTCATGAGTGATGTAATATGTGAGGTCATAAGCAGTGCATTGCAGGGGTGCAATTCATAGGTAGCTCAGCTAACTATAACTGCTGAATTTCTCTGGTTTTGTACGAATGAAACCTGACCCTAACTATAATGTTTCTGTAACCTTTGTTTTTTCATTGAATTTTTAAGGTTTTTAAAAATTATATTTCCTTACTATAACGTCCCTGTCACCTTTGTTTTTTCAGTGAATTTCTAAGCTTTTTTAAACACTAATTCCTAAGTATAATGTTCTTGTAATTTTTGTTTTTTTCAGTGAATTTCTATGTTTTATTAACTAACAGTCACATTTGCAGAGGGATGGAGTAAGGGTGCTGGGCCTTTCACCAGCTCTCAGGAAACCCACTGTGTAGGATTTACAGGAGGTACCAGAATGGCTTATTGGCTCCTCAGGTCACTTGGACGTAAAATGGTCTTCAGCCCCCAACCTGTAGTGCACCACAAGTTGCGTTTGCAAAGTGGTGTAGAAAGGGGGTGTGCTCTCTGACGACCACTTAGCAATCCCTCTGTGTGGGACTTATTGGAGACAACAGGAGGGGTAGTTGGCCCCCAACGACATCCTATTACCTCCAGTAAGTCCAACACAGCAGGATTGCTGAGACCAGGAAGTGTTGACAGCAATTTTGGGACTCAGCCGAGTCCCCCAAAAAAGTTAACACGTATAAAAAAATAATATGAAATTTAACACATATTAAAAAAATTCAATAAACTAGACAAAAACTAATAATAGATATATGTAAATAATATCTGGGAATGAACGATGATCCCACTCTAGTTTATGCATCAGTAGTAAAAGCGTAGGCTTTCAGAGGGGTTAAATTGACTATTCCCACTCCAAACAGGTCAACAGAAGGGTAAGTATTGGACTTAGAATGAGTACGATATACTATTCCACCTCCAGTCTATGCAACAGTAGGAAAAGCGTTAGACTTTGGAGGGGTATGATTTGCTATTCCCACTCCAGTCTGTGCAACAGTAAGGAAAGCGTTGGACTTCAGAGGAACTACATTTACTATTCCCACTCCAGTCTGTGCAACAGTAGGGAAAGTGTTGAACTTCGGAAGGGTAAGATTTAATATTCCCACTCCGGTCTGTACAACAGTAGGGAAAGCTTTAGACTTCTGATGGGTAAAATTGACTATTCCCACTCCAGACTGTGCAACAATAGGTAAAGTGTTGGACTTCAGGGGAGTTAAATTTAGTATTCCTACTTCAGTTTGTGCAATAGTGGGGAATGCTTTGGACTTTGGAAGGGTAATATTTACCATTCCTGCTGCAATCTTGCTGCAGTAGGGAAAGTGTTGGGCTTCGGAGGGATAATATTTACTATCCCCAATGGAGTATCTGCCCCAGTTGGGAAAGCGTTTGTCTTCGGAGGAGTTACATTTACTATTCCCACTCCAGTCTAAGCAACAGTAGGGAAAATTTTGAACTTGAAAGGGCTAAATTTACCTTTCCTACTCCACTCTGTGAAACTGTAGGGAAAGCATTGGATTGCGGATGGGTTCAATTTACTTTTCCAATGACAGTTTCTGCAACAGTAGGGAAAGAGAAGGCCTTCAGAAGGGTTAAATTTACTATTTTCGCTGCAGTCTGTGCAGCAGTAGGGAAGGTAATTAACTTCAAACACATTACATATTTTAATAACCCTATTACTTTTAGAACAAATATATAAAACTCTTAATATGAACAATATTAAGTGACCCCAAAAAATATTAATTAAAAAATTAAAAATAGAGGAGGAGCTTCGCGCGCATCCGAGATGGCCGCGTGAGCACAGGGCTCCCCAGACCCTCGCCGCCTCCCGCATCTATCCTGAATAATATCCTGATTCCGAAGATGGGTTATTGAAGGCGCAGCCCAGCTGATGTACTAGCTGCTTTCAGGAATTGATTTGGACTTCGGGTTCCTGAGCTACGCCATCCTGCACTTTTGTGGCCTACCCCGTGGAGCTACCTGGGCCTTGAGTCGCGGCTGTACCCGGGCAGTAATTAAACAACACCGGCTAAAGGGGTCAGATCACGGTCCAAATAACTTTCGGTTTCGTTTTTGCTGCCGGCGTTCCTCCTCACCGAGACAGACGCTGGGCGCAGCTGGCTCCCGTGCTCATCACCTGGGCCTGGAGCCAGCGAGTGCTTGGCCTTGGAATTACATTGGCTTTTATCTGCCTTTGGTGATCCTGTGGGTGAACTCTGAGGAGCCATTTGGACCAGATCTCAAGCGCCCCTCCGGGGCACCCAGCCCGCCATGACAGGCAAGCCCGAGGGTGACAAACGGAAAGTCAAGTCCACCTTCCGAGGCAGTGCAACTCAAACGAATGTTATGGACCGTTACACTCATCCTAAAGGATCCCCCGGTGGCACACCGAAGGTCCGGGAAGAGGCGACTGATGACCCTACTGTGTCGGCGGATCTAACGTTACAAGACGTCATGGGCGCCATTGCTGGCATCAAGACATCTATTGGCCAGCAATACGAGGCCCTGACCCTGAAGCTAGACACAGTGGCCATCGACGTTAATCTTATCAGAACGGATTTGGCGAAGACAAATGAGAAGGTCAAATCTCTAGATTTGAAGACCTCCAGCCTCACGACGGACATGTCTGACTTGCAAACGGAAGTACGCAACTTGAGATCCGCCAACGATTTCTTTGCTCGTCGTCTGGAGGATTTTGAGGGCCGTGCAAGGCGCAATAACGTGCGTATTATTGGGGTCCCGGAGAACTCTGTATCACTGTCCACTGATCTTCGTGTCGAGGACCTCATCCTCAATCACCTCACCCCCAAGGGACTGAGTAAATTCTTTGCGGTGGAACGCACACACAGAGTGCCAGAAGGACAAGCGAAGCCAGGTTTTCCACCGTGGCCGATCATCGCCAGAATTTTTAACTTCAGAGACCGGGACGCCATTTTGCAGGCTGCGCGGATGGGTGGTCCTACGCAGTTCAAAAACACCACAGTGAACTTTTATCCGGATTTTTCCCAGTCCGTCCAGAAGCAAAGAATGGGATTTCAGGGGGTGAAAAGGCGTCTCAGGGATATGGACTTGAATTATGCGATGCTGTTCCCGGCCCGGCTGTGTGTGGAATATGAGGATCGGACACCCTTTTTTGAGTGAGTGACTGGCTAGATACGTTGCCTGCCCGTCGCGATCGTGGGGAACAAACAGGTGGTGCTGAAGGGGGACTATTGGAACAAGAATGAACAATGGCGCCCGAGTCCCAGACAATGGACACAATGGAAAACTGTGGCTTGCTGACTTCTGTGATCGTCTGCTTTTAAGTGCATCCCCGGAGGCGGCGGGGAAAGAGGGACCCTTTCCTCCTCTGGGTTTCTTTGTGTAGATTAGTTTTTTTACTAGGGCGACAGGCACACTGCAAGTTGGGGTGGCTTTTGAGGCTATGCAGGGGTGCAGGGTGGGGGGAGTTGCGCTGGGGTATTGTTGGGGTAGGGGGGTAAGTATGTTGGGAGTGTTTCATTTTCTCTCTTCTTCAAGGCAACAAACTGTTATGACTTTGGACTTTGGTGTGGTGCTCGTTATGAGGTGGGAGATCATCGTGGGTTCGGATGGGGGATAGGGGTTTGAAACTACTGTGCTGGAAGGTGAATGGGTGGGGAGACCGGATAAAGAGGGGGGTGGTCTTGCAGATGTTGCGACGCCTTTCCCCTGATGTTGTGCTACTGCAAGAGAATCATTTGATTGGAAATGCTTGCTACGCTCTGAACAGGCGGGGATATTGTCTTGCTGCTCCTTCTGGGTTCACCTCTAGTTCTAGAGGGTGGGTATCTTGGTCAGGACTTCTCTTCCCCTGGAAATCGATGACATAGTTCTGGACCCTAGGGGGCGATATGTTGCACTCACAGGCAGGTGGGAGGAGAAAACTATCTCACTGATATCGGTGTACGTCCCACCTGGCTTACAAACCACTACATTTGCAGACTTGGGACGAGTTGTTTTGGGTCTCCCAGATGGTGTCCTGATACTTGGTGGTGATTTTAATTTAGTTGTCTCCGGGAGGGAGGATCGCTATCCCCCCAGAGACCTCACGAGTGCACAATCTTGGTTGGGTGACTTTTGAGAAGCGTTGGGGCTCGTGGATTGTTGGAGATTGATGCATCCAGAACAGGCGCAGTACTCTTTCCACTCAGGCGCACATGGTAGTCTTTCTAGATTGGATTATATCCTGATACCGGCGGCCCAGTCTTTGTCAATTGGGGAGATTAGACATCTAGCTCGAGGTATATCGGACCACTCCCCTCTATGGTTTCAGATAAATATGAATATAGGCACTGAAGGGAGGGTGGCCCCGATTAATCCATGGTATTTTCATAACCCCAAAACCCGTACTAAACTGATTAAGTCATTGGATTTGTACTTCGCAGAAAATGTGGGGTCTGTGTCTTCGCCTGTTTTGCTGTGGGAAGCGTTTAAGACGGTCATCCGGGGACAAGCATTGTCGTTAATTGGGTGTGCTAAGAAAAGTAGAAATGAGGCAGTTGTCCGTCTTGAGACTGAAATTACTGAGTTGGAGAGTGCCTTGGAGCGGAATGTTACTCGAGACACGCTTAATGTCCTCAGTCTCAAGCAACTCGAATATAAGAATTTGGTTCCCGACGCAGCTAAGATGATGAGTAGGGAACAGCAGGGACGATTGTAATATGTGGGCGATAAGGCAGGGAAATTGATTGCTTGGCTGGATAGAAAGGAGAGGGCAAGCCGTGTGATTCCAGTGATTGAGAGATCTGATGGTATGCGTGTGACCGACCCAGTTGACATTGTTGAGTGCTTTACTGAATATTTCCGAGACGTTTTTTCTCTGGTATCTGATAGGCCCGAGGAGGATTCTCATTTGTTGCTAAGGGATATCGCGTTGCCTTGTTTGTCTGAGTCCGATAGGGACTGGTTGGATGCTGCACCCTCAATTGACGAGGTAGCTCTCGCAGTGCGCTCTATTCGCTCCGGAAAGGCTCTGAGTTCTAATGGTCTTCCCATCGAACTGTATAAGCTGCGCCCTGACACGCTAGCGCCATATCTCCGAGCTATGTTTTTAGCAGCGCGGGAAACTGGCTCCCTTCCTCGTGATCAGCGTCTTGCGACCATTGTGGTGATCCATAAGGAGGGGAAGCCACGGGACCGCTTTGCGCCCTACAGGCCTATCTCACTCCTAAATGCTGAGCCTAAGATTCTTGCTAAGCTGCTCGCAAACCGCCTGATAAAAGTAGTCAGTGAGCTGATCCATCCGGATCAGTCAGGCTTCATCCCAAATCGTAACACACCCTTGAATTTGCGGCGCTTGCATGGTGTTCTCGCGAGGGCGATGTCACTGCGTGAACTGGCCATCTTGGCGTCCCTGGATGCCACGATGGCCTTTGATACAATCGAATGGCCGTATCATTGGGCTGCACTTGCAAAGTTTGGTTTTGGCGCTGGATTTATTAGTTGGGTAACACTTCTGTATGAGACACCACTGGCACAGGTTGTGGTAAATGGCCGGGTCTCCGGTCCCTTTGTTCTTGGGAGAGGCACGCGGCAGGGTTGCCCTATGTCTCCGCTTCTCTTTGCCCTCGCTTTGGAACCTCTCGCTGCCTGGCTACGGTGGGAGCCCTCGATGAGAGGTATACGCTGGACTCCGAACTTTGAGGACCGCATCTCGCTATATGCGGACGATATTTTGCTGTACCTCACGTCGCCTCAAAAATCGTTAAATGTATTGTACGACGTGCTTAACTCGTTCCGGAAAAACTCTGGCCTCGTCATTAACTGGATCAAGTCTCATATGCTACGTGGATGTCCTATCCAGGTGTCGCAGTCTGGTTTTAAATATCTGGGAGTTTTTATATCATTGGACCCTGCGGTCCACTACGAGCGTAATCTACTTCCCCCGCTTCAACGTTTACGATCGGACGTAGTGAGTTGGCGTAAATTACCGTTGTCTCCACTAGGGCGAGCGGCTCTCTTTAAAATGATGTCCTTACCGAGGTTTTTATTTGCACTCCAGAATACATTTGATGTGATTCCGTCGAGGTACTTCCGAGAGGTGGAATCCTTACAGAGGCAATTTATATGGGGTGGGCATTCGCGTATCGCTCTTCCAAAGGTAACGCTTCCCTGGTATGACGGCGGTATAGCACTTCCGGATATCAGGCGGTATTATTGGGCTTCCCTTTTTGCTGCAATTAACCACGGGATGTATGGCTCGGCGTTGAATCCAGCATTTGAAATGGATGGATGGCTGTTACCGGGGGGAAACTATAACAGGGCGCTCTATTCTGGATCCTCTCGCTTACAGCTTTCGGGTACCACGGGGATAGCTGTACGAGTGTGGCATAGTGCGACCGCGGCTATGGGCTGGAGGGATCGATTGACCCGCGCGACTCCGCTTTACGCTTCTGCGAGACTGGGTTGCCTGTGGAGAACGAAAGGATTCAAGAAATGGGATATGATTGGCATCAGTAAAGTGCGTGATCTCTGGGTTAAGGGCAGGATAAAGACTTTCGCAGAACTACAGGCGGAATACAAGCTAAGTGATAGGGAATTCTTCTGCTATGCTCAAGTCCGCCACGCATTGAGTTCGGTTTTCCCAGTGGGTAGCGACGTTCCGGAATCCTCCCCCCTCGAAGATCGTATATTAGATGGTCATGTGCCGGATAGCACTATTTCTTTGATCTACAAAAAGATGATCAATGATCGCTCGAGCTTGCTCGAGCACCTCTGGGCGACCTGGATTGCGGATGGTATTGAATTAGACGACGAGGACTGGCAATCTCCGATCTCCTCTCCCAAGGAGGTCGCAATCCCGGCCCGTCTCCGCCTGGTCCAGCTTAAAATCCTTCATCGGATTTATGTTACCCGCCCCCGCCTGATCCGTATGGGCTATTCGACGGATGGCGTGTGTAGGCGTAGTTGTGGTCTGCTTGGTACCTTTCTCCACATAATTTGGGAATGTCCTGAGATGGTGCTTTTCTGGAACCGTATACATGAGGTGATGAATGAAGTAACAGGTGTTGTGATTATGCCAATGGCCCGACGATGTTTGCTGAATGTATGGGGGCCAAATGACTATGATGTGTCGCAGTTACGATGGACGACCCTTGGTAATATGATTGCTAAGAGAGACATTGCACAGCTTTGGGGGTCCCAAAGGCCCCCCACAGTGACGGCCTGGAAAGAGAACATGGACTGGTGCATGTTTAGAGAGAAGACTGTATATGTGGCGAGAGGTAGACCCAGAAAATGGGGGAAAATTTGGAATCAATGGAACTCGTACCGGGGAGATATATGTACGCTCCCTCTCACGGAGATCTCTAGTCCCCCCCAGTCTCCCTGACCCGACATTCCTGATGTAGTATAGCGTATTTTGTTCTGATTTTGTGTTTCCTGCTTCCGGCCCCCTCATCTGTGTACAACAACTCCTGTATTATACTACTGTGTATCTCCCGTCCTCCTTGAGCACTCGCCCGATTGATGTACTACTGGTATATTGCCTTGTTTGTTTTTCTATGTTTCTTTTATTATAATAAAAAAAGTTACAACAAAAAAAATAATTAAACAGTTTACATGATTGTTAACCAATTTAATAATGATCAATTTTGAAAACATTTTGTATTTATTTATTTATTACTTAATTAACTTTCCAAAATATGCTCCCACAAACCTAGCAGCCCACACATGAAATATAACTAAAATAAATAAGTATAACACAATTTACATAATTGATAAATACCTAATTAGTGAACAATTAATAATTATTTGCTGATTAATTATTGCTTAATGTTCCACCCTATTCCCCTACAAACCTTGCAAGCCGCAACTAAAATATAACTAAACTAAATCAATATTACAAAATGTACATAATTATCAATTAAATAATTAATAGTAAATTAATAATTGATCATTAATTATTACTTAACTTCCCACCCTAAATCCCTACAAACCCAAAAGCCCACACCTAAAAAATGACTAACTTATAAAGTTATTAACCAGTTTACAAAATGAATAATCAATAAAAAACATTACGCCCTTATTTTGATATGGGCAGTTGGACCATCGATTGCTATCATGGCAGTCAGGAGACTGCCTGACAAGCAGTCGGTGGTCCAACCACCTAATTATGATGGGACCGCCGTGCTGGCAGTCGGAAAGTGCACTTTAACACTGTGGCTTTTGCTGTGGCCCATGAAATGAAGAAGGTTGGGCACTACTGTAAGAAAATCCCTAATTTTAGCACCTCCCCATCTGCTCTGTGCATCTCATATTGACACCTCTGCTCTGGCTGATACCTACAACATTTCATGGTGTACACTTTATTTTTTGAATTGTCATGACCTACACATGTGTTCCGTGCTAGTTCCAACCAAAATAAAGATGTGGAAATTTAGCATTGAAGGAAAGATAACAATCATAAATAAGGTGTTTGTTAAGCGCGACTACTCACCCATAAGGGTTTCAAGGCGCTGGGGTGTGGGGGGGGGGTTCGCAGGATAGGCTGAACAGCTTCCCTAACTGCATGTATTTTAGTATGCCTAGTTAACCAATGCTGCATGAACATATATCTTGCTAGATAAAAAGCAATTTACCATTTAAGCTTCCAGAGTACAGAGCTCCCAGGCACCAGGCCCGCTCCCTCAAATATCCTGTTATACAGCACCCCCAAACAGTCTTCCCTCTAACCCGCGCGTCTGGGCACCCGCGCACCTTTAAGGTACCGAGCGCGCAGTGCCTCTTGTGAAGCGCGCACACGTTCTGGCCGCCACCCGCTTTTACAACGCGAGTGGCGAAAAACGGCAATTTACTAGTATTGCTGTTAATTGCAGCACTGTCATGTACTACAATTAACAGGAATATTTGCACAATGGGCCACAATCAACACCCAGCTGCGCTCTATTTAGAAAAGAAAAGCAGCAAGTTCAAAAGCATGACGTGTAAAGCACACGTCATGCTTTTGGACTTGATGCGTGTCTTTTCTGAATAGAGAGAGGCTGTGGGCTGATTGAGGGCATGTGTGAAAGTATTCCTGTTAATCACAGCGCCTAACGGGCGCTGTGATTAACAGGAATACTTTCACAATCAGTTTTCGCCTCCCTCTCCATGGGAACCTTCTGGAATTGCTACCGGGGTCTCAGGTTGCGGTTACAGCTCGGGGGGAGGCACTTGAGGGAAGCAAGGCCCGGTTCACTGGCCTGGAGCATCGGGGAGGGAGGGGCTGAGGGCCCCCGGTACCACAGCTGTGTTGGGTACCACTGCTGTGTTGAGGAGATGCATGGAGCAGTAACCCTACAGCACCCACACACATAAACACACCCTACGGCTATACGGGCTCCAGCTGCAGCCCAAACCCCCTTCAGACCACGCACACCCTTCCAAACTCTGGGACACAGGAGCAGCCTCGTCACCCCCACTGGGATAAGCAGGAACAACCCCGCCCCACGGTGCCACCTGTCGTCACACCTGGGAACTGTTTGGGATTGCATCTGTGGAGGATTGACACGCAAAACAAAGTGAAACCAGGCATGATGTGAAGAAATCTGCAGCCTGCCATCAGACGTCGGCGAGCACCGAGTACGGTTACAACAAGCGTATAGATATGAAAGCCCACGCATGAGACTTCGAGGAGTTTGCAGAGAAGGTCAACCATTGCACAAGATCTAGAATGACTCCTGTCTAAATCTCCAAACACGTCCAGCAATACATCGAACAGCATGTGTACAGGTGATGCCAGGCCTTTCCTCGCACTTTGGAACGTGGCGTTCAGCAACCATGAAGAAGTTAAAGAGACTTCTGGGCAGTACCAATTTACAAACCTAGCGTGCACAGACAGGAGTGCAACATTTTTTTCTATGCTAGATGAACACTTCTGAGTTCCTATGCTACCATTTTGTTTGCTGGAGGCTTTTCTCCAAAAGGGGATTGGGCATTCGGGAAGCCAAAATGACTCAGTTTTCTGCTGGAGAACACTAGCACGAAGCACGTTTTCAAATCATGACCAGCCTAAAGCGGTCCCAGACTGATAGAGCAGTTGCTAGTGTGGCACACGCTATTGGTGCAGATGTATCTACCAAAGCACGCTCCAATGATTTTTATAAGAGACGTTTCAGGTCACAGAATGGCACTTTAGGGTCTTCAGCAATGTCTCCGGATGGGCCGCCACGAAGTGAAAGTTCCCATCATATTTCTGCCACCCCCGGTGTTCCTAAGATGGGAGTTCGGGCCAGGATTGCTGACTGACCACCTCGAAAGGATAAGTAAGTAAATGCAAGCCGTAAGGCAGTCATTTACAGAAATTTCTTTGTCATCCCCATGAAGGCTAAGAATCGTTCTGCCGTTAGACATGTTACCAAATTACACTGGCACAGAAGCTGTCCCTTCAAATTTAATTACTACCTGCAGTTTCCCTTTATGTGATATATTTTATTTGTACTGTATTGTTTTCTCTTTAAATGTATTTCATCTTTTGGTATCAGAGTACTTAAGGAACATGTTTTATAGTTATTTGTAAAAGACAGTATATCCCATTAACCAATTCTTGAGGCAAAGCTCATCGTACTCAAAGATAGTGGTATTTATCATACTCCAAGTACTTCTAGTAATTATTTTGAAAGAAGATGCAGCAGTTATTATCAACAATGTAACAAAAGCAGTCCAGGGTGAACCTTTATTGAGACCAGCCAAAATGTCTGAAGTTTTTTCATCTAACATTGTGCAAAATTGACTAAAGTCTTCAAAATGTTATATTATTCAAGTTTAGGTAAATTATGCATGCAAGGAGAAATCACTTGCGCTGTGCTCGCTGGTCTCTCACATAGTTTTTTCATGCTAGATAAGCCCTCGAGTGAAAAAGTAATGAGAGATACCTAGGAGTATATTTATGAAGGGGTTTTGGGTCGTGTGTGCACCACACAACATGGAGAAAAGAAATGCAGCAAGTTTTTATATAGTGCGAACTCAACCGAAAAAGTATTGGAGCGCTTTACATGATTTATTATTATATATTTTTTTGTATGCATGGGGAGAATAATTTTGATTTGCCCAGAATCACAGGATTTCAGGCTGACCTGAAACTAAAAACCCATCTCCAAAATCGGCAGCTCAAGCATTAAGCCACAACCCCAACCACAAGAGCGGAAGGATTTTCATTATTATATACAACTTGATGCAAAAAACAACTATTGATAAAGCCAATAGTCTTAGCCAGGGCTAGAGTCGAGGTACCATGCGGGTGGACGGCATCCCCCCACTTATTTTACTGGGAGCTCGATAACTGGAGCAAATGGAGCCACACATTCACTCTTTGGCCTCTCTGGGGTGAGATCGGAGCCCATTCAGAATGCTGCTCACGCGCTGGCTTCTTTGATGCAATCGCATCTAAGGGGTGAGTGAGGGGAGGCAATGACAGAAGCAGCAAAATATCAGTAGGTTGGCACACTATACGATGCACTCATTTTTAGCTTAATTGCTTTGAAGCCACACCCTTAATTGCATTGGTTACGCCCCTTTGAAAGATCCCCGAGTATCTTCATCCCACTCAAAGCCCTGGTCTACAAGTGCGGTCAGGTTCTTGGCGCACATAGCCTTGGCTGCAGCACACAGAGACCTTACTCTGCCGCACACAGAGGAAAATAATTAGAGGGAACATTGCCCCCAAAGTACCCATACAGGGTCTGGTGTGCCGATGGCTAAAAAGACCTGCAAGGGCTTCACTGGAGCTGCCTGTGGAGCCACCAGCCTGGACAAAGAAGACACTTCAAGCTGCCACTGCTAACACAAGATGGCTGTTGGGATGCATTTAGGGCTGGACGCCTTGGCCCTGCATGCTGAAGATTGCCTTGTACCAACTGGTGCCGGTAGAGGCTGAACACACAGCTTCATTAACAAAAGGAATTCCCCCACCCTTACAGTTTGGGGGCGAGTACTGTGCACTGGAACCACGGAGTGGGGCTGCAGGGACCTGAGCCTGAGCTGGAGGTGGAAAAGAAGCTGATGGCTGCAGAGGCTGTGAGGCAGTGAGACAAAAAGGCTGTGTGGGATGGGCCCCTCCTGGCGGCAAGATTCCTTGCCACGGAAGTGTGCCCCCTGTCTCACGAAACCCAATGGTAAAGGAATCTACAGCACGGTCAGTCTGTAGAGATCTCTCCTTAAACCATGGTAGAATTGGCTTATGCCAAATCGTCACTGTCATCACTATTTCCGGGTGTGGGGCAATTGTCCTAGCACGTTGACGCCAGGGGGAAGCGCCTGAGTGTCAATTGATAAAGCATCAGAGCCCATTTAGTAGTAGCTTGTTCCTTTAATGACTTGGTCGTCGTTCAATACTGTTGCATGCGCCCACCCTGCCACTTGCCTCCTCTGCATGTAGCAAGAGTGGTCCCGTCAGTATTGTTCATTTCAGTGTATTTAAAGCCAGTGCCATGTCTCCTCTAGGGTGTCAAAAAAGTGTGCCTTGTTTTCTCATACCCCTGCAGCCAAGCTGGGAACAGTAAGGCATACGGAAATTCTAGTTGATGAAGTTTCCATTTGACTGAGAGAAAGGAACTGTGATGTTTCTGTGTTTATAATGTGTAGTTAGGCAAAATGTGTATTTTACCTCATACCAAAAACTGCTGATGGTCTCCTTTGATTGGTGTTGTTGGGATGGAGGTGCTGATTGTTTCAATACATAAGGAACTAAAGCATGTCACTAATTGGGAATCGTCCCAGTGGGGACTACTACTACAATGGGGGTGGAATGCAATTCATAGCATGATAAACATGGTTGCACTACGAGCAGTCAACAAGACAGGATACAGCAAAGGGGAAGGAAATTCAGTACTGGGTGACTTTTTCCCCCTTTCTCTTGATTTTGCCGAATTTATCTCTGTTGACTTTAAGATTCTCTGCACTTTACCGCTGCTAACCAGTGCTAAAATGCTTGCGCTCTCTCCTTAAACAATGGTTGAATTGGCTTATAGCCCTATGTGCCTGGACGCTACCTCCGGTCATCTGAGGCCAGCCTGTTGGCTTGCCAGCACTTTAACAGATCAACATGGGGGGGCAGGCTTTCTCAGCGGTGATTTCCCAGTTCTGGAACAAGCTTCCGGACAATTTACGCAGGGAAACAACACTACTCACACTAAGGAAGAAACTCAAAATAACCCTGTTTACCGAGGCTTTCGACTAAATCCACCTATCATTTGCTGGCTACCAAGGGACCACACTTCTAGTGCCTAGAGACCTTTGGTGATTGGCGCTCTATAAATATAATCTAACATAACATAGCTTATACTCAATTAGCATAATCAATTTACCTGTAAATCCCTGGTAAAGTGGCACTACCTGAGCCCAGGGCCTGTAAATGAAATGCTACTCCAGACCTGATTGTGCCACCCACTTTAGTAGCCCATTCGAACATGCCTCAGGCCTGGGACTGAAGTGTGTGCAGTTGTAAACTGATATTTCAACCTGTCCAACTAAACCTTTTACCAGGCCCAAACTTTCCTTTTTAATACATACATTTCATCCCAAGGTTAGGCCCAGGTTAGCCATGAGGGCAGGGTCAATGTATTGAAAAAGTAGGACCCGTCCTGGTAGCGAAAAGCTCTTACATTCGGATATTTCACTATTTCAAGGCCTACCTCTCCCGTAGCATAATGTTGGAGTTACCTCACTACATTTAATAAGCTGCAATGTCTGATGGAGTGGGAATCAGTTTAAGTAAAACTTGATTTACCATCACAAAGGCTGATCCCGCTGTTAATATTTCTATCTTAGGTTGCATGGATCTTTGCCATTGTTTTAGAGAAGATGAGGAGCTTTAAATTTCAACAACTAAACAAGAATTTCTATTCTAAGTTCAGTCAACAATGAGAGGTTGTGCTTACAAACTACTCCAATGCTTTCCTTGAGAGATTTTTTTTTTAAAGAAAAACAGTAGCAAACTGTCAAATTGGGTGCTTGTGTTGTAAGTGACAGAATCAGGTTTTTAGTGCATCGACTATCAGGCGGGGGTCCTAGGTAGTGAGTCAAACAGGTATTTAATAGGGTTACACAACCTACTTTGGAGGGAGGTCTCAGAAGTTGCTCAAATGGTTGACAGGAAACATTTGCAGTTTAAGCGCTCATTCTAGCTAAGATGGGTTATACATCAAAAATAGCACTGTTGCTTGAACATGAAATACCTTGAAAAAATAAGAGATAAGAGGTGTTTGGCAAAACAGGAATAGTTTGTTTACTTAAAAGGTGTGGCCTGGAAAACAGTTAACAGGCATAGGGTTTCAGAACTGTCTCAACTTACAATCAATCTGAAAAGGTTTTTTTACAATTCATTGAGTGCCATAAACTGTTCCGGTGATCACTTTTTGGTAAGGAATGTGAACCGCTGTCTTAGGAGTCATAAATTAAAGTATCTGATAATAAATCCTGGTGGGCCTCGACCTTGCTTGGGCACAATGCAGCAACAGGGTAACGTGTCCAGATGTCCGGCATGGGGAGCACATGATCACTGCTGTGTCTTGATTGGCTATATGTTCCCAACTTTCTTGCAGCATCACACTTTATGGTTATTTGGGAGCACGCGTATCCCTCGAGCCATGTTTGCTTTGCAGGGGCGAATCTCCCTGGACCATTGTGGTGTCGCTGCGCCTACCTTTGAGATTGATCGGGGATTTCCTGTTTGTGTATGTGTCTGTCGGCTACATGCCACCCCACCTGTGACCAGTAAATCAGTGACCTCAGGCCTGGGTTTCAGAGCCTGCCTAACTGCGTTCTAAGTTGGGCTTGAGGTAAAATTCATGGTAGGTGAATTGGTTAGTAGAGATGCAATTTTGTTTCTATACATAAATGTATCATTATTTATATTGACATTGACTTGCACTATATTAACAGTACTGTGGTTGGTCCTACAAGGATTATAGGTAAGCTCTATTAGTCATAAAGATTCAAAATTTTAAGAAAGGTCTGTGAACAAACTCATGTAATTTATGTGCCTCAAAAGTTAACTTCAAATAAATGGGACATTTTAAGTGATAACCACTTGCCTGTCCTTGTCGTCCTAATCCTATTTTCACGCAGTAGATATTTATGCTTGTTGAATAGCAAAATGACTGACACAATACTTTGAAAGAGTGGTCAATATCTTTCAGGAGGGAGAGAACAGGGGAAGAGAAATAAGGATAATAAAGGCATGAGACAGGTTTAAAAAGTAATCTCTAGCATTAAATTGTGATATAGCTCAATTCTTAAAGCAGGTACACCAGATGTACCAGATATTGGGCAGATTGCACCTACATTTCATTAGTAGCAGTCTGTTAGGTTCCTGTAGTCCAGTGTATGAAAGAGTGATTTCAGATGAAGGGACTTTTTAAAGGGAAGAGGAAGTGAAATAACAGGTCAAAGATCGAATGTGGATGGACTAAGATGGCGTCCATATTGTCATTGAGCTTTAATAGTAAAAACGTACTGCTAATAGTTTATATTCCATGTTGCATTAGTCTCAGCTAGCTTCATGTATGTTATCACTTTAAAATAAATCAAGAAAAAATGGGAAAGAAAGAAGACTGATAATCAAAGAGGGGCAGGCTTATTTAAGGTTATTTGTCTGGTTGTGTTTTGTCAAATATGACCAAGTTATTGGGGTTCCCATTGTAGAGGTGGGGAGAATATTATGATTATATGTATTTCTTCCCCAAAGAGCATTGGATGTATGAATATTAAGAAATAAATTGCTTTATTATGTTCACCCGATAGCAGAGAGATTTCACATGCGTTATTACTTTTACATTGACAATGATTAATACCTTTTGGAAAGCAGGGAGGTCATTTTGAAGTGGGGTGTATTTAGTGTTTCAAGGGTACAAAGTATTTGTATGTATCAGTTATAAACACTGTCTTCGTGGTATGCCCACTAATATATTTGGTTAAGAGCAATTGAATATTTGCTTAATATAATTGTACCTCATAACAACGTTAGGGTCTTGTGTGCTGTAACATGTACAGAAGTATTGGTAGATGTACTAATAATCTGTTCATATTAGAGCCAAAGGAGCAGTGGCCATATTCAAGTGGTTATAAATTCCACAGAAGATCTCCTATCAGTCCCTCAGTAAACGTTCTATACAGTATTTTAGATGCAGTGGACTGTTTTTGACATCATTAGGTATATTCGGTCCTACGTAGTCTTGAATGGCATTTTCATTGCACATCACTTCTATTGGTTCTTTTTTATGGGACATGATCTTGCTTCTGTGGTGCTGGTAATTCATAGATATTTTGTTGTTCATAAAAAGATTAGTCAGAAACATATGTGGCTTTGTATACATGCCGTTTAGTAAGTAATTTCATCACAGTATTGACAAAAACCAACATAATATATAAAGTGCTGCATATGATGCTGTGAAGAAAGTATTTGAGATATTGGTACAGAAATGATGGTTGGGTGTATGCTAAATTTCTTGTTTCTAGTACTAATTGCAAATCCTTACAGTAAGAAAAATAACTAATTATCTTTGAATTAGGAGACCTAACCCCGAGAAGTTATAGGTTTCTACTTCCACACCTCGGGCGAGTTTGTATATTCTTTGTTCTTTCAAGCTGTTTTGGGGACAAGGACAGATTAGTTATTGGCAGTTTGTTAGTTTGTCTTGCAGCCAACAATGCATTTCTATATCTTTGTTAAATACCTTTTTATTAGTATTCAATCTCAGAATCCATTTGCTTTCCTGTTGTCTCATTTTGAGTTCACTCTTTCCCCTCTGCGTGTGGGCCTTGATGTATTCAAATCCGAAGAAGAGAAAAGTTATGTTATGTGGGTGTTCCTGATTGTAATGTTCAGGGCAAGGTGGGCCTATGTCAGTTTTGTTTATGTTTTTATAATGCCCTTGGGTCTGATGGGTCTGCTGATGTTGCCCAAATATATTTTATAACATGGACATTGAATGATGTTGATCACAAAGGTGCTGTTGCAGTTTATCCAATCACTTATCTTGAAAGTTTTTCCTGCTTCCAGTGTAAATTCCTTGATTTTGTTCATTACAAATGTGCACAAGCTACAGTTGTGGAATGTAAAAAAAACATAGGTTTATTCAGAAAAATTAGTTTTATTTGTCTTTTGTCAGTGAACTCGGATCTGCACAAAAAAACCTTCAGGTTCTTTGCACACTGAAACCCCATTTGTATATATGCTGGGATGTCTGAGTTGATAGAGGGGTTACTTGTTAGTAAGTACCAGTGTACCTTTAAGAGGTTTCTGATTATATGGTGGCAACAGGTGAAGTCAGAAAGGACGCGTATTGTTTCTTTGATTATTTTTGTGATATATTCTTAATTTGCACACAAGACAAGTTTTACAGTTTATTTCCCTGGTAGTTGGCAATAACTCACCTTTTTGTTATACCCTTGTTTTCTACCTGTCCAACAATTTATATGCAGTAGGCACACATGACTCTGTTTCGCTACAATTACGTTTGATCCTAAGTAGTTCACTTTTCAGAATATAGCCTAGAATGCTTTTGAGGTGACATCTTTCTGGCCTTGGGAAATGGTTTGCTGCTGTGTCTTTTTGTATAGTTTCTTTTGTATCTTGCCATTTCTTATGTAAAGAGTAATGTCCAGGAAATCAATGTCTTCAGTCGTGAAATGAGCCGTAGTCTGGATGTTCCATCAATTATTATTGATCCTTTGTAGATACTGCTATAAGGTGCTCATTGGTCCTTGCCAGATACAGAGTATATATTCTGTTCAATCAGTTCAAACGTCTTTATTTCATCATAAAAGACAACATAAAAACACTTTCATCTTCTATTTACAACACGTGCCATATGGAATAAAAGTAATTACAATATTTAAAAAACTTCATTTGACCCTAAGTACCCAAACTTTTCTCCTATCAGTGCAAAATTACACGATTACACTGTGATACTAAATGGTTAATTGATTAGTATACATAAAACGGAATTAAATTTACATATAAAGACGTCTCAAAAAAGTACATTAATGTTTAAAACATCAATTAGTTAACAAACATGTGGCAGATAAGTGCCTCGCTCTAATAACCCAGGTCCAGCCCAGAAATTTAGCAACAGCTATGGCCACCGGGACTGATGTTATTGTCCTCAGCAGCCATAGGGCCTCCTGTCCCACCCGTGTTTTCAAATTTTTACAGATTGGTTTTAACCATTTTCTCCGGGGGGCAAGGTAAGCGGGACAAACAAAAAAGACATGGTCGATAGACTCGGTCTGATCACTGCACCACGGACATGTAGCCGTAATCAGACCAGCCCATTTCTTTGTAAAAGATCTTAGTGGCAACGTCCCAACCCTGAACTGGTGGTACAATTTCCTGTCAATACTCTTGGTGATAACATCCCAATAGATTTCAAATGAGGGGTCGAGCTTGTGATTCAGGAACCTACCAGTCAGGGATACTGAATTAGACTGCGCAATAAGCTGATTCCTTTGGGCAGCCCAATAAAGATCTTTAAATGCCTTTTTAGAAGGGAATGCATTACTACCGGGGTTAAACCACAATTGACTTAAGCCCATATTCTCTAGTAGGGTTTTAACAGTCTTAAAACACGGGAGACTAGCAGAACCTATAATGGATCTAAAATCTTGTATTTCCTTCGCAAAGGATGCGAGTTCCGGGGTTGACCAAATCCTCCTCCACAGGGCAATAGTCCTGAAGCGTGCAGCTTCATCGATCGGTTGACATCCTAAATCCAGTAACAGGGGTTTTATGGGGGTGGATTGGGGCGAAACAACCAACGAGCGCAAGAATTTATTTTGTACTCTAACTAGGGAGGACAAATCCGAGTAACCCCAAAGGTCCGCACCATACAATATTGCCAAGTTTATTTTAGCGTTATATATTTTAAGTGCAGGACCAATTCTTTTTGTTATTGAGGTTCTCTGTTCCTTAATAAGACACCCAGTTAGATGGGCAAACTTCAGAGAGAGTACGTCAATCTGAGCTTTCCATCAAGCCCTGTTTTCAAGGACAACCCCCAAGTAGGTCATCGTTTCCACCTGTTCTAACCCGGTTCCATTCAAACTGACAGAACCCGCCAGGGGCCTATTTTTCGTTAGCACCATAAATTTGGTTTTACTCACATTGACCTGTAGATCATTAATCTTACAGAATTCCTCAAATGTATTCAGTGCTATTTGTAGCCCCTTTTGGAGAGGATAAGGGTATCGTCTGCAAAAATAAGGAGTGGGAACTTTGTGCCACCCAGGGCAGGAGCATCAGTCGGTGTGTCCGCAAAAAACTGCACAACTCTGTTGATAAATAATAAAAACAGGGTCGGAGCTAGTACACACCCCTGGCGGACACCACAAGTTACCTGAAATCTCTGTGTGACCTGCCCCTGCCTCCCCCATCTGACTTGTGCAAAGTTTGCCTCGTGCAGTCTTATAACCAGATCCAAGAGATCACTAGGCATACCCATATTTCTCAAAGCCTCCCATAACTTGGCTCTGGGGACAAGATCGAATGCAGACTTTAAGTCTACAAACGCAGCATAGATCGTTCCTCCACCCAGGGACACCACCTTCCAATAGATAAGAATAAATCTGAACACCTGGTCGATCGTGCTGACACAGGATCTAAAACCGTCCTGCAGGGGAGACAAAGTGTTCTCAATATCCATCCAGACCTGGATTTTAGACAACACCATCCTAGATATAATTTTTTGGATTGCGTCTATCAGACTAATTGGACGGTAGTTCCCAGGGGCCGAGCGATCCCCCTTTTTAAATATGGGAAGAATTTCTGCTCCCAACCAAGAGTCCGGAATTGGAGCCCCATTTGAGATTGCATTTGCAAGTATAGTAAAATACGGCAACAACAACCCGGGAGCATGTTTGAATAAGTCTGCCGGAATGCAGTCCATGCCTGGGGCCTTACCAGCCTTTGTAAGACCCAATGCAATCTCAACATCTTTGGACTCAAATGTTACAGGGGGGGACGGCAACCTTGTTAATGCGGCAGTTGGTTCCGATACACCAGTAACCACTAGATCAGGACCCTTAAACTGTGATTCGAAGTGTTCTACCCAGTCCTCTTCAGCAACATAATTTGAGGGGGTTTGTAGTTCAAGGCACTTCCCCCACTTTACAATCTGCCAAAACTTGGTCTGGTTAGTCGACAAACTTGCCTCATACAAGTCCAACCAATGAAGATCTTCCCATTCCCTTTTTGCCTCTCTCTGGATCTTTTTAAACTGAAGCCTTGCCTTCCTAATATCTGCACTAACACGAGTTTTTAATGCAGTAATCAGGACACTATGAGCCTGCCGGCACTGTTTGTTGTACCATTTGTGTCCCGGTTTCACGGCCGAGATGTCCACAGGCTTGGTATTTTTAGAGAAAGGGGCTTTCAGAGAACTAAAAAGGTGTTCATGTAATGCACTAATGAGCACCAAATTATCCAAGGGAACAACTAATGCCTGCAAAGCATGCAGAGTATTTGTAACTATGAGGGAGATCTTATCCAAAACTGCAGGATCTTCCACTATCCTAGTCTGTGTTACCCTCCGCCTTTCATTTGTTAAAATGGCCTCTGCTATGGCACATTCAGTGGCGCTAGTATGTACTGGACTATTTTCATGCTTCAAACTGAGGACCAGGGGGTTAGGGTCAATCTCCGGACGGGCAAGAACAGACATATCCACCAAAGATGACCAGCACTCTACTTTAAGGAGGATATAGTCAATTCGGTTCATTCTAACCCCATTATCGAATGTGGGCCTACCAATTTTGTCTGAAAATGATCGGCCATTTACGGCTCTCAACCCCCATTCGAGGCAAAATCCTAACCAGTGTAGTGCCACCTCTAACCTATTTTTAATAGGTTTAAGTTCGAGGGGTGAGATGTTCCAAAGCGTATCTTCTTCTAAGGCAAGGTCCTCCCCGCCCCCCACATGGGGCTCAAAAGTACAATTGAGGTCCCCGGCTATAATTACAAACTTGTCCCTCCCTATCGCACTAAGTAGGGAATCCAGCTCTTTTAGAATAGTCATCGGACTCCGCCCTCCAGGTAACCCATGGGCGTAAACATTGACAATATGGATTTCTCGGTGGTTAGGTCTGGTGAGCTTTATTCCAACAATATCTGGGTTATACACAGTCACCTCGGTGGGCCTATACTTGACTGACTGCCCATATAGTTAGGCCTCCTGATGCTCCTTACTGGCCCTTGTGGCGGGTTTATAAAAATTAAGATAACCTAAGCGGTATATTGGATCTATGGCCCAGGACTCTTGGAACAGTAGGATATCTTGAATGTCCACAATTGCAACCCACTCACCAATTGCTACCCTGCTTTTCAACCCTGCGATGTTCCACAAAACTATTTTGAGGGGAACTTCCTGGCTAGCTAACTGGGGTGGAACTACATTAGAATCTGGTGAGCTCCCAACCACCAGTAAAGATTCTTCACCCATCAACTCTACATTGCTACCACCCATGGGGACATTTACCCACTCTATACCCAACTCTAAGTGAGGGCTATCGGGTTGCCTGAACAGGACATTTCCACCAGATACATTGGAGAGTCAATACACACCCTCTAGATCAGTAAGAGGATCGAACCTGTTAAACACGGGAAAAAGAGGATAATGCGCCACCAGGTTGGAGGGAATTGCTCCATAAGGACCTCCCCGGCGAAGATTTGGGTGTGGATTTTGAGGGCCATATTTTGTCCATGAATAAAAATAATCAAGGCCCAGATATTGAATATCGTCTTCTCTTCCGAACCTGGGCGCTCTTCTGATGTGGTCTACCACCCAAGGATCCCTGAAGTTCACTACGATACAATCCCCCTCTAAATCCTTGGGATTGTGGCCCACCCAGTTTACCCTTCTAACTCCTAAGATCTCTGTTTTCGATGAAGGGGGAAGAGTTCTATTTCTGTTTAACCAGTAGACCACCTTATTTTTCAGCTCCCCATGGGACTCTACTTTCTCCCCCCCTAATGCTCGTACTCCCACCAATATAATCGTATATGGCGCAGACTCTGAGGGAAGATTTATACAAGGGAGGCATTCTTTGCGGACCTCCTTCGCCTGCAGGGATTGCCCATTTGGCTTTTTGCCTGGTTTCAGTACACTCGTTGCGGGCTGCAGTCTAGGCACCGTCTCCGTCACCCTCCCCCCAGACCCGATTGTATCTGAAACATTTTTACCTACTGGCTGTTTCTTCAGACTCGATCGTTCCGGCTGGCTATTGGACTTAACGCCAGAGACCTGAGGGGCCACCCTGGGGTTATTACCAGTTCCCAAACCCTTATTTATAATATCTGGGACCTTCGTACTAATCATATTTCTTGCCAGATCAGCCAATGTAAGTGGGTTATCTGTGACCTGTTCCTCAATCTGGTCTAGTTTAGAGTTAATCATTCTAGTTCTCTCTAAGAGTGGTAGCATCAGGAATTTCAACAGAATTTCAATTTTTCCCAGAAGACCTCCATCATCAAATACACATAGGGGGGAATGGTGAATGACTTCTGATGGAGCCCTAAGTGGGCTAGGGGCTGAACAACAACTGGTGGTAGTACCGAAATACTAGATTGTTTTTGTATTTTGGCCCGACCACCCTTCAGTGGACCACCCCCTCTTTTCTTGTTGTTGGGCTTATTCTTAACTAATGTCCCCATGTTCTGGCTTATCAGGGGTGAGCTATGAGCCAAACGGCAGTTAAGTACTCCTGAGTTATTGCTACTAGGGACCGGACTGGAAGGAGAAACATTAACAATAGAACTACCCACATCATCAACAATGGCTACGAGTTGGGGACTAGTATCACAACCAGGTTGAATTATAGGTACCGATACAGGAGAGACCACAGACCCAATACGTCCTAGAGACGAACGCTTCCCCGTTAATAAATCTATGGACAAGTGCTTCTCAGCAAAGGCAATCTCCTTTTCGATGATTGTAGTAGCCCTAGTAAAACATTGATCCAAAGTACCAGTAACCAACCCTCCTGAGGAGGAGAGAGTTACATGTCGATCCTTCCCAGACCTTAAAGACATAATAGCTTATTCCTTTGCACTTTAACACAAGTATAAAAGACAAGGGAAATCAGAGTAAATACTCAGCTACAATAGAAGTGTACAGAAGTTCATTAGCAGGATGCAGGTGGAAAGAAGGGGGGCCTGGCCCGACCTTGTACGACCTCGGACGGCCTCAGACGGCCCGCCCTTTGCCCGGGCTTCGCCCGGCGCTCGCCCGCGTTGCTTCCCGCGTTGCGTCCCGCGTTGCGTGGGGGAGGGGTGCTTATGTAGAGCCAATAGGCGTGCGTGCGTGCTGCGGGAAGAGGCACCAGGTTTGTAAACCCTCAGGATCCTGGTCCTCGCAGTCCCGCAGTCGTCGTGCTGGTCCGGTAAAACAAACAACACACCTCTGATGAGGATTGCAAGTCCAGAGAGTCCCATTTTTAAAAACACCAATGCCCCACTGCTGCGAGCGGCACTGAGTATATATTCAGTATACCTCCGCAAGAAAATGATATAGGAGGTATATTCGAAAAATGATCATCCCAGATACCAGTCCCAGACCCTTGTAAGTGGCCCTAAGATGCTCTGCCGGCCTCCGTGGACCCAGCAGAACTGATTCATCTCCTCTGCTGTGCAGCACAACCCCGAGCAGAACCAACCCTTTGCTGCTGTTGCGTGGATCAAACCCGTCACAGAGACCCTCATTGCCTCTGCAGCCTCTTCAGAACCACATCCGGAGGCCCTTGCATCCCATGCTAACGGCAGCCTCAATGACAACGCTGGACTCCACATTGCAGTCTTGCAGCTCCTCGGAACCAATGCACCACCTTTACTGCACAACACGTCCTCGATGCCAGACTTTGCTTTAAAGAATACTTTTTAATCTTGACTTAATTGTCTACAAATATGTACCAGGGTTATGGTTCGTGCATTATTTACATTTTCAATGATCATTTGCTCCAGTCTGTCATTTTTATTAGTGAAATATGGGCTGTACTAAATAATCTTATATGAATGAATTTCTCCTCCCGGGATAGTACTTTCCTTATCAGGGTACTTCATGGTGATGCTGCATTCTGTGCTTGATTCCGTGTACTTCTATGTTTTGCTATTGCTATCTTTGTTTCAAATATGTAAAATTCATTACAGTATTCTTCCACAAGTCCTGGTGGATTTGCCTTCTTTGCCATCTATCGCTGACCCACTCACAATCTCTGAATGCCAGACTTCCCTGCCCCTAAAAAACCCTCCCTATGTCTACACTACATCCATTCATGACCCCTAAACTCCACCAATACCTGAACTTTAAAAGCTCTTTCTACTCTTAACCTCTTTCCTTCCCAGAACCCTAAACACCCATCGCTACACTTAAACTACACCCATGCTTGACCCATAAACTTCTCCCTTCCCTGAACTCTAAAACCCCTCATTACTCCTAAACTCCATTTATTCCTGCACCCTAAAAACTCTTTCTACATCTGAACTCCACCTACCCCATAACCATTAAAATCCCTCCCCAACCTAAACTCCACTCATTTCTTTTTTAAATGTATTTATTTCTGTATTAGTTTTGAGAGAACAGTACAAACCCATAACAATGGTGACCATGTCATAGCACAGACATAGCGTTACATAATGTCACAGCTCCAATTACAATAGGGTATTATGACCAGATCTCGAAGCTCCACAGCTAGCAACGTTAGAGGAAGTATAGCAATCACAATATACCATGCACATTGGAGAGTGACAGATACTAAGGACAGAAACAAAATAGAGGACCACACTAATCATGTCAGGAACATTTCAGCATTCGCAAAGGAGTATAAAAGCAGGTAGCTATGCAGCAAAGGATGCGTACTTCATGGGCTATGGACCGCAGGACGGAGTTGCTAATAGATATGTGGAGGCTCACAAAATATCTCCAGTGTGTGAAGACAGTGGTAGAAGCTCTGCATATAATTTCAATTGCGCATTACAATAGAGAAGATCGTCGAGTCAATCCCTAAATTTGGGTGCCCGCCCTCGACCACAGCAGCAAGCAATATGTCTCTTGGCAAGCAGCAGGGCCAAGGCCAAATATTTCCGAGCAGATACAAGGAAATCTTTAACATACCCCAGTATGGTCATTAGAAGTGTCAGCACAACCTTGCCTTCCATCATACAAGAGAGAGCAGTTTTTACCTCAGTCCACATGTCCATGCCAAGTGTAAAAAGTCAGGTTCATCCAAGCCACACTGTGCACACCGGGTGCATGATCTAAGGCCAACCCTATGTAACATGACAGTATAATACGCCCTCTGTAAGAATTTGTAATTAATAAATCTGAGCCCGCTACTGGCAGACACCAGACCGGACTGGGAGCAGCAGTAACACCATTGTTCATCAGAGAGGTCTGCTTCGAAGTCCTGCTTCCAACACTCCTGAGCCCTGTTCCGAGAGTGCTAGGGCTTGGCCTGCTCAGTGAGGTATTGAAGGGAGACCAAGGGCCTCATCTACAAGCTGATTGTGCCATCGGTGTCTCACTAATTTAGATGCACCAGCAGCACAGTGTGCCTGCCCATACTTACATGGTCACCCTTGTAAAAAATGGGCCCCTTTCCCGCATTACTCTGAGTGAAAGGGGCGCTCTATAGGTGTTGCTGTGGGTGTTCCCACACCACATCCATGGAGCCTGACACATTCCCAGATTTACTAAGTGTGGTAAACCTGGGAATGCGTTAGAAACCTATGCCCCCTAAGGGGAGGCGTAGTAGTGGCACAAGGGGAAATACTTTTATTTCTCCTTGTTTTTTGCTCTTTCTATGTGTGCTGCATTTTACAGCACACATAGAAGGAGCAAAATGCCATTAATGATTGTTTCTGTGCAGGAAGGTGTCCCTTCCTGCATAACAACATCATCCCTGCAATGCAGACACCCTTGATCCATGGCAAAAGGGTGTCTGTGTTGGCGCACTGCTGCTGTATGTGCACTAGCGCAGGGGAGAAGGACAGAAATGCGCTGTATCTTGTAGATAGGACATGTTGGACTTGGCCCTCTTGGCAGGGTCATCCCTGAACTTTTTGCCTTCCTCCAATAGTCTCTCTGACCTGTTTTTGTTGGTTTAATGACTCTGGGCACTTTACCACTGCTGACCAGTGCTAAAGTACATATGCTCTCCCTGTACAAAGTGTACCTGTAATTGATGTCCATGATTGGTTTATTGGATTCACTGTCAGTCCCCAGTAAAGTGCACCAGGAGTGCCAGGGCTTGTGAATGCCAATACTGCTAGTGGGCCTGCAGCGCTGGTTGACCACCCACAGAAGCAGCCTGTTAAAATATGTCTAAGGTCTGCCATTGCAGAACCTGCGTGCAGTCTGGCACTGTCCTGCTGGCTGGGCAAGTGCACACACTTGCCATTTTTCTATGATCTTGTGGCCTAACAAAAATCGTTATATTGGTCTTGTAATAAGTCTTGCCTGAACATATATATTTTTATATATAAAGGAACCGTATTTTTATATATCTACAGCCTGGTGTGGGGGATTGATAAATTTACTGTGTGTGTGATTACAAATGCTTAACTAAGAAACGTCTGGAGAATAGCCTTGGCTGCTCACGCCACGCACCTAGAGGGTGAGCAAGGGTAATTCTAAGGGGTCATCCTTCGCCCTGACTTAGAGGAGAGGGTCCCTGCTTGTCACAAGTGAATTCTTGCACCAACCAGAGACCCCCAATTCTAACAGGACACGTTCCTGCTCTTTTATTTTGACAGACGGCAGAACAGCAGGAAGGCTTGCTGCATTGCTGTACGTCCAACTATAGTAAATGAGGCCATAAGTGTTTAGGGCTGGAGACCTGAAGCATGCTATCCAGTGTAACAAAGGTGAGGGCTCCTCAGGGAAGACGGGAGAAGCCGCTCCAGAGCTTCTTTTCAGCCTAACATAAATTAAAACATCTAGGGGCGAGGTCAGAGTTTCCCTCAAGTACTCATCCTGTGTGAGGAATGTGCCATTGATATACAGATCCCCCAGGGAGTGAGGCTCCTATGTTTGAGTTGAAGACGCCCTAGATCTTACAGAGTACAAAAGCCAGCAGACAATGGTATTCCAAAGAGAGCATGGGAGAGTAGAGGAAGATCTTACCTACTTTATGACACAGCCTGTACCAGGCTGTGACGGTGCGTACTGGGTTGACTCACCACCCAAACAAGCCTTATCAGCTGAGCTTTAAGCATGCAGAAAAAAAGAGTAAGGCAGATGAATAGGAATGTACACAAACAAGTATAATAATTTAGGAAGGATTACAATTTTCATTAAGGATGTACATCCATCCAGTAAAAAAGGAAGGGAAATTGAACGTGTGATCTGATCCTTGATGGAATTTCATAACACGCCATAATTTGAACATAGTACTGTCTCCCTATTGTGGGAGATCCATATCCCCAAATATTTAAATTCCGTAGAGCACCATTGCAGCAGAAAGTCAAGAGGAAAGGGCATCATATTGGGTGTGAGAGGAAAATTAGTGAGCTATACCAGATAGCTCACTAAAGAAGATTAACTCTTGTAGTACAGGATTAAGGCTAATATGAGGGTCACAGAGATATACGGTAATATCAGCATATAAAGAAACCAATAAATGCCTACTAGGGTAGCGTAGAGCATAGTCACAGCGCAGTTGTGGGGAAGTGTGGCTCAATGATTAGTGCGGTAACTGCAAACACAACAATGATGGACAGAATGTGGATCAATGTCACACATTCACCCCAGTCCAAAGATCTGGGCCCAAATCCATCGTTTTTCCACTCCACACCACCCTGGGTTAGACAATGGCAATATGCAAATCAGCGCTGACCCTGTGCCCCATGGGAACAGTCCAGTCCGAACTACAAAAGCCATGTCCTTCCCAGAACGGAAATAAGCATCCGAGGACCGGCCCGGTTTCGAGGTAACACCTCTCATCAGCCCGGCTAGCTTGATTCCAGTGGTGTGGAGTAACTGGGACTCACGTCTGAGCATCCCCAGTACACTTAGAGCGGTAACTGCAAACACAACAATGATGGACAGAATGTGGATCAATGTCACACATTCACCCCAGTCCAAAGATCTGGGCCCAAATCCATCGTTTTTCCACTCCACACCACCCTGGGTTAGACAATGGCAATATGCAAATCAGCGCTGACCCTGTGCCCCATGGGAACAGTCCAGTCCGAACTACAAAAGCCATGTCCTTCCCAGAACGGAAATAAGCATCCGAGGACCGGCCCGGTTTCGAGGTAACACCTCTCATCAGCCCGGCTAGCTTGATTCCAGTGGTGTGGAGTAACTGGGACTCACGTCTGAGCATCCCCAGTACACTTAGAGCGGTAACTGCAAACACAACAATGATGGACAGAATGTGGATCAATGTCACACATTCACCCCAGTCCAAAGATCTGGGCCCAAATCCATCGTTTTTCCACTCCACACCACCCTGGGTTAGACAATGGCAATATGCAAATCAGCGCTGACCCTGTGCCCCATGGGAACAGTCCAGTCCGAACTACAAAAGCCATGTCCTTCCCAGAACGGAAATAAGCATCCGAGGACCGGCCCGGTTTCGAGGTAACACCTCTCATCAGCCCGGCTAGCTTGATTCCAGTGGTGTGGAGTAACTGGGACTCACGTCTGAGCATCCCCAGTACACTTAGAGCGGTAACTGCAAACACAACAATGATGGACAGAATGTGGATCAATGTCACACATTCACCCCAGTCCAAAGATCTGGGCCCAAATCCATCGTTTTTCCACTCCACACCACCCTGGGTTAGACAATGGCAATATGCAAATCAGCGCTGACCCTGTGCCCCATGGGAACAGTCCAGTCCGAACTACAAAAGCCATGTCCTTCCCAGAACGGAAATAAGCATCCGAGGACCGGCCCGGTTTCGAGGTAACACCTCTCATCAGCCCGGCTAGCTTGATTCCAGTGGTGTGGAGTAACTGGGACTCACGTCTGAGCATCCCCAGTACACTTAGAGCGGTAACTGCAAACACAACAATGATGGACAGAATGTGGATCAATGTCACACATTCACCCCAGTCCAAAGATCTGGGCCCAAATCCATCGTTTTTCCACTCCACACCACCCTGGGTTAGACAATGGCAATATGCAAATCAGCGCTGACCCTGTGCCCCATGGGAACAGTCCAGTCCGAACTACAAAAGCCATGTCCTTCCCAGAACGGAAATAAGCATCCGAGGACCGGCCCGGTTTCGAGGTAACACCTCTCATCAGCCCGGCTAGCTTGATTCCAGTGGTGTGGAGTAACTGGGACTCACGTCTGAGCATCCCCAGTACACTTAGAGCGGTAACTGCAAACACAACAATGATGGACAGAATGTGGATCAATGTCACACATTCACCCCAGTCCAAAGATCTGGGCCCAAATCCATCGTTTTTCCACTCCACACCACCCTGGGTTAGACAATGGCAATATGCAAATCAGCGCTGACCCTGTGCCCCATGGGAACAGTCCAGTCCGAACTACAAAAGCCATGTCCTTCCCAGAACGGAAATAAGCATCCGAGGACCGGCCCGGTTTCGAGGTAACACCTCTCATCAGCCCGGCTAGCTTGATTCCAGTGGTGTGGAGTAACTGGGACTCACGTCTGAGCATCCCCAGTACACTTAGAGCGGTAACTGCAAACACAACAATGATGGACAGAATGTGGATCAATGTCACACATTCACCCCAGTCCAAAGATCTGGGCCCAAATCCATCGTTTTTCCACTCCACACCACCCTGGGTTAGACAATGGCAATATGCAAATCAGCGCTGACCCTGTGCCCCATGGGAACAGTCCAGTCCGAACTACAAAAGCCATGTCCTTCCCAGAACGGAAATAAGCATCCGAGGACCGGCCCGGTTTCGAGGTAACACCTCTCATCAGCCCGGCTAGCTTGATTCCAGTGGTGTGGAGTAACTGGGACTCACGTCTGAGCATCCCCAGTACACTTAGAGCGGTAACTGCAAACACAACAATGATGGACAGAATGTGGATCAATGTCACACATTCACCCCAGTCCAAAGATCTGGGCCCAAATCCATCGTTTTTCCACTCCACACCACCCTGGGTTAGACAATGGCAATATGCAAATCAGCGCTGACCCTGTGCCCCATGGGAACAGTCCAGTCCGAACTACAAAAGCCATGTCCTTCCCAGAACGGAAATAAGCATCCGAGGACCGGCCCGGTTTCGAGGTAACACCTCTCATCAGCCCGGCTAGCTTGATTCCAGTGGTGTGGAGTAACTGGGACTCACGTCTGAGCATCCCCAGTACACTTAGAGCGGTAACTGCAAACACAACAATGATGGACAGAATGTGGATCAATGTCACACATTCACCCCAGTCCAAAGATCTGGGCCCAAATCCATCGTTTTTCCACTCCACACCACCCTGGGTTAGACAATGGCAATATGCAAATCAGCGCTGACCCTGTGCCCCATGGGAACAGTCCAGTCCGAACTACAAAAGCCATGTCCTTCCCAGAACGGAAATAAGCATCCGAGGACCGGCCCGGTTTCGAGGTAACACCTCTCATCAGCCCGGCTAGCTTGATTCCAGTGGTGTGGAGTAACTGGGACTCACGTCTGAGCATCCCCAGTACACTTAGAGCGGTAACTGCAAACACAACAATGATGGACAGAATGTGGATCAATGTCACACATTCACCCCAGTCCAAAGATCTGGGCCCAAATCCATCGTTTTTCCACTCCACACCACCCTGGGTTAGACAATGGCAATATGCAAATCAGCGCTGACCCTGTGCCCCATGGGAACAGTCCAGTCCGAACTACAAAAGCCATGTCCTTCCCAGAACGGAAATAAGCATCCGAGGACCGGCCCGGTTTCGAGGTAACACCTCTCATCAGCCCGGCTAGCTTGATTCCAGTGGTGTGGAGTAACTGGGACTCACGTCTGAGCATCCCCAGTACACTTAGAGCGGTAACTGCAAACACAACAATGATGGACAGAATGTGGATCAATGTCACACATTCACCCCAGTCCAAAGATCTGGGCCCAAATCCATCGTTTTTCCACTCCACACCACCCTGGGTTAGACAATGGCAATATGCAAATCAGCGCTGACCCTGTGCCCCATGGGAACAGTCCAGTCCGAACTACAAAAGCCATGTCCTTCCCAGAACGGAAATAAGCATCCGAGGACCGGCCCGGTTTCGAGGTAACACCTCTCATCAGCCCGGCTAGCTTGATTCCAGTGGTGTGGAGTAACTGGGACTCACGTCTGAGCATCCCCAGTACACTTAGAGCGGTAACTGCAAACACAACAATGATGGACAGAATGTGGATCAATGTCACACATTCACCCCAGTCCAAAGATCTGGGCCCAAATCCATCGTTTTTCCACTCCACACCACCCTGGGTTAGACAATGGCAATATGCAAATCAGCGCTGACCCTGTGCCCCATGGGAACAGTCCAGTCCGAACTACAAAAGCCATGTCCTTCCCAGAACGGAAATAAGCATCCGAGGACCGGCCCGGTTTCGAGGTAACACCTCTCATCAGCCCGGCTAGCTTGATTCCAGTGGTGTGGAGTAACTGGGACTCACGTCTGAGCATCCCCAGTACACTTAGAGCGGTAACTGCAAACACAACAATGATGGACAGAATGTGGATCAATGTCACACATTCACCCCAGTCCAAAGATCTGGGCCCAAATCCATCGTTTTTCCACTCCACACCACCCTGGGTTAGACAATGGCAATATGCAAATCAGCGCTGACCCTGTGCCCCATGGGAACAGTCCAGTCCGAACTACAAAAGCCATGTCCTTCCCAGAACGGAAATAAGCATCCGAGGACCGGCCCGGTTTCGAGGTAACACCTCTCATCAGCCCGGCTAGCTTGATTCCAGTGGTGTGGAGTAACTGGGACTCACGTCTGAGCATCCCCAGTACACTTAGAGCGGTAACTGCAAACACAACAATGATGGACAGAATGTGGATCAATGTCACACATTCACCCCAGTCCAAAGATCTGGGCCCAAATCCATCGTTTTTCCACTCCACACCACCCTGGGTTAGACAATGGCAATATGCAAATCAGCGCTGACCCTGTGCCCCATGGGAACAGTCCAGTCCGAACTACAAAAGCCATGTCCTTCCCAGAACGGAAATAAGCATCCGAGGACCGGCCCGGTTTCGAGGTAACACCTCTCATCAGCCCGGCTAGCTTGATTCCAGTGGTGTGGAGTAACTGGGACTCACGTCTGAGCATCCCCAGTACACTTAGAGCGGTAACTGCAAACACAACAATGATGGACAGAATGTGGATCAATGTCACACATTCACCCCAGTCCAAAGATCTGGGCCCAAATCCATCGTTTTTCCACTCCACACCACCCTGGGTTAGACAATGGCAATATGCAAATCAGCGCTGACCCTGTGCCCCATGGGAACAGTCCAGTCCGAACTACAAAAGCCATGTCCTTCCCAGAACGGAAATAAGCATCCGAGGACCGGCCCGGTTTCGAGGTAACACCTCTCATCAGCCCGGCTAGCTTGATTCCAGTGGTGTGGAGTAACTGGGACTCACGTCTGAGCATCCCCAGTACACTTAGAGCGGTAACTGCAAACACAACAATGATGGACAGAATGTGGATCAATGTCACACATTCACCCCAGTCCAAAGATCTGGGCCCAAATCCATCGTTTTTCCACTCCACACCACCCTGGGTTAGACAATGGCAATATGCAAATCAGCGCTGACCCTGTGCCCCATGGGAACAGTCCAGTCCGAACTACAAAAGCCATGTCCTTCCCAGAACGGAAATAAGCATCCGAGGACCGGCCCGGTTTCGAGGTAACACCTCTCATCAGCCCGGCTAGCTTGATTCCAGTGGTGTGGAGTAACTGGGACTCACGTCTGAGCATCCCCAGTACACTTAGAGCGGTAACTGCAAACACAACAATGATGGACAGAATGTGGATCAATGTCACACATTCACCCCAGTCCAAAGATCTGGGCCCAAATCCATCGTTTTTCCACTCCACACCACCCTGGGTTAGACAATGGCAATATGCAAATCAGCGCTGACCCTGTGCCCCATGGGAACAGTCCAGTCCGAACTACAAAAGCCATGTCCTTCCCAGAACGGAAATAAGCATCCGAGGACCGGCCCGGTTTCGAGGTAACACCTCTCATCAGCCCGGCTAGCTTGATTCCAGTGGTGTGGAGTAACTGGGACTCACGTCTGAGCATCCCCAGTACACTTAGAGCGGTAACTGCAAACACAACAATGATGGACAGAATGTGGATCAATGTCACACATTCACCCCAGTCCAAAGATCTGGGCCCAAATCCATCGTTTTTCCACTCCACACCACCCTGGGTTAGACAATGGCAATATGCAAATCAGCGCTGACCCTGTGCCCCATGGGAACAGTCCAGTCCGAACTACAAAAGCCATGTCCTTCCCAGAACGGAAATAAGCATCCGAGGACCGGCCCGGTTTCGAGGTAACACCTCTCATCAGCCCGGCTAGCTTGATTCCAGTGGTGTGGAGTAACTGGGACTCACGTCTGAGCATCCCCAGTACACTTAGAGCGGTAACTGCAAACACAACAATGATGGACAGAATGTGGATCAATGTCACACATTCACCCCAGTCCAAAGATCTGGGCCCAAATCCATCGTTTTTCCACTCCACACCACCCTGGGTTAGACAATGGCAATATGCAAATCAGCGCTGACCCTGTGCCCCATGGGAACAGTCCAGTCCGAACTACAAAAGCCATGTCCTTCCCAGAACGGAAATAAGCATCCGAGGACCGGCCCGGTTTCGAGGTAACACCTCTCATCAGCCCGGCTAGCTTGATTCCAGTGGTGTGGAGTAACTGGGACTCACGTCTGAGCATCCCCAGTACACTTAGAGCGGTAACTGCAAACACAACAATGATGGACAGAATGTGGATCAATGTCACACATTCACCCCAGTCCAAAGATCTGGGCCCAAATCCATCGTTTTTCCACTCCACACCACCCTGGGTTATCAATGATTAGTGCGGCAGACCCTGATGCAGAGGTCTGGCCCGGGACCAGGGTTCAATTCCCGCCTCGGCAGGTCTTGGGCTCAATTTCCTCAGACCTGATAATTCTCACCTTGGTGCCTATTCTAATCATGGGTCCCACTCTGCAACTCTGGCCAATAGCTTGCTTAATCTCCACAGTGGCCCCAACAGCGCTAGGATGCCTGGCTTCACCTTGGGGGTGCCCAGGAGTGGGTACTTCTCAGGGAAAAACCAGGAAGGGTTCCACAGCGGTATGTGTACAAGCGCCTTGAGACCCCTTCGGGGGTGATACGTGCGCTATACAAGTACTACATTTACATATTTTTTTTTTTTGTCACAATTTGGTGGCTAGGGGTTCAATTGCCAGGGAAAACAGGAGTGGAGAGAGTAGGAACACTGCAGAGTGCCCCTGGCGATGGGGAGGTGGGAGGAAACAGCGCCATTAGGATTAACTCTGGCTGGGAGGGCAGTATAAAGCAGTTAAATCCAAGACAAAAGTGTACAGGGAAACTCCATCCTCTGAAGTATAGCCATTAAGTAATCCCATTCACAGGAATCAAAAGCTTTTGTGGCATCCAAAAAGACTGGTACTGTAGCCAATTCAGGATTCAAATTCTGAATATCTGTGAACAGTGTGCACAGATTATGAGATGTAGATCTTCCAGGAATAACCCCAAACTGGTTGGGACACACTAAATGGGTCATAAGAAGATTCAGCGTATTAGCAAGGAGTTTGAAGACACGTGGAGGAAGCACCAAGTTCAAAGTAATTTCCAGAGGCGAAGAATAGTGTAAAAATATATTTTTCTTTATTAATTTTTTCTTTTGAAGGTGCACAAGACAGCCAACGTGTTTCGCTCCCCAACCTTGGGAGCTTCGTCAGGGCAAGATCAATTGAGCTGAAACCTATGTAGGTTTCCAGGTCAGATAGTATAGCTTGATAGGCACTGTATATGGATATTTGACTTAAACGGAATCCAGTTGGACAAAGATAGTGCTTGGAGAAAAAAAGAAATGACTAATTACTCCACTTGTGAGTCCAAAGAACGTCAAGGGGGCCGTAAGTAGTTACAGTCAAGTTGCAATAGTGTGCAGATAGTGTACAGATACCTGTAGACGTCACATGTATTTCATATTCATATCGGCGAGTATAAATGCGGTCACAGTGATAAGCAGTCCTTGATAAGCTGCAGGATTTATTGGATCTCACGTTACGGTGACAATCGGACAGGCCCCCGCGAAAAATGCCAAACGATTAATTAGCAAGGAGTTTAGCTAGAATGTTGACGTCACTTTTATTTAAAGAGAGTGGCCTATAGGATTCACAGAGCTCTGGAGCTTTACCAGGTTTGAGCAATGTGATAATAAAGGCCTCCCTCCTTGATGCAGGAGGACTGTCCATCTGTCTTGCTTCTTGAAAAACAGCAAGCAGTTGTGGATCAATGTTAGTTTTGTTAAACTCAGAAGGGAGCCCATCAGACCCCAGAGAGTTACCCGACTGCAACTGCTGGTTAACCTCCCTGATTTCGTTCAGCGCAAAAGCTTGCTCCAGAAACATAAGTTCAGCATCGCTAAGCCACCCCAAAGCTATGTTATTTAAATAGGACCCTACGTCTAAGGTACCGTTACACTGGGAGGTATTGAGGGAGCTGTAGAAATCAGTTATTGTCTTCATGAATATTTACTGTATCTGTGTGCTGTTGACCTTTCGCATCCCGGATACTGACCACATCATTAGCTGCCCAAGAGCAGTGGATCATGGTAGCCAGCATCCTCACCAGATGCACACTCTTCTTTTAAGCTTGTGCAGTGGCACATTTCCTGTGAAAATGGCACTTCCTATCAGCTAGCTCCTGGTAGTCTGTCAAAGTGTTCCTAATTTGTTGGGCTATGATTGGATCAGCAGCATAAGTCTGGAGCGCCTCTGTAAAGGACAATTCACGATCTAACCAAGAAAGATGACCTTCAGGGGAGCAGTGCCAAACAGCCCCTGACTGGCACCTTAAAAACTTCCCAGATCCAAGCAAAAAAGTCAGTAATCTCCTGCTGCACTTCCTCGACAAATTAGTGGTCAAGCAATATAAGTGGGGAGGGGCACCATTTGGACTCTAGTGATGAGGTCACTGGAACGGATAGGACAGGGAGCACGGGGAGTGAACTAATAGGGTGTGAGCTAGGTGGTCAACCTCATGCACCCAGGACTCCAGCATGAGAGAACAACCAATATTCCAGCCTGGACCAACTACCATGGACTCCTGAATAGAAGGTGACCTCCTAAGCTAGGGAATGATGAACATGCCAGATGTCCAGGATATCATGGTAGTTCATTGTGTGCAAAAGGTGTTGAAATGCAACACTTTGAAAGCTAGGTGTGGTGTGCAAGTGATTCTCAACCTCATTAATCACGCAGTTGAAATTGTATTAAGATCATAAATAACCCTGGGCATAGTACTATGCTACGCTAACAGAGCATAAGTAGTTTTCCACAAATTGCATGTAGCACAGTACAAAAACTGTGTTTAATCACGTAGCGTAGCAGTTAAATCAACAACATCCTCAGATGCTTTGATAAAGCAATTTTACATACTAAAAAGCATATAACCAATTCACAAACGTGAACTTTTTCAATGAAAATATTAGGCAATAAGAGAGGTGATGATTTTGGGGTCCCCCCCAACCTAGGGGGAGGACCAAGCAGATGCCTTGAACACAAAGCGCATAAACAAAAAGCACATCTTGTTGAACTTCGGTGGTGGTCCCATCCTCTTAGGACCACCCCAAGCACAGTTATTGGCAAAAAATCCATCCCAACCAAAGGCACTGCAAAGGATTATGGGACGAGATTAGCAGTGGGCAGTGAATATTATAGTATCCAATATCAAAATCATTCTACAAAGAGCTGCAGTTCAACTAGTCGTTACTAGATGTCCCTCACAAGTCAAATGCAAAGCATTGAAATTATTCTTACATCAAGCTGCAGTTCCACTAGTCGTTACTAGATGTCCCTCACGAGTCAAATGCAAAACCATTGAAGCCCTTTCATCAAGCATTTGCATTTGACTCGTGAGGGACATCTAGTAACCACCAGTTGAACTGCAGCTCTTTGTAGAATTATTTTGATATTGGATAATATATAATATTCACTGCCCACTGCTAATTTCATCCCATAATGCTTTGCAGGTCCTTTGGTTGGGAATGTTTTTTTGGCAATAACTGTGCTTGAGGCGGACCTAAGAGGATGGGATCACCACCGAATCGTTCAATAAGATGTGCTTTTTGTTTTCAAGGCTTGGTACTCCCCCTAGGTTAGGGAGGATCCCAAAATCATCACCTCTCTCACTGCTTGCTAATTTTTTTGTTTCACTTTTGTGAAAGTACTATGGGGCATATTATCAAGACAGATGATAAAATTATTGCCGTTTTAGTGGCAGAAAACTGCCGCTAAAATGGCGATAATGGGCTTGATAATATGCTCTATGGAATTCCAATTGAAGCCCATGTTAGATGTCCTTCATGGACATAATGCTCTTTAGCGTATAAAGATGGAAATACTTATTTTATCATAACTGGCACTCTGCTGGATGCCATTTGCAATTATTTCACAGTGCAGACAAGAACACAGTGCCATCAGCTACGCTACGCAGTATTACGTGTACTACGTGTAGTTCAAAGTATACTACGTGAAGCTACGTGTAGTGCTGCTACACAAACTACGCCCAGGCCTAGTCATAACAATTGACCATGGTAATAGTGTGTGACAGTAGCTTACTGAAGCTTATCTACCCTGGTCAGTCGTCAAGAAACCATGTTGGGTAAGTGGAAGCCCCTGTTTCACCAGCAGTACCATGCGCCTGGTGTAGGAGGAATAGGAGGAGAAGCATCAGTAGGAAACCCATTTAGTTGCAAAGGGGTTACAACCATTTGAGGCCAGGTGGGTTACTGCAGTATTGGAATGTGTACCCTATGTCTGTCCAAGTATGACAAAATATGCCTACGTTTATTTGGGTCCACAAGTCCACAACATTCCAGGTAACACATTTGCATAGCGTGTGGAAACCTGCCGGAGAGTAGGTCACTTCAGGTGGCATAGAGACAAACCAGAAGTAATCTGCATGGAATAATGTCCAAAATGTGAATAAACTGCAACAATAGGTAAGGGTCATGATGGCTCAGAAGGGCTAGAATACATGTCACATAAGCATAAACCAAAACCCCAAGGGCCCTCCTCCCACCAATGATGACATCCCCCATTAAGCAGGTTGTGATTCTCTCTCATCCACCCAACACATGTCTGTCCAATGACAGAAACAAAATAAATACTATAAGCATAGCACAGCTGTGCACCCAACTAGCAACAGAGGTCAAAAGGATGACCTGTGTGATTCATCCAAAGAGGCAGCGGAGACATCCTCAGCCAGGCGAGGACATTGGGGGGAAAACAAAATCCTAACACCCACCTAATGTATAATATAACAAGTAATATAACTGAACAACATCATGGCGATTAAAGGCACCGCAGAGCATGACACCATCTGGCCTGCATGAAATGTAGGACAGCAGGGGACCGCAGCGCCTCCTCTACAAATCAATGAACAGTCTCATCCAGATCAGTCTGGTGCAGATAACGGTGGGGCCGCATGAGATGAAACAGGAGAGCGAGCCTCACTGGGAGGTGGGGGCTGGTTGATTTGTAGGTATTCCGAAGAGTATTGAGGAGTGTTGAAGACATGCTGGTGCCCTTGTACAGTGATACGCAGTACAGTTGGGTCCAGCAAGCTATAGCAGTCTGCTGAAGACGCTGTTTAATTAGGAGAAAATTGTGGCAGAGCTCCTGGACCACAGAGATGAAGTCTGGAAAAACTGAAAAGGAGTTGATATCAAAAGATAAGGAGTGTTTCATACAGGCCAAGAGCCGGGCGGTGTTTCCGTCACTAAAATTCAGAAGACAGGCAATGATGGAGGGAGTCTGGCTGCCAAGGTGCGGTGTGCACATTCCATAAAGAGGTGGAGGAGTCAGCACCAAAGAGGGAGGCCAAAGAAAGCCAATACACATAGTGTCTGCCTGTGTTAGTGGACTCAGGCATGCCTACAAAACAAAAGTTATTGCGGCATGGCCGAGCCTTCATGTCTTCTTTCTGGGCTGCAATCACTTTAAGTATATGTTCCATGTTGAGGAAGGTGTCTTCATGTAAGGCAACATTGCCCTCCACTTGAAATGCGCTTCTCTGTCTCTTGGAGCCTGCCATCATCTTTTCCTACCTTACAAGTGTTGCCATCCATTCGAGCACCCAGTGAATCCATCTTAGACTCAATGGAGGACAGCCAGGACTTCATGGCAAGGAGCAGGTCACTCATATCATGTGTGCCGACAGGCACCGGGAGAGAAGGACGGGACAAATCTACCGGCTCAGATCCAGAGACTGAGCCCCGAGGAGTGCACCATGCTTCAAACTGAAGTTTTTCCTGATGGCCGTCTGCCTTCCCCATCATGCAGCAGCAAGGATTGCGCACAAAATAAGATTGAGCAGCACATAACACCAAAATTGTAATAGGACAGACAGACTTCACACCACCAGTCGCATGCATTAGTCCCTCGTCTGCGCTCACCACCAAAGCGGTGTAGGGGGCATGAGTAGAATAGGAGAGCCCGCTTCTTAGGTGCAAGAAGGGGGCATGGGTACCAAGCACTAAGTTGCAGATGAGGCATCCAAAAAGCAGGTATAGGCCCATGGGCAAGTGAGTAGGGTTCCAAGATGCAAGATTACCCACAAGGTTGATGAGCCCACCACTCCCCCACTGAGGCCCAAAACATGGGGGGACATGAGCAGGTCTGGTGACTGGGTGGACAAAAGGTGCCGTCACCTTTCCACTGAACCGTCTGAGTGATGACAGCTGGAGGGAGCAGAAAGCAGGCCAAGATGTAAAAGAGAGCCTTGAGGTCCCATAAAACAGTGCAGGGTAGGGGTTGACAATGATATCAGTCATGTGGGGTAGGTGACATCAACCACTCCACTAAATAGTGTTTGACTGGTCAGCAGCCACAGGCTCAATGTAGGGGAAGAAGGACCATGTTGCTAGCTGATACATTCCCTGGCCGTCTCAACACTCAGGGCGGTCCCACAGAGTGAGGCTGGACTGCACACTTCAGGCCGGCACTTCCCTTCACTGATTCCGGCCCAGTAGGATAGAATAAGAGGTACAGCTATCCTCCCCATCACAGAGGCACCTGCAGCCTACCTGTAGTTCCGGAATGATGCAGGGCCCTCTAAGCAGGGGTCGTGTCTGGAGGCCAAGTTCTACACAGTCCGGCAGGCAGTAGTGATTGAATGCTGCACTCGGCTGACGGCACCTAATGAGCTGCAACATCGGGACAAAGCCAGCAACAGAGGATTTTGGCCCAAACAGGTGGCTTTCCTCACCCTCTGCAGCATCGCACCAAAGTTTAGGGGAGGATTACGCTGGATTACCTTCCTTCGATGACCCAAGCCTCACATCAGTGCAGCCATCTTGCGTGCTGGCTCTTTGGCGCTTCCAACTCCACCCAATGTTTAACCCTAAATTTCTTTCTACCCATAAGCTCCACCTGCTTCTGACCCCTGAACTCCCTCACCAACCTCAAACTTAACCCATTCCTGAACCCTAACATTCTTCACCTCTCCTAAACCCTACCCATCACTGAACCTTAAACTCTGCCCATCTATAAACCCTAAAAAACCCTCAACAACTTACACTCCACCCATCCCTGAACCCTAAAATCCCCTCACCACTCCATACCCAATCATCCATGAACCCTAAAAACACTCACCACCCATAAGCTCCTCCCATCCCTACACCTTAAACAACTGCTTCTACGCCAGAACTGCACCCATCTATGAGTCATAAAAAACATTCACCATCCCTTAACATCACCCATCTCTGAACACAAAAAATCCTCACTTCCTCTAGACTCTACCCAAGTTTAAAGTAATTTTGAATTTTTTTATAACATTTTCTTTCCCTTACAATCTTTCCTTTATTTTTCAATTTATTTGTATTTTTTTACAATTGTGTTTCCTTAAATTGTTTTCCCCATGTTTTAGTTTCCCCCTATGTGGTTTCTCAGTTTTCGTTGGTTCATTAATGCAAACACATTAGTTCCACAGCGTGACTTTTCTTCTGCACCATTCGTTTAGTTAATTAGCGCAGCATGCAATTTAAGTGTTGAGCTTTATGTGTCAAACATATTCCATTAAGTACCTACTATTTTTCTATTTCTGTAACACAGGGCTGGTGCACTATGGTGGTGTCGATGTGCAAAAAACATCCAGGGCCTCATTTATGAGAATTGACGCATCGCTGCATGAAAGCAGCGATGCGTCACTTCTCAGTGCGCACTCCTTGCGACATACCTGATGCGTCATATTTACTGTATGACGCATCATGTCGCAAGGAGTTACAGATACGTCAGTATTTCTGACGTATCTGTAGGCGCAAAAGTGACTCATTGCTGGAGTGTGTCTCAAAAGTGACACAACTCCAGCAAAGCATCCTTTCACATGGGGCAAGCCCCATGTGAAAGGGCCTGCGTCAGTCTTACGCCTGCTGTGAGGCAGGCGCAAGATTTTGACGCAACAGCATCCTAGAAGTGACGCAGTGAAATCTCATAGATTTCACTGCGTCACTTCTACGAGGCTTTTTATGGAGGAAAGCCCCCCTGCATACATTATACCTGACGCAGGTATAATGAGGCGCAGGGGTTTACAAAGTGACGCATCTGCTTAGATGCGTCACTTTGTAAATAGTGTGCAACAGAAGGCATGTTTTACGCTGCCGATGCGTCACAAAAAGTGACGCATCAGAAGCGCAAAACTGACGCAAGGCCTCATAAATGAGGCCCCCATTGTTTTTCAACGACACCTTTAATTTGTGCTGAATTTCAGGTAATAATCACTCTAGTGCTAAATGCCCTTTCACGAGGAAGTCACAAACATTCCTGTTTTGTTAGTAGTTATGAGGAAAGAGTCGTTTTCTGACTCCCTTCTAATGAAGGCCGGCGAGAGCAGGAACACTCACACCTTCATTGGCATTCACTGCTTGCCAAAATGTTTTCCTATCCAGGGCTGCTTTCACAAATAGGCGTTCAGTGAACAGAATTGGGGCGCATATAGCTGGCGCTTGGACCACTGCCTGCCTATTTAATGCTGACAGTGACCAATAATATGACGGAGGCTGTCCCTGGGACATCCTTTGCTTTGAGATTGCTGTCACATATTTTGGAATTTGTAAACAAATCTATGTTTTGTGAATGCAATTATAATTAGAACGCATTGTTACAGTCCATAGTGAATCATAAAGGAGACGGAGGCACCAGTTACAACTCTCTTTTCTTTTTTAGGAGTTATGGATTGCAAATTGCACTTTGTGAACGGTGGAAGTCATTTCCGACGTGCCATGTGCATTTTTTGAAGTGCAACCTTCAAAGCCTGTGATTTTGTGAACTGATGGCCTCCCAACCACAAAATGCTTTGTGTATAGGCCCACGGTGCAACATTACAGCTACTTCAACCACCTACTTTAAGGCAACACCCTAAAAGTCCATAAAAAGGCGCAATATAGCAGCAAATAACAGCATATGGCCTACAATTCCATTCATTACTAGCATAAAAATCCATCAATTACTAGCAACTTTAGAATATTGCTATCTGTCTAAGAGTATTCAATGTGTCAGAGGAGACCCCAGAAACCCAAGGACTGTGTTTCGCACAGCTATCAGGCAAAAAGCCTATGAACCCATTATTGATCCTTATAGATGTACTTTTATTTGTATTTTACTCAATTTTCATTCCTTTGTTAAGGCATCATAGTTTCAAAATTCTTAAAACAAAAGTATTCAATAATCCACAATATACAAAAAATAATTCAAGTGTATCATAACATTTTGCTCAAATGATGTTCAATTGTAAATCATAAACAGAAGACCCAATGCATTTTGGGTTCACTCTGAACCCTTCATCAGGGGTTGTAATAACATTTGATGCAGTTGCAATTCTTCAGGGAAATGCGGTTCACGTGTCTACAACAAAATTCACAATTTCAGATGGTTAAAAAATGTACATCTCATGAATGTGAATAACCTTCACCAATAGTCTCAGGGTTTGCATTCTCCGTAATATCGACAAGTGGGTGCAACGAGAATCAAATGAATGTGTCATGCTCAATCAACTATAACTGATGTCCCATGTGTATTAAACCAATGTTCCAATCAAGTTGTATAAAAACAATTTGCTTAAAAGGCAAACAAAAATCTCCACCAAATGAAACTTAATGTGCCTCGAACCTTATAGTAAGTGGAAGTGAAATAAACGTGAATAAGTCAACTGAAGTATATGAATAAGTACCTCCAAGTTATAGAAAGTCTGCCTGGTCATGTGTGTGCAAGATACACGACAGTTCACCAATGTCTGTGGATATAACAAAACTTATGGTCATTGCAACCCTATTAACACCGAGTGGCTCAACAAGTAAATGTGTGAGTGAACATACCCTTGGAAAAACACGATTGTAAATCCCAAACTGTTCCAGGGAGAAATTTCTATGTGGTAAGCGTCCACAGTCTGTATGAAAATAAGGACACTGAATGTAAATGCTTGAAGTGTACTTGTGATAGTACAATATTCACCATGTAAAGCACTGGGACATTGAGTCTCCATCTTACCTAATGGCGTAAGTTATGTGCTACGAGGAATCACCGTCCAACGTAGTCAGTTGTTCGCCTGAAAGCAAATGTAAGGAACTAAGTTATCCAGACCTCCGAGTTATAGGTTGTTAATCACAGCCTTAACATTCGTGTCATCACTAGAAATACCATCGAGCTCCTACCTTTTCAAACGTTTCTGAAACCGCCAAAAATCCAAACACCGACCGGTTGTGAAATCGCCGAGCCTCTCAGTTAGCGGGCGTACCAATAATACAATAACGCTGACCATGTGACGTTAATCATAGAAAACGGACTACGTCGACCATCTAACCTGTTCCAAAATGGCGGCCACCATAAGTCTCGATACCAGAGTTCGAGACTTACCTAAGTAATAGAGTGCTAATCATGTTATTGATTACACTAAATGTAAACAATGAAGGATTAAAAATAGGTGATAAAAAATACAAAAGGAAAAAGGAAGAAACCCCCTTGTTCGTGTCTGTACCCATTGCTCATATATTATAAAGAATGCAATATTACCCCTTCCAATCTACAGACTCAGATTAATCATAGAAAACACAACAATTCATAATGGTCATTGAGACCCCTCGGGATTAAGGTACCAAGTTTTTTTATCCATTCTGTTTCTTTTCGAGCTAGGGTAGTGTGAATGTCTGTACCTGCGAATGGTGTAATGTGCTCTAAAATGGTGAATCTGAGTTGAGGAATAGTGTGAGCATGGTTCACCCAATGAGCTGCCAGTGACGAATTCATGTTTTTGTTCCTGATGCGGCTCTTATGTTCCACTATTCTGGTTTTTATTCTTCTGCTAGTTCTTCCAACATAAACTAGCCCGCATGGACACTTTATGGGGTAAATAACATTTTGCGTTGTGCAATCCGATGTGTGTTTCAAAGATATGGGTCGACTTATGTAAGGGACACCACAGACTGTTTACTAAAACTTGAAAGTATCAATGACATATTTCATGAGGACATTCTTCTATGCACCATTGATGTAGTGGCGTTATATACGTCCATAGCGCCTGGCGAGGGGCTAGAGGCAATAGAATGGAGACTATTACAATCAAATTTTGAGGAAGAAAAAAGTGTGTTCTTACTGGAGCTTTTACATTATGCTCTTTACCACAGCTACTTCCGTTGGCAAGAGGACTTTTACATTCAAAGGATTGGAACCTCAATGGGTTTTCCGGAGGCACCCGCATATGCGAACACATATATGGCATACTTTGAAAATTAACACATATTGAGTCACCCCAAATGGCGCAAACATGCTAGGATTTTTATGAGATACATCGATGATATTCTCGTCATTTGGCAAGGCCCCAGGTGTACATTGGAAGAGTGCATAACTGAATTAAATACCTTCAACAGCAGAATACAGTTTACATCAGAGATCCAATCACAAAGGATACACTTTATAGACATTGAGATTTCAAAAACTGAAAAAGGATTGGAAACCAAGGTTTATCAAAAACCAACGGATGTGAATAGTGCATTACATTTTTCCAGCGCACACCCTTTGTCGCTGAAACAACATTTACCTGTTTCTCAAATGATGCGAATCAAGAGAATAACCTCGGATGAGAACACATGTGAGACAGAGATAGAAGAACAAGAGAACAAATACAGGAGGAGAGGTTATCCGGAGAATACACTGAAGGAAGCAAAAAAGATAGTAGACAAAAAAAGCAGGGAGGAGCTTTTGAAGAAACAGGTCAAATCCTCAGCCAAAAGAGAGGTTTTGTGTTGAAACATTCATCTCAGGCTCCAAAAATCAAAGCCATTATACGGAAGAGATGGGAACTAATTGAGAATGTACCAGACTTTCACAACATCTTTACTCAACCACCATTATTCGCACACACTTGAGCACAAAACATGCGAGAATTGTTGAAAAAGACTACCAGCAGACAACATGGGCAATTCAAGGGGATGCGGAAGTGTTATAATTGCGGATAATGTGGCAATGTAATTGTAAGCAAAGAATTTCAACATCCCAAAACGGGAAAACCCATATCTTTGAAACACACATCGGATTGCACAACGGAAAATGTTATTTACGCCATAAAGTGTCCATGCGGGCTAGTTTATGTTGGAAGAACGAGCAGAAGAATAAAAACCAGAATAGTGGAACATAAGAGCGGAATCAGGAACAAAAACATGAATTCGTCACTGGCAGCTCATTGGGTGAACCATGCTCACACTATTCCTCAACTCAGATTCACCATTTTAGAGCACATTACACCATTCGCAGGTACAGACATTCACACTACCCCAGCTCGAAAAGAAACATAATGGATAAAAAAACTTGGTACCTTAATCCCGGGGGGTCTCAATGACCATTATGAATTGTTGTGTTTTCTATGATTAATCTGAGTCTGTAGATTGGAAGGGGTAATATTGCATTCTTTATAATATATGAGCAATGGGTACAGGACACGAACAAGGGGGTTTCTTCCTTTTTCCTTTTGTATTTTTTATTACCTATTTTTAATCCTTCATTGTTTACATTTAGTGTAATCAATAACATGATTAGCACTCGATTACTTAGGTAAGTCTCGAACTCTGGTATCGAGACTTATGGTGGCCGCCATTTTGGAACAGGTTAGACGGTCGACGTAGTCCGTTTTCTATGATTAACGTCATATGGTCAGCGTTATTGTATTATTTGTACGCCCGCTAACCGAGAGGCTCGGCGATTTCACAACCGGTCGGTGTTTGGATTTTTGGCGGTTTCAGAAACGTTTGAAAAGGTAGGAGCTCGATGGCATTTCTAGTGATGACACGAATGTTAAGGCTGTGATTTACAACCTATAACTCGGAGGTCTGGATAACTTAGTTCCTTACATTTGCTTTCAGGCGAACAACTGACTACGTTGGACGGTGATTCCTCGTAGCACATAACTTACGCCATTACGTAGGATGGAGACTCAACGTCCCAGTGCTTTACATGGTGAATATTGTACTATCACAAGTACACTTCAAGCATTTACATTCAGTGTCCTTATTTTCATACAGACTGTGGACGCTTACCACATAGAAATTTCTCCCTGGAACAGTTTGGGATTTACAATCGTGTTTTTCCAAGGGTATGTTCACTCACACATTTACTTGTTGAGCCACTCGGTGTTAATAGAGTTGCAATGACCATAGGTTTTGTTATATCCACAGACATTGGTGAACTGTCGTGTATCTTGCACACACGTGACCAGACAGACTTTCTATAACTTGGAGGTACTTATTCATATACTTCAGTTGACTTATTCACGTTTATTTCACTTCCACTTACTATAAGGTTCGAGGCACATTAAGTTTCATTTGGTGGAGGTTTTTGTTTGCTTTTTATGCAAGTTGTTTTTTATACAACTTGATTGGAACATTGGTTTAATACACATGGGACATCAGTTATAGTTGATTGAGCATGACACATTCATTTGATTCTCGTTGCCCCCACTTGTCGATATTACGGAGAATGCAAATCCTGAGACTATTGGTGAAGGTTATTCACATTCATGAGATGTACATTTTTTAACCATCTGAAATTGTGAATTTTGTTGTAGACACGTGAACCGTACTTCCCTGAAGAACTGCAACTGCATCAAATGTTATTACAATCCCTGATGAAGGGTTCAGAGTGAACCCGAAATTCATTGGGTCTTCTGTTTATGATTTACAATTGAACATCATTTGAGCAAAATGTTATGATACATTTGAATTTTTTTTGTGTATATTGTGGATTATTGAATACTTTTGTTTTAGGAATTTTGAAACTATGATGCCTTAACAAAGGAATGAAAATTGAGTAAAGTACAAATAAAAGTACATCTATAAGGATCAATAATGGGCTCATAGGCTTTTTGCCTGATAGCTGTGCGGAACACAGTCCTTGGGTTTCCGGGGTCTCCTCTGACACATTATACATAGGAGGGGTGGTACCCTTCCCCAGTGTTCAAGCACGCTTATACACTGATAACTGTTATCAAATATAGACTTTCAATTTTGAACAAATTCAGTCTAATAACAGGTGTGCATATCCACTCTCACTTCACGTTTCTTACCTCTGGGTACCATCCAGTGGATTTAGCACCCTAAAAAAAATGTGGCAAGATATTTCAAGCATCACTTCGAATCAAGCAGCAACTAAAGCATATTCTAATGAAGAAGCTGACACTATTTACGCTTTGATAAAGGGAGTCAGAGAGTTCGGTTCAACCACCGGGTCTACAACAAGTCAACTTCGACAACTGGAATACCTCATGAAAAAGGAAATTAATTAGCGTTTACATGCGACCACGCTGATTGAATATCACAAGGTCAGGAGGATTCCCCGAGGATTACGTATCGCCCTTCGCCCTATGCTATTTAAATTTGACAAAGCCTTCATGTCGCAGTGGTACGCGATCCTAAACAAGTGCTCGTTGGATTTAATATTACTATTGGTTGAGGAAATATCAAGTGCTTTGAATGAACTAACATTGGATATTGACAAGCTCAAAGATGAATTATCCAATAAAATTGAACAAGAAGATTGGATCAAGACCTTAGAGGACATCAATAAGACTTTGGATAGACATGCTAGAGAAGTGTATAAACGCAAAACACGCAAATTTAAGAGGGACACGATTGACTATAAACTGGATGAAGTTTAAACGTGGGCGGAGAACTATGCCCAGAAAAGAGCCTTCAAAAAACCGGGAGCTGCTTCCTCTGAAGAAAGCGTTGTAACGGACCAAGACCTGTTGATGCAGAGACCAAGTGCAGCATCAATGTCACAAGCTGGCGGGAGAATTAGAGAGGAGACAGGGCAACAGACAGGGCAACAGGGCAACCTTTTTTAGAGGCAGGCCACCCGACAAAACAACCACAGGCAACGGAGGACCCGCAGGGGACAAAACAAAAAAGACTGTACCACCAGATACAGGCAGACCGAGAAGGGAAGTGAAGAACAAATAAATCAAGAAGAATCTTTGATCATTAACATCTCACAGAAAACCATGAACAAAGTGGAGTCTGACATACTAAACAAAGGAGCTTCGTTTGTACCGACGTACATTTCAAATGAGTTGGAGACCGAGGTGTCCCTATTCAAATTTATGAGAAAGCTGAGATTACGTTGGTTCTTTTCAAATGAAGTGACAACTGACATTGAATCCTCCTCTGAAAGACAATTTAAACCCAAGAGCAAATTTGGTTCACCGATATCCCACAAGACTTTGGATAACTTTGAGGTACTTGTCAAAAAAGATTTGGAACAAATTAAGTATAACAAATCATCCTATTCTAATTTCTCTACACAAGAATGGAGGATCTTAAATAAACTCAAACAGGATCCATCCATTACCTTTCTTCCAGCAGACAAAGGGGGAGCGTTGGTAATTCTTGATACTGGATTTTATTATCGAAGTGTAAACTCACATGTTCAGAATGAGGACACATACATTCATTTAACAAAGGATCCTACTCAAGAATTTCAACAAACTCTGATCACAATCTTAGACAAGGCCGTAGAGACGGGAGTTATTGACATCAAAACACGACAATTCTTGTTTAATCAACACCCTAAGATTCCCTCAATATACATGTTGCCTAAAGTGCACAAAGACAGAGACAATCCACCTTTCCGCCCAATTGTAGCAGGGTGCGGATCTATTCATGAAACCATAGGTTATTATCTTGATCACCATCTTCAGCCACTGGTTCAATCATGGTCGACTTATGTAAGGGACACCACAGACTGTTTACTAAAACTTGAAAGTATCAATGACATATGTCATGAGGACATTCTTCTATGCACCATTGATGTAGTGGCGTTATATACGTCCATAGCGCATGGCGAGGGGCTAGAGGCAATAGAATGGAGACTATTACAATCAAATTTTGAGGAAGAAAAAAGTGTGTTCTTACTGGAGCTTTTACATTATGCTTTTTACCACAGCTACTTCCGTTGGCAAGATGACTTTTACATTCAAAGGACTGGAACCTCAATGGGTTTTCTGGGGGCACCCGCATATGCGAACACATATATGGCATACTTTGAAAATCAACACATATTGAGTCACCCCAAATGGCGCAAACATGCTAGGATTTTTATGAGATACATCGACGATATTCTCGTCATTTGGCAAGGCCCCAGGTGTACATTGGAAGAGTGCATAACTGCATTAAATACCTTCAACAGCAGAATACAGTTTACATCAGAGATCCAATCACAAAGGATACACTTCTTAGACATTGAAATTTCAAAAACTGAAAAAGGATTGGAAACCAAGGTTTATCACAAACCAACGGATGTGAATAGTGCATTAAATTTTCCAGCGCACACCCTTTGTCGCTGAAACAACATTTACCTGTTTCTCAAATTATGCGAATCAAGAGAATAACCTCGGATGAGAACACATGTGAGACAGAGATAGAAGAACAAGAGAACAAATACAGGAGGAGAGGTTATCCGGAGAATACACTGAAGGAAGCAAAAAAGATAGTAGACAAAAAAAGCAGGGAGGAGCTTTTGAAGAAACAGGTCAAATCTTCAGCCAAAAGAGAGTTTTTTTTGTTGAAACATACGTCTCAGGCTCCAAAAATCAAAGCCATTATACGGAAGAGATGGGAACTAATTGAGATTGAACCAGACTTTCACAACATCTTTACTCAACCACCATTATTCGCACACACTCGAGCACAAAACATGCAAGAATTGTTGAAAAAGACTACCAGCAGACAACAAGGGCAATTCAAGGGGATGCGGAAGTGTTATAATTGCGGACAATGTGGCAATGTAATTGTAAGCAAAGAATTTCAACATCCCAAAACGGGAAAACCCATATCTTTGAAACACACATCGGATTGGACAACGGAAAATGTTATTTACGCCATAAAGTGTCCATGCGGGCTAGTTTATGTTGGAAGAACTAGCAGAAGAATAAAAACCAGAATAGTGGAACATAAGAGCCGCATCAGGAACAAAAACATGAATTCGTCACTGGCAGCTCATTGGGTGAACCATGCTCACACTATTCCTCAACTCAGATTCACCATTTTAGAGCACAATACACCATTCGCAGGTACAGACATTCACACTACCCTAGCTCGAAAAGAAACAGAATGGAAAAAAAACTTGGTACCTTAATCCTGGGGGGTCTCAATGACCATTATGAATAGTTTTTTTTTTTTAAAGTTTTTTTCCCTCATTTGCCGTCTCGCCACCCATTTCTTCTAACTGAGTCCACCACTGGGCATTTATCTCATATGCTGGTTAGAGTGTTAAGGGGAAGCTACACCTATTTTGAGTCTGGTCGTGTGTCAAACTAGCTTTCTTGACCAGCTGACTCACCAGGCGTATCCACCTCTCACTCTATTATCGACCTGGAGCACCATACATTTTATACCAGCGAGATAGGTGCGGGCTTAATCATCGGAAAATCTTACAAAATAATGAAGAATCAACCAAAAGCTTCAAGAAAAGGTACCCAAAACCCTTGATTTCTCTTAGAATGATCTAGAGTGTCAAGCTTAGCCACAACCCTCATAGCTAGAATCCAATCCATTAATTTAGGGGGGGATGTAGAGACCCACAACTTGCAAATCTCTCTGCGAGCTAGAAATATGGCATAAAAAATAAGTCTTACATTATCATTCAAACATTTGTTTTCTAAATTATATCTCCCCGTTATTATAAATTCGGGGCTTACCTCCATTCGCAGGTTCAAGATTCTAGATAGACAATTACTTACGTCCAGCCAGAATTGTCTTATATTTGGGCAATAGACAAACATATGTAGATCATCGGCATTTAGGGTGTTGCACTTCGGACCTCCCACTACTCCGCCTGTTTTAAATTTGGATAATCTTCGAGGGGACCAATATGCCCTATGGATAGTAAAGAGAAGATTCCTCCTTAAATTTGCAGGTTTAACAATACTATAGAGCATAGACATCGTTACTTGCCATTGACTCTCCGTCGCGATCTTCGGCAAGCTTTCCAACCACAGGGCCTCCGGGAGCACGAATGGTCCATCTTCCATTTCTAGTATCGTCCAGTACCACGTGGCCACTTCCTTCTTAAAAGCCCCTAACCCTAACTTGATCTCGAAATCATTCTGAGTCCCAATCACAGTTTCTAGATCACTTGCCCAGCTCTGTATCTGTATGTATTTATACCTGGAAAAAGCTTGACCCCATTGTTGTTGACAAAGACTCCAAGAAATCAAATTATCATCCTGAAACAAGTCTTTCCATCTTTGTAGCCCATCCTCTTTTTTCAACTGAAAAGCCAGATCATCCTTTGTCCAAAGTGGAGCTCCAGGAGAATCCCATATTGGGGCCATAAAACTAAAATAAGGCAATTTCAATGTTTTCCTTATTTTATACCATACCTCCGCCAAGTCTCGCAAAACCTTTAATCTCACTTTTTTTTAAATTTAGGGTCTGCAAACTTATATAGAAAACCAAAATCGTCGAACCCGTTACATTTTAACAACGCACCAAATATATCTCCAATCGTGGATTTAATTAGGGTAACGAACAACATCCTACAGTTCTTTAAACAAAAAGCCCACGCATATATTTGTAAGTCTGGTGCAGCAAAGCCGCCTTTGTTAGTTCTCCTCCTCAGCTTTTTCCATGATATTCGTGCACCTTTTGATGCCCATATAAAAGAAGCTACCTCACTCTGCACCTTAGCCAACCATTCTTTTCTAAATCCCAGCGGTATAGTCTCAAACAAATAGGTAATTTTCGGTACGATCACCATCTTCACAAGATTGGTCCGTCCATACAGTGACAGAGGGAGATTCATCCATCCTTTTAAAGTAGCCGTAATTTCTTTCTTGATCTTAAAAAAATTGACTTCAGCAAGATCTTCAATCTTATGAGTTATCCTGATCCCCAAATATCTCATTTCAGATTTGCTAGTTACCCCTTCTGTACTTAAATTCCAGGCCATTATCTCAGTTTTATCCTGATTTATTTGATAACCTGAAACTTTTCCAAACTCTTTCGTTATTTTCAACAAGTTATCCAACAAGTGATGTAAATTAGAAGAATAAATAATAATGTCATCCGCGTAAAGGCCCAGTTTTTTTTACCAATCTCCAGCTACAAAGGGGGGTATCTCTTCTGAAGCCCTTATCTTACAAGCCAATGGCTCTATATATAAGTTAAAGAGTAAGGGCGACAAAGGGCACCCTTGTCTGGTGCCTCGCATTACTTTTATGGGAAGAGTAAGGTTTCCATTAACTAAAACACGTGATGTCGGGGAGCAATACAGAGAAAAGAGAGATTGAGTGAAATTCTTCCCTAGATTAAGATGTTGCAGAAGATCTTTCAGATATGTGAAGTTTACTCGGTCAAATGCCTTGGCGACGTCTAGTGCAAACACCGCCAAGGGAGACTTTTGACTGGAAGCCATATCAATTATTCCAACCAAGGTAAAAGTGAGTTCCTTCAAGTATCTCCCCTTAATAAAACCTTTTTGATCCTCATGAATCAGTTTCTGAATAACCTTAGCAAGTCTGTTGGCTAAGATTTTTGCGAAAAACATATAATTGCAATTCAAAAGCAATAATGGTCTATAAGCATCTAAACTGCTGGGAGATTTCCCTGGTTTGAGTATCAAGGAGATAGTTGCCTCATTCCATGAACTAGGTATAGTTACCTCCCCTTTAAAAACTTGATTAAATAATTGACAGAGTGTAGGAGAAATTACGTCAACTAAAGTTCTGTATACTTCAGCCGGAATACCATCCGGGCCAGGTGCTTTCCCCCTTTTACTCTCCTTAATCACTTTAGCCACTTCATCTAAAGTAATTTCTTTATTTAGTGTTCCCACTAAATCATCAGAAAGAGGTTTCAAAAAGTTTAGCCACTCTTCTATTTCAGACTTTCTTGGATGAAGGTCTTTGATTGTAATAGTCTCCATTCTATTGCCTCTAGCCCCTCGCCAGGCGCTATGGACGTATATAACGCCACTACATCAATGGTGCATAGAAGAATGTCCTCATGAAATATGTCATTGATACTTTCAAGTTTTAGTAAACAGTCTGTGGTGTCCCTTACATAAGTCGACCCATATCTTTGAAACACACATCGGATTGCACAACGGAAAATGTTATTTACGCCATAAAGTGTCCATGCGGGCTAGTTTATGTTGGAAGAACTAGCAGAAGAATAAAAACCAGAATAGTGGAACATAAGAGCGGCATCAGGAACAAAAACATGAATTCGTCACTGGCAGCTCATTGGGTGAACCATGCTCACACTATTCCTCAACTCAGATTCACCATTTTAGAGCACATTACACCATTCGCAGGTACAGACATTCACACTACCCCAGCTCGAAAAGAAACAGAATGGATAAAAAAACGTGGTACCTTAATCCCGGGGGGTCTCAATGACCATTATGAATTGTTGTATTTTCTATGATTAATCTGAGTCTGTAGATTGGAAGGGGTAATATTGCATTCTTTATAATATATGAGCAATGGGTACAGGACACGAACAAGGGGGTTTCTTCCTTTTTCCTTTTGTATTTTTATCACCTATTTTTAATCCTTCATTGTTTACATTTAGTGTAATCAATAACATGATTACCACTCGATTAGTTAGGTAAGTCTCGAACTCTGGTATCGAGACTTATACTGGCCATTTTGGAACAGGTTAGATGGTCGACGTAGTCCGTTTTCTATGATTAACGTCACATGGTCAGCGTTATTGTATTATTGGTACGCCCACTAACCGAGAGGCTGGGCGATTTCACCACCGGTCGGTGTTTGGATTTTTGGCGGTTTCAGAAACGTTTGAAAAGGTAGGAGCTCGATGGTATTTCTAGTGATGACACAAATGTTAAGGCTGTAATTAACAACCTATAACTCGGAGGTCTGGATAACTTAGTTCCTTACATTTGCTTTCAGGCGAACAACTGACTACGTTGGACGGTGATTCCTCGTAGCACATAACTTACGCCATTAGGTAAGACTCAACGTCCCAGTGCTTTACATGGTGAATATTGTACTATCACAAGTACACTTCAAGCATTTACATTCAGTGTCCTTATTTTCATACAGACTGTGGACGCTTACCACATAGAAATTTCTCCCTGGAACAGTTTGGGATTTACAATCGTGTTTTTCCAAGGGTATGTTCACTCACACATTTACTTGTTGAGCCACTCGGTGGTAATAGAGTTGCAATGACCATAAGTTTTGTTATATCCACAGACATTGGTGAACTGTCGTGTATCTTGCACACACATGACCAGAAAGACTTTCTATAACTTGGAGGTACTTATTCATATACTTCAGTTGACTTATTCACGTTTATTTCACTTCCACTTACTATAAGGTTCGAGGCACATTAAGTTTCATTTGGTGGAGATTTTTGTTTGCTTTTTATGCAAGTTTTTTTTATACAACTTGATTGGAACATTGGTTTAATACACATGGGACATCAGCTATAGTTGATTGAGCATGACACATTCATTTGATTCTCGTTGCACCCACTTGTCGATATTACAGAGAATGCAAACCCTGAGACTATTGGTGAAGGTTATTCACATTCATGAGATGTACATTTTTTAACCATCTGAAATTGTGAATTTTGTTGTAGACACGTGAACCGCACTTCCCTGAAGAACTGCAACTGCATCAAATGTTATTACAACCCCTGATGAAGGGTTCAGAGTGAACCCGAAATGCATTGGGTCTTCTGTTTATGATTTACAATTGATCATCATTTGAGCAAAATGTTATGATACATTTGAATTTTTTTTGTGTATATTGTGGATTATTGAATACTTTTGATTTAAGAATTTTGAAACTATGATGCCTTAACAAAGGAATGAAAATTGAGTAAAGTACAAATAAAAGTACATCTATAAGGATCAATAATGGGCTCATAGGCTTTTTGCCTGAATGCTGTGCGGAACACAGTCCTTGGGTTTCCGGGGTCTCCTCTGACACATTATACATAGTGGGGGTGGTACCCTTCCCCAGTGTTCAAGCACGCTTATACACTGATAACTGTTATCAAATATAGACTTTCAATTTTGAACAAATTCAGTCTAATAACAGGTGTGCATATCCACTCTCACTTTAAGAATATTCAATGGCATTGTGGATCTGTCTTGTAGAACTTGCTACATGGTTATCTCTGAGCCAGCGTGCACGTGGCATGGTTCATGCTTGAACTTTGGTGTAGTAGATTGGCGTTGATCGGGGTGCGGGAGATGCCTGGTGGGGCAGGTGCCCCATCTGTAAATGTTCTGGCCATCCCTTCTTTCTTACCACAGATGACAGCTGAAACCAGCATTAACAGACACTGCCCTCTTAGCCTGGGAAGAGAGCTATTGTTCCTGTTTACATTTCCTGTTTTAATTATCTTTTCATTCCCTTAGAGTATTTGTTTTTTCCAGGATTGTGTGTTTCTGCGGTCTTTTCATGCAACTCATGTATAGTGCGATAAGAGTCACTCCTATGTAACTGTGATTTCAGGTTGTGGGGGCCATGATTGACAGCTGTGCAGTTCAGATCTAATACAATGTGAATTTCTCATTCTGTCAGTGGGACATAGAGGGGTTTGGAATACATGCTCATCCAACCGCTGGCCTCTTGCCACAGCACACAAAGCAATATTGTGGGCCATAATTACAGAGGCGCGCGACAACAGCAGATGTGCACATTTTTTTTTTCACTTTGAGAGTAAAATAGTCTGACACATGAAAACGTAAAAACAACTAGGAGAACAGCTTCAGTAACACGTTTTAGCTGCTGCAAACCGACATTATACCCTGGAGTTTGAACAGATAGATGCAGTAAGTAACTAAATATGATTTGTGAAAAAAAACCCAGTTCTGAATGATGAACAGTACTGCTGTACTCAGTTGTCCTGCGGGTGGGTTAAAATAACTGGGATGCCTAATGTTACTTTGGATATAGGGGTACAAGGACATCTTACTTGAAAGGGAAACACTATTGTAAAATTATAACATGTCTCACTCATGCATTTGCTTATTGCATATCAAAGCTAGCTATTATATGGTGCCCAGATATTACTTCTAGACGTTAAAACGTTTTGGGAGCAAATCAAATGTTGCTGCTTGAAATGTGTATTGATTTGTCCCAATTCTGTCATGGTGCAAGCAATTCAACTTGAATTTAAGCTTAACAGTCGTGAAGATTTTGTAACAAATTATTGCTTAGCGCCGATAATACAATATCGATACATTTTCATAAAGAATTGTTACATAGTAAATTCCAGTCGGCGCAAGCAGCACGAAGCAGGTAGATCAATGAGGCACTTATTCTCCCAGGATATAGTAAATTTTCCAGCTTCCTTAAATATAAAAAAATAAAGGAATTAAGAACTTTGATTAGTTATGTTTCAAAAAATGTAAAGTACACAGAATCCAAACAGTCTATCGCCTTGTTAAGACACCTGAGTTTGTGATGTAAATTATACAACATTACCTATCTATGGTATGAGGCAAGGAAGTTTTGAATTTCCAATAGATCTCAATCTCATTAGCTGCTCATAAATGTCACCTTAGTAATGTGTAGTGCAGGTAGGCTTCAGGGAGGTATTTGTAGAAGGGCACACATTTTACTAGATTGTATATTTTTATTTGCCTCTGCGAAGGTGTTTTGTTAACCCGTATTCATAAACTATGGTCCTATGAATCCTGAATCTGCTAAAAATCTTTTGAGTGATATTCGATTTTTATAGGTAGCCTGTGCCTTGGGTCTGTTTTTTTAAAAAAGGGGTGCGAAAATAGACATTTACATTTCCCTTTCATACGTTTTATTACGTGGTGCTGTATATAACTTTAAGGAGATTTATCAGTATTTCTTTTACATAAGTGAAGCATTATCGTGTGAAACATTTATTTATTCTCTGTGTTTATATTTGGTCGATAAACTACAGTCTAAATAAACTTATTTTATTGCGTGTTGGAAAAAATACATATTTTCTTTCATCAAATTAGTGTGTTGTTGGAGCTGACATTTTTTTGGGGTTTTACACTGTCATAGTTCTTACCTGAAATGACCTCACCTTGTAGTAACTCCTATAAGCGTGCAGAACTAATAACTGATAATATTTCGCTTACATTTAGCCCTGTAGTGGCTTTATACATATGAGATTAAGGGCCAGATATAGGTAGCCAAATACCGGTCGGTAACAGCCGAATTTCGACCGTTACCGACCGGTATTTGGATATTGAGATGTAGGGGCCCACAAAAGACCGATTCGGTAAATAAGAGTCGGTAATTTACCGAATCGGAATATTCCGAATCGGTATTTATCGAATCTGTATTTACCGATTCGGAAATTACCGAATTCTTATATACCGATTTGGTAAATAAGAAATGGTAAAAAATGAGTTTTGAGATGTAGCAAACATCTAAAATACCGAATTTCATGAAATTCGGTATTTAAGAGTCGGTATTTACCATGGATTGAAAGCAGGTGGTAACCAGGTGCAGGCTATAAAAAAGGCCTCAAAATGCAACACTTTGACCAGAATGGCGGCATTCTACGTGATAGCAAGGCGGCGACGGCTTCAGGTAGTAGGAGAGAGAGTCTGGAGAAGGGAGGAGCAAGTCTACAGACAGAGGATAACTCTTTTTCAACTCACTATGCCAGAGATATTGCAACTGTACAGGCTACACCCCCAAACCATCCTGGACTTGATCAGGGACCTGCACCCACTTTTGGAGCACCCAACCCCAAGGGCGCATGCCATCCCACCCCATGTGCAGGTGCTCTGTAGCCTACACCTTCTTGCATCTGGGAGTTACCAGGGGATGATTGCTGTGGTAGGTGGGGTGTCTCAGAGCTGCCTGTCCCGTTTCTTCAGGAAGTTCCTAGAGGCCATGATGCAGAGGATGCATCATTACATCTGCTTCCCTAACACACACGTGGAACTACTGAAGACCAAGACTGACCTTTATCAAATTGCACATTTCCTACACGTCATCGGCTGTATAGATGGCACCCACATCCCTATATGCCCACCTGCTGCCACAGAGTACATTTACAGAAACAGGAAGTCAACCCACTCTATCAATGTACAGGTAATCTGTGATGCCAACAACATAATCACAGACATTGTGGCCAAGTTCCCAGGAAGTACCCACGACTCCTACATCTTTTGGAACAGTGGGATCTACACACGCCTGATAGCGGGGGAATTTGGCGAAGGATAGCTGCTAGGTAAAACACTGTGACACACCCTGATAGATATAGCAGATGTATGTGTATGTGTGCATGTGAGTAAAGGTTTTCATATTTACATATAGGGGATAGTGCATATGCTGTCCGCTCATTCATCCTGACACCCTACCTCAACCCTTCAACCCGCAGCCAGAGACGATACAACGTGGCACACAAATCAATTAGGAACAATGTGGAGCGCACCTTTGGCCTGTTAAAAAGCAGGTTCCGCTGCCTCCACAAAAGTGGCGGGGCACGGCAGTACTCACCAATCATCTGCTGTAAGATAATTGCAACTTGTGCAATGTTACACAACCTTGCTACAAAGAAGGGCACAGAGGTGGAATTGAGCGACTATGAGGACCACGATGATGAACATGCACTGCCTGAACCAAACACACCAGGAGTTGCGCCACCAACCGATGGCAGACAGAGACGGGCAGAGATCACACAGAACTTTTTTTGAGTAAGTAAGGAGACACAGACAGGTGGAGTATGCACCCAATGTAGTTTAATATTTGGCACTACGCAGGTACTGAAACGCACAAATGTGTAACACAAATGTCATCCATTTAGTAATGGTAGTCCTGGCTCACTTCCCCATTTAAGGTCATGGAGTGTGGGCTGTATAAGTCATTTGCGGCCATGCCTACCAGTGCCAGATGAAAGTGTCTGGCTGTCCTCACTGGGTGTTTGGGGTGTTGGGTCACCATGGCGCCTGCTGCTCCTCTGTGTCTCAACAACAGGGGGGCATGTCATGTTGCTCCTACTGGTGCTTTCCTCACTTTCCGGTACATCCAGAGCAGCAGTTTGTGCTGTCTGTGCATTAGGCAGCACCTCTACAGCACTGGTCACCCTTGCAAGGCCTCTAGACACCTCCTTGCTGCTGTGTGTTAGTCCCTCTTGCATGTTAATGCATCGTCTGCATAGAAGGGAAGTGGCTGTGGCCAGGCGGTTCATAGCCTTAGTTTGTTGCTGCACATGTTGCCAGTCCTTGCGCCTTGTTAACCTGTCCTGGTCCAGTTTTGTGCACAGGAGCTGCACTGATTGTGTCATGTCCAGCACACCTGTGGCCATCTGCCGCTTCCCTGCAGCCATCTCCCTCATTCCTGTTCCCATCTCTTTATTCTCATCCACCAGTGCACTGATGCCCATCCCTATGTTTTCCATATGTGTATTCAGGTGCTTCATCTGGCGTTGCACAGACTGGATGGCCTTTCCCTGCATTCTTTGGATCTTCACCATGCTACCCTCCAGCCCACAGAAGACACTGGGACCCTCCACATGTTGTGCAGCACTGCTATCTCTGGCCCTGTGGCGTCTGGAACCTGTACGGGCAACCTCTGCACTGGACTGCTGTGTGGCAGGGCTTCCTTCCCCAGCCAAGGTGTAGGTGTCATCCCCCTCCATTTCACCTGCTAAAGTTTCCATTTCAAGCAGTGGAGCAACTGCATGCCTCCTGCTCTTTTGAGGGGGAGGTGTTGTTTGCGGCAGTGACGCAGGCAGTTCAGGTGAGGACAGTAGCAGAGGGGATCCTGAACATTCTGGGGATGCCTGCAGATGTGGAGACATTTCAAGGTCTTGGGATGGTGGCAGTGGTGTTGATGCACCAGTGTCCTCTGTGACATTCTATGCAGTTGTGCCTGCCTCCTGGCTATCAACCCTCTGTGGTGCAGCGCCTTCCTTCTCCCTGGTACGCCTGTGAGATGTCTCGCCTGTGGACATAAAAGCGTACATTAGCTCTGTGCTCCTGTATCAAGGCTTCTAAAATTAAATTATTTTCACTGAAACACTGTACATATTGCCTGAGTCTCATTATGACTGATATGTTTTACCTAACTTGTTGATTGCTGTGCTGTATGACATGGTAGGTCTTTCAATTACTACATGTCCCTTAATGCATTGCTCCTGTATAATACTACCTCTACTGGAGTGGGGTTAACTTTGCCACATAGGGAAAAGGGAAGGTGATGGGGTGGGGGTGATTGCTGTGCATGCGTCTTACCTTTCATAATGGCAGCTCTGGCTGAGCTGTCTGCATCTCCCAGTCCACAGACGCTCTCTGGTTCAATGGTGGACCCCACCAACTCCTCCAGCTCAGTCAGGGGAGGTGCACGGTTCTTCTCTCCTCCAGTTTTGTTTGCCTCATTGTGGAGCTCTGCAATTTTATTCTTAGAAATGCTCCTGAGGTCATACCACCTCTTTTTTAGGTCATCTATGTCCCTTGGAGTCACTCCTACAGCATTCACCTTTGACTGTATTTCCAGCCAAATCTTTCTTTTGGCAGATTCAGCCACAGTCAGGGACTGCTTTCGAAACAATTTCTGGTGTTCTTTAACCACCTCCTCCACAAGGACCTCCAGCTCCATGGTGCTAAATTTTATTTTTCTCTTCCTCTCTGGAAGTTCCTTTTCACTGCTGCTTGCCATTTTCAAACTTTAAAAGCACAAAAAAGTGTTCCTGTGGCTCAGTGACCACTCTGCTTTCTCTGCCTCTCCAGAAGCTTCTAATTACTTCCAGCTGCCTGGGTGTAGCCACTTCCAGGTTGGGAGGGGGTGGGTGGTAGCACCTGATTGGCTGACTCCTAAGTTTCACTTTCTTACCTTTCCGATTCGGTATTTACCGATTCGGTATTTACCGATTCGGTATTTCCCATTCATTCCTATGGACCAAAAGGCCCATAGGATTGAATGGGAAGTACCGATTCGGTAAATACCAAATCGGTAAAAACTGATTCGGTAAATACCGAATCAGTAAATTCCGAATGGCAGATACCGAATTTTACAGAATCGTTAAAAATTCCCGATTTTTTACCTACATCACAAATACCGATTCTAAAATACCGAATCGGTAAAATTCGGTATTTTAGAATTGGTATTTTGAAATTACCTACATCTAGCCCTAAAACTTGTATTCGGTGGGGCCCACCCCTTTAATATCCCCTGCCCCTTACCCACTCCTCAAAGAATCTCTGCCCATGAGCTCCCTCCATTTCCCTCCCTGGCATTGCCAGAAACCCCTGACATGTCAGAATCCTGCCCACTGCCCCATTTTCCATCATGCAATGATGGTGCTCTCTATGGTGTTCTAAGTCAAAGGATATACAGATTAATAATTCCCAGTACATGGATTTCTTTATATAAGTGTTGATTTTAAAAAGGAAGCCACCCTACACCACCTGTTTGTCTCCTAACAATTGCAAATACCTGAGCGCGATTCCCCATTGTACAAATTGGTGCTTCTTTAAAAGCGGAATTAAAAGCTGTTTGGTGTAAATAGCACAATTCTTTAAAAAGATAAAATGGAGTAGGTCTGGTCTGAAACCCTGTACAAGTACATGGATAAATAAAAGAATAATAAAAATGGTCCAACAGAAAGCACAGCACATTTTTATTTGTTGCTGCCCTAAAAGGAAAAAGCAATTACCTTTCCCATCAGTTGATGAAGGCCATTGCCACCTGGATGAAAGATAGCTGCCTCAAGCTATACTTGGACAAGACCGAAGTACTCATCATGGAAAACACTCCCTCAGTATGGGATAACTCCTGATGGCCTGCCGCACTATGATCACCCCCCCCACATCCACAGGTCACGCACAAAACCTTGGCATCATACTGGACTCACCTCTCACAATGAACTGCCAGATCAGTGCCGTCTCCTTATCATGTTTCCACAAGCTTCGCCTGCTTCAAAAGACATTCAGATGGATCCCCACGGAATCCAGAAAGACCCACACACTCATCACCACCAGACTTGACTGCGGTAAAGCACTCTAGGCTGTCGGCACCCAGAAACAGCTCGGGAAATTACCGCATGTTCAAAATGCTGCTGCCAGACTGGTCCTCAACATCCCTTACTGCAGCCACATAACACAACACCTCCGTCAACTTCACTGGCTTCCAGTCAACAAGAAATTCACCTTCAAGCTCCTCACTCACGCTTACAAGGCTCTACACGACGCAGCACCAGCATATCTGAACCACCACCTCTAATTCCACACACCCGCCAGGCAACTTTGCTCCACCCAATTCGCATTGGCCACCGTCCCACAGATTCACAAGACCAGAAACTGAGGAAGATCCTTCTCTTACCTTGCGGCCAAGACCTGGTACACCCTGCCCCTCCACCCCAAGCAATCCCTGCTGCTGGCACAATTCAGGAAGGATTTTAAGACCTGGATCTTTGACTGAACCTCTGCGCCCAGACAGATCAGCAGCCCCCCCAAAGCACCTTGAGACTCTCATGGGTGATTAGCCATGCTATACAAGCTCCTGATTGATTGATTGATTGAGTGGTGGCTGACCTTCACTGAGGGTGGGGGGCGGAGGGTCACAACAACAACAACAAAATAATAAAGAAAATAAGCATACCTTCCTTACTTGTAGCACGAAGCCCCCCTCCCTCGGGGGCCTTCTAGAAAGCTCCTGATGGGCTATGCTGGAAACCGCACTACCAATCCTGGAAATAAAGCAGCACCAGAATTGGATAGAGCAGGCTGTCCCAGCGCCCCTAAGAGCACTGGAGGCCTGCTGTTTCTCTAACCCAGCGGTCTAAGAAAGTTATGTTAGAGAACTTTAAAGTGTGCATGTCTGGCTGGCCAATGGAAGAAGGCTGGCCAAAGAGACATGTGCATTTTAAAGTGCACTGTCGCAGCTCTCTGCTGCTGCCACTAGGCAGCACTGGCCCCACCCCCCATGACACTTAGGGGGCGAATACGATGTTGGTCGGAAAGCCTTTGAACGCTAGGTGGAAGCTTTCTGACAGCAGTCGCAGGGTTTGCGATCGACACTGTCAGTTTGCAGCCCACTTACGATGTCGGTCGGAACGGAAAGCGGACAATCATTCCGACTTGGTTCTGTCCGGGTCTTGGAGTCTTCCAGCCATTCGGAACCGCACTGTACTCTTCTATGGGTGGCGTTTCCGCCACCAGGATTACAATGTCGGTTTCCCACAGCCTTTCCATGCTGGCCTTTCCACTACACAGAAATGTTGTCGGAAAGCAACTTTCAGGCACCCTAGCCAGGTCCCCTTCACCCTGCAGATTACAGTTGATGTTTGAGGGGGTATCTGGGGTACCCCACTTCAAAATCACACACTGTGTGGCAGGATCCATGGGGTGCCTGCCACAGGGTGCAGGGTTTTACACACACAGCCATTTCTCTATAGGAGCCGGTATTACGGCTGGTTTACGGCCATAACACAAGCTCCCATAGAGAAAAGTGACTATGCAACCGAACAGTGTTCGGTCGCATTGTAATCAGGCGGTTGGAACCACTGACCTGAGGTCAGTCGGTCCGGAGTCCGAGACGGTGTAGATCGGAGGAAACTCCGACCAACATCGTAATATGCCCCATAGTTTAGGACAGGTTGCTGAAAAATAAAACAATAACAAATAAACTTTGTTGCTGTTTTATTTTTCAGCTATGAGGCTCGTGGGACGATGCTCCTCTGCTCAAATGGATGGGCCACCCCTGTTCCCCATTCACGAGTTCTAACAATAAAAGGGATTCTATGACATAATTTGCCATATGCATTCACCGTAGGTTTGTTGCACTCCTCATTACCCCAACCTTGGCATCTTCTTTCGAGAACCAATATGCTGCCTAACTTTTTATTCTATGTAGTAATAGAAATCTGGTCGAAAAACAACGAGCAATAACCTAATCCACCGAAAACATTCTATTAACATAGGCACGCCATAGGATGCTGAGGCTTTTTCAGAAGCAAGACATACTTTTATGATTAAGTGATTCAATCTGGCTCTTGGTGTTACTTCACACATAAAACCATGAGGACAGTGGACCTAATTTAATGTGGGCTTCTAAACAGAGAAGACTGAGCTCTTTGTGGCAAACAAAATGCGAAGCTGAGGGAGGTTTTAAAACTGAGTATATTAGCAATTCACCTCAATCTGTAATATAAAACCGCTGGCATAACCCCAAACCCTCGCTCCAAACCCAGCAACAGGTGAACACTGTGTCTTCTATACTTCAAGAAGAGGGGTAATAGCTTTACAACCGGGTGTCCGGGGCAAATTAAAAAGTGCACTAATAGATTTACACAGCTTCATACAGCAGTTTGAAATATGTGTGCCCCAAAACCTGGAGAAGTCGAACAAAACACCCAAATTGAAAAAACTGTTAATCATTCCTAACTGATATCTATCAGAAACTATGCTTGATATATGGCATTTAGGGTCACAGGTATATGTGATTTTATAAAATTGTCATTTTAGATCAAGACCTGTATAAACTCTACAAAAGAGTAAACTAACTCATGTAATACCTTAGGTATGAGTGTGATCAAAACCACATTAAGAGCATACAATAATGCGGGAATGGGGACTTTGTGTTTAACAGGAACCCCCTAACAGAAGTTACTAAAAAGTAACTCAATTAATGAATGTACATAATAAATAAAAGGGAGGTAAGAACAGACCCATTGCTGAACACCTCACGAAAGGGCCAGATGTAGGTAGCCTAATACCGGTCGGTAACGGCCGAAATTACCGAATTTCGGCCGTTACCGACCGGTATTAGGCTTTTGAGATGTAGGTGGCCAATTTACAGATTCGGTAATTTACCGAATCGGTATTTTAAGGAATCGGTAAATTACTGATTCCTTAAAATACCGAATCGGTAAATTACCGAATCTGCAATGTAGGGAGCACTCAAATGAGTGAACTGCATAGTTAACGGTTCGGTATTTACCACCAACTAAAAGTTGGTGGTAAATATCGAAAACCTTCGGAAAAGCATTTTTGTGCATTTCCAGAAGTGCCATGTGGCAGACGTGCATGCCCTTAGGGCATGTATGTGTGCCACATGTACACACAGGCACGATTCAGTGGTGTAACAGGGTGTCAATGTGACACTCTGCCACCCTTGAATGTGTTCCCCCATTACCGAATCGGAATTTATCGATTCAGTAAATCCCATTCATTCCTATGGGCCTCCAGGCCCATAGGAATGAATGGGAATTACCGAGTCGGTAAATACCGATTCGGTAAATACCATACTTACCGAATTATTTCCTACATAGCATTTACCGATTCTAAAATACCGAATCGGTAAAATTCGGTATTTTAGAATCGGTAAATTAGGATTACCTACATCTGGCCCTTAATGGATTCAATAATTCCCCATCTGCACCAATCCTAACTCTAGGAGTTGGATCATCATGAAATAAATAAAGTGCACAAGTGTGTTGTCCGATCCCAACTTCAGAAGGTATGACCACAGTTTGGCACGAATGACACAACCAAAAACGGTAGACAGATCCAAGAATGCCAGGTACAATGGGTAGCGCTTGACGATGGTATACTTTCCTATATTGATTGATTTAAGCACTGCTCCACTATAACCACAGTGCTCACAGAACCAGCATTGGCATGGGTCTAGAATGGTAATATTACTGACAGTAGGAAACTGAGTTTTTGTTGCAGTACCCCCAACACTTTTTGCGTGATATCTGGTCCAACTTTGACTGAAAGTATACTGTGTTCCTGTTAACCAGGTCTTCAGTATCATTATTCTTTCCCTAACTGCACTGTTATTTCACAATTGGCACCCCTTGAGGATCCCTGTAAGTCCCTATTAAATGGTACCTCTGGTACCTTGGGCCTTGGAACTAAAGATGGCCCCTAAGGTAAGGGCTACAGCACGAATTGAGCACCCCAAGGGGCCCTTCACCAAGCTCATGCAAATTGACATTGCAACCTGCATGTCTTGGTACAGAGAAAAATGAAGACTCGACATGCCAGCAAAACATTGCATGTGGTATAGAAAAGTCATTCCTACAGCAGGCACTACAGCCCTGAGGTAGGGTTCACTAGACCCCATGTTTGGGAATATCTGTGTGAGTGGATGTGTCCCTGTGATTCTAAGCACAACCTTAGATATTACAAGTTCACAGGGAAGCCATGACAAGAACATGGGCTGGACAATTGTGAAACAAGAGTTCCCCAGCTATATGATGGCTTCACTGTTCCCCAAGGTATTTGGCCCCAAGCACCTCATTGTGATAAACCCACAAGGATGCCAGTGGCTGGTTCATTAAGCAATGCACCCAGAGGGCACCTTAAAGATGCCTCCTGAAACCTAAAAATTACTAGTGTGTTGACAGAATGGTCTCGACCAGCCAGCCACCAAAGACAGATTTCTGGCCAACCTGACGTGAAAGCCATTGCTCTCAGAGGTCGGGAACAAAGCCTGCTCTGGACAGGGGTGTTCACACGTGCACCATGCAGGATGTACATTCCAGGGAGGGAAGTTTCAAAGGTCCTGCCACCTTTGTTATATGACCCAGGCTTCTCCAGAGAGCGGAGATGCCCACTCCTTGTCCTGCTCCCACTTTTGATGGCAAGACAGGCGGCAAAGTTAGTAAGATTGGGAGTTGATGTGGACCCCACTTTTCAGATTCTTCCATCTTGCTTTGGATGGAATTAGCATTCTAGGGTCAGGGTTATGCCCACTTCCCACAGGAAGTAGTCATATAGAGGCTTTCAACACCCTAAAGGTAGGTAGCCCATTGGCTACTACCTGTCACCCCCCTTAAACGCCCCTAAATTGAGTATTTAGGTGACTCCCCTGACCCTAAGAACTCAGATTTGACGGATCAAGAGAAGAAGCTTGTTGAAGAGTCACTGCCTGGTGGGCCCTGCAGCAGAACTGTAGACCTTTGGCAGAAAACCCTGCCTGTCCTCAGCCCTCTCCCGACGGTTGTGACAGTGCGACTCATCCTGTGAGCTGGAGAACTTCCAAAGCCTTGGGTATCCTACCAGCACTTCAAAAGTAGCCTACAGTCTCCCTTGGAGTAGAGGAGCTACTCCCTTATTTATTTATTTTATTTATTTATTGGATTTTTAGTGCGCAGCTACTACCCTAAGGTGTCTAGGCGCAGTGAGATACTCTAAAATACAGTAGTCAGGACATGAACTTATTGATTGAAGAGCCAGGTCTTCAAAGCCTTACGGACAGGGGCGTAGCTAGAGCTTCTGGCGCCCGGGGCTATCCCTCAGATTGGCACCCCTGATAGGTACTGGGGGGGGGGGGGATGCGGGGGAGGGGGATGCGGGGGAAAAAGGACGACAAGTAGCGGAGGTGGATTGGCAGGATTTCAGACACTCCAGGCTGCTATCTAGGCTTTTCTTTCTGTTCAGTCCAGGAATTCCAGCTAACTGGGAGATTCCTTACAGTTTTCCTGCGAACAATCTGCTCTTGGAAGGGTCCTCCTATTTGATGGAGTTGCCCAATCCATGGGATTGAGGCACACATAAATTACAGCCAGCCAGAGCGGTGTTGTGTGTAAAATGGAATGTCCAGTTATGAGAAAATCCAAACATGGCAGATGCTGACACACCAAAAGAGGACAGGTTAATGTTTTGACATAGGCAACAAAAGGGGTGTGCAGTTTCATTCTTTTTTTATTAATCTACCATATGTTTTGGCAGGAGGAGCACTTCTTTATCAGTTTCCCAGCTGATGATGGATGTCCCATTAATGTTAAACACAAAAGCCTGGAACAACTATTAAAGTCAGAAAGACTAATGGTAATAATGTGGAAAGTGTCTAGACTAATGGCCATTCAGAAAATGACATTCCCTATTTGCAACGGAGACGTCACGTCATGAGCACAAAGAAAGCTATATATATATGCACTGTAGCACATAAACAGGTAAGCGCTTTCAGCCAAAACAGAGAGAGAATACAAGAGAGCTGAATTGGAGACACAGTGAGTTCAGGTACGTAATGTCTGTGGACTGATGCTGGGCTGCATGAGTTGCCTTAGGTGATAAAATATAATGTGCACTGTTTTAAATCGCTTTCTGAGCATGTATTTGGCAAGAATAACTTTCTGAATAATGTTGCTCAACGACACTAATGTATGTTGCGATTTTCAGTGCTACAGGATGGTGAACGCAAAAGCAGAAGAGCTAATAAAACATAATACAGGTCGTGTTTTGAATTGATTTAGGAAGCAGTCACTGTATGGGACATCTAATCAGGAAAAACACAAACCTTTCCCTCCCATAGCTAGAGGTTAGCACCTCTCAGTATGTAAGTCACAGTATCAATTTATGAAAAAAGGGTCTTACCATCATGAAGTATACAAGTCAAGTGCCTGCTGATGAGACCCTAAACACCGTCCATAGCTGCCAAGGTTTCAGATTGCTTATGTGTGTCATTTTCATAATTTCAATGTAAATATGAGTGACATTTTAATGCCAATGAGTGACACTTCCGAGCAAGCATATTCAAGCAATGAAGATAACTGAAGCATATAAATTTAGGAAATTGCACCCATTTGAGCAAGAAGAAACTCTTAAGAAGATCTGAAAACTGCTGCAAATGACGAACCTGTGGCTTTGCTGTTACTCAATATTTGTGATTGCTGTAATTTATATTTGTATGCTCTTTGTCTATCATATATGGCCCAACGCCATTGTGTGGTATCATTTATATGCCTTGTATCTTTACTTGTAAAGCACTGTATTATCTTTCAGCCCCTCTCACACATTGTTCATTTGTTTTTTAGTGCTGCTCATACCAATGTAGAGTGCCAGAGTAGTTTACATCAGACACACATTACACCAACACAATGATTCTTTCGTAGGTATTCCAGTCTAGCAAAATGTTATTTGTAGCACATGTCCCCTGACAACAGCTGAAGTGGTTTCATAGGTAGTTAATTATGAAATGGAAGTGATTTGCAGTGTTCACAAGCATTTGGCCTGGTGTACTGCAAGAAATATAGCACACATTTAAAAATAGCAACTGGGGGTACAAAGGTCAATTCAAATGATGTCATCAGTATCCTAATGACCATTATTAAAACTTCATAAAGCCTTTCTATTGGAAATTTTGAACGTGACAAAAGCGCGTCAGATATCACACACCGGCTGAGAAAGTGTGCCACCTCACAATGATCTCGCTGCCTGACCGAATGCTGCCATTTATTGTGTAAATCAGAGGCTGGTGGCACTTACTTGGGCAGTGGTTGCAGAGTCCTGAGGAGTGTGGCGGTGGCGCTCCGAGAATTTCTTGACGCTCTGTCTTTCAAGGCAGTGGCTGCAGGCTGTAGATTCGGGTTTGCAGACCGCCTCATTTAACAGTCAGCCTCGGGCTGGCAGGCCGCGAGTCCCTGGGCGGACGGGGCCATCTAGTGACACGCAGGCTATGTCCTGGCGGCCGCTGCCTTCACCCCTCCGCCACTCACTTGATTTCTCTCCGGTCTGGCATTATTAAATTAGGGGGGGGCGTGAAGGAAAATAAAACGGCTGGTGATAGCATTCGGCGGGGCCGGTGCGAGTGGCATGCAGCAGGCGCTGGTGACTCTGCAAGTGCAAGCACCACATTTGCGGAGCCCTGCAGCAGGTTGGACGCCGGGACCCCATAACGGTTACCAATTCTGGCCTTGCACTTCTATAATTGAAGCCATCGACTCACTCCGGTCTGCAGAGGTGCAAGCAAGGCAGATTGAGGCCGTGAGTTACAGGGGGCCGCGGCACTTTGAGTTTGCCGCCTGGGTCCGGACCTCCTCCAGTGACAGTCGTACTGCGTGGTGATGGAGTGCGTGACTCATCACTCGTCACAACGGCGCTTCTTTTCAGCGAGGGCTGGCCAAACACGTTATGCCCAGGGCCGTCATTGGTAGCGCTTTCGCGCGCTAGAAGATTGACGGCCCTGGGACGGGACTCACAAGCAACATTAATAAACAGGGACAGGTTCGTAGCGCATGCTGCACTGCAGGCAGCATTTACAAGCAGGTGCGTTTGCCTTGCTCTTTACACGGGGGCAGGCCTTTATAATTTATTTGAGGACACTGACTTCAGTCACTGACAGTGAGTGTCCCCCAAAAAATTATAAAGGCCGCCGCCTCCGAAATAGTGCCGCCTGGGGCGGACCGCCCCCCTCGCCCCCCCCCTAGCTACGCTAGTGCTTACGGAAGCCAATGAGGGTTGGTGCAGATTTAATGTCTGAGGGGAGTGAATTCCACAATATGGGAGTTGCTACCAGAAATCGTCTGTCACCCCAAGTAGCCGTTCTTGTACGGGGTACAGACAGTAGACAGCTTGCTGCTGATCTTAAATTCCTTTTAGGGGCGTACACCTGAAATGCCTCTTTTAAGAACTTCGGTCCAGTGTGATGGATGGCCTCATAGGCGATACATAGAGCTTTGAATTTGATCCTGCTCTCCACTCTTAGCCAATGAAGATGGCGTATGGCTGCCGAAGTGGAGTAGCGCCTGGGAATGATGAGCAGGATCCGTGCTGCCATATTTTGGACAGATTGAAGCTTATTCAGGATGTATTTATGCGTGTTGAAAAAGAGAGCATTTCCGTAAAACTACTAGGGTGGTAATCAGTGTTTTTCCTGCTGATGCTGGTAAATACGGCAGGAGTTTTTTTTATCTTTTTCAACATAAAGAATGCAGCTGAAACTACCTTGTTTACGTGATGTCTAAAGGATAGCTTGTTATCGAAGATCACTCCAAGATTTCTGACCTTGGTAGCTGGGACCGGGGGAGGGCCCATCTGACTGGGCCACCATGTAGGGGACCACTCTGGGGAAATATTACCAAAGGTCATAACCTCAGTTTTCTCCGCATTAAGTTTTAAACAGTTACTGTGCATCCAAGATTGTACATCCCGTAGCCCCTCCTGAAGTTTAGCTGCTACCACTGGGCCTTTCTTATGCACCGCCATCACAAGCTGGGTGTCATCAGCGTAGGTAGTTAAACGCATCCCATGCGATTTGATGACCCTCGCCAAGTCTGCGACATAAATGTTAAAAAGCGTAGGACTTAACGAGGATCCTTGAGGGACACCGCATGGCAGTTCAGAAATCGGTGAGTAATAATTACCCAGTTTGACTGCCTGCTTGCGAGTAGCTAAAAAAGAGGCTATAAGATCTTTGGCCAGATGGTTAATCCCAAGGGCTGCGACACGGTCGACCAAGATGGTGTGGTCGACCTTGTCAAAGGCCGCCGACAGGTCCAACAGAATAAGCACTGCCGCTCCTCCCGAATCCATGATGTCTCTAATTTCATCGGAGGCCTTTATCAGTGCTGTCTCAGTTCCGTGTCCCCTCCGGAACCCGAACTGAGTATCATCCAAGAGTTTATGTTGTTCAATAAACTCTGATAGCTGCTGGTTCATAATGGCCTCTACGATTTTAGCCGGGAAGGGAAGGGATGCAATAGGTCTGTAGTTGGCCGTAATGGTGGGGTCTAAAGAAGGCTTCTTAAGCAAAGGTTTGACAATGGCCTTCTTCCAAATCGCAGGGTAGACACCGGTTTTGAAGATGGAATTACAAATATCGGTGAGCGGCTGAGTGATGGTATTATTTAATTGATTCATTATGATGGGAGGACATGGATCGAGCGAAGAACCCGATTTAATCTTAGCAACAAGCTTGCTCACCTGATCTTCAGTGACTGACTGAAAATGAGAAAGGGGAGGGTGAGTAAAAGCCAAATTAGTGGATTGATCAATGGTTCTTCCTAACGGTTCTTGGATAAAAGTGGAATAAATATCCATCACCTTAGTGGTGAAGAATGTGGCCAGTGAGCTACAAAGTTCCTGAGATTTCTCAATCACGGGTCCAGCAGGAGGGTTAGAGAGAGAGCTCACCACTTGAAACAGCATCCGAGCTGAATTCTGTGCATGCTCAATTTGACCAGTAAAAAAGACATTCTTTTGCGTGTTAACAGCTTTCTTGTATATCGCTAAAGCATTTTTATAAACTTGCTTAGCGGAGGGGCTATAGTGCTTTCTCCAGCGCCTTACTAAATTTCTACAATACTGACGTTGGAGACGCAACTCCTCAGTATACCACTGGGCCGCTGGAGTAGCTCTGTTTTAGTCTTATAGTCTGTAGGTACTGACATGCAGAGTCTGGTCCCACCACCTTGCACCTCCCTAGCCCAACAGATTCCACAGATGCCCAGTAGAAGGTTCTCTGGCTCTGAAAGGTCAGATCTGCCTTCTCACTGAGGGGGAAGACACCATGACCAACTAGGGCAGTGCAGCGCCAACCGCCAAGTACTGGATGCCCTGCATCAAACACAAACTGTAGGAGTCCAGTCAGGATTCCCTCTGCACCTGACCAAGCAGCCGTCGATGGGTGTCAGCATCACTGAGATCCACTCTGTGAGTGGCCCAGCTGCCTTGATTGTGGCCCTGCCAGCTGCTTACCCCTGACCATGAGGATCATCTTTGCGCACCCAGCCCAGCCTACCTGACCACTCTGCACCCAAGCCACCCAGCCTGGGTCCTGATGAATCAGTTGTGCCACTTTGCTGCAAGATCCCTTACAACATAAGCCCCCATTTGAGAGCTCTCTTCCTTGGAGCCAAGTCCCCTGTGCAGCCTGATTTGGGTGGCCCCCTTCTCCGCAGGGTGACAGCTACCAACTTCACAAGCACCCTTCTCCCGGCAGAACCAGGGCAGTTTCCAAAGAACTGCTGATAGTACTTTGGATATTGGCTCACTACAACTCCGAACCTTGAAGGTGAACCCCTGAAACCGACTGTACCTACATTTATGCATCTCTGACTTTTCCTTTCATGGGATTGCATTGCATATAAATGCACCCATCTTTAAAAGCTTTACTCACCTGTATGAATTACTATTGAAATCAGCACATACCTTTGAACAAAGTCCTTGGGTTTGAAACATATATAAAAAAGTGTTATTTTTCTAAATTGGTCTCTTATTTATTCTTTGAGTGTGTGTATCATTTATTGCCTCTGTGAGTACAACAAATACATAGCACTACCCTAAGCCTAACTGCTCGCTCACACTACCAAAAAGAGAGTGCTAGTATTATCTATATAGCCTCTGTAAACTAATTAGGTTCTCACTGGACTCTCTGCACAGTGTACCTCTTTTTAGAACACTATATAGAGAGTCAGCTTCCTACACTGACCCACTCCACAGCGTGTTAAAAATCACTCTCCCTTAAAGTTTTATAGCTGTATGTATCTATTAAAGAAAATAAAGGGTAGCGACATGGGTCAAAGCAATCTCCCTTCTTTAAAATAAGTACAATTATCGAAATGGACCATGATCTTGGGAAGAAATTTCTTGTTGAAGGCCTTAAAACAATAGCCCGCAATGGCGCCGCAGGATCTATATTTAATTTTAGCCGATCGATAGGCATACCATCTGGACCCGATGCATTGCTGGCTAAACTGTAGCGTACTGCAAAAAATTTCTCTGCTAATGAAATAACTAGCTTATTTACTCCATTGAAATTGAGGAACGTTTAACCCATTGCTCACTGCTAATATGGATATGCATTAAATTGCTTGGATGGGTATGTAGCCTACATACATTTGCATTCTAATGTAAACTCTTCTTTCTTAGATCTTTTACCCTTCAACAATTTATTATCACCTTTATTTCTTCTGATCCTATATCTGTTAAATAGGCACCTAGGACATTTTAGAAAAGGAAATAAGCTAATTGCACAAACGATGATAATTATTACAGGAGATAGTATATTCTTCAACATACTCCTTCTCAAACTAATTAGCAATTCACCAACCTTCCTAATCTTTCTCAGTAAATCGATCTTTTGAAGAACTTGGGTTCTGGTTTAGAGAACTGGAAAAGGGTTTTCCTAGTTTTCCTAGATCCCTTTTCTAGTTTAGAAAACCAGGACCTACACTTTCCTATAACCCACGTTCTTTAAAAGACCAACTTACCTGCAAAAGATTAGTTATGTTAGTAATGTAGGCATCTACAATTCTACTATTATCTGGAACATATGTACAACAACTCTTTGCCTTAATTGCTTTATGTACTCCTCCTTCATTCACCAGTAGAATATCTAATATTAATCTAGTCTGTATAACCATAGCTCTAACAGCAACATCTCTTCTTTTACCTGTTTCAAAGTTCCAGCAGTATACACATCATATCTTTCACTAAGGTAGAAAAAATACCTAATTTTCACATCATTTAGTGGCACCCCTGTAGAAGAAATCACCTAATACATCTAAAACGACTTCACCAAAACTTCTTTTTGCTCTATGCAAGTTTTCTGCTTCATCAAACTCATTAATATGATATACAGAGCTAGACTGACCGTAGTGGGCACCAGGCTTTTTCCCGGTGGGCCAGAAGAGTGACAGCTGTTTTGTGAGTAGTGGGGGCGTTTTTTTTTTTTTAATAGGGGCTAGTTTTGCAGCAATGCTTCTCACTCGCACTCCTCCCCCTACCCCCAGACTGGCCCAACTGAATTGCCAGGGCTGGTTTGTATTCCCAGTCTGGCCCTTATGATATACGCAAGGAAACACTATAGCCAAATTACAAGACCCAACCCATTTTAATGGCAAATTTAAATATGCAAGTTTCCCCAAAATCATAATAAATTCCACTCAAAATTGATTAACCTTCCAAGAAATAAATCAGACTCACCTCATACTTCCATCACACTCACTCTCTCCTACATATTGAGCTTTACCATTCTTTGAAGACCTCCTTCTAACCATACACTGTTCACCCCTTTTCTTCTGTTCCATCCTTAACTTAGGATGAACATTTGACCATCGAAATTCCTCCTCTTCATTTACTTCTTTACTTCTCATCTAAAATCTTTCCTTCTTCCAAATTCTTCACAACTTCTACTCCTCTTTCATAGTATTCTCTCATAAACTCATTTTGTTCTTTATTCAAATCACACACCTACTCTCCACTTTCATGCTTAGTTTGTACATCTCTTAACATTTTTTCAAACTTTACATACAGATTACCCCTTTTCATAGAGAGATTCTCCAAGGAAACATTAAAATCAGTTATGTAAGGAGACAGAACATCATCACAGATAAATATAGCAATGTATATATCACAAGATAGTGAGTATGAGATCAGAAGGAATTCACAGGTAGAACCCTCCACAGATTAGATAGGAAGATAACTGCACATAACACAATTGATAATATTCATTATTTCACCATATTTGTGAATCATTCTAGTATCAACCTTATCTTGAAAAGCATTATCACAAATCTGTTTATAATCTAAATCATCATGTTTCACATTACTCTTTTCAGTTTCATTAGACATATATCCCACCAGACATAGTAAGCACACCAACAGCCAAACTAAAAATAATAATATTAATAATAGTCTTATTAACTCTACAATTCTACAGCATCTCCTGTACTCCATCTTCTAAATGAGATAAAACATATTATGGGACAAATTGAAAATCAACAATAATTTTCTTTAAAACAATAATATTTTCTTCTCAATTTTTTAAAACAATATTCAAAATCAAAATAAATAAAAATATTGTCTTTTTTCCAGAGTTCTTTTTCAAAAATATTTTTTTCAAACATTTTTTCAGTCTCTTAAAAATTCTTGTCTAGTTGAGTTACCGTTTTTTCTTTTAACTTTGCATATCAGTCTCTTTCTTCTTTCAAGGTGGTTCTTCCTGAGATGTTATCTCACTCTCAATTTTATTTTCAAACTTTTACTTACATTGACTCTGTACTAAGTTGCAAACACTTGAAATTCTGCTGCTTCTTCCTCTTTTTCAGATACTGTAGTTAGATACAACTATTCAGGTGAGGCGTAATTTCTATTTGGTACTCCCCTTTTCATTGATCTTTCCAGTTCCACTAGTTTCAGTCTCTGTCAGTTTCAGTTTCCACTAGTTTGTCAGTTTCCCAGGCTTCTCAACAGGTTCATAGTGTTTTCTCTTGCAAGTTATTTTCCTTGGAATATCTTCTTCTGCTTTTCTGTGTTCAGCAACATTTTTTCAGAGACTCTATACTTCCCAAGGAACTTAGACTCAAGATTAAACTTAGAATTGACTTTAATTTTGATCTTGCTGTCTTGTCTGTGTGAAAATATCTGTCAATTTCTCTTTTTCATCAGTGGATATTTGTAACTCTGATTTTAAATCATCGTCTCCTTTTTTGGATCAGAGACTTCTTCTTCTACCTGCCACTCTTACTTTTGTCTTTTGCAGTGAAACAGCTCTTCACTGGGATCCTTGCTTTGAGGCTGGACTTCAGAAGCTTCAGATTTTTCATCAAAAAGTTCACTAACATGATATTCATTTTTTCTTGCTCCATTTCTGGTAGTTTCACAAGTTTAATAATGTTGACCCCAGTCCCCCTGGATCCATGCTGCAAACTCAAGTTTGACTTTGATCTTGACATTGTGAAGTTTCATCTGTTTCCGTGGTTAGGTCTACCACTTCTTCAACTTGTCCTACTTTCACTCTCTTTCGGTGAGCAGCATGGATCCCCTGCAGCACTCCTGCACAGTTCACCACAGTGTTTGTCATCAAGATCACTTGGTAGTGATCCCTTCACTTCTCCTGTAGGCAGCTCTTCCTCATGTGTTTCAAACTACTAGTTAACCTTCTGGGCCTAAGCTGTGACAAGGCATGTCTTTTGTTTCTTCTTTTGCCATATTAACCTGATGAGAGACAGATCTTATCATATCAACCAGACCTTTGCAGTAATCCAGCATGATGTCATCAGTTATTGAAATTAGTGCAGATGACAGAAAATATGCAAGCCTCATTGCTCAGCTCTTGATAACTTCACGTGGTGACAAATTCCTCTTTCTGTCAGGTGTACTGCAATACAGATGATTTGGAAAACCTCATTTTTGAAGTGCATACCAAGGGCCCGATTCACAAAGGTAAACTGAGACAAAAGCCTAACTTTGGGGGCGCTAGAGGGCGCACTGCGGGATGGCTGACTGAACAGACAGCTCCGCCGGACGGACGAAAAATGGCATGATTTCTTCCGTTTTTGGCAACCAAATTTAAATTTGCTTCACATGATCTGAAAGCGGAATGTGCGGTGCACCACATGAGCGAGGTTTCGCCGCTGAACAACTGCAATGAGCGATGGAATTTGCAGTGCAAGTGTGTCCTGGGACATTACCCGGAGCGGGTAAGATGGCGCCTGCACCGCAACGTCTTTGAACTTTATGCCGGTTCTCTGGCCGTAGACCCACAGCGTAGAGAACGGAACCGGAGGGACGATTCCACTCCCCCCCTTTGTACCGGCTGAATAAGAGGGCATTTTGGTGGCTAGTCGGTCTTATTACAATTCCCGACCTCCCCACTTCTAACTCGGATAAATTCCCAAGATGGCGGCCCGCAGTACGTCCCACGGCCCTGAGAGTCCCTTCCAACACTGGTTGCGAGAGGTTGCAATCACGGACATGCCTCTTTCACATTAATATGGCCAGAGCGAACGCTTCTCACCCACGCTGCGACCAGACAATCTTAAAGTAATACATTGCGCAGTGTCGCGCCAGTAACAGCTAACGGCGCGAAACCGTGGACTAAGATAGCGGCGCCCAGGGGTATTGTTGCGAACTAAAGCACTCACAGCGGATCCACACTGCCTCCAGCCCTGTAAATATAGCTGATGACCACCGAGCAGGGCTGTGAGACCCCTGACACACCACAAACCCACAACGCTTATTAAACGGCCGTGTTTGCTGCCGGCAGGAGTCTCGCCCCCTTGTTGATGCGGCTTCCAAGTGATAAAAACAAAGGCTGTGGCTCCAGGCTGGCGGTAACTGCTCGCGATGCTGTGTGCGAAGGGGCAGAGCTCACAGGAATCGGTGCTTTTGGCTATCGACTCTGCCTCATAGTAAGTTGGTCGCAGTGACATCTGGCAATTAAGCACTTTAGCTCCTAGACAGGTTTTATACCCTGAAGACGTCGACTCTCTTGCGCTGAGAACACTACTAGCGCTCTGCACATTGCCATAGCGTGGACTGCGGCCCAGTTGACAACGCGGCGCAGCGGACCTGTTTGCACTGGTAACAGTACACCACGAGTCATCATAAACAACGGATACGCTCGTTGCTCACAGGTTTTGTTAAGTGTCCCATATCTACGCGCACAATGCGAATGGCCCTGGATGGCATTGCTCATGTAATGACTCGTTCGGAGTTTCCTCTTCGTACCTAGTTGACTCTTCGCTTGGACGCCGGTGGCCGTGCCACGGTTCGTGCCCGATCAGGCGAGAAGACACCCGACTACTGTTGGTCGCCACTACCTCAGTCAGATCTTAAGATTCATCTCACAGCCAGGTAATTTTGGGTGCCACTTCTGCACGGCCGCGTTGTGCGCTGCTGTGTCACTACTGTGCTGTGCAGACAGAACCGGACCACACGTCTACCTTACTGCCTCGCATACCCTGTGCACAGACGCGTACAAACAATGGGGAAACCTAATAGGCAGCAACCTAAACTCACCTTTGAACAACGCAGACCAGCTAGCGGCCCAGCATCACACTCGGACACGGAAACTGATGCGGAGCAGACCTCACCCAAAGGCATGGAGACTATGCTGAAAGCTATCCAGACGAGCCTACAGGACATTCATGGCAAGCTAGATCACCTCACTACTCGCATGGACACTATGGCAGCCAAGGTGGACCGACACGGCGAGAGGTTGGACGAGGCTGAAACTCGAATATCAGCGGTGGAAGCCGAAGCGCATGCGAGTACTTCCAAGTGCACCGGCTTCGAGAAGATATTGGAGGTGATCAAATCCAAGGCGGAGGATTTGGAAGCCAGATCACACCGCAACAGCGTCCGAATAGCGGGCGTGCCGGAATCGACAAATATAGGCAACATGGAAGCTTACGTGGAGGAAATGTGCCTCACTTTGTTTGGTAAAGAGAAAATGTCCCCAGTCTTCATTGTGGAGAGAGCTCATCGAACATTGGCGCCACCACCACCGCCAGGCGCTTCACCAGACCAATTGTGGCTCGCATATTAAACTATCGAGACCGCGATGTGATTTTAAAAATGGCAAGGGAACAGAAAGAAGTCCACTACCAAAACAACCGGCTCGAATTCTACCCTGATTGCACACAGGCGGTACAACAGGCCCGCAAGGAGTTTAATGGCGCAAAGGCTAAACTACGTGATCTACAAATTGGATATGCCATGCTCTACCCGGCACGCTTGAAGGTCACCTGGGAGGGAAAATCGACACTGCTTCTTTCACCTAGGGCAGTGAATGACTTCATAAAGAAGATCATAACCCATCGAAAGGACAACAAGCGTCAGGCCCAATCCCAGGATGAAGATTGAACGGTAGTGGTGGTAGCGTGCCACTCTCATGACAATTGGTGGAGAAGAGCAACTGAGGTGTAGCAGCGGTATCCCCTCCGACACGTTGTGCCGGGGTCTAAAATGTTGAGATGTTGCTGGTGGTGGTAAGTTTAAAATGTACACTCCTCTTACTTGGTGACAGACATGGTTACCAGACATCTTAGACCTCTGCATTATTTTGTTGGTGTGTTATTCATGAAAATACGTTTGTACCATGAACCTGTACACACCCCTCCCTGGCCACTGAGGGTGGTTTCAACCACAGCTGAAGAGTGGGGCCTACTGGTCCTCTGCACACCCTGACACGAAAGACTATGGGAGCGGGGGGCTGCCACAACTGAACACTGGTTGCTGCCTTGAAGGTAGAAAAAACAGAGAACGATGTATAAAAATGCACGGTGTGTCCACATTTGTACGGTGTATTTTTTATTATATGCTAGCGAACACTGTTTTTATGAGGAGGGGACACTTGATGTAAATATGCAGCTGGCGGTCCTCTGGGAGGCACAGTGTCAAAATGTGGGCGCTTTACAAGCGATAATCTGAGTAGTCCTGCCATACACTGAATAGATTGTCATTATATTGCAGGAGGGAACGAGGTGCGGTACTGTGCTTGAACACTGTGCCTTATTCTTTTCAGGAAGGACTTCATACATTAACGGTCAATATGGCATCAGAGGCCTATATGTACTGCACAGTCCGTTTGATAATTCATGTCTTCCTGCCCTAACATGTATGGCTGGTTTTTATCTTGCAGAGAGAGACTGGGAGATGCGCTACTCATGATTACTGTACAGTATTCTTCCAATACGTTTATATAGTGGTCACGGCATGCACCTCTCTGTTATAGCAATGTGGTTGATTGAAAATGCTACTCATAGGCCGACCGCCGGTATCCCTGCTTACTTTGGTGCTGTTTGCGCCTCCTCCTTTAGTTCAAGACTGATTATAAACTATGGAGCAGAACGTTCTGTTGAGTGCAGGAAAGGCTACATAGCTTAATGGTTACTTATGGTCTCAGTGGCCTATATCTACTAAACAGATCACTCCTACAGCTGTAATGTATGATGTACTAATTTTTTATTTTTTTTTTATTTTTTGTTTTTTTTTAAAACCTTTATTTGAGTAAGCAAAAAAGTACAAGGATGGGCCTACAACCACACGGGCCGGCCGCTAAAGAGGAGTAGACACATACTATATATGTCCGCAGAGGTAAGAGTCAATCAACAATGCAATACTCATCACTATTTACAGGACAAAAACAGATTTTATTTATATGAAAGAACAAGCACACACAAAAAAGGCGAAAGTGTATTACTGAAGGTCAGCTCAATGGACGTAAGGGGGGACAGCAACAGAAGTACAGTAACAAAACTCTAAGCACTAAGGAGCTCGGGGGGGGGAGGGACACAGAAGTCAGTACATAAAGGGGGGGGGGGAGGGCCGGAGACACCAGCGCAACCCCTATATGAAAGGTTCCAAGAACGCTTGCCTAAGGAATCAGGGCAAGCTCGATAGTGCCCACAAGGGGAGGAGTACAAATGTCGCCACGGTAGTCGTTCCATTGACCCCACACCTTCACCCATGCCCCGGGTCTGCCCCTGGCCACATAGACAGTCTTCTCACGGAACATGGACCAATCCATGTTATCCTCCCATTTCGAGAGGTCAGGGGGCCTGGAGGCCCCCCAGAGTTGTGCAATATCTCGCTTCGCAACCATATAGCCCAGGGTGGCCCATCTAGTCTGCGCCACCGAGTAGTCCGTGGGCTCCCAAACATTCAAAAGGCATCGACGAGGTTCGGGACGCAAGGACACCCCTGTCACCACAGCCATCACTTCAAGCACGGCCGCCCAATAAGCAGCCACCATCGGGCACTCCCAAAGAATATGCAGGAAAGTAGCACGCAAACCACACCCACGCTTACACAATCCATCGGAGGAAAAGCCCATCACCACCAGTCGTGGTCCCGTCACGTACACCCGATGAAGGATCTTCAATTGGACCAGACGGAGACGAGCCGGAATAGCCACCTCCTTCGGGGAGGAGAGGGCTGATTGCCAATCCTCATCATCAAGTTCTAACCCATCTCCCATCCACAATTCCCGAAGTCGGGCCAATAAGTCAGTCCGATTGTTAATCAACTTTTTATAGATCAGGGAGATAGTGCTATCAGGAAGATGTTCATCAAGGATACGGTCCTCAAGGGGGGAAGAGTCAGGCGGAATCTCACCAGGAGCAAATACCGAAGCCAGGGCGTGTCTGAGCTGTAAATAACGAAAGAATTCCCGACCACTCAGGCCATAGTCAGCCTGGAGGGCCTGAAACGAACGCACAGCACCCTTAGAGTACACATCCCCCACCTTAGAAATCCCAATCATGTCCCAACGGTCGAAACCCTTGGAAGACCAAAGACCGCCCAGACGTTCCGAAGCATAAAGCGGCGTCGCCAACGTCAAGCGATCCTCCCAGCCCAAGCTCACATTCGCGGCACGCCACACCGTCAAAGCAGTCAATGTAGGTCCCACAAGATGGCGCCCAGCGGAGCGAGAATAAAGCACTCTGTTAAAGTCACCTCCCGGAAGCTGAAGTTTATCAATTTCAAACGCTGGATTACGACCTGGCGAAAACATAGCGTGATTGATGGCGGACAGATGGGAAGCCCAGTAATATCTCTTAATGTCGGGGAGCGCCATGCCCCCATCATACCACGGGATGGAAAGTTTCGCGAGAGCAATGCGCGGACGCCCATCCCAAATAAGCTGCCTCTGAAGGCTCTCAATCTCCCGAAAATAGGACTTAGGGATAGGATCATAATAATTCTGGAGAGCATAGAGAAACCGCGGCAATGACATCATCTTAAACAGGGCCGCCCGACCCAGGGGAGACAGGGGAAGTTTGCGCCAACGGGCAACGTCCAAACGTAGCCTAAGCAACGGGGGAAGGAGATTACGATCAAAACGAAGGGACGAGTCCAAGGTAACAAAAACCCCCAAGTATTTGAAACCATCCCTGGCCACCTGAAGAGGAAGTCTGCTCGGCAACGGAGGCAAGACACCAGATAAAACATATACACAGGATTTAGCCCAATTGATGACGAGGCCTGAGTTAGCGCTAAAGGACACAAGAACGTCAAATAAAACAGTTAAAGACTTGCGAGGGGAAGTAAGGTACAAAAGGATGTCGTCTGCATAAAGCGAGACGCGGTCTTCGAAGTCCGGGGCCCAGCGAATCCCTTTAAGGGACGGTTCCCACCGGAGCCAGGCCGCTAATGGTTCAAGAGCGAGCGCAAACAACAGCGGGGACAGGGGGCAACCCTGACGGGTACCCCTGCCCAAGGAGAAGGGAGCCGACACTCTACCGTTTACCACAACTTGTGCCAGAGGTTCCGCGTACAACAACTGAATCCAGCTAATAAACTCGCACCCGAATCCGAATTTCTCAAGAGTCGCCCATAGATAGGGCCACTCCACAGTATCAAAGGCCATAGAGGCATCCAAGGACGCCAAAATGTCCGGTTCAGTCAGAAGCCCCGCCCTCGCCAGCACACCGTGAAGGCGCCGCAGATTCAAAGCAGTGTTGCGATGCGGGATAAAGCCAGACTGATCCGGATGGACCAAATCCCCGAGAACCGAAAGGAGACGGGTCGCCAAAAGTTTTGCCAAAACCTTGGGTTCAACATTTAACAGGGATATGGGTCTATATGAGGAACAGAGGTCACGTGGTTTACCATCTTTAGGGATGACGACGATTGTCGCCAGACGCTGATCATAGGGAAGGATGTTCCGCTCACGAGATTCTAGAAACATGGCGCCAAGATACGGCGCCATCTTATCGGGGCGTAGCTTGTACAACTCAATAGGCAATCCGTTCGGGCCCAACGCTTTGCCCGAACGGAGCGAACGGATAGCAGTCGCTATTTCATCATTCGTAAAAAGGGAGTCCAAAGCAATACGGTCCAGGTCGGTGACACAGGGCAAAGTGATATCGCGCAAGAGGAAGCGGGAGTCAGCCACGTCCCTCACAGACACGGGAGCATATACAACACGGAAATATTCCGCAAAACGATCAACAATGGCAGTCGGATCAATCACATTCTCACCACTCGCAGACTGAATCACAGGCACCACACGATTAACTCTTTCTTTCTTGTCCAACTACGCTAGGAGTTTACCCGCCTTATCACCCACATCGTACAATCTGCCTTGTTGCTCACGAAACATCACCTTTGCAGCGTCAGTGACCAGGGATTTATATGCAAACTGTTTTAGACCCAGGGCATGGAGTTTCTCAGGCGTGACACCAGATTCCAACTCGTCCTCTAAAGCAGAGATCTCCCCCTCAAGGTCCACCACCTCCCTCCTCCCGGCCTTCTTGGCTTCAACAATCAAGGAAAGGGCCTGTCCACGAATCACAGTTTTAAAGGCTTCCCACAGGGACACAGCCGAAGGGACCGACCCCTCGTTTTCCAGGAAATATGCATCCATGGACTTGAGCAAGAGGGTACGAGTCTCAGGGGAGGAAAGATACCATGGGTTAATTGGAGCCACTCGGCCCGCTGCCTCTACCCCAACCTCGAAACGAAGCCAGAGCGGCGAGTGGTCAGAAATACCCCTTGGCAAATGCAGAATCTCACGAACCGCCGACGACTGGGCCGCGGGCATCAGGAAATAATCCAGCCGAGACAGACTGCCATGTGCCCCAGAATGGAAAGTGTATTGGAGCTGAGTGGGATGCAAGAGTCGCCAGCAGTCCACAAGGCCAAAGGTATCTAGAAACCCACCCAACCACTGCTGAGCCTGCGGGGTATCCCTAGGGGGATGGCGATCGTGAAGGCCGGAAAGCACCGAATTAAAATCACCGGCCAGGAAGAGAGTACTATCAGGGAGATCTAACAAAACACGGCCCAAATCAGTGAAAGTAGAAGTCTGTAGACCCGGGGGAACATAAACATTAAAGAGAGACAGGGTTCGGCCCTCATATCTACCCACCAAGACAGTATATCTCCCACGGTCATCTTGAATCACCTCGTCAATTGCCAGGGGGAGGGAGGATCGAACAAGGATACCCACACCCCTAGATCCGGAGGTAAACCCCGAGTGCGCCACAAGGCGGTAGCCCCATCTATTCATTGCATTACAAACATTACCAATCAAATGGGTTTCCTGCATGAAAACAATGTCCGGCGACAAACGCCGTATACAATTCAAGACCACACCGCGCTTAATACGATCTCCCAGGCCATTAACGTTCCAGGAAACAAATTTCAACCCTCTACCCCCCATCCCATCTACCCGAGTCAAGACCCCTCATCCATGAGCAAGACATCAGAAACAGCAGCAGACACAGGAGCAATTCGCCTTGAAAACAACACACAAAAAAGAAAGAACTTCCCAGCCCCCCTCCCCCAAACTGAAAGGAAACACCCCCCACCCTGCACCCCTGCAAAAAGCTAAAGAGCCACCCCAACCTGCAGTGTGCCTGTCGCCCCATAACCCCTAGTCTACACAAAGACCCCGGAGGAGGAAAGGTCTCCGTTCCACCCGCCCCCGACAAACATCAAGAACGAAAATTAACAAAAGAAAGAGAAAATAATCACATAGCAGAGGAACGCCGGTCAACAATCCTGAAAATGTATTCAAAATAAAACATGTGAGCCAAACAGTCAGATCTCCACACCACCTTCGGCACCACCAGGGTGAGCGGCGGATTCAGTCTCAGGAGTACGGTCAGGCAAGGAGTCCAGCCAGTCATTAACAGCATCTGGGCGATCAAAGAAAAGGGTACGCTCATTGTACTCGACCCGAAGTCTGGTGGGATAGAGCATAGCATAGCGTAAGCCCCGATCCCGAAGACGTTTCTTGGCCCCACGAAACTCCATCCGTTGTCTCTGAACTTGTTGGGAAAAGTCCGGGTAAAAGTTAACCGTAGCATTCTCAAAGGCCACCGGGCCCTTCACCCGCGAGGCCTGCAGGATAGCGTCCCGGTCTCTATAATGAAAAAGCTTCGCTACAATGGGTCTCGGCGGGGCTCCCGGCCGAACTTTGCCCCCTGGAACACGATGTGCGCGTTCCACCGTGAAGAACTTCGTAAGGCCGGAAGGGGCAAGATGGTTCAAGACCAGATCCTCAACCAGGAGATCCACCGAGTGGGGTTCAGGGTTCTCCGGTACACCAACCAGGCGAACATTGCAGCGACGTGCCCTATTTTCAAAATCCTCCAGGCGTCGGGTCATGAAGTCGTTCACCCGACGGAGATTTCCGACTTCTGTCTGGAGCTCCGAGACGTCCTTCGTGAGGCTGGACGATTTAATGTCCAATGATTGCACCCTCTCATTCGTCTTGCCGAGATCAGCACGAATCAGATTAACCTCAATAGCCACGGTGTCAAGTTTATGGGCCAAGGCCTCGTACTGTAGGCCGATGGATTCCCTCACGCCCGAGATGGCGCCCATGATGTCTTGTAGGGAGGGCTCCGCCGACTCTTCCAAAACTCGTTCGGACGCTGTACTAGAACCAGGCAGGGCAGCTCCGGGGGACCCCTTAGAATGAGTATAGCGGTCCATGACATTTGATTGAACCGGAGCTCCGCGCAGAGGTGCTTTCGTCTTGCGCGTCTCCCTGTCCCCTCTGCCCGCCATTTTGAAGATGCGTCACAGGACAAGCCACCAGGGTCGACGGGCCCGACACCCAAAGCACAGGATCAAAAGTAAACAAAAATGAGGGGCACAACTCGGGTGGAGGTCGCCAAGCCAGCAAATAGTCCGCAGGAAAACCCAACAGCCGATCTGCCTCCAGGTCTCAGCTACAACTCGATAGTCACACCCGTGGCCCAAGTCGGAACAGAATCGAAACTGAAACTTAGGAAGGGGGACCCACAAGGCCAGATCTCCCGCCGTTGTTGTTCAATTCCAGGACGGCCACAGAACCGCACCCCGTCCCGGGCGCACCTCAAGGGCGGAGGCCAAAAGTTCAGACCACCATATCTCAGGAATGCGAGATCCAAATCAATTTCTGAAAGGTGCCAGGCTGGTCAGCCAAACGTCCTCCACACGGATTCTTGCAAGAAATCAGGATTCAGTCAGGATAAAATGCCGGGAGCGGCGAGGGTCCGGAGAGCGCTGTGCTCAAGCGGCCATCTCGGATGCCCGCCAAGCTCCTCCCATCATGATGTACTAATTTGGTTGCTAATAGACAGTATTGTTCGTCCACATCCGCTAGTTCGGATGGAGATGTGCAGTCCAGGCGGACCCCCCTATGGGTGATCCCCAAGACAGTTCTATGCAATTGGGATGTTTACTTGGGGTATGGCTTCAGCAGGATTGGGCTGCTGTTGTGGGTGGGGGGTGGGGAAGGAGGGTTGATGTTTTAGTTTATGGATCAGACTGCTTAGGATGCACTGCCTACGCCCAACCGGGATACACCTATTGCTTGCTTTCGTGTGCCTTAAGGTATTATCTGTTATACTTCACAAGGGGGTACTGTCTGGCTCAGACAGGAAACGTCTTCAAGTTACATAGACAGACACAATGGCTCAGCCTAAACTGACTACACCATTGTTAAACTTCCTCACCTGGAATATCAGAGGTTATACCAATCCTAGAAAGATTCGCCAGATTTTTGCTTGCCTAGATAGATGGCACATTGACATTGTTATGTTTCAGGAAACGCACGAAGCTCCACATACATATACACAGGTGGGACAGTGATGGGCGGAATCGACACACTGCTCGAAATACTCATCTTACTCTAGAGGGGTCTCCATATTAGTAAAGAAAGGCACAAGCTTCAAAATTGACTCAACGACTCTAGACGAGAATGGTCGGTACATAATATTGAGAGGTAGACTACGAGGTAAACCACTGACACTGGTTAACACATACGGTCCAAATACGGACGCCCCTGACTTTTTTCATGACCTAGGACTGAGGTTGACCTCTGCAGCTGATCAGCTATTACTTTGGGGGGGGGTGACCTGAATATTGCCTTAGATGATAGTCTGGACAGGTCAGGTAACACGAAGGAACACCACACGCAAGTGAGAGCTACGTTACAAGATGTCACCTGGGAGGGAAAATCGACACTGCTTCTTTCACCTAGGGCAGCGAATGACTTCATAAAGAAGATCATAACCCATCGAAAGGACAGCAAGCGTCAGGCCCAATCCCAGGATGAAGATTGAACGGTAGTGGTGGTAGCCTGCCACTCTCATGACAATTGGTGGAGAAGAGCAACTGAGGTGTAGCAGCGGTATCCCCTCCGACACGTTGTGCCCGGGTCTAAAATGTTGAGATGTTGCTGGTGGTGGTAAGTTTAAAATGTACACTTCTCTTACTTGGTGACAGACATGGTTACCAGACATCTTAGACCTCTGAAATATTTTGTTGGTGTGTTATTCATGAAAATACGTTTGTATCATGAACCTGTACACACCCCTCCCTGGCCACTGAGGGCGGTTTCAACCACAGCTGAAGGGTGGGGCCTACTGGTCCTCTGCACACCCTGACACGAAAGACTATGGGAGCGGGGGGCTGCCACAACTGAACACTGGTTGCTGCCTTGAAGGTAGAAAAAACAGAGAACGATGTATAAAAATGCACGGTGTGTCCACATTTGTACGGTGTATTTTTTATTATATGCTAGCGAACACTGTTTTTATGAGGAGGGGACACTTGATGTAAATATGCAGCTGGCGGTCCTCTGGGAGGCACAGTGTCAAAATGTGGGCGCTTTACAAGCGATAATCTGAGTAGTCCTGACATACACTGAATAGATTGTCATTATATTGCAGGAGGGAACGAGGTGCGGTACTGCGCTTGAACACTGTGCCTTATTCTTTTCAGGAAGGACTTCATACATTAACGGTCAATATGGCATCAGAGGCCTATATGTACTGCACAGTCCGTTTGATAATTCATGTCTTCCTGCCCTAACATGTATGGCTGGTTCTTATCTTGCAGAGAGAGACTGGGAGATGCGCTACTCATGATTACTGTACAGTATTCTTACAATACGTTTATATAGTGGTCACGGCATGCACCTCTCTGTTATAGCAATGTGGTTGATTGAAAATGCTACTCATAGGCCGACCGCCGGTATCCCTGCTTACTTTGGTGCTGTTTGCGCCTCCTCCGTTAGTTCAAGACTGAGTATAAACTATGGAGCGGAACGTTCTGTTGAGTGCAGGAAAGGCTACATAGCTTAATGGTTACTTATGGTCTCAGTGGCCTATATCTACTAAACAGATCACTCCTACAGCTGTAATGTATGATGTACTAATTTGGTTGCTAATAGACAGTATTGTTCGTCCACATCCGCTAGTTCGGATGGAGATGTGCAGTCCAGGCGGACCCCCCTATGGGTGATCCCCAAGACAGTTCTATGCAATTGGGATGTTTACTTGGGGTATGGCTTCAGCAGGATTGGGCTGCTGTTGTGGGTGGGGGGTGGGGAAGGAGGGTTGATGTTTTAGTTTATGGATCAGACTGCTTAGGATGCACTGCCTACGCCCAACCGGGATACACCTATTGCTTGCTTTCGTGTGCCTTAATGTATTATCTGTTATACTTCACAAGGGGGTACTGTCTGGCTCAGACAGGAAACGTCTTCAAGTTACATAGACAGACACAATGGCTCAGCCTACACTGACTACACCATTGTTAAACTTCCTCACCTGGAATATCAGAGGTTATACCAATCCTAGAAAGATTCGCCAGATTTTTGCTTGCCTAGATAGATGGCACATTGACATTGTTATGTTTCAGGAAACGCACGAAGCTCCACATACATATACACAGGTGGGACGGCGATGGGCGGAATCAACACACTGCTCGAAATACTCATCTTACTCTAGAGGGGTCTCCATATTAGTAAAGAAAGGCACAAACTTCAAAATTGACTCAACGACTATAGACGAGAATGGTCGGTACATAATATTGAGAGGTAGACTACGAGGTAAACCACTGACACTGGTTAACACATACGGTCCAAATACGGACGCCCCTGACTTTTTTCATGACCTAGGACTGAGGTTGACCTCTGCAGCTGATCAGCTATTACTTTGGGGGGGTGACCTGAATATTGCCTTAGATGATAGTCTGGACAGGTCAGGTAACACGACGGAACACCACACGCAAGCGAGAGCTACGTTACAAGATGTCATGACAGATCTGGACATAAAAGACATATGGAGAGCGCGCAATCCGGGAGTTACAGAAGAGACACACACGTCAGCGGCACATAGCAGCTGGTCGCGCATTGATTACTGGCTGGGCTCAGACGAATTGTTATTGTGGACCAAGGCAATCACACACATGCCAAAAACTCTCTCGGATCACAACCCCATTAAACTGTCCTTACAAATTCCAAATTATGCACCACCGCCGTATAGCTGGAGGTTTTATGCCGCAGCACTAACTGACGCCCTCTATGCGGATACCATAGCGAAGGCAATTAAGGAATATTTTCAACTAAATGAAGCATCGACAGATGACGCTGGCCTCTTATGGGAAGCGTTTAAAGCCACAATCCGTGGGGTTTGCATTAGCACGACTGCAGGGATATTACGTGACATTAGGACGCAGCTGACGCGTTGTGAGACCAAACTTAGCGCACTAGAACGTCAATACGAACAAACACCACAACCATCGATACTTAGCGAAATTAGGTGCACACTAAGGGAACATCAGACTTTTGCAGCCGATGAGATTAAATACTTAAGTAAATGTCACATAGCCAGGGCGTACGGTGAAGGAGGGCGTCCAGGGCGAGTGCTGGCGTCTAAAATCTGTGCTGGCCGCAAAACACACACTGTTCTACAGATCACTGGGGATAACGGCGTTACACACACAGATCAGACGGAAATACTGCAAAGCTTTGTCCACAACTATAGAGACTTGTATACACCACACCGGTAGCTACACAAAGTGACACGCTACGCTATCTAGAAGACATTGCCATTGCCTCGCTGTCAGACGCTTAGAGACAATACTTGTCTCAGCCGATAACTGTGGAAGAGGTAAAGGAAGTGATCCAGTCACTGCCAAACGGAAAAGCTCCAAGCCCTGACGGATTCACTTGTGAATTCTACAAAACATATAAAGATATTCTGGTGCCTCGTTTGGTTGCAATGTTTGGTACTGCCCATGAAGATCAGATACTCCCAGCTACCTTGCGCGAAGCAATGATAATTGCACTTCTAAAACCTGACAAGGACCCCGACAGATGCAATTCTTATCACCCCCTGTCCCTGTTAAATGTGGACTCGAAAATATTCGCCAAAACTCTTGCTACGCGATTGCAACCACTAATGGTGAATCTGGTCCTCACGGATCAGTCAGGGTTCATACCTTCTAGAAACACCGCGCACAACACCAGGACACTCTTTGCGGTCTCCCACTACCTGAACCCCAACACTAAAGCCGTAGCGGTAATGCTTGATGCCGCGAAGGCGTTCGATTCAATTGAATGGTCCTATCTAATCACAATACTACACAGAATGGGATTCCCCTTAATTTTCATTCAATGGATTCGACTCTTATACACTCAGCCCACGGCTAGGGTAAAGATCAATGGTTATGTATCGGAGACTTTTGATATAGGAAGAGGGACGAGGAAGGGCTGCCCCCTGTCCCCTCTCCTGTTTGCTCTGGCCCTGGAACCCCTGACCTGCATAGTACGGCAGCAACATCATCACTTGGCGCTCCAATCTCCGAGTCGTCCCCTGCATATATCTCTATATGCGGACGATATGTTGCTATATGTCCACGACCCCGCAAAGCACCTGGGCTCCCTTTTACGCGCATACATTAAATTTGGGGGGTATTCAGGACTACAGATAAACTGGGACAAGTCCTCTATATTCCCACTGACTGACACTACCCTACCGCACCCGGTTGAATACCCACTAGAGTGGCAGACAGACCCAATACGGTACCTGGGCATATGGTTCCACAGAGACCCGGAATTGGTCATACGAACGAACTATGGCCGGACAATAGACGCATTAGAGGACAAAGTCAAGAGATGGATTCAACTCCCATTGTCACTGGCTGACAGAATTGCGATCGTAAAAATGGTAGTGCTTCCTAAACTCCTCCACCTCTTCAATAACATCCCCATCCAACCGCCAAAGGAAGTCTTTAAGCGACTGACCACAATGGTGTTGAAGCTTATATGGGCGGGAAAGCAAGCGCGTATTACCCTAGCCATGTTGACACTACCCTATGACAAGGGCAGGTGGGGAGTGCCTGACTTCTTGCTCTATTACCTATGCGCTCAGGCCCAATATGCTGCACACTGGTATCACAAAACCCCATATTTGACACACGTAGCAGTTGAGGAAGGTGACGCGGACCCAGTCCCACTAGACGCCATCATCACACACACCAGGTCCCCACTCCACAGCAATGACATTAACACGATTGACACCACGAACACTGCAAGGAAAAGATTGGGGCAACTGATGCACAAATTACCCATGTATGCTCCTGCACTGCCACTGCACCATCATCCGAACCTGTAGGTCACGACTGAGGCTGTAGGCATGGGTCTCTTAAAACAGGTGGGGATAGTCTCCATGGGCGACTTATATAAAGACGGGACATTCGTCACGGAACAAGACTTGTCCTATATACAGAACCCAACGTTGTTGTTTCGCTTTACATTCCACAGACTGAAGGGGGCGGTCAAGCAGCATTACCCAACCTTTCCCAATGAACCACTAACTATGGATACTTTACACTTCCTTCTAACAAATCCCAATAACGCACACTTGGTTTCACGGCTCTACAAAAAAGCACAGGCTGAAATAGGCTGTAAAGCGACCAGGGCTCAGGATAGATGGAATGTGGTACTGGAGACACCCCTCACAGATAAAGACTGGGAGATGGCCTGCTCACTCACTACGGTGCTCACGCCTAATGGAAATTTGCGTATAATACATTTTAAATACCTGCACCAAGCATATTACACGCCACTCCAACTGCACAGATATGGTCTCCGTGACGAAGCCCGTTGCAAACGCTGTGGTCACAACCAAGCAGACTTTATACACTTAGCAAGGCACTGTGTGGGAATACAGACCTACTGGACCGAGGTTGTAGCTAAATTATACGAAATGGTGGAAGTTGATGTTGAATGTCCAATTCGCTGTTGCCTATTGGGGTTACTGGGAAATGTGAAAGCAGCGAAACGTAAATTCTGCGCAGTGGCTTTGCTGTTGGCTAAGCGGAGAATCTCCATGTGCTGGGAGAGCACTGGGGTTCCATTGATTAAGCACTGGCTGAAAGACATGGCGCACTGTCAAGACACACTCCGTACTTATGAAGAATCATTACCGCCTAGATCCAGACCTAAGGACTACTGGGTGTACCTTACCGCCTATTTGAATGCACACATAGATGATTGAGTGGTTTTGATTGACAGTTATTTAGACTAACCTCCCTTTATGATTGAAAAGCAAAGGCACCATATGTTTCTTTACACTTCAATGTCGGTGGGAAGAGGAGTGCGGTAGTGGAATGATCCAGTTATGGTTTAAGAAAGTTCTGCAGTAGCTAAAACAAAAACTGAGACCGAATTTCACTGTTAACGCGGCCGGCCAGATGTGGTTGTAGGCGACTTGCTGTGTATATTGTATAACTAAATAACACATTCAATCTGTACCATTTCTGCAACGAATTGACACGCTGCCGGCCCACTTTGGGTTGTAGGCACAATGGCGTGTACACTGAAGTACTATATCAATAAAGGTCTTGGAATACAAAATAAATAAATAAAAACAAAAATCCTAACTTTATGACTTTTGGTATTCACAAAGGGCATTTACAAATAGTAAAGTTAGACTTTGTCTCAGTTAAACTTATGTTTTGGTCTTAAGTTTAACTGAGACCAAAACTGAGACAAAGGTCTAACTTTACTACTCGCAAATGATCTTTGTGAATACGGAAAGTCGTAAAGTTAGACTTTTGTCTTAGTTTACCTTTGTGAATCGGGCCCCAAGATCTGTCTTAGTATGATTCATTATCAAAACAGTCTTCATTCCCTGATTTTTTAACTGGCCCATCATCCTCCTTCCACAAACATCCTCAGCTACATTTTAAAATGTTGTATTCTCCCAACAGTCCTTAAAGATTCTGATCAGACTGTCTCTACCTGCATGCAACTTACCATGCAGGTACTCACATGTTGGGTACAACATTGGATCTTGAAGGACATCTTTGCTCTGAGCACTTACATACAACCCAATTTTTCCCATCATATTTTCTACTCTTCGAGTGCATCTTCTTGTAGATCTCTCAGCTCACACAGAGAAGCTTGGATTTAACTAAAAAAGAAACAGTTTTCATTTTCCACATTCTGTACAGTATGTATTCTTGAATCATCATCCTCATTCTCCTGCATGACAGTTTAATCTTGCAATTCACTGTACTTTACCATCTGATCTGCATATTTATTTTCAAGTGTGACTAGATAGTTTCCAGCTATATGTGCAACACAATTGACCACTACAAAATCCTCGGCTTCCTAATTTTTTTTACACAAGATGATGTCATGAACCCCTTTTGGTACCAGAGTTGGCGAAAAATCATGTGAAACTTCAAAACCATACTCGCTGTCTGTGTAAACCGTCACATCCCAGAAATGTTTGCAAGCAACAAACTCTTGTCAATGCAAACAACTCTGCCTCTTGTGCTGAAGTTATATTCGGCAGAGAGAATGCTTACAGTGTCTCTGAAATGGATTGGCAGCTCTCAGTGCTCCATAATGGTCTCTCAAATACAATCCAGCAACAAATAACATCAGATCAGACATTTCTCGAGGAGTTTCCTTTATATCTGGTCTTGTTTTTGTGCATAACCCAGTCACCTTCAGACAGTCGTGTTAAGGTTCAATTTCAACATCATCAAGTTCCCAGTCTTCACAATTTCTGTGTGTAGGAGAGTAGGATCTGCTTTTATGGTTACCCCCACTTTTTGCTGATGTTTCACTGTTTTTTTTACTTTAGTCTGGCTGGGGCCCTGCTATCCAGGAGCCCAGTCTAGCTGCTTCCTCTCTAAATTGATTCCAAGTACTTTAGGTACACTCCAGTTATGTTACCGGGGTACCCTTATGAGTCCCCAGTATATGGTACCTTAAGTACCTAGAGCATAGGTATCCCAGAGGCCTACCAGGGGCTGCAGCATGTATTCTGCCACCACTGGGAAGCCTTCCAAAATGACATCACAGGACTGCTACTGCAGCCTGGGTAAGGTGGTAGCTACCTTAAATCACTACACATATAAACCTATCAGTCACCTCTATGGCAGGCCTTATCAATCCTGAAAGCAAGGTGCTGGGTTTTGTGTGAGAGGGTGCCCATGCATGAGCAGGGCCCCTCTACAGCCTTCAGGTCCTATGCTCTGGGGCTGTTCTGTGATGCAACCAGACCATATACTCTTAAGTGCATTATAACCATGCGGTAAATGCTAACTTTCGAATGGCTGCACAGAACCATGTCGTTTTTGGTGTCAAACACTTTGGAATCCTACCCCCCCTCACCAGTCCTGGCAGTGGGGGTACAATTCCACCCTTCTCGAGGGATAGACATGTATACACCAGTATACCCGGTACCAGTTTAAAAGAGCCCTGGCATCACAAAATGGATGCTGCAGCCGCAGACACAAGTCTGGCTTCCTGCTGCTGGACGAAACTCTGGCAGGGGAGGCCAGGACAAAAGGTTTCCTGTCACAGGGAGGTGTAACCACCTCCCAGACGGGCTTTAGTGTATTGGGGCTGGGTGGGTGCACTCTGAGAGTGCTTTGAAGTCTGCACTGGGGGCACATTTGGTGTCTCTGTGCATAGCCCAGTTCAAACCGATTTCAGGGGCTACCAGGCCCTGCTCTGGTGTGAAACTGGACAAAAGAAATGGGTGTAGCCACCCCTCTTTCCAAACCCTCCCATAGGTGGGTCCCCAGAGTATGTCCAACCCCTTTCTTAGTTATAAGAAGGGAACCCCTGGCTACAGGACTTTAGATGACATGCTCTGCTACAGAAATCCTGGAACTTCGACGATCTACACGACTAGATGACTGAAGAATCTCCCTTGGAGTAAAGGAGTTACTCCTCTGCTTGCCAGGCACCTAAGACGAATCTGACCGGTCTGCATCTCCGAAGCTCCAGCCGGACTCTGAAGTAATTGCGGCCCAGGAGGTGGATTTCCAGACTTTTCCGAGGTCCACCTGAGTCCCCAGCAAAGCTGAGACCCGCAGCCCTGGTGAGTACCATGGAACCGTAACCCCTGGACACCATGCACATTTGCAAGTGCATTAGCTTTTCGACTTTTCTTGAGGCTGTGTATTGGGTTCTTGTAGCCCAGATCCGAGCACCTTTTCCACTGAAGATTGCTGGCCTACACTCCACGAGTATTCTGTGAGCCGGCCCTTTGTGTTTTCGCTTGATGTACCTCTGCGATCCCTGGTCCGTTGACTGGTGGGTCCCTGAGAAGGCAACTTTGACTGCACCACTTGGTGAGTCCCTCCGACCTTGCTGGTCCGCACCGAAGGATTTAATTACTTTCTGCGTAGGTTGCTGTTGGCAAGGCTTGTTTGGTCCACTCCGGTCACCGACACCGCACCACTCGACATCCTTTGTGAGACAGCTCAAACACAGCTCCTGGTTGTAGTCCACACCTCCTGGTCCTCATGGCTGTAGAGTCAAGCTTCACCACTTCAACCTGAAATCACCCGACATCGGTGGGCATTGGACTATCGTGCCCCTGGTCACTGGCAAGTGACCCATACTCTGTCCCCTCTGCTTTCAGTTTCTTCTCATCTTGGATCCAGGCTTGGATCACACTACACACTTTCCACTTCGACAGCAGCAGCAGTTTGCAGCAAATCGCCATTGAAATCAACGACGATTCCCAACACCAAAAGATACCTATGCACCCTATTTCCCTGGGTGAGGTAACTCGAGTACTCCAGTGCTCCCGTGGGTGTTGGCCCCAAAACCCCTAAATCTGAAGGGGATTGTTCAAAGTCCTCTACTAAGTGTCTTTAATCTTTAAATTTCCAACCGTGACTTTCCCCATAGAAGCTAACGGTGATTCTCACACTGCACGCGTCCACCGTGGGTCCCCTGTGTCACTACCTTGGGTGGTTCCTTGGGGTCCCAGCGATTCTACAGGCTTTAGACCTTGTGTCTAGGCAAGTCGTGGTTCTTATACCACTTTCTTAATATAAGGTTTGGTACGCCCCTAGGGCTCAACGTATATTGTGCTAATTTACTGTGTGATATTAAGTGTAACGTATATGCTTTTACCTCTAGCCTCATGAAGAGACTAGTAGGGTGAGTTTAGAATAAATACATATATTTTAAATATATACCTGGTGTGGTTGTCCTTTCATTTAGCTATTCAAGAGATTATAGACTGGTAAGACAAGCTGCTTTACATTCCTTCAAGACTTAGCCTGAAGGCTGCTCGCCACAGCTACCACTAGGATAGCTTTTAAATAAGGTTATCTTTCACCTGTCACCTCTAAGGGGCTGTTTGGACTGGTACAGGGTGCCCACTATAACTAGTGGAAATCATATACCAGGCCAACTTCTCACATTGGTGGCAGCAGTTGGGATTCAAGCTTGCCATTGTTTTACCAGATAATCTCAAGTGAGTGACTTACTGAAAACCACTAAAGGTGCCTGAGGTAAATATAATACAAGCTTAAAAACTACAGTATGTTCTACTGAACTTAGAGTTGTGATTCAAGGGCTTAGCACACCCTTTCTACAACTCAAGAGAGTTTAGTAGGCCACACTAGAGTAGATAGGTGCATACACCACACCACACTAGTGATGTCTTCAAGTCCAGGAACCAGTGGGTCCCTGCCAGATGTCAGTACTATACTGGCATCCAAGTATGATACATTCCCATTCTTGGAATTGCGAGCATTGTGTACTGCTAGGAGATTGAAGACAGGCAAAAGTGCAAACACCCAAAAACCTCAAGGAGGTACTATTGTTGGATGTTCTCAAGCAGGCCTCAGGGCCTGAAGGGGTAGACAGAGTGGGTGGGGCAGCGGACGAGGAAAGGCCCAGGGGTGAAAATGACCAGGACCTGAACTCTGAAGCTGACTAGGAAGGTGACAATGACCTTGACCTGGAAGAAGCAGCTCCTCCTGGAGATGAGGAAGAAGGCCAGGTAGGCCCTCTCTTTGTCCCACCAGGGAGAGTTGGAGGTGTGCCTAGAAGGCCCAAATCTCCTTCTCGGGAGTCTGTCCAATCTGACATATCTGTAGAGACCTCTGTTTCTTCTACCAGGAGGGAATCCTCCCAGGAGAAGGGAGAAAGGCAAATCAAGTATGAGGAAGCCAAGCTGGGAATTAGAAGACAGCAGGTAGCCTTAGAAAGAGAGCCCATAGAGCTCCAAAGAGCTAGACAAAAGATGAGACTAGAGTCCCATGGTGGCAGCTACATCCCTAGTGATAGAGAGAGATCTCATGAAAATAGGAACTTAAACAAGTTTGTCCCTCCCTATCAGAGTGGGGATGACATCCACAAATGGATAATTGCACTAGAGAAGGTCTGTAAAGTTCAGAGGGTCCCTCAGGAGCAGTGGGCAGCAATCATGTGGCTCTCCTTTGCAGACAAAGGTAGAGATAAGCTCCTCACTGTAAGAGAAGAGGAGGCTGATGATTATACAGTCATGAAGAGTGCTCTGATTGAGGGGGTTGGCCTAACCACTGAACAATACAGGATTACGTTCAGAGATACCCAAAAGGCTCAGACTAAGGACTGGGTTGACTTTGTTGATTGTGCTACTAAGGCTCTGGAGGGCTGGTTACTTGGCAATAAGGTGTGTAATTTCACAGGATTGTACAACTTAATTATGAGGGAGCAGATCCTTATTAATTGTCAAAATCAGTTGTTGCATCAGTACCTGGTGGACTCTGATCTGACCTCTACCCAAGAATTGGGAAAGAATGCAGACAAACGGGTCAGAACCAGGGTGAAGCAGAAGGTTCAGAACCAAGGTGGTGACCAAAAGAAGCAAGATTCTAAGAACTCTGATAAGGATGGGGAAAAGGGTAAAGACCAGAAGTCTTCTCAAGGTCCCCACAAATCTGCATCTGGTAGGGAATCCCAATCAACTAAAGGAAAAGGTCAAAAGAAACCATGGTGTAAAATCTGTAAACAGAAAACCCATCGGACTAGTGATTGTAATAAGTTCAAAGACTCATCTCCAGCCACAATTGCCCCTAAGGCAACTGTTCTCCCTAGTTCAGCTCCAAGCTCCAAGTGGTGGTACTCAGAATAAGGGTATAGTAGGGTTAACCCTGTGTTCTGAGATGGTCTCTGGCCTAGTCAGAGTTCCAACTCAGGCTGTGCTGATCTGTGATGGAGGCATGGATATGTTCTCCTTTGTGAGTCCCAGTAATTTGGGCAAATACAGACAGCAACCTTTGATTAATGGAAAAGAGGCTTTGGCATTCAGGGACACGGGCAAATTTCACAATGGTGACACAAGACCTTGTAGCTCCTGAGCAAATCAAACTTGGTGAAATGTACCAAATGACCAATGCTAGCAATGTCAGGACTGACCATGCCCTGGCAGTTGTTAGTTTCTCCTGGGGAGGGGTAACTGGCCTCAGGAAGGTTGTGGTAAGTGCAGACCTCTCTGTTGAATGCTTTTTTGGCAATGATTTAGAGACTTCAGCTTGTGCTGAAGTGGAGCTCAGGACCCATGCAGAAATGTTAGGAATCCCTGCACATGTGTTCGCTGTGACTAGGTCACAGGCCAACATTTCAAACACTGACCAGGCCCTTGATTCTCAAAGAGTAGACCAGATGCCTTCCAAGAAGAGAAGCAGTAGGGTTAAGGCAGTGACTTCCCCCCTGACCAAGAATACATATCAGTCTCTTGAGGGAGATGATCTTAGTCCTGAAGAAGGAACTGTCCCAGATGAGCTTGAGCCTGATCAGGTTGAGTTCTTGGGGACAGGGGGCCCTTCCAGGGAGATCTGAGCCAGGAGCAGCTGAGCTGTCCCTCTCTTGAACCCCTCAGTTAGCAAGCTGCTGCTGAGGCTGCAGGGAATGCTAGTGGAACCCATAAAATATATTGGGATTAAGGACTCCTGTATTCAGAGAGTAGAGACCCCAAGTCTGGTGCCTCCAGGAGGTTGGTCATACCTCTGACGCTCAGGGGCTTCCTATTAGCACTAGCCCATGATATTCCCTTAACAGGTCACATGGGCCAAAACAAGACTTGGGACAGGATTGTCCCTCACTTTCATTGGCCCCATATGTCTGAAGACTCCAAGGAGTTTTGTTCCTCCTCTGTCACCTGTCAAGCCAGTGGCAAGGCAGGTGGTACTACAAAGGCTATACCACTACCTGTGGTGGGGGTTCCCTTTGAAAGAGGGGGGATTGACATAGTTGGTCCCATGGATCCGAAAGCCTCTGGGAACAGATTTATCCTGGTGGTGGTGGACCATGCCACTAGGTACCCAGAAGCTATTCCCCTTAGGACCACTACAGCTCCTGTGGTGGCAAGGACTCTCTTGTGAGTGTTACTCAAGGGTGGGTTGTCCTAAGGAGGTAGTATCAGACAGAGGTGTCTAGTTACTTGACTACAATGTGGATGGAGTGTGGAGTAAATTACAAATTCATCACACCCTATCACCCACAATGCAATGGCTTCGTTGAGAGAGTCAACAAAACCTTAAAGGGCAAGATCAAAGGTCTCCCGGAAAAAGCTTAGGCGCAGATGGGACATCCTTTTGCCCTGTCTTCTATTTGCATACAGGGAGGTTCCTCAGAAGGGGGTTGGTTACAGCCCTTTTGAACTTCTGTTTGGGCATCCCGTAAGAGGTCCATTGTGTCTAGTGAAGGAGGGATGGGAGTTACCTCTCAAACCTCCCAAACAGGATGTTGTGGACTATGTACTTGGTCTCAGCTCCAGGATGGCAGAGTACATGAAGAAGGCAACCAAAAACCTTGAGGCTAGCCAGGAATTGCAAACAGCCTGAAATGACCAAAAGTCTGTGCTGGATGTTTACCAGCTAGGACAGAAAGTGTGGGTTTTGAAGCCTGTGGCCCCAGCAGCCCTCCAGGACAAGTGGAGTGGCCCCATACAATTATTGAACAGAAGTGAGAGGTTACCTATTTGGTAGACCTTGGAACACCCAGGAGCCCCCATAGGGTGCTTCATGTCAACAGACTGTAACCATATGTTGACAGGGCAGACATGGGCTTGCTCGTGGCTACTGATGAGGGTCAGGAGGAAGAGAGTGATCCACTCCCTGGCCTGCTCTCACAGAACCCTGATGATGGGTCATTGGATGGTGTAGCCTTGGCCTTGTCAGGCAGCCTCACTGCCCAGCAGGAAGCTGATTGCAGACAGGTGCTCAATCAGTATATACATATGTTTTCTCTGACCCCAAGGCAGACTACCTGGTGCACTCACAAAGTGGACATTGGGAACAGACTGCCTGTTAAAAATAAGATTTACAGGCAACCTGACCATGCCAGGGACTGTATCAGGACTGAAGTCCAGAAGATGTTGGAATTGGGAGTTATTGAACCCTCAGATACAACATACGATACTTAAATCACTCCAAGATGGTGGACAAAAGTCTAATAAGTGCTTGAACTAAGAACTCTATCCCGTCCGTAAATCGGATTGGTAGGAATGAGACATATGACTAGGACGGAATGAGGAACCCTCCGCCCAGTGTAAACATGTGTTTTAAATCAAGTAATTATGAGCTTGTTGAGATCGGTCAGGTGGGGTATAAATAGCAGCACTTAGAAAGTAGCGTCCTGATGGTGTGGACGCATGCTGCAATTCGGGACTCTGTGATGGGACTAAGCCAGAAGCATAGAAAGTAACTAGAGGCTAGAACCCATGCTAGGGGCTCTTTTGGAGAAGGAATTTTTAAGGGGAGGAGATGCGGAGTTATGAACTTACACAGTTCATTGAGATAAACTGAGCTGCCAGCTTTAAATTTGGGGGAACTCACCGATGCTTTGTGCATTAGTGAATAGACTAAATAGGAGGTTGCAGTGAAAGTAACAAATAATAAATATCAACTATATATACTTTCCAGGGATTAATTAACAGTCTTGAAGAAGCACTGGATATATAAATAAAAGAAGAATAAGGGAAAGCAACCCAAGAAAAACGCTAGAAGGAAGAGTAAGCATAAAAGCAAAAGAGGAAATATTTGAAAAAGGTAATCTAATATTAGATATACAGTTATATTGGTACCTGAATATATAACAAGTTTATAGTTTTACCTATTTTGATTGCAATTTCCTTTTGTCTATACAGAGAGAACAGCTAGTGGAAACCTTTTTAAAAAAAGAAATATAACTTGTGCCCACCCCGTGTCTTAATTTTGACACGTCTGTAAAAAGGTAAGATGGTGGTTTGAGTGCTCTCCTTAACTCTATAGTGCAATAGAACTGCATTGCAACAATTCTAATATTGGCAAATCTGTCTCCCTTTCACCACTAGTCAGCAATAGCAGACAGTTGTGAAAAGAATATGAAAACCCCTAAGCAGATCGCTTGGATGTGAGAACAGAAAGGCGTAGAACAAAAGGAGTAAGTGCAACTCTCATATGTATATGCCTATGTTGCAATTAGAGACAATATGTGTGGGCAAGTATACAGAGAGTACCCATAAGAAGAGGAATCGGTGTATTTGCCCAGAGTAGATGTGGGCAATGGTTGACCACTGTATAGATTACAAATTTGATGAAAAGCGAGTCTGATGGAGATACAACATACCTGCCTTGACCAAAGTAAGTAGGGCCAACATGCAGGATAGGACTGTATAATGAGAATGTAGATATAAATAATCAAACTCCTCACGGGTGTGGTTGTAAATACGGCGCTATTGATACAACTGGCACAGAACATGTGTATAGTTTGGGTCAAAATGGATGTCACTGTTTTTAATGTTAGAATACGGGTACTGTACCTATTAAGGGTTTACTTACATATATTTTTCTTGTAGATTCTCCAGGGTGTAGAGACTCTTATGCAATACTCTGACGGGTCCTGAAGAAGGTGGTTCTACTATCGTTTATCCCACCGAAATGCGTTGACCAAGTCTATTACTTAATCCTACGGAACGTAGTGAATAAATTGTGATCAATAGATAAACAACTGAAACGTGTTAACTCGTGCAGATGGAGTGTGTTGTGTGAAAAGTGTGTATGCAGTGTGTATGTATGATGTCGGTTGCATGTTTTCTCTACCCAGGCATGTATGAAATTTAGTTGTAATTTATTGTGTAAATATTTCTTGTAATATTGTGTAATTTTGTGATAGAACTGTGTTTATCTTAGAACTTTTTACTCACGAAAGAAAGAAGTGAGAAAAAAAGAAAAAGTAAAAAAGAAAAAAATCATTTTTAATGACTAAATATGACTAAATAAAGTGAAGTAAGAAAGTAAAAGAAACAAATGGTGTTTGGTATTTGTCAGTGCCCTTGGTGGAATCTGTAATACGGATCCTTAAAAAGTAAATGGGTCATGAGGGAGAGTTCTTATAGTATTGAACCCTCAGATAGCCCTTGGGCTAGTCTAGTGGTCTTGGTATCTACATCTCACACCCAGGATGGTAAGAGACAGATGAGGTTTTGTGTAGATTACAGGGGTCTCAATGCAGTCACTAGGACTGATGCCCATTCAATACCCAGAGTAGATGAGCTTATAGATACTTTGGCCTCAGCCAAGTTTCTAATCACATTTGATCTGCCAGCTGGCTACTGGCAGATCAGACTAGCTGATGATGCAAAGCCAAAGACAGCATTTTCTACCCCTAGTGGGCACTACCAATTTGTGGTAATGCCCTTTGGTTTGAAGAATGCACCTGCCACTCTTCAAAAGTTGGTGACTAAAGTCCTAACAGGCCTGGAAGACTATAGTGCAGCATATCTAGATGACATTGCTGTCTTTAGCTCCACCTCGGAGGATCACCTGGTCCACCCGAGAAATGTTTTGGAGGCCCGGCAAAAAGCATGCCTAACTATCAAGGCTACTAAGTGCCAGATAGGGCAGAGTCATGTTGTGTACCTGGGCCACCTTATAGCTGGAGGCCTGGTTCAACCATTGCAGAGCAAAATCCAGACCATCATGCACTGGGTTGCTCCAACTACCCAGACTCAGGTCAGAGCTTTCTTGGGCCTGACTGGGTACTGCAGAAGATTTGTCAAGGGGTATGGATTCATTGTGACACCCCTGGATGACTTAACTTCCAAGAGAATGCCCAAGAAAGTTCAGTGGACAGTTAGCTGTCAAAAGGCATTTGATGACCTGAAGCAGGCCATGTGCACTGCTCCCATTCTGCAAAATCCTAACTACTCCAAAGAATTCATTGTCCAAATATATGCATCTAAGTTGAGGGTAGGGGCTATGTTATCACAATTGAATGATGAAGGTCAGGACCAGCCAGTATCTTTTATAGCAGAAGGCTGACTCCCAGGGAGAAACGTTGGTCAGTTATTGAGAGGGAGGCCTTTGCTGTGGTTTGTGCTCTGAAGAAGTTGAGGCCATACTTGTTTGGCACTCACTTCACTTATGGCTAAAACAGATGAAGGGTAAAAAACCCAAACTTTTGAGGTGGTCCATTTCCCTACAGGGGATGGACTATACAGTGGAACATAGACCTGGGAGTAACCATGCCAATGCAGATGGACTCTCCAGTTATTTCCATTTAGAACATGAAGACTCAACTGGTCAAGGTTAGTCTAATGTCCCTGCGTTTTGGGGTGGGGTGTGTGGGAGAGTAGGATCTGCTCTTATGGTTACCCCCACTTTTTGCTTATGTTTCACTGTTTTTCGACCCTGCTATCCAGGACCCCAGCTTAGCTGCTTCCTCTCTAAATTGATTCCAAGTACTTTAGGAACACTCCACTTGTGTTACTGGGGTACCCTTATGAGTCCCTTGTATATGGTACCTTAGGTACCTAGGGCATAGATACCCCAGAGGCCTACCAGGGGCTGCAGCATATATTATGCCACCCCTGGGAAGCCTTCCAAAATGGCACCACAGGACTGCTACTGCAGCCTGGGTAAGGTGGTGCATGCACCCCTTACTTAGATATGGGTTACCTATATCTACGTTAAATTACTACATATATAAACCTATCAGTCACTCCTTTGGCAGGCCTTATCAATCCTGAAGGCAAGGTGCTGGGTTTTGTGTGAGAGGGTGCCCATGCATGAGCAGGGCCCCTCTGCAGCCTTCAGAACCTATTCTCTGGGGCTGTTCTGTGATGCAGCCAGACCATATACTCTTAAGTGCATTATAACCTCGCGGGAAATACTAACTTTGGAATGGCTGCACAGAAACATGTCGGGTTTGGTGTCAAACACTTTGGAATCCTACCCCCCTGCCAGTCCTGGCGGGGGGGTAGAATTCCACCTTTCTAGAGGGAGAGACGTGTACACACCGGTATACCAGGTACCAGTTTAAAAGAGCCCTGGCATCACAAAATGGATGCTGCAGCCACAGACACGAGTCTGGCCTCCTGCTGCTGGACGAAACTCCGACAGGGGAGGCCTGGAAAATAGGTTTCCTGTCACAGGGAGGTGTAACCACCTCCCAGACAGGCTTTAGTGTATTGGGGATGGGTGGGTGCACTCTGAGAGTGCTTTGAAGTTTGCACTGGGGCACATTTGGTGTCCCTCTGCATAGCCAGTGCAAACCGGTTGCAGGGGCTACCAGCCCCTGATCTGGTGCAAAACTGGACAAAGAAATGGGTGTAGCCACCCTCTTTCCAAACCCTCCCATAGGTGGGTCCCCAGAGTATGTCCAACCCCTTCCTTGGGAATAAGGAAGGAACCCCTGGCTACAGGACTTTAGATTACACCTGGACAAAACGCTGCTACAAATATCCTGGAACTTCGACGATCTCCACGACTAGATGACTGAAGAATCTCCCTTTGAGTAAAGGAGTTACTCCCCTGCTTGGCAGGCACCTAAGACGCATTTAACCAATCTGCATCTCCAAAGCTCCCGCTGGACTCCGAAGTAATTGCAGCCCATTAGGTGGATTTCCAGACTTCTCCAAGGCCGACCGGAGTCACCAGCAAAACAGAGACCCGCAGTCCTCATGAGTACCGTGGAACCGGAACCCCTGGACACTGTGCACATTTGCAAGTGCATTAGCTTCTCAACGTTCCTTGAGGCTGTGCATTGGGTTACTTGTAGCCCAGACCGAGCACCTTTTCCACCAAAGATTGCTGGCCTACACTCCGCGAGTGTTCCGTGAGCCGGCCCTTTGTGTTTTCGCTCGAGGTACATTCGCAATCACTGGTCCGTTGACTGGTGGGCCCCTGAGAAGACAACTTTGCCTTATCGTGGGTTTCCCTGGTTGCACCAGACGTACCCTGACTCGCCACCACTTGGTGAGTCCCTTGGACCTTGCTGGTCGGCACCGAAGCATTTCTTCACTCTCTGCGTGTGTTGCTGTTGCCAAGACATGTGGGGTCAAATCTGGTCACCGACGCCGCAGCACTTCGACATCCTTTGTGGGACAACTCGAATCCAGCTCCTGGTTGCCGTCTATGCCGCCTGGTCCTCGTGGCTGCAGAGTCAAGCTTCACCTCTTCAACCTGAAATCACCTGACATCAGTGGGCATTCGACAATCGTGCCCCTGGTCACTGGCAAGTGACCCAGACTCTGTTCCCTCTGCTTTCAGGTTCTTCTCATCTTTGATCCAAGGGTTGGATCACACCGCACACTTTCCACTTCGATGGCAGCAGCACTTTGCAGCAAATCGCCATTGAAATCAACGACAATTCCCGAAACCAAAAGACACTTATGCACCCCGCTTCCCTGGGTGAGGTAACTCCAGTACTCCGGTGCTCCCATGGGTGTAGGCCCTAGAACCCCTTAAGTCTAAACGGGTTTGCTCAAAGTCCTTGACTAAGTGTCCTTAATCTTTACATTTCCAACCGTGACTTTCCCCATAGAAGCTAACGGTGATTCGCAGCTGTGTTCTCACACTGAACGCGTCCCCCGTGGGTCCCCTGTGTCACTACCTTAGGTGGTTCTTGGGGTCCCAGCAATTCTACAGGCTCTAGGCCTTGTGTCTAGTCAAGTCGTGGTTCTTATACCACTTTCTTAATATATGGTTTGGTACGCCCCTAGGGATCAACGTATGTTTTGCTAATTTACTGTTTGATATTAAGTGTAATATATAGGCTTTAACCTCTAGCCTCATAAAGAGACTAGTAGGGTGTGTTTAGAATAAATACATATATTTTATATATATATATACCTGGTGTGGTTGTCCTTTTATTTAGCCATTCAAGAGATTATAGACTGGTAAAATAAGCTGTTTTACATTCCTTCAAGACTAAGCCTGAAGGCTGCTCTCCATAGCTACCACTAGGATAGCTTTCTAATAAGGTTGTCGTTTACCTATCACCTCTAAGGGGTTGTTTGGACTGGTACAGGGTGCCCACTATAACTAGTGGACAGCATATACCAGGCAAACTTCTCACACTGTCTGAACTAGGAAAGAGTGCTGATGCATTCAAAGTACTACACTTCTTAATTGAGATGATTTCACCTGTAGTATCACTTGCTCATAAGGTGTCAGTCTGCTATTTGTAAGATGCTGACTTTTTATTCTAGTCTCTACTGAGTGCGGGACACAAACAATTAAAGTAATAAACCATCACAATTCCTTCACTTTGTTCAGAGGCAATACAAACAACTGCAACAAATTTCAAACAACCCGGATGACTTACAGCTACTAAATCCAATATGACTGACAAGTAGGCCATGGGCACATGAGACCACCATGCCTCTGTGTCAGAACCAAAAGTGCACATTCACCTTTTACATGGCAATATAGCTAAAAAGTCAAACTGTAGTCAGGCATCCCAAGTTCATGCATATGACCAGATTCTCTTTCAACTCTTCAAATACATTTGAACTTTCCTTGTCAAATGGTTCTGGATCTTCAATGTCGCGACATGTCAACCTTACTAAAGGCTTTTCAATCAAGGAAAAGTTTGGAATCTGCTGCCGACATAGCCAACAATTCCAAGAAACTTTCAAACCTCTCTGGGTGGTCAGCTTGCTCATTTTCAGGATTGCAGAAACTCATGTTTTTAGACTTTCCTCACACCCTTCAATATGGTGTCCTATATGAATCACTTCCTTTTTACAGTACTGCAATCTAGTTGGGGAAACCATACGTCCATTCTGAGCTAGATAATTCTACAAGGCAATAGTATCAAGTTTCAGTCTTCCTTCATCTTTGATGCAACAAATAGGTCATCTGCACTAAAACTGAATTGCATGGCACCCTCATATTTTCTAAATCTATCTTCAAGATTAGACTACATGTCGAAGGACATTTAGTATACCCTTTTGAGATTCTTCACCCCACGAGATCTTTATTAAAAAAAAGGAACGCAAAAAGAAATTGGGATTCCTCATGCAGAGGAATGGAGACGAATGCTTGGCATAAACCGATGACTGTATACCAGCTGACAGAATTTGAAACAGTATTACTGCTGGTTTTGGTACAACCAGACAACAAGGAATCACTATTTTATTAATCTTTCGGAGATCTTGCATGATTCTTCACTTGCCATTCAGCTTTTTTTCATTTCCCTCACAAGTCAGTTACAATGACTACCAAGTTGGAGGATTTACTGGTTTCAATCCCTCTTCTGCTTCTTTTGAAAACCTGCACTGTCTAATTCTAGGCAATATGTTATCTGGTTTGACTTTTATTTTAACTGGCTCTGCTCTTGAGATCTATCGTATTTCTTTTCCTGCAAAAATGCCATATCTCATCTTTGACAGCATGTTTTAAATTCAGAAGCAGATCTCTTTTGTCAAAGCTGGTAATAACTGAACTCTAGCATATGCTGAATTTATTTTATACATCAAATATTCATTCTGCGTTTTAGTTACAAAACCATCCTGTGTGCAGTAAATCACACAATTTATGCAGAGGAAGCCCTTCCCAATACTTTCACAGAGCTTGAATTACACAAAAAATGAACTGGTGCTCTAATCCAATCCAATCCAATCCAAACAAGTTTTATTCGACAAATAGTCATAAAAGCACATAATAATATATATAATATTTACAGTAAACGTGTCATACACAATTATACATAATAGCTTGTTCGGGTAAGGGGCAAATACACATGTTGTTTAAGCCAAAAGTAAATCATGATTTCCTGCAGCATTCTCTACATTAACAATAAAACTAGCCCAGACACCTTATTTCCTAAAACAACATATTGAAAATGTATAATGAACACTATAAATAGGAATTCATACTACTAGGAGACACTGTGTTATTGGGATGTATACGGTTATCTAAGAATATTAAACCAGAGAAAAATGTTATCACAATTGTGCAACACATTTTAAATACAGTTAAATTTCAACCTGATTATCCACAACTACCCTAGATATTTGGCAACTGCTAAAAATATAGGAGATGAGGTATTCGTACGTAGGATTCTTTCAGCTGCCAAACTACTTCTTGTCCCCATAAGTTTACATATCATCCTAAACCATACCCTGCGAGGGTTTCATAATCTGGGCAGGCGAATAACATGCACAACTGATTAATTGCTGGCCAAGCAGCTAGGACACTTGCTTTCACATACTTTTCTCCACCTTGATGTAAAAGACCTTAAGGGCAACGTGCCCACTCTCAGCTGAAAATAGAGCTTCCTGTCTAGTGGTTTGGTGACAGTGTCCCAGTATGGTTCATAAATCGGAGTGAGTTTGAATTCCAAGAATGATCCTGCAGTGAAGATGCATTGCTGGCACTAGGGGCATTGAGTGTAACCACCTCCCAGTACTTTTCTTTTAAAACCTTCTTCGTTGGAAAGCAAGCTGTAGTGGGTTCATCCCAGAGCATTGACATTCCAATTTTAGCTTGGATATCTTTAACGCCATGCAGCCAACTAATTTTGAGGAAAATGTCAGCTTTTATGATATCCATGAAACCCTCAGCATATGGTGCCAGTTCTGGTGTTGTCCACAATCTGCGCCAATACAACACTGTTCGTATCTTAGCAATGTCAAGAAGTGGTTTCCTCCCAAGGTCATAGAACAACAGGAACAATGGTGTACTTTGTGGGAGATTGGTAATCCCCCAGAGAAAATTATTTTCAGACACGCTAAGTCTAGGCAAGTTCTCTAGTCCCCATAGTTCTACACCATATAATGGAGAGCTGACCACCTTATCGGCATATACTTGAAGCACTGGTCTAATAGGTTTCGTAAGTGGCCTGTTATGCTCAAGACGTAGGGCCCCCGACAATTGCCGATGTTTCAATGTGGCCAAGTCAATCTGATGGTTCCACTTTAGGTCACTCTGTATGTTCACCCCTAAGTATGTGAACTCCCTAACTTGCTCCAGGAGACAGTTATTCATTAAAATACCTCCTGTAAAAACTCTATGTCATACTTTTCGCTTTGGACACATTGACCACGAGCAGAGCAAAATTCCTCAAATACTGTCAGTGCTCGTTGGAGGCCACACGGAGTCTTCGAAATTATCAATGTGTCAGCCGCGAACATTAAAATCGGGATTTTAATCCCTGGCAAAATCGAAGCATCTGTGGTCATGTGTCTCATGCAATCAACTATCCTATTAATAAACACAGTAAACAAAGTCGGGCCATGACACATCCCTGACGCACCCCTCGCTCCACGGGAAAAGAATCAGTCACTGGCCCTGGGAGCCCCAGCTTATTGTTGTGTAATTACTCTTGCGCCGTCTCTTTAAAAGCGTCAAAAGCTCAATGGGCAACCCTAATTCTTGCAGGGTCACCCATAGCTTAGAGCAGGGGGTAAGATCAAAAGCCGATTTTAGGTCCACAAAGGCAGCATATATGCTGCCTTTGCCCAGAACCACCACCTTCCAGTGTAATAGAACAAAACGGAACACCTGATCGATGGTGCTTGTGTATGCACGGAAGCCGACTTGCACGGGGGACAATATGCTGTACTCATCAGCTCAGTCTTGGATTTTATTAAGAATTAATCTCCCCAATATTTTATGCATTGAGTCGATCAGCCTAATAGGGCAGTAGTTCCCCGGCAATGATTTATCACCTTTTTTATACACAGGGATTATTTAGGCTCCTTTCCAGGAGTCTGGTATTGGGGCTCCTTGCGCGATTGCATTAGTCAATAGCATAATATACTTTCCCCATCTGGCTTTGTCGTGAAGGAACACATCAGCAGGGATCCCGTCTGGGCCAGGTGCTCTCCCTTCAACTATCAAAACAAGGGTGTGGGGGGGTCGAGGGGAATGTTTTACGACCTGTCTGCTCAATCCCCTAATTCCATGATACTCAAACACACAAAAGAGCAGACCAGGTCAGAAAATTTGTGTATGACTATGCCAATAACTGTGGTACAGTTGGATGCATGTGTGAGCCAATGTTGTTAGAAAATGCAGTTCAAGACACAATGTTGTTGAAAGCAAAACAGAACATAGCAAGAGCTAGGACAATTCCCATCAGACCACCTTTTAGGTGTAGTTTGCATCATGTGGGGGTTTGTCAATCATTCCAAACCGCCTCCGACCATATAGTGTCGGTGCGGAAATGAGTAATCCAGCCATGATGTTCATACTAGACTAGTGAGAATAACAAAAACAAAAAGTGCAGTGCCCAAATAATAATAATTAAAATTGACTACCCAGATTCTGAGGGAAACTCAGACCAGAAAACTGTGTGTCAATGGTTAAAAACACGCGGGGTAGTAAGACTACCCTATGGCGCTATTCAAAACGGTCGACATGTTTCAGCCAAAGGGGACTTTACCCCGGCTTTCTTCAGGACCTTGAGACATACAAAAGCTACTGCGAATATACGTGATATTTCAGTGAAAAGTCATGTTAACAGATGTACTTAAAAACAAGGTACATATCTACCAGGGAACTTGAAACGTTTGGTTTGCCCACTGGAGGGAGAGAAGCAAATCTTCTTCCTAGTGTCAAGAAAGAAGTCTTATTATTTATACCAGCATTGGATGACACACATACTGCCGCATGAGTACACAGAAACACGCGTAGACAAACACATCTGCATGAATACATTGCATTCTGCATATTGGAGAAGCATACTAGCTAAATCACCTAGAGGCATTTCCTCTTAGTGACACTCACCCTGCTTTGTGTGGGTGAGAGACCTCACCTCACCCGGCGACCGCTCGGGAGTATGAGGCCCCACTCTATAATGTAGAAACAAAGGGGGGGAACACAGTCAGCACACAACTGTAAAGTGCCTCACCTAAATGCTCTTACACATATAACCCAACTGATGTGTGACAGCCACCCAACCGATCGACTTAAAGCCAATCTATACATTGACTCATATGGACCATGTAATAGTCCAACATACTGCCACAGGTCACAACATGGACATCTATGTGTGTTTCTAAAAGACTTACTCATAAAGTCGTGGATGTTAAGAAAGGCAGGGGGTTCAAAAACTCTAACGTGAGGACGGAGATTAATGCTAAAAGATAGCTCAAGAAATCACCCGAAGGCACAAAGGTCATCGAGTGACTATGGACTGCAAAAAAACCCAGAGTCCCAGTTTAAAAATAGAGTCCCACAGGGTTTAAACATGTTAAATCTCTACCCTCAGCAAGATTTCAAAGATTCATTATCCTCAACAAGGACTAACTGATGTAAAAAGAGGGACAAGCAAAAATAGAGAGAACCACAGGTCGTTTACCTGTCCGTCGGTGCCCCGGATCTGAGGCCAAGCGGAAGTGGAGGTGAAAAGGGGAGGTTACGCCCTTCATCTCTTTATAGTCGCCATTAATTGGATACCAATTAAGAAAAACAAGAGGGGAATTGCGTAAGAGCGCGAGGAAAACACTGTTTCCTTGCGCATGCGCAGTTGATGCAGAACATAAGTGATCGCGCACTGTTTGAAGATATTTAGAACAGAAAAACTCCGCTCATATATTGCTCAATCAGGTATATATACACCTGTCTGTGGAGATCCACAAAGACAGGAGAGCAAACTTAATCAGACGATAAGCTCTTCGTGGGATTAGTGTCCAAATCAGGCTGCCTCGCGTAACGAGGAGGGAGACACTAGTCTTTCAAGCATGCGCACAGAGAGTGCTAGAAACCCAACTCGACAGTTTCGTGAAGGGCATGCTCATTCTGCAAAAAGCCCAGATCGAAAAAATAGTAATATAAGAGAACGCATCTTAACTGATCTCTACATAATGATGTTAGGAAAACTCAGTTATTCCAGAATAGATCCTCTTTGAAATTCTGATACACTGGTTAAATTGCAAGTACAAAACTCGAAAAAATGTATACCAACATCGGAACACTAAATGATGGCGCCTCACTCGACCACATATACGATCTAGTGTGGTTATCTTCAAGTCGACATGGACTTCACCTGTATAATGATGGAAAGTGAGACAACTGATGTAAACCCTAGATGTTGGAACAAAAAAGGGTTTAGACAAAGTAGACAGGAGGGCAACATGCACACATGAGTTGGGTGAGCTATAGATGCAAACTAAGGTGTGTTTGCATCTTCGTTCAATTGACCCGCAGCCAGAGGCTGCTCTAAAGACTATCAAAACAAGGGTGTGGGGGGGTCGAGGGGAATGTTTTACGACCTGTCTGCTCAATCCCCTAATTCCATGATACTCAAACACACAAAAGAGCAGACCAGGTCAGAAAATTTGTGTATGACTATGCCAATAACTGTGGTACAGTTGGATGCATGTGTGAGCCAATGTTGTTAGAAAATGCAGTTCAAGACACAATGTTGTTGAAAGCAAAACAGAACATAGCAAGAGCTAGGACAATTCCCATCAGACCACCTTTTAGGTGTAGTTTGCATCATGTGGGGGTTTGTCAATCATTCCAAACCGCCTCCGACCATATAGTGTCGGTGCGGAAATGAGTAATCCAGCCATGATGTTCATACTAGACTAGTGAGAATAACAAAAACAAAAAGTGCAGTGCCCAAATAATAATAATTAAAATTGACTACCCAGATTCTGAGGGAAACTCAGACCAGAAAACTGTGTGTCAATGGTTAAAAACACGCGGGGTAGTAAGACTACCCTATGGCGCTATTCAAAACGGTCGACATGTTTCAGCCAAAGGGGACTTTACCCCGGCTTTCTTCAGGACCTTGAGACATACAAAAGCTACTGCGAATATACGTGATATTTCAGTGAAAAGTCATGTTAACAGATGTACTTAAAAACAAGGTACATATCTACCAGGGAACTTGGAACGTTTGGTTTGCCCACTGGAGGGAGAGAAGCAAATCTTCTTCCTAGTGTCAAGAAAGAAGTCTTATTATTTATACCAGCATTGGATGACACACATACTGCCGCATGAGTACACAGAAACACGCGTAGACAAACACATCTGCATGAATACATTGCATTCTGCATATTGGAGAAGCATACTAGCTAAATCACCTAGAGGCATTTCCTCTTAGTGACACTCACCCAGCTTTGTGTGGGTGAGAGACCTCACCTCACCCGGCGACCGCTCGGGAGTATGAGGCCCCGCTCTATAATGTAGAAACAAAGGGGGGGAACACAGTCAGCACACAACTGTAAAGTGCCTCACCTAAATGCTCTTACACATATAACCCAACAGATGTGTGACAGCCACCCAACCGATCGACTTAAAGCCAATCTATACATTGACTCATATGGACCATGTAATAGTCCAACATACTGCCACAGGTCACAACATGGACATCTATGTGTGTTTCTAAAAGACTTACTCATAAAGTCGTGGATGTTAAGAAAGGCAGGGGGTTCAAAAACTCTAACGTGAGGACGGAGATTAATGCTAAAAGATAGCTCAAGAAATCACCCGAAGGCACAAAGGTCATCGAGTGACTATGGACTGCAAAAAAAACCAGAGTCCCAGTTTAAAAATAGAGTCCCACAGGGTTTAAACATGTTAAATCTCTACCCTCAGCAAGATTTCAAAGATTCATTATCCTCAACAAGGACTAACTGATGTAAAAAGAGGGACAAGCAAAAATAGAGAGAACCACAGGTCGTTTACCTGTCCGTCGGTGCCCCGGATCTGAGGCCAAGCGGAAGTGGAGGTGAAAAGGGGAGGTTACGCCCTTCATCTCTTTATAGTCGCCATTAATTGAATACCAATTAAGAAAAACGAGAGGGGAATTGCGTAAGAGCGCGAGGAAAACACTGTTTCCTTGCGCATGCGCAGTTGATGCAGAACATAAGTGATCGCGCACTGTTTGAAGATATTTAGAACAGAAAAACTCCGCTCATATATTGCTCATGCAGGTATATATACACCTGTCTGTGGAGATCCACAAAGACAGGAGAGCAAACTTAATCAGACGATAAGCTCTTCATGGGATTAGTGTCCAAATCAGGCTGCCTCGCGTAACGAGGAGGGAGACACTAGTCTTTCAAGCATGCGCACAGAGAGTGCTAGAAACCCAACTCGACAGTTTCGTGAAGGGCATGCTCATTCTGCAAAAAGCCCAGATCGAAAAAATAGTAATATAAGAGAACGCATCTTAACTGATCTCTACATAATGATGTTAGGAAAACTCAGTTATTCCAGAATAGATCCTCTTTGAAATTCTGATACACTGGTTAAATTGCAAGTACAAAACTCGAAAAAATGTATACCAACATCGGAACACTAAATGATGGCGTCTCACTCGACCACATATACAATCTAGTGTGGTTATCTTCAAGTCGACATGGAGTTCACCTGTATAATGATGGAAAGTGAGACAACTGATGTAAACCCTAGATGTTGGAACAAAAAAGGGTTTAGACAAAGTAGACAGGAGGGCAACATGCACACATGAGTTGGGTGAGCTATAGATGCAAACTAAGGTGTGTTTGCATCTTCGTTCAATTGACCCGCAGCCAGAGGCTGCTCTAAAGACTATCAAAACAAGGGTGTGGGGGGGTCGAGTGGAATGTTTTACGACCTGTCTGCTCAATCCCCTAATTCCATGATACTCAAACACACAAAAGAGCAGACCAGGTCAGAAAATTTGTGTATGACTATGCCAATAACTGTGGTACAGTTGGATGCATGTGTGAGCCAATGTTGTTAGAAAATGCAGTTCAAGACACAATGTTGTTGAAAGCAAAACAGAACATAGCAAGAGCTAGGACAATTCCCATCAGACCACCTTTTAGGTGTAGTTTGCATCATGTGGGGGTTTGTCAATCATTCCAAACCGCCTCCGACCATATAGCGTCGGTGCGGAAATGAGTAATCCAGCCATGATGTTCATACTAGACTAGTGAGAATAACAAAAACAAAAAGTGCAGTGCCCAAATAATAATAATTAAAATTGACTACCCAGATTCTGAGGGAAACTCAGACCAGAAAACTGTGTGTCAATGGTTAAAAACACGCGGGGTAGTAAGACTACCCTATGGCGCTATTCAAAACGGTCGACATGTTTCAGCCAAAGGGGACTTTACCCCGGCTTTCTTCAGGACCTTGAGACATACAAAAGCTACTGCGAATATACGTGATATTTCAGTGAAAAGTCATGTTAACAGATGTACTTAAAAACAAGGTACATATCTACCAGGGAACTTGGAACGTTTGGTTTGCCCACTGGAGGGAGAGAAGCAAATCTTCTTCCTAGTGTCAAGAAAGAAGTCTTATTATTTATACCAGCATTGGATGACACACATACTGCCGCATGAGTACACAGAAACACGCGTAGACAAACACATCTGCATGAATACATTGCATTCTGCATATTGGAGAAGCATACTAGCTAAATCACCTAGAGGCATTTCCTCTTAGTGACACTCACCCAGCTTTGTGTGGGTGAGAGACCTCACCTCACCCGGCGACCGCTCGGGAGTATGAGGCCCCGCTCTATAATGTAGAAACAAAGGGGGGGAACACAGTCAGCACACAACTGTAAAGTGCCTCACCTAAATGCTCTTACACATATAACCCAACTGATGTGTGACAGCCACCCAACCGATCGACTTAAAGCCAATCTATACATTGACTCATATGGACCATGTAATAGTCCAACATACTGCCACAGGTCACAACATGGACATCTATGTGTGTTTCTAAAAGACTTACTCATAAAGTCGTGGATGTTAAGAAAGGCAGGGGGTTCAAAAACTCTAACGTGAGGACGGAGATTAATGCTAAAAGATAGCTCAAGAAATCACCCGAAGGCACAAAGGTCATCGAGTGACTATGGACTGCAAAAAAAAACAGAGTCCCAGTTTAAAAATAGAGTCCCACAGGGTTTAAACATGTTAAATCTCTACCCTCAGCAAGATTTCAAAGATTCATTATCCTCAACAAGGACTAACTGATGTAAAAAGAGGGACAAGCAAAAATAGAGAGAACCACAGGTCGTTTACCTGTCCGTCGGTGCCCCGGATCTGAGGCCAAGCGGAAGTGGAGGTGAAAAGGGGAGGTTACGCCCTTCATCTCTTTATAGTCGCCATTAATTGGATACCAATTAAGAAAAACGAGAGGGGAATTGCGTAAGAGCGCGAGGAAAACACTGTTTCCTTGCGCATGCGCAGTTGATGCAGAACATAAGTGATCGCGCACTGTTTGAAGATATTTAGAACAGAAAAACTCCGCTCATATATTGCTCATGCAGGTATATATACACCTGTCTGTGGAGATCCACAAAGACAGGAGAGCAAACTTAATCAGACGATAAGCTCTTCGTCGGATTAGTGTCCAAATCAGGCTGCCTCGCGTAACGAGGAGGGAGACACTAGTCTTTCAAGCATGCGCACAGAGAGTGCTAGAAACCCAACTCGACAGTTTCGTGAAGGGCATGCTCATTCTGCAAAAAGCCCAGATCGAAAAAATTGTAATATAAGAGAACGCATCTTAACTGATCTCTACATAATGATGTTAGGAAAACTCAGTTATTCCAGAATAGATCCTCTTTGAAATTCTGATACACTGGTTAAATTGCAAGTACAAAACTCGAAAAAATGTATACCAACATTGGAACACTAAATGATGGCGCCTCACTCGACCACATATACGATCTAGTGTGGTTATCTTCAAGTCGACATGGAGTTCACCTGTATAATGATGGAAAGTGAGACAACTGATGTAAACCCTCGATGTTGGAACAAAAAAGGGTTTAGACAAAGTAGACAGGAGGGCAACATGCACACATGAGTTGGGTGAGCTATAGATGCAAACTAAGGTGTGTTTGCATCTTCGTTCAATTGACCCGCAGCCAGAGGCTGCTCTAAAGACTATCAAAACAAGGGTGTGGGGGGGTCGAGGGGAATGTTTTACGACCTGTCTGCTCAATCCCCTAATTCCATGATACTCAAACACACAAAAGAGCAGACCAGGTCAGAAAATTTGTGTATGACTATGCCAATAACTGTGGTACAGTTGGATGCATGTGTGAGCCAATGTTGTTAGAAAATGCAGTTCAAGACACAATGTTGTTGAAAGCAAAACAGAACATAGCAAGAGCTAGGACAATTCCCATCAGACCACCTTTTAGGTGTAGTTTGCATCATGTGGGGGTTTGTCAATCATTCCAAACCGCCTCCAACCATATAGTGTCGGTGCGGAAATGAGTAATCCAGCCATGATGTTCATACTAGACTAGTGAGAATAACAAAAACAAAAAGTGCAGTGCCCAAATAATAATAATTAAAATTGACTACCCAGATTCTGAGGGAAACTCAGACCAGAAAACTGTGTGTCAATGGTTAAAAACACGCGGGGTAGTAAGTCCTCACCTCACCCGGCGACCGCTCGGGAGTATGAGGCCCCGCTCTATAATGTAGAAACAAAGGGGGGGAACACAGTCAGCACACAACTGTAAAGTGCCTCACCTAAATGCTCTTACACATATAACCCAACTGATGTGTGACAGCCACCCAACCGATCGGTCCATATGAGTCAATGTATAGATTGGCTTTAAGTCGATCGGTTGGGTGGCTGTCACACATCAGTTGGGTTATATGTGTAAGAGCATTTAGGTGAGGCACTTTACAGTTGTGTGCTGACTGTGTTCCCCCCCTTTGTTTCTACATTATAGAGCGGGGCCTCATACTCCCGAGCGGTCGCCGGGTGAGGTGAGGTCTCTCACCCACACAAAGCTGGGTGAGTGTCACTAAGAGGAAATGCCTCTAGGTGATTTAGCTAGTATGCTTCTCCAATATGCAGAATGCAATGTATTCATGCAGATGTGTTTGTCTACGGGTGTTTCTGTGTACTCATGCGGCAGTATGTGTGTCATCCAATGCTGGTATAAATAATAAGACTTCTTTCTTGACACTAGGAAGAAGATTTGCTTCTCTCCCTCCAGTGGGCAAACCAAACGTTCCAAGTTCCCTGGTAGATATGTACCTTGTTTTTAAGTACATCTGTTAACATGACTTTTCACTGAAATATCACGTATATTCGCAGTAGCTTTTGTATGTCTCAAGGTCCTGAAGAAAGCCGGGGTAAAGTCCCCTTTGGCTGAAACATGTCGACCGTTTTGAATAGCGCCATAGGGTAGTCTTACTACCCCGCGTGTTTTTAACCATTGACACACAGTTTTCTGGTCTGAGTTTCCCTCAGAATCTGGGTAGTCAATTTTAATTATTATTATTTGGGCACTGCACTTTTTGTTTTTGTTATTCTCACTAGTCTAGTATGAACATCATGGCTGGATTACTCATTTCCGCACCGACACTATATGGTCGGAGGCGGTTTGGAATGATTGACAAACCCCCACATGATGCAAACTACACCTAAAAGGTGGTCTGATGGGAATTGTCCTAGCTCTTGCTATGTTCTGTTTTGCTTTCAACAACATTGTGTCTTGAACTGCATTTTCTAACAACATTGGCTCACACATGCATCCAACTGTACCACAGTTATTGGCATAGTCATACACAATTTTTCTGACCTGGTCTGCTCTTTTGTGTGTTTGAGTATCATGGAATTAGGGGATTGAGCAGACAGGTAGTAAAACATTCCCCTCGACCCCCCCACACCCTTGTTTTGATAGTCTTTAGAGCAGCCTCTGGCTGCGGGTCAATTGAACGAAGATGCAAACACACCTTAGTTTGCATCTATAGCTCACCCAACTCATGTGTGCATGTTGCCCTCCTGTCTACTTTGTCTAAACCCTTTTTTGTTCCAACATCTAGGGTTTACATCAGTTGTCTCACTTTCCATCATTATACAGGCGAACTCCATGTCGACTTGAAGATAACCACACTAGATCGTATATGTGGTCGGGTGAGGCGCCATCATTTAGTGTTCCGATGCTGGTATACATTTTTTCGAGTTTTGTACTTGCAATTTAACCAGTGTATCAGAATTTCAAAGAGGATCTATTCTGGAATAACTGAGTTTTCCTAACATCATTATGTAGAGATCAGTTAAGATGCGTTCTCTTATATTACTATTTTTTCGATCTGGGCTTTTTGCAGAATGAGCATGCCCTTCACGAAACTGTCGAGTTGGGTTTCTAGCACTCTCTGTGCGCATGCTTGAAAGACTAGTGTCTCCCTCCTCGTTACGCGAGGCAGCCTGATTTGGACACTAATCCGACGAAGAGCTTATCGTCTGATTAAGTTTGCTCTCCTGTCTTTGTGGATCTCCACAGACAGGTGTATATATACCTGCATGAGCAATATATGAGCGGAGTTTTTCTGTTCTAAATATCTTCAAACAGTGCGCGATCACTTATGTTCTGCACCAACTGCGCATGCGCAAGGAAACAGTGTTTTCCTCGCGCTCTTACGCAATTCCCCTCTCGTTTTTCTTAATTGGTATCCAATTAATGGCGACTATAAAGAGATGAAGGGCGTAACCTCCCCTTTTCACCTCCACTTCCGCTTGGCCTCAGATCCGGGGCACCGACGGACAGGTAAACGACCTGTGGTTCTCTCTATTTTTGCTTGTCCCTCTTTTTACATCAGTTAGTCCTTGTTGAGGATAATGAATCTTTGAAATCTTGCTGAGGGTAGAGATTTAACATGTTTAAACCCTGTGGGACTCTATTTTTAAACTGGGACTCTGTTTTTTTTTGCAGTCCATAGTCACTCGATGACCTTTGTGCCTTCGGGTGATTTCTTGAGCTATCTTTTAGCATTAATCTCCGTCCTCACGTTAGAGTTTTTGAACCCCCTGCCTTTCTTAACATCCACGACTTTATGAGTAAGTCTTTTAGAAACACACATAGATGTCCATGTTGTGACCTGTGGCAGTATGTTGGACTATTACATGGTCCATATGAGTCAATGTATAGATTGGCTTTAAGTCGATCGGTTGGGTGGCTGTCACACATCAGTTGGGTTATATGTGTAAGAGCATTTAGGTGAGGCACTTTACAGTTGTGTGCTGACTGTGTTCCCCCCCTTTGTTTCTACATAATAGAGCGGGGCCTCATACTCCCGAGCGGTCGCCGGGTGAGGTGAGGTCTCTCACCCACACAAAGCTGGGTGAGTGTCACTAAGAGGAAATGCCTCTAGGTGATTTAGCTAGTATGCTTCTCCAATATGCAGAATGCAATGTATTCATGCAGATGTGTTTGTCTACGCGTGTTTCTGTGTACTCATGCGGCAGTATGTGTGTCATCCAATGCTGGTATAAATAATAAGACTTCTTTCTTGACACTAGGAAGAAGATTTGCTTCTCTCCCTCCAGTGGGCAAACCAAACGTTCCAAGTTCCCTGGTAGATATGTACCTTGTTTTTAAGTACATCTGTTAACATGATTTTTCACTGAAATATCACGTATATTCGCAGTAGCTTTTGTATGTCTCAAGGTCCTGAAGAAAGCCGGGGTAAAGTCCCCTTTGGCTGAAACATGTCGACCGTTTTGAATAGCGCCATAGGGTAGTCTTACTACCCCGCGTGTTTTTAACCATTGACACACAGTTTTCTGGTCTGAGTTTCCCTCAGAATCTGGGTAGTCAATTTTAATTATTATTATTTGGGCACTGCACTTTTTGTTTTTGTTATTCTCACTAGTCTAGTATGAACATCATGGCTGGATTACTCATTTCCGCACCGACACTATATGGTCGGAGGCGGTTTGGAATGATTGACAAACCCCCACATGATGCAAACTACACCTAAAAGGTGGTCTGATGGGAATTGTCCTAGCTCTTGCTATGTTCTGTTTTGCTTTCAACAACATTGTGTCTTGAACTGCATTTTCTAACAACATTGGCTCACACATGCATCCAACTGTATCACAGTTATTGGCATAGTCATACACAAATTTTCTGACCTGGTCTGCTCTTTTGTGTGTTTGAGCTCTCCCTTCAACACCGGCACCAAGGGCTTTCTCAACATCTTTGATACTAAAAGCCTCATCTACATAAAATACATAGCTTGCCCCACCCTAAGTTAACTCTAGTGAACTGGATGCGTATTGCGATTCAAAAAGTTTGACCCACTCTTCGTGTGAAACATGATTGGTTGGAGATTCCGGAGTACCATCTCTGTCCCACTTAATGATATTCCAAAAATATTTACTGTCTTTTTTATTACTGGCCTCCTTAAGATCCTGCTACCTTTTTTCATCCCAAGAACGTTTTGCTATGGCCATAGAATTTTTATATGCCTGTCTGGCTGCACGTACTGCTGCTGGTTCGCCGCCTTTAATAGTACTCCCAAGAAAAGCTCTTGTCTGCCAGCAATCTTTGTTATACCAGAGGCAGGATTTCTGGTGTTGTACTTTCCTTACCTTATGAGGTTTAACAAAATGCATTCTTATATTTAAAAAAAAACTGTCATTGCAATGATGACACTCTCCAGCCCTATGTTATTTAAACATATGCTATTCAGCAATGTTGGGGCATGGTCAACTTCCTTTGCAGGTTTTTCCAAGGACCCGCAGTTTTCAACCATGCTCGCCCACTTGAGTAGTCTCATATTATTCGTGGGGATAACATTGTGGGAATATAATTCAACCTCTCTAAAGGGTGCTTGTTCCGGCTGTCACCATTTTAAAGCTACGCACAGAGGATTGTGGTCACTTTCGAGTCCATCCCTCACCCCCATATCCTCGATGGAATGCCAGAGTTTCAAACTCACTAGTATATAATCTATCCTGCTATTATTGGGTCCGTTATTGAATCTGTTAGACCCTAGCTTGCCTTGGGAAGTCCTACCATTTAGTTCCCTGAGCCCCTTCTCTAGACAGACAGAGTTTATCTGTTTTACCGGTCTGTCCATTTCTTTATAGGAACAAGCTCCAGCTTCGGGATTCCCCACTGAGCGTCTTCCTCTTCAGTGAGGAACCATTCCTCACTGGTGAGTGGCACAAACATTGTATTAAAATCACCTGCTATAACTAAGTTATTTCCTTGGGAGTGGGAATAAGGAGATAATCTAAAGACGCTAACACTTGAGACCTACCCCCTCTTGTTCCCCTCACATAGATGTTGAAAATATCAACTTTACCTAGCAATCCTAAATTTAGTCTTAGTGCTTGGATATCGTTGCTATTAGAAGGAAGTCCCTTAATACAAATGCCAAATGATTGTCTGACCCATACAGTCAAACCACCAGAAGGACGGCCTTTTGCCCCTTTTACCGCCGGCACATGGTAATTTAAAAAACCTACCCGATGTTGTGCAGTTAAAAGCCACGTTTCTTGGAAACAACAAATATCAAAGAGGTTAATAAATGCTAACCAGTCTGGAGATGCTAATTTGGAGCCAATTCCTGCAATATTCCATGACAGCAGGGTGTCTCTTTTAAAATTTTGCATGCTAGGTGTTAGATTTATGTAATTTTCTGTAAGGGGATTGCTGGACCCTATTGGACCCGCAGGTTCGGGTAGCTGAGAAGTTGGATTTTGAACAGACTTTGTCTGCCTGTTATTAGCTCTACAGGACCAGATCATCAATGGATCGTTTCCCCTAGATGTTGACAGTTCTTCACCACTACCAATACGGGAAGTTGACACAGCAGTGAGTCAATCATTACATTCGAGAGTGGAACTACCTATTCTAGATGCCAGTCGCTCATGATAGTTGTTAGTTTTGCTGGCTGGCGTATACTGCCTGAACTGGATAGATGAGTGTTCAGGGGAACAGGTTCTGTATTTGAGTGCCAGTAAGTTTTCAAATAAAACTTCACTGTGGAAGGTCAGTTCAATGCAATCTAAAGGGTTTGTGGGAGAGGTGAGCCTACCTGCTTTTACAATGTCATCCCTAATTACGGAACAACATCCCCTGACGTGCCGAATCCAGTGTAAATGTAAATTGATACTTGTAAATTGATACTTGTATAGCGCACTACTCACCCGCAAGGGTCTCAAGGCGCTTGTACAAATACCGCTGTGGAACCCATCCTGGCTTTCCCTGTGAGGTGTCCACTCCTGGGCACCCCCAAGGTGGAGGCCAGGCATCCTTAGCATTGTGGGGGCCGTTGTGGAGATTAAGCAAGCTATTGCCCAGAGTTGCAGAGTGGGACTCCATGATTGGAATAGGCACCGAGGCGAGAATTATCAGGTCCGTGGAATTTTTTAGCTCAAAACCCGCCGAGGCGGGGAATTGAACCCTGGTCCCGGGCTATACCTCTGCATCAGGGTCTGCCGCTCTAATCATTGAGCCACACTTCTCCACAAGCGTGGTCAATGAGTCTGCACTCTCTCTTGTATTTTGTCCCAGTTTAGGCACATTCACCATAAAAATTCTATGAGTTTTAAGTGGATTGGTGATTTCACAGTAACCCCTCTCACCGTGATTAGCATGCTGCCTGGATAAGGGTGGACCAGTATGTATGATCCTACCTGGCTGGGGCAGCTTCCTTGCTGTGTTATTAAGCAGAGAGACGATGAGGGGTCTGATATTGGGCAGAACATTACTTCCAGTAGGGATCTCTGTAGAGGGAATGTTCTGCTTGGCCACTTCGCTACATAATGTGGTCGCTTTACTTACAGTCTTCTTTGCTCGAGAGGTGGTGGTTTTACCTGGACTAGTGGTGGGTTGCATGAAATGCTAGCTCTGCAGGTTGAACATTGAGTACTACAAGACATTCATTGTGTCAAATGCTTAAACATAGTTGTTAGATTCTCCATCATGCCCTTCAAAGACCCTTATTCAGTCTGAAGCAAATGGACTACTCGGATAACCTCTTGTGTGTCTGGAGTATTATTCTTTACCGGATCAGCAGCCTGCTCTGAACCTATGTCTAATGACTCTTCAATACCCTGTGCGATACCCTATGCACTTCCCTCCCCCTGGAGATTGGACAGTATGGCGTATCTATTGGTACAGCTAACTAAATATTCAATCACTAAAGACTGTGTGCGACCATTTTCGAGGGGGTTAGGGGCAATTGCAATCGACTCCCTGCCAGAACTCATTTTGGGTCTTTTCCATGCTCTCCTTAGGAACCTTTTTAGGCTTGAGAAACATGTTGGGGATCACAGGGCAGTTGTTAGGGCTATTCCTGGAGGAGTGCACCATGTTATTCGGGGATTTATCAATCGCATGCAAATTTGGTTCCCTCACTTATAAATCCTAACATTCCTCTATGAGGGTGTCTATACGATCTAAGACACAGTTGCTTGCTGGGTGTTTAGGTGCATTCCTAGCCTTTTTCCCTTTATGAGTTTTGCCACACTCTCCCCCAGCTCCCCCCTTCCATGATCTTTCTTTTCCCCATCACTCTTTGGGTAGTAATAGGTCTTAATAAGATCTACACAGATAAATTGTAATTGGCAGTGGACAGTAGATAAGATAATGGCAAGTATACTACACTGCACTGGACAGCAAGCAAAAGGGGGGGCCTGCCCTGCCTCTTCCTGGCAATGACGGGCCCCCCCTTGGCCTGGGCGCGGCCTGCGCGCGTCCCACGTTGCGGGAGGCTGGGGGCGAAGATATGACTACCGGAGGGAACACTTGAGCAGACCAGCGAGAATTTGGATTTCCTTGTAACGCCAGTAACGCCAGTAACAACTTAACGCCTTGCCGGACCCGCTGCGCGGGTCCCGCTGCGTAGAGAGACTCCCTGTGGGGCATAGAGGGGGAGCCCTACTACCAACAACATCCTTTGGACACCGGCGGGGCTGCGAGCTGCATAGCAGGGACTCCAGTGACCAGGAGTCCCTGCGTGCAACACCTGTGGCCGCTCTCCCTGCCGGTACCGCCCCTGACAAGCGGCGTGAAAAACCCAGCGTCTCCCTTGCATAGCGGGAACACTTGAGCAGACCAGCGAGAATTTGGATTTCCTTGTAACGCCAGTAACGACTTAACGCCTTGCCGGACCTGCTGCGCGGGTCCCGCTGCGTAGAGAGACTCCCTGTGGGGCATAGAGGGGGAGCCCTACTACCAATAACATCCTTTGGACACCGGCGGGGCTGCGAGCTGCCTAGCAGGGACTCCAGTCCCTGCGTGCAACACCTGTGGCCGCTCTCCCTGCTGGCACCGCCCCCTGCCCTCCCTTATTTACAGGGCAGAGCACCCGCTGCGCGGGAGCGACCGGGGCGAAGACCGGGCAAAGAGCGGGCCGTTTGAGGCCGTTCGAGGACTGAGTGGACTGGACTGGGCCATCCCTCTAGGTCCTAACCCTTGGACTCTCTTGTGACCATTCACCATGTCATCCCGTGAGTACAAAGAGAGGGCTGCTAAATCCAAATTGAAAAATGGTACCCTAGACGATTTTATTACCAGGACTCATTCAGCCATAGACACAGAGATTCTTAAAATGCAACGTCGAGTTTCCATTGAACTGGATGCTGCAAGGAGGCTCTCACAGGAGTTAGCTGCAGCTAAAAGATCCTCACTAGGTTCCTTAGCCTTCGCAAAGACCCCTGATCGTTTAACTGGCCCACCTCCTACCCTGATTGAAACAATGGCAGATACTCACCAGCCACCAGTACCTACTATATCCATACTGAAGGAGGATTCACCATTAGTATCCTCTAATTCTTTAAAAACGTCTATGGTTGGGTCAATAGGGGAAATGGAGGAGCATAATAGAGGTTCCCCGGTGATGGCGCTAAAAACAAAATCTATAGAGCAGATTGGGGGAACTTCTGACTTTAAACAGCAAGGGCCATATACTAAAAGGAAGCGTAATAACCTAACATCATACGCTAGGAAAAAAGTCAAGATTGCGAAGTCTCAGCTATCTACCAAGCTACCATCTCCGCTCCCAGTGACTAACATACAGCCTTCTGATTTGAAACCAGAAGTTGATGTAGATTCGTTGACGATAACTCACGATAACAATAATCTCGTAATAGAGAATGAAACTAGTGAGACACCATTCTGCGTCATAAATGGGAAAGATGTTGAATTTCTGTCTGTGGTATGGGATACTCTTAAAAAGCTTTTAAACCCCTTTGAAGAAAGATTATCACAGATAGGATCCCAGCTATCGAATATGGAAAAAAGCTTTTCAAATTTAGGGAAAAAACCATCCCATAATGAAGATAAGGATCTCATGGCAAGTCTTGAGAAGCTTACAAAAAGCCTGCTGAATCCCTTGATGGAAAAAACTCAAATTATAAATCTAAAATTAGATCAATTGGAGTTTTTAACATCTAAGAACACCGCTTTATTGGAGAGTTTGGTAGAAAATAACAAACAACCCGTTACTACTGGTGGTCGCACTAATAGTAATAATACCAGTTTAGGGGAAAAGGGCCCTAAGAACAACCAGATACATCCACAGCAATCTAAATCTGCAATACCCACAGATCCTAACGGTATCATCCCTTGTATAGTACCAGCACCTTTAATCAAAATCAAGCAGGTGACTACAGCGGGCCCTAAGTCTAGCAACTCTTTTGCGGTGACTACACCGGTTGACACAGCTGCCCCGACCCTGCCTAACACCGAAGGGAAAGAAAATCCAGCGAGTAAACTTCTGGTCCCTAGCAAAACCCCCTTACAAGGCAAACAGATTTATGTAAACATACCCCCGGATTCTGCCCCGTGTACAGCAATCCTGACAGGTGTTCCATTAATTCCAGAGAATAAATACGAGAAAAACGAGGACCTTTTAAATAAAACAAAATTCTGGCTAAATACCAATAGGCCTCTAACTGAGGACACTGTTACGAAAATCCTAAGTGTGCGGAGGGTCCCCTGGGTTGGGCCTAGTAAAAAAGATCTGGAGGGTGATTGCATCCTGATTAACTTCAGAGACAACTGGGTTAAGGATATCATTTGCAGTAAGGCGAGGTTTGGTAGGGTGGGTGACATTCAGTGTGTGGGTCTTGAATACTTTTATCCCAACCTCTATCAGACTACCCCAAACCAAAACCCCTATCATCGAGGTTATAGCACAAATGGTAAACATCACATGGATTGGGCACACAACCTGAACATGAATCAAGGCTCGCAAAACTATCGTACCCCTTGGCATGAGACAGTCCGCTTCATGGGGCCACCAAGTATGGGCAACTTCACACAAGTCCCTTACAACCCACGAAGACCAAGGTTCCAGGGCGCAGATTATCTTGGCTGGTTCCCAAATAACAACAATAATATCCCACTGAGGAATCGCTTTGACCCTTTAATGGGTATGGATGGGGTAGACTGACTACCATCCGGGAATGAAGGCATTGCACCTACCACCCTGAATGTGGGAAAGAATAAAGATTTAGGGACATGCACCAATGATGATTTAGTGCTGGTGACTCTTGAATGCGATAATGTGAATACTGGACCCCCGCAGCCAGGGACTGCAGTTACGCCTGCGGGAAACATCTCCATGGGTTATGAGAGGAATAGGTCATTACTGCCTGAACAAAACACCTCCACTACAAGAGATGCCTTGGGAAGCGACCATGGAATACAAGGGCCATCATTATCATTATTATCCTTATTATCTTGGAACATTTCCGGATTAACAAGCAGATTGGAAGATGAGACATGGTTAGACTTTGTGGAACCTCATGGAATCCTGTGCTTACAGGAGACGTGGTCTAGGACCACTTGCGACATCGAGGGCTTTCAATCATTTGCTGTTTCGGCTGTTCCATCTACATCGGGGAGGGCAAAAGGTGGAATAATGACAGCATTATCAACAAAATTACAGGAGCTTAAAACCTCGAAACTGGTGGAGACAAACTGGTACTAAGTGCTGTTATTAGAACATCTCTTCCCAGAACCAGTGCTATTAACCAATTGGTATTATAACATCTTCAATGGACATGACACCTCGATAATCCAAAGTTTGGAGGATGCATTGGGTAAAGCACGCAGCAGGCACCCTTCATCGTCTCTCATTTGGGTTGGCGATTTTAACTGTACGCTGTGCAGTTTTGGAGGATCGAATGTGTGTGGACTAGAGGATCCGAATGCCCAGCCTCTGACCCACTTTAGACATACACCCCAGGGGGATGCCTTGAATAATATTATTATCATGAATGATCTGCGTGTAGTAGACCCCTGGTCTGCCTCAGATACCCTCCATATACCAACATTTCAGGGTACGAGGGGGGAGATGAGTACAATTGATTTTGTTCTGGTATCCAGCACCTTTTTCAAGTATGTTGATAAGTTGGAGGTGGTGGCGAACCCTGCGAGTGATCATAACCCTTTAATGCTGTTATTGTGGGTGCCAACAAAAGAATTACCGAGGGTTTGGGAACAGCCGATCAAGTATAATAAGAATCAGGGTGTCACATTGAAATGGGGGAAGGTAAACGTGACAAGACTGGAGGAAGATATTGTTGTAAACTGTGAAACGGAAATGGAATCATGTCTAGCCCCAGGATCTAACCCCCATCAGGTTATTGAAAGCTTTGAGAAGTTGTGTGGCCATGTAGCGAAGCACTTGAGAAAACCCAAGGGGAAGGGAGGCCAAAAGGCCTTTAGATGGTTTGACTCTGTGTGTTCTGCTACACACCGATCGTTAAAACTAGCTCTGTGTCAAAAACCAAGAAACAAAGAGCTTGTAAGGACTAGTAGAAAGGCTTATAGGGATGCTATTACAAAAAGAAAGCAGGACTTAAAAGTCAGTGCCTGGGATGATCTTGAAAAGGCTGCAGAACTAAAAGATAGTAGGCTCTTTTGGGAGGTCATAAATCGTCCCCTCTTTAAGAGCAACAATAAAGAATCTATAGTTATGCAGGTTACCGCTGATCAATGGGTTCAACATTTTACTAAGATTTTTAACCCCAATTCCATCTTAATAATGGCAAGTACTGAAGGGTCAGGGGATCTGGTGGCACTTCCCTCGGCTTTGACCCTCAGCTCTTCATTTACACTGATTGAGATTGAGGAAGCCCTAGGGAAAGGAGCATCGCTAAAAGCCCCAGGCCCAGATACTGTCCCCCTGGATCTTTTTAAGTCCAATGTCAGTCTGTGGGCACCCATTTTATTGAATGTTTTCAAGGCTGTTGTGGTTGGGCGTATCCCTGGCACATGGAAGGAGGCAACTTTAGTGCCGAATTTTAAAAAGGGTAATAGGTCTGATCCACGTTGCTACCGCCCGATCTCCTTAATAGATGCCTCATGTAAAATTCTGGGTAGGGTAATCTTGGCGAGATTAGAAAGCTGGGCAGATTCTATAGGTCTCATAGTTGACTCTCAGTATGGTTTTAGACATGGAAAGGGGACAAACGAGCAGTGCCTTAATTTGGCACTAATTTTAGGCAAGTACATGAAGGCAAAAAATTCCCCCATACATCTTGCCTTCATGGACTTGACGAGTCCTTTTGACACTGTTTGCAGGCATAAGTTGTGGCGGATGATGGATGATATGGGCTTTGAGGAACCTTTAGTCACATTGCTACGCAGGTTACATGCAGTAACAACTGTGTCCATTAGATTTGGTTCTGGAGGGGAATTAACGAAACCAATACTTTCAACTGAAGGCGTGCGTCAAGGATGCATCCTGGCGCCTTTTCTCTTCTTGGTTTACACAAATGGATTAGAACAGTACCTACTAAACCAGGGTTGTGACTTCCCAAAAATCAATGGTAAAAGCATTCCCATGCTTTCTTATGCAGACGATACTGTCCTAATGACATTGACAGGAAATAGCATGCAAGTGTGTCTAGATGCTTTTAATACATTCATGCTTGATCTTGACTTAAAGGTGAACTTTGAGAAATCTTTTGTAATGTCTTGTGGCCCAAAAGGGTCAACTATTAGGAAGTTCGTGGTAAACAATCGCATAATTGGAAAAGTAGGAAACTTTAATTACCTTGGTAACTTGTTTGATAGGAAACTAAGTTGGACGCCGGTCATGAAGGTTCGAGCCCAGAACATGACAAGGGCGATAGAGGGTATTTTTCGCTTCTGTAGCAAACTGGGGCAAAAGCATATTATGCACCTCAGAACCCTTTACACTTCTAAATGTTTATCAGTAGCCACTTATGGGGCAGGGGTGTGGGGGACCGAAATGCCATCCGTGATACAGGTGGTGGAAAATAACTTTATAAAAAGGGTCCTATCAGTTCCTAAAAGCTCCTCAAATACCTTCTGCCACAAAGAAATTGGTATGGTCAGTGTTTCTGATACAATTCGCTTGTCCCCCCTACTGTTATGGGGTAAAATTTGGCAATCTGAAGACCTGCAACTTACTAAAGACATTATTACTGATTGCATGGCTTTAGAAAACTCAAAACAGATTGCCTGGTTGTCTTATGTTTGTAATATGTTGAATAAGATTGGACTTGGCTCCTATTTTGACAATCCGGAAAAAATCGAGGGAAATTATAAGGTGGACATAAAAGCTAAGTATTGGAAATCAATGAACCCACCGTCCATAGTTAATGTTACTGACAATGCTATTGCCTATGCCTGTAAACCCCAACCTCAGTTTTATCTAACATTTACCCTTAATGTGCAATGGCGATTCCTACTAACAAGGTTTAGGCTGGAGATTCTGCATTTTTTACTTGCATTCCCGAAACAAGGGGGTTGGTGTGAGAGGCTGCCCCCTTGTCCTTGTAATAACAGGGATAGACAAAGCACCCTACATCTGGTCCTTTTTTGCTCCTTATATAAAGAGCCAAGACTCCGCTTTATTAAACCAATCTTGAAGGGGAGGCAACCTTGCACTTATGAGGAAGGGTACGAATATCTGTCATCATTATCCTCTGTAGAAATCTGCTGTTCCATGTTAAATTTTATCAGAATTTCACAAAAGATTAGGAAGACCTATGTGTAGCACTACATGTATAGAACTTTTCTGGTGAAAATCATGTCTTGTATATTTTTTTATGGTCATTATTATGTCTTTTAAATTTTTGGAAAAATTGTGCATTTTAAATTAGAACTTTCAACCCTATGAGGTATGATGAATAGTATGTTTAATACTTTTATGATTCATTTTATGTATTGAATAAAGTTTTGTGAATTGAATTGACTACCGGAGGCTGGGGGCGAAGATATTGGACTTCTAATTCTGAGAGGGGCAGATTTGGGACTTCCACAGAACAAATTGTAGAATGGGTAGCCCCTGTATCAATCAAACATGAAAAAGGATTGCCAGTCACTTCTCTATCAATATATGGGTCACTCTAAATTATCATGTGCTTCATTTACCCATCTCACTGTTTCTTAAACCGTTGACCGCGGCGCGAATTTCGCTGCTGTGCGGGTAATTTATGGAATGGGCGTGTTTCTGACGGCCCCTGGCCATCCTCCGCACACACCCACTGTGACATAGGACGGCCCGGGGCCGTCCGACATACCAAACGAGTTAATCACATATCTCGTTTTGTCAATATTGTATGTCAACAGTCTGTTTAAATCAATGTTCCAGTGGAACACTTCACCAAATTCCATTTTTAAAATGCAAACACTAATTTCCCTTGGAGCTTCTTCAACTACCTCCGTGATTATAGGTGCGGCAGTTTGAACCTGAACCTCAGGCTGCAAACCTCTGCTTGTACCAGACAACAGTCATTTCCATCTCAATTGATGCACAAGGTTCCACTCATGTAGAAGCTTGCACCACACTACCATCTTCCCCAGCACCTGTATCAGTTCCGGTGCTAGTACCACTCATTCCTGTTGCTCAGGCTGTGTAGTGAGGAGGTCTGGGATTCAAAAGTTCATTTATGAAACTATCCTGTTCATCAGAACCATTTGTTTGCTTTTGTCTTTTGTTTGCTTTGTGTATATAATGTGTTTTGTTCACTGTAGCAGGATAGGCTCTTACACCTTCCATCATATCATCCATCCAGCATTTCCACTGTCTGTCCCACTTGCTCTCCATTCAATGTTTAAAGTAACCTTTCACCTGTTTTTTGTTTTTCTTTCTCTCTTCCTCTGTCGCCATCCAATCCCATTTGTTTAGCACTTCAAACTGTGTGGATCTGGGCATTGGTTTCATGACACTCATAGTTTCTCAATGGAAATCCAACTTTTTAGTAGCAAACACCAACAAAATATTTGCCAATCCAGCAATCAAATCCAAAATCATCATCGCACATCCAAACAACTCACAAAAACAACAGAAATCCATTTCTCAAACTCATACTTCAATCTTGCACATAAATCAATTGTCCCTATTAATACTTACACTCCAAATCATTCAGGAACACACTGCAAGTCACTTCTCTGGCGTTTCCATCACTGGACACACTCTAGCAGCGTAAAAAACTCCCAGGGAATAGCAGATTATGCATTAAAGGCTGGGAAACCTTTTGGTACCCACTAGAAAAGAGATGTGCTTTTACACAATCATCTTCTGCTACCAATTTGTTGAAGTGGAGCCCCAAACCCCAAAATTCAGAACACACCGCAATACTAACTGTGGCTATTCAGCTTTACAGTGGATCTTGCTTTAAAGCCAACCTCCTCAACATCCGTCCAACGTAAATTTAGCAGAGTAATAAATAAGTAACAGGGGCCACTTAATAATGAAGTTCTGCTCAGGGGAAAATCTTAAAAAACAAGTGGTACAGAAAGGTTAACTGCCAAGAAGGATCAAATGAAGACTACATAATCAGAAACATTCTAGGTCCCAAGTGGACGGCACAATTAATAAGAAATCAATCACCATCCCTAGTTGTAGGAAGTTCAGGAACAATCTTTAGTTTATGCTCAAAACCAAGGGGTTCTTATACACAATTCTTGCATAGAAATTGAGAAAACTGCAGTTTCACAGTGGCATGACTAAAAGTAACCAATATTAGACCAATTGTGCAGCGCCATCTAAAGGTCTATAAAACGAACACATTTCCCAAAAAGTGTCAAGCAGCCACAGTGTCACATTGTCTAGAAAGTAAAACTAATATGCAACACTTCTAAACAGTGGGCTATACTCCAGTCGAAGCGTTCTAACCTATCAGTGGAACTACAGCAGAAGAAACCTTGGAGACTTTCCAACGTAGGAACACAGGAAAACGCATTCATGACACTTACATTTGTTAAAGAATTACTGTATGATTTTCGTCAGTTTTGAAATGAGCAGCATCAAAACAGCATCCCATTTACTTAAAAAAGAGATTTTAGCAAAATGTTGCCTAACGAAAATAGGGTCATAGGCACACTTTAAGCATGCACATTAGTCTTGTTATTCATTACTAAAACATTTTAATGACATTTATTTTTCACAAAAATGCTAATCTTAAAAAACGCTACAACATCTGCACACTGGTAGCACCATGGCATATTTGACCGAGATTAAATTGGCTGAGGCCTGCTTATGCCTTGTAATTCATTTGGAAATAAAGAAAAAATGCCCTGATTGTTTTCGACAGAAGTGTAAAATTGGTAGTGTTTAAACTTTTTTTGCACTTTGGATAAAGTGTGCCTAAACTGTGCCTTTGATTAGCATGAGGTAGGAATTCATTGATGTGTCCTTTCCTGTAAATTACTGAGGGCCCGATGTAAATAGGATTGATTTACCGAATCTTAATTACCGAATTTTACCGATTCGGTAATTAAGAATCGGTAAATCTGAGGGGTGGGTATGTAGGTATTCCAGATGTGCTGGAATACCGAATCGGAGAAATTCGGTATTTACCGATTCGGTAAATACCGATCGGTAATGCCCATTCATTCCTATGGGCTTTGAAGCCCATAGGAATGAATGGGCATTACCGATTCGGTATTTACCGAATCGGTAAATACCGAATTTCACAAGGGTGCAGGGGGTGTCACTTTGACACCCTCAGGCCCCCCCAAAACAGGCTCGGGTGCCATGTGGCAGGCAGACATGCCCCAAGGGCAGGTCTGCCTGTCATATGGCAGAGGTGTGCATGCACACATGTGCATGCACACCGGAATCGGTATTTTACCATCAAATTGGATTTGATGGTAAAATACCGATTTTGTAAGGCTTGTGGGACTCAGAAGAGTCCCACCTATATCTCAAATTTACCGAATCGGTAAAAATACCGATTCGGTATTTTACAGAATCGGTAAATTTACCGATCGGTAAATTTACCGAATCTGTAAAATTAAGGGCCCCACATACCATTTCTGGAATACCGGTCGGTAACGGCCGAAAATACCGATTTACGGCCGTTACCGACCGACCTACATCAGGCCCTGAGTCACTAATGCATATCAAGAGTATTTTAAATACTTGTGCGGATACATTTGTAAAACTGGGCATATTTCCCTGCCCTGAGTCAGCCTTGGTAAACATCATAATTTGAGCTACCCTGCTAGACCAGTGAATTACTTTGCTTTCCAATTTGCACTTCAGAGCTCCCCCTGGAACAGAAGTTCATCCTGGAAGATTAGCCTTCTCCTGACAGAAAAAATAGTTGGGGGTGAAAACTAGAAAAGTTGACGAGCTCTATCTTCCTGACAGATTCTGGTAGGATGGCCACTAGAAACTTGACTTGCTTGGGACCTGAATGAAATTTGTCACCTGAGGTTTGTGAGCTGGTTCAGTTTTTTGGTGCCCTATAATGGGTACCATTAGCTCCTGCCCGGCATGTAAGCACCCTGCAAATAGCTGAAGGTCTGTGGGTACTTGGGAAATACCGGCAGGGAGAGTGGCCTGCCTGGATCACAGGTGGGTTCCACTGCCAGGAAGACACTACATAGGAGACTGTCAAGGGCTGGGCAGAAGGGCAGATTCAGTCTAACCCACTGCTCCTAAGAAGAAGAAGCAACAGAGACATGCTGTGAAAAAGCATGAAGAAACAACCACTGCCATTTTGGGCCACAAAAGAGCTCTCTGTGTGTCTACACAGCATGCCACTAGAAGGTAAAACAAAACTAACCTATTAAAACAGCAAATCAGGTCAGAGTTATCCTACAAGTTATTGCTTGAGTGCAGCCTTTCCACTGTTCCTGGTGGCTTCCCTGGCCAGCGGCTTCTGAAAATCCATTGATGAGCCTATGAGCTGTTCGGCTTCTTCTTCACTGGATGCACACATGTTCCATATGTATAATTTTCCTCTGGGTTTTATGTTGGGGAACTGCCCTGTGTAAAATTCAGGCTTTGGGAGCCCTTGGGCTTTACCAGAGAAGAGCATGAAGGGTGGAGTAAAGAAAGCGTTGTTGTGCTGCAGCCTGCCTCACTCTCAGTTGCCACCTTAGGCACAATAGTGCTGCAGGCAAGAGCAGAGGCAAGTGGAAAGAAAAGGAGAGAGCTGCAGTGGGACAAATGATTGCTCCATAAGCCCCAGTGTGGCCTATAACATTTGAGCATTCAACTTTTTGGTGTTCAGAAGGGTAGAGGACCTCCAAAAGAGTTTGTGCTGTTTTTGAGGACTGACAAGAACACACCAGATTTTAGAAAAGGTACACATTATGTCTCACAGGATATTAAACAAGTGACCACAGGAAAGGTTTTGGCTATCCTTTTGGTGCACTCTGGGAGTGTATGGGACCCATGGAGTTCTGGGTCCTTAGGTGTTATTAGGCAAACTGGTTAAATAGAAAACCATGGTCATTCATTGATCAGTGTTTTGCACTCCTGAAAGATGAAATATGTTCATATTCATAACTAGTGTACGGAAATACTTATGCACAAAGAAATGGCTATTTTCTCTTTGTTGAATATATCCTGACACCCTTTGACAAAGCCAGTAGGCTTTACTTTTGCTAACTATGTGCCTTCTCATAATTTGATGTAGGCTTATAAGAAGGCATTGCCCTTATAAGGGATAGGGGTCTACTGGTCCATAACCCATTAAAAGCTTCTAAGACCAGTGGGATTTTTTCTTCATTTAGCAGGTTAGTTGGTCATTGCAATATTTCCTAACAGTACATCCCATGTAACCTGCGTAAACCATTAAGCGCCCCCAGACCTGTGGGATATGGTGTGCATTTAGGGGGCTAGTTGGTCATTTTAATCTTTTACTACTGTACACCCATATGACCTGCATAAACCATTAAAAATGCCCCAGACGTGTAGAGCCTACGCTGCCTTTACGGAGTTAGTTGGTTGCTGCAACTTTTTTTACTGAACACCTCATGTAACTTGCAAGACACTTCAAAAGCTCTTCCCATTGGTTTGTCCATCTGCCATTTGGTGCATGTATGTTTAGTTTTATATGTATTAAAATATTTTTTCCTTTTGAATGAAAATGCACTGAAAAGACACTAATTTATGGAATGTTATTTGTCGTATTACTGAGCTATGAATTTCTAGCATGCATCACCTTCCTGAGTAAGCTTTGGACTGCTCTGCCTTACTACCCTGAGAGTCCAATGCTAAATGTGGTGCTCGGCCCTCAGTTTGAGGGTCTGCAGTACGGGGTTCCCCGGGACACAAGAAGGCAAAAACTGCTATTGTCACCGTTGCACAATTAGGCGCCAAATAATTTCTTATTGTTATGGAACTCTTCAATCTACATTGGATAGACGGGGCTAATCTTTCCAATATTTGTGAAAGAATTTGTTTTGCATGAATGTTTTGAAATCTTTTATGAAAACTTTGAATGATGGTGTCAGTCTGATTTGTGCAGGTTGGGCATTCCATGTTTTTACTATATTTTGTATGAAGAAAACTCACGTCACAAACAAAAACAAACACAAAATAAGACAACCATTGACAGAGTCAATGGGTATAGACTTGGCAAGGCGGTGCAATGGTTATATATTTTTCAATTTGTTATTGCAGGTACTTGTCACAAAACTAAGAAGAACACGAAAATTAAAGCATGGTACCAACTAAATGTGCCAGTCATATGCTTGCAATAAAACATTTAAACCAATTAAAATTAAAATAACCATTGCATGCAATCTTATTAGAGCAGTGCCTGTGCTTCCAAACCAACCGGAGCACTTAGGTCGGGTAAAAATCATAGTTTTAATCACCGCCACAAGATAATATGATCCCTAAAGGTGAAAAGAAAATGTAAAATTGGTTCTAAATTAATATAACTTTAATGTAGGCATAGTGTAAACATGCAAGAATGACTAAAATGTTTAAAAATAAGAATGCTATACCCTCTGGTCCTTGATCACTTGATTTCTCTGGCAAGACTGCGGGGCTCAACTCCCTTATAAATTATTGACATTACCAAGAGATGCTGGTGGCTTGGCCCTACTCGACTTCACACTATACTATAAGATATATGATGTCCTTTGAAAACTGTGAATAGAAGTTAGCCCTACAAGACACTGAGCGGTATTGCTAAACACAGTTAAAATGTCTCGCAGCTACTAGAACATTCCCCAATAGAAAAAGTTGTAAAGAGGGCAGGTGGACCACAGGGTTGAGTTTCCTTTATGACCATGCTACCGATTTCCACCATCTGCACATCCAGGCCACATCATATAGCTTTCTCTGAGCGGCTCTTGGAGAGACATTTACTGAAGAGCAAGGGCGTAAGATTTGGAGAGACATCCCCAGATTTAACCAGTGGGAATGGGAGAGGCACACTGCAAACTGCTCTTTGATTGGTACCTATACCTTACCAAACTTAAAAAGATTTACCAGACCACATCTGATTTATGCTGGAGGGGTTGTGGACTCCTGGGGATTTTAACCATATTTGGTGGGACTGCCCTGTTATTCTGTTATCCTGTTACTCAACGCTTCTGGACTGAAATATAAGCCCAGATTAAGGACATTCTGGGGTCTCCACTCCCCAATACCCCTGGGTTTACCCTTCTGGGGTTATGCAATGAGACCCTCAAATATCAAACTTTCAGAGACTGTTCTATTCTGTGGTTGTGTCTGGGAGCGGTCAAGACAGCTCTGGCTGCTTCCTTGAAGAAGGCAGAAGCTCCCTCGAATTCCCAATGGCATGCGCGACTCTGGCAAGCCATAACCATAGAATGGACGGCTGATGTAGTCGTAGAGACCCACAGAAATTTCGAGTACACTTAGGGCCCCTTAGTGTGGTTCCCTTTGATGGGTCTTCCGCAATTTGCATGCCCTAAACATACTAGTGCACTCCACCTCTTCCAGTACTAACAGTTAAAGGGGGACATTGACTACCTGAAAAAAATCATATGTGCCAGCTCCACTGATCCTCCCAATATTGATGATCAAGGCCCGTCCGAGGTCTTCTATAGCACAAGCATGTCCATTCATTCAGTTAGTTTTGGGTTAGTTGGGGGAGGGGGGTTTAAATTGGGCAATTAAAACATTTTTGGATTCTCTGCTGAATTGATAGTGATGGTACATTTAGCTTGCTTGATCATAACTGAAAGACCAATACCTTTTTTGAAACTGTGTTTTTTACTAGCAATCTTGATGTGTATTAAGGTCTTTACCCATTACATTACAGTCATTGTACCAATGTATGCCTCCTAAAACTCAATAAAGAAAGATTGAGAAAAAAAATGGAAAGAATAAAAGCATTGGCAAAATAAAGTATTGAATAAGCGTTGATATATTCTTCCAGTTTCCAGTTGTCATGCTATGAAGCTATTTAGCCAACACGTTTCATTGAGAAGGCGTATCCCATATCGCCCATGACTCCATCAGAAAAAATAATAATAAAATCACTGTTTTAGCTAAAACAATCTCTTCAATAATGAATAAAATAGCACCACTGTTATCCTCGTGAACTTGTGGCAAGACCAGGTACAGAAGTAAAAATAATAGTAATGTTAGGACACCTTGGGGTCCATTAGGATGGCGGGTGGATTGCCTGGCGGGGGCAATCCGCCCGCCATCCTTCCCTGTATTCCCCCCCGCCATATTAGAATGGTGAGGGGGACCACGCGGAGCAAAACACCACCCGCCACTTTTCCGCCCCGGTCGCATTGCGGCCGGGGCGGAAAATGATTAATATGATGGCGGTGTCAGGCAGACACCGCCAGCCATATTAAGATGGGCTGAGGGTGATGCCTTCTTCACTCTGGGGGCCCCATCGGGCCCCCAGGGTAAAGGAGGGGGGGTACCTGTGGTACCCCCCTTCATTCGCATTAACAAAGCATCAGGCACCGCGCGGTGCCTGCCGCTTTGTTAATGCAAATGCAGAAATGCATTTCTAGCATTGTGGCGGGTGGTGCTCTACAATGCTAGAAATGCAGGATGTGCCCGCCACTGTGGCGGGCACATCCTAATGCTGGCGTCGGGACCCCCGCCCTTAGGGCGGGCGGTCCCGTTTACCGATAGGGTGCCCGCCCGCCATCCTAATGGACCCCCTTGTGTGGAAACCCTACAACATTATTGACAGTAAGTGTACTAATCACAACTGTTTAAATCCATGTATACAATTACATTTTTAAATTGTTAGCACCGGAAAAAATAAACAATGACACATGCAGATTGGCTCTCCATCACCCTGTGTAAAATATGTAGGGTTAGATTTTCAAACATTTTGCACTGAGTTATGTTACTTTTGTGCACAAAATGTTTTTTTACCAATCTATTTCCAGAGCAAAACCTGTTTTTTGTTGGAAAGTACCCTACAAGTAACGCAAAGCAGTGTGAAGTATTGCTTTGCGTTACTTAGTGCCAAGGGGGCGTTACATGGGTGGTACATGGGCATTTCCAACAACCAATGCCTTTTGATGCAAAACCCATCAAAAACAATTGTAGACAAGGTTTAGCACCAAACTTTAAGGCCATCTGAAAGGAGGGGTTAAGAAGATAATTTTTTTAATTTCTCCTTTCTTTTCCTACTTTGCACGTGTGCTGCACTGTGCAGCATACAAACAAAGTGGGAACCGTATTCAAGCTTATCTAGGCATAGTATTGTTTACAGGAAGGGTGGCCTTCCTGTACAAAACCTATGCTAGACTCAGGCATGCACGTTAGCACTATGGCACTAAAATGTGTGCCTGGCGCACAGGGGCTGGAATCAGCTCTAGCGCTAGGGAAAGGGGAGGAGAAAGCCATATCTCTGTAGATATGGTGCTCTCCTGCTCCCTCCGTGTCACGCACAGCAGCACAGCATTTTTTGCAGCTGCGTTGGCTGACTTCTTTGAAAATCTGCCCCATTGTATTAAATTATGTAAACCAAAACCTACCAAAGTGTAAAAAAACACTATTCACATACCTTAATATAAATAATTCCTTGTAATAATACTAAAAGTAAGTAACATTAAAAATAGGAACAGATAATTCTCAAGGTATCAAACCAATGTAAACATATCAGAAAATCTATATCTATACTACTATTATAAAGAAAGAACTTTGAACCTTTGAGGCGGGTAAACTCAGGAACCACAGCACCAATCCAAACACCCGATACATCGTTGTAATTGTCAGGGTCTGCAGATGGACATAGGCTATATAAAAAAATAAAATATACGTTCTTTAAAATATTTACGACTAGCAGCCCGTCCCGACGTTGTCCAGGAGCAATCAGGCTTCTGGGCCCCCGCCCGCCCCGACGTTGTCTCAGGCTTCAGGGCCCCCGCCCGCCCGGATGTTGTCCGTGGGTCCCCCGGAGCGCACCCGCCACTTTCAAGGCCCCCAATGAGCCGCACACAGGCCGCTTCACCTACCTCAGCTGCCGCTCCTCCCCGCCTGTCCGCCGCTCCTCACCGCCTGTCCGCCGCTCCTCACCGCTCCTCCCCGCCTGTCCGCCGCTCCTCCCCGCTCTCATGTCCGCCGCTCCTCCTCGCGCTCCTGTACGCCGCTCCTCCCCGCGCTCCTGATGTCAGCACGCACGTCGCGGCCGGCGCTACTTCCAAGGGACTACTTTTTTCTTAATCGTAAATATTTTAAAGAACGTATATTTTATTTTTTTATATAGCCTATGTCCATCTGCAGACTCTGACAATTACAACTATGTATCGGGTGTTTGGATTGGTGCTGTGGTTCCTGAGTTTACCCGCCTCAAAGGTTCAAAGTTCTCTCTTTATAATAGTAGTATAGATTAAAAAAAAAGTAGTCCCTTGGAAGTAGCGCCGGCCGCAGATTGGTCTGAAAGCTGTCAAGGAGCGAGCAGTGAAATGGATGCAAATAAACGTGCTGATCTGCACTTCGTGTGGCTTTGCTTTAATTTGGGGCTTCCTGTTTAGACTATATGGATATCGGCTATTTGCCCAGTCGAGAAGCGAGGCCCACCTTAGGAAGGGTTCGTGCAGGCTCTGAGAAGGGGCTTGAAAAGACTGAACGAAGACAAGAGCAGCTCCAATGCAGGTGGTGCTGCCTTGAGCACGAATTCACTGCTGCAAAGCGCAATCTGAGGGCTTACAGCGCTTTACTTTACTCCACTTGGTGAATACTTGGTTCAAATTGCAAGGACTGTTGAGTGGCCCCACTGTGGGAAGAGGGCCAGCGTACTACAAGGCACAGAAGGCTTTGCGATTTAGCCACGCCCACTGTGGCAGGTGCCAGTGATTATATGAGCAGACGCGGCCAAAAACTGCTCTTCCAGCCCTTCGTGAACAATGCCTCTGAAGAAAGGATTATTTCCTGAAACGCGTCAGGCTTTACATGTTCAAAGATTGCTCTGAAAGCTGTCAAGGAGCGAGCAGTGAAATGGATGCAAATAAACGTGCTGATCTGAACTTCGTGTGGCTTTACTTTAATTTGGGGCTTCCTGTTTAGACTTATATATATATATATATATATATATATATATATATATATATATATATATATATATATATATATATATATACTACTATTATAAAGAGAGAACTTTGAACCTTTGATGCGGGTAAACTCAGGAACCACAGCACCAATCCAAACACCCGATACATCGTTGTAATTGTCAGGGTCTGCAGATGGACATAGGCTATATAAAAAAATAAAATATACCTTCTTTAAAATATTTACGATAAAAAAAAGTAGTCCCTTGGAAGTAGCGCCGGCCGCGTACAGGAGCACGAGGAGGAGCGGCGGACATGAGAGCGGGGAGGAGCGGCGGAGAGGCGGGGAGGAGCGGTGAGGAGCGGCGGACAGGCAGTGAGGAGCAGCGGACAGGCGGGGAGGAGCGGCGGCTGAGGTAGGTGAAGCGGCCCGTGTGTGGCTCATTGGGGGCCTTGAAAGTGGCGGGTGCGCTCCGGGGGACCCACGGACAACATCGGGGCGGGCGGGGGCCTCAAAGCCTGAGACAACATCGGGGCGGGCGGGGGCCCAGAAGCCTGATTGCTCCCGGACAACGTCAGGACGGGCTGCTAGTAGCATATAAAGGGAAGACTTTGTACTCACCCACCTAATAAAAAATGTATTCCTTCATGGGCAAAAATTATATCCCATAGTCCCATAGCGCCTGAAAACAACAATAGCATATGAACAAATACTAATGTTAAGTGGAATAAACAATACTACACTAGATTCAATAACTTGACACTTAGGGGTCGATTCTGATCCAGTAAAATGCGCTCCGAATCGTCGTACGGAGCGTTTTTTCCCCGTACGAATCGTACCCGTAAACGTCCCGTACGCACGACGAAGTACGATTCGTACCAGGAGCCGAACTCCGTACGAGTCGTACAGGACTCCGTACGACTCAAATCTCCGTACGAGTCTCACTCGGAACCCGCTGTACGCGACATCACTACGGTTCGCGGCTGGTTTTTACGTCCCAGCAAGTACGATTCGTGTCGGGTACGCACCGTACGACCCTTTTCCTTGTTGTAAACGCAGAGTTCGTGCCGAAACAGGTACGGAACGGCCCCCCCGGGTACGGGATGTACCCCCCATGCGCGTACCCCTGCAATCATGGGGGGTACGTGCCGTACACCCAGCGTACATGGGGTACGCACCATACCCCATGTACGGTGGGTGTATGGTGCGTACCCCATGTACGCTGGGTGTACGGCACGTACCCCCCATGATCGCAGGGGTATGCGCCGTACCCCTGCGATCATGGGGGGTACGCGCCGTACGGTGTGTATGTGATTTGCGCTTTTCCTTACAAATCGCCCTTACCTGACGAGGACCGTACGAATAGCGTCCTGATCACCCAGTCTGGATCGTACTCGCCGAGTCGTACGGTGTGTGTACGAGTCGTACGGAAACGGCTCCGGATACGAATCGTACGGACGGGGATTTTACCGGATCAGAATCGACCCCTAAGTGCACACTATAACAACATTTAACCAACTAAAAGTAACACTATATAAGAACATTAGTGCCCAACCTCAGCAACCACTTTAAGAAGCAAGTGCGTCTGCCAACTCTCTTCCTCTTAAATTAGCATGCCCATAGTACATTATTGAAATTACAGTTTAAATCTATAGCATATATGATAGATGAAATAGTGCTAAACTACAAAAATCAAAAGTATCTATCATTTGTTATTAAGTGATATCCAAATTTCACTCCGAAATCGCAAACAAACAGTAGTACACCTGATTATTGCAAGTTGGTTAGCTAGTACTCAAACACCTTTCACATATCCTATTCTCATAGAAGGATCCATCTGAATCACGCTCACTGGATAGTAGTCCTGAAAGCGTGTACTCGAGTGATACAGCATCCTACTTGGATGCTATTTTATCTCCACTTCGACAGCAGCAAAGATTGACAATGGACTACTCGAATCGATGCTCAAACGTTCGCAATATTAAAATTGCCTTTGTCAATAAACTTGTGATCCCTGTCTGGCAACTATGCACATAGAGACATTCAAAATTAAAAATGTTAAAGCTTTTTCTTTTGGACATTTTGTTTGTCTGATGCCCTGAGGTGGTCACTGCTCTCAATCCTGTATGCAATGACCATTAATGGAATCTCATCTGAAGTGGTCACTATTGTAACACTCCTAATTTCTGTTAGTAGCTTTCAATACTTTTTCATTCCTAAATAAGTATTTAGCCATTTTATCATAATATTCCTATGTACTTATGTTGATATAAAGTTAAGTAATGTTTATAAGGTGCTGCCACGGTAAACAGACAAAATATCGAATTCAAAATATAGAATAGCCATAATATCGAAGTCCAAATATAGAATGGACAAAATATCGAATGGACAGAATATAGTGGTGAAAAATATCGAATTGAAGGTATGTAATATAATATCGATTTTAAAAAAAATAGAAAGTCAAAATATTGAAGTATATAATATAGGTATTAAAATAAATCGAATTTTTAATAATATCGAATTTTTTAAGTGTTTTGTATGTTAGTATATTTGTGAAAAGTGTATATTTTTTTTGTAATTTATTTTAAGTAATGAATTTTATGTTATTTAATTTTTGCGTAATTTAATTCGGTAGCGGGTTGTGGGTTTATAGGGGAATAGGGTGGGAAGTAATTTAATTATATTAAAATAAATATAAATTTTTAGAAATTACTAATTATTTTTAATTTAACTTTGCATTTTAGTTCTGTAGCGGGTTGTGGGTTTATAGGGGAATAGGGTGGGAAGTAATTTAATTGTAATTAATTAAATATGTTATTTTATTTATTAGTATTCATTTTGAATTAATTATTAATTAATTTTTAATTGGTAATCAATTAATTTTTAATTGGTAATTAATTTTTATTTATTGAATAATTGATAATTATGTTAATTTTATTAATTTATTTTCCGTAGCGGGTTGTGGGTTAATAGGGGAATAGGGTGGGAAGTAATTTAATTGTAATTAATCAAATATGTTAATTTATTTATTGGTATTCATGTTGAATTAATTGTTAATTAATTTTTAATTGGTAATTAATTAATTTTTAATTGGTAATTCATTTTTATTAATTGATTAATTGATAATTATGTTAATTTTATTAATTTATTTTCCGTAGCGGGTTGTGGGTTTATAGGGGAATAGGGTGGGAAGTAATTTGATTGTAATTAAATAAATTATTTTTATTTATTTATTGGTATTTATTTTTAATTTATTGTTAATTAATTGTTAATTGGTAATTAATTTGTATTAATAGGTAATTCATTTTAATAACTAATAGTTATTTGTATTTTTAATTGATTAATTATTACATAATATTAAATTGGTAATTAATTTTAATAAAATTTTAATTGGTATTGATATTTAATTTATTTTTATTAATATATTAAATCTTTACTTTCCATACTGTTAAACTCACTAGAGTGGGAATAGTAATTTTTACCCCTAGGCTATCCAACACTTTCCCTACTGTTGCACTCTCTGGAGTGTGAATAGTAATTTTTACCCCTATACTATCCAACGCTTTCCCTAATATTGCACTCTCTGGAGTGGGAATAGTCATTTTTACCCCTATGCTATCCAACGTTTTCCCTAGTGTTGCACTCTCTGGAGTGGGAATAGTAATTTTTACTGCTACGCTATCCAACGCTTTCCCTACTGTTGCACTCTCTGGAGTGGGAACAGAGCCAGATTGGCTACCAGGCATTTTGGAATGCTGCTGAGCTGGGGGGTGATTTCGTTCATGGAGACCTGCGTATGCTAAACGAAATTCGTTTTGCATTAATTATTTCGAAGCACACGCAGGTCTCCATGAACCAAATCAGCCCCTACCGCAGTGAAATCAGCCCCCAGCCAGGCAGCTTTCTAAACTGCCCGGTAGCCAGTCCGGCCCTGAGTGGGAATAGTAATTTTTACCCCTACGCTATCCAACGTTTTCCCTACTGTTGTACTCTTTGGAGTGGGAATAGTCATTTTACCCCTACGCTATCCAATGCTTTCCCTACTGATGCACTCTCTGGAGTGGGAATACTAATTTTTACCCTCACTGTTAGGGGTGTTACCGGTCGTCTTAATTAGATTCTGACTTAAAATTGGTTCGGTTTACATCTTGTGAATCAGAAGGGTTAATTTAGGTTAGTGGGTACATTTTTGTTTATTATTTAAAATGTTAAATTCTAGTTTAAATCCATTTAGTAATGATATTTAAGATAATTGCTTTTGGCAATGCTTGTTAGTTGACTGACTGTTATGTGGGTTAACTCTTAGAGTGTGCGCTCTCTTGAGACAGGCTCGCGCCAGCCCTCGTGCCTTGGGTCATTGTAGAAAGAGGCTCGCACTGGGTCTCGTGGCTGAAGCAATAAATACGTGCTTCTGCCAACGGTCCAACTCTTTGTCTCTCGTTGAACTTGACAAGAGCTTCTGTTCCCGCGTTGGATCCTTCAGGCCTTGTAATCTTCCGTTTCCCTTCCTTAAAATCAAAAATCCTTTATTCCTCCTAATTGAATCCAGAACTTAGTAAGTCCCGGAAGCCCTAGCTGTCAGCGCCCGCTGATTTGAGATTATCGTCGAAGACGACGTGTCCGGTCTTCAGTCCTTCCCCGAGACAGCCGGGAGGTTTGTTTACCCGCTCCCTCTCTGCCGGCTCATCGAGTCTCCTGTCAGCGCAGCGTCACTGAAAAGGACAGTAAAGAAGTTTATTTTTTCAACTGCCACGAACAATTTGGCATTCATGCTTAGTGTGGCAAATGTTTGGTAAAGGAAAAAACTCAAAGCGCATTTAAAGGGTAATGCACGTCGAGTTAAGCGAGCCAAGAAACAAACCTTGGTAGAGGCAAGTGACTCTGAAGTAAAGTTGGAGCATTTAGTTCAAAGGATTAGCGTTTGTTCAGCTGGAAGTGTTCAAACAAGCCTTGGAAGAGACTAATGTCTGTAACTGTTAAGAGCCAAATGTTGTAAAGATTTAAGCGCTCTTAGAGTTGACTGAAGAGACATAACAAGCCTTGATAAAGGCAAAAGTGTAAAATATGGAAACTCAATTTGTATGAATAATTCTACGATATTTTGCACTATAATGGAGTAATGTAAGGAAGGTTAATATACTTACAAGGTCAGTTTGGAATGATAACCTTAGATAGCAGTGTGAATAGAGATAGGCTGTTATTTCTTGTCTTCCTACTGCAGAATCTCCTAAACTGAAGAATTATTAAAGACTCAGGTATGGCCTTGCATGAAGTTTCTAAGTTCAGTTCAAACTAACCCAATTAATCAAATAAGCCTGTCATTTCAGCTAAAGTGTAAGAGTTATTTCTGACATGTTATGTTTATTTGAAGGTGACAAGATTCTGAGCCAGAGTTAAAACTTCTGTAAAAGTGTGAACAAGGGCCAGACTGATTTATGGTCAGTAAGCACAATGTTTAGTTATTTATCTAAGTTAGTCAAGAAGTCAACAGCTGAGTAATTACTTGTTAATATTGTACCACAGAGTAGTGTGAAGTCAGCGCAGAACATTCCATAAGAAAAGGTCCTCGGCCTGGAACACTTTCTAGAGAGAGACACAACCGAAGATTTAATCTTGTTTTATTTGTTGTGAGTCTCTCTGTCCACTTCCCCTTTCCCTGGGGGAGAAGTCAATCCAGTCAGTGTCAAAGTCCTGATTGGGTTGGTAGATCCTTGAGGGAGTTGGGAGTTCGCAGCTCGAGAGGAAACGTCAGAAGAGTCTCGCAGGACTCCACAACAGTAGACAAAGCCATTCTTCCCAATTATTAAAATCGTTTCCTCTTGAGTCTGCAAACTCACCCTCATGGATGTTTCACAGTTGTCACAGTTAGTCCAGAAGATGACAGTGGAAATGGAAAATTTACGTTTGGAGAATCATTCGCTTCGTCAGGAGTTAGATGAGACTAAGGCTGGGTTCTCAGTTTGGAGGGACTCCTCTAAGGAGAGGAAACCAGTTTTAGCGCCAGCTAGATATGGAGCTGATGTTGTTCAGCCACATACCTCAGAAGATCGGTCCGAAAAACAGCCAGTTCAAGTTACTGTTGTTACTCCTACACCTGTCCCTTTTGCTAATCCAGAAAGGTTTTCTGGAGATAATAGCAGATTTGCTACTTTTCTTAGTCAGTACCAATTGCATTTCATGTGTAAGCCTCAAATTTTTTCTTCTGACTCTGCTAAGGTAGCATTTATAATTTCTTATCTGGGGGGGGTGGCTGCGAATTGGGCCATGCCTTTAGTTGATAATAATGACCCTTTGCTTCATAATTTGCAGTATTTCAAATTGGCCATGTCCAATTTATTCGCCAAACACACCTTAATTCAGTCTTCTGATAATGAGTTATTGAGTCTTCGTCAAGGGACCAAGGATCTCATCTCTTATATTACTACTTTTAATAGACTTTTGACCGAAACTCATTGGCCTGAGGAGAAGAGAATTTCTTTATTTTATAGAGGTCTTAAAGATGATTTAAAAGATTCTCTTGCACACATAGTGAATTTGCCTGATGGGTTTAAGGAATTTCAGGATCTAGTGGTTAAGCTTGATCACAGATTAGGTGAACGTAGAAATGAAAAAACAAGGAGTGATTTTAGAAGTCCACTAGTTAGAGTTGAGAAAAAAGAGTCAGAAGTTAAGAATGTTTTTGTTGAACCTGTTTTGTCGGGTGGGTTTAAAGGTTCTTTAACCTCTGAAGAAAAAGAACGGAGACGTAAGGGCAATTTATGTTTGTACTGTGGCAAACCTGGGCACTTTGCCAAGGATTGTTCTGTAAAACCCGCAAAAAAGGAAGTTCTAGCTATTGAAACTCTCCCTATTAAGCCGTCGGAAAACTAAAATTCTCGAGGAAAGCTGAGATTGTTTCCTCGAGCAAAATTTCTTCTAAGATCTCCAAATTTGTCACCAATGTAACTACACATATTCCCAAACATTTTACTATTCGGATGGTCTTTATTTTAACTACTCTTCAAAGACATAGTATTCCTGTACTTTTGGACTCTGGGGCTACAGGGAATTTTTTCGATATTGGGTTTGCCCATAAATTGAATCTGAAATTTGTTACTAAGGAGGAACCTGAGTCTGTGAGAGCTGTTGATGGTTCAGTTTTGTCTTCTGGAATGATTTGATTTAACACTGAACCATTGACTTTAGTAGCAGATAATGGTCATACTGAAAAAGTGGTTTTTGATCGTATTGATGCACCAAATTTTGGTGTCATCCTTGGCATTCCTTGGTTGGAATTACATAATCCCAAAATTGACTGGACTAAAAGAACTGTTACTTTAGAGTCTTCTTTTTGTAAGTTACATTGTTATCAAGAGACCAAAGATCCAGTGATGCCCCTTTTTTGTGCTGCTTTAACTGCTGAAGATAATAGGCTCCCAGTTGAGTATAGAAATTTTTCTAAGGTTGTTGATCCTGTTGAAGCAACTAAATTACCACCGCACAGAATTTTTGATTGCAGGATTGACTTAGTTCCTGGGGCTATTCTACCTTGTGGTAGAATTTACGCCTTAACTGAACCTGAAAATGTTTATTTAAGGAACTATTTGGATGAGCTTTTGGAATTAGGTTTCATTCGACATTCTACTTCTCCTGTTTCGTCTCCTCTTTTCTTCGTTGTGAAGAAGTCTGGGGATTTGAGGGCTTGTATTGATTACAGAGCGGTAAATAAAGCAACCATTAAGAATAGGTATCCATTACCTTTGATTCCAGTGCTTCTTAATCAAATTAAAGGTTCTAGTGTTTACACCAAACTAGATCTTAGAGGAGCATATCATTTGATTAGAGTCAAAGAAGGTGATGAGTGGTAGACCGCTTTTCGTACGAAATTTGGTCTTTTTGAGTATACAGTTATGCCATTTGGTCTTTGCAACGCTCCAGCGGCTTTTCAATATTTCATCAATGAGGTCTTGCATGATCTGTTGGATGTCTGTTGCATCGTTTATATTGACGACATCTTAATTTATTCTAAAAATATGGAAGAGCATGTACAACATGTTCAGTTAGTACTACAGAAGTTGAGGGATCATTCTCTGTATGCTAAATTGGAAAAATGTGTTTTTAATGCCTCCCAAGTGGAATTTCTTGGCTATTGTTTGTCACCTGAGGGGATTCATATGGATCCAAAGAAAGTTGAAGCAATTCTAACCTGGCCAATTCCTGCTTCAATAAAAGACACGCAGAAAATTCTTGGATTTGTTAACTTTTATAGGCGATTCATTTCTAAGTTTTCAGAAATTGTTACTCCCATTACCCAGTTATTGAAAAAAGGGAAAGTCTTCTCTTGGACTGAAGAAGCCGATCAAGCGTTTTCATTGTTGAAGAAGGCTTTTACCTCTGCTCCCATTTTGGTTCATCCTGATCCTGATAGGCTTTCTTTGTGGAAGCAGATGCTTCACAGACAGCTATTGGTGGTGTGTTGCTTCAAAAGGATTCAAATACTGGTCACTTTCATCCTATCGCCTTTTTCTCTAGGAAATTACTTTTAGCTGAGCAAAATTATACGATTGCAGAACGAGAACTGTTAGCCATTAAAGATGTGTTTCAAGAGTGGAGACATCATCTCTTGGGAGCTAAACACACTATCACCGTTTATTCTGACCATAAAAATTTACAATTTTATTCCACTGTTAAGGCTTTTACTCCTAGACAAATGAGGTGGCTACAATTCTTTAGCGAATTTGACTTTTTAATTATGTATCGACCTGGAAAAAAGCAGCTGTTATCTGACACACTTTCACGATTAGTTTGTGAAAAAGACCTAAATTCTGTTAAGGATCCGCCCAGTATTTTCCCTTTAGAAAAGATTGCTGCTGAAATCCATTCAAAAAGTTTCTTAGACTCTGTTAAGAAGGAATTAAAGACCTTTGATGTTCATGAATGGTTATCAAAAAAGGGGAATTCCATTAGAGATGGTTTTTTCTATCACAATGATAAATTGTTTATTCCCACAAGAGATTTACAGGATAAGGTTATGCAGTGGAATCATGATTTGGCAATTGCTGCACATCCAGGTATTAACAAAACCTTGGATTTATGTCAGCGTCATTTCTGGTGGGGAAAAATGATTCCTATAATTCAGCAATTTGTGAAAGCTTGTCCAGTTTGTTCACGTCAAAAGGCTTTACATGAAGTTCCAATGGGTTTACTTCATCCAATGACTATACCTCCTCACCCTTGGCATACAATCAGTTTAGATTTTATTACTGATCTCCCTAAGTCTAATGGTTATACTACAGTTCTTGTGGTGGTGGATTTGTTATCTAAAATGGGACATTTTATTCCCTTACACAAGATTCCATCTGCAACAGAATTCAGTACTGTATTTCTATCTAATATTGTGAAGCTTCATGGTCTTCCCTCAAAGATTATTTCAGATAGGGGTCCTCAATTCATTTAGAAATTCTGGTCGCAACTCAGTAAACTATTAGGAATCGAGTTAGCTCTGTCCTCTTCTTTTCATCCACAGACTGATGGACAGACTGAGAGATTGAATCAGCATGTTGAACAAGGTTTAAGATGTTTGTTAACAACTTCCTCTTGTCCATGGGATGAAGTTTTACCCTGGGCGGAATTTTCTTATAATAACACCACTCATTCGGCTTTGGGTTGTTCTCCTTTTTATTTTCTCACTGGTCAGCACCCAAGATCTATCCCTATACTCTTACCTGACGAACAATTGTCTATGCCAGCAGTTACTGATAGGTTGACACATCTGTTGGATATTCAAGATAAGGCTAGGAAGCAATGGGTCAAAAGCAAGTTAACTATGAAAAAGACTGCTGATTCTCATCGTAAACCTTCTCCTTTGTATAAGGAAGGTCAGTTAGTATGGTTATCTACTAGAAACATTCAGTTGGAGGGTCCCAGGAAGTTGAAACCCAGATATATTGGGCCTTTTGAAATTAAGAAAATTTTGAATCCTGTGTCTGTGAAATTAGTTTTGCCTGAGGAATATGCTATTCATCCTGTTTTTCATGTTTCTCTGTTGAAACCTTTTGAACCTTCTACTCGAGCTGATAACCAACCTCCGCCAGTGATTGTCGGTGATCATGTTGAGTACGAGGTTAAATCTATTCTAGATTCTAAAAGGATACGGGGTACCTTGTTTTATTTGGTTGATTGAAAGGGTTATGATCCTTCTGAGCGATCCTGGGAACCTGAGAAGAATGTTCATGCTCCTAGACTTGTTAGGTCTTTTCATGCCTTGCATCCTGATAAACCTAGACCTGTAAGACGACCTTTGGGGGGAGGAACTGTTAGGGGTGTTACCGGTCGTCTTAATTAGATTCTGACTTAAAACTGGTTCGGTTTACATCTTGTGAATGGTTAATTTAGGTTAGTGGGTACATTTTTGTTTATTATTTAAAATGTTAAATTCTAGTTTAAATCCATTTAGTAATGATATTTAAGATAATTGCTTTTGGCAATGCTTGTTAGTTGACTGACTGTTATGTGGGTTAACTCTTAGAGTGTGCGCTCTCTTGAGACAGGCTCGCGCCAGCCCTCGTGCCTTGGGTCATTGTAGAAAGAGGCTCGCGCTGGGTCTCGTGGCTGAAGCAATAAATACGTGCTTCTGCCAACGGTCCAACGCTTTGTCTCTCGTTGAACTTGACGAGAGCTTCTGTTCCCGCGTTGGATCCTTCAGGCCTTGTAATCTCCCGTTTCCCTTCCTTAAAATCAAAAATCCTTTATTCCTCCTAATTGAATCCAGAACTTAGTAAGTCCCGGAAGCCCTAGCTGTCAGCGCCCGCTGATTTGAGATTATCGTCGAAGACGACGTGTCCGGTCTTCATTCCTTCCCCGAGACAGCCGGGAGGTTTGTTTACCCGCTCCCTCTCTGCCGGCTGATCGAGTCTCCTGTCAGCGCAGTGTCACTGAAAAGGACAGTAAGAAGTTTATTTTTTCAACTGCCACGAACAATTTGGCATTCATGCTTAGTGTGGCAAATGTTTGGTAAAGGAAAAAACTCAAAGCGCATTTAAAGGGTAATGCACGTCGAGTTAAGCGTGACTCTGAAGTAAAGTTGGAGCATTTAGTTCAAAGGATTAGCGTTTGTTCAGCTGGAAGTGTTCAAACAAGCCTTGGAAGAGACTAATGTCTGTAACTGTTAAGAGCCAAATGTTGTAAAGATTTAAGCGCTCTTAGAGTTGACTGAAGAGACATAACAAGCCTTGATAAAGGCAAAAGAGTAAAATATGCAAACTCAATTTGTATGAATAATTCTGCGATATTTTGCACTATAATGGAGTAATGTAAGGAAGGTTAATATACTTACAAGGTCAGTTTGGAATGATAACCTTAGATAGCAGTGTGAATAGAGATAGGCTGTTATTTCTTGTCTTCCTACTGCAGAATCTCCTAAACTGAAGAATTATTAAAGACTCAGGTATGGCCTTGCATGAAGTTTCTAAGTTCAGTTCAAACTAACCCAATTAATCAAATTAGCCTGTCATTTCAGCTAAAGTGTAAGAGTTATTTCTGACATGTTATGTTTATTTGAAGGTGACAAGATTCTGAGCCAGAGTTAAAACTTCTGTAAAAGTGTGAACAAGGGCCAGACTGATTTATGGTCAGTAAGCACAATGTTTAGTTATTTATCTAAGTTAGTCAAGAAGTCAACAGCTGAGTAATTACTTGTTAATATTGTACCACAGAGTAGTGTGAAGTCAGCGCTGAACATTCCATAAGAAAAGGTCCTCGGCCTGGAACACTTTCTAGAGAGAGACACAACCGAAGATTTAATCTTGTTTTATTTGTTGTGAGTCTCTCTGTCCACTTCCCCTTTCCCTGGGGGAGAAGTCAATCCAGTCAGTGTCAAAGTCCTGATTGGGTTGGTAGATCCTTGAGGGAGTTGGGAGTTCGCAGCTCGAGAGGAAACGTCAGAAGAGTCTCGCAGGACTCCACAACACTCACGCTATCCAACGCTTTCCCTAGTGTTGCACTCTCTGGAGTGGGAATAGTAATTTTTACCCCTACGCTATACAACGCTTTCCCTACTGTTGCACTCACTGGAGTGGGAATAGTAATTTTTTCCCTCCCGCTATCCAACCCTTTCCCTACTGTTGCATTCACTGGAGTGGGAATAGTAATTTTTACCCCTACGCTATCCAATGCGTTCTCTACTGTTGCACTCTCTGGAGTGGGAATAGTAAGTTTTACCCTTACGCTATCCAACGCTTTCCCTACTGTTGCACTCTCTGGAGTTGGAATAGTAATTTTTACCCCTACGCTATACAACGCTTTCCCTACTGTTGCCTTCACTGGAGTGGGAATAGTAATTTTTACCCTCCCGCTATCCAACCCTTTCCCTACTGTTGCATTCACTGGACTGGGAATAGTAATGTTTACCCTCTTGCTATCCAACGCTTTCCCTACTGTTGCACTCACAGGAGTGGGAATAGTAATTTTTACCCCTACGCTATCCAACGTTTTCCCTACTGTTGCACTCACTGGAGTGGGAATAGTAATTTTTACCCCTACGCTATCCAAGGCTTTCCCTACTGTTGCACTCACTGGAGTGGGAATAGTAATTTTTACCTCTACGCTATCCAACGTTTTCCCTACTGTTGCACTCACTGGAGTGGTAATAGTAAATTTTAACCTCCTGCTATCCTACGGTAAAAATATTGTATATTTGTGATCAATAATATGTTAATATATATATGTATTAAAAAAAAATGTATGTTTTTTATAACTTAAATTAATTATTTAATAATTTTAAGGTTATTTAAGTATTTTTAAGTATTTTTTAGTTAATTATATTTATTATTTCATTAATTCTAAATTAATTTTAAGACATTTAAAAAATTCGATATTTTGACTAACTATATGTTTTTAAAACGATATTTTTGATTCAATATTTTTGTACTTACCTGTTTGTAGATAGGAATTCGATATTTTTGTATTCTATATTTTTTCCTCAATATTTTGGTAATTCTATATTATTGTAATCGATATTATGTCAGTGATCAGCTGCCACAACCCAATGGACTACAATTCAAATTCAACGGTGGCTGGGTATCACTGCCAGCACACACTTATAATATCAAAACAATTTATATATACAATTACAACTTGTCTCTACTGCGGTGCTTTAAAAGGATGGGTGGCCAGCTGACTACCTTAATGAACCATACAAAATGAACCATACAAGTTTAAACACTGAAAAAAAAACCTTGAGCACACAAAGTCAGGAGGTCCACTGTAATTACATCAACAATTCATCTTTTAATGTAATCTTTATGCTTCCAGTTTCCAGTTGTCACAGTTTGAACCTTTTTAGCCAACATGTGTTTCGTCGAGAATGTGTATTACTCATGACTTCATCCTGGCTAAAAATAAATAAAATCACAGTTTTACACATAACAATCTCCTCAATAATCAATAAGATGGTATCACTGTTACCCTTCACCTTGTGGCAAAACCATATACAAAAGTAAAACTAAAAGAAATATTCATATTAGAACACCCTGTGTGAACACCCTACAACATATTCCTTTGATGAAATGCTTGTTGGGATAATGATTTTGACACCACTAGTGATCAAAATTTGCATTCTTTAGTACCAGTATTAGGTTCTCTTACTCAAGGTTATGCTCAATTATTGCATTTCAATGCAAGTGAATAACATATGGTTTGTTGGACCCAGATCTCCCTTTGGAAAGGGTAAGAATGGTTACGCAGTCTCATCAAGAAGTATTTCCAACAGCTTGTATATGTTTGTAAATTGCTGCATAGAACTAAGAAGTGTGCGTGAAATAAATGTACTTTCTTTTTCTTTTTCAAAAGAAAAAGCCCAAACTGAACAAATATTTATTGAGTGTTAATATTATGTGTCTGTAAAGGGTGATTACTGGCCCACACCACCTCCCTGAGTAGGCCTTGGACTGCTCTGCTTTGCTACCCTTTGAGAGTCAAGCACTACAATGGGGTATTTAGTTCCCAGTGAACAACAAACGTCGACCTATTACTTGTTTGGGCCACTCAACTAATGACTAATTTTCTGCCAGTCCTCTTATATGCAGACAACGTAGTCCTCTTTTGCCTCTTTTATGGATGAGCTGGATCTGTTGGTGAACCATTCTAAATCATATATTATGCAGGTGAGCCCAGGAAAGGCTAAGGCTAAGCAGCCCACCCTTAAACTAGGGAGGTAGTTTATACGAAAGAAAAATGTTTTCTCCTATCTGGGAGTAGTGTTTGACGACTCACTGAGCTGGAGCCCCCTGCTGAACCAAAAGAAAGTGTAGTGTAGCTCCTATTTTCCCAATAGGCTCTGCGCATTGGAATAGTACCTACAGCAGTAAAGGCCTAGGCCAGACGTTAACTAGGTCTACTACTGTCGATACTAGACTTAATTTTTGGGTTTGCCAGCTAAGCTCAGAGTTCGCTAGAAACTTTCTCGAATGTTCAAGGAAGGATTAACTTCCCTGATTAGACAAGAAGGGATTTAGTTTCTGACAACCATAGAACATGACAACTTTGCTCTCCCCTAATCAAGAGTCAATCTCAAGAGTCGTGTGAGCACAAGGCAATTATTTTACTCAGTCAGTACGTGCATTCTTAGTCTCATCAGAATGTAGAGAAAAGGAAGAGACGGGCGTGTTCAATAAAAAGGTGTTATTTATTGATCAGTCTCTTTTCTCATACATGAGAAATGGATCGATATTATTGCAATACTTATAGTTAAGTAAAGTTCATACATTAAAAGCAATAGTATAAAATAATACTGTAAAAACATTGATATGGTTTCTGAGCCATATGATGTTTAAAATGATTAAAATATATTTACATACACATATACATTTGACTAAACGTACTCAACTGGTGTTTCTAAATACGCCTACCCCGTGTACCTGACCTAAGTCTAATGCGTGGGCGGGAATAGAAAGTTACAGTTTAAGTTAAGTTTGTTTTTGCCAAGTGAATAACTAAAGAATTCTCTGTGAGGGGTTATTCAGTTCTGTACCTGGAATTTAGGATGAATGAGGAATGGTATCTCTTTCTCTGCTCTCGATATTCCAGGCTGCCTGCGAGGGCTACCCGGAAGCGCCGGTGCTGGGTCTCTCGGCTTGAGATAGCAGCGCGTCTCTCAGCGCGTCAGGAAGGCGGGGCTGCTGCCAGCGGGGTCTGCTTCTGCTCTCGGCTTCGGCAAGTATGGCTGCTCCGTCTTGTCACCACGCGTGTGTTTGCATAGGGCAAGGTCGGCAATATTTATACCTTAAAGGTGCCGGGATTGACGTAAGGATGGACATAGGTACGTCAATAAAGATGTCATACGACTTGCTCGTTAGCACATTCTTTACTAAAGTTCTCTGTGAAATCAAAACAATGGCCGCACGGATTATCCAGGTTGTCATAGGTTTGATTTGTTATGAGAACGTCGTATGCCTTATCAGGGGCTGGAGGAATGTCGCTTGTCTAATTAGATCTCAAGCGTTATGACCTAATCAGATAACACGTTCCTGTGCCGTAGTGTGACTGCGTCAGATAACGGTATCTGCATCATGGGGGTTTTCTTGCCTCATGGGCTGACTGTTAGTTAACTTGATAGTTAGTTTAACCAGAATAGGGTCAGGAATAGGGGGACTGATTCAGAACCTATAGAAATACACGACACCCACTCCACGCTAACTATGGTCATATCTACTAATCTATGCATAGTATAACATAGTACAACATACTATAGAGTATAGTGTATACCTTACCACCCCAAAATACATAAATGCATTTCGAAATTTTCAAATATACTGAAAAATTGCAGTCATATATATTGTATGCACTTAAGCTATGAATTAAATGCAAAAGTAAACACGCATTTTTATGCATTATTGCTTATTGGTATATGAGAAATACACATGAAATGGCTCTTAATATGGCTATACAGAAAGGAAGTTCGAGACCATTTCATCACATAATAAAATATTTGTGAACATACCAGCGGGCAGCTAAAGTCTATAAAGTATCTAAAAATAGAAATCTTAGTTCTCTAGGAATAGTTTCTTACTTTAAGCAGAAGATCAGTGTCCCGGGAAAAATATGTAGAAAAATATTTTAAGGGGCTTGCTGAAAAAATTGCTGTCCGTGAACTGGAGTGAAATTGTTCATGTGACTTTATTTTTAAAGTTGAAGGCCAAATTCAGGGAACGCCGTGTGCGAGTTTACTCAAAAGTCTCTATTTCTGTTCTGGAGAGAACATCATATCATTCAGGCTTTCGAAAAAACTGTCCACAGCTTCATGGGAAAGTTCCACTAAGTCGGAAATAGGTGTAACCATGCATTCATGCGCATGATTGTCTCCATTGACATTCTGATTCGCATTGCTGACAGAAGGTCGTACCTGTTCGATGCTGCTTTCACCTTGAACTTCACTACTCTTCAGTCGTAGTGGTGAAGATTCCAGGAATGCCGTCATCAGGATTGGCAGCCTTTGAGGGCAGCACAAAGCGTGAACCTTGGTAGGAACCAACAGTGTATCTGCATCCACTGGCGCATCCGATGGTAGCGTCAGACAGGTGTCTAACACGCATTCTTCTCCGCATAGCAGGCACCTTAGTACAGGTAAAACACACCTTTGCCACATTGGTCGAAATGATAGAAACCAAGTCATGTTCAGGTCTCTAAGCCGGGAGAGTCCCAGGATTTTTGATATCCGGTCCCGGTATCCAATGGCTAGGATCGTATCTTCCATTGTCGCGAGAGTTTGATCTGTGACATGGGTTGCCATAACGAAAAATAAGGACTAGGAATAGGATTCCTGCAATTAGTCCCAGGATCAGGGGAAGTCCGCCAAAAATCGAATGGACGAAATCTGGAAAAATACCCAGTATGGCTTTGAATGGTGTTAATGCCATCGAAAATACTGTCTTAAATACCTTTGAGACCCCAGTGGTATCAGAAATATTTAAGATTTCGCTCAGGATTTCCGCGAAATGTACGGGGGAATTAGTTGATAATAATGTATGTATCTCTGCAGTCGTCCTTGCGACTTGTAGATCATACGTTTCTTTTGATGACGTGAGCCTTGTAGGCGTCTGAAGAAGCACTGTTTTCATTCTGCTTAAAGTGTCTATTCGAATAGAAGTAATTTTCAAACTGGGCCATGCCCTTGCCTCCCTGTCTGGAAAGGAGCTGGGGAACAAAGAACGTCCACAGCACTTGACCTTCGCCGTAGTAGTTACTAGATAAGGAGTCCCGGGCATAAGACTGCAACATCTGCGGTCTACAATAAGAATGTAACTCCCATTATAGAGTCTTTGAAAGAATGGTTCTATTTCAGTTGCAGGTGCGCCTTGCTGGTGACATGAAAGGTTGTATGAATTCCCTTCACAGGCTCCATGCAAACTAATACCGTTACACAGAAGCGTGCCGCTTAGTGACATAGCACAATTGTTGCCACTAAGAAACACTTTCTGTCCTTTATTACTGACACATGCATGTGAATAGGGCAGGTTCCAAGTTGTTTTAAGGTACCCCTTTCCCAATTTCTCGTACATGCCAGCCTGTATATATTTTTGGCAGTATTGAAACCTGAAGGTTGAGATTGAAATATTTATTATTCCGTGGATTATCCATTCACTGACAGGTCGTTCTGACATTGTCATTGGTAATCTTTCTAGTTTTTCAATGCTCAAGATTGTATAATCAGCACCCTTTTGCGCCATACCGATTTGTCTATCAGTAAGGTTAAAGATTTGGAATAGTGACGTTGTGTTGATTAAACGCCAAGGCACATAGCCTGAACGCAGATTTTGTAACGTCCAGCCTAGCTGTACAATGGAACGCAATTGTGACTGACCATGTTGTAATAACAGTAAGTCTTGCGATAATATATCGATTGCTGAAGACACAATGCTGTCCAATGAAAAAATTCTGGAGGACAGAGTCATTAACCCATTGTCCACTACAGAAAGTGATTTTTCCAAATTAATACGGTCAATTTCCCGTATTCTCTCTGCTGTTTCAATTTGAGTAACCTTCCAGGCCTCATTGTATGCTGCATATACAGAGGCTGCTATGAAACGCTTTTGACGCTGTTTGCCTGGTCCCATTATGAAATCACGCAAGTCAGCACCATCAGTAAGTAAAGTTAGGTGTTGCTTAATTTCAGGCAGTGTGGAAGTTTGAAGCCATTGAAGGCATAATTTGCCCACACTGTAGGTTGTTATTATCCCTGGGTGATGTCTTTGGGGATATCTAGGGTCTGGCCTGGTCATTTTGAAACCCTGTGTTTTATTCAGGAATCTATCTTGACAGTGATTTGTATCTGTGGGCCAGATCAACCATTGTTTCCAATCAGGATGTGTTCTGTTTTGGTTAAGAATTTGGTTTACGTCTATCTCTTCATCTTTAGAAGTGTTGCTAAACATTGTTGGCTTTGGAATAGACAGGTTATTTAAATCTTTGATTTTGGCTAAGCCAAGACAGGTGGTTTGTTGAACAGTGTCATTTAAAAATATCATTTGTTCTGGGATCATGCAGGCTCTAAAAGCTTCTAAACCCTGTACTTGCCATTCTTTTGTACCCCAAACACTTTTCAAATCAACATTTTTGTCCCAATAATCAAATCCAAAAGTATTCATTTTTTCGAAGAATGAATCTGAATATATCAATTTTGTGTTGGTTATCATGGTTTTCATCCCTGTCTTGTTTGACAATTTAAAATAAAATGTTTCAGCATTACTTGTGTTAAAACCTGAAAAATATGAATATTTGTCATAAACAGTTCTAGAGCTCCCTTTTGGAGGTGTAGCACAATGTTCCCATTGATTATAATTTAAAACATTTCTAGGTTGTGCAGATTTATGCAAAAAACTGTTACCATAGTGGTTATAGCAATACATACTATCATAATTTGTAGAACCTTGCAAATAATCATGTTTTGTAAATTTAGCAGACATTACTAGATCAGACATCATGTTGTTAATGCTTTCAAAGTCCCAATCATCAGCAAATGAGTTTGGTTTTGCAAAGTCACTCAAGGAGATCTTGATTTGGTGTGGATATTTCAGGATCTCGACCGGACCATAAATTTCATAGTCAGTGTTGTCCCAGGCTACCCCACCAGGTATCGGAATTGCTGTGAAGTTGGCTGAAGAAAGTTCCCTTTTCTCGACGTGTGAAGATGTGTGTGGTTTGAGGACCAAGTTGATGTTCTGACTTGCTGTGTCCATTTTAGCATATTTTCCCTCAATGAAGCGTCCCAAAGTAAATACCATGATGAGCCAAAGTATGAGGATAAATGCACCAAAACCCACCCAAAATTCAATCCATGGAGAAACCAGATATGTTCCTTTCAGTTGGTTCAAAAGTTCCTTAGCTTTGTCTTTAAAGGATTTGGATGATGGCTGTGTCTTTGATTCACTGAAGCCTTCAGAGGAATCATCGAAGTTGATGAAGTACCCGGATGCAGTTCTGTCAATTGTTCCAATTGGTTCAGGATTTTTGTTTCTTGCATTGTCACTTGGTACTTCATTGTAGATTGGTGTGTCTCTGCTAAATGTTTTTATTTGGGTTTTCAGAGGTCTTAGTTCTATTGCATTGTTGCATAGTCCTTGTTGTTCTTCTGTAGGCGTTTCGAATGTGATGAGCCTCTTTGTTAGGACCTCTGTACTGGTAGCAAACCTTGGTGTTCTGCTACTTATTGGGAGTCCACTTGGCCTACTGTTTGTTATCGGCCACATGTTGGGGTTTTACCAGGTCGATGGATACAACTCGGTTCTCCTTTTTTCCAGCAAGTGGCGGTAGTACAACTGATCTTGTCCCGTTGACAGACAAGACAGGAATGCTTTTCTGTAAGAAGGCCCAAATTCCTTCTTTACCGCGATCTTCTCCCTGACTAGATCCCCGACTTTTGGAATCCAGACAGGTCTTGCTGGGACAGGTGGTGATTCTTCAGTGGTTGTTGGCTGTTGTTTCAACTGTATGTTGCTCAGGTCTTTTCTTGTTTTGTTTAAGTCCTGCAAAATAGCCAAACGGTCTTTGACATCAAAGGTTTTTTCTATTACCACTGAAGTCTGACTATCAAGGTCAGAGATCAACATCCTAGTTCCGAATAATAATTCGTACGGACTGAATCCCTTCAGAGAATTTCTTGGCAAGTTATTTAGACTACGTTGGACACTTATTAGATGTTTGACCCACCCAGCTCCCGAACCTAATATCCTTTCTATTATAGATTGCTTTCTGCCTTGGTTTTTTCTTTACACCATCCCGTACCCTCAGGAAGGAAGTGAGAAGATTCCCGCTGGGCTGTGCTCATTTGGCCATGTTTCCCCCCCAGGCTGGATTGCCTGAGTGAAAACAATGGTCGAACGTAGCATGCTCTTAGCGTATATGCCATTTAGACTCGCAAATCTTTGTATAACAGTCCGGACGTCAGCCGAGTGCTGTGGATCTACATTATAAGTGGAAACTAGCCTGTATATGTTAATCGCAAGCCATTCTTTTTACTGGTGATATTATCTGCAGTCAGATTCCATCGTATTTTATTTTTTCTCTCCCCACTGCGATTTCTGTTGCAGTTTGGGCAGTTTTTTACAAACATGGTATGATGTAGGCTCATGCCTGGCCACCAGTACCGTGATTGTAAATCTTCCAGAGAATCTTTTAGTTTGAGGTGTCCAAGACCCTCACCCATATGTGCGTCTGCGATTAACAGGTGTCGCCTGTCCATGTTTGGAATCACTCTATCCCCCACTCCAGGGATTCGAGCAAAAGGGACGGAGTTTGCATCGATTATGTATGTATAATTGAGTGGATAGTTGATCGGTAACGCTGAGCAGTCGCCTTTTGATGACGTTTTCACTGCCAGCATTGTTTCACCGTCAATGTATTTTAATGTACGCTTTTTTCGAACTACGGGAGCCGATTTAGTGGCTGCCGCTGCGGCTGTTTCAGCCAATGAATTCCCTACAACGTGAACGCCATCACGTTGATGACTCAGTGAGTGAGTCACGTGAGTCTTTGGTAGGTCTTTTTGTAAAAGAGCTATTTGTTCCCAGAGCAGTCTCTGCTTTATTGGTGCATCTGTGTCATCTTTGTAACCGTTCTGAATCCATGTCTGCAAATCGCTGTTATATGATTTGACGCAGTAATATGAATCTGACACTATAAGTGTCGGGAATTCGCGATCCGCATTATCTAGCGCCATTTTCAATGCGATTATTTCAGTTTGTTGTTCTGAATTAGTTTCTACTGAGTGTGATTTTGTTAATAGAGGTTTTAATTTACCTCCGCGCCACACTTCTTTTGTAATCTCACATGTGGGGTTGTATGCTTGTTCTCCCCAAACGGATGGTTGAGCATGTCCGTCTGTATAGATTACACAGGCGTAATGTCGTAGAGGCAGAATGTCGATTGGCAGAGGATACGTCTTTTCATATTTTAGATTTTTAGAAAATTGTCAACCATGCTATGCTTGATAATTCATATCCTACGTACAAGACTGTCAGATGGGCAATTCTGGACTTTTTAAAGTTGAATTTGTAACCCTCTGCAGCGAACCCAAGTATTATGGTGTTCACTCTTTTCAAGTGAGTCTCCAAGTCATCATCTGTTAAGTAAATGTCATCGACATAAGATAATGCTTCATCATCATATAGTTGTAGTAATTCTGTTACTCTCGCTGAGAATACCCCCGGGCTGTTCTTGTACCCCTGGGCTAACCGACAGAATTGTTTTTGAGTGCCATTTACTGAGAATGCAGTTAAATATCTGCTCTCTGGTGCTATGTTTTGACAAAAGAATCCATTGGAGATGTCCAAGGTTGTTTTGTATTTTTTGCGCACTATGTTATTCATTAGTGCAGCACTGTGTGCGTTTTGCACTGCAAAAGTTTTACAACATGTGTTAAGGTGTCGGTAATCCAAAACTAGACGGTATGAATTGTCTGGTTTGGAGACCGGAAACAAAGGGTTGTTCATTTGTGAGGTGCAAGTTTCAATCACCCCCTGGTATTCTAGCTGATCTAGTATTTCATTTACTTGTTTTTTAGCTTCTTGTTTAATTGGGTACTGCCTTTGTGCAGTTGGTTGTGATTTTAACTGGATTTTGTGAGGAGGAGAATCCTCATCCCATCCTACATGATTTTTATATAAAGCAGGTGCTAAGGCCACTGCCCACTTTCTAGCAAGTGTATATTTTTATGAATCGGGATTTGATTCGAGAAGGCAGGCATAATTACTTCTTCGCCATGAGGGCACTCCCTGACAAACTCTGGTGGCCAGTCTTTTTCAGCTAGGAGGATGTCATAGCCCTTGGAGAGGTTATCCCAAAATAGTCCCCTTATTTTCCTAGTCTTATCTCCCTCTATACGTAATGTTATCTCGTATATCTTGTGGGGCTTGCTAACTCTGGTATCTGCAGTTTCCACTTGAAGGTATTCATTCGTGTCCACTGTCTCCAGATGATTCATAAGGACTTTGCGAGCTATGCTCACCTCTGCTGCGCTGTCTAGCATTGTCTGAGCCCACTCTCCGTTTTTCAGTTGTGTCCTCAGTATTCTCGGCATTGTTAACTACCTTGATACTGGCTACCTTCTTTTTTGGAAAATGTAATTTCTTTTTTAGCTGAGCAGGTTCCTTGTCTTTGGACTTGGCGTGCTCTTCTGATCGTCCTCTTCTTTCCGATTTCTGCGAGGAATTCTGAAAAGATTGAGAGGGACGTGTATCAATGTCTTGATATCTATCAGGTTTTTTAATATTATCCCTATTTCTAAGGTTATATCTATTCCCAGAGGGGTCACTCTGCGGTGACCTCTGTCTTTGGTTTGGAGATTTCTCTCTTCGCCTAGGAGACCTCCCTCGGGACTGGAATTTCTTTTCTTTAGGATTGGATTGTTTGTTTCCATCCCAGTTCTTTTTTGGTGAATTATTATTATTAAAAAATATTTTTTCTGGACTTGTAGTCAGTTGCGGTTTTACTGGTATTCCACCTAGACTATCTCTGCCTAGTTCTTCATAGGATTTTTCTATGATTCTGGCAATTTCAGCTGGTTGGTCTGCTATATCTGTCTCTTTCAACCTCTGGCGGATCGCCACGTTTGCTGCTTCACCTTTTATGTTGGCTAGTAATATAGCCGAGACCTGCTTGAAGTCTTTCAGTAATTTCATACCAAGAGTTAAAGCAGGTTCTGGACCGTATTCATCTTGAATTTGTTTTAGCACATCTGGTATTACCGAAATGGATGGAACACCGTGCGTTTTTGTGTAGATGGAAGCAAAGGCTGTACCCCAAGTGTCACAGTCCTCTATGTGTGGTGCGATTCCCATTGGGAGACATATAGTCAGAATCCTGTGTTTTTCCAGCGGGGTGGTGTCAGGAAACACCGCCTCTATCTGGGTGATTTTCTGTGCCAACCAGAATGGTATTTGTTCCCGTTTAGCTGGAACTTTACCTAGGCAGGATTGGATGTTCTGTGGTGTAATTTTATTTGTGTTCCCCTGGTGAGGGGTCAGCTGTGGAAGTTTAATCGCTGGCTGAATTGTTGAAGTCCGCATTACATACTGAACTAATTGTCTATGAATTTTTAGTAATTGTTTTAGCTGTATTAACAGCTGTGGTGCAGGCATCTCGTCGATGTCTGGATGTGGTGTGTATCCGGCTAGGACCGGCCACGTTGCTCCTGGTCTTCCTAAAGGACCGAGCCTTGTAATGTGATTGTTATGTTTTAGGGCGCCATCAAATAAGAGCAAATGCTCTTGGAATTTGAGTGGTACTTCCACCTCCTCGAAAGGAGTGTATGTTTCAGGAGGTTCCTCTACTTTGTAATAGTGGAAGTACTTTGTTACAGCATTTGCTGCTGGAAAATGTATCCATGAATAGTATACCTCTGTCTGCCGATATTCGTGTGCCTCGATTACGAATATGACTGTGCCACCTCTAGGCGTCAGTCCATTTTCTATAAGTTTTAAGGTTATAGATCTCCTTTTAATGACCGGAATGAGTGTTATATTCGGGTCTGCTGCTTGCATGGTAGCATCAGCATCTGCGAGTTCAGTTGCTAATCTAACTGCCTCTCTTTCTTCATCACTGTCTCCCATTTTACAGACAGGATGATATTATGTCTATTTGCAGATCAGGTTTCTTATGGAACAAAGATTAGATGCACAATATTTTGGAACTGTTTTTATCCTTCAACGTTGACTTGACCAAGAACCATACATAGGAGTTCCCTCCTGCGAGGTTTTGGAGGATATAACCTTTCACCCACTCCAGACGTCTTTGGAGTATTTGGGAAAAGGGGTCTGAATGAGAAAGCACGACTGAGTTACTCTAAATGTCTTACGTTAGTTTTATCGCCCTTTCCAAACGCGTTGGGCGCCATGTAGTGTAGCTCCTATTTTCCCAATAGGCTCTGCGCATTGGAATAGTACCTACAGCAGTAAAGGCCTAGGCCAGACGTTAACTAGGTCTACTACTGTCGATACTAGACTTAATTTTTGGGTTTGCCAGCTAAGCTCAGAGTTCGCTAGAAACTTTCTCGAATGTTCAAGGAAGGATTAACTTCCCTGATTAGACAAGAAGGGATTTAGTTTCTGACAACCATAGAACATGACAACTTTGCTCTCCCCTAATCAAGAGTCAATCTCAAGAGTCGTGTGAGCACAAGGCAATTATTTTACTCAGTCAGTACGTGCATTCTTAGTCTCATCAGAATGTAGAGAAAAGGAAGAGACGGGCGTGTTCAATAAAAAGGTGTTATTTATTGATCAGTCTCTTTTCTCATACATGAGAAATGGATCGATATTATTGCAATACTTATAGTTAAGTAAAGTGCATACATTAAAAGCAATAGTATAAAATAATACTGTAAAAACATTGATATGGTTTCTGAGCCATATGATGTTTAAAATGATTAAAATATATTTACATACACATATACATTTGACTAAACGTACTCAACTGGTGTTTCTAAATACGCCTACCCCGTGTACCTGACCTAAGTCTAATGCGTGGGCGGGAATAGAAAGTTACAGTTTAAGTTAAGTTATTTTTTGCCAAGTGAATAACTAAAGAATTCTCTGTGAGGGGTTATTCAGTTCTGTACCTGGAATTTAGGATGAATGAGGAATGGTATCTCTTTCTCTGCTCTCGATATTCCAGGCTGCCTGCGAGGGCTACCCGGAAGCGCCGGTGCTGGGTCTCTCGGCTTGAGATAGCAGCGCGTCTCTCAGCGCGTCAGGAAGGCGGGGCTGCTGCCAGCGGGGTCTGCTTCTGCTCTCGGCTTCGGCAAGTATGGCTGCTCCGTCTTGTCACCACGCGTGTGTTTGCATAGGGCAAGGTCGGCAATATTTATACCTTAAAGGTGCCGGGATTGACGTAAGGATGGACATAGGTACGTCAATAAAGATGTCATACGACTTGCTCGTTAGCACATTCTTTACTAAAGTTCTCTGTGAAATCAAAACAATGGCCGCACGGATTATCCAGGTTGTCATAGGTTTGATTTGTTATGAGAACGTCGTATGCCTTATCAGGGGCTGGAGGAATGTCGCTTGTCTAATTAGATCTCAAGCGTTATGACCTAATCAGATAACACGTTCCTGTGCCGTAGTGTGACTGCGTCAGATAACGGTATCTGCATCATGGGGGTTTTCTTGCCTCATGGGCTGACTGTTAGTTAACTTGATAGTTAGTTTAACCAGAATAGGGTCAGGAATAGGGGGACTGATTCAGAACCTATAGAAATACACGACAAAAGGGGAGGTAGTGAAAGTTTCAGCTCTGTTTTTAACTTTGCCAGCAGTATGAGGGGGAAGCCAATAGGGGCCATGCTGAAGATCTACCAAACGAAATATATTTTAAAGGTCAGTTACGGACGTGAGATATGGGGCCATATCGTGCTTGGGGCCCTGCAGAGCACCGAAAACTCATTTTTGCAAAGAGCTCTGTTGTCCCACAAGGCACCCCATCTTTTTTTTGCATGAGGAATTGGGGAGGTCTTATCTCTCTGACGACTTGGGTTTTCGACCTCTGGTCTTGTGGTTTCAAATATGGGCCAAGCAATAGAGCATACTTAGCAAAGACGTCTACGGGACTGCCTCTCTCTTGATCACTTATCACGTATTCGATGGCTCTGGATTATAAAAGTAGGCCTTTCTAGACTTGAAAGAGCTGGTCTCTTTACGAATCCTGAGGGGATTGGTAAAAGGGGCCTCATTTGGGCCAAGGAGTCTTTTTTAAGAATGCAACATAGTGAAAGAGAAGGAAACGAGCTGTGTAAGCCAAGTGTGTGCAAGTATGTCGTTCTGAAAACCGTCCCTATCACAGAGCCTTATCTTCTAGGGCTGAAAAGCATACACTATCATTTTCTTCTCACGAGGTTCGGGCTTGACCTTTTTCACTACTTATTGGCATGCCCTGATGGTTCCCACAGAGGTCAGTGCCTCATGCCCTGTGGCTGCGATGGAGAATCTCTTCAGGACATTATGCACTTTTTAATGTTCTGCACTTTTTATGCTGTTCCCAGAAGGTTATTTATAATCCCTATCTTAAAAAAAGGGCTTTAGGAGGGTGAGACCAGCTTTTATTTTCGTACAACTTCTTTCGAGTGATACCGTTTTGTATACCCTAAATTTTCTATGGTTCGCCATCAGACAAAGGACAAATTGTAAATAATATCTGTATTATATCTTATGTTTTTTGAATGTGTAAAGTTTACTTCGACTTTATAACACTCGTCAATTTGTAGTCTGTTTTATGGTATAACATAGGCTGTATGACGTTTATGGTTTGAACCTTAAAGCCGAATAAAGTTTTATTAATGATGATAACTCATTTTCTTAGAATAATTTTTTCTTGTAACATCACGATGATTCATATCCTTGATTTCAGATTCCAAAATCTGAATAGCCAGCAATAATTTACAAGCCTTCCTCTCAAATTAATTTAACTTTTAGTAAGTTCCTTTTTACAACTTATTAGAAAGTCTTCATCTATATCATCATATGTTGAATAATCTATGAATTGAGATCCCTCAGAATCCCGTTCAATTTCAAATCCTGCTGAAGTATAGTCCCATTCCACCATTTGGATATTTCAGATTATTTCATTTTCTCAAGTCCCATAAATTTGTCTATTAATCATTTGTTCCTGTATGAGTTTCCACTACTCATTGCTTTCCCTATAATGACACCTGTACTTAAAATCCTAAATAAGTCTTCTGCCTATTTATCATGAGCTTCCAGTGTACGTAGGTTGATATAACGTTACTCAATGTGTATAAGGTGCTTCCACAAGAACAATGGAACAAAGATCACTTTCAATGGTGGCTGGGTATCTCTGCCGGCAAACAGTTATAATATTGAAACAATTTATATATACAGTTCCAACTTGTCTCTATTGCGGTGCTGTCAAAGGAAGGGTGGCCAGCTGACAACCTTAATGAACCATAGAAGTTAAAAATATTGAAAAAGCGCCCTCGGGCACAAAGTCAAAAGTCTACTGTAATTGAATTAACAATCAATCTTTTATTATAATCTTCATGCTTTCAGTTTCCAGTTGCCGGACTTTGAACCTTTGTAGCCAACATGTTTCATCGAGAAGGCATATCGTCCACGACTTCATCAGGGCTGAAAATAAACAAAATGACTTTTTTACAGATAGCCTCTCCAAAATAAATAATACAGTACCACTGTTACTCTTCATCTCGTGGCACAACCATATACAGAAGTTAAAAATAAAAATAATAATCATATTAGAACACCATTTGTGGAAACCCTAAAACATCATTGAAAGTAAGTGTACTAATCACAACTACTTAAATCCATATATATGTATATGTTAGCCCCAGAAGAATACTTAATCACCCTTCTGTGACACATGCAGAATTCCTCTCCATCAACATGTGTAAAATATATAGTATGAACTTACGTAAACCCAAACCAACCTGAGTATAAAATAACACTATTCACATACCTTAATATGAAAAATTGCTTGCAATAGTACTAAAAGTAAATAAAAATAAAGACAGAAACTTTTTTCAGGTATCAACCCCATTTAAATAGATCAGAAAATAGCATATAAAGTGAAGACTGTGTACTCACTCATCTAATAAGAAATGTACTCCTTCATGTAGAAAAACTATTTCTTATAGATCCATAGCGCCTGAAAACAACAATAGCGTATAAAGAGCTACTAATTTTAAGAGGGGATAAATAATACTACACTAGAGCCCATAACTTCACACTGAGTTTACAAAGTAACAATATCAAACCAACCAAAAACAGCACTATACAAGAACAATAGTGCCCAACCTAAGCTAATGCATTTGAAGGCGCAAGTAGGTCCGCAAACTCACTCCCATTTACATTATTGTGCCCATAGCCCACCATAAGAATTAAAGTATAAAGCTATTTCATATGTGATAAACGAAATAAAGTTAAACTAAAAAAAAACATAAGTATCTATCGCTTGTAATTTAGTGATATCTAAATGTTCTTGTCTGATGCCCTGAGGTGGTCACTGTTCATAATCCTGCATGCAATGACCACTAATGGAATCTCTTCTGAAGTGTTCACTGTTGCAACACTCATATTTTATGTTAGTAGCTTTAGATGCTTTTCATTGAACGTAAGTTGATCTTATTTTAGGAAAGGTTGGAGATTCCTGGTTTAGGAAAAGAATCTTAAAAAACACATTTACATGCTGTAATTAGGGTACGCTCCTCTAGGACTCAATTTGGGTAAAGTCTATTCTTAAATTAAAGGTATAATGAAAGTTGGACTCTGAATTACATACCTCAATTTTTTTAAAGAATGGTTGTTTCCAGCCGAGTTAAACTCCACCAGTGCTTCAAGTCTTTTTCTCAAGCTTGCAGGTTATTTGGTAGATTCACTCTGTCTGAAACAACCAAACGAAAGGGCCGATTAGGATGGCGGGTGGACTTTCCTCCGCCCGCCATCCTAGCGGTGCTGGGACACGCCACCAGTGGTGCGGTGGTCCCGCACCTACAATTAGGATGCCACCGCCACCGTGGCGGTGACATCCTCTATTCCCAGCATTGTGGCAGGCGGTGCTCACAGCACCGCCCGCCCCAATGCATGGAATGCACTGTGTGCATTGTCATGCACAATGTGACAGGCCCGCGCGGTGCCTGCCACCTTGTTCATGACAATGTAGGGGGTACCTACCCCCATTTGCACCCCCACGCCCCCAATTACCTGGGGGCCCGCAACGGGCGCCAGACACCAAAATCCGCATGCCTTTCCGTTGCGGCATCGCCACCACGGAAAGGCTGCTTCCCGCACCCATGCTAATATGGATAACGGTGTCTAGCAGACACCTCCACCATATTTAGCCCCTTTTCCACCCGGTCGACTGGTTGAACGGTGGAAAACAAGTGGATGGTCTTTCTGTCCGCCGCGGTCCTCCTGCCATACTAGGACCACTGGAATTATGTGGCACAGAGGGCCAAATTAGGTGGCAAGGTTGTGTAAATTAAGCACCAAGAAAAGGCAAAGTATGCAGCATTATGCAGCAAATTTTGTATCAATATTATTTTGTCATTTTTACACTATTTAACACATCATTAGTACAAGTGTAATTCCCAAATATAGTAATAAGCAACAGTAAGGTAACCAGTCAGCCTTTGCAAAGGTCCTTTCACATGGTGCAACACTTGTTGCTGCGTTTTTAGTACCTTTTGAATCGTTTATGCTAGAAACTATTTTTTTTTTATTCTGCAGATTGGATGATGGATTATGTCGAAATTGCAACAAATCTATAATTATTTGAAAAACACAGCAGCCACACAATCTCACAATTCCAGTGGCCCTGGTTTATGTTGAATAGTCGTTCGGTGTTGCTCACTACATATTCAAGCATATTTGCTTTTGATGTGCTAAAATATCCATTCTCCCTTTTTGCAGGGAAAAGGCGGAATATGCGGACCTTGGATCCCTGATGATGGGCAGATATTTACCCACACTATTTCCACAGCTGGAACAATGGCGCAGACAAACTGGACTGCCAAGGTATGTTGTGGTGCAAGGTGCGTTTCACTGTCGAAATGCTTTCTTAGGTGCAAATTTTGGGTGACGAATTATTTGTGCGAATTAGTGGTATTAATGGTGCATAAGGTCGTAACCTATGAACTGATGAAGATTTACTTGAAACAACGTAATTATGTTCCTCAGAAGTGTGAATAATGATATCGTATACCTATGCCACATTTTCATTCAAGACTAAATTTTCTTAGAATGGATGAACTTCTGGTGTTCTGCTGATCTTACTCCTGTTCATTCCCCCAATCAATCAGAGATCCTCTGCAAGTCTTTTCTTTTCACAGTTTCCATGGAGCACAGAATGCCATGACGTAAATTTTGATTGCCTTTAGAAAGCGTGTATTGTTAATTAAAATGTTTACTTTTTCAGGATGTACGCTATGTAACATTTTGAAGGATTTTCGCTGGAAGTTCCGATATAAGCCTGTAGAAGAACATAGGGGCATATTATCAAGGCAGGCGAAATGACATTATTGGCGCTTTAGCTGCCGTTTTTGGCCGCTAAGCGGCAATAATTTCATTGCCCTATTAGCAAGCTGTCGCTAACATTAGTTAGCGACAGATTTTAGGCGATAGCGAGCGGTTTGGGGCCTGCTTTGCATGTCAGCGATGTTTATCGCTAATGACATGCAAAGTGGGCATACCCAAACTGTTAGCAACTGAAAACAGTTGCTAACGTCACTATCGCCTATTACCAACACAGGCGTAGCGTTTGAAATATTCGCGCTAAGCGCAAATATCTCCAAAAACTAACGCCTGCTCAGACCAGTTCTTAGCCATTATATCCAATGGGAGGTGGATATAATGGCTAAGACCCTGTTAGCGATAATGCGTGAATATCGCTGTATTCTCAGCGATATTCACGGATTTCGCCACTATCGCTGGAAATATTATCGCTTTTGAGATAAAAGTTGCTAATAGCACGTTATCTCAGCGATAATATCCGGCGATGCGCGGCGATATTAAAATTGCCGATAAGCCTACTTAGCGATAAATATCGCTACTTGTTGGTAATATGCCCCATAATTCTATGAGCTTTTGTTTTAGAAATGTTTCATATTGTATGATACATCTCCAGAGTGCAGTTGCTCAGGAGGCAAATGGAAGATTTATTTTTACCCTGGGAAATGGGTTAGTGCTAAGAGTTTTAATTATTATGAAGTTGCTTTTTATTTGCCAATGTGACATAACCATGACTATGTCATGCTAAATCTGCAGCTTTGCTAATTGTGAATGCATAAGATGTATATAAAAAAAACTATTTTGAAGGTTCGAGGGGCAACTTTTCATTTTCCTCCTAAGACTGTCTGATGTATTTGAGACTTCTTCTCCCCTAGAATGCTGTCAGTACTCTTTATGAGTTTGACGTTTAAAACCCAGAGAGATTAAACTGCTTAAAATCGGGATTCTTGCTCTAGTTTCTGATTAATTGTGATTTGTATCCAAGCCTATGCATGATTCAGTATCGTTTATAAAAAGAATCCCATAATAAATCTTTTGAACTTGTTTTCGATCTAGAACTTATTGAGTCGTCCAATTCCTATTTGAATTTTACTCTGCCAATTGACAGGTTTAATGTCGGGGAGGCTGATGTTTCTTGCCGCTCGATGAATAAAAACAACAGAGCCAGATTGCCGGAGATTGTGATGTGTAAATTATTGGGGTTCGGCAAATTATTGGGGTTTGACTCCAACATCACTGCAAGGTCTAATTGATTAAAAACACACTTTCTTAATTGAGGAAAATGTTTCCTTCAACATGTCCATTATAACAATGTGCAATGTAACCTTAGTCCCTATTTTGTGTGAAGATGGTTCTCCCTCCACATAATCTGGTAAGAGACCTTAGCTCAGATCATGTCAATTGCAGCAGTGGCATGTAATTTTGCATTGAAATCGGATAAACTTGTATTGGCCTTGGACCAACAATTTTGCACTTGACGTCACTGCCAATGCAAATATATTTATGTTAGTATTGATATTCATATAGCACAACCCTTACTTGGATGCAACTTAGCACTGTACATTAATTGAAGCGATCAAGAGATGATGCTAGGTATAAACTTCGAGTAGGGAATTTAAAGTGTTTGACTAACACATTTACATTTCAGACATCATCTTTCATAGTTATCTCACATCTTAAAGCCATATAATTTTCTACCTCATACAGGTTTTCGTAGATAGATTATGATATAAGCGTGCTTAACTGACTTCTGAATGCATAATGGTCAATCGGAGGGTTATATATCAATACGCACCGCCCAAAGCCCTATAACCATCTACCTCATATTTGTGTTCTATGATCATTGTGACTGTATGTATTAATCCTTAATCTGCTCTGTTATGTGAAGCGCTCTGATACCCACGGGTCTTGTTCGCGCTATACAAAACTTTCTAATAAATAAATAAATAAATAAATAAATAGACATTAACAATTGCATTTCACAGCCTTACATATATTTTTCAGCATAAGACACAGGTAGATCAAGGGCCTGATTTAGAGTTTGCCGAAGCGGAACTCAGTCACAAACGTGATGGACATACATTCCGCCTTATTACAAGTGCATTATTTACTAATGCACTTGTAGTTAGGCAAACGGGACATCTGTCACGTTTATGAACATATTTATAGTATAGTAGAAGTAAAAAGACACCTGCTGAGATAAGTGATGTAACAACATATACCGTATTTATTGAGATGATTGGCTTTATCAAGTTTCTTCGTAAAGCATACCTGCCAACCAGAGCAAAAATCTCACAGTGTAAGGAGGGGCTGGGGCCTTCCTTTGGAGAGACGGGTCTCATGCTGAGAAGTACCTAAGAGGCACTTTTGAACTCCACCCTACCCTCATGTCCCCTCCTCCCTCCCCCCAAAAATATGCTTGCTGAGCCTGTTGCCAATAACCTGGGTTGTTTTCACACCTCTTAATGGATGTCAGCAGTTCAAAGCCTTGGAAAACAAGCTGAAAAACCACTATTTACAGTGGCTTTCAGTTTGTTTTCCATGCCTTCATGTGATAACGGCTCCTCACTGGATGACTGTGTGATGGGAGACGATATTGTGTGTCACACCGTGGCACTGTATGAGTTGGCAGGTATGGCAAAGGAAGACATTAGAAGAAGGGGAGTAAAAGAGGTGTACTTGATTTGATGAAGTAGGACTAGCTGGTGATGAGAAGGGAGTTTGGATGTAGGATATTGGTGTTATCTGAAAAGCGAATATGACTCATTACAATGCGTACTAATACCACACATGCCATTACAACGCGGGTATTACTATGCATTGCAATTACAACAACATGCCATAACATCACATACTTTTACCATGCATATGCTTTTACCACGCATACCATTACAACGCAAAGGCATGCGTGGTAAAGCTATACAACTGGTAAAAGTATGCAATGTAAGTGACACTACCCTGCTCTGCCCTAAACCCTAATTTAGTACCCCTGCACGACCCTTCCTGACCCCCAGCACTCTCCCTACATTGACTACGCGGCACGACCCCTGACACTACCCTAAACCCTACAACACTACCCTGCAATACACACACACCACAACACTACCCTAAAACCTTAAACACTCCCTCAGCACAACCCTCCCTCGACCCCCAGTCGGCTCCTTACACTTAAACACTACCCTGCACAGCCCCCGACACTACCCTAAACCCTAAAACACTACCCTGCACTACACACACACCACAGCACTACCCTAAACCCTAAAACACTATCTCCAGCATACCCCTCCGCCCACCCTCAGTCTGCTTCCTACACTTAAACACTACCCTGCACAACACCGACACTACCCTAAATCCAACAACAGTACCCTGCACTACACACACACCACACAACAGTACTACCCAAAACCCTAAAACACTACCTCCAGCACAACCCTCCCCTAACCCCCAGTCCGCTCCCTACACTTAAACACTACCTGCACAACCCCCCAACACTACGCTAAACCCTAAAACACTACCCTGCACTACGCAGACACCACAGCACTACCCTAAAACACTAACTCCAGCACGACCCTCCCCCGCCCCCAGTCTGATCCCTACACTGAAACACTACCCCCAGCACAACCCTCCCCAACCCCTGATCCCCCTTACCTCTCTCTCCTCGTGGTTCCTCTCTCCTGGTTCCAGCGGCGTCTTAGGGGCAGTGCACGACGTTGTGAGGAAACGGAATAGCCTCAGTTTCCTCACAACGATGCGGATAGCCTTTACATCACGTGTTGTAAAAGCGCATGCGATGTAATGGTATGCGTAGTAATGGTACGCGTTGTTACATCGCATACGTTGTAACGCATGCTATGTTATGACTTGCGGGGTAATAGCCGGGTTGTAATGGCTGTTTACCCTGAAAAGCAGGTGCTTTAGTTCAGATATTTAAACGTGAAGGAAGGATTGATGGCACAGGAGTAAGGGTGGGATTCATGAGGCTGATCAAAAAACATTTTTGACTGGCAGTGTTTCATGTTGGATACTTGTAAATGTGTTGGATACTTGTAAAGCGCACTGTTACTCTACCCGAGTGTCCTGGCGCTGTAGACCGCTGGGGAACCCGTCCTGGTTTTCCCTGTGAGATGGTCCCTTTCTGGGTATCTCCAGGGTGAAACCAGGCATCCCCGGCGTCTGTGGGGGGCCGTTGTAGAGATGAGGCAAGCTTAATGCCCAGAGTTACCGAGTGTGTTCCCTGGTTAGAGTAGGCACTGAGGCGAGAATTATCGAGCCCGTTGACCCTGGTCCAAGACCCTGCCGCGTCGGGTATTGAACCCTGGTCCCGGGCCGTTCTCTGCTTACAGGTCTGCCGCCTCTAACCAGTGAGCCACACCTCTCCACTATACTTGCTGATGAATTAAGGCAATGATTGCTACACACACCTTTTACCGTCGTATTATGAAAGCAGGTTTCTGGAGACGGTAGTGTATGATAAATGTTGGGCAGGTTTATTGTGGTGGTGAAGTGTTTTTTTATGCTTCTTTTTTCTTGTCCTGCAATAACGGAATGTGATTTTTTTTGTGTTGTACTTTAATTGGTGTGTTGTGTTCGGTTTTAACTGTTGAGTTTATTTGTGTTGTCCATATTCGGTTCAAATTGGGCTGATAGTTTGCTTTTTATGTGTTATGTTGTGTTGTTTACTTCAGAAATGTCACTAAACACTGCTAGGTTCCAGAAAAAGGTGTACATTCCTATAAAGTACCAGTGACAACCACTTACCCCCGTGTAAGGTAGTAAAATACAGCTGCCCCAGCGCTTCAGCTATTTACGACACCAGCCAGACCAAAACTGTGGAAAATATCTTGTCAACACTTGCAGCGCTTCCCTTTATGTGCTAAGGCTTAAGTTGATGGGAGTGCAGCAGACCGAGTGGCCTATTGTGTGTTGTTTTTTAAAGCACGGGTGGGAGTGAGTTTTGTAGAGGGCGAGGCCCTACCTAGACTTTGTGAGGGCGGAAGGGGAATTCGAATGGATAGTTTTATGCAGCAAATGGTTAATGTTTTGAATAAGGTTACTTCTTCTATAGAGAGAGCGATGAGGTAAGATAAATATAGGAGTAATCACGTGTCTGACGCTGTTGTTGCTGGATAAAAGACGCACTGCAGCGAGGACTGCGGCTTTCAGAGGCCGGGGCGAACCAGTTATTGAATTACTGTCTTAAAGTCGAGTCCATGGAGATCTCCCAGTAGCTCTTCCATCTCAAAGCAGTGTAAGCGGTACACCTTTGTAGTTATGGCCCTGTTTGGTGCCTGCACGGGGAGGCGGTAAGCAGTCACAAAGCGCCGGTGGGACGTGTCGCTGAACTTCTGCAGGCCTGTAGGGAAGCCGCTGGCTGGAGCGCGCCTCATTTACCCTCCCGACATGGGCTTGATGCCCATCACAGCCCTCCGTGGGGAAGGAATCATTGAAGCCAGGTGGTGCCGGCTGGCGCGTGAACGTTCCTTAGCCGATCCGCGCGTGCCTCTGAGACCTGGGGGGTTCAGAACAGTGCTAACAGGGTACACCGCGCGCGGCTCACAGCAGGAGCAGGTCCGACTGCTAATGAACTGCATTGATCAGCCTGGCCCGCGGCTGTGTAGGTGCTTGCTAAGAAGAAAGTGAGGCGTTCCTCGCTGCTTTTTGCAAATTACTATACTTTTTGTTGGTTGCGCTCCTGAAAGCACTTAGCCGAGAACTTGCTACATAAAGCAATAAGCAAATGTAGTTTGTCATCAAGACAAATGCGAATTAAATTGAAATTTCACGCCCTTCAAAAGCAAGTTCTTGATTGCACCCCCCCCACTCTATTTCCTCTTTTTATTCTCGATGCAATTATGGAAGCACATTGCCAAGGCAGTGATCTTTGTTAGTCCACACAGAATTTAACAACAAAATAAAAAGATAGAAGTAATATTTGGATGTATTATGGCAATCAGTTACATTTCCATTTCCTTTTGTAGCCTTTGAAGTTTGACCTTTGCTCCCATGGCGTAACAGCATGATTTTTCTTCTGACACTGGCTTTTATCTCCATCCAGCCTCTGTTATCTATGATGTGCCCTTCTTGCACTCAGTCTTCCTAATTATTTGTGAAAACGCGCTTGCTTTGGACCTATAACCCATATCCCTCATCGTCTTCCTATTTGCCCGCATACTGCACAACAACTTGCTCACAATACTGCTGACTTGCCTTTTTACAATGTTAGCGTGCGTTCTTGTACCTGTGTACGTTATGCTATATTGGGCAAAGCACTCAGATGGTCTACACGCTAAATAAAACCTTAGAAATAAATAAAATAGTGAAATTCTTTAGCAATGGGTCATTCTGCTAAAAAGCCCAGCATACGCTTCCTAAAGTAATTTTTCTTGTAGCATCGTTGTAGGAGGACTCACGCTCTCTGGCCACATTATGGGGACCCATAAGAAGGGGCGACCCATCAGACCAACGCTTGTTATTTCTCCTAGTAATCCATGGCCCTCCTGCTTTTCCACATGATTCGTTGGGCAGCAAGGAGCGGTACGAAGATGAGAAAAGAAAGTGCCATTTTGTTTGCCATAAACAATCAATGCATTATCCCTTCCTCTTATCCTTCTGTTATTCTTTAACTACAAGAACCTACTTGTGCTCAACCCCTGGAAGAAGTTCCAATGACAGCCATAAAACAAAACACACCACATCAGAGGTCAAAATGCCCCAGCGGTGATATGTTCTTTTTGTGCAGATAGGACTGCTGGTCTGAAACCAACACAGACCTCTCCACTCTGACTGCAGCCTTCAATGCAAATAACAGTAGGTCAATAAAGTAGGTATGAACATCCTGCAGCAGAACAACTGCTGTTAAGGCTGCAACCCTGTGAATAAATGACTGTGAACCAAAGGAATCAACTTTGCTGTAACGTGCCACTTCGTAAGCCCTATCAATGACAGCCCTGAATCATTTGCTGATTGCCACCATAGAAAGAAAGGGTAGAAACATGCTAAATCCACGTACAATGAATTGAAAAACTGCAATTACTTAGGGCCATATGTATCATACTACCCTTTTTGCGAATTCCAAATAGCGAATTTTAAGGAATCGCTATTTGGAATTCGCAAAACGGTATGTATGTACGAAATCGCTATTAAATAGCGATTCTTTACCATTCCTAATTTGCGATTAGCAAATTGCTAATCGCAAATTACCCATTCATTTCTATGGGCCAGGAGGCCCATAGGAATGAAGGTGCAATTTGCGATTAGCAATTAGCTAATCGCAAATTAGGAATTTCTTCAAGGGTGCAGGGGTGTCTCAAGAACACCCTGCTGCACCCCTGAAAAAGACATTTGGGGGCATATGGCGCACATACATGCCCTAACGGCATGTATGGGCGTCATATGGCACCTTTTGTTTTTTGGAAAAAAGCTTTTTGAAAAGAATTCGCAAATTACCACCAACTAGAAGTTGGTGGTAATTTGCGAATCCTTAATGGCATTTTTTGAATATTTTTTGTTTGATACATTGCATTTAAGGAATCGCAAAATTTGCGATTCCTTAAGTGCAATTGCAAAATAAGGAATTGCAAATTTTGCTATTCCTTATTTTGCATCAAACATGTTTGATACATACCATTTGTCAAATTAGCATTCGCAAAGGCCGAAATTCGCAGAATTTCGGCCTTTGCGAATGCTAATTAGCTTGATACATATGGCTGTTAGTCTTTGCCAAATTTGCGAACACTGCTTACCTGATTTATAGCCCCTGCAAATCTGTGTGGTTCCCCCCACAGCACAACCTGGAAATGTCACCCCTAATTTGAACAAAACAGGGGAAGTATCTTAGGCACTAAGTATGAGCCAAGATTCAAGGACTGGGTTTGGGGTATCACCCCATATCATCCAGGCTATCTTGAATCCAGTGGCACAGTGAGCAGGAGACCCACGTCTGGGCATACCCGGGGCAAACTTTTCACACACTCACCCCCAGTCACAATTCTGGGTTTAATCCATCATTATTTTGCTCACCACGTCACCCTAGTTTGGACCCAGCCATATGCAAATCAGTCTTAACCCTGCTCCCCATGAGAGCAGTTCAGCACGAACTGCCCAGCCAGGTCCTCCCTGGAACGAAAACAAGCAACCTGGGACTGGTTTTGGGGTATCACTCCTCATCAGCCTGGATAGCTTGAGTCCAGGTGCGCAGCGAGCAAGGGACCCATATCTTGGCATGCCCTTAGCCGCCTAGAACACACATAGCAACAGCACAAAATAGTATGATGGATGAAGTGTTGAAACTTTTCAAACACTCACCCTATTCACAGATCTGGGTTTAATCCATCTTTATTTTGATTGCCACGTCAACCCAGTTCGGACCCAGCCAAATGCAAATCAGTCTGGACCCTACTCCCCATGGTTGCAATCCAGCCGGAACTTCCTAGCCAAATCCTTTCTAGACTGTAAACATGCATCCTGGGACTGGTTTCGGGGTATCAAACCTCATTAGGCAGGCTGTCTTGAATTCAGTGGCTCAGTGAGTTAGTGACCCATGCCTGGGCATACTCTTAGCCACTTAGGGCCCACATAGCAACATCACAAAATAATATGATGGACGCAGTGTTGAAACTTGTAAAAAACATTCACACCCAGTCATGGATCGGGGTTTAATCCATCGTTGTTTTGGTCCCACTTTACCCCAGTTTGGACACATTCAAATGCAAATCAGTCTTGACCCTGCGCCCCATGGGCACAGTCCAGCCCGAACAGCCAAGCCAGGTCGTCCCTAGACTGGAAAAAAGCATCCTTGTACTGGTTTTCGGGTATCACCCCTCATCAGCCATGCTAGCTTGAATCCAGTGGCACAGCTAACAAGGGGCCCTCGTCTGGGCATACCCTTAGCCACTTAGGGCGCGCATAGCAATATCACAAAATAATATGTACGGAGTGTTGACACTTTTCAAACACTTACCCCAGTCACGGATCTGGGTTTAATCCATGGTTATTTTGCTTGCCACTTCACCCCAGTTTGAACCTAGCCATATGCAAATCAGTCTTGGCTGTGCTCCCCACGGGAGCAGTCCATCCCCAAACTGCCAAGCCAGGTCCTCTCTGGACCGCAAACAAGCATCCTGGGACCGGTTTTGGGGTATCACACCTTATCGGCCAAATTAAGCTCGAATCAAGTGGTGCAGCAAGCGAAGGACCCATGTCTGGGTATACCCATAGCCACCCAGGGTATACATAGCAACACCACAAAATAATATGGTGGGCAGAGTGCATATTTAAAATGTTATATATGTACTTTTAAGTTTTACATGTTCTAGTAGTGCAAACTCCTAAATTCGTTTTTCACTTCTCTGAGGCATATCTCTCATAGAGAATCACATTGGGTCACGCTATTACATTTAATAAGTGGCAACTTTCAATTGGGAGCTGATTGGAATACCGAGTTTGATGTCTAAAAATTTGAAAATGTAAGCCCTTTTTAATGGCAAATTCAGATTTTAAGTCACAATTGTGAAAATGCTACTTTTATAAGGCTGGCATTTTCTTGTCCTAACCATTTAGTGCCTAAACCCTGTATCCTGGGTCACATGACTAGATGTAGCTGGCAATTAGTATTTGTGTATTGCTCCCACACAGTGAGACAAAGTGGGAGTTGCTGTTGGCAGAATGGGTAATCTCTGACTTGATGGGGAGGCTGAGCTGTCACCCACCACCCTTGCACATAACAAAGCATGTGCTTGAGCACACTTACAAAGGGTTTGACACTAGTTTTTTGTGACCCCACACAAGGTGGGGCCTGTGCAGGAAGGCAGAAAATTCCAAGCACCTTTGGGCGTGGAAACGTCTAGAAACATCTCCTACTTCAAAGTGGGCATTAGGTAGAAATATTGGATCCTCAGACCCGCCTCTTTAGTACACTCATGAGCCTGTGGATTCTACAGAAGACGGACACCCTGCTGCACTGCTATTTGAAACCTGCCCTTCTTTCTTGAAAAGGAAGACTGTTGAAACCAAGAATGCTGGAGGGGCCACCCTTCCTGCTGGCAGGAGCATGTTTCCAATAACGATGAAATTGTTATAAACTAGTTTTCATTGAATTTCATAAAGTTAATACACTTTGATTCCAGTTCGATATGTCACTTCATACTTTTAATTTTCATTCTTTTCGTTGTAGACATCAAATTGAATCCATAGCTCCTTATGCATCATAATATATTCAATCCATGAGATATTAATATAGCCAATGCATTTCAGGTCGGACATGACACTTCATCAGGGGTAACTTAACAATGGTTCGGAATACCGCCGAATAGCTACCCGCGGTGTCAGAAAAGGAAGACTGGACCTGCAACTTTTATCTCTGACTGAAGTGACTCCCAGGGTCAGCTGACCTCCTGTTCTAAGCTCCAGGGCTCCCTGCATCTGCCCAGCTGACCTGCCGGCTTGACCTGCAAGCGGACCTGCCTGTCTGGGCTCTGCTGCCTCTACTGGAGTGAGTTCCTGATCTCCAAGAGGTGCCCATCAGGTCACGGACCCTTGGTGTGACATCATTGGAGCCCCTCCTCAAGGAGAAGGAAAAATCCTGAATCCCCGGTGTTGAGATCTTGCAATACATGCTCATCGCTATAGAGAACCATCAGTAAGGACGACCCAAGCTGCCCAACAGGATCTTCTTCCAGCAGCGATGACCGTTGCAATGTCTGGCTCTTCGCGCTCAGCCATGACAATCACAATGCTTCTCTTGCCCCTCGCAGCACCCTCCACCATGAATTGGACTCTTTGCACTACACTTTGAAGGTAACTCTTTCAGCGGGGCTAACCTGGTCCCTGTATTCGGTTCTTCTTGGGCAGCCTGAACTTGTGACTTTCACCCCTTCTAGGTCAACCAGATAGCGAATAGTGGCGCTTTCTGCTTTTAAGCGCTGTACCATAAATCTTTAAAATTGTATATCTCCGGTTTGACTGATTGTTTTGTTTGCATTTTGCTGCCAAATAGTTTATTAAATTCGACTGCATTTTTCTAAAATGGTGTGGGATTTTTCTTGTGTTGTCTTTTCACATGATTGCTGTTAAAGTGTTGCCCAAATACTTTACACATTGCCTCCAAGATGTTCCGGACTGCTTTGTGCCAAAATACAAGAGTGTTAAACACAGATTTAAATGGGGGGGGAGGTTGCCTGTGTTTCACCCTGCCAGAAATTGTGGTTGCTGCTTGAGTAGTGTTTCAACCCCTCAACCAGTAGCCCAATGTCCATCACCAACTTTTGCAGTAAAAATGTGCCTATACTATGGTATACCTATACTTGCTACCTAATTCATTAATTGGTTCCTCAAATTAACCCACCATCTTTCAGTAATTCTACTAGTTACGGTAGTGTGATCATTTTAAATTGTATGTCACATCCTGAGCATTATACACAATCATTTTCCCACAGGGTTAATTTGTCCATAAATTGCCATCAAAACCCAGAATGTCTCTGTTTGGTTAGTCTGACCCAAGTGCCCTTCATGGCCTAACTCAGTGATTTTGTTTCTCAGTCTGCTGACCAGAGGGACACAATTGTCATCTCAGACCAGCTTCTTACATAGATAACTTCAGCTACCTTCATGAAGGGTTACATTTCTGTAGGAACAGACCGTAACTATGGCCCCCTTCCATAAAGTATCTCTTTACTAGTGTTAGTTTCTCATTATCCTCCATGCATTTAAACAACAGTTTTTCTAATATTTTGAACAGCTGACTGACATCTGTTACAGCAATAAAACATTCGTTATCATTTCCTGATTGAGGTGGGGACCATGACAAGTAATCAGCTAGAACTTGTTTCTTTCTAAGGGTATGCTTAACTTCAAAATTATATTGCAGTATCTAGGACCACAGTCTAGCTATTCTTGGGGCTTGGTCCTTGCTCACATTTCTATTAAGAATGCAAAATAACAATGTGTGATTGATCATTAACTTACATTTTCAACACCACAGAAAACATTTAAGTTTCTCAATCACCCAGCAACCTACCAACAGCTCCTTGCCAAACAGGATACTACTTTTCATACTAACTTAACATACTTGATGCAAACCCTATTTTATTCTCCCAATTTCATCTCTCTGTGATAGTATGGCTCCTAACCCATACCTCCTGGAGTCTATATCACTAAACATTATTTCCTTAAGTCTAAAGAGTTCAAAACCGTCCTTCCAATTCAGTCTGTCAAATTTATTTTCACAGGTTTAATTCCATTCAAAGTGTTTTCTTTTCCTCAGCAAACTCCTCATAGGTTCTATTTTGGATACAAAATTCTGATAAACTTGGAATAAAATTCACAAACTCCTAAAACCGGGGTTGCTTGTTTTTTGTCTGTGGTAGTGAGATTCTACATACTAGCTTCAACTAAATCTGAACAGAGATATTGTGACATTTTGTGACATGAGATGTCCTGAATACTTAATATGAGCTTTACTAAACTTACACTTTCTCTGCAGTAATTCCTTCATCTAACTCTTTTAGCACCATCTGAAAAATTCTTAAAAATTGAACCGTCCTAAAGAGTGACACAAATGCTGTCAAATGGTGAGAAGATGGACATTTTTTAAACCTGGTAATAGGCTGGTGGCAAGTCAATCTTACTAAAATACATTGTTCTTCCAAAAGTCATAAACATGTAATTAAAACAATGTAGTGGTTTGGAATCTACTAAGACATCTCAATTAAGGCTTTTGAAGTCAGCACATACTCTCAGTTTACCAGTTGTTTCAGTTAATTTACATAACTGGGTAGCCATCATGATGACTCAATTCGTTTTAGCAATCTGCCATTGCACATCAAATTAAGTTTCATCAGCTAAATACTCACTAACACTGAACCAAACATTTACCAGTTGATGCCTTGTTGCTCTAGCCCCAAGCGTTGATGCAAATTCCGTGTTAAAACCCAAGTACTTTCCCTAGCTTGTTTGCAAAAAGCTCTTTGAATGCTTTGTACCACTCATAATCCTGTTAATTGTCTTGCTGCCCCACCAAAACAATTAAAGTCAATGCCTTTTGTAGGACTCTGGACTCCTATTCCAATGTTCTATTCTTTTTCTTTTCCAATTTGTTTCCAATAATTCTTCTGCAATGCTTGTTATATTGCACCAAATTCAAACAATAAGTTCAAAACGTTTCCGTACACTGTTATGTTGGTATACAACATCTCATTCTTCCTCTTCCAGTTCTAGAACACTGTTTACTTTCATCCTTTTACAATGGCTAACATTTGCAAAAAGTACCATAGCAGGACATGCCCCTGTCCCAATACCATGTGATGGATGTCTACATCTAAAACATATACATTTTTTGCTTGAGAAAAAAAAACTTTTATCATCCCTGATGCAATCTTCTCTTTCAACCCTCATTTTATTTTTTAAACACTTAATTCCATTCTAAGTGCTTCCTTTTTCTAAGCAAATTCTTCACTCATTCAATTTTCGATTCCTATTAAACTTAGAGTACAACTCACAAATCCCAAAAAAGCTCTCATTCCAACTATGTCTTCTATCTTTGTTATCTTGCTTGTCTTCCGTAATTTTCTAATTAACTTTATCTGTGTTCATGTTATCCCTGTTGATAAGTTATTTAAGTGATTATTGATATATTTTTATACCCTTTACTGTCCATAGTATTAACTGAAGACAGAGTTTTAATTGCAAGCAATTTTTCTTAAATCCTCATACCCCTGCAGCTTACCAAAATTGTATATATTTTAAGTTGTGTGGTGAAATGTTAAAAATGTGACAGAAACTTCTATTCCCCAGGCATCAGACTGGATCTAGAAAATCTTGAGCAGTACCTCTGCGTGCTGGTAGGTGGTGTCGATCTGCACTGCATTGGCGGCATGGGTGTTGTCCTCTCCAGGATTGATATACACAGTGTGCCTATGTTTAGGCACCGCCCCAGCGTGCTAAAGTCAGTCTCCGTAAGAACCTGTGGGGTTTAAACACTGTGGATCCTGTCACAGGCAAATGTTTTTGACGGACCCCCACGTGGTTTCAATCAATCAATTAATCATGGTATTTATAAAGCGCACTACTCACCTGTGAGGGTCTCAAGGCACTGAGGGGGGGGGGGGCTGCTGCTACTGCTCGAAGAGCCAGGTCTTGAGGAGCCTCCTGAAGGTGAGCAGGTCCTGGGTCTGCCGTAGGTGGGTGGGGAGGGTGTTCCAGGTCTTGGCAGCGAGGATGGAGAAGGATCTGCCTCCGGAAGTGGTCCGTTGGATTCGAGGGACGGCGGCGAGGGTTAGATTGGCGGAACGGATCTGGTGGGCGGGGGTGTAGAAGTTAAGTCTGCTGTTCAGGTAGGCTGGTCCGGAGTTGTGGAGTGCTTTGTGTGCGTGGGTGCGGAGCTTAAAGGTGATCCTCTTGTCGACGGGGAGTCAGTGCAGGTCTCTTAGGTGGGGGTGATGTGGCTGCGACGGGGGAGGTTGAGGATCAGGCGGGCCGAGGCGTTCTGGATGCGTTGTAGTCTCTGTAGGTGTTTGGTCGGGATTCCAGCGTAGAGTGCGTTGCCGTAGTCCAGCCGGCGCGTTCTTAGTGTGCGGTGGCAGACCACGTCGAAGGTGGCTGACAGGTCCAGGAGGATGAGGGCAGAGGTTTTGCCGTTGTCTAGTTGGCGTCGGATGTCGTCTGTGGCGGTGATGAGGGCTGTCTTGGTGCTGTGGGTCCGCCTGAATCCGGATTGCGACGGGTCTAGGATGTTGTTGTCCTCGAGGTGGCGGGTCAGCTGTATGTTGGCGATCTTCTCAATGACCTTCGCCGGACAGGGGAGCAGGGAGATGGGCCGGAAGTTCTTGAGGTCTTTGGGGTCCGCCTTGGGTTTTTTGAGGAGGGCGTTGATTTTGGCGTGCTTCCAGCTTTCCGGGAACATCGCTGATTCAAAGGAGATGTTGATGACCTTTTGCAGTTGGGGTGCGATGGTAGCATCTGCTTTGTTGAACACGTGGTGTGGGCAGGGGTCTGCGGATGTTCCTGAGAGGATTGAGTTCATGATCTTGCGTGTTTCGTAGTCGTTGACGTGGGTCCAGGAGGTTAGTAGGTTGGTGTCATTCGGGGTGGGGTCTGTCGTGGTCGGGGCAGGCGGGACGTTGAAGCTGTCATGGATGTCGACGATCTTGCGGTTGAAGAAGGTGGCCAGTGAGTCGCACAGTTCTTGCGAAGGCGAGATGTCGTTGGTGTTGGTGCTGGGGTTGGAGAGTTCCTTCACGATGCTGAACAGTTCTTTGCAATCGTGTGCATTGTTGTCAAGGCGGGTTTTGAAGGAGGATCTCTTGGTTGTTCTGATGAGTTGGTGATGTCTGCGGGTGGCGTCCTTGAGGGCAGCGTGGTTGTTTGACGTGCGGTCTTGGAGCCATTTCTTCTCTAGCTTCCAACATGTGTGTTTGGAGGTCTGGAGTTCTTCGGTGAACCAGGCGGTCTTCTTGCTGGGGTGGGTGATGCAGGGTTTCTTTAGCGGGGTGAGAGTGTTGGCGCAGTCTTCGATCCACTGTCTGAGGTTCCGGGCGGCGGTGTCTGGGTCGGTGGGGTCGCTAGGAGGGTTCAGGGCGAGGGCGGATGTCGGCTGGTCCTCGGTGACTTTTCCCCAGCAGCGATGAGGCATCTGTTGGGTGCGGTGGTGCGTGATTGCCTTGCTTGAATGTGAAGTGGATGCATCGGTGGTCGGTCCAGTGGAGTTTGGTGGTGTGGTTGAAACCCAGCACCCCACACCTGAGAGCCTGGTTGTACAGGGGTCCGCATCCAAAATTAACCCTGGCTCATTTCCTACCACACCGGTGGACAGGGAATCCAAAAGGCTGGACACCTTTGACAAGAGGATTTTCTTCTCCCCTGGCTTAGCACTGTGGTCAGTGACCACCATGTGTCTCTATGGCCGATATTTCTGCACAGTTCATGACTCGATTGCATAGGTGCTGTCCATGGTTCCAGAGGAGACACACAACATCCTTTTCTAGGCTATTGCCGATGGGAGGACCGCAGAAAAGTTTACGATGCGCTGCGACTGGCTACGACTGACTCTCTAGGTAGATTGATTGCTTTGCTGGTGGCACATATTCACCCCACCTGGCTGAGGTCTACTTGCTTTATGGCGGATGTTCAGTCATCCCTTATGAACATGCCCTTTGATGGCAGCTACCTGTTCAGCAACAAGGCCAATTAGGCTTGTGAGCACTTTAAGGACAGCAAGGCAACCACCGAGTCATTGGGACTCTTCATGGACCCATGCCAGCCCAATTGTGCCTTTCACCCCTTCCATAGCTATGGTAGGAGCTAGCAGCTGTGTCCATTCCTGCCCAGCCACCACAGCCAACATGCTCCCTAGTCCTTTTGGGGCCATGGACGCAGCTTCCACTAACCTTGTGGGACCTATGGTCAGAGATCTGCCCAGTCCTCCACTGACCCGGCAGTTGCTGGCTCCAAGCCCTTTTAATATGCCCTCTTACAATGATGCAAAAAACACAATTGATGGACAGAATGTAGAACAATGTCATACATTCACCCCAGTACAAGGATCTGGGCCTAAATCCATAGTTTTTTTGCACTCCACACCACCCTGGGTTAGACACTGGCTATATGCAAATCAGCTCTGACCCTGTGCCTCATTAGAACAGTCCAGTCCGAACTACCAAGCCATGTCTTTCCCAGACCGGAATCAAGCATCCAAGGACCGGTTTCTGGCTATCAGCTTTCATCAGCCTGGATAGCTTGACTCCAGTGGTGTGGGGAGCCTGGGACTCACGTCTGAGCATACCCAGCCCATTCGGGTGAAAATTGCAAAAAACACAGTTGATGGACAGAATGTAGAACAATGTCATACATTCACCCCAGTACAAGGATCTGGGCCTAAATCCATCTTTTTTTGCACTCCACACCACCCTGGGTTAGACACTGGCTATATACAAATCAGCTCTGATCCTGTGCCTCATGGGAACAGTCCAGTCCGAATTACCAAGCCATGTCTTTCCCAGACCGGAATCAAGCATCCAAGGACCGGTTTCTGGCTATCAGCCTTCATCAGCCTGGATAGCTTGACTCAAGTGGTGTGGAGAGCCTGGGACTCACGTCTGAGCATACCCAGCCCACTCGGGGTGAAAATTGCAAAAAACACAGTTGATGGACAGAATGTAGAACAATATCATACATTCACCCCATTACAAGGATCTGGGCCTAAATCCATCGTTTTTTTGCACTCCACACCATCCTGGGTTAGACACTGGCTATATGCAAATCAGCTCTGACCCTGTGCCACAGCTCTTACAATGATGGGCAACTGTTCTGCGGCAGGATCCAGGACCACCTGTCAAAACCGTCTTTAGAAGAAGAAGCCAAGCAAGACGACTTCATTTCCCTTCACCCATCAGCACAGGAAATGACATCATGACACCCAGAACGTCTTCCCTCTCCCAGGACCTACTTAATGCCACCTGCCCCCATCTATGGTTGGACTGCACCCAGCACCAAGAACCCTGGTCTGATCACGGCCCAGCTATACGCCGCAGCATGCCTTAGATCGCAAGACCACATACGCCGTTCCCCCAACTACTGCTGTGCTGCACCTCACACCACACTACCAGTTCTTTAGCAGTCATTCCCACACAAATACTAACAACACCCTCACAATCCCCTCCCAACACAAATGCAACACAATCACCAACATTGTCTACACACACAAATCATACACCACACACCACAGCAAACCCACATGTCAACACTCACTCACATGCATGCTTCTCATCATATTATCACCCAGTAAACACACAACCAAAATATGGGACCTGCTAAGTAGTGATGTGCCTGCCATCCTCTTTATCACAGAAAACTGGGTCAACCACTCATCAGCTGCCAACATTGTGTTGGCAATCCCAGCGGGTTACAAGATCGCTCGACAGGATGGCCTTAAAAGGCCAGGAGGAGGACTTGCTACCATCTACAAGGAATTTATCAAATCCACAACATCCCAGAGAACGCCACTCTAGTCATGGGACACCTGCGCTTCAAGCTGCAAATCTCAGAAAACCTCACCCTGAGTCGAACCCTCGCCTACCGACCACCCAGACCACAAGTCACCTTTACCAAGCGCATCAGAAACGTTGTTGCTTCACAAACCATTGACTCACGAGCATGCACTCTCCTCGGTAACCTCAACTTTTACCTAGGAGGCTGAAATGACCCCTGCTTCACAGCACTCCTTAAAAGTTTGAGCAACATTGGACTCACACAGCTCGTCCCAAAACCAACACACACATCAGGGCACACACTGGACCACATCTTCATAAAAAGTGACCACATCAAACAAAACTCCACCACACCACTCATATGGACAGGCCACTCCATCATCCACTTTGAAATCAACACACCTCAACCCCAACACCCCTACCAGGTTCATCCTTCCAAGTCGTATCTGAGGCAAAACTCACAGAAGCAGACTGGTTCGGCGCCCTCAGCATGGATCAACCCAGCACCACAGACAACCTCACAAGGACATCAACAACTTCAACAATTGGATCAAGAACTGAGCCGACACCCTTGCACGCATCATACAAGTGGCCAGCTGGAACACAAAAGACTTCTGAGACACAAAACAACACTGTAAACAGCTAGAAAGGAAATGGAGAGCCAGCTATGACACCACTGACAGAACTACCTACAAGGCTGCACTCAGACGCTATCACCAGCAAATACGAGACATCAAGGAAAAAGCACTAGTGAACTGCATCAAAGGAAACTCCAACAGCGGCAAGGAGCTCTTCGTCATTGCTAAGGATTTCACCTTGCCCTCATCCACTGTCACCAATACCACTGCCTCCCGGCAACTCTGCGACAATCTATCCAATTTTTTACTCAGCAAAATGGCAAATATCTACAGCAACTACGCACACCAATCCAACCCCAGGGAACTCGTTGCTAACCTACCTATCACCAACCATGATGGCCACCTGACCAAATGGACAACAGTCATGAGAAATGACACAGCAGCAATCATGCAGACTATCCATTCAGGGGCTTTAATGGACCGATGCCACATCTACAACCTGGGAGCATCACCAATCAGCATCACGCTGACCCACATCATCAACACCTCCATCATGTCTGCCACTTTCCCTGATGAATGGAAACTTGCGGATATCAACTCCCTCCTCAAGAAGGCAACAGCTAAACTTAATCAACTGGGCAACTTCTGACCCATCTCCCTGATCCCTATCCGGTCAAAGTGATTGAGAAGGCCATCAACAAGCAACTCACAACCTACCTTGAATTTGACTTTCTTCTAGACAACACTTAATCAGGATTCAGAAAGAACTGCAGCACTGAAACAGCACTCATCGTGGCCACTGAAGACATGCGACTCAACCTGGACCAAGGAGAAACAGCAGCCCTCATCCTGCTCAACGGCTCTGCAGCCTTTGACACTGGCTTCCATAACAGACTCATCAGGAGACTCCACGAGATTGCCATAAAAGAATTCACTGTCAAATTGATCTGTTCCTTCCACATGGGAAGAAGCCAAAGGATCAGGCTGTCCCCCTTCAAATCAGAGACCAATAAATTGATATGCAGAGTCCCACAGGGCACGTCCTTCAGCCCCACCATTTTCAACCTATATGTGACACTGCTCACCAACATCATCCGATCACAAAACATCACTGTCATCTCTTACTCCAATGACATCTAGCTCATCCTCTCCCTGATGGACAAATCAACCACTGCCAGAACCAATTTCACCAACTTCACCAACTGCATGACCATAGTAGTAGACTGGAGGCAGACCAACTACCTGCAGCTCAGCTCTGACAAGACAGAAGTACTGGTCTTTGGCAACAAGACCTCCCCATGGGACCCCACCTGGTGGCCATCCGAGCTAGGATCAACACCCACAGCCATGTTAGAAATCTAGGGTTTATCCTAGACAACAAGCGCAACATGATGGCTCAAGTCAAAGCAGTGTGCACCTCCTGTTTTCTAAATCCTACTCATGCTGCAAAAACTATTCAACTGATTGCCTCAGAACAACAGATGGACCGTCACTCAAGCAGTAATCACTAGCAGGCTGGACTACGGCAACACCCTCTACTCTGGAATATCCAAACAGCTCCTACACAGACTCCAGACCATCCTGAACTCCTCTGCTGGACGCATACTTGGCCTCCCATGCTGCACACACATCACATTGCACCTCAGGAAGCTTCAATGGCTTCCCATTCACAAGCGCAGCCAATTCAAACTTCTCACACACACATACAAAGATCTACATAACAAAGGACCAGAATACTTGAACATGCCACATATATTTTCCCTAACCCAGCAGATATCTACACTCTGCCTCACTCTCACTCGCACACATTCTACTCATCTGTAAAAGCAAAACTGGAGGTCAGTTATTCTCCTACATCGCACCCAAGACATGGAACAGCCTCCCTCAACCATCAGAGCCTCCTCCTCACTTCTTGAGTTTCACAAGAAGCTGAATACATGGCTTTTTGGATAAGCACCAATGGGACCACAAACCTACACACCTGCCCAAACACCTGGAGAACAGATACCCTATTGGTAATTAGTGCGCTATACAAATCAATATAAAATAACACTTGCCCTGATGGTGGTTTATAACCTCAGACAAATGGGTGCTCCAAATTGTTGGGTGGGGCTATGTCCTACCATTCACGAAAACACCTGCCGCCTATGCCACTGTCTTCAGATCAGCTGACGGAGGACCCTTCCTGTTAGGTCAGGAAGAGCAAACCCTTTTGTTCAAAGCAACTATCAAAAGGGCACCAATATCAGAAGATGGTTGAGGTTTAATATTGCTGTTACTTTCTGGTGCTGAAAGAACAGAGACCTTCCGCCTATGCTAGACTGCTGCCTATGAACTACTTCCTGAAAAAGTGGAAATTCAACATGCTCTCATTGGCTCAGACCTATCTGCCCTGGAGACTCAATAGTAGTGCTGGACTTGCACAATGCATATTTCCATATACCCATCCTGCCTGCCCAGAGATGTTACCTACGGTTCACAATGGGCTAAAAGCACTTTCAGTTTACTATGTTCATTTTTGGCCTTACCTGTGCCCCCCGGTGTTCATGAAAGTCATGATAGTGGTTGCAGCCCATCTGCAGAGATCAGGGCTTTCAGTCTTCCCCATCTTGATGACTTGCTGTTGTAATCGGCTCACTTGAGGCAGTTGTCGCCCAGCTCCAGACTGCGGCGGACTACCTGCATTCACTGGGGTTCACTATAGATATGCCAAAGTGACTTCTTCTTAGATGCTCTCTTTCATCTGAGTCTTTCTGCACACATTTCATTTACATGCCTGTCCTCCAGAGTGGAGAGTCCAGGATATTCAGGCTCTGATGCTAATGTTTCAACCTCTTGCTGGATTTCATTGAGACAGCTCTGAGACTGCCAGTCTCATGCCTCCTGCATCCTGCATCCTGCTGGTAAAGCATGCCTGCTGGTATATGTGATGTGCAAACAAATGATGGACGGAATGTTGAATGAATCATACATTCACCCCAAGTCAAAAGATCTGAGTTAGATCCATTGTTCTTCTGCTCACTACGCCACCCCAGTTTGGACCCAGCTGTATGCAAATTAGTCTTGACCCTGTGCCTCATGGGAACAGTCCAGCTCAAACTGCCAAGCCAGGTCCTCCATGGATCTGAAACAAGCATCCTGTAACCGGTTTCGGGGTATTACCCCTCATCAGCCAGGCTAGCTTGAATCTAGGGGCAAAGTCAGCAAGGGACCCATGTCTGGGCATACCCATCCCACTTAGGGCGAAAAGTGATATGCAAACAAATGATGGATCGAATGTTGAATAAATCATACATTTACCCCAAGTCAAAAGATCTGGGTTAAATCCATCATTTGTATGCTCACTACGCCACCCCAGTTTTGACCCAGCTATATGCAAATCAGTCCTGACCCGGTGCCTCATGGGAACAGTCCAGCCCAAATTTCCAAGCCTGGTCTTCCCTGGATCGGAAACAAGCATCCTGGGACTGGTTTCGGGGTATTACCCCTCATCAGTTGGGCTAGCTTGAATCCAGTGGCAAACTGAGGAAGGGACTCACATCTGGCCATACCCATCCCACTCAGAGTGAAAAGCGATACGCAAACAAATGATGGATGGGTCTAAACTGGGGTGGCATGGTGAGCAAAAGAATGATGGATTTAACCCAGATCTCGTAACTGGGGTGAATGTTTTGATTTGTTCTGCATTCCGTCCATCAATTGCGTCTTTTGCTTTCTCACCTACCTGTGCCGGGTATGCCCAGACGTGGGCCCTGGGCTCACTGTGCCACTGGATTCAAGCTATCCTGGCTGATGAGGGGTGAAACCCCGAAACCGGTCCTAGGATGCTTCTTTCTGGTCTAGGACAATAACCAAAAGATAAAATCTTGTGTAGTGCAGTTATATAAAACAAGCACAAAAAGCAGTCATCCTGAAAACAGATACTGGTAAAAATATGTTACCTATATAGTGTACGTACAATATATTCATAGATAATCCATCAATTTTAGGACATGAAACCACAAATTAGTTCAATTCTAATCAAAAACAGAACACACAAACTATTTGGAAAAGGAATTACATAATTACCCTGATACATAATTAACAATTAATTCACATAGGCACCCTTTGTTCAATGAATCAGCAATAGCTATATTAATCATCACAGCCATTATCTTAGTGTCTCACATTGTGCAAATAAAATGCATACATTCATTATTTTTGTGTCATCAGCATGGCCTGAGACTTTTGAATATATATCTAAGTAGAGCCAGATCGCCATGATCCTAATCCAAAAACTTTCCACTTGATTTGAATCCAAAGATTGATGAAATGTAGACATACATGCTCGGATTGAAATCAGTGGAGTAAGACACACATATTATTGAACCCTCATGATTTCATTTGTGTTGCATGTGTGTTAATACGGCTATTGGTGTAATATGATAGTGGACGTGGACAATTATGAACGTACTGTTATTGATATTAAATACTGTATTTATAACTTAAAGAAAACAAATCATGTTTGTTTTAGTATTAGGGTCATGGCCATCTGCCTCGACTTACATAGAAATTCAACAATCTCAGGCCATGTTGACGATAAATAATAATGACAGTATGGATGAAAATTGCACAATGAGAGACACTGAGATAATGGTTGTGGTTATTAGTAATTTGGTTCAGTTTGAACAATGTGATAACATTTACTGAGTGCTTCGTCCACTATTTTGGAATGACCAATGCAATGTGGTACTGAAAAAAGCAGGGTAGGGTGTAGTAGTACACCCTGTGCCAAGAGGGCCTATGTTTCTGGGCATGGCTGGTGGAATGCCTGGACATGTTCCTGCTCATCAAACATCAATCTGGCTCTCTTAACTCCAGAGCAGACCAACACAGCCAATGATGCCTTGAAGAGTAGTACAAGGTCTCTTTCACGACTGGGGAGAACCTTGATTACATATATTTGCCACAGCAGAGAAGGCGTAATGTCAGCCCTTCTATGCGTTGGAGTCTTCAAGGTAGCTCTCGCTCAGGGACGTATTTCGTCCTGTGTGGGGCTCAGGAATCCTGAACGCCTTTCTGCCAACACCACTCCGGCCTCAAGTTCTGAGGAACATTAGGACAGACCAGGCCCAATGCATCCTTGTGACTCAGGATTAGCTTGAAAATTATGTCATCCCAAACGCTTGGGCTTGAGAATCAGTCCTCCAATCAGACTGCCACTTTGGGAGGATTCTCGCCCACAGCAACAAGACATGGTTCTACACCCAAACCTGTGCACTCTTCGTCTTCATGTACAGAGAACGAGCATCAGCAGTTGAGAATCTTTCATCTCCTGCCCAAAATCTGTGATGTTATTCTTGACAGCCATCAAAAAAGATTGCATATGCCAGGGAGATCTATGTGAACTCTAGCTCACCAATTACTGAGCACCACTACATTCTCCACCATTGCTTTATTATCATATTCAATGTTCGAGCAGTTGATAAAAATTAGAAAGATAGCATCTATTACTTTACAGTTGAAGTATGGGAATCAACCAGAGCGGTTCTATTACATCTGGTCATTGGACAGTATTTCTATCTGTTGACGTTCATTATGAGCATCATTTGTGAATGTATTATACTGAAGTGGTAAGAAACAAAATAAAAAATAGAGTCTTTTTAATCTGAATTACTAACTTTAAAATCAATACTGTTTCTAGATTATTGCTAGAATCTGGGCTATTGTTGACCCTCTTCCATACTCCTCCAATCCTCTTGAATCATGCTTCATGAAGGAATGGACTGGCATCTGAGAAGTAAAGTAAAGAAGATCTCATAGTTCTCAAACAAATCCTTAGCTTTGAACTTCCCCTCTTCTAAAGATGGAAGATCACCGTCCACCTTATATGTACCATATTCTTCATAACTCACTCCTTGAACATGAAGATTGTGCTTAAAAGTCTCTGACTCTGATGTAGGGCTAGGAGCTGCTCATGGATAACAGTGTAGTTCAGAGCCCAGTCAGTAGGGAAGTGCAAATCATATCAGAAGGTTGACCCAGAACCCCTGGAATGGAGCAAAATGTATGCCTTCTGTGCTTTGGAGATTAAGATCTGGAGTAGTACCTTCACCAACTCCCCCAGCTGCTTCTGCCAGCCACCACCTTACATTTGCACTTCATGGCTTATTGGACATTTAAACCCAAACCCACAACCAATCACTTATCAGTACACAAGGACATTGAGGGATAAACCTGCCAACATTCCAACCTGATTTCTGTGGCTAATATCTCATCTGTCACAGGCATACAGGGAGCAGTCACACAAAGATGCACAATGAAACAACCCAGTGCCAATTGCAGCCATATTACCACCAACCTTAAAAATAAGGATATTGCTATTTCACACCCACAAGAAATGCTGTAGGCACTCTGTCATTGAACTGCCAAGAACAGAATCATAAATATATGACCTAAAATGTAAGCCGTGGGCTTTAAGAGGGTTGTTGGGAGGCAGAGTGTTCATTTGTTGCAGAATGGCATAAGGCAGAGGCGATAAAGGACTAGTTCTATTTAGAAGTGTTTTAGAAAGGCAGACCGTGTTCTTCTGAGCCTTGCTCAGTGCCATGGTTCTTTGCAATACTTGACAGCATCACCAATGATGCCGATTCTCCAAAAGCAGGGGCTGAGCCGACATAACGTCACAAGCTCTTCCACCTAGTAATATGATAGGAAATAACACTACATGGCCATTAACTAAGATGCTGAGTCACCGTGTGTTTGCTTGCTTGAAAAATCTTTGCAGCTAATTTGAGGCAGCAGCATATCGAAGAACAGTGAAGGATAATTGGTACACACATCCAATTTCTAAAATTAACAAAATCAAAAAGCACAATTACTTAAAAAAAATCATTACTACATTTGGTAAACACATAGGTTGTGGTTGCAAAGCAATCCATAGGAGAGCTAAGCCACAAAGGTAGCAATTATTATCCTTATCAAAACTGATGAGATACACATGGCCTTAAATATACACTCTTTTCTTAAGGGGTCTACTTGACCACAATTGTGCATCTGTGTACCCAATTTAAATAAGTAGTAGACTGTATTTCAATGCACGTGTCAACTACAGGTAGCCTTTGCTTTTTGTGGGCATTCTTCATGTTTCTAATACATAACATATACATAGATTGGGTTTTGGGTAAGCCCCTTGCTTATGATTAGATGGCTTTGTTGTGTATCTCTGTTGTGTGCTCCTGATTTGATGACCTGTCTCCTTATTCTTGTATTTGTCCCTCCAAAGACCATTTCAGTCTAACATTATTCTGAATGGATAAGTTGTATCTGTCTACTGCACAGCTAAACCTAGTCTTTTTTTTAACATCTTGAATTCAATATTCACTGCGTGTGCATGTTTCTCACAAATATGTACTTATCCGCTGCTATCTTCCATTTGAAAACCCAATCCAAATTTCAAAGCTATGCTTGTGCATGCATCTTGATGAATGCACATGCATGTGATTGTAAAAAACATTGGCAAAGCCAAAAGTTTGGCCTTTTAGAGACAAGACCGTTTGTCTTATACGTTGCCTGCAAATGATTTGAAATTAGGACAAGCCACCTGCATCATTGCCTCTTCCTTGGCAGCAAGGATTTCTCTCACTCACAGTAGGCATATCTGGCATTGTGACAGTGACAGCAGACCCAGTCAGAAGAAACTACTGCTAACGCTTTATTTTTGGAGCACAAACCTCTTTGATCAACAGCTGGATGGTGTTAAATTAAAGCCTAAGAAAACTAAATTATTCCCCTCCAATTTTGTGAACTCAAGAATCATGCATTTTCCAGGGGTCTTCCCTTTCAGTGACACTTGCATCATACTTCAAAGAATCCAACACGGGAGCAACATCCCAGGGGGCAGCTATTGTTGACACTCAGACAAAATTCATCAAGCTCTCACCAGTCTCCTTCTGTGGGAGAGAGAGGTATGGGGCTATTAACAAAAAGCAACTTACACTTGTGAGTAGTGTGCTTGTGTAGGTTTACTTGTACACTTTTGAGTTACTCAAAAGTGTAGACTTACATGTCTTCACCACCAGAATGAGGGGCGGGAGTCACCTTTATGAGTGTAAGTTACTACTGCCAGGAAGGAAAAGTAGTAAAGTCTAAAACAATACACGGCCAACCATTGATACTGCAACAGCCTCCCATAGAAAATAATGGAGACATGAACTTAAAACAAGACCCTACAGGAAATAATGTTAAAATAAATGACATTTAAAAAAATGTTAAACAGATCAGAAAATATAACCTATTTCCTATGTGTTCTAGCCCTCATCTGTTGAAGATTAAACTTTGCATACCTCATTTGTATATAGGTAGATGAAAGTTTTTTTTTCAAAGAGTGCTTCCTTCTGAAATAGCAGAAAGCCCTGGAATTTTCAGAGTACTTAAACAAAGAACGCAGGGCTTCATCCTCCCTGAACTGATGGTTTAAATCTTTTTTATTATTTTTTTTTTATGGCAACAAACCACAGGTGTGGAGCATGCTTGGGCTAAGTGAGTTCAGGGTAAAACTCTGGTTGTTCCTTGCAAAGTCCTTATCCTGGAAAGATAGGGATGAAAAAGATGAAGGAGTAGGTAATACTTCTGTCCTTGCTACCAGTCCCTCTATTCTAGACTATTTCTGAAGGAAGTGTTCCTATTAGGGTCACCCGAGTCACTCACAACCACCTCTCAGCCTTCCATACAAACCAAGATTTGGTCAGACAGTAGAGAATGCAAACCAATATATTTATTCAGATACACACGAGTGGAACCCAGTCTGCCCAGTCTCTTAAGATTGCTGCATGGTGATACATTATGTACAATTAAGAATCAATGAAGGCACGCCCACGATGGAACTTTCCAGGCAGATGCAGCTACACAAAGAAGTACAGAAGAATAAGTTTCGATCCTGAGGTCGGGCACACACTATCTACTGTGCAAAGTCGTTCCGTCTGTGGCCACCGCTAGACAAGTGGGACAAGGCCTCTATCTAGTGGGAAAGGTATGCGCTAGTAGGAACAGTATATTAATAGAGAAAAAACATGGCCCAGCCTTGGAGAAATGAGAGTTACCAAAAGCTGTGTTTTTAAGAAGGGAAAGATTAGTTTTGATCATGGTTCAAAATGGCTGCAAAACATAAAATGGAGCAGCGAATGCTAACTTATATAGCACAATACATAATCAACACAGCGAAAAGATTATCATTCTAACATTTCACAGATTGAATATTGCTAATATATTTCATTCCATTTTTCATGAGAGTGATTTTATCACTTGGGGGTAGCACTGAGGTGCACAGCCACCCGTCAGGGCTTCCCTTGCCTTTGAATTATGGTTGAGAAAACAGGTTAGAAGTATATTCAAATCAAAACAAATGCAATGCACATCTGGGGAAGTGAGAAAGCACAGCAGGGCAGAGAATCACAAGAAGAAAAATAGGGATCAGTGCACCATAGTGCCACTATACATATGGAAACTGCAGGTGATAGGGAGTAGAGAAATAGATAGGCAAATGAATATTTCTATGAGACTAACCTTTGATTGGTACTGTTGAAGGCTAACTTAAAAATAAAGAAAAAGACAGACTCCTCTTGGCAATTTAAGAACAGCTCTTTACTGTCGTGGCAGAGAGATAAAACCATACCCATACAGGTAAACAGCCATTCTCAAATTGCTGCTTCAAAGGCAGCTACTTTTATACACAGTCTGACAATGCTTGTTACAAAAGTTCAAACAACAAATTACCTGGCAGTTACATATTGGTGCACATTGGTTATGAAAAAACTTGAAGGCACTTGAGACCCTAAACTTTAACCTAATTCTCTAGACATCCTTTATTGCGATTATAACAATGTTTAATGAATTAACTATTCTTCTACTGTCTAATGCATGTGTAGCTGTGTTGAATGCATATTTATTTGCTTTTGTACTTTCTCATTGTGCTCATAAGACCTCTTATCAGGGTATGTTTGTTCAAGGCTAATTCAATCTCCTGTTCCTATTGTCTAATCATGTTTTAATCTATTGAAAACACATATTACATGCCAGTGTGCCTAGGCCATAAATTCCTTCAATATTGCTAAACATGAGTTGTCCTTTAACCACAACCTTACAAGTTATTCATTCTGAATTCAAGTGAACTCTTCACTTCTCTCTCATCAGCATGAATTGTTGGGCCTGCACTGCTGTTTCACCACGTATGACTGCTTGGCTCTTTCTACTCATGTCTGCTGTTACAACATAATTTTGTATTTCATTTCTTCAATAACAGTACATAACGGAAACAGTAGGATTTATAATGAGGTGCCTGCTTGTTCTAGAAATCAAAGAGTCAATGAACAGTCAGATCAATCTGATTTAGGTCTCATTCCTGGGCTCCGCTGTAGGCAAAAAGAGAATAGTATTGTAGCTTTACTATATTTAATAAAGTGAAGACTCTCTGCAGCTGGAGGCAGAACTATTTCAGGGAAAAGCGGGTTGGATTATCCCACACAGCATGTAGACTCCATCTTGAAGTAAGGCTCTTTAAAAAAGCATAGTTACAACTAAGATGCCTAGCACTCTCTCTCCTTGAAAACCACACATTAGAAGAAACACGTTTTGGAGAAAGATTCATTCCCTTTATCAACATTAAACACATTCTCAAAAACAAAAATGTACTGACCCTCAAAGCAGGGACATAGCTTCAAGGAGGTGTTTGGGGTATGGCATCTTCAAATAAATGCATTCTTTGCTTGGTGGTTGGGTCTGGTAGCCCAGAGTGGGGCCTGGTATCTGTGTCAGTTTTTCTCGTTGTGAGCAATGAAAGACAAAACACGAACCTCTGATATTAAGAGGAAAAAAAGAGAGAGACAGATATAGCCATCTAGTGGCTGAATTTAAAAATTTGAAAGCCGTTAACCTGGAATCAATACTGGCTTCCCTTCTTGTCCAAACTATGCGATCCTTGACAAATAGTTTTTTTCACAGACCCTGCAAACTCATTTCTCAGCACACCCTATTAATTTGCATGTGCATCCTCCTCCATTTGCAGACCGAGCGTAGCACATGGGCCAGTTAGTCATTTGATAAATTGATTTGAAATTAATGTGGATTAGAAAATTTGAATTCTGCCCACATGCACTGTTTTGATAACTCTACATTAAGGCAAGAGTGTGTGCAGTAAAAATATATTTTAAATGAGTGATCCCATTTCAGGGACCAGTGACGGTGGATAAATCTAGCAGGAGGGGTGGCCAGGTCATACAGACACACATGCACACTCACTGCTTCACATCCATGCATTAACATGGACAAACACAACCATTCCCAGCATGCACTCAAAAATATAAAATACACACATACATTCACACATGCATGGATGCACACACCAAACATTTAAAATAACTATACTTAGTGGGCCACAGAGGTGATCCCAGGTGGCAGGAGGGAATCCTTGGTTGTTCCTGACGATTAGGACTGCCTCCTCTTATCATTGGCTCACATTATTATTGGTGAGCCGATGAGAGGAGGTGGCAGTCCCTTACTTGTCACAGAATAAGATTGGGTCAGTGAGACTGCTAACCCCACCCCGATCTGTGACTAGAGTCACTGATAAACACTTGGTCCTGGCCACTTCAGGGATTAAACTTAAAGCATCCGGGCCCAAGGCTATCAATGATGCTCCCCCTCATCATAAGGGGGAGAATGGCTTTACCTGGCTGAGGAGGTTATGCTCGAGGGGGCTGTGACATCTTCAGACCAGTGAGGTTCAGCTCAGGTCTGTGCGCATTTAGCACAAGTACATTGCCTGGCTGCCTGACCTGAACATCAAGAGGGTCTGTCAGGGTGGCATTTGCTCAGCCTGGCAGAAACTCTTCATGCATAGAAAAAAGGTGAGGGGTAGGGCCCATCAACTCTTAATGATGGGCCATCACTAGTAGGGGCTCCAGGATGTTGTGTTGTACATGAATGTAGTCATGAGTTCCCAGAGAAAACTACCAGGTGGGACGGACATCGGTCTAGCTTCTTCGGGGGTGTTTGTGGTATGACACTCCTCACATTGCATTCTTGGTATGGTAGTAGGATCTGCTATGTATGTGGTGGTTTTTCTTGTCTTTCTCATTTCACTAAGAGATTTTAGCTTGTTCATTTTATGTATTGGAATTTTAAATATATATAGTGACTGCTTTACCAAAAAGGTAATAATGCTATATCAATAGAAGAACTCCTTGAAAGGGGGTAAATTTACTAAATTTTGGAATGCAATATACAATCATTGGCAGTAGTAGACTTGGAAAGCTGCATCTGTCTCAAGTTTTCAGGCATCCTACTGGCAATCTAACAGCCAAAAGGTGATGGGATGAATGCATTCAAATAGTGTAACCAGCGAGAATCACACAGGGTAGCATTCCAACCCATTGTTTTTGCACATTGTGCTACTCTAGACAGAGGTCCACCTAATGCAAATCTGTACTGCCCCTGTTCCTCATGGAAACAGCCCATCCTTAATTGGGGCATAGCTTCAGGGGGGGTGTTTGGGGTGTGACGCCTCCCCAAATAAATGCATTCTTGGTCTCGTATTTGGGTCAGGCGTCCATGAGTCAGATCTGCTATGTCTGTGTCATTTTCCTTTCATCGTGGATATTTGATTTAGGACAGGAAAGCGAGAGTAACCGATATACTGGCTTCTGATCCTAGGCAAAGAATGTATTTCACACAACCCCCTTTTACTTTATTATCACATATGAGAACACGGTTAAATACTTGAGTTCAGGATGTGCGCTGTAAATACAACCCACATTTAGGGTTTACATGACTACATTAGGGTTTACAGTATGGTCCTCTTCAATTTGGCAGAGGCATATAAGTAACACATTTAGACTAAATGTACTCTTAGATTTTGTGGACAGACACAAAGTATCAAAGTTACTCAAACATGTAAATTACTCAAAAGTGTAAGTTGCCTTTGTGAATCAGTCTCATATAGTGACTGGTTTACCCAATTTCAATTCAATTCAAAAGTGCTTTATTCAGTATATATAAATATAACCATATAGCAACAATTCAAAATAAAATAGCATGTACATCATTGGTTTACATCAGACTCTAATTTATCAGACACCAGTAATGCTGTATAAAATACTCGTTTTCCGGCACATGTGCAAATTGGCAATGATAAAGTGCATATAGGAACAATTCAGAATAAAATAGCATGTACATCATTGGTTTACATCAGTCTCTAATTTATCAGATACCAGTAATGCTGTATAAAATACTCGTTTTCCGGCACATGTGCAAATTGGCAATGATAAAGTGCATATAGGTACATTTGTCTAAAAATTCATGTGCAAACCAGCAACAATAAAGTGCATATAAGTCAGAGCCATGCATTGAGTTCATACAATGATTGATTTCCGTGCAAAGGTGCATTTCAAAATATATGTAGCCACATGGAAGCATATATCTGGGCTCTCCAAATTAAACATCAGCTGCATCGCTGTCTTAGTACTGCGCGTGTTATATTTTAAAAAGATGGGTTTCAGATAAAATTTTCTATAAGAAATATAAAATTTACAAAACAACATAAAATGACAGCTACTCTGCTTGGAAGTACCGTCACAGGGGCAGACTGGTTTACCCAAAAACAACACAGTAAATCTGCACTGTAGAAGTACTCTTTGAATCGGTGAGTAGACTTGGGAAGCTGCACCAGTCTCTGGTTGCCATGTATGCTACTGGAAATCGAACACCCAAAAGGTGATGGGATGAATAATTGCAAATAGTCTAACCAACGGCAATTGCTCAGGGTAGCATTCCAACCCATCACTTTTACCCACTGAGCCACTCAAGGGGTCCACCTAATGCAACCCAGTACTAACCCTGTTCATTGTGGAAACAGTACATCTCTAATCTTGTCATATTATCCCTCCGCCCTGCAGGCCACTGCTTTTTAGTTGGGAAATTTTAAATTCACACCCATCGAAGCTCACTGACTAAGCTACCCCCTCATCTCGAATGTTGGTCATCTCACCCTCACCCTACAGCCCACTGCTTTTTAATTGGGAAATTCGAGATTCACATACCCCAAATCTCATTGACTAACCCATGACCCTTCCTGAAAGACACACCTTACTAACAAATCTTTGCACTTCACCAGAAGGTTTTTTCATATGACAGAACTCCTGTATCGGAATTCATTGCAAAACAAATGTTTACCTGTAATCCTTCAGAACATGTTTTCAACACCCACCTGTTTATGTCCTAGAAATTTCACTAAAAGCATAGAAAAAAATACCTGAAATTAAGGATCCAGTACAGCATCTATCATTAATTTAGTATCATGTACTAAAGGAATCTAAAGTACACTCACTGCTGAACACACCAAGCAGGATTCACACCACTACTCAAAGAACACAAAATCGCGATCATTTAAAAGAATGCATAATAATAATCAGACAGAAAGTTGTAACTCTCAAGCAGTGTGTGCCTCCCAATGGGGAGTTTCTCTGAGCATGTTTGAAAACGGTCCTGTAGGATATATGGACATTTTACACTAGGTTCCTTTTCCACGCTGATATGGCTTTTCCTCCCCTCATATTGTTCAATTCACCAAGGACGCGACAATAGTTTGCCCCGCAGTTCATGCAGTGACTGTGAGCAGGGATTATCTGCATTAAGTATGGGACCTTTGGGCTGGTTACAAAAACGCTAACAACAGGAACTGACAGCCAAAAAGAAAAAAAAAACATAATAGAATAGAAGGGTGCTTGTTTCAATATGTTGTCACAACGTATCATCAAGTAAGTACTGTAACAAATAATATATGAGCAAAGAGAGCAAAAATAGACAAAGATATTCGATTGGTGGTAGAAGATTTAAAAAGTTGACAAAGGCAGCGGTCCTCTTATTTTCGAATATAAGATAGTGAAAAAATACTTCTCCATTTCATGTCTGAAATATGCTTGCTTAACATTTCTGCATATGATATGGAGTGGTGTACAATGGAAACCTTTGCAATTCTGTTCACTGACAGTTGCAAAATGTAACGATTTTTTTGTTTCTGTCTCCAGGTTGTTTTGATCCATATTGGTCTGACATCTCTCATTGCACACATCAGAGTAGGAAGAATGCAAGTGGCACTGGAAGCCAAAACCACTGTCTTGCCCGCAGTAGGTACAGTACACTTTCAAATATTTGTGTCTAAATGGAAAACAAAATGTTATCACGGGGTTCATATTTCAAGTCTTCAGTTAAGTGTACTTGTACTCTAATGCATTAGGGATGCACTCTGCGCACCAGAGAATAATTGTAATTTAATTTATATAGCCCTTAATACCACTGAATAAGTGCCCAGTCCTCCCATTTGACTGGGAATCAATAACTTACAGTGGACTTCCCCTCCTATCATATTATGCTAGAATAATAACTATCTAGAGTCATCGATGGCACGCATGCAGCATAGTTTGGTGACTAATAATTCATCATAAATCACAAACTGGACACCTACAAACTTTAGAAGTGTTATCTGTTAATCTTCTTTTCCCCTAGAGGCAAATCAGGAACACATTAAAATGTGCTTTTATATGGCACTTACTGGCATGTCTTACGGTTTCAAAACACTGCAAACAACATATGTATTGTAACTATTACTCATTTGTATAATACTATAGTATATGAACCTTGAAAGTGTGGAAATTTGGTTAACTCTTCCTTTATTCAAACTTGAGACCTGAGGTCACACACAGATCAGTCAGCAGCATGCTTTTAACTCACTGAGACATCCTTATTTCTAAGGAAAATGTTATAGTTACGATTAAAAAATATTTGACAAAAACCCTATGCATTATGATTATTTCTGAGAATTTATTTCACTTAAAATCAATTCATTGGTAAAATGTGTGTTTATTTGAAACAGCAAGTCTCTTTGTCTTTGTTTCTTGAAGCAATTGATGTAGTCTTGCACCTTCTTTATTGACATAATGTACATCTTGACATTGGTTCATTACTCCATCTTGAATCATAAAATTCTTTAAGTTTTCTTCTTGATAATGTTCAAGATGCAGCTTTATTTTTATTTCATGGGTTTAAAACAAATAACATATATGTATACTAATTATAATATTTATTATTAGGCCTGGGCAAAATTTAACTGTGTAACCCAAAATTCACAAAATTATGCCATTATGCCTCTTTGAGGGATTACACTGCATTCGCTGTAACGGTACAACATATGCACAGGAACTACAGAAAACAAGCAGCTGTTAGCATTTCTTTTGTGTTTGTTTGCACTATTTTTAGGACAAAATGCATTTTGCACTAGAATATAGCTCAAAATAATAGATTTGCTTTTCACGTCATTACACGTAATTTTGAATAATTTTGCTAAAATTTTAATTATGTGAATAAAAGTTCTGGAAATTTAGCACTCTCCTACTTATTATGTCCTTTTTTACTGACCACACATTTATGCACATCAAAAGGGAAAGAAGGCATTTTTTCCTCAAGAATTGCTGTCCTCTATCTGGGTTAAGAAATTAGCAAATAGAAAATATATTTCTCTTCAAGGTCATAAGCACAATATAAGTTACTGGGCTCCATTTTGGGTAATCACGGTTTGCTGTAGAAGTATACAGAATAATGATTGTTACTTGAACGACTTTTGTTATTGACGAAAGACAATTAGTTGTCTTCTTGGATCTGATACAGAAATGAACTTCTGAATTCTTCTTTGATATTCATTTCAAAAAGTGAAAGTTTTATAAACCAATGTTATTGATGAACTGTATGAGCATTTCAAATGTGCTGATGCTGTGTTTTGATGTATATATAACAGAATAGGAATTGCCACGTACACACTATGATCGCTGAATTTTGAGGCAGTTATAACATAGGGCTAATTCGGAGTACTTCTACTGACTATATTGCATATTTGTTCAAATATTTCGGCTCCTCTTTTGTTTAATGCTTTTGTATAGTGATTAATTTGTTGAGGTTTCTGTATTTCAGATTGAAAAAGTGTACATTTCATGACAATTTTAACCTAATGTCACAACTTTCTGTTTTATTTTCTATATACATACTTCTTTCACAATTGTATTTGTGTTTTTTCCTCTGAGTAATGGTTTCATATGGTTTGGGAGATAATATTGGAATCCTTTTTAATGTATGTGGAAGTCAATTTATTCTAAACTCATTGGATATATGACATCATTGCTGATTAATGATTGATGGTGTTACTGAATCCTCAATGTAAGTTTTTTTTCTGTAGTGCAATTCATAAGGTTACTTATAACATATGTTTGTGAGGAAAATGTAGGTGATATTTGTTTTACAGTACATTCCCACATAAAATGAAACTATGTTGGTATGGCAGGGCCTTTAAGGAGCACAAAAGAACATTGTTGGTTTCCTAAATTCTGTAACTGTTTATAATGAGAATGGGTGTTTGTCCAAGGCTTTTGTTTGCTCTAATGTTAATGTTGTCCCTAATCACCCTGCAAGCATCATTCTCCCTACATACCTGGACCACACAGGGGTCAAATCATTAATAGCTAGTCCTTCTAATTGTGAATTAACATGGGCCGGAGAAAGCATTTTTTGGGGACAATGGCCTCAAATTCTGCATTACAGCCGTACACATTTACATGGAGGCTAAGGTTACACATTCTTTTCATTAAACCAATGTAACCATCAACTACAGTGATAGCTTTTCACCTTGATAAAATTACAGATTATAAATGGCCAACTTGTAATGCTGAGAAATGTGAATGCGGGTGGGTCTGCACACCTGAAAGTAACCAATGTACTCAAAATGTAACTAAAAAAATTCTCAAAATCTGTGCGTGCGAAGCATAGGGAGAGGGTACCACAATCCCTAGGTTCAATGTTTGGAAGGAGTCCTTGAGACCAAAGACTATGCTATGCACAGCTATCAGGCAATCATGCCTCAAGAGTTATAAATAAATCATTTTGCCCAACATTTACTGATGTTTAAACACAAACATTTTTCACATTTATTTGTAATTATTCACGTAAATTCTCTGAAACATAATAACACAGTATTCTCAGTGGTTCATTTGTAAAATCAAAATCAAAATCAATGAGTCACAAAAATAGAAAATTATTCAAATCAAAAACAACCCAATGCATTTCGGGTTCAACAGAACCCTTCTTCAGGGTTATGATAAGGCTTCTATGTTCAAAATTTTGAACATAGAAGCCTTATCATAACCCCTGAAGAAGGGTTCTGTTTGATTAATTTTCTATTTTTGTGACTCATTGATTTTGATTTTGATTTTACAAATGAACCACTGAGAATAATGTGTTATTATGTTTCAGAGAATTTACGTGAATAATTACAAATAAATGTGAAAAATGTTTGTGTTTAAACATCAGTAAATGTTGGGCAAAATGATTTATTTATAACTCTTGAGGCATGATTGCCTGATAGCTGTGCATAGCATAGTCTTTGGTCTCAAGGACTCCTTCCAACTTGTAATGCTGGCTGTGGTTACTTTTTGTTCCTGTAATGAGGGAAATCAGACTGAACTTGTGTTACTGCAGTGAGAACAAGGTCCCTGTTTGAAATTGAACTGCATGCAAAGAAATGATAGACTGGAGTGAAGCCAAGAGTAATTATAAGTTGGTAAGAATAATTTAAGCATTCACTCAATATACTTTTTTCATTTTGAAGTAGAAAACCATAAAAAGCAATTCCATAAAAAATTCAGACAATACATAGTTAAACATTACAAAACATGGTGTCAAGAAGGCACAATTGAAAAAGCAAGCAACCGATCATCACATAAAAGGAGCACTTAATAACTATCAAAACAAAAAAGCAGGCCTAGCCGGAATAAAATGTATTCCAACTAAAAGTGGGTTTAAAAAACTAGATCTGAAATGCTTGTAAATGGGTCAGAATAAAGTAAAGTGCATAGTGTCTTGAGTGGAGGTAAAAGCACAAATACAAGGTGGGCGATCCACATCTTGTGATCATCCCTTGGGAGTACTCAATAAAGGATGAATAATGTTTAACCTAAAAAGTGTTAGTAAGTAATGATGTGAGTTATACATGTCATATAAAAGATATGGTTCTATATACAGAGTAGTCTGCATAAGAATATATGACCTAACTGTGACCTTTGATGAGACAAGGGTTTCCCTCTCTTCACAAAACTGGCTATCAAGTGTGTTTTTTACCCAAATGAGATCTGCTTTCTTGATATTCTCAGGATTACCAAAAAGGTTCAGTCACCATAATTTAAATAAAAATTCTTGATGTATGAAATCCATGATGTGCAAGAAACATGGTCCAGTTCTACAAAATCCTTTAAAGATTTCCTGTTAAGTTCCAGCTCCAACTTGAGCCAAAAGGCAACCATAAAAGGAGAGGTCTGAGACGAATCGTGTCACTCAAAATGATATGCCACAGCTATTCATGAGGATGAAAGTAGATGAGCCACTATGGACTGCAAGCAGCCTTTCCAGAAACATGTTCTCGACACATTGTAGGGAACAGTATTAGAATACCCCCAGATATCACAACCCCAAGACACTATGGACACCCATTTCACTTTATAGATCTCGAGCATAGCCCCACAAATGTATGCTCCAACCTGGTTGCAAAGTCTAAAACAGAAGCAATGCTTCTAGTGAAGGCATACCTCCTTTCCCTAACCATTCATGACCAGGTGACAGAGGATTCAAACATGAGACTAAGGTATGAGAAGGTTTTGACTTTGGTAAGTGTGTGGCTCTTGCAGAGGTGGGTCCTGCTGTTTGAGCTTCTAGGACCTATTACCAGGGGTAAACATCATTTACCACAAATTCTTTTCCCTGCAGGGAATTACAACGTGGTCGTTACGACCGCGTAGTAACAGAGCATACCATTACTCTGCAAGTCGGAACAACGACTTGCCGAGGGGGCTGAAGGAGTTGAATTTAAAATCCAACACCTTCCCTACTGTTGCACATACTGGAGTTGGAATAGTAAATTATACTATTCCAACATCCAGTGCCCCTCCTAGAGCAAGTCATTGTTATGGGTTGCTACAACGCAGTCGTTGTAACGACAGCGTTGTAATTGCATGCAGGGAAAAAGCAGACAGAAAAAAGTGCCATATTCATTACCATGATATGTGATGTGTTAGAAGTGACACTAAGGTCAGGTATGTATATATACATATCCATGTTATGTCCTCATTCCTATTTGGGAAGAACCAAAAAAAGTACAATGTGATTGGCCTCAATATTATCATTTTGCAAAGCTGCTGACCTCTATACCAACAAAGCTTGAGAGTGCACTTAGGGTAATTCAAATGCACAAGAGCCATGCACTCTGGAGTAATTGTTTTGAGGTACAAACAAAAAAATCAGAATTCCTCATCTCCTGCCATTTAAGGAAAGCCCTGGACATCCTTGGTTAAAAATGGTCCAAATGTAATAACTGCGAGAAGTTAATGGCATAGAACGCTTTGAGGTGCATGCCCTTTGCAGCCTGTTTCATTGTTTATTCCTTTGTACCCCGTGCCACTGTTTCTTCTCTTGAACTCTGGGCCAATGTTTCGCCCTCGCACCCAGGTCTGAAGCTTCCTCGTGTCACCTTGTGCCACTGCTTCCACCTTGCACCCTGCACCACTGCCTCCCCATTGACTTCCTTTTGAACGATTACTTCAGCCTTACACTCTGCTGCCACAAATGTGCCACTACGTCGAAACGTGATAAACGATAAGAAAGAGCCTTTTACATAAATTTGATTTACTTTGCATCTGCACAATTACATATGAATAGGGCCTTAGAGGAAAGTGTATTAACATTGCTGCCTCAGATCCAATATCAATGACATTCATGACGTAATTTACAGTAATAAGAAGCAAGAGGTGTTCACAACACCTGACCCTGTCACTTAATTTCAGTGGCACGTTTGCTGCCTTCATTCTATGTATCTGTTGGCCCATGAGTTTTGTGTATTTCATTTTTTTAAAGTTTGTGAGCTTGTTGGGGTTGGGCAAGGACCTTTTCTCCTTGTTTGTGTTTGTTTTTAGTGTGCGGAGATGCTGTGTGTGAAGAAAGCGAGGGTTGTTCCACCTGTCCAGCTGACTGTGGTGTCTGCGCGCTCACCACGGATGCCAGGATCGGGATCGCTCTTCCGGTATCCATCATATGCACCGGCTTCATTTTAACAATTGTGGTAAGATTTGTTTAAAAATGTCCGTTTTTTAGGACGGAGAAACGTAATCTTTATTTTAATGGCGAATAGCGATTTTGTTGTGAAAGTTTAAACTTTATATAACATCTATGTTATTCGTGAAAGTTTTTTACAAAACATAAACAACATTTTTTAGTGTCCGGAGAAGTGATGGGATGATTTTATAATAATGAGCCGGTTCTCCCTGTAAGTTGCCCACAAGGATACTGTGAATGTCAGAAAGAAGAGTGGACTTCGTGGCGGCGGTGTGCATTCCCATATACCATCTAATTTTAAACAAAAGAAATATTTATGGGTATACCCACGGAGTTTGACACCCACAGAGTTTGACTCCAGCTCGATGGCATGAACTGTTTCTACAGGTGGATAATTCCTGTTCCTATAAACATATGGAATGTCATCGGAACCTATGTTCTGGGAATGGCTAGCTTTTGTACCTGCCCTAGCAAAAACAATAATAAACAAACTCTGCACTGGGCTCACTCTCAAACTGCCATTCATATCCTTTGACCCATATCGTTTTCCAATAATATTTACCAACACGTGTATGTCTTATTTTCTAGTGGTATATGTTGGCCGCAGTTTATTTGGCATTACATCCACAGCTTACTTTTGGTTACATTACCGTGGTCATAACCTGCTATGACCTGGCCATGCTCATAAATCATAGAAGTTGTTCAGCGCACCGCCCCTGCATCCAGTAACCTGTGCTGGGCTGGCACGGCTCTCTTACTCCCAGATTGTCCCGTCCTGGCATGCGACAGTGTCCGCCATTGTGGGAAGATTGCAATTGTTCCCCAGGTCTACCATTGGCCAGGTATTTCGTGCCACCTTTTGGCGCGCGCTCTTTCCCGGGGGTGGGGTAGAACCATTCCTTTATTGTTGGGCACACTAAGCTGCCCAAACCGGTTTTTCCGGGGCCCAGGCAGCCGTTATGGCGCAGGACCTCGAGGCCCCCTTCAGGGTCAGCCTCTGCTAAGCAATGGCAAAGCAGATAGTTGTGGGAGGCCAACCTTTTGGCTTTGCCGATTTTGTTTTCCAATTGCACACATGCAAATGTGTCCAGATGCATATCCACACCGGCAGGCGATCTAGGAATTGGTTTTATAGGAAATAAAACCCATTCCATGCGCTGTGACACATGTGCATGATTTCATCCTCACATTTGAGTTGTGACACATGCACATGTATGTATATAATACTGCGTGCATACACATGACATGGCACAGGCTGCCACTTTCTGTTCCTTCAACATGATAGCCGGTCGTTAGATTAGTAAATTAAATTTCTGTAAAAATCAAAAGAAGTGTGCACGAAGTGCAGTAAAGGAAGCGAAGGACCTAGTAGCACTGTGTGCCAGGCTCTCATAAAAAACAAAAATAATAATAATTAAAAAAATAACAAGTGGAGCAGTTGGAGGTGCATTGGGTAGGCTCAAAAATGTGCACACAAAGCACAATAAAAGAAGCTAGGGGTCTGGCGGCATTGGCCTCCTGTTTGGCCCTTGTAATACAAAACCTTTCATCAAAATTAACATAAAGATTGGGATGCCAGGTTGGAAAAAAAGAGTCCCCAGGGAGGGGTAGGGATAAAGAGTGAACTCAAGGAAACAAATGCGCTCCCATTGAGTCCTCAATAGCAAAAAAAAAGAATGCCCCTCAAGAATACAGCAGAAGGATACAACTGATCCAGTAAGAACAATCTGAGACCAAAATGCTCCTGGGCAGGACAAATACAAGAATAAGGAGAACACCCATCGAATTAGGAGCAGACAACTGATATATGCATAAAAGCCAGCTAACCACGAGCAAAGAGCTGACTCAACCCCCTAGCTAATATGTTAGTTATTGAAAGAAGTAAGTTGCCCTACAGATGAAAAACATTGTGTGGTTGCCTTTCACGATTCTCATACTAAGATTTTATTGCTAGAAATGAATGCTCACTCAAGTCCTTGGTTCAGCTGAGCAGGTTTTCGGACCCTATATATTTCACTACTCTCTTGGGGCCTGATTCACAAAGGTAAAACTTAGACCTAACTTTAAATCTAAATTTTGACCTGAAGTCTAACTTTATGGATCAAATCTGTTTATTATAGCCATAGCCGTTCAAAGACATACACAGCTATTTGCCTACAACCCAAGGGGCCGGCAGTGTTCAGTGAAGCAGTTGAATCCTAATTAACTCAGCTATCTGACTGCAACCCTGGGGCTCACAACGTTGCGTAAGCAATTTAAAATGGAACATTAAGCAACCCAAACAACCATCCCCCTCCCTCCCATCTCCTTCCTTAGAAGTAGCTAAGTGGTCTGTAGTGTTGGCATATCAGGATAAGCAAGATTCATTCAAATGTATATAGTGGTCTGTAACGTCAGGGAAGAGCTGAACTATCCATAAGTGCAGCTTCAGGAAGGAGGCGTAGTAACCTCAGGTAGGCCGAGCATGTCAGCTCACGGAATTCAGAGGAGATAATGTGAATGAAAGGCACCCACAAATCGGGGTAGTGTTGTGAGTCAACCGATAGGGAGAGTTTCTCCATTCCTTGGGCAAACCAAAGTTTGTAAAGCCTAGCGGTGTAATCGGGAGTGCTGTCAGTACCCCATAGAGAAAGAATCACCTGAAGAACTGCCCCAGAGCCAAGGCTGTGTGCCTCCCTTGCATAGAGCGAAGTGGATAGGTCAAAGGATCAGGAAGCCCAAGTACGGTGTAGGCAGGAAACCTCGAGATTGAGGTGTTAAAGGCGTGGTCAATGTCAATTAGAATTTTATCCCAGAAACAAGTACATTTCGGGCAGTGCCATAGAAGATGGAGTAATGTTTCAGTGTCCCTGCACCCCAGCCAGCACTGCTTCAAGCGTTCCATATTCCATGCCAGGAGTCTCCCCGGAGTCGAGTAGCAATATGACACTATTTTGTATGCAGTCTCTGTATTGGCCATGTTATGAGTTGTGTGACTCCTTGAAAGAAAGAGTTCTGTCCAGCTAAGACTCCCTTCTCATCTGTCCTTTAGATTTAGTCGGTGAAAACCTGTTACCCAGTAGGGCATAAAGTTCTGTAATATGGCGTTTATATTCTCAACTTTCGAAGGGGGTCAGAGGTCTTCCTGCGTGTGACTGAATATCAGGTTGCAATACCCAATGGAGTATTTGGAGGTATTGGATAAGGTCCATTTCTTCAAGGGTGTAATCAGATTTCAGCTGTTCAAAGGGGATGATCCCGCCATCCCGCCAATGCCGAAACTCCCCCTGTTGCATCCCTGGGATAAAGTCTGGGTTGACTAAAATCGGAGTCATATGGGAGGGGAAGGAATTCAAGCCTACCCCAATCGCTACAGCGTCCCATACTTTGAACGTGGAGTTAGTCTCTGGTGAGGAATAGAGGCCCGAGCTCTGTGCCTACAAAGAAGCCAGGCTACCTTCCATATGTTGGAGCCCGCTACGGCTTGGTCCATAAAGGACCAACGCTTTTCAGAGAGCAGATGGTTCCTTTGCACCAGGAATCAGAGTTTGGAGGCTTGGTGGTAGCGCTGTAGCATGGGTACTTCCATTCCTCCTCCTTCTTTTGGTCAATAGAATAGGTGTTTATGAAAGCAGGGTTCCTTTCCATCCCGTATAAATTTGTTCAGTTCCGATTGGCAGGAATGGAGAGGGAGTCCATCCATTTATAAATTCATATTGACACCTATGAGAATGGTAGCATCAGGGGAGCAGAGTACAGGTGTCAGGGCACGAGTAATAAATAACTCTTGGTGTTCATTGGGTGCATAGATATTGACAAGGCTGAAATGGACGATACCTACCCTAAGCCTATATGCTAAAAGGCATCCTTTGACTTTAGCTACCTTGATAGTATTTCCACTTTAAAACCATTTGAGAAAAGAATCGCTACTAAGGCCTTTTAAGTGGGGCCCGAGGACCAGAGATGGCGTGGGAACCTTCAAGACTGAATTCTAGGGACATCTTTGGAAATTAGATGGCACGTATAAAAGGCATATGTCACTACCTATTTGCTCTAGAAGGGGGAAGCACATCTGTTCATTTAATGGGATTGATGAGGCCTCGAACATCGAGGCTTGTCATCCTAAATTACAGGAAAGCAGGGGTGGGAGGCAGTACAGGGAGGATAATCTCAGATTCGGGTGAAGGGGTATGATATAGTGGAGTAGCCTAACAGAATGCAGACCAGTGTAGTGTGCCCTAAAATGTCACAAGTAGACCAGGAAAGAAGGAGTGAAAAACAACCAAAAAACATCACCTAGTAACCGTGAGAGCAGAACTATAAATTGGAAAAATAAATTGTTCATGGCAGTTAGCGTTTGGAACATGGACCGATGGGGTCAGAGCAGATCATCAAGATTGATGTTGATGAATGGCTCCCCATCACCACAGGACATCTGAGATATAAGGTGGCCCAGTCTGGTGGAAAACAACCATGCACTTACAACTGGCTGGGCAAATCTGAAGCAGTTTCACCTCCGTTGCCCAAAGCGCGGCTGGCCAGAACCACTTGTCGTTCCTAAGCTTGCTCCTCTGGTCCAGAGCAGTAGTGTTTCTTGTGACTGCTAACCCTCTTCCATAATGATGTATAGGATGGAGACCCCTGGGGAGAGCTAGGTGAAGAGTAAAGGGAGGGATCCTCTGGGAGGCAGAGTATATGGTGGACATCTGTGAGTTGTTGGGTTTAGTGGAGTTGATCGCACATAGAAAGGCCAGTTTAAAGGGATGCCCCCAGCAGTGGGAAACCTCTGGAGTGAAAATAGTTGGTAACAGGTTTAAAGTCACTGCAACGCTGAAGAGTAAAAAGGGAGATGTCTTGAAAAAGGCAGACCGTGTTGCCACGAAACTGGATAGGTTGTTTGGCTCTCACTTGCCAAAGAACCCTCTTTGGTCTGAAAGTCAGGCACAAAGTTAGAATATCTGTAGGTTTGGCATTAGGTCCTCCAGGTTGGCCAACTCAGTGCACTCTATCTAACTGCAGATCAGCATCATTTTCACAGTCCAGGATAAATCGGAACAGCCCCTGAGTGTTTTCTCTGATGTCTGAGCCCTCCGATCTGGTGGGGACCCCACAAAGGTGAATGTTGTTGCGGAGGGACCGGTTTTCAAGAACCTCTGCCTGGACCCTGAGGTCATCATTTTGCTCTTGAAGGTGGATGAACTCCTGGCACAACTGTTATCCTTCTTCCACCCCCGCGGTGTCATTATCTTCCAGGGAGGCTAACTGATCACCCACTGAGGTCAGGTCATGTCTCAATTCTTTCGTATTCTGGGCGAGGTGTTTCTTAAGATCTTCGATATCTGTTCTAAGGGAGTCAAAGAGGGAGGTCAAGAAGGTCCTGGTCACCGGGGCCTGGTCCGAATTGAATGATCCCTCTGAGTTGAACTGCAACAGGAGCTGTAAGTTGAAGGCAGAGTCTTTCGTAGGAGCAGGAGTGATGTGGGTAAACATCTTTGGACTGATTTGTTGTGTTTACTTTTAGCCTCAGCCATAGTTGGGGGCTTCACTGTGTGTCGGGGTCCTAAGTGTCCCAGGGTCTCCCTTACAGAGCTCCCCTTTCAGTCAATATCTTTAAAGAGGCCGGAGAGTAGCTGACCACCAAGTCTATATGTAGCAATTAAGGGTGTCGCGTTGTGAGGCAAATGCAAAAATTTGACAGGAAACACCTGGAGTGAAGCAGTGCAGTTCCTACAGAGGCTACATCTGATATTGGGCCAGGTGAATGGGGCTTGTGTCTTCAGGGCCTGCCTGCAGGGTGAAGCAAACAAGGGACGCCCAGGGCACTGGGTCTCCACCTCTGCGCCCCTCTGTTGCATGATCTCTGGTTGCTGGGATCCCTCTCATCCCAGTTACAGCTGTCTGCAGGTCTCGGGTAGTACTCACGTATGAAGGAGGTAGATGTTGCTTAGGTGAAGCTCAGTAAGTTGCCTGTGGTCTCTTTGAATGCAGAAGAGGGTCGTGTAATCCTGCGGATGCACTAGTCACACAGAGGGGCCCAAGCCTCCGACACAGCCCCCGTAGTCCAGAACCTGGGACCCCGCAACATTGCAGAAGGCTATTGCACTATGGTCCACCCAGCAGTAGATGGCTGCACTGACTCCCCCAGTTGTCCTCAGGTGGTGAGATAGAAAAGCGCCTGAGGGGGGCCTTCAACACGGGTCCACTGATGTATGGAGGTGCAGCCAGAACCTCAAATGCGCGGCCTCCCACATTTTGTGCCTGATCATTGTGCAGTGCAACTGGGGCCATAAGACTCAGGCAGCCCCCCAAATGAAGGTTCATGGTGCACAACCCAGGCAGTCGCAAACACATAGTGGATGTTTTGTTCTAGTATTGAGAGAGTATTGAAGCCAGGGGCTAGGAACTCTGCAGCCTTGCAGGAGGCCCTCACCCTCTGGGCCGCACAGGTATGTGAAGATCCCCCGAAGGACTGGTAGCTGTCAGTGGTGTGATAATATTTTATAGTAACCAACTGCCCGGCGCAGGCCAAGCAGCCGCTTCGCTAGCACTCAGGAGAAATGCGATCAGGCAGCTGCCATTTCGAGGGAATCTTTACTAGCTGCACTGGTAGTCCTGAGCATCCAGGGGGTAATTCACCACTCAGATCTGGTTTCCCCACCTTCCAGGCTCTTGAAGGTTCATGGTGCACAACCCAGGCAGTCGCAAACACATAGGGGATGTTTTGTTCTAGTATTGAGAGAGTATTGAAGCCCGGGGCTAGGAACTCTGCCGCCTTGCAGGAGGCCCTCACCCTCTGGGCCGCACAGGTAGGTGAAGATCCCCCCAAAGGACTGGTAGCTGTCAGTGGTGTGATAATATTTTATAGTAACCAACTGCCCAGCGCAGGCCAAGCAGCAGCTTCCCTAGCACTCAGGAGAAATGCGATCAGGCAGCTGCCATTTTGAGGGAATCTTTACTAGCTGCACTGGTAGTCCTGAGCATCCAGGGGGTAATTCACCACTCAGATCTGGTTTCCCCACCTTCCAGGCTCTTTCCCTGTGTAGATGTTGTGGTTTGCCTGTGACTTTTATGACTGGGCCACCATTAGTATCTGCTTTCTATGGCCAGGGCAGTGGAGGAGTTCGAAGTCATATTGGCCAAGCCCCCTTGAATCAAACTTTGAACCTGAAGTCTAAGTGAAGACCTAAAGTCTAAGAGCCTGACTCACCAAGGTAAACTTACCCTTTTGTGTAAGTTTACGATTGTTTGCTATTCACAAAGGGACCTTCAAATAGTATCTTTATTAGTCTCGGCACATAAAAAGACCTATCTTTTTGTGTGCAGAGACTCCGCACTCATAAAAAAATAGGAAACAATTGTAAACTTTCAAAAAAGTGTAATGTTTTTCTTTTTGAATCAAGCCCTTAGACTTCAGGTCTGAATGTAGACAGCAGACCTATCTTTTTATGTGCACAGACTTTGTACTCGTAAAGATACTACTTGTAAGTCCCTTTATGAATAGCAAATAATCATAAACTTACATGAAAGTGTAAATTTACCTTGGTGAATCAGGTCCGTAGTTTAGATTTGAAGTCTAAGTTTAGATCTGAAGTCTAAGTTTAAAATGTAATTTTTTTTTTACTTTGACGTACGGCTCTGTCATGTTTGACTAAGCTGTCCGGAACTGTTACAATGCATTGGCAGGAAGCACTGGGAGGGTGGCTCCTGTCAATGGTAGAAATGTCTGCTGGGCCAGTGGCCATTTCATAATTTTGCAGGTGGCACCTCCATCAAGACAATGGAGTAATTTACTCCATTGCCCTGGCAGAGGACAGGCCATCCACAAAATATTAAATGAGACTGTATTTCTTTAGTTATGTTCTGATGGAAAGAACTGCAGCCTTCGATTGTTTGGGCCTCATATTTTGGGAAAATCTGTTATGGAAGAAACAGATCATAAATGTGACAAATCCTTTGTCTCAAACTGATATTTTTATCCTTAAATTTGCTAACATTTACTTCAAAGGTTTACATTTGCCTCTGTCAACAATCCAGGGAGGGTCTCTACAGCAACTATGTTGTTAAAATGGTGAATGGTGCTGACATTTGGGTTCACAGCCTAAACAAATTATTTTGCAAATGCCTTCATTAAAATAAGTCTTGGGATTTCATTAGGGTGAGTAATTATGTAGTACAATGGGAACTGTGTATTACATTTCATATACATTTTGAGGATTAAACATTGTAAGAAATTGGGTTATTGGTTGAGGGGTGTGGAGCCCCACTTAGGCAACAACCACAATCTGTGCCATGATGAACTACAAAAGTCACTAACTTGAACTGTGTTTAACCCTCTGGTGCACTGGCACAAAAGCAGTCAGAGTTAACTTAGAGTCAATGTGTAGAGTATTTATGCAGATCACAAATAGCAATACATTGGCATCATAATACATGAAAAATCAAAAATTTAGAAACAGAGTACGTTTTAGTAAATTAAAGGGTAGCAGAATGAGAAAAATCTAACCATTAGAAATGGAGATATTCAATGTTTAAGTTTTTAGTGAGAATTGCATCCAAAAGCACAAAGTGCCAATCAAGGTAATCTGGTCTCGTTAGACCTGGGGAACGTCACAAGATCAGGTTGACCGCGACAGAGTGTGGGTCAGGTTCAGGTATCAGATTAGTCCTGCAGACAAGTTATCCTCTCAAGTCTGATGTGAAAAGTTAGAGGAGGTGACGAGAAGCAGGTCAAGTGTCGAGAACCGTCATTGTTGTAGTGCAAAGAGCAGGTCAGGCATAGTGGACAGTCATCACTGTAGAAGAGCCAATAGAGCATTGCAACAGTCGTTGCTGTAGCATCATGTTGGTCGTCTACTGGGCTCTCATTGGTGTAACGTGAAGTGCAGTTCTCACATTGCCGGTCGACTCAGACAGTCATTGTTGGCTCGCAGAGCAGGTTTCACTGGAGTGTTACGTGGTGGTAGTCACGGGTGCCAGAGTCTAGGCACGAAAGGTTTGTTTGTGGATGCATGGAGCCCAAACTTCTGGATTTTCACCTTTTCTACCAAGAGGAGCTACTACTGATGCCAGCCTAAGGTCCAAGACCTGGGGGCATCTCTGGGAACCAGGACTCACTCCAGCAGAGGCAATCAGCTGGGTTCAGTCAGGCCCAGTTGCAAGTCTAGGCTGGCCCATTTGCAGCTAGTAAGTCAGGCAATTGCAGGGAGAACTCTGAATCTTGTTGTATCTCTGCAGCTCACACAGGAGGTCAGATAAGTGACTCTTAGAGTCACTCTGGCTATCCTGAAGTGAATCCAAATATGTCCAGTCTTCAATCTCATACAGCAACGCAGACCTTCGACCAACAAGCAAGTCCTCTGGCATCAGGGCAGTACATCCACTGAATCTTGTACACATCCAGGAGTGTTCTGGTGAGTAGTTCTGTAGGTCCTCCTGTTATACTTGATGCCAGCCTTTGTGTAAGGGAATTCCCATAACCTACTCTGAAAACTGAGCATGGAACGTTCTTCTCATTCCCCTGGTCAAGGCTCCAAACTAACAGAAGTGAGAAAAGTCACTGCAGGCCTGGTGTCAGGCTACCTTGTGTGTGCTGTAGGCATAGACCTTTGAAGTTAAAGTGAGGCTTGAACACAGCTCCTCTCAGGCTATCGCCTCAGGATTACCCATTCTATCCACACCTAAGCCCCCTTTGTGTTACTGTCTTGGAAGCAAAACACAAACCCCGATAGCAAAGCCCTTCACTGTCATGTGACCCAGGACTCTGGCAGAAAAGCACAGTTGGTTGGGTCAAAAATAATGCTAACTTTCCAAAAGTACACCACCTAAACCAGGGGTTGGGCCCTTCAAGGTCAGCAAGGCTGAGCCACTATAAGTTCAAAACACCAAACAATGGGCAGTACTGACTTGCCTTTAACACACATTTAGTTGCCTTTATGACCACTAAATAGAATAGCATTGGTGTCCATTTATTTTTTCAATCACTACGTATGGCAATTTTTGGGAAAATCAGCATACACAAAAGAACAGTATGAACATATCTGATTATTTACAGTACATTACACCCACCCAACAACACTGTTCAACCAAGACATTGGACATAAACGATAACAATATGCAAACACTACAGAAAACAAATGTACCAGTTCTGAATTTTGTTAAGTTATTTACACCAAAAACATGTATTTATACACTACTTATTCAATGGGCAAAGCAACGTAACAATGATGCGCCGATAGAACCAGGGGTATTGTTTGCTTCGTTTTAAAACCCATTCACCCTGATTTCCAGTGACAATTTTTGGCGTTTGTTGGTTGCACAGGTGTCACTGTGTATCTTTGTATGGACATAGTTGATGATATTAGAGTAATCAAGCTCAAGTTCCCACGTACTGTTACGTGGGAACTTGTCAGATGAAATTGGTGGTCTGATTGGAAAAGTGGCTATATTTTTCACAGGAAGGAGAGTCTCAAATTCACAATTCTTTGACAGTCTTGGCTTTGGAGACAAGGGATACTGTTTGAATCAGACCTCATATTTCAACCCAGCCTTTTGGGAGGCAGCAAAAAGGGTCCCAATACTTATAGGCCAGAGGAAGGATGGTGAGCAGTCTCAGTGGATTTCATTAGTTCGATTTCTGTCTTGACTCCATTCATCCATAAGAAGATGTATTCCATTCAGTGGAAAATATGCTGCGGCATGAGAGGAAGTTAGTTACATTCTCTGGGCATTTTTCCTAGCAGAAGTAGATTTGTATCTTGTCTGTGGACATTTGAAGTTTTCCATATACTGCTCAAGAATCCAAGGAGCACACATAAATATTCAATAGTACACAAGAGAGGGATGATGTTATGGGAATGCCACAACAAACTGGGCACGTGGAGGACAGCTTCAAGGGGTGGCAATAATTGTTATGTTATGTTATGTATAATTGAAACTTTTTTCATACAGTGTTCATTGAGTCATTTAATTGCACCCAGCAGGGCTTACATATGGGTCAGTATAGGTTGAACCAATAGGCACCGGTAGGTGAGGGGGAGAAATTAGGGATTTCACTCCCAACTCTCTTGTGGAAGGTTCTTTGCCTCACCCACACTACATATTATAGGTACTTGCAGACATTTTGCCAGGGGCCAAAAGGATGGTCTGTGATATGCCCGAGGACCACTGCGATGGAAGCAGGGATAGAGTGGAACTTTGGGGCGGTAGGGGGGATAAGGTGGGCATATGGAAAGCGAAGCATGGACATGATGAGGACAGTGAGTCATGGAGTTATTTTGAGGGTGTCATTCCATATTACCCTCTACATGAAGCCACTAGTCTCAAGAAGAGTCATGTGTTATACTGTATTGTGCTGATTGTGAATTGACATCCCTTCTACCACACCTTGAGGTAAGCTATCACTACTTTGGTAGAGCCATATGTCAAAAGCAAGTAACTTGATTATTGAACGGGAATGAAATAGAATTGCACCACCAGAAAACCTGGGCTCAATCCAGCTTCCCCGCTTGACCAATCCATTGGATCCTAGGCAATTGTTTTATTTCGTTTTGCCTTCTCTTTCTTCATTATCACTTATTGGAGCACATTGGAAGACATTGGCTCAGGTTGTGTGCTTTACAGATCCTTTTCTTGTGGTTGATTTAATAAATGATAATGTTGTCGATGCATAATAACCACACAGGTGATCAAGGGAGTCCACACTATCATCAAAGTCAGCATTCCTAAACAATCCCCCAACATGACCTCCTCCGCCATGCACAGCTGCTTCCCATCCATCAGTACAGAGATCTTTCAGGACCTCCTGGTTAAAGTCAAATCAGGAGCTCCCTCGGACTGCTGTCCACCTCACATACTCAAAGACTGCTTGTCTGCTTTCCCGGGCCCAGCCCTTGCCCTCTTGCACGAGTCCCTATCTTTCGACCAAGTTCCAATGGCTTTTAAGAAGCCATTGTGGTTCCTCTCCTGAAAAATCCGGGAGCTGACCTCACGATTCTGTCTAACTACCATCCCATCTCCCTGCTCCCTTTTCTGGTGAAAGTACTAGAGGCCCATGTAGCTAAATGCCTGTCCAACTTCCTGGAAGATTCTAAATACCTTGACCCTCACCCGGCGGGCTTCCGACCTGCACACTCCACTGAAACTGTAATATTAGCTGTCCTGGATACTTTTCGCGACAACGCCGATAGAAGCTCCCCCCAGGCACTGGTATTACTGGATCTCCCCGCCGCCTTTGACACGGTCGACCACACTATTCTGGTAGACCGTGTCAGGCACGCTGGCATCCAAGGTGCAGCTGACAGTTGGCTAACTTTCTTTCTGCAGGACCGGTCCCAGGCCGTCCGCCAAGGTTATTTCACGGCCCCCAACGTAGAACTGCGTGTGGTGTTCCACAAGGTTCCGCTCTCTCCCCTCAACTTTTCAACCTTTACATTCTCCCCCTGATCCAGGCCCTCAAAGATAGGAAGGTGACTGTCTTCAATTACACGGATGACCTGCAACTGGTCTTCACGGTTGATAACTCACACAGCTCAGTCACAGAATTCCAGGCCACCATGCTGCACATTCAACAATGGATGAACCTTAACCACCTCAAATTAAATCCTGGCAAGACGGAGTTAGTCCTCACAGAGGACAGCCATAAGTTCTGGGGCCCACACTACTCACTGCCCACTCCCTCCCCCTCGGCTAAATCACTAGGGGTCACCTTAAACAGTGATCTTTCACTGAAAACAGAGGTCTGTTTAGTAATCTCTAAATGCTTCTTCCACCTGCGGAAGGTCAGGAAGATTTATCGCTTACTCTCGCAAGAAGCCTTGACCCAGGTTGTGATAGCTACCGTCCAGTCACACCTGTACTATGCCAACTCTGTGTACCTGGGCATGCCACTCTATCTGCTCAAACGGTTGCAGATGGCCCAGAATCATGCAGCCAGATTGATCCTTCGACAACCCAGATGGCAATCAGCGACTTCTCTGTTAAGGAAACTATACTGGTTCCCCATCCCTCATAACTGTGCATTTAAAACAGGCTGCCTGATTTTCAAATCATGGTACAAAAGGGGGTGGTGATGGACGGAGCATCTGAACCAATCAAACACTCACACCCAGTCAACAGATCTGGGTTTAATCCATCACCGTTCTTTAGCCCACTCTGCCACCCCAGTTCAGACATGGCCATAGCAAATCAGTCTGACCCTGTGCCTCATGGGAACAGTCCAGCCCGAACTGCCAAGCCATGCCTTCCCTGGACCGGAAACAAGCTTCTGAGGACCTGGTTTCTGGTATTTCAGCCGTCTTCAGCCCGGCTTGCTTGAATCCAGTGGCAAAGTGATCAAGGGACTCACGTCTGAGCATACCCTGCCAACTTATGGCAAACAAAGTGGTACAAAAGAGGGTGGCGATGGACGGAGCATCTGAACCAATCAAACCAGGGTCAGACTGATTTGCATATGGCATGTCTGAACTGGGGTGGATCCCCATGAATATATACATTTAATCAGTGAATATCGAGTTTATTTCACTCTGCGCTCCCATATATGCTGATATCTGCAGATCTTAACCAAATAAGGAAGCCAAGACAAAATGATTTCCACTCATGATTAAATCGAATGTATTTCGAGCAGCCAAGAAACACTCGATTGTTTCATACTGTTTTGTATTTACATCCCCGAAGTCATTGATTGGCTCATTGATTCAAGCCTCCCTTTGGAGACATAACGTAATGTTCCACATGGAAACGAGCGCAACCAAGCCTCGTTTTCGTCGAACCCCGCCCACGGGGAAGAACACCCTGGCCTCGACCGGGTGCAGCCACGCCCACCCGGAAGAGCGCCAACAACGTTACACAGCCTTTTTAAACGTCCCCACCGGCCCCGCTCTCCATCGTCGGGGTCCAGTTGAGGAAATACGAGGTGTACAAGTGGGCTGCGAGTGCTGAGGGCGTGAGTAATGCTGCAATGACGATCGGACTGAAACCACGCAATGAAGCTAAGTTGAACGCGATTCCGAATGTTTTCTAGCCTATTTTCTTTATTCTTAGGATGTGCCAGGGACACTCCAACCCCCCTCCTGAGACCCATGGTGCAGATAGCGCCAAACCTTAAAGTGAGATTTGTTCTTTTATATCAAACTTACGTGTGTGGGTCACAGACTCTTTGTCCATTGATCCTCTGAAACACTTATACCACGTGATTTTAATCCCCTGCAAGCCACTCACGGCTTTTTTAAATCACTATTGTCACAACACTTCCCAGAACTAGATTTATCATCCCTAGAGGGTTTGCGGATGGTGTTTAAGTCTAGCAGTTAGTCTGGGAACACATTTGCTGCCACTGATTTGGAGCACCCTGAACAGAAAGGCGCTATGGCATAGCCCTACAAATAATAGTTTGTTTGTCTTATATGTCTGTTCGTCGTCTTGTTCCACAGGTGCCGAGACACTCCACAACTAGGAGTGATTTTTCGGAATGAGCATTTGCTCTTCCAATTTTTATGCACTTTAAACACTTTTTTCATTAATTTTTCACTTTCACGCCCCCAGGTTAGGGTGGACGATTAGAGAGTCCATACCGCCGGGGTTTATCATTGTCCTGACGAATGCCTAGGTAAAATAAAACCAATACTAAGGCTGAAACATGTTGACTAAGTTAAATCTGAATTAAACCATCCATTACCTTTGGCTTTATAATTCAGACACATAGAACCCTTTTATTTGTGTCCTAGGGATCATTAATACATTTTTTCAGATACCCTTTAGACACTTTTAAGTTTAATTTAACCTCTCAACACACCCATCACACAATACCAGCTCCGCAGTCTCCTGGCGTCGCAGCACACCGAAGAGGCATTAGGTCTCTTCGGTGGGGCCCGATGATGAAGCATGACACTGACTAGGTCGGTGTGTGAGGGCTTTCTTCTCAAACCCAAATAGGGTGCGAACTCCTCGAGTCTTTTGGCTCCATCCAAGTGGCTTATAAGAGACATTAACCTCTCTTCTTTTGTTTATTGACATATTATTGGGGATTAAGAGAGTGTTCCTGTACTTCCCTACCTCTCCCATTGTTTTTTGTACCTTAGCAGCGCACAGCTGTGAGAGTCTGTTTTTATTTCAGGCAAGATAACTCTCTTCGTATCATTGCCCGTTTTACCTTTTTGCCCTGATCTCACCATGGCTAACCTAGGCTTAACATACTCGGAATCCGAAATAGAGGAACTAATGTCCGACCCTACTCTATTTGCAGACCCCCACATTTCCCAAGCCATAGCTAATACCACAGAATGGGAAAATCTCACAGAAAAAAAGCGCGAACATATTCGGACCTTCTTACATGGTACCATCATGAAACAATATCTCATTGCAAACACAGCACCGAGGGGCCTACTAGTCACCAATGCCCCTCGCATCTTCCTCAATGATGCAAACTTTAGAAAAGATTGGGCCATGATCGCATGGCATTGCACGCGTGATTGGCTGGTCTTAATTATAAAAACAGCATTCAGATTATCTGAGGCATTATTGATTGAAATTAGAGAGACTGAATCTACCTTCAAAGCCACAATAACTGGCTATAAGAAAAGGTTGGATGAAATAAATAAAGAAATGAATGAGTACAAGGACAATCTAATGCAATCAAAAGCTACAAAATTCCAAAAGGATCTAAAAAAATTTGCTTTTGAAACAGTATATCCTTACTCTGCAGCTACTTTCGTCCCCCCAGCCAGAAACACAAACAAATCAGATCAATCAGATGACAACTCCTCCGACACCAGCGGATCAAGCAATGATTCCTCCCAGAAAACAAGAAGAAGAGGGAACCGTGGGAATAGGAATAACAGAGGGAGACCAGGCAATCCGAATTACCATCAACATTGGCAACCACCACAAATGGAGATGGGCCCAGCCCCCTACCCTTACCAACAACCCCAATATCCTTTCATGGGTTGGAACCCAGCTTTTATGCCCCCAATCCAATTCCAAAACCAATACAGACCGCCTTTTTTAGAGAGCGGCCGGAGAGGAAGGGGCAGGAGGAGAGGCAACAACAACAGAGTCTCCTGGACAGAGGACGACTCGGTGTCGAACCACACGCGCAGCAGCGCCCAACAACCAGGAACGAGAGGACTGTAAGTCTAGTGACCAACTTGTCCAAACGAATCCTGTCACCAATTGAGAACCAGGTCCTAGAAAAAGGCCTAGGTTTCGTCCCTACAGCAAGACCCGACAAGTTCAGACTTCACTGCGAACTTGCGGGATTTTTTCCGAAATTAAAATTAAAGGCATTTTTTGAAGGAAAAACAGACCCTAACGAAGCAATCAGGAAAGGAGATACTGGGCTTAGACCCAACTCAACATTTACTCCTCCTCCTTATACGGTACCAGCAGCTATCACTGCCTTTGAACAGGCAGTGTTCAAGGATTTGGAGGCCAGCCAGAACCCCAAAATATTTGGGAATTTCACGACTGCGGAATATAAGGCACTAGAAGCTCTACAAAATGACAATTTAATAACCAGAAAACCGGCCGATAAAGGCGGTGGTATTGTCATACAAAACACAAGTGACTATGAAAAAACCTGTGAAGATCTTCTAAATGACAACAGGAATTATACCCCATTGATGACTGATCCCTCTACTGACCTGACTAAAAGGATCACTGCTTTAGTCAAACAAGCTGAAGATAATGGACACATCTCTAAAAATGAAGCAGAATTTCTGAATACCAATGATAACATCATCCCATTCTTTTACACACTACCCAAAGTACATAAAAACCGTCTACCACCACCAGGTCGCCCAATAGTATCCGGTATTGGATCACTTCTGGAACCTCTTTCAAGGTTCTGTGACCAATTCTTAAAGCCTCTGGTACAGACAACTCCTTCCTATCTGAGAGATACTAAAAGTCTACTACGTCTCCTGGCAGACATCACATTCGAAGTCAACTCAGTCACGCTAGTGACCTTGGATGTTGAAAGCCTATATACAAGCATCCCCCAGGACGATACCATCAAAGTCCTGGGTAAGGCACTGGACTCAATCGAATGGGAATATCAAACACCGAAAAAATTCATTATTGATTGTGCAACAATAGCACTCAAAGAATTTTTTTTCTCTTTCAAGGATAAGCTGTTCCTCCAATGCTCAGGGACCTCGATGGGCAGTACCTTTGCCCCTAGTGTGGCTGGGCTGTACGTGGCAGAGTTTGAAGCCCAGCACATTCTTCCCCCAACTGCGAAATTTGGTTCGTCAATGCTTTTATGGAAACGTTACATTGACGACATCTTGCTGTTATGGATAGGCAGTGAGAGTAATCTGGAAACCTTTCTGACGTGGATTAACACCCTAGACAACAATCTGAGATTTACCAACACCACGAGTAAAACTGATATTGTCTTCCTGGATGTACTAATTACGATATCTGGCACATGTCTAACCCCAAAAACTCATCATAAGCCAACAGCAAAGAACAATCTATTAGAATTCAGCAGCTTTCATCCGCGCCCCCTAAAAGAGAACCTTCCTTATGGGCAATACCTTAGGTTAAGACGTAATTGTAGCACTATTACTGACTTCAAGGAACAAGCCTCCAGCCTAACTGAAAAACTAAAAGACAGAGGATATCCTCCTGCTATCCTTAACAAGGGCTTCAAGAGAGCTAGAAATCAGCCGAGAGAAGTCTTGCTAGAAGAAAAAACCAACAACCAAGAACTGGTACCACTCACTTGTGTGACAACATTCAATGGGCTGTCAAACTATATGAAAAAAACCATAAACAAGCATTGGAGTATCATAAAGTCAGCAAAAAAAGACTGGGAAAAACCCATGTTTTCTTTCAAAAAAGGCCGGAGCTTAAGAGATGCCCTGGTTCACACCCGTCCAAAACAGAAGAACGACCATCAGACACCCTCAGTCACAACAGCATGGGGTCTTCCCCCCATTACAGGGCATTATCCCTGCTCAGACTGTAGCATATGCCACCTAACAGAAGCCTCAAAATCACTTTCATTGGAATCAGGAAAAATCTGGACACAAGTTGCACACACAAACTGCAATTCGAACAATGTGATATACTTAATAACGTGTCCCTGTTCCTTACGCTACATCGGCATGACAACAAGAAAAGTGAAACAGCGCATTGGTGAGCACCGGAGTAATATCCGATGCAAAAAAGCAACAACTAAACTGAGCCGACACTATTTGGAACATAACCATACTCCGAATGATATGAAATGGACAATAATTGAAAAAATCACTGGCACCACAAACATCCCTAGCAGACTCTTTGAGAAAGAACAGCGGTGGGTGTACCGTCTAGGTACCAACATCATTGGGCTCAATGATGATATCCCGTGGAATACAGTACTAAACTGATACACCCCCTCATACTAATGTATGCTAGGTCACTAATAATTCCCGTAAAGTTAAAAAATGAGAAATCCATTAGAAATGAGTACCTTGAAGAATCGTCTGATCAGTAGCGCACAATTTAGATCTCTGTTACTAGAAACTCACATTCTGGTGTTAAATATTAAAAATGGACTCTTAGATCCCCATGAATATATACATTTAATCAGTGAATATCGAGTTTATTTCACTCTGCGCTCCCATATATGCTGATATCTGCAGATCTTAACCAAATAAGGAAGCCAAGACAAAATGATTTCCACTCATGATTAAATCGAATGTATTTCGAGCAGCCAAGAAACACTCGATTGTTTCATACTGTTTTGTATTTACATCCCCGAAGTCATTGATTGGCTCATTGATTCAAGCCTCCCTTTGGAGACATAACGTAATGTTCCACATGGAAACGAGCGCAACCAAGCCTCGTTTTCGTCGAACCCCGCCCACGGGGAAGAACACCCTGGCCTCGACCGGGTGCAGCCACGCCCACCCGGAAGAGCGCCAACAACGTTACACAGCCTTTTTAAACGTCCCCACCGGCCCCGCTCTCCATCGTCGGGGTCCAGTTGAGGAAATACGAGGTGTACAAGTGGGCTGCGAGTGCTGAGGGCGTGAGTAATGCTGCAATGACGATCGGACTGAAACCACGCAATGAAGCTAAGTTGAACGCGATTCCGAATGTTTTCTAGCCTATTTTCTTTATTCTTAGGATGTGCCAGGGACACTCCAACCCCCCTCCTGAGACCCATGGTGCAGATAGCGCCAAACCTTAAAGTGAGATTTGTTCTTTTATATCAAACTTACGTGTGTGGGTCACAGACTCTTTGTCCATTGATCCTCTGAAACACTTATACCACGTGATTTTAATCCCCTGCAAGCCACTCACGGCTTTTTTAAATCACTATTGTCACAACACTTCCCAGAACTAGATTTATCATCCCTAGAGGGTTTGCGGATGGTGTTTAAGTCTAGCAGTTAGTCTGGGAACACATTTAGTGCCACTGATTTGGAGCACCCTGAACAGAAAGGCGCTATGGCATAGCCCTACAAATAATTGTTTGTTTGTCTTATATGTCTGTCCGTCGTCTTGTTCCACAGGTGCCGAGACACTCCACAACTAGGAGTGATTTTTCGGAATGAGCATTTGCTCTTCCAATTTTTATGCACTTTAAACACTTTTTTCATTAATTTTTCACTTTCACGCCCCCAGGTTAGGGTGGACGATTAGAGAGTCCATACCGCCGGGGTTTATCATTGTCCTGACGAATGCCTAGGTAAAATAAAACCAATACTAAGGCTGAAACATGTTGACTAAGTTAAATCTGAATGAAACCATCCATTACCTTTGGCTTTATAATTCAGACACATAGAACCCTTTTATTTGTGTCCTAGGGATCATTAATAAATTTTTTCAGATACCCTTTAGACACTTTTAAGTTTAATTTAACCTCTCAACACACCCATCACACAATACCAGCTCCGCAGTCTCCTGGCGTCGCAGCACACCGAAGAGGCATTAGGTCTCTTCAGTGGGGTCCGATGATGAAGCATGACACTGACTAGGTCGGTGTGTGAGGGCTTTCTTCTCAAACCCAAATAGGGTGCGAACTCCTCGAGTCTTTTGGCTCCATCCAAGTGGCTTATAAGAGACATTAACCTCTCTTCTTTTGTTTATTGACATATTATTGGGGATTAAGAGTGTGTTCCTGTACTTCCCTACCTCTCCCATTGTTTTTTGTATCATTCTTAACAAGCCTGTTCTTACAGTTGAACACTCCCACGAAAAATGGTGATGGCAAGTCATGACACCTGGATTCAGTCTTCCTCGACCTTCACCTCCTGTTGGTCCCTGCTTCAAAAGCCTCTATATGGTGGGGACCACTGAGTCGGTGATTTGTACCCACCACCACCACCACTGCTGGTGAGGTCCACATCTAATTGGAAGCAGTATTTTAAGTCAGGTCATGTGTCACCACTTCTCAGTGTATGGAACCCACCCATCCAATCAAGGAGATTGGGTCTCCCCCTCCAGACCCGCAGCGGTGAGCACAACAACCAGCACCCTGGCGCTCCATGCAGCATGCACTTCCACTTTTGACAATCATCCTCTAGTCATTCATCCATGTGGACTACTTTCATATGCCTCAATTCTGAACAAAGCCCAGTAAGCCAAAAACCTAGACCATGCCGCAGTCATAGGTCCAAGAGTAGACATCCATCAGATGGCAACTCTGCTCATGGCCAGCAAAAGCTCCAACTGTGCAAATCTATAGAGTACCCTCTCATCCGTGGGGTATGGGGTAAGTCAAAACAGGCAGTACTTGGCTGGGACCTTGAGACGAATGCTAGTAGCCCCTTGCAAGCAACTGACCACCTCTTGCCAATACTGTGCTATTGTGCCTACTGCTCCACATCATGTGAGTAAATTCTGCTCTGCCCACCCTGCATCTCAGACATTCATCCATATGAGTTAGATATATCTTACTAAACAGTGCTTAATTGCCAGAACCCACATCAGGAGGTCACTCCAGCTTGTTCCACCTAGAGTCCCTGCCAGCACTGCCAATGACTGCACCACCAGAACTATTAACCATCACCTTATACACATGTGACTATTCCGACTATTCCAGGACCCCCAGAGCTATTAAAATGGGTTGGGTGGCAGGTATTAGTCATTTTAATGTATATCATATGAATATTAAACTTTTGTTGTAATTGTCTCTAAATTAAACTGACAACATCACCATGTGGCAGGCTGTCATAAATGCCAGTGTTGACAATTAAGTGCTGGTGCTGAGTACCGAAAACCACAGCTCAAATTAAGCACTGCTACTGAGCCTTGTGGGAGTCAGAATGATAAAAAATGGGCATATTTAAAACAAGTATTACTGGACAACTCCTTCATCATGGCACAGGTTTTATTCCATTCTACATCATGATAGATCCGCTTTTCAACCACCCCGCATCAGGTAGGAGACCTGCGGTCGATAATCTTTCAGGGCCATGTATAGGATGGACACTAATTGTCTGGATGATACTAGTCCCAGCATCATCCCCAGCATACAGACCTCATATATGGTGTCAGCTTTGAAGTAGGAGAAAGGTTCTGGAGATTTTTACCCTCAGAGGTGTTTAAAATTACCCACCTCCAGCTTGTCTGGGGTAAAAAAAGACTAGTGTCAAACCCCTTTGTGAGAGTTCTCAGGCACAGCCTTTCCGACGTGCAAGTGTAGTAGGTGACAGCTCCTTCCCTTCATCAAGTCACAGATGGCCCATCCTGCCAACACCTATGGCTCTTTATTTCACTGTCTGGGAATAATACACAAACACCAACTGTCAGATATGCCTAGGCATGTGAGCCACAATACAGGCAGTAGACACCAGATGGTTAAGACCAGAAATTGTCAACTTTCTAAAAGTGGCATTTTCGGAATTATGACTTAAAATGTAACTATAGAATTAAAGAGGGCTCTGAATTGCTATTCTTTAGACACAGAACTCAACATTCCTACCTGCTCCAAATTGAAAGTTATCACTTAATAATTGTAATAAGCTAACCCAATGTTATTCTATGGGAGAGGCTAGAATTACAGTTGTAAAAAGGAATTTAAGAGTTTTTACAATCAGCACCAATAATACTTACAAATGTATGCCTAACTTTTTTAATACACTGTCCCCTGCCCCTGGGCTGTAAAGCCTATCCTAGGGGTGATGTATATTTATTAAAAAGGGAGGTTTGAGCCTGGCAAGAGATTATCTTGCCAGGTCGAAATGGTAATTTAAAACTCCACACACAGGCTGCAGTGGCAGACCTCAGACATGCTTAAAAGGCTTCTTGAGTAGGTGGCACAATGAGTGCTGCAGGTCCACTAGTAGCATTTAATTTACAGGCCCTGGGTGCATATACTACCACTTTAGTGGGGACTTGCAAGTACATTAAATGTGCTAATCGGGTGTGAGCCAATGTTACCAAGATTAGAGGAGTGAGCACAGGCATTTTAGCACTGGTTACAAGTGATACAATGCACAGAATCCTAAAAGCCAGCAAAAAGAGGTTCAGAAAACTTGAGGGTGAAGGCAAAAAAGCCTTGGGATGATTCTGCAGAGAGTGCCAAGTCCAACATCAATGCATTGATATTATCTGATGTACTAAGTTTCAACTCTTCTGCATGGTAATAAAAAAAATTGTGCATTTTTGTAAAGGCTTTATCACAGTTTTACATGTTTGTTCCAAGATGGCTTTAAAAATGAATGAGTTTCTAAAGGGAATTGGTGCTGGACCACTCATTTGCTTCTTTTCTCAAACTTCACTTAGCATTTAAATAAATGCTTGCCCCTTTATTTAACATCTTTCTGAATGTTAGTGATCTCTCCAGTGAACAGCAGCCCAGTGCTGCTGTTCACCAGGGAGCCACATGTAATGGTTAGGTCACCTGGGGCCCTCCACACTCACTGTGCGGTGTTGCGCTTAGTGACATGCGCACTTTTGTAAGTCCTTCCCTGACATGAAGCATTGTGCGGAGGGTATCACCACATTGATCATTCATTAGTAACAAGCACATTGTTATGAATCTGACAGATTTCTCCACTCTCCTAATAGAACCCAACACAGCTACAGGCTAGCTAGATTTTACATTAACACTATATATTTTTTCATGTTTTCACCAAGAAATGTTTTTTATTATTGAAATACTAACCACTGCATTTTTATTATTATTGTTCCTAGTGGTTTCAGTACCAGAAGCAGAAACTATTTTGGGATGAAAGTTGGATTATAGACTATGCAAAGATTAAACAAGGTATGTTGTGTACTGCTCGTTCCCTCATTTTCCCAATCGATATTTCTAAAACTATTTGCAGACTATGTTAGCAGAATTCCATGGAAGTAGAGAAATATTTTTCATTTGCTTTTGGCTTGTGCATGCATGTTTAGAAACCCAATTTACAGATAAATGTAATAAAATAAAGTTAAATTTAAATACACTGCAATGAAACCACTGGCTACCAGTTTTACCCATTTTTGCTGCGCTTAAACCAGCTCCTCACAAAGAAGGTCTCCGCAAATTTCTCTTGATTGTTCCTATTTGTAAAATGAACCAGTTAAGGTATGGCCCTTAATGCAATGTGAAACTTAGTAAATAGAAATGTACGGCCAGTACAATCGTTTTCTAACAGTACAATGTTTTGCCACTATAATAGGAGATAACAAAACACAATTGATCCTTGAGGAATCATTCAACTTTAGCAGGACTGGTAGTAATAAACCGCCCCAGGTATGATACGTTTTGAGTGTGTACACATAACATAAATTGGAAGGGTATTCTGGTTTAAGGCACGATTTTTAGATATTCTGAGATGGCCGAGATGCCTGTTCGGATGTAATGTAGGTTCCTATTTGAAGCATAGGCTATTGACAAGATACGTTTTTCATGCCGCTACGCTCACAGGGATGAGATACTTAAAGAGTGTTGGGTATACCTTGCCCATACTAAATGAATAAATGAGGCTTCAGATGTCTTTTAGAGATATCTTAGATTATACGTACAGGAGATTACAAAGATGGCCGACCCGACGTATACGCGTGATTACGTCGCATCATAGATGTTATAGGTCGAATTGGGCGTAGTGTCCACACTCGGTCTGTTTGTCGAGTGGAGGTTGGATTAAGTCAAGCACACAACATTAGTAAGTCGAGATATGGTATTGATGCATTAGTTGAAGGAAGTAGTTGTTTTTAGTAGTCTGTGAACAGAGGAAGTAAGTTAGCTTAATATCCTGTCTTCTTCTTTTTGGACAGATTGCGGATTGAATCGCAGCACCTAACGTGAGTACTGGGACACTACGGAACGTTTTAATAAGGTTTTCGGGGACAAACAAGCTTGCAGTACTGACTATTATTTGTATTCTGTCCATAGATTGTGAAGTTGACAGATGGTAAGATTGGTTTAGATTTTCACTCGGTGGAGAGTGGTGTTTGAATTGGTTGTATGATTAACTCACAGATGGAAATGGTTGTTTTTAGGTGCTGTTGAAGTAATAGCCTAGAAGACTTGGCGTTTTTGTGAGTAAACTTTGTAAATCTTTTGAAAAACTTTATTGAGTTGCTTGCCTTGTGTTTTATTTGAAACAGGATGAAGGTTTTAATGATTAGTGTTGCACATAGGTGGTGTTTCATATAAGTGGTGATAGAATTACACTAGTGATGTAGAATTCACGAGTGTTGGCATAAGGTGTATAGGCACTTTATTTATTGATGTAGTATAAGCAGACAATACATATTGGAACTCAAGAGTTTTGTAGAATATGTTTGTTGAATATATTATTATTAGATTCACGGTGCAACATATGTCCTGAGGATGGTCTCGTGGATTTGATTAACTGTTTTTGAGACTGAAACGTCGACGCAACAACACTTGTTTTGTATATACGATTATCAACGGATGGTTTATCAAAACAAATGGAAAATGATGAACTGATTATAATATATGGCTGATATGTACATGGCCCATATTGCTGTACAAAAGGTGCCATAGACTACTGTATATGTGAGAGGAAATTACACAATGGTAATTTTTGTTGCCATGTATGATACGATTTATGAACAGTGTTCTATGTTCTTTGGAGAAAATGAATAGATTGATTCTATCACATAAAGAATTAGTTTGTGATGAAAATCTTTTGAGTTCTGTCAAACTGTGTTCACTCCTGTGACAATTTAAGTATTAATCAAAAGTTGAATGATTTCTCAAGGATCAATTGTGTTTTGTTATTGATGATACCCAGTCCCTTGGGGAATATTGGGTTGCGCCATTGATGTATTAGACTTTTTATTATGAGAAACAAAAATATATGTACTTGCATTGCAGTTTGAGTCTGGCAGTAGCTATTCAGCTGGCAAGGAGGATGAGTTTACTCAAATTTGTTCTGAGAGATGATCTGTACTTTAGCATTTTATATGGAAATATTTATTTTGACGTTAAACGAATCAATTGGAGAGTTTCCTGACTAATACCTTTCTCAGCTGAATGGACTTTGAAAACTCTATGTGAACTAACTCACTGCACACCAAGTCTTATGCTCTACTTTATGTAACTCCAAGATGGCCATTGTGACCCGCTCTAGGTGAAGAGCTTTGTGCCACTTTTGCCCCTCTAAGCTGCTTCAAAGGATCTAGCAGCTGTGCACCATGGATGGGCCAGAAAGGGGAAGAGGGCTCACTGTCATTAATAGGTCCTCATAGTTGTACACCATATGCAATCAAGCAACACTCAACACCATGGAGCTCCTCACATGCCGCTTAAGTTCCCACTGTCCTCAACACAGTCCTGCTACTTTCGACCACATACGCACACCTCCTGAATACCTCATTCATCCAACATGCCTATTCCACCTTCCTAGCAAACACAACAATATGATGGCTGTACTGCTGAAACTTTTCAACCACTCACCACATCAAGAGAACTGGGTTGAATCCATCATTCTTTTTTTCTCACTGCACCTCCCCAGTTTGGACCCAGCCATATGGAAATTAGTCTTAATCCTGCTCCTCATGGGAACAGTACAGCCCAAAATGCCGGGCCAGGTCCCCCCAGAAGGCAAACAAGCATCTTGGGACTGGTTTTGGGGTATCACTCCTCATCTGCCATGATAGCTTGAATCCAGTGGATTTAACCCAGATCTGAGGCTGAAGTTGAGTGTTTGAAAATGTTCAACACTCTGTCCATCATTTTATTTTGTGATGTTGTTATGTGTGCTCTGAATGGCTAAGGATATGCCCAGGCGTAGGTCCCTTGCTCGCTGCATCACTGAATTCAAGCTAGCCGGGCTGATGAAGGGTGATACCCCGAAACTGGTCCCAAGATGCTTATTTCAAGTCCAGGGAGGACCTGCCTTGGCAGTTCAGGCTGTACTGTTCCCATAAGGAGCAGGGTCAAGACTGATTTGCATATGGCTGGGTCAAAACTGGGGTGACATGGCGAGCAAAATAACAGTGGAGTAAACCCAGATCTGAGACTGGGGTAAGTGTTTGAAAAGTTTCAAAACTTGGTCCATCATTTTATTTTGTGATGTTGCTATTCCACCATCCTGTCACATTTTAACCTCCCAGAAAATTGAATCATGAAGAAACACAAGAAACACCCTCCTCAACCTAATTTTTTCTTTTTAACAGGTTTTTATTGATTTCAGAAGACATATTTAAACATCTCACAAAGATTATTGGGATTGCGCATGAGTCTCATGTCTCATTTTACATCTTAATGTAGTTAAACAGAGTAACCTCAGGATGTCCAGCTGCAAACAATCATCAGTCCCGCTAATGAGCAAAGAATAAGTGTTCATTCTAACCCCAAGGTGATCTGTAGCCCTTCGTCCAATAGTGCTTTGCAGTGCACGCTATCAGTTATGGATCTCCTTGAGGTGCTTCTCCTCAATCAATGCCCCAATAGAGCACCCTCCCACCGTAACCCCTCCAAACGTCCACCCTCCCCACCCCCCAGGCATGTCACTTTATTATCAAATCCTCCTCATGTGGGTGTTGGTTGATCCAACAGTACACAGTGTGTTCTGCTCCATTGAACCCGCCCTACTGGTGAAGCTGTGTGGGATGCTTGCTATACCGGTCAGTCCTATTATGCGGTTAGCAGTCGGGGATGCTAGATGTGCCAAGAGATCAGTCTACTGCAGTAGGGTGCTCCCTGCGAGGGTTTTGCATCTTCATCATCAGTTGGTTTCAGCAGTAGGTCCAATATTGCCACCCATGCCCTCGCTGCCTCCAATGTCTTTTTGTTCCCGGTTCTTTGGGCCATTTGGAGCCTGAAGGTCCCTTCGCATTCTGCCCACTTCACAAGTTCCCTCGTCCATCTTGGCACGCTAGGGCCATTTTTCACCTTTCAATGGCTAGTGATTTCTCTTTTAGCCAACACCAAGCCCAAGTCTATGAACTTGCTAGTAACCTTATTGCTGGCAGTGTGAGGGAACCAGTGTAGCAAGCAACACCCTGGGGTCAGTGCTACTTCTCTCTCCATCGTGGCTGCTAACCCTGCAGTCACCCCTCTCCAGTACTCTCCCAAACGTGGGCAATCCCAGAACATGTGTAAAAACCCTGCACCCTCCATGTTACACCTCGGGCAGGCAGTCGAGGCCCCAAAATATTCATTAATCTTACTCAGGGTAAGGTATGCCCTTTGCAATACATAGAAGTGAATCAACTGGAACCGCGCATTTCGAGTACTCTTCCAAGCCCTTTCCATAAGTTCGCCCCATTGTTTCCCATCAATAGCCTCACCTAAGTCATCCTCTCATTTGATGCGTAAGGCTGTCAGAGGTCGGCGTACCTCCTGTGTGAGGCGTCTATATAGGCAAGTTACCGCCCTAAAAGTTCCAGCCGCTATCACTATATATTGACAAACCATGGAGGTCTGGGGTTCCACTCCATCTTCCTCAACCTCATCAACTGTTGTACAGCTTATACTTTCTCAGATATAACTGTGCTTTTGTTGGGCAACAGAAACGTAAGTACTGTGTGAGACTGATTCTGAGCACACTCACTGGATATGTTTGCCTTAGTCCTGCTAGATCACAGTGTACCACCTGTACCCCTAACCTAACAACGTGGCAAATGATTGTGCATTCTCAGAGCATGACAACCCTGACTCCTCAAGGAAATCTTGGTAATAGATCTAAAACCTTTTTGTTGGGTTACTTATGCATACCTAAGAAGTATACAAGAAATACTCAGGAACATTTTTAAATATTTATTGAAGCATTGTGATTCTTGTATAAAAGAGATGCAATAGAGTAATTGGCATTATGAGAATGGTAAAAAAGATTAACAATTTAACCATTGTTCTATAACAGTGATTATATGCTAGCATATGAGCACTGTCTTATATGGTACCCCTATCTAGCACTACCTAACCTAGTTTGTCTAGGATGAGTGGATCTGCCTAATCCCTGTAGGGTGATCTAAATCCCCATACCTGTGGCAAGTGACATTGGGATGCCCTTCTTGGTGAAGAATTGGCCGCATCCCTGGCTTGAGGTGAACAGGAATCAGTTGGCCTGGAATTCCGGCATGCCATATCTTCACAGTATCAGCCCTCAGTGGGACGTTTTCAGTAATGTTTATTGAGCCAGCCTTATTCTTACATAAAATATGTGTGTTGCAATGATTAGTAGACTGAAGCAGATAAATGTGATAACAAGCACCAAAAGCGTAAATAGTAGATATGGTGCTACCATGGTGCTAAACAGTTGTATATACGTAGCCATATAAACAAGACAGTAATCTAGTATAGTCCTACTATGCGGACCCTACTCCGAGTGTACCTCGAGTGTTTGTAGGTGTAGAGACAAGAATCCTACCAAGGGACGATCCAACCCTATTACCTGAGGACATTGAGTGAAAAACCATGTCTTGGTCATGAACTGGACACCCCTCATGAGATGTCAGTTTGCTGCATGGTGATTTTTCAGCATGCAAGGAGCCTCTGTGTCAGCGGAAGTACCTCCTCTCATTGGAGAACAGATAGATGGACTACATTTTTCAGAAAATTGCAGAAAGGCAATTACCATGAAAATTGATAGACTGTGGCCTTCTGGCAATGGGTGGAGATGTTACCTTCATGTTTGAGGCACACATGGCTTCCAGAACAGACATTTTGTATTCTTGGGTTAAATTTAAGCATGGGCGGATTTTGCGGATCCACGATTCGCGGATTTAGCGGATCCACGGATCGTGGATCCGCAAAATCCGCCTATTTAGCGGATTCAGCGGATTTGCGGATTGGGGGCGGGGCTTCCTCGAGTGTGTGGGCGGGGCCAAACGGACGGGGCTTCCACGCGAGCGCACATGCCTCTTGTGTGTCTAAAAGGTCAGCATCGATGGTATATTTGGGAAGAAGGCACATCTGCCCAGCCTCCCAACGCTGATGAATGAGTCACTGCATGTGCGCTTCAACTAGTTCCAGCGACCAAGTGTGTGTTACTATGCAATCGCGCCGAAGTGCGCAGGGGTCCCTTTAGTGAAATGTCCATCATAGTGGGTAAATGGCGGGAAGACGGTGCACACCTCGAGTGTGTGGGCGGGGCCAAACGGACGGGGCGTCCATGCGAGCATGCCTCTTGTGTGTATAAAAGGGCAGAGACCGATCAGAGCAGCAGATTAATTTTTGGGCTGATCAATGAGTCACTGAATTAAAGCTTCAACTAGGGCACATGCTTTATTGATATCTGCAAGTGTTTCCTGTTGAGGTTTATTTTTTTGTGCCAGGACCGTCGTGCCCGAATGAACCCTGCCCTTCATATTTATTCAAGAAGACACCACCGTTGAAATAATTTACGATGGCGCCGGCAAGCTGCCAGCGCCATCCTGCAATAGTTACTTAATTAGCTTCAACAGGAAGCTCCAACTGTTAAAATAAAGCAGGCGCTCGAGCCCCTGCTGTATCTTATCTATTAGAGCTTCCTGTGGAAGCTAATTAAGTAACCATTTGAGGATGGCGCTGGCAGCTTGCCGGCGCCATCGTAAATTATGCAGGCTTGAACTTTTGACCGCAAAATCCGCTCCGATCGCGGATTGCGGATTCTCGGTAAATCCGCGAGAGTTCGCGGATCGCGGATTTACCGAAAATCCGCAAAATCCGCGATCGGAGCGGATTTTGCGCTCATGCTTAGTTAAATTCCCACTTGCAGGTGTACATGCAAGGTTATTTTATTAATATTTTGAAGATGAACCACCTGATGAGTATTTTCCATATGTGGACTTAGAAGTCTCATTAACTTACCAAGAGCACTTTAATTGGTGGAAAGACACCCTAGCCCATACAACAGAACATGTGAGACTCGGACCGCTCAGCTGAGAAGGAATGACTTGGCGAGCTTTAGCATCCAGACAATGCTCCCCTAACACTAGCAGGGATGCACAAACTTTACAGAGAATTAGTAAAATTCATAGAAATCTAACACAATACATAAAGAGAACAGTGACAGTCCACCCGGCAGGGGCTGCTCAGGCCCACAACCACACATGGCTACCACAGATATTATCCCACAAACACTGAATGCCATTATAGGAACGTTTCCCACCAGCTGGGAGCAAATCCCATTCTGGATAGCACAAAAACTTTGAAGCAGTCTTTCTCCATGCGGCCCCACAGGAAAAACACAGAATACTGACAATTTGCTTGCCGAGGGGGATGCCCCTCCAGTTAGAAGATTGGGCCACTTGGGGTACAGTCTTCGCTGCCATATACACCAGAACACATGGTACCCCTTCAATAGCAGTCATACTAGTTGTACTGAAACAGATTAAGAATGAGTACGGGCAGAGCCTGCCTTAGATCTGGGAATAAAACTGATGGGCACTTTTTCTCAGGTATCTACCATTATGTTAAGTAGTGTAAAAAGGGAGGCAGCAGAGGTGGCTATACGCCAACGCTGAGGGAATTCACTCCTGCGAAGAAGGAGCACACATTACCTAAAATTAATGATAATCTGGGAGCCAAACCTAGGAAACCAATAGTTAAGAGTAGCTCTGAAAGTGATAACTCGAAGCAAGCACCAGATTCTTCTAAGATGAAATGAGATAATAAACAAAAAAAGAAACAAAACAAAACACAGTCACGAGGTGGGTCTCCTTAACAGGAACACACTGACTGGAGATATATAGTTTGAGAAACAGTGACAATATTCGAAAGCCTGATATGTATCAGGATACTGATACACGTTCATCTCGTTCCTTTGATGAGAAATCCAAAAAGCGCTCTGAGAGAGATGGACGGTTAGAGTACAGATCAGACTAGAGAGTCAAGCTGAAAAGGGCGACACATTGCACTTCGGACTACATCATTAAATAGGAAGATAAACAAAATTCTTCAAAAACTCAATTTAAAAAGAAGAAGGTAATCGGGATTAAAATGTAGAAATGCCCTGGCTACTGAGGACTTTGCTTCTAAAATGGGGAATGGGCAGTGACGATGCAGGACAGCACAGCAGAAGCCACCATCGCTCATCAGAACCTGATAGACTTTCTGGGGCACTAGCGCTGCGTGAGCATAAAACAGTGGAAACACCTGATACAAGGGTAAGTGTCCCACATTGTTTATACAAAATAGCGCTCCAAATGGAGGGGGACATACCCAGGAAAGTGAAGGGTCTCTTTTGGGAGAACCTGACCAATGGATACGACATTCATTTGGCCAAAAAGGATTGAGCACCTGAGTTCGTAATGGATTGCCCAATGTGTGAAGAAGTCATGGTTCCTCCTTTTTCTAACCTTGTACCAGAATCAGTTAAAAACTTACATGTGCAGGAGTGGGCATTAGCTCCTTACTACACTGCAACCATGTTGGGTGGGATGACGAGTCACCACATTACGAAATCAAATTAAAACCAATTCCTCTACCATAGAGAAAATACCCGATTAAACATGAAGCAAAGAAACTAGTCATGGACATCCTAGATCAACTTGAATACGAGGGGGTGATAGAGAATTGCACCCCACCTATGAATAATCCCTTGTTTGCCATAATGAAACCTGAAAATTCATACTGTCTAATATTAGATTACAGACACTTGAATGCATCCACACGCACATTTGCATTACAGAATGCACACAGTGCTGCACTAATGAATAACATTGTGCAGAAAAAGTACAACACAACACTGGACATCTCAAATGGATTTTTCTGCCAGACTTTAGTGCCTGGAAGTAGATATTTGACAGCATTCTCAGTGCTAGGCTCTTAACAGCAATTTTGTCGATTACCCCATGGGTATCAGAACAGCCCTGAGTGGTTTTCAACCAGGATAACATAGTTACTTCAAAATGTCGATGAAGAGGCATTGTCCTATGTGGATAATATCTATCTGATGGACGATGAATTAATTGAACACTTAGCCAGTGTGAAGCACATAATCGTTGGGTTTGCTCACCTAGGTTACGAATTAAATATCAAAAAATCAAAAATTGCCTACCTCAGCTCCCTATTCATAGGGTACAAGTTATCAAGTGAAGGCAAAAGCCTGGCGGCACAATTTTTAGAAAAATGTTCACTGCTCCAAACTCTAACGACTGAAAAGACTCCAATCTATTTTAGGATTCTTAAACTTTGGCAGGACATACATTTTGGATTACGAAGAAAGGGAAAAACCTTTCTACGACTTAATCAGACCTGATTTCTCATTACACCATTGGACACAGGAACATGCTGATATCCTTTTATCCATACAAGCTGACATGATAGCTTCCAAACATTTACACACACGTGCCAACATGACTAACCTAATAATCCGCATAGTCGCTGGACCAACCGGGTACACCTACATTACTTTTAATGAAGACAATAGAGTACCTATTGCATACAAATCACATCTGCACACAAATGCTGAAATGCGTTTTACACCAACTGAAAAAATACTCACACGAGTACTGTAGTGGGAGAGAGAGAGCTCTAGCACAAGTGAAATGCAAAATTGTTGGGACCCTAGTACCGACCTTGGATGCCATAATGAAGGCAAGCATTCCGAATGTTAAAGCACTGCATCCACGAAGGATTGAATGGGCTAACTATCTGACTGCAACAGATGTAGATTACAGATTTGATTCTATATTACAAACACAAGCATTCCTGCAGTATGAACTAGAATATTCTCTACCGAATGAAATAATGGCTCTAGATCGATGTGAATGTATAATTTATTCCGATGGACCTGCCTGCCGGCCGTGGGAATGAAACAGTAAAATTTCGCAGCATGGGCAATTGTAAAAGTGCACAAGCAGGACTGAAAGTTCCTTCCTGGAAATACCCACACAAGTCTCTAGGATACTGTACAGTGCACCTAGAGGAAATAAAAGCCCGATCCTGGCACTACAAAATACAGCTCACAAATTCCTCACTCTCATAGTATGTCATTCATTTTACTGCGTCCAGTGCTATAACTAATATTTACACTATTGGGGGCAGAATATATTCAGGGATTCTAAAGGTTGCTAAGTAAAGCACAAGATGTTCTGAGAACAAGTGTCAAAGATGAAAGAAGGCCTGCCATGAACTCATGTTATTCATACATTGAGTCATCAATGTGCTGGCGTTCACGCTGATGGGAATTCAATGGCGGATGAGGCTGCCAAGGCAACAGTGTGCACTGCTGGTGTTGCTGCAATAACTCGTTCTAGCATGAGAATAGACATAACCGCTATGACAGCTGTCAATGCCACATGCAATAGCTCAGCCCTGCCGAGAGTCGTTCCACTCAAGGATTCCTACAAATTAGATGCGCAAAACATTCCATATGCTCAAATTCCAGGAGGGGGAATAGAGTAATACCAAACACTGATCGCAGATTGGGATTAATACTAGCTGCCCATGAGGGTCTGGGTTCAGCTCATGCAGGGAACTCTGCTACAGTAGCACGTCCACCACAAACACTTTTATTGATCTCAGAAAACCCTCTTGCATGTGTCTATTTGGATCACTGCAGCCCCTTACACTCTGAGGGGCTTATAAGTACATCTTGGTAGCAGTGGATTCATGCTCTAGATTCCTGTGGGGTTGACCCCAGCGCTCGGCTGGCACTCGAACTGTTTAATGTATTTGCAAGTCTTTATGGGGACACACACAACTGGCACACTACATTCCAACCAGGGCCCAGCATTTAGCTCTCTGGCTTACACAGTAGCCATGGGAAGTTTGGGTGTGGCCTTGCCGTACTCCTCCCCCTTTTATCCTGAGGGAAATTCGGTAGTCGAGAGGAAACAAAAAGTGACTTAAAACAGTCCTTAACAGCACCGGTACTAGGTTTCGGTGGCAGTTGGATCAATCGCCTATAAGGGGTCCAGAGGGCACGTAACAACATGCAAAGAAAATCCCTGGGGGAGGGTGGGTTGTACACCTGATGAACTCCTGTTTAGGGTAAGGATGTGGGTCCCCGACCTCGATAGTATCAGCACAGTGGCAGCTGAAACACTGTTAGACCTCAATGATCGTTTGGATGTTTTACAGGACTTCAAAGAATACTGTACTTTAAAAAGCAATGTTCAAGTAAAACGCTCTGCCATTGGGGAAGTGAAAACGGGAACAGCAAGACCTGCTTGGGTCCCGGAGATTGGGGACCTAGGCAGAGAGAACATTGTGGACAAAAAATATTTTGGGCCATCTTAGAGAACGCCTGTACCTGTCCTCGGTGTTGAAGGAATAAGAACTGTCTGTCTTCCACTTCTTGCTGGACATCAAGACAAAAGATTTGTCTCAATCGATCTGATTATAACACACTAGGTGGCTGATTCTCAACAATAGGACATTAGGGCTCCTGGGTAGCAGCTGCACTAGTCTCGCTACTGTACAGGAAGTTCAGATGGACAGCCGCGGCCGGTAGTGGGAGTACCGGCCGGGCGGTGACGTGGGGAGGGGGAGGGGCAGGGTGGGGGGTAGTAATGTATGGATTACGGAGTTTAACAGGTAAGTAAACATATAAATAAATAAAACAAATTCTGTTGCGTGCACTGCATCACCAAATGCGATGCAGTGCGTGCAACATTCGTTTTATTTATTTTAATGTTTACTTACCTGTTAAACTCCGTAATCCATACATTACTACCCCCCACCCTACCCCTCCCCCTCCCCACGTCACCGCCCGGCCGGTACTCCCACTACCGGCCGCGGCTGCAGATGGAAGCTTTAATGACGACTGAAGACTCCACTTTCCAAGGATAAGCTGTGAATAACAATGAAATGATGCTTCTTCCTATTGAAAGAACTACAGCTGTAGAGTCTACAAGTACAGAAATTTTAATTAGAAAAATTGATGACGTCGATGTCAGCATGCCATAGATCGGGCCATCTCCTAGTTCTACAAAACCTACTGAGTTGCCTAAAATAGACCGGACATCATCTGGCTACTTTGTGCATTATGACGATTTCTCATCAGATCCAAGTGAACCTGAGCTGGCAACACCGTCTCTCCCTTTCAAGCTTCGAGTTTATGCTTTCTATCTTTGGCTGAAAAAGACTTACTTCGTTGTTCCATAGATACATCTATGGATTACCATTGGCTGCCTTTTCCTGGTACTTTGGATTGGTGTAATAACAGCTTTTTTCCTACTTCTGAATGGAGGCTTCCTCCCAGAACGCTCTGCGGTGTAACTTGTGAACTTGGTTCTTAAGCCACATGCATCATCCCACTGTGAACTAAGAGACTTGTCCCTAGTGAACATTACAGCTTTTCCAGTTCTTGAAGGATTTGTATGGGACAGGTTATTATATGATGTAGATGATACTACTGAACTTTTAGATATTCCTTAATTGTTCAAAATTCCTTTAAATGACATCATCACCTCTACTACTTTCTCTGATGATTGGGACATTGAAACTGTGCATAATTTGCTTTCAGATTTAGAGCAATCAGCTGAATCTTCAAACGATGAATTGTATGATGGTACAAGTAATTTTGGGGACATGTTACGTTAACAGCATGATGGTTGCCAGTTTTTTACATAAAGCCAGTATCCAATGCGCTATTTATAATTACGCACAATGGGAACCCTACCCAACACCGCCAAAAGGTAGTTCACAAATGTTTGCACAAAAGTTTGCTTATTTTTCGGGTTTTGAAACATCAGACACAGCCTCATATAGCTTGCATCTACATCTGCAAAGGAAAATATGTTAACAAATACCAAGCTGAAATACTCTGCTTCCTTTATTTCCCAACTGTCTACACAGGGTATCGACTATTGGAAAGACACAATAGACGCAATGTCTATTTGGGGGGCAAAAGGTTGGCAGGTTCAGGAGACGGAGGCCTTATTTAGAGCATGCCTCATACCACACCAAATGATTTTCCTGAACAAGACAGTACAACAAACTTCATGTCTAGGTAAAGCAAAAACAAAGGATTTGAATAGACCTCGTATTCCAGCATTGTCACGTTTCGCGAATTGGCTGCACTTTACACACTTTAGTGAGGATACACTAGACACCATGATACATAATAGTTATTTCAATTAATCGGACCTCAATTGGAAGGGTTAGTTAGTTTGGCCTGTGGACAAAAATGGGTGTCAATCTAGATTCCTGGGTAACACTGCAGGGTTTAGGATCAATAGGCGTGATCAACGATATGTACAGACAGACAGTGTTGGGGGGTTATGCCTAGATTGAGGGAAAACCTGAACACTCTACCAGGTGAAACAACACTTGTCCCATCTTTCTGATGATATGGATTTCAGGGATTTTTTACTAGGCCCCCGGAACCCACATCAAAAGCGCGTTGTGTTTGGAATATACAGCGAGCTGTGGAAGATTTCTCAACAGGAAGCTGCTGAGAGATTGCGCGAGATTAATAGGGTTAATCTAGAAAAGGCTTTGGCTGTGGTTAACAATGGTATGACCACTTTATCATCCAGAATTTATTCACTGGGCAACATAGTGTCTTCCGCAATTGATATAATACAGCAAGACATGTCTATGTTACAACATGACAATCAAAAACAGAGGGAGGAGGAGAATTGGGCTAGGTTCACCCTCCGATATGTTCAGTGTACACCAAAAAGATCTGTATATGACGACTCACAAGAACCTAGCCAAGGGAAATGGGGGGTTCACCAATTTGGTGTGAACCACATCTGCTAGTAGAAAAGAAAATGTCTTTTCTTGAGTCCCCTCACAAACCCAGGGTTGCCCCTAGGTGACATGCTTCATCATTGGGGCCATCTCAAACATCTACTGCTTGGGCATGCTGCGACTTGCAGAGTTATGTAGGAGCACTTATTTTGTGAGTATATGCGTAGTGCAGTGTAGGTGGAGTGGTGTGTATGATAATTAAAATGTACCTAACTAGTGAGCTAATGTTTTATTACTGCTCCTAGTTGATAATGATAAAAAGTGGTTAATAAAAGGGAAAAATAACTGTTATGTAATTATAATCCTAGCATTGTGTCGACATGTTTCGAGGTATCCCCTAAAACATCTTCTTCAGGACAACATGGGGACCTTCCCCATGTGTACCACTCTGTGCAGGACCTATATTAAAGTGAAAAACAAATTATGAATGCACACCTATTGTGTGCGCATTGAAGAAATACATGTGGTTAATTCTGAACACATAGTATCTGTTATGAAGGAGAAAAAGCAAAATGCAAATTAATACAAACCGCCTGCCCACTGCTCTTGTGGGCGGGTTATGGCATTACGCAGCGCGTAATCAATGGTGTAGGTGCCCTTGAAAGTAACAATATTTAGATGCACAGTTCCTGTGTGGATTAATATACCACACTTGATACCTCTATTGTGAGAAAGCAGACTTAAAAAACATAATTATTACACTTGTGTTCATGGACAAACACAACATATAACAAAAAATCAATTCCTTTTGAAACGTACTTATTTTGTGGCACTAATAAGCCTCATGGTCTGTCTCAGTGGAGGGGCCAGTAGCAACCCTATATGAAAATAGGAATACAGAGTAAACTTACAGGAAAAAGTTTTAAGCCATTCCTTTCTTTTGCACATTGCTCAAAGCAGGATCGAAAATGCATTAAAAATGCAGGAGAGAAATCATTTGTAGGTACCTGTTGGGAGAAAGAGTTCTTACTGTGCTCAGCTGCCCTCCGTCAATACGATCTATTCGTCCTAGGCTCGACCACATCTTAGCGTGTCTGTGCCTTGGTGTTTAGCCCCTTCCATGCATTCGTCGGCCAACGGCGGCCGCTAGCACTACCTCTACCACTGGCCGCCGCGGCCCCGCCCACTCCGCTAAACCACCGCAAGTTAAGCAGCTATAAATATAGTCATACAAACAGCCGAGTCATATCCTCGTCCTGTAAGAAACTAGCATATCTAGCCGACAGGCTCCCTTGGTTTGGAAAAAAAAGGGCCGCCATCTTGCTAGTATCCGTGTTAGTTGGTGGAGACATCGTGTGAATTTCACAGCCTTAATTATTTATTGATGTAGGGCAATGCTTTTTTAGATTTATAAAGGGCAAGAATGGGATTTTTGCAGGAAAAGGGGCTGGTATCGAACCCTTGACTGAGAGATAAAAGTGAGGTTGAAAATGGCGGCCAATTTGGATTGGTCAAACTTTCCAAAGTATCGCAACAAAACAGAGTGATGTTTCACCTATATTGTTTCATTGATTAAAAATTGAGTGAAAAAAGTGTGTTTTTATTAGCCCTACCACCATTCAGATTTAGATGCAGGAATGGGGACACAGAGGTTTTTCTAAGTGGCTCCGACTGTGAAGATGCGATAAGTTGTTCCTTGGTTTGCAGGGACTTTTCTCTCCATGGAGCAAGCAATGCTTGTCTTGTTATCTGAAGGGTTCCCCAGCTTCCGTGATTCATCCTGTGTTGAGGCTGCTCTCGAATGGGAGCTATTTGATGCTGAATGATCAATGTTGCTGCTGAATGGAACTGAGCATCACTTATCTTGTGACTGTTAATTCCATATTCACTCGTTGTACACAAATACAGTTTCTACCTGCCGCAGAGTTAGGAAGGCAGCGCTATGGCCTTCTATAAATGTTTCCAACATAAAATTTGACTCCCGGAGCAAACTGAAGGCCATGCTTTTACAGAAGGATGTTTACTTTACTTCAGAAATAGAGACATTTGATCTCCAGGTTGCAAGGTCCTTGTCTGAGATACAGACACTACTCCACATTAACTTCATGCTGCAATTTGGGGAGCTGGTCCATTGTATCATTAAAATGTCTGATACAAAAGGAATAATGCACTTTTTTAAATGTATTGGTTTTGGTTTGGTTAGCACCTTACAGACGATATTTGGAGTTATACCATCTTTCATACACTCCGTGTTGGGGAGTGTTTTCAGAGGGCTCCCACTTTTCCTGCTTCTTGTGGCGGGAATACTGATTTTATTGTATCTGCTCCACAATGAATGTCCCAGTTCAACCTGGAATGGAGACAGTACTTTTAGTGCTGCATTGCCGTGAGCACATTATATCACTGCTTCGGCACACCTTGGCTTCAAGAACTAAATGAGCAAAGGGGCTTGTCGTTCAGGGCGGTCTGGCTTGACTGCATTCAACCTGTCTTCCGCTGCCTGCTTTGCAGCCAAGAATGCATCCTGGATATATGTCTTGCATCAGAATTGGTTGTACCACTGGACATTGAAGAACTGATGGACCCCTTAAAAGCTCATGTGAATTGCTGTCCCCAGCTTATTCCATTGGTGATGAATGCCTTCTTAGAGTCACCCTAGGACACTTCAGCTCCTAGAGATGTCATCAACGGCTCTGCAGACAACTTATGGGACACAACGCCTCCCTCAGCTGCTTCTGTGGGAACTGGATGGAATCACCTTTGCTCCGTAAATATGCTATGAGGTACTCCTGTGGAAACATTTGCAGATGTGGGCAACGCCAATGTTGCATCTACCACTCGGAACACATAAACAATTGACCTTCTTACCATGTGGGAACCATTTGATCTCTTTTTAAACAAAATGCACCAAAACTGTTTTTCTCTAGGCACTGTGGCTCTCGGAGTGATTGGGATCTTAAAGAATATAATGACTTATAAAACGTTTTACATATTTTATTGAGAAGCCCGGTTTTAGATGCTTTTAAAGAGTAGCTTTTTAACGTTTGTAAAACTGTCTGCTGGCTTTTTAGATAGCTTCTATATTGACCCTTAGTATGAAGAGTGGATGCTATATTATCGGGTTGGGTCCATGTAGCGAAGCAGCTTATTTCTTAAATTTTCCTCACAAATAACATTTACAAGCTGTGATCTTTTGCATACATTCACACGCATGACAATGTTGGATTAGTATCTCTGAAACTAAACTTGTTTTACATCTAGCTTTGCACAACATTATCAAAACGCCCTGAACATAATGTACAAGGTCTCTTTCCTTACTACGTACACATGTAATCACTATCTTCATCCACAGGGTGACAGGACTATCTACATATCCACAACATCACTAATCTATGCTTAATTGCAAGGTTGCTTTCTAGTATAAAAGATGAGCATCCCAATAGAATAGTAGAGAAGGTACTTCCACTGACACTGAGGTCCTTGCATGCTGAGAAATCACCACGCAGCAACCTGAAATCTCATGAGGGGTGTCCAGTTCATGACCAAGACGGGGTCCTTCACTCTATCCGATGAGGTAATGGGATTTGATCGTCCCTTGGTGGGATTCTTGGCTCTACACCTATACACACTCAAGGTACACTCAGGGTAGTGTCCGCATAGTAGGGGTACACTAGATTACTGCCTTGTTTATATGCTTGCATATAATCAAATGTTTTTAGCATCATTGTAGAACTATAGCTACTATTTACGCTATCTGAAAGAAACAGGTTAGTATTAGATTCCTTACCTTAGAATATCCCCAGGCGTCAGTCTGGATCCGGAAACTTTTGCGTAGCAGTACCCCTGCGCGTCGGTAGGCGTCGTCTGCAGGCGTCCCCTGCGGCTCCGCGTCGTCGGCGTCGTGCGCCGTGATGACGTCGCTGGAGTATATAGACGCCGCCTCCGCGCGCTGACGTCAGTTCTTCTTTTTTCCGCGCCAGTTAGCGCAGATCCGAAGAGCAGTACTCCGGTCTTTTGACCAAAGTTTTTGTTAAAATCTACTTTTAGGTGCCGGTAGGATGCCCCGGTTTAAGGGTTGCGACGACTGCGACCGCCTGATGTCGGTCACCGACCACCATCGACTCTGCCTCCGGTGTCTGGGCCCGGACCACGACGTGGAGTCCTGCGTCGACTGCCGGGCCTTAACGAGTAAGGCTAGGCGGGAGCGGTCCCGCAAGCTACTCGAGCTCCGGGTGTCGGCCCCGCGTCGAGAGCGGTCCCGGTCCGGTCGGAGGTCGAGGGAGCGGTCGAGAGAACGATCGCGGAGCCGCCATGAGCGCTCCGGGAGTCGCCACCATTCCTCCGGTTCCGCAGGTAAGCGTAAGAAGTCGGGGCGTCGTCATCGTACCCCCGACTCCCCCCGACGCCCGCGTGATGCGGCCGGGGGTTCGGGTGGCCCCACCCCCGCGGCCCCGCGTGGGTCGCCGACGCCGTCTGCCCCATACCCGTCGGTCCCTGGGGAAGGCGTGTCGCGCGAGGAGATTGAGGAGTTCCTCATGGCTATGAGGGCGATCTCTCCTCCGGCGGGGCCTACGGCGCCTGCGGGCCCGTCGGTCCCGTCTGGGGGCCCGAGCGGCTCGGGTGCACCTGCCACGTCGCCGCCGGGTGCTCCGGCCCCGACGCCGCCGGCGGCTCCGGCCCGGCGCCGCTGGGCCCTTCAGGGTCGTCGCCGGCTGGTCAACCGGCCTCTCCGGCGCCGATTCCATCAGGGCAACCCGTGGTGCCGCCCCCGCGCGGCGCCGTGACTCCGCCGTCGGTTCCGCCTGGCGTCGGGGCTCCGGCGCCGGCGCCGCACGGCGCCACCCCCACTCCCTCTCTGACTCCTGACGCGGAGTCGGACCGGCGTCGTTCGACGCCGAGTCCGGCGCCGTTGGGGCCCCTTGGCTCCGAGGAGCCAGTCTATCTCGTTGACTCGAGCTATGGCGATGAGGACGATTATGGAGAGGGTTGGGAGGGGTCTGAGGACCCTTTGTCACGTGCATGCCAGTATGACGTGGAATGGGTGGGTGACTTAGGTGAGGCCAGTGGTCTGGACGAGTCGCCTAACCCTGGGTTTGTCTCGCCTCCCACGGTGGCGTCGGAGGCTGGGGCTGCCTATTCGGTGGTACTGATGAGGGCTGCCAAGGCCTTGAACCTTGAGCTCCCCGTCGCTAAGGTGAAGCCTAACATCCTCACCGAAGTATTTAAACCGCAGTCATGCCCACAGGAGCCTCTGCTGCCGTTTAATGACGCCCTGACGGATGTCCTTTTGGGCACCTGGTCCAGGCCCGCTTCCGGTTCACCTGTTGACCGAAACGTTGCCAGGCGTCACCGTCCGTGTTCGGACGACCCTGCCTTCCTCTCCACCCATCCCTCCCCGGAGAGTCTGGTGATCCAGGCCTCCACTTCCCAGTCCGCATTCCCCACGGCACCGCCCGATCGGGAATCTAAGCGATATGACCAATTTGGCAAGAAGGTCTTCTCGTCTTTGAGTGCAGGACTGCGGTCTTGCAATACCGCATGCCTCTTGGGCCGCTACACCCACTCCCTGTGGGATACGGTCGCAGAGTGCCTGCCGCAATGCCCGCAGGAGGTACGGGACAAGCTCGGCCAGGCTTTGGTTGAAGGCCGAGACGCGGCGAGGTACTCGATACGGTGTGGTCTTGACACGACCGACTCGCTGGGACGGGCTATGTCCACGACGGTGGCGATTCGTCGCCATGCTTGGCTGAGATCCGCCAACTTCTCGCCGGATGTCCAGAATGCCCTCATGGACATGCCTTTCGATGGCAGTCGCCTGTTCGGTGACAAAGCGGACAACGCGCTTGAGCGCTTCAAGGACTCCAGGGTCACGGCCAAGTCCTTGGGTCTTTCGACCCAGCGCCAGCAGACGGGTTCGTTTCGCTCCTTTCGTGGCCACGGAAGGGGCGGTCCCACACGTGCTGCCAGCCACGCACCGCAGAACGCTCCTCAGTGCGGTGGCGGCCGTGGATTCCGCCGGGGTGGCGGTAGGGGACAGCGGCGAGGTCAGTCCACACCTCCCCCCGCAGCAGCCTCCAAATCTTCCTAGTCCGAGCTTTCGGGCCCATGTGACGCCAGTGGGTGGCAGGGTTCGCCTTCACCACTCCCGCTGGCGCACGATTACGTCGGACAGGTGGGTGCTGCAGCTCGTCCGAAGGGGCTACTCCCTCCCCTTCGAGTCCACTCCTCCAGCCATGCCACCGCAGAACCACCGTGTGTCGGGGGACCACTTGACACTTCTGCAGGAGGAAGTTACGGCCCTCTTGGCCAAGGGGGCCATCGAGCGCGTTCCTGGGCCAGAAGTAGGGTGTGGTTGCTACTCCCACTACTTTCTGGCACCCAAGAAGGACAAAGGGGGCCTACGTCCTATCTTGGACCTACGGAACGTCAACGGCTTCCTCCGGAAGGAGAAGTTCAAGATGTTGACTTTGGCTCAGGTCTTGGATGCTCTAGACCCACAAGACTGGATGGTAGCGTTGGACTTGCAGGATGCGTATTTTCACATCCCCGTCCTGCCGGCCCACCGGCGTTACCTGCGGTTCACGGTAGGCCACGAGCACTTTCAGTTTATCGTGCTCCCATTCGGCCTTACCAGCGCCCCACGGGTGTTCACGAAAGTGATGGCGGTGGTCGCAGCTCATCTGCGCCGGTTAGGGGTTTCAGTCTTCCCCTACCTCGACGACTGGTTGTTGAAGGCGGGCTCGCCCCGGACAGTCGTCCACCACCTTCAGATGACGGCAGACCTCCTGCACGAGCTGGGGTTTTCCATCAATGTGCCGAAATCACACCTGTGTCCCTCTCAAAAGCTCCTTTTCATCGGAGCGGTTCTCGACTCGGCGCAGTTTCGGGTTTATCCTCCGGAACGGCGGGTCCGGGATATGCAGGCTCTGATTCCCATCTTTCAGCCGTTGTCCCGGGTTTCGGTCAGGTTGACGCTGCGGCTTCTGGGGCTGATGGCCTCCTGCATCCTTCTGGTGCATCACGCCAGGTGGCGGATGCGGGCTCTGCAGTGGGACCTGAAGTTTCAGTGGGCCCAGCATCAGGGCGACCTGTCCGACCATGTCCTGATCTCGGAGGGCACTGCGAGACAGTTGCAGTGGTGGCTTACGGACCGCGATTAGGTCAGGGGCAGATCCCTCTCCCTTCCCCAACCGGAGCACGTAGTTGTGACGGACGCGTCCCTCCAGGGCTGGGGAGGCCACTTGGGAGAGGCGGAGATCAGAGGCATCTGGTCTCCGGCGGAGTCCCGGCTCCATATCAACATGTTGGAGCTGCGGGCGATTCGCCTAGCACTGAAGGCATTCCTCCCCTTTGTCAACGGGAGTGTAGTGCAGGTGTTCAGGGACAACACCACCGCCATGTGGTACTGCAACAAACAGGGCGGTGTGGGGTCGTGGACCCTTTGCCAGGAGGCTCTGCGCCTCTGGCAGTGGCTGGAACGTCAGGGCGGGACTCTGACGGTTCAACACCTGGCAGGTTCTCTGAACGCCAGGGCGGACGAACTCAGCCGTCGGTGCTCGGTGGATCACGAATGGCGTCTGAACTCGGACGTGGCGAGAGGCCTCTTTCTGCAATGGGGAGAGCCTTGGTTAGATCTATTCGCCACAGAAGAGAACGTGCAATGTCATCAGTTCTGCGCGTTGGAGTTTCCAAGACGGCACTCGCTCGGCGACGCCTTTCGGCGCGAGTGGAGTTGCGGTCTGTTGTACGCCTTTCCGCCTATACCACTTCTGCCCAGAGTGCTGAGGAAGATCAGGCGCGACCGGGCCCAAGTTATCCTTGTGGCTCCGGACTGGGCTCGAAGATACTGGTAGCATGTCAGTCGGTCCCTCGATCCGCCTGCCCCTTCAGGAGGACCTTCTGTCGCAGCAGCAGGGGACGGTCCTCCACCCGAACCTGTCCAGCCTCCACCTCCATGCGTGGAGATTGAGCGGCGACAGTTGAGGCCATTCGACTTGCCTCCTGAAGTCTGTGATGTGATTCTGGCAGCCAGGCGTCCCTCCACAAAGTCGGTATACGCCTGCCGGTGGAACAGATTTGTGGCATGGTGCACAGCAAAGGCTGTGGATCACCTTTATGCCCCTCTTTCTGAGGTTCTCCTCTTCCTTCTTTCTCTTGCCCAGCAGGGCTCTGCTCTGGGCACTATCAAGGGCTACCTTTCTGCCCTTTCCGCCTTCTTAAGGCTTCCTGATCAGCCATCCTTATTCAAGTCCCCTATTGTACTGAGATTCTTGAAAGGCATCACGCACATGTATCCACCTGTTCCGTTCATGATGCCTCAGTGGGACTTGAACCTGGTTCTGACATTCTTGATGTGTGCTCCCTTTGAGCCGCTTCATTCCTGTCCTCTCCGTCTTCTCACTTTAAAGACGGCCTTCCTGGTTGCCATCACCTCTGCCAGGAGAGTGAGTGAGCTCCAGGCTCTTTCTGTTAAACCTCCTTTCTTGTCCGTTCATCCTGACAAGGTGGTTCTTAGGACTAGACCTTCTTTCCTGCCCAAAGTGGTTTCTGCTTTTCACATTGGGCAGTCCATCACCTTGCCCTCCTTCTTCCCGCCTCCGCATCCTTCAAAAGATGAAGAGCGGCTCCATCGTCTGGACCCAAAACGTGCGCTTTCATTTTATATGGATCGCACACGCCAGTTCCGGGTGGATGACCAACTGTTTGTTGGCTACGTGGGTGAGAAGAAGGGAAGGGCGGTACAGAAACGAACCATCTCTCGGTGGGTCGTCCTGTGCATCAAAGCATGCTACTCTTTGGCTCGGAAGGAGCCTCCTGTTGGGCTGAGGGCCCATTCCACTCGGGCCACGGCGGCTACTACTGCCCTCGGCCGGGGAGTCCCTTTGCAGGACATTTGCCAGGCGGCTACATGGGCCTCGCTGCACACCTTTGCGAGGCATTACTGCCTGGACAGTCAAGTCCGGAGGGACGGCTTCTTTTTTTTTTTTGGAAAACATTTTTATTGCAGATGCACAGATACATGTAAAAAATACATTTCCACAATCCAGCAAACAGTAATCAATGTCTACACCGGTAAGAAAGAGGCCCAACAGACCCCCTGCTCTCAACATTGCGAAAAAAAAACATCGCCATCTCACAAGGGTCACTTAGGCGGAGCCCCGCCCCAGCACAAAAGGTGGCCATAGTGTCCATCCGGGCATCTGCTTTTATTTTCCTTTTTGTTCATTAACTGTCCTCCGAACCCAAGCAACAGAACCAAACCCCCCCCCCCCTCCCCTGAACACAACTAAACAATGCGGGGGAAGTAAAAGCTCATCCCGTAAGTTAACGTGAGTCCGGATATCCTTGAGAATAGTGCATTCTGTGTCCATCAGCCGCAGCCCTCCCTGTCCCGCCCCACACACAAGCCGCCCCTGGGCTGTCAAATTAGTAGCACACTCCCAGCACACTGGGTCCCCTCCAAATCAGGCCCACCGCCCACCCCAACATCCCCTCAAACCCCGGGCCCCCGCATAGGCCTCCCTACCCCGTCCCACTCTCCAGCCCATGATACTGCCTCCATTTTGACCAAATCCTCTTGAACTTCTTGGGGCAGCCCCTAGCTTTATATGTCACCCGCTCCGCCGCCATGTAGAGGTCCAACCCCCTCCTCCACTCCTCCATGGTAGGCACCGACTCCGCCCCCCAATACTTAGCAATGTCTCGTTTTGCGACCACCAGGGCCAAGGTTAGGAACGTTAGCAGAGGGCGGGGGAGGTCCACATCATTGGTCATTCCCAGTAGGGCCAGTTTCGGCTCCTGGACAAGTGGCACTGCCAGGACCTCCTTCAGTTCGGTGAAGACAAGTGTCCAGTACGACTGAATCTTGCCACATTCCCATAGAATATGAAAGAAGCCCCCCCCCCTCCCGCTGGCAACGGAGGCACCTGTCATCTAAAACCTTCCCCATCTTAAACAACCTAACCCTGTCAAAGTACGTCCTGTGAAGCACGTTGTACTGGATCAGGCGGAGTCGGGATTTAATTGCCACTTCCCTCGGGTGCATCAGGACTAAGTCCCAGTCGATCTCCTCCATACCACCCACGTCATGCTCCCATGCAGCCCTGAGTTTCGTCAGATCCCCCAGCATGTTGTTTGTAAGTGTCTTGTAAGTAAGGGATACAGCCTTGTTGGGAATTTGCTCCTGCAGCAGTCTACCTTCCAGGGGTGCATACTCTGGGAGACCCTCTAACGATATCGCCTGGGCCCTCCACGCATGCCGTAACCGTACATACTTATAGAACTGCGATTGGTGGAGCCCAAATTCCGCCCGCAAAACCTCGAACGATTTGAGCTCTCCTCTAGCGATGACATCACCCACCGTGGAGATCCCGATATCGTCCCACTGTTTAAAGCCGCGTAGTTTGCTCAGCTCCCATAGCCATGCACAATGCCAAAGCGGAGTCTGCCGTGTTGGCTTCAGGTCCCAGCCCATACGTTTCGTGGCCACTCTCCAGGCCCGTAGGGTAATATTAGTGGCTGGGAGGAGGGGCGTCCTCCGCCGGCCCCCGTATAGGTACGTAAGCAGGTGAGAGGGGGATAGCTTTGCTCGTTCCAGCACATATGTAGGGTGGCTCGCCGGGGCATGGAGCCAGTCATTAATAGGGGAGAGGTGCTCTGCCCAGTAATAGGCCTCCAGGTTCGGCAGGGAGATTCCCCCGCTATATTGATGGCGTTGCAGGGTGGTGAGCGCCACGCGCGGCTGCTTACCCAACCAAATGAAGGACCTAAGGTCAGCGTGTATTTTGCCTAGGAGGTCTCCCGGGATGGGGTAGTACTCGTTCTGCAGGGCGTACAGGTATTTGGGCAGTATCACCATTTTGTACAACGCTGCTCTGCCTAGAAGGGTCAAAGGCAGCCTGCGCCACCGTGTCATTTCACTGGCAGAATTCTGCAGTATCCTGTTAACATTCCTAGAGCGGGACACTTCAGCGTCTAGCGTCACGAAGACTCCCAAATACTGAAAGCCTTCCGTAGACACCACCAGTCTATCCGGGAGGGCGTCACCACCCGTGGTCCCCTTAGGGTCAAAAAGGACTGACTTGTGCCAGTTTATGGCGTACCCGGAGTGATCCCCATAACCATCTATCTCCCGGAAGAGCTTGGGCACGGTAGTGGGCGGGTCAGTGACATAGAGCAATACATCATCGGCGTATAAGGCGAGCTTTTCTTGCGTGTCATCAGCAGGTGAAACCCTGAAGCCGGTGATGCTCGGGTTCTGTCTGATCCTAGCCGCCAGCACCTCGATTGTCAGGGTGAAGAGGAGAGGGGACAGGGGGCATCCCTGTCTGGTGCCACGCTGGATCTGGATTTCGCGGGAGAGTGTCCCGTTCACCCTCAGCCGGGCCCTCAGGGTAGTGTAGAGCAGCTGTACCCAGGAGCGGAACTTGGGGCCAAAACCGAACTTATACAGGGTGGCCTCCAGGAATGGCCAATGCACGGAGTCAAAGGCTTTTTCGGCATCTAGGGAAAGGAACCAGTGCGGCGGGTCCCTATCCCTCACCTCCTGCAGCCAGTTGTGGGTGCGACGGAGATTAAGTTTCGTGGCCCTGTCCGGCAGGAAGCCCGTCTGGTCTAGATGTATCAGAGCAGGCAGAACCGCCCTAAGGCGGCGCGCCAGGATCGTAGCAAGGAGTTTCACCTCCGTGTTCAGCAGGGAAATAGGACGGTACGAGGCACAGTCCTCCCGCGGCTTGCCCTCCTTGTAGATGGGGATGACGGTGGCCAGGGTGAGGTCGGGGGGCAGTCCCCCCTCAGCGTAGGCTTCAAGGAAAAGGTCCCTCAAGTGCGGGGCCACTATGTCAGCCGTACTTTTAAAGAATTCCGGGGGGAATCCATTCGGCCCCGGGGCCTTGCCCGGTTTCAACCCCGCAATGGCAGACTTCACCTCATCCAGAGAGATGTCCGCTTCCAGTCGTGGTATGTCCTCATCATCCACGCAGGGTAGGTCCACGTCCACCAGATAGAGGAGTGAGTCATCACAGGAACCTAGTTGCCGCGCCCTGTAGAAGGCCTCGTAGTACGTCGCAAATGCTTCCGCAATAAGCGAGTCCGAGCGCACGACCCCCCCCTGCCCATCCGCAACCTCACTCACCCACCTCGCCAACCTCTCCCTCCGACTAAGCCACGCTAACAATTTACCAGATTTATCCCCCACATCATAGAGCCGATGGAGGGTGGCCATGTTCTGCGTCCTTGCTTCATCCGACACTAATTCTCGGTACCGCCTCTGGGCGTCTAACAGCCTACGAAGGGTCTTCCTGCACTTGGTACGTAGGTGCTCCTTTTCCAGGTCAACGACTGTGCGCTCAACAGCCACCACCTCTTCCCCTAGTTTCCTCCTCTCCTCCCCCAGCCTACCGTTTATCCTATCTCGTAGTACCGGTTCCAGCGCTTCCCAAAGGGTCACCGCCGAATCCACCGACCCGTCGTTTTCAGCCAGATACACACGTACATCTGCCCTGACGCCTGTAAGAATCGATTTGTTCGCCAGATCCCATGCGGTGAGACGCCATGCGGCCTCCCTCCCGCCTCCGGGCCGGCCCATTGAGAGCAACAGGGGTGAGTGGTCCGACAGGCCCCTCACCAAATATGTTGCTGTGTCCCCTGCAGTGAACGTCTGTCGCGGCATAAATATATAGTCCAGCCTGGAGAACACTTTGTGGGCCGCCGAGTAAAAGGAGTAGGCCTCAGTCGTCGGGTGGATCGACCTCCATACATCACACAAGCCCATTTCAGTCATCAGTTGGGCCAGGGGGGTCTGAGTATCTCGGACATGCGCCCCACCGGATCTATCCACCGCCCTGTCCATCACGTCATTAAAGTCACCCCCCACTATCTGAACGGTGTCTGGGGTGTCCATAAGTATGGATGCAAGGAGCTTTAGCGCATTCGCCTGCAATTTGGGTGGAGCGTATACTGATATCAATGTGTAGGTGCGCCTTCGCCATGTTCCCTGCACCCCCACGCATGTTCCCAAAGGGTCACCCCATGTGCGTGTGATGTGAAAGGGGAAAGTATTTTTTACCACAATCGCTACACCCCGTGAGTCAGACGTGTACCCTGCGTGGCCGAGCACCTTGTATCTCCCTCTCGCTATGAACGGACAGGTAGTGCCCCGCAAGTGTGTCTCTTGCAGGAAGATGACGTCTGGGCCCAGTCTCTTCAGAAAATTGTGCACCAATCCCCGCTTGATCTTATTCCCCAGCCCGTTCACATTCCAGGTCAGGACCTTCAACTTGTCAGCTGCCATGTACATAGCAATAGGATAAGTGCACCCCAGGACATGTGGCTAAGTTGGCGGGCATACATTTGCAATGATGGAACCACACAATTCTCCAGATTCCTAAGCAAGACTCCCCCCGCAGCCCCCCCATGAACAACCAAACAACGTAAACAAACCCCATCCCCCCCCACCCCCACCCCACCTGCGCCACCCAGCCACCCCGCCCGTACAACCATCGACGGTTCAGGAGACCAGGGAGCAAGGTCTGTCGCCCACCCTCCAAACAAACCCACCTAGTAGATACCTAGCTGTCCAAAGTCACGTGTCAGTTCGGAGCGTTTCCACCCCTCAGAGCAAATCGAACAGTACCTGTGCGTCCCCGGCAGGGAACTGCCAAAACAGAATCTCAGGTCCTTAGCCCCTCAGGAATGCGAGTCTTGTGTCTCAGGATCAGTGCCTTCCACGATGTGCGGCCCACCCTGTTCCAGGTCGCGGATGGCCACGGCCAGCGGGTGGAGGGACGGCTCCGTGCGGTCTTCCGCGTCCGACGCAGACGCTTCTCCTTCTTGGTCTGTGCCATTGCCAGACCCGTTCAGCAGACACCGGAATCTTGATCCCCTATCTGGGTCCCGTGTCGCTGCGTCATCTGCGTCTCCCGTTTTCCCACCAGCGGCACCCTGGCGCGATGGATACGGGGTCCGTTGAGATTGCCTGTCCCCTCGCTGGTGGCGAGAGCGCTGCGAACCACTGCGAGCGCGGTCGAAGTTAGCTGCCGCAAGCTCCTCCCGGATCCTACGACCCTCCTCTTCTGCCTCTCTCAGTATGGGTCGTTCCTCTAGCCAGTGCCAGGCCTCCTCCGGTCGAGCAAAGAAAAGTGATTTTCCCTTGTAGAGGACCTTGAGTTTGGCGGGAAATAGAAGCATATACGATATGTTCAGGGTCCGCAACTTAGCCTTTACAGTATCATAGGAGCGTCTCTGCTTCTGCACGTCCTGGCTATAATCAGGGAATATCATTACAACCGTGTTCTCAAACTTAAGTTCCCCCATTTTACGGGCCTCCCTCAGGATAAGGTCTCTGTCCGCATAGTTCAGAAATCGGGCAATTATCGGGCGGGGTCTCGCCCCCTCCGGAGGCCTGGCCAGGAGCGCCCTGTGCGCTCTCTCGATCATAAAACACGGAGAGAAGGGTGCCTGTGGAAACATGGTCCTGAGCCAAGAGTGGAGGAAGGCCGCCGTATCGTTCTTCTCGATTCCCTCCCTCAGGCCCACGAAGCGCAGGTTGTTTCTGCGGGCTCTGTTCTCCGCATCGTCCACCCGCCATAGCAGCTGCCTGTGGGAGGCCTGTAGTTCCGCCATATCTTTCTTGAGTGAGGAAACAGATTCCTCCGTCTCCGTAATCCTGGTCTCTGTTGCGCCCACGCGGTCCGACAAGTTCCGAAAGTCCTGGCGCAGCAGCAGGACTTCTGATCCCACCTCTCCGATCTTCGTTTCAAGGGCGGCTCTGGAGGCCTGAATATCAGTCCTGGAGGCCTGGATCGCCTCCAGGAGCATGGCGGTGTCTGCATGCGCGTCTCGAGCCCCTGCGGCCATATCCTTGGGGGTCCGGGTGGTGGCGAAGGTCTCAATGGACCCCTGTCTGGTGGAGCGCGGTGGCGGGTCCCCCATATTGAACCCCGGGGGGTCCCCAATGCCCGCAGTCCGGCCGCCGGGAGACCGGCTCAGTATTGCCCCCGAGGCTGACCCCGGGTCTCGCCAAGCTCTGCTACGGTGCCCCAACCACCGCTACCACCAGCCGTCGCGGACCAGGCACCTCCTACCGAGCCAGGCCTTCACCGGGTCCCCTCGTGTCTCAGGGGGGGATGGGAGGGTAAAGGGACGGATTGTGTCTGTGTGCCACTGGGGGCCGAGATCCCCGTCTAGGGCTCCGTGAGCTCTCGGTTCCAAATGTAGAGGGGGGGGGGGGGACAATCACCCCACAGCCCCGTGCAGGCCCCGGCGGGACAACGTTGCGCCCAGACGCGAGCGCCTCTTACTTGACTCCCGTTCCAGGGAGAGCGGTCGGCGGCCAGCAACTCCAGTCCCCGGCCCCACAGGCCCCGATCCGCCTCCGCCCCCGAGGTCCGCCAGTGGGGGCTCCCAGGCGCCGGTCGCCGGGTCGGAAGCAGCCGCACTCACGCGGGAGGGGGAGCGGTCCGCTCGGCTCCGCAGCGGCCCTGCAGTCGCCTCAGCTCCGGATCCCAGCTCCGGCTGTCTCCGCCATCTTGGGCGCCTCGGGTCCCGAGGGAAGGCTCTCGAGCAGGTCGGTCTCGCAGCGGCGGGAAGGCAAACCGGAGGGCTGTGCCTGCGCCTCTCACCACCGCCCACTCCTCAGTCGTGTTTTGTGCCGTCGTTTTTGGGGCTGAGGACATAGAATCGCCGGATTATAGGCAGCTGTGCCGGGAGCGTTGCCGAGGCACGTCTCACTCCGCCATGCAGCTAGCCACGCCCCCGAGGGACGGCTTCTTTGGCCGTTCGGTCCTCCAGGATTTTCTGGTGTAGGATTGTATTGGTTCGCAGACCCACCACCGGGGTTGGTATTGCTGGGGTATCTATTCTAAGGTAAGGAATCTAATACTAACCTGTTTCTTTCAGATGAACAAGTTACTTACCTTCGGTAACGATATATCTGTAAGAAACAGTAGTTAGTATTAGATTCCTTACCGCCCCACCCGTCCTCCCCGTTCTGCGAACTGATACCTAGGGTTAAGGACATCCCTTTCAGGGCCCTAGTTTCATATGGCACCAGTGTTAGTTCTCACATGGCTCTGCGTGTTCTGGCGCGGAAAAGCTGTGTGCAAAGAACTGACATCAGCGCGCGGAGGCGGCGTCTATATACTCCAGCGACGTCATCACGGCGCACGACGCCGACGACGCGGAGCCGCAGGGGACGCCTGCAGACGACGCCTACCGACGCACAGGGGTACTGCTACGCAAAAGTTTCCGGATCCAGACTGACGCCTGGGGATATTCTAAGGTAAGGAATCTAATACTAACTACTGTTTCTTACAGATATATCGTTACCGAAGGTAAGTAACTTGTTCTTTGGTACTTGTAATCATGTTTATCTGCTTCTGTCTACTAATCATTGCAGCACATGTATTTTATGCAAAAGAAGTTGGTTCAATAAAGATTGAAATCATCCCACTGTGTATTCTCTGTATATTTCTCTGAGAATAAGTGAGCAAGGGTGACTGAGCGAAAGGTTCTGTACTGTTTCCATGATCCCTGAGGAATCAGGATTGTCATGTTCAGTGGTTGCCAGCAGCTATTCTCTCCCTGGTAGGTTAGTGGGGCTTACGATGGCACTGTGAGCTACCTGGTATATAAGCCAATACACCTACGGGGGTGTTTGGAATCCGTCTTGACACCAAGCACTTACTTTATGTTGTCTGAACAAAGCACAGGGCCTACGGATTGGTAAAAACTACACAACAGTACATTGTGTGTGTTCATGCATGTGGTCATTGTAGTGTATGGATTCTACATATAAGCAAAGCTGAGTGATGGAGATCCTTGGGTTCCATTTTGAAAGTCCCTGGCCTGTTCCTGTGCAAAAGATGGCAGTGATGCTGTTTTCCCAGACAGTGGAATTGTATCACGAGTGATGCAAGTGCGAGGATGAATAGAAAGTGGAGTGAGGGCAAAAGAGTCAAGGCTCCTGTCGATATTCGATGAAGACTTTTTGCTGAGAGGATCTCCTGATTAGTCTTCCTGTAGCACTGCTACTTTGTGAATGGTTGGGGTGGAGGGGCTGCAGTCCATGTTGTTTAGCGTGAGAAGAGTCTTTTAGATAAAAAACACTCTTTTGTCTCCTTCCTGGTCACTGTCTTCGTGGCTGTTCATTGCCAGTTGCAGGTAGTTTGCACCTCTTTGTGCCTCTGTTGTGCGGTCTCCAACTGGGGACTACCCTGCTGTGAGGATCCTCACCCCACAAAAAGGCTGTGTGTGCAGAACATAAGAGAGGCAATTGAAACAGAACCCACCCCAAACCAGTTCTCTTGCAGGTGGATTTCTGAAAAAATGACACACACTGAACAACCTGGTACTACAAAAAAGCAAGGCTGCACTGAGGGCTTTCACTCATGCCTCCCAAAATGCATGTGACCTGCTAGTAGAAATAAACCAGCCCTGTCGATCACACCAAGAACCCCGATGTCTGCAACCAGTTCCCAGAAGCCATATCTCCCGCTACAATATTCAATCTGTATTGGCTCATCAACATAGAAACCCCACGCCAAACATAACTTTGCAATTGGTCAATAGAGCACTTGTAATGTCGGGGGAAAATACAAAACAAATTGCTGTACTGAACTCCCATCGCTGGTGTGATACCTTCCACGATGAACAGTAATTATGAAAATGTGCGTACTGATGAAACTTTAAAACACGACTTTCATGCTCGAGTGGCAAAATGGCATACTACTGCCCCATAAGCGGTTTACTAAAAGCACACACTAATGTAGGTTACAGTACATATGTGAGATGCTGGTTTAAATAATTAATTTCAGCATACAGCCAAATTATAGCATTTATCTGTAGATTATTAAAATTCCGGCGCTTGTTATATTGCTCCTCGCAATATTCTGTGTTGGGCGGGCCCATTACTTCTGAGTACATGCGGGGGTGTGCGATGAGCTCTCCCCACTTACATGTGGGTTTTGGTTTATTCCGCATAGCGCGGGACAGTGTTAATAAATAGCTGTTCGCGTTTGTGTGGCGTCAGAACCGTCACACACAGCCGCGGCCCGTGGAGGGAGTTACGGTGGGGCAGGGAGGCGGGGAGGGGGAGGGGCGGGGTGGACCGTGCTAAAAACCGGCATATGGATAATTGCAGGTAAGCAAACAATTTAATTAATAAATCAAATTTCGTAGCGCGCACTGCATCGCATTTTGCGATGAAAGGTGCGCTACCAAATTTGTTTTATTAATTAAATTGTTTACTGTAATGTTCTGTTTGCGTCCTCCTGGGGGCAGATTCGTCACGTCGTCTCACACCGCTCTCACTGCATACGCCGCCTCTGGGGGCGGCGCTACTCACAATGCTTGCAGTCACACCCAGACTGCACCGCTTGCCTCCTTCCCTAAGCCTGGCTCAGCGCTCAGCCCAACTCTGCGCTCCCGGGGCCCGAAGATCTCTCCAGCGCCAGGTAGGCCACCAACACTCCTCAGCTCTACTTAGGTGTCAAGGGGGGGGTTCACCCCTGCACCGGCCGGGTGTAGGTTCGCTCAGGCGCCACAGCGCACTGCCTTCGTTGATTACAAAACAGCAGGAAGCCTTGCTCTCCGTCAGCCGACTTGCTAACCATGTCTCCTCCCCTAGCTACGTGCTGCAGGTCCAGGCCCACACACTATAGCTCAGTAACCCATGTTGCAAGCTTTGTCGGGGTCTGCTGCCTCGACCCCTGTTACGGGCACATATTTCTGCGTTCAGATCCGTGCAGTTCAGACTTCCAAAGACGCCTCGATGCAAGATAAATTATGGATTTTATGATGGCTCGACGGAGCTCTCTATTCAAGTGGCCATCTTAGGCTCAGGCAAGCTCCACCCCTCCTTTCACCTACTTTCAAAGAGATTGTTGCACATCAACCGTTGTGAAAACATACTCAAACTCTTCATGATGACCTTGATTACCAGAAATTAAAAAATGTGCAGTAAGAACTTTCAGTTATCCCAGAAGGGATCATTTTAGAAGGGTCGAGAATTGTTATACCCAAGAGTCTGAGACAACAGGTTGTTGAACTGGCTCTTGAGGGACATTGTGGAGTTGCAACTAAACAAGCTCTACGGGACGGAGTGTGGTTCTATCGTCTTGATTAAAGAGTTAAAAAATAGTTAAAGGCATGTCATTTGTGCAACTGCTTGTCTTCCAAGACAAACCTGTATCCATTAAGCATGTCTGTTCTTCCAAAGCATGCATGGTAGAGGATTGCAATTGATTTCTTCGGCTCGCTTGACAACGGACATCATCCACTCATATTTGTTGTTGAATATTCCCACTTTTCTAGCATGTGTAACACTTACAAGCCAACTATTAAAACCTTCAAGCCACTTAAATAATTTTCTTAAGGCTCAATAAAGGAAACTAACAGAATTTTTTTAATTAGCTCAGAAAAGAACAACAGCATTTCGTATTCTCGGTTTGTTTCTACACATCTACACCGCTAGCTGATGTCGCCGTGCGTGGGAACCTTTCCATCGTGTCCTACGCAGACGACACGCAGCTGGCGGTTGCGATTAGTGGGGCTTCCGATCTCGAGGCAGCGAAGTTCCGTGAGGGACTCATAGCTGTGGCCCACTGGATGAATGATAATTTCCTGCAATTGAACGCTAAGAAAACCGAGGTGCTCATTGTGGGAAAACAAACTCATCTGTGGGGTGATAGCTGGTGGCCACATGAGCTCGGTCCTACCCCTACCCCTGTTACTCAAGTTAAAAACCTTGGGGTTTGGTTTGACTCCCAATTGAGTTTTTGTACCCATACAAAAAAGACCGCTGCATCTTGTTTTGGGATTCTGCGTCAGCTTCGGTCCACTTTTAAATATTTTGACGCTCCCACTCGACAATTGATCGTGCAAGCCATGATCTTGTCTAAACTAGACTATGCTAGCTCTCTTTTTCTTGGAGTCAATCAGGCTGAGCTCTCCCGGCTCCAACGCGTTCAAAACGCTGCCGCCAGGGCTCTGGTTGGTTTGCCCAGATTCTGCTCAGCCAGAAAAACCATCTTTAATCTCCATTGGCTTCCGGTGGCACAGAGAATAAAGTTTAAATCCCTGATCTTGACATTCAAAATTCTTAAACTTTCTTCCCCTCAGATTTTGCAGCAATTGGTTTCCCCTTATGTTCCAGCTCGCTCTCTGAGGTCCTCTGCCCTCCACCTTGCCATAGTTCCTCGTTTTAAGAGATCCAGGACTGGCGGTCGCTCCTTCCGAGTCCTCGCCGCCAAGCTATGGAATTCTTTGCCTGTCCACATCCGTGCTATTGATGAGCTCCTTGCTTTCAGGAAGGCTGTCAAAACCTTTCTCTTCCCCTTAGCTCCTTAGTTCTGTTGTTGTGTTGTGTCTTCCATCTTTTGTCCGGTTTTATGTTCTGTATTAGCGCCAGGACGCCCCTTTGCTGGGGCATCTGTGCGCTCTATAAATCCGGATAACATAACATAACATAACATAACATCATGCACAAAATGGTGAAGGCTTATGAAAGCTTTTAGAATTTTTTTTCAAGAATAAAAGTATTGAGCTTTTTTGAGTTTGATTTCCCAGGTATGAAATGGATCTTAACCACAAGCCACGCACTCAGCAGATAAAATCTGAATGAAGCGATTTGTTTGGAAACGTTATTTCTATGTTTCAGAATTTTCAGAAATGCCACTGAAATGCGTTTGTTTCATGCTGTCATGGCAGTTTTTAATTGTGTGACATACAGGCATATGCATCAACGGAAATACCTCCCGGTAAAACAGCGAATCGGAAAAACAGGCCGATACCGAACGCAAAACCATAAATTGCAATGCATCAAACCAAAAATCGGAAAAAAATAAAGAACCGCTAAATGGCCCCGCGGTAAATTACCGATTCGTTAAACAGACATTCGGAAATACCGAACCCCAAAGCATACTTCGGAAATACCGAATAGGCAATAACGAATGGAAATGGTATGCATGAACAGTCGCTAATACCGGAAATCCCCAAAATCGCTATTGAGCATGAGCAAAATAAGGGGAATCACAATCAGGAGGTAAAGTTAACAGAAGGACAGAAAAAAAAAAATTAACCCCATCAGCAGGTGCTGACAATCAGTTACCCTTCATAAATGCCCTGGGAAACCCCACATGTACACCAAAATGGCTGCCCTGTACGTGCTTGCTAGGAGGTGGAGGATCAACGCCCAGGCCCAGCGCAGGAGGATGATACAGGACAGGATCTTCAGGGTGCGCATCACTTTGCTGGGGCAGACCGAGGAACAGGTGTACGCCAAGTACAGACTGAACCGTGCCATGATAATGGACCTAATAGCAGACCTGACACCCTTACTGCAGCACGAGACCCGTCGGACCAACGCCATACCTGCCCATGTGCAGGTGCTATGCTGCCTGCACCTGCTTGCATCTGGAAGCTTCCAGGGGGTAATAGCTGAGACAGGAGGCGTGTCGCAAAGTGCCTTATCACGCTTTTTCCACCGGTTCCTAGAGGCCATGCTGACATTTCTCAATCGCCACATCACCTTCCCCAGAACCCCCCAGCAGCTAACCCGCACCAAACGGGAATTCTACCAGGTGGCACAATTCCCCCATGTCATCGGGTGTGTCGACTGCACGCATGTCCCCATCTGTCCTCCATCAGCCACCGAATACATTTACCGCAACCGGAAATCGTATCATTCAATAAATGTTCAGGTGGTGTGCAATGCCAAGTTGATCATAACGGACATTGTAGCCCAATTCCCCGGGAGCACACATGACGCCTACATTTTCCGTCACTGTGGCCTCCACAGGCGCCTGATCAACGGAGAATTCGGAGAGGGACACCTACTAGGTACATATAGCTGCATCATCGTACTCCCCATCCACTCCTTCCCCACATGTATAATTCCATTAATGCTGATTACCATTCTCTCCCCATCCTGCAGGTGACAGCGCATACGCATTGCGTGAATATCTCCTCACGCCCTATCTCAACCCAGCTACCCCGCAAGAGCAGCGCTACAACAGGGCACACATCAGTACTAGGAATGTGGTTGAGCGAACATTCGGCATCCTGAAGAGCCGCTTCCGAATACTGCACAAGACTGGAGGTGCCTTGCAGTACGACCCAGTGACCTGCTGCCAGATAATTGCTGTGTGTGCCATCCTGCACAACATCGCCACGCGCAGGGGGATACACATAGAGGTGGAGGGAGAGAAAGAACTGCGTGCCCAGCAACCCCCCCCACAACACCAACAGGCACATGTGCCCAACACAGCTGAAGGGCAAAGGAGACGGGCATACATCACACGGAATCATTTCTGAGACAGGTAAGAGAGTGACTTGACAACAGGAACAGTTTTGCAAGGGTTTAATGGGCATGGACACCTGACTGGTGCAGAAAACGTAACACAAACAAGCTGCTGCCGCAGCGAAATAAAACTAGCAATGTCCCTTCTCAGAACAGGTGGCGCGTGAGGCACTTTGGTCTGGCCATGGTTACCTCACCAAGGACAGTGTGACTATGCCACATGTTTACTTCCGTTTGCCGCGTACCCCCAGTCTCTTGTCCTGTGACTCCTCGGGTTGTACACGATGGGAGTCAGTGGCAGTTGCACTGCGGCCACTGCGCCTCCTCACGCTGGTGTCCGGCAGGGAGACGCTGCTGACACTGGAGGCTGCCTCACTCCCCTCTTCCGCCCCCAGACTGCTGACACTGGCTGACCCTGGCTGCCGTTGCTCCACTGCAGTGGTCACCCTCTCAAGGGCCTTTGCCACATCCCCACAAAAATGACCTAGATCCACTTGCAGGGACACGTACCTGCGTGACAGCACAGCCGTGCTGTTGCACAGCTTATTGATGGCCTTGTTTGTAGTATTCACTGCCAGCATGACCTGCCTGTGACGCCGGCGCTCACTCCTTTGGCCTGCGACTATGGCACGTGTCAGTTCTTGCAGGCACAGCTTGATGTCTTTGTTGCCCGCAGATACGGCAGTGGTGTGCTCACGCACTGCGGCAGTCATGTTGCCAAGTTTGTTGCATAGTTGTGTCATGGTGAGTTTCATGGCACCCATGTGTCTCCCCTGCAGGCGCTGGACACGCAGCATCCGGGCCTCCACTACTCCGTACCCTCCGGACAGATCGACCGGTCTTGCTGCAGCCCGACCCGGGGACACAACCCTCTGCCTGATGCGCTGTCGGCCTGCAGTGTGGCTGGTTGGAGTGACGACAGCCTGGCGTGGAACATTTGGGTGTGATGAACATTGATCTGACTCCATCACGGACAGGGCGGCAACATCTGCTCTGTGGCTCTGCGGAGTGGCCCGCACTGGTGGTGGTGGTGTCTTGGTCCACGAGGATGGTGGGGGTGGTGGTGGTGGTGTCTTGGACTGGGAGGATGGTGGTGGTGGTGGTGGTGGTGGTGGTTGCTTGGTCCGCGAGGATGGTGGCGGTGGTGGTTGCTTGGACCGGGAGGACGGTGGAGGTGTTGTCCGGCGTGGTGGTGAAGGGGAGGACATGACTTCAGCTCCCTGTGAGCACTCCGCTTCTGACAACACTGGCGTCTCCGAGATGACAAGGCGGCCACTGTCGTCTGAATCGATGGGGGATGCATCTGTGTGTGAAACAGTGCATAGTTAATATCATGGTATGGTATGTGACAATAGCTGTGGCATCTCACAATAAATAACTTTTGTTGACTGACATTTGACCCTTGGCAGCTGTATTCATCTCTGGGCTCAGGCATGCACCCATTCATGTATTGACTACATCTCCCATGGTGCAACACAGTGGTGAGGGTGTGTGTGTAGGGCAACGCTACATGTGCACTGGGTCTGGCATGGGGGAGTGGGCAGGGACTAAGTACACGCTGCATCGTTACGCTGGCATGCCTCTTACCTTGTCCTCCTTCCGCAGCACCTGAGGTGTCCAGACTTGTGACCCCCACAACAGCTTCCCGTTCTAAGGTGGCCTCCACTAGATCCTCCAGGTCAGTATTAGGCGTCACATTGGATGGTCCCCCTCCTGTGCCAGCAGCATCCCTGACCCTCTGCGCAATCTTCTCCTTGGCCCTCTTACGCAGGTCGTACCATCGTTTTTTTAGGTCGTCGATGCTGCGGTGGGTGACTCCGCAGGCATTCACCTTGTCCTTGATGCGCAGCCACATCTTCCTTTTTTCTGCCTCTGGCACCTTAAGCGACAACTTGCCAAATAGTCGATCATGGTTGCTGCTCACACTCTGTATTAGGATTTCCAGCTCCTTATCTGAAAACTTTCGTTTTCGCTTTCGGGGTGTGTCCTTTCCATGCTGGGGGGCCTCCTTCTCCATCTTGTCCTGCTACCTTTTTCCTGGTTGCTTCTGGTTCAGTGTGGGACCTCAGCTCCTGAGCTCTGCCTCCTCCTCTGTGCAACTCCGGACACTGAATGCAGCGTGGGTGTCCTACTTCCTGGTTGTGATGTCATCGGCCTGCTTCCGAAGCGTCGCGTTATTTTCCCGTTTTCGGTATTACCGAATCCGCAAATACCGGATCCGGTAATACCGACTCGGTATTTCCGAAATCGGTTTTTGTTACTCGCGCTGGCGTATACTCGTTATTTTATAGCGATTATTACCGACTCGGTAAATTTTACCGATTACTTTGATGCATGCGGTTTGCATGTTCATATTAGCGGTTCGTTATTTTTCGGTATTACCGACTGGTATTTACGAACGTTGATGCATATGCCAGATAGAGCTTTATTTCGTTTTGAACATCATGTTTTTATTAGAGGTGGGCAATATATTCCACTCCGCCTGTGATATTGGTGGAATTTTGGTCACTTCGCGTTACGCTTGAAACACAGAGTTCAGAACAAATTCTGCCAAACTCCCGCATGGTAAAGTTTTTTCTTGAGTGCGGCTCAAAGCAGTAAGTTGGAGAGCAGGAGCGAGATTTGACTTCCCCTAGTGCGATTTTCAGTCACTAGGAGGGCACCCGGTGCGATTTCTTCAACGTGGGCAGTTGAGGGCGGTTGCTACCATTTGTGGTGAGAAAGCTGCTGCCTGAGTTGAAAATCTACTCGAACTGCAGCAGAATCAACTTGAGAACCTGAATTCTCTGGCATACCACATGGTGCTGTTCAGATGAATTTTTCAACGTGGAATGAGCTCCCGGCACTACATCACAGCATGAGCAGATCTATGAACCATTTCTGCCCATTTGTGGAATTCTGCAGAATCTTAAGGAGTTTTTTGCAAATAAAACTCTACAAGTTCTGCCCAAGCTTCTTTTTAGGACACATTGTGCATTTACTATGCGCTAGTTTTCACACAGTACCACTTTACTAACAAGAATCATTCAAGTTAGAGCCGTGTCCTTGCTTCTTTATGTTTCTGTTTACTTCAATAGCTTTTTGTGCTTCAACTGTCAAAGACGCTTGACTATATTGCATTGTTAAAGAATTCTGGAAGCTCTTGCATTGTCGTGCACCGTACTATACCTAATGCTGTGTCACCCCTAACGAAATGTGTATTTCAAGATATAAGGTTTGTTCTAGTGGTTGAAAATAAATGGACAAACCTATAAAAGATTTTCATCAAGGATTGTTTCATTTGCATAATAGAAAAGGTGCATCGAGTCACGTTATGCTTTTCTCTTTTTTCTAGATCATCCCAGCAATCGTACCACTATGGGGAGTACCATGAGTGTGCCACACGCTGCCAGTGACTCAAATGCCAGCTGCATCACGGGCATGAGCTCATGCACAGCAGCTGCCAACGCTTCGAGGAAACACTTCTTCACCCAGACTGGCATCTAGTAAGTTACTTTTGTTCACACTTTAGTAACTGTGGAATAAAATTACATTCTGTTCTAAAGCCAGACCCTCAAATGCTTGACCTGTGCTGCCTTCTCCTGGGCTTCAGCTGTTTGGAACTTCAGAATGTTATCTAAGACTACTTACACCCTTTCAGTACATGCTAAGCATAGCATTTGCATGCATTACCTCTTCATTGGTCTTCCTCATACAGTCCTTTATCCATGAAGTGACTTACGTTCTCACTCATTGTTGACTTACTCCCCCCGAAAAAATACACCCAACATGGCTCCCAGTGTCCCAGAATGAGTCAAAAGAGGAACTCACACTCATCACTACCTGTTTTTTTTCTGTGGCACATAAGTGTTTGTTTTCTCAGCTGAGGTAGAAGTATTCATTTATACCTTTTTATATTTACTTATGCGTTATATGTTTTTTTAACAGTTTCTACTTTCTTATCCCTGAGGCTTGCAACAGCAGTTTTGTTTCACTGGTGTCAGTATTTCGGGGTGCTTGGCAGCTGAGACCGAGTACTCCATTTTTAGTGTCTTGTGTGGAGTCTATATATTTCTCCCTGCTCTTGAAATGTTTTCTTATGGGGAGCGCTTATTCAGGAAATAAATAATATATAAAATGTAAATGAATGCCCAAGTAGTTCATCTGTTTCACCTTGCATTACCAATGTCTTTTTTCTTTTGCCTGTTATGAAAATGTCCTCTAGGGAACCAGGGGCTAGCAGGAAGTACTGTTAGCATTCGGTACGCTACAGGATGTAAGAAGAAGGCAGTTTAAGTTGTGCCCGGCCTCAGGAGGGAGCAGGTTCCTCTTCTTTTGTGCCCACGATTGAGGCACTTAAACATATGATCAAATTGGCTGTAAAATCAGCCATTAAAGTCAGAGGAGCCGGTGCTCCTCCACCTATACTGCCAAGATTGCAGACTGATGACACTAGTGCTGACCCTGAGAAGGTGCCTGTCAAGGGTTGCTTTATTCAGAGCATGGATTTAACCAGAGATTTTACAGCACCTCAAGAACAATATCTGCCACTCCTGTGCCCACATCAAATGAAGAGTACCAGCAAGTTTTTCCAACTTCATAGCACTGCACCCCTGCCTTCTTTCATTAATGGAAAGAATTAGAGAAGCAGCCTTTCCTGAAATTTCTGACCAAACCCTATCCTCAGAGCAGTTTCCAGCTGCAGTGAGGGGTGACAATTTGATGGCTGCATTATCTGCTCAGAGTAGGTAATCTTAGAAGTTGCCCTCCCATCAGACACAGTTCCTAAGAAGATTGAGAGTGCTGTCAAAAGGGCTTACTCTTCATAAAATTCACTAACTGTGCTAATGTGTATGCAACATATACAGCTCAATCTCTGCTTAACCACATGAGCGCTAGCGAAATTCCCCTCCTGTGCTCTTCTTTTAAAAAACCCATTATTCATGACGAGCTGGGCTCGTCATGAGCGTAGCAGGAGGCTACCTCATGACGAGCCCAGCTCGTCATGAGCGTCGAAGGGGTTAAAGATTTACCGACCCTGGCAAGCTATATGGCAAGGAGCTGGATGACTTTCCTGAAGTTGGTGGTTTTGGCTATGGGAGAGCTTTTAACCCAAGAACATCCAGAGGAGGTAGCCAGCCTTTTCATGTCAGGGCTCATGGCTGGGGCATCCCTGTTCTTAACAAATCCAGGTCCGAGCCTCTGGACAAGGGTTACCTCTTGAATTCTCCTTCCTCCATAACCCTGACAACTGATGCCAGCAAGAGAGTATATGGTGATATTCAGGGAGTTCTCAGCTCAGGTGATGTGATCATGTCAGGAGTCAGCCCTTCCGCCAATTGGAGGAATTAGCGGCTGTCCACAGAGTTCTCCTCCACTTTCCCTTTGGTCCTCTCCCAAGCTATATGTGTACGGACCTACAATCATATGGTAAATTTGAACATAAATTGCTATAGGGGAATGGGCTTACTGATTCTGGCTCACCTTTCCAGGAGATTTCCAGAAATATCTTCTCTCTCTCAGCAGTTTATTTTCTGGAGAAGGAGAATTGGCCTGCAAACTCTTAAATTATCAGTTATCATCTTCGATATACCCTTTGTCTGTGTCCTTTTCTGTTTTGACCCATGATTCATTCTCTTCACCACAGAGGAGAATGCTCATCTTCCATCTGTTTGTGCCCTGACTCCATCTCAGAGAGGATTGGCTACATAGGCATTCTCGATCCCTTGATCAAACGGTCTTATTTACTGCTTTCCACACATCCAATTGATTCTAAGTGTGGTAAAGATGATTCCCAAAGATCAAGCAGAGGTTCTCCTAATCATCCCGGGCACAGCCAGGGGGGCTTGGCATCTGATTCTCCTCCAATTATCAGTAACTTCCCATTGGTAATTCCCTCTTTATCCACCACAGCTAAGACTGCCCCTTCTATCCCTATCCATGGTGGAAAATCTCAGCGTGGGGGTCTGGCATGTGAGAGGATAAAGCTGATTTCACAGAGATAATCTAATGAAGTTGCAAGCAAGATCCAGCAATCAAGATGTCCCTACACTTTAAAATTTAGAGTAGGCACTGGAAGAAGTTTGAGTCCTAGTAAAGTACTAAGCACCTCTATCCTTATTCCTGTGATCCCAATAGTAACCTAGACTATTTTAGACGTGGAATTTTTGTTTGCCCCTAAGGTGTGAACAATAGAGTACAAATGGGGAGTAATCTAGACTTTCAAGGACCAGGATTCCTTGTCTGTTGCTCCTTTAACCTACTGGTTTCTAAGAATTGTGGGGCAGATGTATCAAATGATTTTTTTGTTGCAAACGCTGCGATTCGTAAAATAGCAGCATTTGTGACAAATAAATCGAAAAATGCGATGTATTATTGAAATTGCATCGCAAAATTAAGGAATCGCAACATTTGCGATTCCTTAACTTTGCATCAGCATTTAAGGAATGGCAAATTGCGATTCCTTAAATGCTATGTATGAAGCACCCAAGTTGTGCGATTCCTAATTAAGAAATCGCAAATTACCACCAACTTGAGGTTGGTGGTAATTTGCGATTTCTTCCACAAATGCACTTTTTGCCATGTGTGAAGGTGCCATGTGGCACACATACATGCCTTTAGGCCATGTATGTGCACCATATGCACACACATGTAAATTTCAGGGGTGCATCAGGGTGTCCTTATGACACCCTTGCACCCTTGAAATGATTCTCAATTTGCGATTCGCAAATTGGGAATCGCAAATTGAGAATAACTTCCCATTCATTCCTATGGGCCTCCTGGCCCTTAGAAATGAATGGGAAATTATTCCTTAATTGCGAATTCGCAATTTGCTATTCGCAAATAAGCAATATTAAGAAATCCCTAAAAAAGTGTGATTTTTTTAGATACATACCATTTTGCAATCCTCAAATAGCGAGTCTCAAAAAATCGCAATTTGAAAATCGCAAATAAGTATTTTGATACATCTGCCCAGTTAAATCTTGCGATCTGCCTCTAGTTCTTTGTAGTCTCAGAGAGCTACATTTGAACCCTTTCTCAAAGCAAACCTTAAACTGCTCTTTGTTAGGATCATATTTTGAGTGGCCATTTGTTCTGGCAAGAAGGTTGGAGAAATTGGGGATTTACTTTCTTCATTTCCGTTCCTCAGATTCTTCCCACTAAGCTTGTCCTAAGGTCAAGTCAATTCTTTCTCCCAAGGGTCCCAACCAATTTCCATTACTCTGAATATATTGTGCTTCCGGTAATTTTCCCAGATCTTTCTTATTTATGAACAGTCCAATTTCCATAACCTGTATGTCCACAGAGCCCTTTCAATGTTTTTGTCTAGGACTTCCTTATTTCAAACAGTCATTGCACTTTCTGTGACTTTTGGCCTTTTGGGAAGAGAGCTGCGTCCATCTTCCACCACCCTCTCTAGATGTGTTAAGATTGCCATCTAACTATTTGACACGTCAGGATTTATCTTCAGAGTCCAGGGTAAATCAAAAGAGGTATTGTAGGCTCATGGGCTGCATTTAAAAGAGCCCCTCTCAAAGATATCTGTTATGCAGGGACCTTCCCTAACCCACACACTTTTAAGTTGCACTAGCATCTACAGGTTGGAGGTCCAACCTCTACACATTTTGATTCACATGTTTTGATCACTATATATGAAGTTTAAATGATTTTAAATCTTTGCTTTGCCACAATAAATGAAGAGAGAAGTGTCATACTTGGCATACTTCCTTTTTTTTTCTTTGGAAGAATTAAACTCAGATGCTTCTGCTTGGGTATTTACTTATGGAGGGAGAACTGTACGAGCAAGATAGATAAGGAGGTAATGACACAATTACTTACCAGTACTCTTCAATACTCTCAGTACAGGTCGTCCTTGCAGCAGTCCTGAATCCCCCCCACCATGATTCCCTGTAACATTTTGTGGATATATTTGTTTTTGCTTAGGTATTTTCACAGTGAGTAGTGTGAGTTCCTGTTTGTGGAATTCTGTAACACTGGGCTTCATGTTGGGTACATGTTTTTGGCTGGGCCATGTAAACAATATCTATGAGGACAGAAGGCAACTCAAGTAGTAAGGATTGTCATGACGAAGACCTGGAATTGAAGTAATAAAGATTGCCGGTAAGTAACCAGGGCATCACCAGGAACACTGTACACAGTAAGTAGAATGTACTTTGTGCACATGTGTGCAGTGAAAATAACTGCATTTAGTAGAAGTAATTATAAGCTGTCAAGTCTCATAGGTGAATGTGCAAAACTCTAGATATCAGTCACTTATTTCAATTTCTAATTACATGGAAACTGGCACTACCTAGTGGCAAGGCAGGATGCTGCTTCTTAAAGGAGCATATTTGAAATGAACACAGTGCAGGTATTATGCACACCCATCTCCCCATGCCCTTCTTGTCTGATTTGCACGGCCAAATCCTGTTTTTGATATACAGCTAGAGCCTGCATTTTAGTTATGAATTGTTATGCGTGATATGTTTTGGGATGCCATGGAATGTGTACATGTTTTACCCAATGAAAACATATTTTTAAGAAAGACATTCAATACATCAATCAGGTATTTATATAGCGCTGCTTATCACCGAGAGAGTATCCAGGTGCCGTACTGCTGGCCTCACTCGAAGAGCCAGGTCTTGAGTCTATTCCTGAAATTGCTCAGTGCTGGTGAAGTGCAGAGGTGGAGGGTCGGATGTACCAGGATTTGGCAGTGGGAAAAGAGAAAGAACATTAACCGGTACAGCAGATACATGATGTCTGGGCGAGTGCGAGGTGAGAAGACTGGAGGTTCTTATGAGGTTGGTGGAAATTCAGGCTCTGGTTCATGTAAGCAGGTCCTCGGTGGTGGAGGGCTTTGAGGACGTGGGTTAGAAGCTTGAATTGGCATCTCATCTGGATAGGGAGCAATTGGAGGTCCTTCAGGTGCCGGATGATGTGAGTCCTCTTGGGTAGGTCAAGGCTCAGTCTGGATGCTGTGTTCCAGGATAGTCTGGAGTATTTTCTTGAGTTTGGTGGTGGTGCCTGTGGAGTATGTTGCCGTATTCAAGCTGGTTGGTGATGAGGGAATGCTTTAACATTTTCTTGGTGTTGAAGGGGAGCCACCTGAAGACTTTGCGGAGTATGCATAGAGTGTGGAAGCAGGCTGAGGAGACGTTGTTGATCTGAGGCTTCATTAAGCGTTCGCTGTCAACGATGATGCTGACATTGCGGCCATTGTCTTTTGGCGCATGTGTGGCTGCAAGTTCCGATGGGCCACAAGAGTGCAGGCATGTCTGCCAAATATCAGTACTTCAGTTTTGTCTGTGTTGAGCTTCAGACAGTTGTTCTTCAGCAAGGCTAGGACGTTTTTCATACAGTTGTGGAAGTTTGTCTCGGTTGAGGTGTGGTCTGCTGAGAGTGAGAGGAGGAGTTGTGTTTATAAGTATAAATGTTGCATTACTGTGTAGGTGAAGTACTGAATTTGCATCTGTTGACCTCCCACTCAACTACCTATGTGATTTCCTAACATGAATTTAAAAATAAAATCCTTGTTTGCACATATGCACATCTGAATTCCTATCATGAAACTCTTTTTTTTCCCTTTATATTCCTCTGACTAACATAGGTTCCATGTGCAAGGAATCCCTAGTTCTATGGGTAGGCACCACCTGTAATTGAAATAGAAAATCTCCTAAGTAATAGTAAAGAACTGGAAACGTTTGAGTGATGGATAAATAAAGTTCGGTATTATGATTTAAGTTGACATGCATTCTGGACTCAATAGAAGAATATACTTTTGTCTCAAACAAATAATTTAAAGTGTTTTAATATCTTTGTTGAATTTTATAACGTTTTTTTCCTGATGGGAGTCAACGTGATATTTTTGTTCAGACATTTCCTTTCAAACTAGACTGATCATTTGCAGACATAGGCATTTTTTGGGAATGTGGCCAAGAGGCAGAATATGCAGTCATGACACATTTTTCATAATTCAAACGATTTACAGAGAATGACAGAAACAGATCAGGGTTTAGAAGGGAATTTTGAGCCAAAATGGGAAAATGTAATCTGACAAATTTGATATATTTATAAGCATTTATTGTAAACAGTAGACATGAATAGACATTGTATACGTAGGAATTTATTTGGACACAATAATGAGATTTTCTCTTGTGCTATTATCACAGGTCTGAAAGCCTTGCTATTGACATCATTAATGTAAAATGGACAACATGCACAGCTAAGTTATTTGCATTGACATTCTGTATTTATGGGTGATTTATTTTATTAGGGATTTTCACACATAGGACCATTTCAGTATAGAAAAGGGAATTCAGTAAGCAGCACTGTGAGTGACTGCTCACAAATCAACTCAGAAGAATCAAAGGTTACACCATAACTACACCCTAACTACTCTTATTAGGAAAAGGTGATAAACATATTTCGGTCTTACAGCTTACCAGGCGGATTAGCCAAAGGATCACAACAGGCACCGTGCCTACAACCAGCTACGGTCCATGCAGGTAAGCGCGGCAGGAGGCGGGAGGGGGTACACCGACAGATGACAGAATAGGGAAATAAATAAATCCTATTCCATCGTCTGTCGACATCCTCCCCGTCCCACCCCACCGCCTCACCATACTTACATGCACAAACCGCTGCTGCCTACAGAGTTAGTCAGATAAGATGTTTTTTCCTCATCTAGCTTTGGGAAGGGCACAGATGACGTCTTGCTGAATATAGAAAGTGTTTTTCAGGATAAATTAGTGAAGTTTAATGTACATATTGGTATTTCTGCTTGGGGAACAAAGGAATTACAAAATGGCTGAAAGATACAATATCTCTTTTCGGATAGTACCTAATCTGAAGCATGCATCTGCTCATCGCATTCCTAATTCAATTGTTGCCGCCCAGCTGCGTGTAGTAGTAGTAGATTTAGGGGGATATTCTCAAGAATGTGCGATAATCATCGCCAAAATAGGTTAACACAAATTTTCATATCGCAAAATAACTCAGTGTTAACGTCGTTTTCACAACACGGCGGTAATATGCGATAGTTTCTCGATAACGCATCAAGGGCCCGATGTAGGTAAATGGCATTTACCGATTCGTAAATACCGAATTTTACCGATTCAGTATTTACAAATCGGTAAATGCTATGTAGGTATTTTTCTGATTTTATTACCGAATCTGTAACATTCGGTAATTACCGAATCGGTATTTACCGATTCAGTAATTGCCATTAATTCCTATGGACCTTGAGGCCCATAGGAATCAATGTCAATTAGCGAATCAATAAATACCGATTCGGTAAAATTACCGAATTTACAAGGGGGACAGGGTGTCACTTTGACACCCTGTTGCACCCCTGATTCAGGCTTGTGTGCCATGTGACACATATAGGAAAAACAGAACAGGGTGGCTGGACAGGATTATTCGTGAAACAATTCCCCAGACACACAGTCAATCTGTACCGTGTGACCACTGGATTTAATTTTCCAAACAAGTTTATTTTTCTTTTTTACATTTATCAGCAATTTTTTTAAACACAAGCACAAACAAAACCACTGTCAATTCAAAAGGTTCATATATACAGTATCTACAAATGCACACATTTACAAATTTACAACAAAGAATCAAACAAAAGATTGGTTAGACACACCAAAAGACAATCACAAATGTATAATAATTCAAATAAATTGCAATTATATACAGTGCAGAGATTAATCCATAAGCGAACAAACGGGAACCAGTCCTAGAGATTGAAAAAACCAAGTGACAGGCGGGGTTGAGATCAAAAACAAGCCTGCCTGTCAACGAAAGCCTGTGGTGTAATGTTAAATAGGGTTGCAAGGCTAGGATACAGAGTGGTGGTATGATTTACATCCTAGCGGCACCCTTTGTTGTAGCCACAGGGTGGTATTGTCGACGCAGACCACAGGGAGGGTGTCCCGGCGCTCCACCTACAGACAGCTTGTTCCTGGGAGAGAGTGAGCAACACGGACCTTCTGTGGCTTGATTACTTCATTCAGAAAACGGGCCAACTTTAACTGCCGGCCTGAACTGAGGCCAGTGACCGGCCGCTTCCCTCCCTGTGGTCTGCATAGCCAGACCTACACGCGCAAAATAATGTGAGCCGCCCTGATACCTGCAAGCTTCTGAAGCCTGACACCACGCCTTAAGTCCTGCTCTGTGCCTATTGCAGGTGTGAACACGACATACCTACGCCACGGCAACCTTTGTGCCCGCGTGCAGAATCTGTTTCCCAGTCCCTGTCCTGAAGAGAACCTTGAATACTTAGGTTCGAAAAACGCGTCGACAATACCACCCTGTGGCTACAACAAAGGGTGCCGCTAGGATGTAAATCATACCACCACTCTGTATCCTAGCCTTGCAACCCTATTTAACATTACACCACAGGCTTTCGTTGACAGGCAGGCTTGTTTTTGATCTCAACCCCGCCTGTCACTTGGTTTTTTCAATCTCTAGGACTGGTTCCCGTTTGTTCGCTTATGGATTAATCTCCGCACTGTATATAATTGCAATTTATTTGAATTATTATACATTTGTGATTGTCTTTTGGTGTGTCTAACCAATCTTTTGTTTGATTCTTTGTTGTAAATTTGTAAATGTGTGCATTTGTAGATACTGTATATATGAACCTTTTGAATTGACAGTGGTTTTGTTTGTGCTTGTGTTTCAAAAAATTGCTGATAAATGTAAAAAAGAAAAATAAACTTGTTTGGAAAATTAAATCCAGTGGTCACACGGTACAGATTGACTGTGTGTCTGGGGAATTGTTTCACGAATAATCCTGTCCAGCCACCCTGTTCTGTTTTTCCTATTGTTGAGATCCGGGTTGGTCAGATGTAGGATCCAATACCTTTACTGTTTCACAATGTGACACATATGGCATGTGATACATGTGGCATGTATGTGTGCCACATGGCACAGGTGTACATGCACAGATGTGCATGTACACAGAAATTCGTTATTTACCATCAAATAGTATTTGATAGTAAATAACGAATTTCTAAGGCCCTGTGGTGCCACCTACATTTCAAATTACCGATTCCGTAAATTTACAGAATCGGTAAATACCGATTCTGTAAATTTACCGAATCTGTAATTTTTATGCCCCCTACATCTGAATATCCAAATACCGGTCGGTAACGGGCGAAATCGGCCGTTAGCGACCGGTATTTGCCGTCCTACATCTGGCCCCAAATGTCCACGATAAAATCACCAGGGATAAGCAGCGCCACACCTGCTAGTCCCACAAGTCATGATTAGACAAGAATGGGGTTACCCTGTGTCCCTCAGAACCTGGGTATGTATTAGTTAAACAATAACTGGTCTGTCAGGTAAAAGATACGTTACTTAATGATGCTAAAAATGCATTTATAATTCTGGTAGCAACCCTTACGTAGCGCCTGTGGTAGAAAAACAGTTCTCTTTGAAGAAATGAAACCAGAGATCTAAATGCTTTGTACTGTTTCTTTTTATCAGAATTAATTTGTTCATAGATAATCACAGTAAACAGAAGCTGTCAACAAAAGATAATTACATGGATATGGGGTGATCTTGTGACATAAGTGCTCAGTGCTCTACAAGTGTACAGTATATACAAAGTGGTGGCGGTTTTTATGTACAGGTGAGTAATAGGCCATATGATGCTTTCACACCAAATACTCCTTTCTTTCGTTATGTGGAGTCTTGGTTGGTCTGGGCCTTGAGTAGGTGTCGACGTTTCAACCCTAAGTCTGCCCCAGTTGGTGGTCACGGCGGGTCTTCATCAGGACAATGTGTCTGGGGCGAAGAATGGTGACAGCCCTAGGGAGGCCGGAAATGTCTCAGCCAAGGTCGGGGGACACTCGAGGGAATTTCAATGTCGGGTTCAAGCGGGTATTGCTCTGCTTTTTCGCGGGTATTCGGTCCAAGGGGTTGGGCAGATGGGCCGATGTACCGTCTGTCCGCTGCATATAGTCCCACAAGTCAGGCGGGACAAATCACGATAAAAGCAGCAGCAAAAAACACATACAACTGTGAAGCACCATGGAGGTAGCCGGAGCAAGTACAGAGGACAACCAGAACCCCACAAGCCCCACGGAGGACCAGCCTGGGACCATCATTGGGGAGACGGTGGCAGGAGTTGGGGGGCCGGACACTGCACAACAGGACCTGAGCCAGCAGCAACAGGGTGAGTAACGACCAGGGACTGGGGGAACGGGGGGAGATGTGCACAATGGCACACATGCACAATTAAGTATAGCACATCTGCGGGCAAACCATGCCCAAGAGTCACAACTCTGACCAAGAGCCCAATTTACCCAAGTCTGCCCCATATCAGCACTGTATAAGCACAGAAGTGAAAGGCAGACCGCCTCAAAGGAATAAGGGCCCGCAAAATCAGAGCTGAAGGGGCAACTAACCCACAATGCCGCACACATACATAAGAATCCGAGCACCTCAACTTTGACAACAATGTGGTACAAACTGCAACACATTCACAACAGAACAGAGGACACATCTACTGCTGCTTGTGTGCAGAAAATGGCCATTCACATTTGGCATAGCAGGAAACTGTGAGATGACAATGTAAAAGTGCTACCTTACATCCGTGATGGCGCAGAAATGTCAACTGTCCTGCATCAAACAGTCACAATGTACATTGTCGTGCAGTCTGGTAGTAAACTTGTTCAATGCGTGAACATACATGTGAACACAATGTCAATCTGCATCTCCGCTTCGCATTGCAAAGGGAGAATCAACACCTCCTGCAGAGCAGACCCAACAACACATGAACAGATGAAGAAGACCTCCCCAACATCGACCCCGAAAGCCTCCAACAGCTCAAGGACTGCTCCGGAACACCACCTCCACGAGCAGGGCAGACCAGCTGCATCGAGGAGACCCCACCCCTTTTACAGACCACACAGCAGGAAGCACCCACCACCATGGCTGTCTCTCACGACCCCCACGACCAACACATGGCATTCCAGCGCCGTGTGTTAGGGTGCCAGGAGAAGATGGCTGATCAGCTGCGGGTGGGGTTCAACCTCATGGCAGCCAACCTAGATGCCATATGTGGGTGTCTAAGTCCCATCAGGGACCACTTACAGTTCCTAACGGACACCCACTGTCACCTCCATGCTCTCCAACAATCCACTGCTGACATCGCTGGAGCCATGACTCTGAGCCAAGAACAACTGTCTATTCAGAGTGGCTCCAGCAATGTCAGCCAGGAGTTGGGACATATAAGGAGAATGATGGAGAGCTTGGGGCGGATGCAGGCAGAAATACTTTTTGCCATGGCTGCACACCAGCGTGATGTAGCTGTGAACTTCCATGCCCTGCAGATCTTCTTCATGGCATTGCCACCACAAGGCCTGGTGCGGATGAATGCTGCTGCTACCACTCCATCCACATCTCCACCGCCTGAAGTGTCAGTGCCACACATTGCGGCAGATATTCCACCTTTGGCCCCTGATGTGTCACCACCATACAGTGGTGCAGACAAAAAAGCACCACCCACATTTGAGGCACCTGACACATCGGAGGAGGAAGATGATGATGAATCCGGCTTTGTGGTAAGAATGAAGTAGTAGCATTCCTCTCTGCCATGTGGCCAGTTTCAGCTTGGTTCTTCCCTCTGCATCATGCCCTGGAATAACACCTTTTACTGTCCCCTGATACACTCAGTGACACTCACCTTGGACCTCGACATGGACTGCCATATTTTGTCTAGTTACCAATGACACAGCAAACACACTGCGGACTGAAGTCTTCCACTTCCGATGAACTTGTCAATCCCTAAAGGACTCTGGCTGACCCTCCACGGGGCAACAATGTAAAGTGGGGTTTGCATGGCCCTGTACTGGTCCAGCTTCAACATACCACTGAATGTGAATAAAACATTCTAATTCACACAGATGTGTCATGGCTATGATCAATCAAGTATGTAAGTATGGATGAATGTATGGACAGTGATTCAACAAAAAGGTACTCCCTGGGTCATGCTATCAATGCGCATGTATGGCTGTGACCCAGATAGGCAGGGAGACACACATTGTCATTCAAATCAACACTCATCACAGTTGAATACAAGTGAAGGTGCGTATACTTTATTAGCATATGCGTGTCAGTACGGGCAAGATAAGTGCCACAACATGCAGACCATTGCAGCAGTATATCAGAATTAGGAACGTTGCCAAGCACCGCTGTCTACTCCGGGGGAGTGCCTCACCTTTAACGGGTGTGTGTTAACCTGCATTGTTGCCCGCTCATGTATTCGGAGTCCATGCGAATGGCAGTGCCCCTAGTAAATGCAGCATACGTGCACAGTACAGTTCCAAGTGATAGGGATTGTGCATGTGTCCGGTATGCTCTGCCATTGCGTCAGTGGCTCTGGTTGAAGTGGTACTGTTCTGACCTGTGACAGTTCTGTGGATGAAATGCCACACCTCGGATAAATTAGTTGTTTTAGTATGCAACAGTTTTATGCCTGGGGTGGTGTGGGAGTAAGTGTGAAGGCCATTCCATGCAAGATAACTTTGAGCAAGGACTTCTGTCTGTGGGGTGTTTATGCGTTGGTCTTTTGTCGAGCTGTGCGTAGTGTGGAAGTCCTCATCAGCTGCTATAGTATCTGTCAGGAGGTGCCGGGCACACACAATTCCGAGGTCGGAGGTGCAAATGTGCTCCCGCCTGCTGGTTCAGATAAAGGAACTTTCATCCCGAATGTTAGTTTGTCATCTGCTTGCATTCAGGAAATGTGAAGTGGCTTGTTGGGGGTGGGGTTGGATGTGTGCGACTTGGGATTCATGTTTGACATGTCTTGCATGTGGCAAATGTGCGGCATAACTGTGTGTTACGTTGCCTCACAGCTGCTCCTCCCTCCCCCCGATCCTATTTACTTGTGTGCGCTGCGCGGTTGCATCAGTTGCACTCCTATGGCACACCATTATCATGCCTGTCTGCACATTTCCACAAGCCTGACAATGACACAGTGATGTTGGCAGTGGTCTGCAAGGGCCCACAGCCATGTGGCGTTGACTTGAGCTGCACAGAGTTAGTGGCACCTGATGAGCTCAGCGTGTGCGCAGCCAGCGATGATGCATCGTCCGGGTGGGCTGCACTGGATGCAATGTCTGTTGCCTACTGGACTGCGCCATCAATAAATCAAGACTCAATTTGAATTGGGGGACCTGCTGACCGCAGTGTAGGCCAAAGGCTGTAGTCAGCACACACATGATGCTGTGCCTCCCGGTGTGCTGGGGGCCTGTGTCGCGGAAGGCAGCAATCGGCTGAGGAGGCTGGCGGTCACTGCGGCAGACTCGTGGCAGGGTGAGGGGCGCCGCCTTGGCCGACACGTTTGCCATCCCAGAAGTGAACCACGCCCAGAGCCCTGGCCTAATTATTCACACTCCTATGCTGGACTGGCGTACACCGGACCACTCCACTCCGCTTACGCTTATAGGGGGGGACAAAGCTACATTCCCCACTTCCTGAGGTAACATGGTTGTGTCCACTGTCCACAACATTACAAACATCAGCAGTATATGTCCACATGTACATGTCTGTGCTCTGCATACTGAAGTCTGTCCAGCACATCACCGCTAAGTATGGGTGAAATTGGCGAATTCGCGGTCCGCAAAATCGCACGAAAGCGAATTCGCGATCTGCAGAATTCACGAATTCCTGTGAATTTGTGGATTTTTTTGCGTGTTCACGGGGTTTTTTGCGTATTCGCGGACCGCTTGCAGCGCACCGACCGCGAGGTTGCCCATGCGGTCGTACATGGGCGCGGCCATCTGGTGCGCGTTGCGTATTTCCGTTTCCGGGCGCTATTGGCAATCTCGCGTTGTGTGCGGCGCGCTATTACGAGTTTGCGCGTATTTTTGCGTGCTCGCAGGGGAAATATCGCGCAAACTTACCCACGCGGTCCTCAATGGACGCAGCCATCTTGTTTTTCATTCACTGCTATGGTACTGTGCATGCTTTTTGAATCCTGCTTGCATCTTTGCCATCCTTTCTTTCTTTGAAGTTTTTTTTGCTCTTTTTTGCTCATTATCTATCTCTCTGTTTGTCTAGATCTATATTTTGTGTTTTTATCAACTTGTTGTTACTTTATAACTACTTTTTTGGTTTAGCTCTCTCTTTCATTTTTTTTTCCCCTAGTCTTTTCTTCTTTCGGTCAGGACCCGGGCGATTGAGGGGAGTTGATGTAGTAGCCAGGGAGGTTTTTACCGTGACGGAGGTGGCCGCCCTGATATTTTTTGTTCAGCGCCACCTCCCTAGGACCGTGGCAGCAGGGGGCAGGCCCGGTAAAGGGTATTGCCTCCGGGAGCATCGCCAGCGGTGGGATAAGGTGTGCCGGGCCATGCGGAGGGAGTCGGGGGTCTGGCGCACCTACGACCAAGCGACGCACCGGTGGTCCGACCTCCTTGACCGGGAGCAGGACCTGCTCCACCTGCTAGGGGTGGAGATCCCTGGCCTTGGTGAGTAGCTATTTAATAACTACCTTGTATTCTTCTGCTCTGTGTTATATTGCTAATATATGTTTTTCCTGAAGAGCAAGAATGCTGCCTATTCGATTACATTGCAGGTAAAATAGTGTTTAAATAGCTTCTGTGATTGCAGGTGCTCGCCTCCTCAGTGGATTTGCTACTATGTTTACTTGTTTGCAACTTTGTGCTCATTTGGCCTGAGAATATATATAAGTGTAGTACTTTACAGAACTGCGTAATGCTAGAGAGACTAGAGACTCAAGTCTAGTCCTTCCTTTGTACTCATGCTGCCACTAAGAAGAAGAGATAGTGATGGATTGATAGGTTGAGTATATTATGACTTGTTATTAGTAGTAGTAGGACATTTTTTAGTGCTCTGCAATCATGATGATGGACTGTGTCTGTCACGTCGCGTGCTGCTGAGTGCTGGCAGTCGTAGTAGAACCTTTTTGTTGTTGGTTTAGTTGGTGATTTACATAACTTTCCAAGTAGACGTCGGCGAATCCAGCAATACTGTACTAGTAGTATCCTCCTAGTTGACCAGATCAGATAGGTTAATACATGTAGTGCAATTGTTGCTAATTTGTTTCCCCGAGATAATTTTAGATTGTGGTCAAAGAAATCAAATATTTCAAAAAAACAATCATCCATGTTGTGTTTCTTTATTTCATGATCATCAGCACCTCCCTGTGGCAAGGCGACTAGCAGCACCATTGAGACTCCGGTAGAAGAAGGTGGACAGTCACAGCAGTCCCTTGCTGGCTCTACTGCTGGCCTCAGTAAGTTGTTCTATATTAAGTATTAATATAATACTTATACTTTCCTAACTTTACACCTCCTATTCATTACAAACTGTTTCCTAATTCTATTTTTTACAAAATAGTCTTTGATCTTCTTCTAATCTAGACTACTTTCTACATTCTTATCCTGCCTCTACCATCACTCTCTGTGCTACTACTATTTACGATTATGAGTCGGTCTGTGTAGGTAGCTAAGCTTGCCCAGTCGGCAAACAGTGTTAAACAAAACTCTGAACCAGCAATAGCTCTAGGCACCGAATGCAGTCATCTGGGTTGCCCTTGCTGTCTATTCCAGTCTTCTTAATGTAAGTGCTTTGACAATTTCCAACAACAAAATGTCAATGTTTACACCAAGAAAAAGGTAGCAGTTGCCTTTTTGATTTGCTAGGAGCACATACCATACTGCTAGTGTTTCAGGGACTATTCTGCACCTAAAAAAGTATGGACAAGAGAAATAGGACAATATTGATGATAGGTGCAGTCCGACTTTCCACATACCTCAGTCCGAACAGAAGTTGAACCTCCAATCCCCTGACCGACTATCTAGTGTGTCTGACCAATGATTTTACGACCCAGAAGAACAGAAGAAGACTACCGCCGAGGCCCGGCCTACCTGAGTCACAGAAACATGACTGCCAAGTGCAGTAGTTCAAACCCTTCCGCTCACTCACTCGTGAACAAAAACCACACAGTGTTTGTTCGTTTTAAAGTTTTATTTTCAATTAAGAAATGAAAAAATGATTTCTTTATTCTTAATAGCGGAGTATTCGGAGCAAGCACTGCTGATAGATGACATTAAAGTTTAAACAACAATCCCATGAATCAAATTACTTTAACATAACAGTTAACAGACACATGAAATTATTAGAAAAAGTGTGCGGGAGCCACCACCTTCTTTAAAGTACTTAAAGTACTGCTGGTGATGACTTACTAGTAGTTGGTGAATCGTCCTGTTGGCAGAAGAGCAATGTAATCTTCTTTCTGTAATTAGAAAAATGGTGCACGTTAAGCAAGCATTCATCAGTTGTCCTAAGAAGTGTAGCATTTAATGGAATAAGCACATAAAAAGTTAACACCCTCCCCTAAACCGTTACTATTTTTCAATCCCAGTAATAAAAAATGTGGTATGTAACATTTCCTTCCATTACGAGACGAAATAGGGGGTTGTGTATGGCATCTGAAAATATGACATGTTTTTTCCTTCCTTTTCCTTGGATGCTTGATTCCGGTCTGGGAAAGACATGGCTTGGTAGTTCGGACTGGACTGTTCCCATGAGGCACAGGGTCAGAGCTGATTTGCATATAGCCAGTGTCTAACCCAGGGTGGTGTGGAGTGCAAAAAAACGATGGATTTAGGCCCAGATCCTTGTACTGGGGTGAATGTATGACATTGTTCTACATTCTGTTCATCAACTGTGTTTTTTGCAATTTTCACCCCGAGTGTGCTGGGTATGCTCAGACGTGAGTCCCAGGCTCTCCACACCACTGGAGTCAAGCTATCCAGGCTGATGAAGGCTGATAGCCAGAAACCGGTCCTTGGATGCTTGATTCCGGTCTGGGAAAGACATGGCTTGGTAGTTCGGACTGGACTGTTCCCATGAGGCACAGGGTCAGAGCTGATTTGCATATAGCCAGTGTCTAACCCAGGGTGGTGTGGAGTGCAAAAAAACGATGGATTTAGGCCCAGATCCTTGTACTGGGGTGAATGTATGACATTGTTCTACATTCTGTCCATCAACTGTGTTTTTTGAAATTTTCACCCCGAGTGTGCTGGGTATGCTCAGACGTGAGTCCCAGGCTCTCCACACCACTGGAGTCAAGCTATCCAGGCTGATGAAGGCTGATAGCCAGAAACCGGTCCTTGGATGCTTGATTCCGGTCTGGGAAAGACACGGCTTGGTAGTTCAGACTGGACTGTTCCCATGAGGCACCTGGTCAGAGCTGATTTGCATATAGCCAGTGTCTAACCCAGGGTGGTGTGGAGTGCAAAAAAACGATGGATTTAGGCCCAGATCCTTGTACTGGGGTGAATGTATGACATTGTTCTACATTCTGTCCATCAACTGTGTTTTTTGCAATTTTCACCCCGAGTGTGCTGGGTATGCTCAGACGTGAGTCCCAGGCTCTCCACACCACTGGAGTCAAGCTATCCAGGCTGATGAAGGCTGATAGCCAGAAACCGGTCCTTGGATGCTTGATTCCGGTCTGGGAAAGACATGGCTTGGTAGTTCGGACTGGACTGTTCCCAAGAGGCACAGGGTCAGAGCTGATTTGCATATAGCCAGTGTCTAACCCAGGGTGGTGTGGAGTGCAAAAAAAGATGGATTTAGGCCCAGATCCTTGTACTGGGGTGAATGTATGACATTGTTCTACATTCTGTCCATCAACTGTGTTTTTTGCAAATGTTTTTTCTAGACGTCACAACATCTGATGCGGCACAGATGACCACCAGTGCTGCCTAGGGCTCCACTCTAGGGGCAGATGCGGCGGGAAGGCTCAGAGGCGGCAGACGGTGGTAAGTTATTATACTCCTTACTTATTGACATTTTCGAGTAGGCTCGCAAAGGAGTGTATGATGTACTGTACAGTACACTAGTACAAGTACACTGTACTGTTAAGAACAGTTACTAATTTAGAACTACTCTTTTGGCTATCACGGAGAAGACAGTCAACCTTGACTTGTAATAGCATTAGCGGCGGTACTTCTCGGGTAAGCAATGGCCCCCTTTATTTGACTTCAACTCAGCTGGCAAACTTTTATCGTGAAGCCAAGTCATATCAGAAGTACTTTAGGGATGTGAAGAACGAAAAGTGAAAGAAGGGTGAAACGAAGGACGAGCGAGTCTTAACATTTATGACTGTACAGAATGGTGTTTTTGAATGCAAGTCAAGAGAAGAAGACTGTGGTTTCCAAAATATAATGAAAAGGGTGTTTGTTGGTTGTTGAGAAAAAGAAAACTTGGTACATTTGAGACATTAAGAAGAATGATAGACGTACTTTGGAAGCCTGGATGTTATCTTCTTTTTCCTCATCGATAGCAGAGGTGTATGATGGAGTAGAGCAGATGCTGAGTGGATAAAGATTGTTACTTTGAACAGCATGTCTGTGCCAGAGTAGCAAAGCTGAGAAAATCCAAATACTAGAATTTGTGATTGATCACAAATACTCCCTGCCTTGACTTACAGTACTTTACTTTGCAAGCGCAGCATCTATTGTGTATGGATTGTATAGTTGACAACATTATATCAAGTCAAGTCCCCTCCACCAATTATGGGCTCCACACTCACTCCCTATGTTAATAATTATATTTCAGCTGTGTCATGGGTGGACTATTGCTGTAGTTCACTCAATCTATCAAAACAAAGCACCTAAAGGCATCCATCATATAACTAAAGATCATGTGATCAGCAGGATAATGATATATGATCAGAATTTAATAATCTTCATTCTTCTTTTGTTGTAGTAAAGGCCCGGGGGGGGGCAGTGCGAAAGATATCATTACATTGAGCAGTAGCCCTTGATGTAACCAAGTATGGCCAGTGGCAGAGCCACCCCTATAGAAAAGTAAGAGCTTCCTATCCCCACCTGCATGTACTGCTTAAAGTACTGCGAGTCTGCGTCATCATGGCTTGTGTCTGTTTTTCTTGGGTGCAAGCTGAGTGAGCTGCCATGCCGGCTACCACAAGTTCACGTACCAGTAATTTCTTTTGCAAAACAAGAGAAAAAAACAGAAGACTTTTTTTAGTACTCTCTGACTATGTATGTATTAGTGAGTCCATCCCTAGTCCTGCTAGTGGAATTCCTGAAACTCCCAGTAATGTCACAGGCCTACAAAGACGGCGGAAAGATACATGCCAAAATGTTATACTGAGTTTGCTACTTGCTGGTGTTACTGAGAGTCAACTTTCCGTTGAATTATTTTGACTTTATGTTAAAGAATATTGGCTACAGTATTTTTCTTTCTTTCTTCATATAGATGCTACTCCGAAAAAGCTCACCCGAAAGGAGATGGCTGTCCGGGCCAGGGCCCGTAAGCTGGAGGCTATTTGTGCCGAGTATCGGCAGCTGTGGGCTCGGGAGCAGGAGGAGGAGACAGCAACCACTGCATCCTCCTCCAGTACCCCCGTGTCCACCAGCCAGAAGCCTCCAGCCAAACGGAGCCGTGGCCCGACAGCCTCCCGCCGCCGCCGCACAGCAGCAACACAATCAGCTGCCCCCCCAGAGCCTGGATGGTACATCAGCGCCGCCTCCGTAAAAAAGTGGAGTACCTGGAGCGGTTGGCCGATAAAAATCAGCGCCAGCTCCGGGACCTCCGCAAAGAGCTGCGGGACGTGCAGCAACAGCTGTCCACACTACGCCACCGGAGGAAGTGACTGTCCCGTGCCCCTTTTTTAAAGACTGTTGGGGGGGGAATTGGGTGTTTGGGAAAGGGGACTTTTGGACTTTTGGACATTGGTTGGGGTTAGATAGGGGGGTGAGTTGGGTTAATTTATTTTATTTTTGTACTACATGAATATATTTCTTAATAATTCTTTTTCATACCATAACATAGTATATGCGTTCACATTATTTTGTGTGGGGGTGGGCGGTGGTTACTGGATGTTTGGTTTCTTCCAACTTACCAGCATGAATGAAACATCTAGTCCTGAAATGTACCAAAGTGCCAGTAACCGAGTTAGTGAATTCAGTAGCCCTACTAGTACTTTACTAGTATTACTGGCAGTCTCTGCGCTCCTCCCAGTCCTAGCCCATTATTCTACCTCTCCAAAATGCTTATCTTACCTGTGATTCGTGTTTGAGAATAGGCGTATCCACAGGGCTGCCTGCATGGCAAATGGTTGGTTGTTGACATGAATCCTCGACGGATGACATATCATTGTTGTGCTGGTAGTAGTAGTAGTACACACTGGCAGTAGCAGCATATGAAAAAAAAGGAAATGAAACATTGAGTGGCCTGAGCATAGCATTAGAAACAGTACGATAGATAGTACGCTACAGAACAGTGCCATAAATTGTAGCCTAAGCAGTGCTAAAGTATTCTAAAAATAAGTACTAGTTTCTTGGACTATGGCTACTATAAGAAATATTATGAAGGCAAAGGATACTTAAACAAAGAATTAACCATTTGATTCGTCATGTGTACGAGCATGATGTTTGATGCTCAATTCACGATGTTGCACATGAAATTTCATTTTCCAACATTTTTCTGGTGCTTAGACCTTATCCTCCCCTGCAAGTGTGTGGAATTTCTTGTTGTCATAGTCATACCTCAATGAAAAACCACACAGCCCGGGGGAAGAGGGTTAGGGTTTTTGAAGATTGTATGGGAATAGGGTTTTTTGGGAAACTTTTTGTGGAGAGAAGAAAAAAAAACAATGCATGGACAAACAACAAATGAAGAGAAACACATTTTTGGATTCAAAGATATCCATAAATCTTTTAAGGGACATAAAGGTAGTGCACTACTGCATGCATGAAGTTGTTTGCTAAACAGATGGTTAGGTTACTGAAAAGTTGTACTTACTACATCTTATTATTAAGTATGAGGAAACAATTTGACATTGACACTAGTACAGGGCTGCATTAATTACGCAATTTCACTTGCCTTTCTGCCCTCATAGAGAATAAACACTTATTATTAGTACATTAAGTTAGTTATAAAAATAGCAAAGACACGTATGAAATAGCTGGAGAGATGACTTTGAAGCAGAGAACAAAGAAGAAACGCACCTAGACAAATTCGTAGAAGTTCATGTTTTTTAAAACAATAACATTTAAAAGATAAGGAGAAGTTAAGAGAGAATACTGTAACTTTATGTTGTAGTTGTCCTGTTGAATTGTTGAAGTTGCATGCCTCCACCCATTCCTCTTATTCGCGATATACTCCTCCATTCCATCTTACGCTCCGTCGATCAACATTTGTGACCAGACACACTGGCTGCCTGATGAGTAATTGCGGATTGCGTCTGAGTTCAGCGTTTGTTCCATGGCACATGGTAAAAGCCGTCCTGTAATTTTTGATGGGAAAACACAGGAAGTGAACCAGTTAAAAAAATCTAAGGTACGCTGTGTAGTGCAAAAATAACACTTTCAGTTTTTAGAGCTAACATTATTATTATATACAATCATCACTTCAAAAGTGCGTAACCTGGTTCTCCCTCACAAGGATAGTAATAGTAACTATGGTTGAATTCTGCTGATCCACCATGGATTTCCTTTAAGAAAATTGCAAACAAAATTAGACATTCCCAGGAGTGCTCCCAGACCCCTGAACCCAGTCGACAAAATGTAGAACACCCCCAAGTAGCCCCCTAAAAAACATGCAATACTGCTACCAGTTTGAACCCTAACTTCAAAACGTGCAAAACGCACTCTGCAAGTAGGCCCAAACCCCCCTTTTCCACCGGGGATTTTCTTCAAAACCCTTGCAATCAAAATTAGACATTCCCAGGAGTGCCCCTAGACCCCGTAACCCAGGCGCAAAACTGTAGAACCCCCCCAAGTAGCCCCCCAAAACATGCAATACTGCGACGGGGATGAGGCCTAGTTGAAAATCAAGCAGAAAGCGCACTTTGAAATTAGGCCCAAAAGACCCCTTTTCCACCATGGATTTTCTTCAAAATACTCGCAATGATTATTAGACATTCCCAAGAGTGCTCCCAGACCCCTAAACCCAGTCGCAAAAATCTAGAACCCCCCCAAGAAGCCCTCCGCAGAAAAGCAATTTTGTTAAAAAAAAAAGAATTTCACCTCGGATTTTCTTCAAACCACTTGCAATCACAATTACACATTCCCAGAGGTGCTCACAGACCACTGAACCCAGTTGCAAAAATGTAGAACATCCCCAAGTAGCCCCAAGAAAAAATGCGAAAGTGCTAACCCTAACTCTTAAACACACTTGCATCTAAAATTAGACCTTCCCAGCAATGCCCCCAGACCCGCCAACCCACCTGCAAAAAAGTAGAACAGCCCCAAACAGGCAAAAAGCAAAAATGTAAAATCTCACACTTAAAATATTTTCGGCCTTCCTTCGGTTCAGTCCAAACGTGCTCTGCAGCTAGGCCATTACTCCCCTTTTCCACCATGGATTTCCTTAAAAACAAATGCAATCCAAATTAGGCTGTGCCAGCAGTGCTCCCAGACCCCAAAACCCACCCCCAAAAACCTAGAGGCCCCCAAACAGCCCCCCAAAAACAGGCAAGTGAGCAAAAACGGAAAAACTTTTTCCCCATGGATTTTGTCCAAACCACTTGCGCCCAATATTAGACCTTCCCAGCAATGCCCCCAGACCCGCCAACCCACCCGCAAAAAAGTAGAACACCCCCTAACAGGCAAAAAGCGAAAATGCAAATTCTCACACTTCAAATATTTTCGGCCTTCCTTCGATTCAGTCCAAACGCGCTCTGCAGCTAGACCATAACTCCCCTTTTCCAAAATGGATTTCCTTAAAAACAAATGCAATCAAAATTAGACTGTGCCAGCAGTGCTCCCAGATCCCAAAACCCACCCCCAAAAACCTAGAAGCCCCCCAAACAGCCCCCCAAAAACAGGCAAGTGAGCAAAAACGGAAACACTTTTTCACCATGGATTTTGTCCAAACCACTTGCGCCCGATATTAGACCTTCCCAGCAGTGCCCCAAGACCCGCCAACCCACCCGCAAAAAAGTAGAACACCCCCAAACAGGCAAAAAGCAAAAATGCAAAATCTCACACTTATGCATGCCATCTTCTCAATTATTCATTACCTGTTCTACTTTTTGTCCGCATCTTCTTCGGAAAGTTAGGGCCCACAGGGCAGCCTCTCCTGTCAATATCAGAAGTAACTCTGTCAGCAATCAGCAAGCATGTAGTCAGTCAGTATCAGCAAGCATGTAGTCAGTCAGTAATTTCAGTCCCACTTGAGGGGACTCGTCTACGAACACAAAGTTTCCTTATTCTTCGTAATCCATTCATCTGCCTTGAGGTAAATGGATAGGGGGAGTCTGGAGGAGGAGGATAGAGGAGCATTATTGAGTTGTGAACTTGTGAACCTCAGGAATGCAGACTGCGGCACCTTCAAATCAATAAGGAAAATAAGATGAAGACAGTGCTGCTGATGGACTTGTGATTAGGTGATTAGAGTTTTGTTGTGGTAGAAGTTGCAAAACAAAGTAAGACACACAGGAATAAAAGTGAATAAGGACGGAAAAAAGGAAGTCATTTTCAGGCCTCGGTGTCAGGGAAGTAGAGCTCGTCCTCAAACTCTATGAATTGAGATGGGAGTAGGTCAGCTAACAGAGAAGAACTTTTGTCACCTAAGTCGGTGTCCTCTTCTTCCTGCGTGCATTCATGTATTTTGTAATCTGGTGGTATGAAGTGCTGATTCATCTTGATCAGTGTTAACCTCTCCACATTTTTGGGCGAGAGGCGGGACCTTTTTGAAGTTATAATGGCACCAGCAGCACTGAAAACACGTTCAGAAGACACGCTTGCGAGTGGGCAAGACAAATAATGTATAGCCAGGTTGGTGATCAGTGGCCATAGAGGCATTTTCCTGTACCAATACAGCAATGGGTTCTTATTAACAAAGACCTCTGTTGGGTCATCCAGATAGGCCTGCACCATCGACTCAAGGTTCTCCACGGTTGCTCTATTTTGCGTACCATCTGTGGCCTTTGCAGCACTGTAACGAGCAAACCCTTGATGAGTTAGCCAATCCTCTTCCGACAATTTTATGGCTCGGCCTGGTGCAGGTGAGGGCGATGATACGGTTGCTGCTGGTGTCGTTAATGACTGTGAGGGAAAGTGACTCCCTTCGGCCACAGATTCAGAAGTGGAACTTGACGCCGGATGGCCTGCTGATTCAGTTGTACTTCTGCCGTCTCCTTGAATTTTCTGCCGCTCTTTTTCGAACCAACTGGCTGACACAGCTAGCCAATGTTTGTACTTTGAAACATCTGCTTCATCAAAAGGAATGAATGCTTTGCTGGCCACTGCCTTTTTATACCGTGGATCCAGAATAGTGGCACAAATGTAATGTTGTTCTGTATGTATGTTTTTAAGCCTTTGATTGTCAACTAGGCGGCTTAATAACCTCTCTGCCAAATGATATGCGTCTTGCTTTTCAGCATCATCTCGGTACGTTGAAGACACCGCCTTCAGTTGGTGCTCTAGCATGCGCAACAATGGGATAGCTTTACCGAAAAAAACAGTCCTCCCTGCTGACTTCACGCGTGAAGACCTCAAAAGGACTAAGCATGTCTGTCAGGCTTGCAACTAGCTTCCATTCCTCCAACTCTAGCCTCATGTCTTTCATAGTAGAACCCAGTTTATAGACATAATCATTTATTACCCCCACTGCTCAGACAGACGCTCAAGCATGTAAAAGGTTGAGTTCCAATGTGTTGCCACCTCCTGGATGAGTCCTTTGACTGGCAGTCTACGTTCATGTTGAATGCTCCTCAGCTCCTTCCGGGCCTTAAAAGAATGGCTGAAATGTGTGCAGATTCTTCGGCAGGTGGTCAGTAACTTGCTGACTGTGTTTTCATTTTTCAAGAAATCTTGCACCACGATGTTAATACTGTGCGCCAAACACGGCACTCTGAAATATTCACCATCAGCCATGGCCCTAACTATATTACTGCCATTATCCGTGGAAACATAACCAACTATTCGATTTCTTGGATGCAGCCATTCAGCGACCTTCCTATCAAACTCGTCCAAAAGGTTAGGTGCAGTATGAGTTTTCTCCATGGCAAACATGGCTAATGTTGCATGTTTCCGAGTAGCTTGAAAAACTGTGTCCAGGTCAACACCTGCACTTGTCTTGTCTCTAACCCCTGCAAAAGAGACCCAGTGTGCAGTGATGCCCATGTAATCAAGGGCTTGGCAACTGGTCCACATGTCTTTTGTCAAGTGAATAGTGTGAACAGCACTCTTCTGCAAAGCTGCCCCAATCACCTCTAGCCCATCTTGATGTAGTGCTGGAACCGCAACTCTGGCAAAATAGGACCGGCTAGGAACCTTCCATTTAGGGCAGATTGTTGCCACAAATTCTAGAAAACCAACCCCTTCCACGAAAGAAAAAGGGAGAAGGTCCAGCACTAGCATTTTACCCAGCTTTGCGTTATACAGACGTACCATTGGGTGGTTGCGTTCAAATGGCGCATCCGACCAAAACATGCTTCTAATGGTCGGCTGGGCCATTTTACGTGATGATGATGATGATGATGATGCAGACTTCAAACCAGTTAGGCTCATTGATGTAGTTTTTCGCATTGGTGTCTCTCCCAGACTCTTAGTGTGACTCATACATGTTGCAGGGGTTGAGGGTGTGGGCGCTACCACTGCAGTGCTGCTGCCAGGGGTACTGGGTGTACCAGAAAAAATGTTGGTCGGTTCTTGACTTCCCCCCTGCACAATCAGCCCCTCGTCAGCATCAGATGCAATGTGAATGGATACATTTGGATCAGTTCTACTTTGGTTTTCCCGGATCTTCCTTAGGTGCGCCTCCCACCGGATAGTGTGGTGTTTTTGGAGATGACCTCTCTGGCCTCCGGTACCATAGTTGGTCCCAAGCTTACCCCGACTAACTAATACTTTACAAATCGAACAAACGACCATGTTTTCCGCCCTTTGGCTAACAGTAAAGAAGTCCCAAACTGGGGACTGGAAATGTCTGCTGGTGGTGGAGGTGCTACTTTGACTTTCGATGCCAGATGAAGTGGAGGATGGGTGTGGCTGAATTAGTTTCTGTTGTTCACTTACAGCACCACTACTTGAGGGAATGGAGGTCGAGCTGGATGGAGGTCCCTGCCGGCCCTTCTGACTAAAAAATATGGAAGCTGTAGGTCGTGTTGGTGTTGTAGTTAACTGCGATGGTGGTGGTACCAGTGCCATGCCGCCCACATCCCGCTCAGCAGCCATTCGGGATAGGGTGAAAATGTCTGTCTGCTGCATGCACGCTGTGGCTGGAGTGATTTCTGTGATGACTGGGTCGTCGTCAGACTGTTCATTAGCAGCAGAAGACACCACTTCTTGTTCGTCGTCATCACACATAAGTCGAAGCCTTGCGGGAACCTTCCTTTTAGGCTTAGCTACCTTTGTCGGCTCATGGCGTGCCTCACTCTTAGACTGCATTTGTGGGTTCCAATCAGGATCAAGGTCATCATAATGAAGGGGGCTTGAAGAAGAACTTGTAGTAGTAATAGCCCTCCTTGACCTTTTTCTTGCTGGGGATCTGGAAGACAATGGATCATCCTCAGGAGGAGTGGCTTCCTCGGATGATACCTCTGCTTCAATATCAGTTTCCTGATGTGCCCCTACTTCTGGAGGAACAAGCGTTGTAGGCAGCTGTGCCGCTCCATGAACCTCTAGTTGCACCTCTCCATGCGCCTCTCCATGTGCCTCTCCATGCGCCTCTCCTTGCGCCTCTCCTTGCACCTCTCCTTGCGCCTCTCCTTGCGCCTCTCCTTGCGCCTCCCCTTGCCCATGAACTTGCGCTTGTACTAGTTGCACCTGTGGTTGTCGTTGCGGCTGTGGTTGTGAACACTCGTCAGCTGAGTTACACCCGGCGTTTATTGGATGGTACTTTCTTGTGATGAGTGGATGGTGATTGAACAACCAAAGTGGCTGCCACAGCAGCACTCATGGTCTTGGACCTAATTTGGCATGGTGGCATTGAGCCCAATGAAGCAGAGATGCTGCTTCCAGCTTGGTCCCCGGCGGACACCGCTGCTGCTGCAGGCGTAGATTTTTTTCCCCAAAAAAGGTGAGGGGGGCACACCAGTCTCCTTTGTAGGTGGTGCCACTTGCTTTTTCTGCTCCTTCTTACTGGCAGTGCCACTGGCAACTTTTTTCGTTGAGGCGCTACAGCCACCTTTCTTTGGGCCCATCTTCTTCAGATGTCAGAACAGCAGGCCGCAGTTGCACGAGTTGCAGAGTTGTCTTGTGTGTGGCCACACGTGACGTCACGTGACGTTGTGCTGCACACACCGCTGCAGGACTTCTTCCTGGCACTGGTGGTTCTCTTGTGCACCTAAAGGCAATGGAAGCCAGAGGAACATCAGTTAAACACCCCAAAAAGTCGAAAAACACACAAAAATCACCACAATCCAATGCCATCCATGCCCTCAATGATGTTTAAATTCAAGACACCCCGCAGAAAGACTTGGTCCATGCACCACTCACTACCCCTGGGCCTAATGGAAGAAAGCAAGGCAAACTGGGTGCAGGCCTGAGCACACTGCCTGGCTTCAAAATGGCCCCTTGTCTCCCAGCCACATGGCCAGGTCCTGCCTGTACCAGGCCTCGAAATGGCCCCCACCCACATGGCCAGGCCCCAACACCACCCCAAAAAGTCGAAAAACACACAATAATCACCACAATCCAATGCCATCCATGCCCTCAATGATGTTTAAATTCAAGACACCCCACAGAAAGACTAGGTCCATGCACCACTGACTACCCCTGGGGATAATGGTTGAAAGCAAGGCAAACTGGGTGCAGGGCTGAGCACACTGCCTGGCTTCAAAATGGCCCCTTGACCCCCAGCCACATGGCCAGGCCCTGCCTGGACCAGGCCTCAAAATGGCCCCCACCCACATGGCTAGGCCCGAACACCACCCCAAAAAGTCGAAAAACACACAAAAATCACCACAATCCAATGCCATCCATGCCCTCAATGATGTTTAAATTCAAGACACCCCACAGAAAGACTTGGTCCATGCACCACTCACTACCCCTGGGCCTAATGGAAGAAAGCAAGGCAAACTGGGTGCAGGCCTGAGCACACTGCCTGGCTTCAAAATGGCCCTTTGACCCCCAGCCACATGGCCAGGCCCTGCCTGGACCGGGCCTCAAAATGGCCCCCACCCACATGGCCAGGCCCCAACACCACCCCAAAAAGTCGAAAAACACACAAAAAGCACCACAATCCAATGCCATCCATGCCCTCAATGATGTTTAAATTCAAGACACCCCACAGAAAGACTAGGTCCATGCACCGCTGACTACCCTTGGGCATAATGGGTGAAAGCAAGGCAAACTGGGTGCAGGGATGAGCAGACTGCCTGGCTTCACAATGGCCCCTTGACCCCCACCACATGGCCAGGCCCTGTCTGGACCAGGCCTCAAAATGGCCCCCACCCACATGGCCAGGCCCAACAACACCCCAAAAAGTCAAAAAACACACACAAATCACCACAATCCAATGCCATCCATGCCCTCAATGATGTTTAAATTCAAGACACCCCACAGAAAGACTTGGTCCATGCACCACTCACTACCCCTGGGCCTACTGGCTAGTGAGGCTTTACAGGCACCCCAAAATTAAAATAAAATCAACATATAACATTGAGCTAAAATTACATGACATAAATGAGAATTAAGTTAAAAACAAATCACAGAAAAAGTTGTATCATGCACCCATGACTAACCCTGGGCCTACTGGATACTGTGGCTACCCACAACATATAATGTTTTAAACCCGTGAAAAAAGTTTTAAAACTGTAGTTGTAGCAACTGCAATGCCCCAAACAAACAACACCAACTTACTTAAAATCTCAAGTCCAAAAGTGATCCAAACTCCAAAGTCCAAAAAGTCCTCAAATACAAATATCCAGCAGCAGCCACAAAAAGTGATCCTTCCAGCTCCAGATCCAAATCAAAAGTGACCAGGACATGGACAAAGCACTGGGAGGAGCCTGCTGGACAGCAACAGGAAGTTGGAGACTCTGGGGTACTTCCTTTCCCCCCCCCCCCAAAATGGACTCCTTGCACCAAAAAGTGCAGCCAAATGTCAATCTGAGGAGTTATTCTGATAAAAATCATCATTTTCAGAAGGTTTATGCTTCCTGCAGTGGATTTCTTGTGCAGAATTGCAATTTTTGCAATTTCGGGAAAGCGAGCTGTTCAAATCTCCCGCCGGAAGTCAGCTGCGCGCCGCATCTACGTGTTCGGCATTGTTTACTTCCGCAATGCATAATCGCGGACCCTTATGACGTACTCGCATTGTCAAACTTTCGCTGTGCAAGATGGCGAGCCGCGATGACGTAATTGCGTTCGAAAAACTCTCGCGCGATCACGCAGCAAGATCCAAAATGGCGCAGCACACGCAAACCGGGAGAAAAACAACTCGGCGGACTCAGAATCATGGTAAGTCAACACAGCGCGCGCGATATTGTATTTTTCAAGCGCGACCAAGCAAAAAAATCTGCAGCTTGCGAATTTGCGGATTTTTGGGCAAATTCCCGCGATTCGCGGACCGGGAATTTGCCAAAAATCCGCAAATTCCGCTAACAAAACGGATTTTACGCCCACGCTTAATCACCGCCACACTTGGCATTGTGTACATTCTTATTCATGGGTGACTTGCCTCCTTCACACCTACTTGGTATCCACCTCTCTCCATATTCTGCAATTGTGTGGCTGGGGGCCGTACCGTTTTCGTAAGGTCAGCTCTCTTGTTCTGTGCTGCCTTGTTGGTAGTCCGGGCGGGAGAACAGGGGGGAGGGGCTAGGAGTGGTGGCTGTGGGTGTTGTGGCCCTCTTGGGTATCCGAGCTGCATGATCAGTAGCTCCATGACATGTGTTGATCTTCAGATGTGGCTCTGGACCGGACTCCCATTTATACTGCAGGTTGCCGTCCTGCTTAACACCAGCAAAAAGCAGGTGTTAAATCCCTGCTGCTAACACGCCTTATTGCCTGGCTTTGGATCGCATCGCAGATCTGGCTGGTCATTGAGAATGTCGCGAAGTGGTGTTTTAGTCTGTTTTTGCATGGGAACGCCTACTTTGTATATCATTAGTGTTAGTTGACGCTCTCATCATGGCGATGTTTTTTGCGGCAGCTATCGCTGGGAAACTGGCGATGTTGGCAGTTTGCACCAGTTTGAGAATAGGGCGATAAATTTATCGCCACTTTTGCGGTGCTAAAGTGCCGATAAATCAGCGATAAGTCCTTGAGAATATGCCCCTTAATGTGTTTGATGAAATAAAGTAATTTTAAGTTCGAAAAAAGAAAGATTGTCTCGTTTAATAGCAATCAAGAAAAATAGCCATTTTGAGCTGAAAATTGTTTGAACTGGATTCTTTAACATTCAACGTTAATAAAAGCTGGTGTAATCATTTACATTAGTTCCAAGCCTCTGTTGGTAAAATGATGAAAGCAAATCATTTGATTAAGAAAGTTGGACTGCAATCAAAGCAAAACATAGATTTAAAATCTAACGTGCTCATTTACATTAATTTCAAGTTTCTTTTGCGCAAATAATGAAAGTGGATTATATAATTGCGGAAGTTGTAAGAGTTTTTAAACAATTACTTAAAACATTTAACTGCACAGCAAAGTTCCCTTATACTCCATGTCATGAGGCAATGTTTTACTGTACATCGTGTGATTCTCTTTGTGAGAAAGAAACGTTTGATACGTTTTTGCCTCTCAAACTGACCCCTTGACCAATCATTTTAGTGCCCCCTCTGCTCCCTTGACCTCCGCAGATTCCCTCACTATGACCTGGCAAAGGGCCCCTCGTCTCTCCATAGCCCCGCTCCCTCCACAATTTCATTTGTTTTAAAGCAATGATAATGTCTGAATTAACTAATCCACTCAGCTATCCACATTAAATACAGATCTGTTCTTTGCAGCAGGCATGTTAACCCTCTCTACTACTTTATGGCGAGTCAAAACTGCCACCGGACCTAACTCCGACCTCCCCCTCTAGTAGGAACATTAGTCACAAGAGTTATTTTGACATTTTTATTGCTGCCTGAAATCTGGATGCACAAAGAACTCTGCATCAGCTGCTTTTAAATCATCAGTCATTACTAAACACATCGTCCCCACCTGAGGTCAGCGTCCCCCTCCAGGTCAGTGCCCAGTACCGGTTCAACAGTCGCACTGCCCTAAAGCCGGCCCTGCCCTGGACAGTAACACAAGAGGTGTAGTATTGATTCCTTTTTTAGGCCAAACAGCCGCACCTGGGATCTGAAAAAGTCTAATTACAACGTGATGATATACATTTGTTTATGAGAAGCAACATAAAGCGCATATGTAGAATGCATGGTAAGACTAGTTTGTGTAGGTCCTTCTCCGTTAAGTAATTCTAAGCTGGCGCAGAATTGCAAGTCTTTATAATACATTTTTTTGTCTAGTTTTGCCAGCTTGGTAATGTCCGCAGTGCAAATAAGATTTTGTTGATGCTTTAAAAGCCGGCCTTCAAGAATGTTTTCTCCAGCATGACCACGCTTCAAGAATTGTTATTGCATTTGGTAGGTAAGTAGACCAAGCATGATAGAAATGGCTGCTGTTCTCCAGTATTGGTTTAATAACATGTTTCAAAGCGCTCTTCCTTGCACTGATTGATTACGAGATGGCAATATTTCAGAAAATGTGCTTTGCCTGCTAGTTCCTGTCTTGTTAAGCCAAATTCCAGCTGTAATTGTGCTCTAGAGATGTGCTCCGTGGCAAATGGAGCAGTTTTCTGAAGGTGTTACATTGTATAAAATCCAGTGTTGACAGAAAACTTCCCCAAACCCTTGAAGGCCATAAATCTAGGCTGCCATGAGTTTTGCCCTCTTAACCTTTAGAAGCGCCCTGGCTGACAGACTTAAGAACTTGGCTTTAAGTCTGCATAGGCAGAATGTTAGGGTGGCACCTCCATGTTGTATAGTTGCTAATTCGTATCTTGGTGTACCCTTTTCTGTTAACCATATACTGAGGCATTTAAAGCTATAACATACCACAAAATGGATGGGCCGGAATGCCATGATATTTAGGGTTTATATAGGTATCTGTTGAAAATCATAACCTTCGATCAGTTCTGGTTTCATTTTAGCTTGTTGTCGAGGTTATAGGTGTGTAAGGTGTGTATTGTGTGTATTCGGCTGCTTGAGTCAGATGCAACAGAAAATCTAATTATTCAATAGTCTTTATTCGGTCATAACACTGACTATAAAAACACAGATTTGAAAATACATGTATATGATATAATTTCTCTAATTCAAAGATTATTGAGTAAACTTCACACATTGATTACAACTAATTTATAGCATCTAAGAATAAAGTGTATGTATACATTTAAAAATAATAGTATAACATTACTTTATGACCACCTGTGGTGATTGACACCCATTTAAAACTATTAACCATCTCATCAGGTATAAATATAAATAATTTTATGAAGCATACCTCCTCCTCAATTTTATTTCAGACAAGATATAATTAAGGACAGAGAAACAAATTGTAGGATAATTTAGACATTTTAAAAAGATCAGACCCTCTTGATGCGATGTAAAGTGATTGTGCTTTAAAAGTGGGCATAAGAAGCGTCTTCTCAAACTGCTTTATAAAGTGCAAAAAAAGTATGAAATGCACTGTCGTTTGAGGTGAGGAATTATCACATGAGCTGCCCAGATGTGATTCAAACCAGGAACCACAGTTAGGAAAAGCAACCAAATAATAAATTTAATGTAACCTGAGCCTTGTGAGATAAAATCTATGTTCTGGTTTTCCCACACAGGTTAAAAACTGCTCTAACCCAGGCGTTGTAGAAATTAGCTAATAGTTAAGGACTGAAGTTAAATGGCTTGACCTTGTGATTCTATTCTCTTCATTCGTCATATAAAATGTTTCCTCAAATACGGCCTTAGTTTGGGGCCAAATGGTATCTGGTAAATCAAAAAGGTTAGTTAGGCCCATATCATTAAAGCTTTTCCTGACATATGCCAGCCTCGGGATAGAGTATCTATTATCCAAATTCAGACAGTTGCTCAAAATGTGTCTTGAGAAACCTGCTTGCGGGGTACACCAGATTTTAACCAGAGAAAATCTACTTATATGTTTGTGCCTCTATTTCTTACATTATTACTTAATATAATGAACAATAGCAACATGAAAGTTGTAGTCTGAGGGTATTGATAGAAGAGAAAGACCTTCAGCCTGCTCACCTGCACCAGTGATGACCTTGTCCAAAGTCATGTTTGCCACTGAGAGACTAAAATTTGGTTCGTGAGATGATCCTAACCCACCTCTGCTGTAGCTCCCATCACCTTTAATATTGTTAACTTCTCACTAGATTATGGCCTTGTCCTGGCAGGCAATATTCTGGGTGTCAGCATCCCTTTGCTTAACATGGCTGATGAAATATATACACTGTACAAATTCTGCAAGGTGATAAATCTTCCCTTGGCCATTTGGAAGTCACTGAAAAACATGTCTCTTTATGGCTGGTTTGCCAGAGTGTTGAAAAACGACGCTCTTTTGGATGGATTGCAAGTAGGACTGGTGGAGTGCTCTAAGCCTCTTTTGATGAGCTGCAGGAAACTTAGAGAGAGTTTTTGCAAGCTAGTCTATTGCTGATGGACCTGACCACCTTTTTGATTGAGATGACACTCAATTCTGTTTTGCCGTTTCACAGAAGCAGGATTTTTGTGCGCGTCATTCCAGTGTCTCAGGTCCTTATTAAGCTACAGCATTCAGGTAGTCTTGCTCTCTTAGTTTTCTCTGTGGTAGAGGTAGGGATGTACAGCGTGCCGCAAGAGTCTACCATCTTGCTTGGCCATTTAAACTTGTATGTCGCAAAGCACGGAGATCAAGCTTGCTCCCTTGACTTTAAAGTATTATCATGTGCTGATGAGTCTCAGCTTCTTTAATGACTGGATGAGGTCTCCTTCATTCTCATCAGTTGGCGTAGACCTTGTCTGATCGCTATTCATGATTGGATGTTCCCATACTTTCTAAAAATGGATGAAGAAATAATTAAAATTCTGATTATTGCCGGTAATCGTTTCTGTTTGGGCAAAACGTTAGGGCCAAATCTGCTGGGTCCTCTACATGGTCCTGCTTGGTAGGTACTGGTAGGTACTGGTTCGTAACCAAGCAGACCCAGTTTAATCTGTTGGATATCATTCATCAGTTCAGTTATAATACTGGAAACGTTTTACTTTCTTGCCTCCTGGAGCATAATTCCCCATCCAGCCTTTAAGTTCATACTTGGGCCCTGGTGCAGATTCCATATGTCAAAAGAGTTTGTTGAGGGTCATACTGTTAAGTGTGTTTAGCCTGGGTTCTGAAATTAGTGATACAATCACTCAGTACCAGGACTAATCATTGTGTTTTCAAAAAGACATTTAAAATACTCTTGTTTTGTCGATTGTACACTCTTGATTTTGTGTATTGTTATTTATCTTCTGATTCACTTCTTCTGGTTATTGATTGCCCCCTTGTGCTGCTTTCTAGCACCAGGAAAACTTTTCAGTGATAGTGCACTCATAAACAAATACAATACAAATCCTATTAGTGACAGACATATTGGAATCGTGCCAAACAAACTCTCCATATGAAAGACAATGACTTCTCCTCAAATAATTAAAAATAACGATTTCTTGATTACTTAAAGCTTTCGGGATTTGAAGGCCTGGTGTTAGACCGGGCACCATTGGTGTGGGTCTCCCTTCTATTTTTTGCTGTTGCCTCGTGTATTTTTGCTGGTGTTAGATGCTTTGGGCACTGTGCCACTGCTATTCAGGGCCACAGTGCAAGTGCTCCCTATTGTAAATTGATCTATGGATTAGTGATTCCATGTTTGGCTATTTTGGTTTACTTGTCAGACCCTAGTCTAGTGCACTGAGTGTGCCAGGGCGTCTAATCCAAATACTGCTGGTGGGCCTGCAGCACTGGTTGTGCCACCCACAGAAGCAGCCTTGTAAATTGTGTGTAAGGTCTGCCATTACAGAGCCTGCATGCAGTCTGGTACTGTCATGATGACTGGGCAAGTGCATCCCCTTCCCAGTCTCTAAACCTTCCCTTTTCTTCATATCAGTCACCCCTATGGTAGGCCCAAGGGCAGGGTGCATTGTAAGTATAAGGTAGGACAAGCCCTGATGAGTGTGGCATGTCCTGATAGTGAATTACAGCCATTTCCGTTTTTCACTATTGCAAGGCTACCTGTTCTCCATAGGTCAGAATGGGCTGTTAGAATTGTTACATTTTATAATCCTAGCAAGCTCAGAGAACATGGTGGAAATTCGAGTTTAGTATGCCTGAACTCAGAATAATGAAGTACATCTTTTAGTAAAGTTTATTTTAATATTCTGTGTTTGCAAATACCACTTTTAGAAAGTAGGTATTTGCTTGTCTAACCATTCAAACCTGCCTCTGCTGGTTTGTGTATTGCTATGTCTGGTTTCTGTGAGTGACAGGGCTGGGGAATTCCAGGAGACAGGCTGAGTCACCCAGTGGTGAATAGAGAGATCTGCATCTTGATGGGAGGGAGGAGTGCACCTGAACTCTGAATAGGGCTGTGCCTGCCTTCCACAATGCTGGCTCCACCCCCTGGGGAGTGGCTGATGTCTCTGCCCTGCACACTGAAAGAAGAGAAGGAGTCCTGTAAACAGAGTGCTCCGGGGCTATACTTTCCTTCCACAATGCTGGCTCCACCTCCTGTTGGGCGTCTGATGTGCATGTCCTGCACTGTGAAAGGAAAGGAGAAGTCTGGTAAACAGAGTGCTTTGGAACTGGTTTGGACTGGGAGAAGGCCCCTCTCTCCTCAGAGAACAAAGGATTTCTGGATATAAATATTAGGACCCTGCGCCCATGAAATTAGATCACTTTTGACTACAAGAAGAAACCTTTACTGAGGAGAGGAACCTGAAGAAACTGAGGAGAGACTATTCCCAAGCTGAAGTGCTGCTTGGGGGATTGGCCTGCAGTGGTTGCCTTACTGCCAAAGGAAGGAGAAAGGAACTTTGTGTACTTTGCTTTCAACTTGTGAAGGATCTCCAAGGGCTTGGAAAAGAGCTTGCCTCCTGCTGAAATCTCAGGGACAACAGACTTCACCCCCCAGCTCCCCAAAGTTCTTTTGGAAGTGCCTACTGCTGTTTTGGGCCTTCTGAGGAACAGCGTGTCGCAAGGAGCTGGAAGTGTGACTCAACGAGAAGAAGCGTGTAGCTGTGCCTGCTGTCGCAACTCCGGAGAAAGGAGGGTGTCGCAGCTGAAACTGTCGCACTGCACCGCATCGGAGAGAAGCGTGCCGCAACGAAGAGGAATCGTGTCGCCGTTGGAACTGTCGCATTGCACCGTATCGACCAAGAGCACCTCGCAGCCCCGAGAAGTGCGCCGCCGTCGGAGCTGCTGCCATTACATCTTGGATATCGCCGTGTAGTTGTTGCCTCGAGCGGAAGCTTCACGCATCGTAGGAGAAGAGCGTCTACGCTGGAGCTGTTGTCGTCGCATCGTAAGGGTGTCGCCGCTGCAGTCCACGCCTTGAACCGAGAACTTCTCGCATCCCCGAGAAGCGTGCCGCATCTGGAAGATCTTCACGTCTTTATTTCTTTGCACCTGAACTTTGTCGCATTTCCCATCGCTGCGACATTGCTTGTCGTGTAAGCGCACCGCAACTTAAGGTACATTGACGCATTGTCGCATCTAAGAACTGAACTGAACTAAGCTTAATCTACCATCTTAAAGGAATCATAGTGTGTATTTTTGTCGTTTATGGTCTTGTGGTAACTCTATATAAAGTCTACTTATTTTGATATAAAACCTGTGTGGTGTCCATTTGTAGTGTTGTCACTGGGTTACTGTATGTGGTCACAACTGCTTAACTTACAACGCCTCTGAAATAAGCCATGACTGCTCGCGCCACGCAACCTAGAGGGTGAGCAGGGGTTATTTTAGGTGTGTAATCCCCTTGTCCTGACTAGAGGATAGGGTTCCTACTTGTCACAAGTACCTACCTGTGCCAACTAGAGACCCCCAAATCTAACACCTGGGTATTGGGGTTATGCATTTTGGAAATATCTTGTAAAAGTTTATAAAGCAATTTGAATTAGGTCAGAATAGAACAGTGTTAACAAAGTTAAGAACGACTTGTTCTCCAAATCAGCTCCATCAAATTTACCATTCAGAAGACAGTGATGCAAACAAAATCACACTATGCAAATGTTCCTCAGGTTCACAAATCATGGTGAGAATCATACATGAAATGGCCGTTCTGGGCATAGTTTTTGAGAGCAAAATACATGCTTCCGTCCAAAATAGATACGATGATGCATTTTGGGCTAAGAAAAAAGCGCTTAATGCACAGAGGATAAACAGCAGCACAAGCAGCCGCTCAATAAATGTTCTGACGTGGTAGAATTTATTTCTCCCAAATTATTCTTAACTACACGAGTAGGTGTAAATGTATTATTATTGGTCATTCTGAATCAAAGAGTAATCCAGAATTACCAAAATGACCAATAAATCCAGCACATTTGACATTTCTCCCACTCCTAGTTTCAAGTCATTGCTAACTAAAAAGAAATTGTTTATATGCAGGTAAGTTTTTCTTTATTATGTACAGGTTAAACAGGACAACCAAGAAGAACGACTCACACAACATGTAGAGCAATCTCCAGCCGTTATTCCTAACATTGGGCCCGATTCACAGAACTAACTTAAGACAAAATCCTAAACTTACTCCCATTTCGGTATTCACAGATGGCACTTACTCATTTTGGTATTCACAGAAGGCACTTCCACATTTTGGTATTCACAGAAGGCACTTACTCATCAATGAGTTAGTGCCTTCTGTGAATACCAAAATGAGTAAGTTACTCAAAATGAGTAAGTTACTCATTTTGGTATTCACAGAAGGCACTTACTCATCAATGAGTAAGTGCCACTTACTCATGAATGAGTACGTGCCTTCTGTAAATACCAAAATGAGTAAGTGCCTTCTGTGAATACCAAAATGAGTAACTTACTCATACAAAAATGGTAGTACGTTTAGGATTTTGTCTTAAGCTAGTTCTGTGAATCGGGCCCATTGTTTTTCTACATCACAAATATCAACATCCAATTACCCCTCCCCATTCCATAAATGTAATAGAAAGAGAAAGACCCAACACTAACCCAACAGGTTATGTTCGGAATTCTGGCTGGAAATGGCATTATAAACTCTGTTTATCTTACCATCATATTCTTTACTGCCACCTTCAATGTATTCAATTCCTGTTGCCAATCATTTTACCTCCAAACCCTGCACCAACTGCTATTTAGAACTCCCAACAAAACACAATAGTGCTATGGTTCATCTCAGAACATACCTTACTTATCAACTACCCATATGCCTTCGATTAACATGAACTAACCTCTTAATACCCTGTGAGATTATAACAAATATGAGCAAGTAAGTCTCAATCAAGGATGGTGAAAAGGACCAAAAAAACTTGATGAAAGACAGATAAAACCCAACAAAAAAACTAAGGAGAAAGATTTCCATGATCGCTTTACTCCACCTTGGACTGTGCACCTCCCCTGCTAAGAAAAGTAGATCATATCTATACACAATTATCCTTGGATAATCAAAATGACAAGTAAAGAAAAAATGTATAACGAACCTATCTCACAATACATATGAGCTCATTTTAGAAAACAACAGGCCTCTATCCTTTTGTTGTTGCGTGGTGGTTGAAGTGCCCCAGTCACTCCACAAGTTGCTAAATAGAGGATGATTGAAAATGCTGGAGTCACAAATAGCAGACTCCCTCTTTACAAGCTCTGTAGAGCACTGGACCCTGATCTTCCTGCTGTTCAAAGTCTTTATCCAACTCAGTGAATTTTGCCTTGATTTTGCATCTCCTTCTGGTAGCTCTTCCGTCAGTATGGCTCCTTCGATTTCAACTCATTTACCTTGATAATGTTGAAGTCCTTAACTTGATTGATTTTGGTAGGCAAAAATATGTGATAGTTTGTATTTTTTATTGTATTTTTCTGCAGAATTTCTTCATTGGTATTTCAGACAATTAAAGAGAAAATACAGGCAAAATAGGGAACTCTACTATGGTATCCAAATCAAGACGTTTATGCCTGACAGAACTGAATATTTTTCATGTGCAATAAACGAGCAACCAATGTTCTTATCACCGCCCTGTGAGTCCAAAGTTGTAGGCATCAGCCAAAGTAGGCCCTATTGTTTAACACTACCATGTTAGGTCAGTAAACAGAGCAGATAAACAAGCAAACAACTGAACATAATGGATAGGTTTGTATGAACAAAAACTATGTCCCATCCCAGCTAGATGATGGCTAGCCATCACAAGCCTTATCTGGTGTCTACACATCCTACTGTTAAAAGATGCAGACAGCGAAAGAGCATACTGTTAGATACTACATGGCACATACCGATAGGTATAAAATGGTTGGTTTGGACCAGTGTAATAAGGAGGGGTGACAGCAAGCTGAGCAGTTGTCGGTTGCTTCTCCATCCTATGCTTCATCAGCTGTACAGCCGTTCATATGCAAGTTAAGTATAGAAGTTATTCTTTGCAAAGATTAGTATATGTTTATCTCATTAGGTATAGACCTATTGGATACGTTGGTAGCAACACAAATTAGAGCCACGCAAAATAGTAACAGCAATCCTATACATACAGTATTGCTCAAAGAAAAGTCTTCGGTTTGTGTATTGTTCATAAGAAAGAAAATATTTATTTTCCGTGATATGGTGCCTTAGCGATGCCTTCTGTAGTTGTATTCATTACATAATTGTATTATATATCGTGCCACAGAGTTAAAAGATTTATATATAATTGATCTCGATGTAGGCAACACGTGTTTCACCTTTTGGGTGGCATGCAAGTCTAGGGCTTTCTCAAGGGTAAGGTTTTCTATGATTCTTAGCAAGGTTTGGAATCCTCTGTTTTCCTGATAAGAATTACTGCATAGTAAATGTTGGTCCTGGGCTAAGTGCACTTTCTAGATCCCGTCACTGCTTTCCAAGTCTTCGGTTCAGATATACAAACTAGATTCATTTCAGACAAACGTTTTACCTTGTGACTTAGTTTCAGAAATGGAAGACAAAAATCCTAAATCTTTTGCTTAGTGCAAAGCACATTTGCGGAGTGACTTAACTAGTTTGACCTAGTCAGCTGAAGGACTTTGAAGTCAAAAAAATTCCAAGCCCTTGTTTTTAGGGATGTTAGTTGGAGTACACTTTGACACAGCTAAGGGTCCCACGACCTCAGGAACAGCACTTGGAAGTCAAGACTCATCCCAGCAGAAGCCACCAGCCGGCACCAGGGCAGGTCCAGATGAATCTGCTCAGCTGGGCTCTTCAGGAAAAAAAGAGGCTTCTTGTAGCTTATTGTGTCCCTGTATCCTAAGATGAGGTCTGTCAATTGACCTTTGGAATCACCTTCTTTGTTGCGGTTACAAGTGACAGCAGGTCCAGCCTCTCAGATCTCCTCACAGGTCTCACAGAATGTGCAGTCTTTCTTCTGTTTTCCACAGGTCCAGTAGTGCTATGAGTAAGGTGTCCATGGGTACCACATTTATGCCTGGCACTAGCTTGTGGAGGCGGGTGAATCCTGGCCCCTTCATAAAGAATAGGGGTAACCCTACTTCCCCTAACCCAACTACTTTTTCTTAGCTTTGGGAGCAGGCCTGTAAAAAGGGCTGATTTTGACAGGTCGAATTTTCAGTTTTAATAGTACACAGACAGGCTACAGTGGTAGGCCTGAAATCACATTTTCACAGTCACTGTAGTTTGTGCAAAACGGGTGCCACCGTCCAGTGGTTACATTTACCTTACAGGCTCTAAGTACTCTTTGTACAATATACTATAGATAAGTTAAATATGCCAATTAGAAGTATAGTCGATTTCAACATGTTTAAGTGGTCAGAACACATGCACATTGGTTTGGTTAACAGAATCCCAATGCACATGGTCGAAACACAGCAGCATCAGTCCCAAAAAATGGGGGTGATCTTGCAAAAAGAATCATTTTCCTACACATGTCATGGTCAAGTAAGAGGAAGGACCACATCTCCTGGGTGTATTCTATTTTCAGAATGGTAAGCGCTTGCAACCTGGAGGTGCATTCCGTGGATTTAGAAAACTACTCTGAGGTGATGACATTATAGGGGTCCAATACCACGTCATTTTAGTGAACATTTTTAAGTCCAAAACATTAAGGTATTATACCTGCTGAAAGGTTCAGTTAGGTCTTTAAATGTAAAAGAAGGAGATGGGGAACCTTTAATAACATCATTGAAGTCCAGTGTAGAGTAACTTGAGGTGCTAAAATAGGTAGTGGTTGTTAACATTTGCACAGTGTAAGATACACCTAGCCTTTTATTGGGGAAATTGTACTTCTTCTGAGCTAGAAAGGTCTAAAGACTCATGTCATAATTGAATAGCAACTTGACACTGTGTGATCACTATAGGAAATACTTTAAGATAATTTATCTGTACAAAGTATCCCCACTCAGAAGAACAAACAAACCATGGTGGAATTGCTTGCCATTACCATGACCATTGAGTCACAAGATGTGATGATTCACTCAAGAAAATCAAATGCACCCAGAAGTGATATTGGTTTAGACATCTCACTACTAATCCATATGAAGTACAAAGGCATCAGCAAAAGGGTGACACACAATTGGCTGCCAATATTCTGATAATTTTAATCACCATGAGACCTAAAGTCCTCTTAATGAATTCAGTAAGTAATCATAATTAATCAAAGGCCCACAAGCTGATGCCAATGGTTTCAATCACCCATTGTGGAACTGCTTGTGTTCTATACCTGTAGTCCATTGAGAAACATGCTTTTAAACACAATTTACTTTGTTATCCCTGCAACATGACACTTTCCCACAACTCGCAAGCAAACACACCTTGTGGGACTGGTTAGAAGGATACAAACATGAGCAAGTAGGTAACTGATACAAATGGTCTTGACTCTGAGAAACTGGAAATGCCCCAAAAAGGGCTGTGCCTCTAGCACAAACCCAGAATTCCCAAGAACGTACATATAATCTATGTATCCTTGCTGTGCTAAAACTTCCATATCCTCCTCCAAGCTTGGTTCTTTCAAATTTCGCATCCCACTCTTTTGGAAAGTACCCAATCAAACTGACATCCACCTCTTCCCTCATCAAATTTAATCCCACATTTAATTTAATGTCAACCACAAATCCTACCACCTCATCCTGGAAATACTGTGCGTGCAAATCAAACACCACCTTGCGTACCACCAGGACATTGTGATTAAGTATATATTGTAAATAAGGTATACCTGAAAGTGATGCCATGTTTTGTTGAACTCATTGAGCTTTACCCACCATGTCCCTTCTCATTACTCAAAACATCTTACTTCACTCTTGTTAGACCCAGCACCATTGACGTGGCTCTCCGCTCCATTTTTTGCCTTGCCTCCTGTGTGTTTGTTGTGTGTTGAACTCCGTTTTGCTGGTCTACATGCTTTGGGCAATTTGCCACTGCTGTTCAGTGCCAAAGTGCAAGTGCTCCCTTTGTAAATTGCTGTTATGATTTGGTGTTTCCATGATTGGCTGATTTGATTTACTAGTCAGTCCCTAGTACAGTGCACTGTGTGCCCAGCGCCTGTAAATCAATCGCTGCTAGTGGGCTGCAGCACTAATTGTGTCACCCACATGAGCAGCCTGTAAATGTTACTCTGGCCTGCCATTGCAGAGCCGGTGTGCAGTCTAGTACTGCCATGTCAACTTGGCAAGTGTACCCACTTACCAGGCCCTAACTTTCCCTTTTCTTAAATGTTAGTCACCCCTAAGGTAGGCCCAAGGTACCCCTGTGTGCAGGGTGCAGTGTATGTTAAAGTAGGACATGCCCTGGTGTGTGTGGCATATCCTGAGAGTGAATTACTGCCAATTTCGTTTTTCACAATTGCAAGGCTACCTGTGCCCATAGGATAGAATGGGGAGTTTGTTTATAACATCTTATAAACAAAACTACCCCTGGGAACAAGGTAGGAAAATAAATTTTAGTACGCTTGAACTCAGAATGTTTAAATACATCTTTCAGTGAGGGTGATTTTTACATTCCATGTTTGAAGATACCACTTTTAGAAAATAGATATTTTCTTGCTTAGTCATCCAGTGTGCCTCTGCTAGGTTTGTGTATTGCATGTTGGCTTTTGGATGTCAGGGGCTGGGGTGGAGCAGTGGCTCCAGTGAGCATGATGAGTCAATGCTGGGTTGAATAGACCTGGGCTGCATTTAGAATATGGTGCAGAGTTTTTTCACCTGAATGGGCCTGGTCTGCCTTCCCCAATGCTGTCTCCACCTCCTGTTAAGAAGCTGCACCAGAGAGGACAGAACCGGTTTTGACCAAGCACAGGGCTTCTCTGCCACCAGAGGACAAAGGATTTTGTAGTATAAATATTGGGGCCCAGACTCCGGAACTTTAGATCGCTTCTTGGAAATTAAGAGGAACCTTTGCCAAGGAGAAGAGCTGGACAAACTGGAGGAGGAATACTGCCCCTTTGCTGTGTGCTGTCTGGGGTTGGCCTGCGGTGGCTGTTTCTGCCAAGGAAAGGAGAAGGACTTTGCTGTTTGCTGTGTCCTCTGCTTGAGAAATATCTCCAAGCTCTTGAAGTGGAGCTTTCCGCCTGTTTACAAGGTCTCAGGAACAGCAAAGACCTCACCAAGCTTCTGGGCACCGTCTCTGGAACCGTGGGTTTCAGTTGCATGGAGATGAAAAGGGTAACAAATTCTGTCACCGACTCCACTGCAGAAACTGTGTCCTGAAGACACTGTAGAGAGCACCGCTTCATTTCACAATGCAACCCTGGTCTCACCGACTCAGTCAACGAGCTGCTGCTTGTACTGCGTCCTGTGGGCATCGCACTCCGCACTGCTTCTCTATACGCTGCACTGATGTCATCAACTCTGTTCGGTGCCCGACCCGGGCATCGACCAGCTCCGTCGCAGCATCGTGACCTGCCAGCACCACATTGAGCACCGTCTCACCCTGCAACGCAAACCTTGGTCTCACTGACTCCGTCAACGAGCCGCTGCTTGCACCGAGCTGTGAGGACACCACACGCTGCAACACTTCCATCTCACATTGCAACCGCAACTGTTACCCCGGACCGGCTTGTACCATATTGTCAGATGCAACAACAAAAGGTACTGTCTCCGAGTCTGTCGACGCTTTGGCTAACCTGCATGGATGTGGTTGGCTAGAATTGTTAGACTCTGGTGTATTCAGTATCGCGGTAGCCCCTGACGGAGCTATCGAGTCTGAGGAACTGTATTTTCATGTTTTTCCTGCAATTTAAAGGTTATTTTGCAAAGTAACAATTTGTGAGAGTATTGTATGTTGGATTTTTGTCGTTTTTGGTCTTGTTGGATTCGATAAAGTTTGATTATTTTTCTTAAACCGGTGTGGTGTCCATTTGTAGTGTTTTCATTGTGTTACTGTATGCATGCACAAATGCTTTACACTCTGCCTCTGAGAAAAGCCTGTCTGTTCGTGCCAAGCTACCAAAAGGGTGAGCAGTGGTTATTTTAGAAGTGTATCCCCCTACCTTGACTAGGACGAAGGGTCCCTACGTGGACAAAGGTGCAAACCTCTGCCAACAAGACACCCCCATTTCTAGCAACTCTTTTGTGCTTTTGCTTTCATTCCGACTTTAAAAAGTTCTTGTGCAGTGTTTGGTGCTGTGCACATCACTGCCCTCAGGAGGGCTACATAATTCTCATTAACTGCTTAAGATTCAAGGAAAGAAAATGTATTCACCAAGTTTTGCTGCAACCTGTGAAATCCTATAGTAGAATATGGAGTCCAATCAAATTTAAGTTCAGATGTTCAGTGCCTAGAAAATGATGTCGCAACGTCAACAACCATTTCTTTAATGTTTGCTAGTGACGTTTCAATGCAATTAATGTAAACAATGTTGGACCTGGTTTAGAGTCGGCTGAAAAGGTATACTCGACTGGAAAGCTATTTATCGCCATAAGTGTAAATTTCCACAAGAGGATTCTGTACCAGAGGAATTACCACTGCCACGCTGAAGTTGTAGCGTAGTTATGGCAACACATTGGAGGAAAGGCCTTCCTTGCTGCTCTTCAAATGACCATATATTAACACCTTTCTCCATTTATATCAGGACATATCACTTTTAAGCACCTCCTTAGATGGTTGTAAGAATTGCTGTGAAACTAATATGATATATATTTTTTTTTGGGGGGGGGGAGTTTTTTATAACGCAAACTTGACCCAAAGGTATCAAAGCAAAGTGCATGACCACCAGTTACGTTAAAGACGGACACATGAATTTTTTTGTTAGGCGTGGGGAGATTAAGGGCCAGATGTAGGAGGCCAAATACCGGTCGGTAACATCCGATCTCGGCCGTTACCGACCGGTATTTGGAGTTTCAGATGTAGGGGGCCTTAAATTTACCGAATTGGTATATTTCCATATTCGGTAAATTTACTGATTCTGTAAATTACCGAATCGGTAAATTTACCGAATTGCAAAAGCGTGATGTAGGTGGCATTGAAAACAGTGCTACAGGCCATTAAGAATTCGTTATTTACCATGACATACTATGCCATGGTAAATAACGAATTCCTGTGTACATGCACATGTACACCTGTGCCATGTGGCACCCATACATGCCCTAAAGGCATGTATGTGTGCCACATGGCACAAACACCAGAATCAGGGGTGCAACAGGGTGTCAAAGTGACACCCTGTCCCCCTTGCAAATTCGGAAATTTTCCAAATCGGTATTCACCGTTTCGGTAATTGCCATTGGTTCCTATGGGCCTCAAGACCCATAGGAATCAATGGCAATTACCGAATCGGTAAATACTGATTCGGTAATTACCGAATGTTACAGATTCGGTAAAGAAATCGGTAAAAATACCTACGTAGCATTTACCGATTTGTAAATACCGAATCGGTAAAATTCGGTATTTACGAATCGGTAAATACTAATTACCTACATCGGGCCCTAAGTGATTTGCCAAAATCACAGGATGTTTGCTGAGCGTCCCTGCCGAGACTCAAACCCTGTTCCCCAGCTTCAAGGTTGACTGCCCTAGCCGGAGGCCACATCCTCTCCCCTAATATAGCTACTTGAGTGTAAGAACGTTGAGTATGTCAGGCATTATGTGAAATGTCCAGCATAAGGTCTCGCTTACATATTTTTTTGTTGTTGTTTTAGTGATGGTCGAATTGTAGCTATCAAGAAGATCAAGAAGAAAACATTCACTCTCTCCAAATCTATACGAAAAGAAGTAAAACAAGTAAGGTAAATAAAGATGATTGATGTATCGTTACCGTAATATCTGCTTTCACATTTAGCATTTGAGTTGCAGGTGAATATTGGGTCGATGCATTCTTTTACTAGTAGGCCTAGGCTAAAACTCCAGTACATGTTATAACTTATGTGGCTGTGGGACATAAAGTGAGCACAGGTAACAGACACAGTTTAGGGCTGGTTGAACACCTGGAGCAATGCTATTTTACCACCTTAGACAGTGGTAAATGGTTACTTGTCACTAGAACTTTCAAGGTACTTGGTGCTGTTAGCAGGAACTAAAGCAGTGTTTGTTGACACATATCAAGTAAACAAATGAACATAACAGCAACATGCACAAAGTAACGTAACACCACACCTAAAACGTAACATGGCAGATCACAGCAAAACATTCAAAAGAGCATGCAGCATAAAACTGAAGTACAGCAAAACAAAACACTTACTAGTAACTATTAATAATCTGCACAAAATGTGACCCACACCCTTCAGTTATTATTACAGTGTTTGTTCCATTTCAACAATGTTATCTATGAAATTCAGTAATCTTTTTGAATGTTCTCCCAAGAATTTCAGAGTCAGGTTCTTCTATTTGAAAAGGGTTCTTTATTCACAATGATGATTAAAATCAATAGCTAACGCGTTTCGTCCGTTACCGGACTTCTTCAGGGCTTATCAAGTTTCTTTATAGAAAAAAGCTTCTCATAAATCTTCACACATAGAAGTTCAGGTAATTTCACGGAACGACAATAGTCATGGTCCCATGGCATGAGTGATTCCAATTTTCATAATTCAGGACGAAGAGTAAAAAGCCGCAGAAAGGTATCAGCATCTAATCCGGCATATGGTCATCAGGTAGCCTTAATCCCCGTTCTGTTGTGATTACTAACTATTAATAATGCAGCATACAAAGACAGCAGCACAAAAAATAACAGAACTAATCAAAGCACAACTAAATTCCACACAGCCTTAATGTTGTTGTCACACATTAGTAATAGTTTAGAGCTAACATTACTTTAAGAGCATGAGTCAAAAATATTTTATGATATGGTCCATGATCTCATGCTTCAACTTACATGGGCATTGACACAAATTCCTTCTTATATTTGCTGAACCTTTTCTCTTTTTATTGCACTCTTTATTTTACTGGTGCAAGATCAATGTTGTTTGATCAAGGTAAAAAAGAAAACATATGAAAGAAGGAAGGTAAGGGATGTGTGCAGTTGCTGTGGTTTCAAACCATGGTTATATTTTGTGATGCATTTTTTCTTTTAATATATTTTCTTTCTTTTGTTTTCATTACATGTGCATTCTGTGGGTTCCTTTAAATAATGATAGTTTTTATCCATTTCTTTAGCCATTTATCATTCACAAAATGTCCATGGCGCCTAAGACTAAGCGCGGCTGATTGCGATGCCGTAGGAAACGACTCAGACCCTCGGTCCAAGCCGTTACTACGGCATTGTAATCAGCACTTTGGATTTATTTTTGACTAACCCATTTGGATGGAGTTGTTTGGAAATTAATCCAAAGTGGATTTCCAAATGGCTTCCTAAGGGCTCGGAAAGCCTCCTGTAATCCCAAGGTTGGCACTTTCCACCTGGGGGATTGCAATGTCGGACTCTGACAGCCTTTCTGTACCGGCCTTTCCAAAACAGAAAGGCTGTTGGAAGTCGACTTTGGGGGCCCCCAGCAGGGTCCCCATGGGTGCAAGGCCTCCGGATGGTGGCCTAGGCGTCACCGATGCTGCCCCCCTGTTGATCCCTGCTCCTCATGGCAGGCACCTTGAGGTGCCTGCCACGGGGTGCAGGGATGAACTACACCTCTCCTCTTTATAATGAGAGCATGCATTCTGGTCAGAATGCATGCTCCCATTGTACAGAATAGGACTAATTGCTGGGTTGCAAACCGCTGACAAGAGGTCGGTCGGTCCCAGCATTCAATCGATGTCAGACAGACTCAGGTCTGTCCAACATCGAATTTGGCCAATAAGAAATGGTGAATTACATGTACTGGAGGTTAAAATACATTATTTACACTTCCCTAAAAGTAGAGCTCTCTTCTTATGTGCATGTTTGAAAATTACTATGGACAGAGAGCAGGCAATCATGATAGACTTTTTTTGGCTAGGCTCAAAGTCGAAAGCCTGTTTTTTGTACCTGTGGCACAAAGTCAATTTATTTTCTTCTGTATTTTTCTGAGTTAGTGCTTTATTTTCACACAGTACAGCTCATAATCAGAATGAGGCAAATGTTGCTCACTGTTTCCGAACTGTACTATCTGAAATAAAGCACTACCTGAAAGAAACATCGGGTTGAATAAATTCACTTTATGCCTGCGGCTTTGCGCTGGGCCAGGAAAGCCCGTCATGAAACGGCCCTATAGCTTTTGTATGTGTACAAGAAAGTTATTTGAGAACTGCATGAAGTCAAGGTTGTGGAGAGCAGGGTCAGACTGGCCTATAGGGCAATCTGGCAGTTCCCGATGGGTCGATCTGACAGGTCAGCGTGTGTCTACTGATTCTTTGGCTGTTTATGGGTATGTTATATGGTCCCATGGGCCGGTTTATACTGTTGATTTCCCTGATATTAAAACACATTTCCTTCAGCAAGTTCAAATCCATACAGCCTTGCATATAATGTAAAACACTTATACAGCGTGTCTTTACAAGTTCAAAACTGCCCCAATTTAGGCACTTTTTTAGCTGCCTAATTCACAAATAGGGCTACTTAAATGGTGGTTCCAGGGCCTACTTTCTGACCCAGTGTGACCCTGTATAAGAGATCCTGATGTCCTACCTCCTACCATTTCTAACTATTTCAGAAGTTGTATTTTGTAATAATTCTATTAGGATGTGATTTCACTTAATTTTTTTTACCATTCAATTTCAAAAGTTGTTGACATTCAATTTTATGAAAGGTCTTTAAATACATTTCCGAGAACTGAAAGTCCTCAAATAGCGTAAAAAACAAGTCCACTTTCATAATTTATGCAATGCAAAGCCTGTGTGACAATATATTTGGGCAGTCCAATTAAACTTTTAATGGATAGGCTAAGTCAACCGAAACCCATGCATTTTCAACAGAGCACCCTTCCACTGCGAATTTTGCAGCTTATTAATACAGTTCATGTTCTTCTATTGATCCCTGACGGAAACATAGCCTTTGCTAGAAAAACATGAGAAATCAAATTAATTTTAATTTTGTAAGCTGTTAACAGTGACCAAATGACATACAATGAAGGTTGGCTATTTCTAGTTCATTGATAAACAATTACTCTGAATTGTTACTGATTTCCATTTAAATAATGAATTACTTAGACAGTAATGTTAAAAGGGTATGAGGAGAAGTAAGGGTCATGAAGTCATGAAGATCAAAAACAGAAGTGAAAATTGGACCATGAAGTGTCCGTTTAAATGTTTCAAAACCCGCATTATAACTTGGCAGACAAACACAAAATTATAATATTTTTGTATTATGGTCCAGGTGTTTGAATCTAATTGTGTGCAGTTGGACTGGGAAGATGGAAGGTAATGGTCTCCAGTAATGCATTAAAATTCATGACCTGATGAAACGGTTTTCACAATGCCAAAAATACATTGCATCAATGTTTCAAAGTCTAGCATGGTTCTTAAAAAAAAGAGTTGTGGTACAGTGGAAGAGTTACTTATGAGAACGCGAAGGAATGGGTTTTAATCCCAGGGTGATGCAAAATGCGATTGTGGGCCATTTTCTCATTCCCTCACGTCCTGAAATAGGACATGCTTAGAAATAGGCTAACGCCATAGAACTAGCAGCTATTCACAACACGGTACGCAATGGTTACCCATTCAGAACCATTTGACTTTCACAAAATTAGCAAAGTTCCAATGAGATTGTTCATTTTCATATGCAAAGTGGTATTTAAATGTGTGAAAAAACAGCCAATGTTTGTTAAGAAATATATGATTTGCAAATTAGATTTCGGGTGCTGTCCAAAACTAAATAGATTAGATCTCATCAAAATAATACATTTTTACTGTAACCAAATTCATTTACAGATATACACTTTATTACAAATTATTGCTTTATTTCACATAGGTGATAATTAAAATGGTAATACGTTTCTAGCTTTGCTTAATGTGAACTAGTAATAGAGGATGTTGGAGTGTTTTAAAAAATACAATAAAAACATTTAAGAGTTCTGATTTTCAGAATACCTATACATTAGGTAAACATGTACGTGTTAATATTATTTACAAACTACATATACAAACATTTAAACCATATAAATAAAACAAAAATGATTATGGACCCGATTCACAAAGGTAAACTTAGACGTTTGGTCTAAATTTTGACCAAATATCTAAGTTTACGACTTCCTGGTTAAGGTGTTTGCAGACATTCACATTTCAATAGGGTTTCAGTAGGCTGTTGGGATCCCAGATATCCCTATTTTTAAAACTTAAATATCTCTGAAACTACTGAATGGATTTACACCAAATCGAGCTTTCTGCCAAATTTGGTGTAATTACATTCAGCGGTTCGGGCTGTAGTCGTGGTAAACAAAATGAAAATTCTCATACACATAACATGAGGAAAATGCGTTTTTTGGACCCCCATTTTTCTCAGCTCTTGCTAGATGGGTCACCCCGAAACTTTCAAAATAGTAGCTGAACCAAAAAGGAGAAGTTTTGTGAAAATTTCGTGAAGATTCGTCAATTGGCATCAGTTATTGGCAAAACAAAAAAGCTTTTCCTATGGAAACCTTGGTCCTAACTACAACAACCTACTGGTGACCGTAGTATTATATATATGTATATGTATATATATATATATATATATATATATATATATATATATATATATATATATATATATATATATATATATAAGGCATCACGACGCTCACATGAGCAAGATATGCTATGGGCAAAGTTGTGAATCCCAATATATATATGCCACAGAGAAACGGAGACACACTCTCCTTCCAAGCACATTTTAATTCTGTCAAGCAGCAATCCGGGTAAGAAGTAATCAATGCAGGCCCAACGCGTTTCAAACATCACAGTCCTTGATCACGGGCCATTTTAAAACACTGTGTGCATGCCGCACTTTATAGTCCTTCATTAGCATATCTTGCTCATGTGAGCGTCGTGATGCCTTCTGGGACCACGAGTCTGCGGCAGAAATATCACTTTCAATCATTCTGAAATAGAAAAATATAGTGCTCTAGTCCATAGGCATATTTACACAAATTGTCTCTGCAATGACAGAATTGCTGAGGATACATCCAGAGGCTCCTTTCCATGCCCCGTGTAGTCGCTACATTCTGTGATGGTGCTGTCTCCCGGCTGGCGACTGAACAAATTGGGATTCACAACTCTGCCACAGAGAAACGGAGACGCACTCTCCTTCCAAGCACATTTTAATTCTGTCAAGCAGCAATCCGGGTAAGAAATAATCAATGCAGGCCCAACGCGTTTCAAACATCACAGTCCTTGATCACAGGCCATTTTAAAACACTGTGTGCATGCCGCACTTTATAGTCCTTCATTAGCATATCTTGCTCATGTGAGCGTCGTGATGCCTTCTGGGACCACGAGTCTGCGGCAGAAATATCACTTTCAATCATTCTGAAATAGAAAAATATAGTGCTTTAGTCCATAGGCATATTTACACAAATTGTCTCTGCAATGACAGAATTGCTGAGGATACATCCAGAGGCTCCTTTCCATGCCTCGTGTAGTCGCTACATTCTGCGATGGTGCTTTCTCCCGCATGGCGACCGAACAAATTGGGATTCACAACTCTGCCACAGAGAAACGGAGACGCACTCTCCTTCCAAGCACATTTTCATTCTGTCAAGCAGCAATCCGGGTAAGAAATAATCAATGCAGGCCCAACGCGTTTCAAACATCACAGTCCTTGATCACGGGCCATTTTAAAACACTGTGTGCATGCCGCACTTTATAGTCCTTCATTAGCATATCTTGCTCATGTGAGCGTCGTGATGCCTTCTGGGACCAGGAGTCTGCGGCAGAAATATCACTTTCAATCATTCTGAAATAGAAAAATATAGTGCTTTAGTCCATAGGCATATTTACACAAATTGTCTCTGCAATGACAGAATTGCTGAGGATACATCCAGAGGCTCCTTTCCATGCCCCGTGTAGTCACTACATTCTGTGATGGTGCTGTCTCCCGGCTGGTGACCGAACAAATTGGGATTCACAACTCTGCCACAGAGAAACGGAGACGCACTCTCCTTCCAAGCACATTTTAATTCTGTCAAGCAGCAATCCGGGTAAGAAATAATCAATGCAGGCCCAACGCGTTTCAAACATCACAGTCCTTGATCATGGGCCATTTTAAAACACTGTGTGCATGCCGCACTTTATAGTCCTTCATTAGCATATCTTGCTCTTGCTCACGGAACGAACTTTGTTTGTCATGCTGCCTCTGAAGAAAGAGTGTTAACTCTGAAACGCGCCAGGCAAGGCGTGTGTTGATTAAATTACTTGTGCTGCACGAAGGTTGTCCCAGTGCTTTTGAAAATCTTGTTGAGAGTGCTATCCAAAAGGGCAACTTGTGAAACTCAATATATATATATATATATATATATATATATATATATATATATATATATATATATATATATATATATATATATTACCTACTGGCGGTCACCAGTAGGCAGTTATAGTTAGGACCTATTATCCATAGGAAATCCGCAACATTGTAATGACAATAACTTTGACGTCGATTGATTAATCTTCTTGAAATTTTCCAAACTTTTGGCCAGATCAGTTCCGCTCCTTCCCTGAAAGTTTTAGGGTGATTGGTGAAGCGGGGGCCGAGAAAAAAGGGGGTCCCAAAACATGTTTTCCCCATGCAATTTCCCATAGGACCTTTAGCCACGGCTACAGCTTGAACGGCTGAACGGAATTACACCAAATTTGGCAGAGAGGTAGTCCTCAATTCCAACTTGTGCCTTTGGCATATCTGGTGTCAATCTGTTCAGTAATTTCTTTGAAAATTACAGTTATAGTCATTTATATATCTATGGGCGCGGAGGATCCGCGGATTGTGCAAGGATTGGCGTCGTAGGATAAGCGCACTGTCCCAATCTATCTCTCATTTCTAATTGGCTGTCAAGCAGGTGTAAACATTTGAAATCAGGAAATGTTGGCAGCCATTTTGTGCCATGGTAGAAGCGACGCTGAGGAAGTCATTGAAATATGTGTGGAATGTGTGAAAAGGGGGCAGGGTAGACACACCCTGATCCCCTAAGCCTGCTCAGGGGGTCACATAAGGACCCGTAGGAATTAAAAAGTAAGATAGAATTTTTCTTTTTTTTAAAAAGTCAAAGGATGCGCGTAGGATCCGCACATTTTGCCGCCGAAAAAAAAGAAGCATGTATTTTTGAGATATACATCAAGCTTATGTATATAGATGTTGGGTGGCTCTAAAAAGAACCCTTGTGTTTATTGAGAGATTTCAGTACTTACAAGTAAGTACCGATGCAGAGTCTAAAGTTCATGAGAAAGACTCTGTTCCCTTCATCTGTAAAATGTACATCATCTCTCCTATAGCTGCCATGCATATTGAAACGCAGAATTTGTGATATATGGACACCATTCGATAGTCTCAGAGAAAAGTAGAAACAGATTTATTCACATGTTTTCCTAGCTGTCTCAATCTGTAGACAAAATAGATTGGAGTAGTTCCATTTCTGCCTTTGGCATATGTTAGAATAGACAAAGGGAGTTTGAGGGAAAAGTGAAATAAAAACAGAAAACAAATGATTGGCTGTTTGACAATATTCTACACAGAAAACTAGGGTGCCTGTTTTTGATTTTTAAAAGCATGATTCTTATTGGTTATCAGAACGTAATTGAAAATAACATTATGTAGGATAAGGTAGTATATTGAGAAGTGGAGCACACTTGCTGTTTTTTTAGCAACATTGTGTGATGAACTTTTGCGTTCTTCGGGAGCCAGTATTGCTTTTTTGCATGGGTAGATGCTAATTTGTATATGTAAATGCAATCTGCTTTTGATTTTGAAAGTGAGAATAGATTATTCTGCTCAGTCTTTCAAAATGCAAACTATGTTTGCTATGAGAGGGCGGGAGTCGTAAGAGTCCCGCTCTGTCAAAGCAAACAGCAGTAAAGCGGGGGTAGGCACCCCGGGACACTGCAGGAGCCAGTTGCAGTAGTTTCCAGGGCCCTCGAGGGCACCAGGCGGAGGGCCACGCAGTCTGCCTCCCGTAATACGGTGGTGATTCCCGGAGCTTGAGGGGGGTTGTTGAGGCTCACAGACTTGTAATTTTGTAGGGGGGTTGGACGCAAAAGTGGTGAAAGGGGTTGTAAATCTGGTACACAGTGTTTTGTTTAACTTTGCTTTCCTTTCTGTCATGCAGAGGATCCAGGGTAAATATAACAGTTTCTGTACAGCCAGTAACTTTTAACCCTACCCCCAAATGGCTTTCTGCCTGTTACTATAGCAACAGTTCATGGAACACTTACGTGAGCACACAGGTTAGAAGTTCACCACACTATGTTGCTAATGGCATTGTACTTATTATTCTTTTGAATTGGAACTGTAAGTTGTAGCTATACACTCTGGTAAAGATCTGGTGAAGAACTAGCCTCAGAATTATACTTCAAATTATAAATATAATTTCTATTGTGGACTGCTACCCCCACAAAAAAAAGACGTATCTACTTTAAAAAAACTTTTATTAAAACAATAAATAACTGGAAGTATAACTAAATGATAACAATACAATAAACAACTAGAACCATAACTTTAACAAAACAATATAACAAACAACACATAATATGGACTCCAATAGAAGTAGTGTAGTTAATCTGCAAAACAAAAAAGTAAAGGAAATTAGGGTTTAAAATTAGATCGATGTGACTAAATGAGGTCTGATAGATTTCACTTATGTGATAGGCTTGCATTCAAACGGTGTTTGTATAAAAGTGCCTAGTGCGTCATATTTATATTACAGATGAGCAGGTCTTTAAAATGATTCACAGATGAGACAGAATTAGGTGCGCGATGAAGTCATTATGCAGGACAATATTTTTTAGGGCTTATTTACAAAACTCTTGTGCCACTTTTGTCTTACTTTTCTCATGTTAAAAGTGACGCAAAAGTGGCCCAAGGAGTTTGTAAATAAGCTGTTTTATTTCTAATGCATTTAATTAGAAGTATTGAATATCTAGGCCTCTCTGCTTACCTTGTGTAAACACTGTGCCCAACAGAGTTCTCAACTTGAACTCTGCTTTGGTTTGTAACTTGCCGGATATGCAAGACTGCTTTCAAGAGGAGACCCCAATAAAGAGTACCGGTGTGGAACTGCAAGTATGCGGAAGTACTTGCAGACTAAGAATCCGGTCAACTTTGGAAGGGAAGAGTTGAGGATATTGAGAGAGGCTCCTTCTGCTTCATGAGAAGGCCCAAGTACCAGTGGAGCAACACCGTCAACCTCTACGGCACAGCCTAATATTCGTCCCCAATTTGGAACCCTTTTAGAGAAAAAGTAAGAAGGTTGGGAGCTTTGTATGCCATCCTAATACCTGATCATCCATTAGTTAAACAGAGATCCACCCTGTATCAGACTCATCCATCCAAGTGTGAATTGGAGATTATCTGATACCAAAAACCCCTCAAGTACTTATATCTGTTACTTTTTAACTTCTTCGACTACTCATATTGAGAGTATTTACCTTAACGTTATCCGTTAAAAATTTGTGATTCTCCATGGTTCAGACAACTAGTAAATGCCATATTTGAGACATCGGTGTAATGAGCTGGAAGAGGAGGATATACTTTTTTTCAACCTCGGCAATTTGCTGCTGATTTATGTAACATTCTGCAAACTGAAAAAAGAGTTAAAAATGTATATGTTGTACATATGTCCAAAATACATTTTAATGTACATAAAAACATTTGTTCTCAATAGGATTGGGGTTGAAAAGCAATCATCAGAGGTTATATTTCGCAATCAAAATAGGAAATAGCATTGCATTATACAAATGTTAGCCCGAGATTGGTCATTCACTTCATTTACAAACTCCTGGCCTTGATCTGATAGCATATGGAGAGCAGTCAGTGGATCTGGTATGTCGAGTGGTTGACCTCCATCTGGTATAGTGCATGGGCAGGAATAAACAGCTTGTGGCGACCAGTACGTCTCATGGTTGAGATATCTGTATAATGAGATAGAACAGGGGACAAATCAAGTTTAAGGTTATTAAAGAACTTGGAGAGCGTTGTAAAATACAACATTGGTCAATCGATTACATGTGAACTGCATGGGGAGGAAGCAGCACGTGGCGCACTGCTTACAAATTTTAAGGCAGCAAGATTAAGTGATTTGCCTAGAAACATCGCCTACCAATGTAAGATATTGGAGGTATAAGAGCTAGAAATCGTGCTAAAATACACTATTGCCGAAAACATTACTTTTGCAATGCATGGGGCACGTGACGCACTACTTACACGAGAAAAACTACATCGCATTAACTTGAACAGCACGTAGCACACTGTTGCGGGAACGGCCACGTGGGGCTTGGCAAATTGAAGAAACGTGGCAGGATTAGGTTATTTGTATAGAACTAAGGACAGTAAATCAAGTTTAACCTTATTAAAAAACATGAAGAGCATGCTAAAATTCAACATTGGTCAATTGATTACATGTGCATTGCATGAGGAAGAAGCAGCACGTGGAGCACTACTTACAAAATTAAAGGCGGCAGGATTAAGTGATTTGCTCGAAACATCACCTACCAAGGTAAGATATTTGAGGTATAAGAGCTGTAAATTGTGCCGAAAACATTACGTTTGCAATGCATGGGGCACGTAACGCACTAGTTACACGAGAAAAACTACATCGCATTAACTTGAACAGTACGTAGCACACTGATGCGGGAAGGGCCACGTGGAGCTTGGCAAATTAAAGAAATGTGGCAGGATTAAATGATTTGCACGAAAACAAAGGATAAGAAATCAAGTTTAACGTTATTAAAAAACATGGAGAGCGTGCTAAAATACAACATTGGCCAATCGATTACATGTGCACGGCATGGGGAGGAAGCAGCACGTGGCGCACTACTTACAAAATTGAAGGCGGCAGGATTAAGTGATTTGCTCAGAAACAAAAGTTACAAAGTCAACTTTAACGATATAAAAAAGTAGGAAAGCGTGCTTAAAAACCACATTGTCGAATGGAACAAAAATGTGCATTTAAGCGGTATTTAAAGATCATTCAGATTAATTAATTTAATTATTCTTATAAAAAAGTGCTCACCTAAGAAGAAGTGGATACGAACACTATCAATGGCTGTGACTGCGGAATAGGAAAAGTTGGAGAAGGTTGGCAGGTTATAAATGCTTTGCAGAAGGATGATTGGTTGAGCATGATGTCACTGGGTGTGAGAGCTGTGATTGGGCATGTTGTAAATGAGCATGCGCAAATAAAATGAAATACGTTAGAGGTACATAGCCAGACGGTGGGACGTATTGTGCACATACGTAATTTTAACATGGATGCGCTACCACAAACGTGCATGCGGAAAGTGAAGGCAACTCCTAGGTGATACATACACAGATGGACTTCGGATGGCATTAGAAGTCCGGCTCCCGCAGGAGGCAGGGAGCCGGTGGGACAGTGGGGGAATTGAAGCCCCTCACACGTCCCCAATGGTGACTGCCATAATAAATTTTTTAAAAAGGTCATCCCCGGGGAATGTGGTCCCCTGGTCTTGAAGTGTATTCAGTAGGGGGGCTATGCAGCCCTCCTCCATAAAATAATTATATATAATTAGCCATGCCCCAGGGCGTGGGGACCTCGGTGCCCGGAATTGACCACGGGAGGAGGGGCGCCACGCGGCCCCATTCCTATAAAAAAAATTGAATACGGATACTCCACTTATTGTCATCGTACCATAAGCGCAGCCTTCCAATCACACGCTGAATGCTAATTGGCTGTCAAGTGCTTGTCAACATTCGAAACTTGAAACTGTTGGCAACCATTTTATGCCTCGATAGAAGGGAGGCTGAAGAAGCGTGTGAAATGTGAGTTTAAAACGCGAAAATGGGATGGTAGACACACCCTGACCCTCTAGGTCTGCTCAGGGGGTTCCACAGGGACCCCCTTTGCCCCAAATGTATTATTATTTTTTGGGGGTAAAATCGTGGGGTGCGCGTATGATCCGCGCATTCTAGCAATATTAAAAAAAAGAGACGTGGGCTTCCGTGCGTCTTTGGTAATTTGCATTCTTTCAACTGTTTAGAGGTGATGCAGCAGTGCTGGATTCAGGTTCCACCCCTAAGTAAGAAAAAGTAATAATAACACTATTTACCTGCTAAGTGAATTTCCTTTCATAAGCTGACATTGACTGGTTTCAGTTGCAAATTCTTCTAAGTGTGCAGTTTTTGAACTTTACAATAGTCACCCTAAGTCATCCGAAGAACGAATTCCGATTTATTCATTTGTTATCAGGAGAGAAACCAGTGCTGCATCTTTTAGCCCAGCAGTGACCCTGAAAAGTAGTTCCAAGCATACTTACTTGTATTTCCTTCCATAGGAATCCCATTCCTATAAAAAAAATGAATACATTTAGATTTGCGGGTCAGGCTCTAGGGGATGGGGTCCAGGGCCCAAAAAAAATAAAAAGAAGGTAGGCCACAAGATGTAATGCAATTAAAAAAATTAAATATCTAAAAATAAATAGTTTAAAAGAAAATGTGTAAATCAGTATCAAAAAAATAAATATAAGAATAAATATATTTAAAAATTGTCATTCACAAAACCTTTAAAATTCACTGAAAAAACATAGGTTTCAGACATGTTATAGTTAGGAATTAGCATTTAAAAAACCTTTACTCAAAAAACCATAGGTTTCAGACATGTTATAGTTAGGAATTAGCATTTAAAAAACCTCAGAAATTCACTGAAAAAAACCACACGTTTCAGGGGTGTTATAGTTAGTTGGACATTTCACTCTTACAAAACCATTGAAATTCCCCTGTTATAGTTAGTGGTACTAACTATAACTCACACACAGGCAATCCACTGCTGATGATGTCACATATTACATCATTCATGACATGGTCAGTGACATCACTGATGACATCACTGATGGCATCTCAAATGACATCACTGATGACATCACTGTGACATCATCCAGTGAATGTGGTTTGCTTCGATATTTAAATAAGTATTATATATATATATATAGGAATCTGCCTTGAACACTGAGTGAATGTATAAGTGTCTGAATGGAGGATTTAGTAGCAAAGTGATTGAGTGCCTAAGTGACGAATTTAAAGTGTCTCCTTTGTGAATACCTGTATCACTCTATCTCTTGTTGTGTAAACTACTACATAAGTTGGTTACTAGGTATGTGAAAGTCTACATTAGTTATTAATTAGTTAAGTGAGTATTTGTATGGGATAGTGATTGAATGTGTGTGTGGTTGGGTGGGACGTGTGTGACTGTCGAAAGATGTGTAAATAGTTGATTTAGTAGGTATATCGGGTTAAGACTGTAGGTGGAAACAAATGTTTGGGTGAGTGAATCTCTTTATGGGTGTGGTGATGAGTAAATATATTTCTCAATGATGTATGTCCAACAAACTAAAAATATAAAAGGCAGTGTATGTGACAATTGTTGTATATAAATAAGTATACATAAGACTCAGTGATTGCATGTGTGAGATATGGATAACTGTATAGCTGTAATGGTGGCCCTCCCAAAGGAGAGGGCCACGACCCAGGGATGGGGTCCCGGGGCCAGAAGTGGCCCGGGAGGGGAGCTATGCAGCCCCCTCCTTAAAAATATTTTTAAAAATGTGCCATGCCCCAGGGGATGGGATCCCCGGGGCCTGGAATTAGCCATGGGAGGGGGGCCACGTGGCCCCCTTCCCATTAAAAAAATGTAAAAATAAATATTTGGGGATCAGGCCCTGGGAGATGGGGTCCCCAGGGCCCAAAAAAAGAAAAAGAAGGGGGGCTACACAGCCCCCCTTCTTAAAAAAAAAGAAAAACAGGAGCGGGGAAGAGGCCACGCCCCTCCCTGCACCACTCTGCAAACGCGCCCCCTGGTGCGTCTGCAGAGGGGGAAGTAATTCCCCTTGAATACTGGGGTCCCTGGGGGCCAAGTAGCCCACCAGGAACCTCCAGTATGTGCCAGGGGGCTGCGTTGCAGAGAGGTGTAATGAGGCCATGTCCCTTTTTACACCTCTCTGCATCGCAGCCCCCTGGCGCATAGTGGAGGTTCCTGGTGGGATAGTTGGCCCCCAGGGACCCCCAATATTCAAGGGGACTTAATCCCCCCATTTAGAATGCGCCACAGGGCGCGTTTGCACAGTGGTGAAGGTAGGGGTCGGGTCTTGAGGTGACGAATTGCACCACTCTGCAAACGCACCCTCTGGCGCGTTTGCACAGTGGTGAAGGGAGGGGGCGGGGCTTGAGGTGATGTGTGTGCAAACACGCCCTGTGGCACATTTTAAGTTGGGGAATAAATTCCTCTTCAATCCAGAGGTGCCCTAGGGGCCAACTAGCCCACCAGGTACCTCCAGTAAGCGCCACAAAGCTGCATTGCAGAGTGTTGTAAAAAGGGGCGTGGCCTCTGAACACCTCTCTGCAACGCAGCTCCCTGGCGCATACTGGAGATACCTGGTGGGCTAGTTGGCCCCTAGGGGACCTCTGGATTGAAGAGGAATTCATTCCCCAACTTAAAACGCGCCACAGGGCGTGTTTGCACACATGTCACCTCAGGCCCTACCCCCTTCCTTCGTCATGAGGAAGGCATATACGCTATTCAATATTATTTGGCGCAGCGAGCTCCTCATTACAAGGAACACAGTAGCATGTTGATTGAGATGGTGAAGTTCTATTTGCATAATAATATCTTCATGTTCAATAATCTTCTTTTTCAGCAGTCAAGAGATGTCGCCATGGGGGCTAGCTTCTCCACCAGCTATGCATTTCTTTACATGGGCTGGTGGGAGGAGCTGGTCCTTAGAGTGGAACATAGACATTGTGTAGATACTAAGATAAAAATGCGGGTGCGTTCCATTGATGCTCTTATGGTTATTTGGAATGGTACACAAGAACAGGCAGAAAAATTTGTTCACACCATTAACCAGAACAAAATCAACCTACATTTTACAACCACTATTGATAAAGTCACAGTCAACTTTCTTGATACCCAGAGCCAAAAAATGGAGACACGCCTTTATTGTAATAAAACGCGGGTAAATACACCTTGCATAAATCAGTCAAAAGGGATACCAGGGGAAGAGGAGGCTATGTAGGGCAGTCCCCCACTCAACAAATCTCAAACAAGAAGCCCTACTCAGCCTGCATGCTACAGATCTCAGACTCCGTAACTCATGGGGCCATACCTTATATTGGCTCACCAAACGACCAGATCAAGCCAGTGCTGCGTTACAGGTCCGGACATGCCTTCAAACATACAAACAATGGTGTGCACAGACTACAACACATAAAAAATTGTGTGAAAGCAAGGAAAGTACCTCACGGACGTAACACCCGAGGGGGTTCCCGGTCTATAAATGATCGGTCTACCCACTTCTCATCATCGGTTACTTTCCTTGCTCGGAGGATGAAAGGAAATGTGCCAGAACGAGTGCACAAAACAGAAAAGAGAGATGAGAGAGGGAGTGTATAATTACACTACCTAGTAGGATAGAAAAAGATTGACAAGTACCTACACCCAACACCAACAAACATAAATATAAAAATAGTGAGGTTTGGCTGGCTGGATCGATTTTATTCTGGTGCTGCCAACTTCACTTTCATTAAAAAATGGTTAAATTGATACCATTAATGTTGTAACTGGATCAACATGTTTCATTGCCTTTCCATTGGCAATTTCATCAGGGCAAATGGTTGGGTCTCTTATTCTTTATCCTCCATAATTCATATGGGAACCTGTGCACACACATACAGGTAAAACAACAGAACACAGCAGTGGTTACCTTGTGGGTCAATCAAGCAAGGTCTATAGATACAGCACACTCATGCCAGTGGAAACACCTCGCAGCTATTACCTTGTGCTCGCACTTCATGAGTATACCGTCGAGCATCAAAGGACGTCGTGTCAAAAGATCACGGATCCGTCTTGGAGACTCCTCAATCTGAGTCACCTATAAAAACATACGTCACACCAGATTCATGGATCATGATGGCCACAGTATTGTTTGCTATTTACAAGACACTCATGAAGCCCAGCGGACACCTAGAGTATGCCCTCAGGTTACCAAGCGGTAACGGTTGTCACAGATAAATTTACATGATGCCGGGGCTTTGCTAGCGTCATCATATCAATAACCAATGAGCAGTGGAAATTCGTAAATGAGAAAATATGTACACCTCGGTAGGGGGACTCGACAGAGCTCTTTACTTCCTCCTTAGACCAACGTTCGCCCAGGGGCGCCGCGTGTCTACCAGCAATATGCAGAGGTTACTAGGAAAGAAAAACTCGCCGCTCTGGGAAATGCCCAGACGGGAGTTCCTACCGGTAACGGTGTGGAGAGTTCACAGCTGGACCGGGGCCAAGTGCAAGCGCACCCGGTTTGAACATACCGCTGCCGAGTCCCTCCGGCGCTTCCGACGTCTCACAATCCAAGCCTGGATTGGGACGCGGAAGTACCCCGGCTGGGGCTCCGCCCACCTCAAGACGTGGCGGCCATCTTAAGAAAGTACTGAAGCCACGCTCAGTAAACACGAAACTTTATTAAGTAGGGGGATGAACAGTGGACACAGGGCCATATACAAAATAGCATGACGGCCCTCTTTTGTACTCCCATGATATTAATTACATGGAAAAGGAAGCTATCAGCAAAAGGACCCTATAAGCAATAGAGTGCTGGTTAATAGTCAGGGTCCTAGTGTGAACCAACTTGTCGCGCAGGTTGGCTGCCCTCTTGAATGCAAAACGAGGGACTGGCATCTTATCATTGGGAGTGTCCAGTAAGACAGTACCCAAGTAGGGTCATTAAACATGCACGCAAGAGGGCTCTGAATACCCCCCGCGATGCCCTGCTTGAACGCAATGTGAAAACCAATCAGCCTTGCCTACCTGTGGTGACCACTTTCGACCCTCTGTCTACCAAAATCAGACAGATCATCCGCAAGCATTGGTCCTTACTGGACACTCCCAATGATAAGATGCCAGTCCCTCGTTTTGCATTCAAGAGGGCAGCCAACCTGCGCGACAAGTTGGTTCACACTAGGACCCTGACTATTAACCCAGAAATCAGGTCTATTCCGGCGGGTCATTATCCCTGTGGTGGGTGTTCTGTGTGCCCACTGACTACCGCCACTAAAGAAGTCACACTACACAATGGCAAGATATGGCACCTGACCAAATTCAGTAACTGTAACACCACACATGTTATCTATAGAATCACTTGCAGATGTGGGTTGCAGTATATAGGTCTCACTACACGCAAGGTGAAAGTGCGCATTCAGGAACACCTAAGTACCATCCGAGCAAGGAAATTGACAACTCGGCTGGTTCAGCACTTTATTGAAAAAAACCATGGGCAGAATGATTTACAATGGACAGTATTGGAGAAGGTTGTGGGTAATACGCACAACCTGGACACAATACTTGCGAGAAAGGAAGCACGATGGATCTATCTAGAGAAGGCAGATAAAGAGGGGCTTAACGACTCTATTGAGTGGAACAAAGTGAGTCGCCGGTAGATACCTGGGCTACCCTACCGTCAGCGTATATTGTGGCCATGAGTGATAAGCATCCCCACACGGTGTGAATTGAGGTTTGGCCTTGGTATTTCCAAGGAATGTGTATTGTAATTATGCTGGCTGTCAGCTGTAGTTATTGCATGATTTAGATATATAGCCCTGATTCAGGCCTCAGCATTGCCCACTACACACAATAAACCTACACTAACATTCCCCTCCGGTTTATATGCCGGTTTTTTCGGTGCGTGTCCTTTGGATTGCTGGCACTCCTGATTGGCTTGAATACATTACATTACAAAAAGGTGCTTATAGGGTCCTTTTGCTGATAGCTTCCTTTTCCATGTAATTAATATCATGGGAGTACAAAAGAGGGCCGTCATGCTATTTTGTATATGGCCCTGTGTCCACTGTTCATCCCCCTACTTAATAAAGTTTCGTGTTTACTGAGCGTGGCTTCAGTACTTTCTTAAGATGGCCGCCACGTCTTGAGGTGGGCGGAGCCCCAGCCGGGGTACTTCCGCCTCCCAATCCAGGCTTGGATTGTGAGACGTCGGAAGCGCCGGAGGGACTCGGCAGCGGTATGTTCAAACCGGGTGCGCTTGCACTTGGCCCCGGTCCAGCTGTGAACTCTCCACACCGTTACCGGTAGGAACTCCCGTCTGGGCATTTCCCAGAGCGGCGAGTTTTTCTTTCCTAGTAACCTCTGCATATTGCTGGTAGACACGCGGCGCCCCTGGGCGAACGTTGGTCTAAGGAGGAAGTAAAGAGCTCTGTCGAGTCCCCCTACCGAGGTGTACATATTTTCTCATTTACGAATTTCCACTGCTCATTGGTTATTGATATGATGACGCTAGCAAAGCCCCGGCATCATGTAAATTTATCTGTGACAACCGTTACCGCTTGGTAACCTGAGGGCATACTCTAGGTGTCCGCTGGGCTTCACGAGTGTCTTGTAAATAGCAAACAATACTGTGGCCATCATGATCCATGAATCTGGTGTGACGTATGTTTTTATAGGTGACTCACATTGAGGAGTCTCCAAGACGGATCCGTGATCTTTTGACACGACGTCCTTTGATGCTCGACGGTATACTCATGAAGTGCGAGCACAAGGTAATAGCTGCGAGGTGTTTCCACTGGCATGAGTGTGCTGTATCTATAGACCTTGCTTGATTGACCCACAAGGTAACCACTGCTGTGTTCTGTTGTTTTAACTGTATGTGTGTGCACAGGTTCCCATATGAATTATGGAGGATAAAGAATAAGAGACCCAACCATTTGCCCTGATGAAATTGCCAATGGAAAGGCAATGAAACATGTTGTTCCAGTTACAACATTAATGGTATCAATTTAACCATTTTTTAATGAAAGTGAAGTTGGCAGCACCAGAATAAAATCGATCCAGCCAGCCAAACCTCACTATTTTTATATTTATGTTTGTTGGTGTTGGGTGTAGGTACTTGTCAATCTTTTTCTATCCTACTAGGTAGTGTAATTATACACTCCCTCTCTCATCTCTCTTTTCTGTTTTGTGCACTCGTTCTGGCACATTTCCTTTCATCCTCCGAGCAAGGAAAGTAACCGATGATGAGAAGTGGGTAGACCGATCATTTATAGACCGGGAACCCCCTCGGGTGTTACGTCCGTGAGGTACTTTCCTTGCTTTCACACAATTTTTTATGTGTTGTAGTCTGTGCACACCATTGTTTGTATGTTTGAAGGCATGTCCGGACCTGTAACGCAGCACTGGCTTGATCTGGTCGTTTGGTGAGCCAATATAAGGTATGGCCCCATGAGTTACGGAGTCTGAGATCTGTAGCATGCAGGCTGAGTAGGGCTTCTTGTTTGAAATACACCTTGCATGCCAAAAGCTCACATCCTAGGCACCTGATCAACAGCATACCCTACTGAGAGATGTTGCTGCTCAGGCGCAAATGTAGTAATGAAACTGACTTAAGACTGGCACAAGAAAACAGCAAGTCTAGATTCTTGGAAAGAGGTTATTCCCTAAATACCATCAACAAAGCAATTGCAAAAACCATGTTGATGGACAGAGATATTTTGCTGAGAGACAAACAACAAGATAATGCAGCCACAGACACAATGAGATCAAGGACGGATGATGATTCCTATGAATTTAGAATCATCATGGGGTACAGCAGGCAACAAAAGACTCTACAAAAGATTATTCAAACCAATTGGTCATTGGTCCTTAATGACCTCGTGATTGGACCCCTGCTACTGCAGAGGGTGTCCATCACATACAGTAAAGCCCCCTTTATGAGAGACAGTCTTGTTAAAACAAATCCCGAAATCATTGAAAACACGAATTGGCTTCAGAAACACAAGGGTTTTTTTAAAATGCAAAGCATGCATACATGGCATCGATAAAGACATGTACACTACTCCCTTTAGTAACAAAAAAACACAAGATCCAAAAGTTACTAACATGCAAAACTGAGTTTGCTGTATATGTGCTGATGTGCCCATGTGCCCTTTAGTAAGTAGGCAGTACTAAACTGCAAGTGCCAAAAAGGATATTGCAGCATTTACGCGCATTCACAAACTAAGAATAAGATAACACCTATCCTGTGGCGATACACTTTAAAGAGTTCCATAAATCCAACAACAGGGAACTCAGTTACTTTGTGATTGATGCTATCGCGCCCAGTATAAGAGGTGGAGACAGGGAGCACGAACTCAGAAAGCGCGAGACTAGATACATTTTACAACTTGATGCTAAACACACGGGAGGTCTCAGCGTAACTGAAGATTTATATACATGTCTATAATGCAATTTTAATGGGTTTAAAAAAAACTGCTTTTACATTGTATTTATCATCAATATTTATTGATTTTTACACTTTTACTCTATATTTATTGACTGTATAATTACAGTTATTTCATTGGTACAGTCAAGATGTTGCTATATATTTATATTGACATTTATATATTTACTATATTTGTATTATGCTGCCATGTATGTATGTAGCTATATATTCATTTATACAGTTATTTATTCATACATTTATGTAGGCATTGAAATTTGCACATTTTATGCTTTTGGAATAGGCATCTTTGCACACCTATTACAGTTTTGCACAAACCATTTTAGAAAAATCTATTGCGGATTGCACACCTGTGTTTTGAGGGGTCTAACAACTTATAATTTTAGCTCTACATTGACACAGCATTATCCTAAGGTACTCATAGCAGTTCTGCCATGTTCAAGAATTCCTCATGACAATTTTAGACATTAGATCCTAACCACCAACACCTAATGATATGATATAGTTCCATGGCCTTCATTATGAATTTATACAATATACACAAGGGCACTCATTGCACCTTTAATAAGGAAACATTATTCCAGGTTTTAAATCCCTTACACTACTCTCTTTCTTACTTTTGTTCATTTAGACAACATACACTTTAGCACTTTCTTGACACCAGGGGATAGTATGTTAGATAGGTACAGAGGATTTATCCTCCTTATGTTATATTATGTCGATTTTCCTTGTCTGCATTTAATTCCGATCATGTTAACAGACGCAACACATTCAGAAAATCCGCAGACATATATAATCAGATGTAATTCCCTGCTCAGTCGGACACATAGAGATTTCTACAAAAAATGTGTTTTACATGTATTTTTAGATATTCCATGAATTTAATGAAGTTATTTTGCCTTGCATTTATTTAATATTCTATGACGTCTCACATAGACAGCTAAAGAAATGTATTAGCCACTATTGTCTTTTACGCCACATGTGCCGAATCGAGTAAGTTTGAATATTTATTTCATGCCTCTGATTCCCTGATGCCACGTGATATTCACCAATTAAGCACTGTCACTTTAAAAATGCAAGAAAATTCACAGCACTTTGTCATGTGAACAAAGCTCGCGGGAGCCGAAACGCGTAATGGCGCCTAAAGAAGAATAAAACATTTGCACTTATCTTGGGTCTGTGTCCGTTTCTAAAGGAACCTGATTGAATCCGAGGATAAATGAAAGAAAGTTATATATATATATATATATATATATTCAAATAGAATTGCGAGTCTCTCTGCCTCTCACAGCGGCGGACTCAAGTGAGGTCGCAAACCTCTGTAAATATCCAAAATACCTTTGTCGATCAACAAAACGTACTTGAGCCCAATTCCATGAAGCGTGGTTTATTTAAAACATGTGGCAAACAAACGCCCAACGCGTTTCGTTGAAGCTGCACCTTTGCCATGGGTCAAGGACTGCTTGTGAAATGATAAACATATAGTGCACTTACACAAAATAGAAGTAGGACTACATATCACATTGCATGGTCAAAGTCAAGCAAAACGGCATCCATTTTAAAGTAGTCACTTTCATGTACAGGATTACTAAAGCGCTCACAAGTTACTTTACAACTAAACATTTTCAACAAATATTTTGTGTTTAAATAATAATATAATCAACTCAATGATGGAAATACTGAATTTACACAGAATATCCAATGAATTACAATTCCATCCCAGTGGACCCTGACACAAAGGATATAGTCCTGTTCAGTTATTACCGTCTTTTAAATTGATTTTTTCTGTGAATTTCTAGGTTTTAAAAAAAATATGAGTCTCTATCAATACTTAAATGACAGGCCTATTAGTTTACTCAAGGGATCTGTGCAATGTCTCTCAGTAAACATTTAAATAAAGTATTTATAGTCAAAAGAACATTAAGCAAGTGTAAGAGACATTTTTTACACTTGGCAAGCCACTTAACCCAGCATAACACCAACCACAAGGGATCTCTCCATTCCCAAAACAAAAGGCAAAAGCTCCAGCTCTGGAAATGCTTAAAAATATTATCTCATTTTCCTTGGGTAAAATTCTATATACCCCAGGAAACATGTTTTTAAAAGAAAATATTTCTGGGGGGGCTGTTGTACTCCCTCTAGCCCCCCACAACAATGTGTTGCTGGTGTCCCTGCCCAGATTGGGGAATCACCATGCATTAAAATGTTTTTAAATTAGATCATGTAGGGCATTATGGGTAGCTTCTTCCCGGAGCAGTGAATAATAAATGAGCGGCTCTGGTTGCTCATTTATTATTCTATCACCTTTTTTTGCGCTTTTTGTTATTTTTTGTGGGTGTCTCAGTCCCACCTGGGATACCCACATCTCTTTTGTGTTGGAAGCTGTTGGGGGGCCCAGGACCCACTGTGGGTGCTGCCGGGAGCCAGCCACTTTTTTTTGGGTGGCTGTCCATGTGCCCACCCAGGACATCCACATCTCCTAAATCCTTAAGAGGATGCAGGGGAAGCCTCAGAGGAGGCTCCCTGGCCAGCACCCAACATGGGTGCGGGTAGGATATGGCCACTTTTTTGTTTTTGTGGGGCTTTGGTTCCCACCCAGGGTCTCAACATCTCTAGGATCTGTTGGTGCTGTGGGTGGGGGAGACTCAAGGCTCTTGAACCCAAGCCAGCTCCCTGGTCTGCATACATCCTGGGTGCTGGCAGGACCTTGCAACGAGTATGCTCCCTCCCTGTGGGAGGAGATTTTCACTTTGCTTCCACAGTAGAAGCAAACATTCTTTCCTGCCCATGTGACATGCGGCATTATATAGCCAGATTTTGATTAATGACTTAAAAAATGTAGTTCTGTAGGCACTTTCTTAGTGAAATTTTGCTGAAAAATCCTCTGCTTGCTATCTTTTCAGTTCAAGATTTTTTGGGGAGGGCACATCACAACACCTCTAACAAGGGTAAGGGTACACCACAGAGTTATTCTAAAAGCACATTTAGAACCTTTAGTTTGTTCGCATATTTAAGTCAATTATGTGTAAAATTAATTTGGCTCTGTTGTTTCAAACATTTCTCACATAAAGAATCATTCTCATTCTCTTTGCATGCCCACCCGCTCTTATTTGAGTGTGGTATTTGCCCCATGCCAGTTTCAAAGCTCACGCTCTGTCACTAGGCAGATTTCCTATAGTGTTTACAATATTGATGCTAACATGGTAACAGAGGAGAATCGGCTGCTCTGCCTTTTCATTGGCTCCAAGGCACATGGTCATAGGCTTCCACATGGCCCAGCAGATGGAGAGCAGATCTCTACCGTCTAATGTGACGGATGCTTCACAGCTGCGTGGATTATACCAGGCGCATTAGCTGATGTCTAAGACTGATAGGTTAGTTGCAGAGACACCATGGACTGCTGGGTCAGAGGTGACCAGCAGCAGTGAAGGCAGGATGCACACCGACTGTAAGGGTTTCTTTGTGCTCTGTACCACCTCTTCTCATTAACTGACTGTCTGAAGATTCAGTTACTGAGAGAAGGAGGCAGAGACCTGGAAGCTCAGCTCAGTTGACATTATTGTTGAGGGTGAACTGATTTCAACCCCAGAGCCCTGGCATAAATGTTGCTTTTTGCAGTGCATAACTGCTTGCCCTCACCAGTGCTGCTGAGACATACACTGGGCACAAGAGACTGAATGCAAACATTGCTTGTTCATTTTGTGTCTTTAAACTGCTGTACCACATTCCTTATGCTGTACTGGCAGCAGACACACCTGTCAATCTCCTTTTTATTCCTCCTTCATGTCTGGTGGAGCACCATCCTACATGTCCCAATCGAGGAGTCTGCCCTGCTAATACCTGCATTCAGCTTATAGGATCAAGATGATACAGTTTGCCATTTTATGCACTGCTTTACAGTTTACAAGTCTAGCAGCCACTAAGCTCACCTCCTTTAAAACATGAATATTAGAAAGCAAAAATACGAATACCTTTGACAGCTAGAACAGTGGGCAAGATATGCCTCAGCAATTCCCATTTATCAATATATTATTGATAAAACACTGATTATTTTGGAAGCGATTGATGCATCAGTACATTCGGTATATAAGACAAAATAAGGTTCTGAAATACTAAGGGGTCTGTTACAATGTTGGGCGTATCGCCACTGCCCGCATGGCAGTGGCGATCCGCCAGACATTTTCTCCCGCCCGCCTCCCATTTACCCCGCCACATTATGATGGTGGGAGTACCACGGCGGACGGGAAAACTGTTCACCACTTTTAGGAAAACGGTTGAATATGGTGACAGTGTCTGCTAGACACCGCTATCCATAACTGCATTGTGCTTCGTGACCCCACAGCATTCAGAAATACAATTTTTATTCACTTTGTAACTTACTTCCTGAGTGGTAAAAATTATTGCAAGCCATACATAGTACCATATGCTCCCATCTGTTTATACTTGTGTGCATCCTTTATGATTATTGATCTTGAAAGTTGAATTGATGAAATGGAACTTGTAAACGGTTATTTCATGCTCTTTTCCACAGGGAACTAGACCATCCAAACCTATGTAAATTCATTGGTGGATGCACTGAAGTGCCCAATGTTTGCATTGTAACCGAATATTGTCCAAAGGGAAGCTTGAATGATGTCCTGCTCAATGAAGATATCCCCTTGAATTGGGGTTTCAGGTAACCAATGGTCAAAAATAATAAAGTGTCATTTTTCATTGTTTTTCCAGGAAAAACACAATGTATTACATCACCCTTTTCCCTTTAGACTACGCCCCACTGGATTGCATTGTAAATCCTGCCATAACAAAGGACAGCGTTAGTGAAGGTGATTCATCACTGTGCGCCGTAGTTATATGTTTGATGGCTGGTTTAGTGCAAGCTGCCTGGGATGCTCTTTTCTTGTTTCCTTTATGCATCTATCTTCATTTTTATACTATACACTTCATCAACCACTGACCCTAACACATGTTTATGACACAATACTGTGTATTTCTGAATAGGGTTGTTCTTCTCTCCTCTATTTAAATAGCAAGGAGAACTGATATATCAAGACTGCAAAAAGAACTAACTATATGTACTTATCTAAGGAACCAACCAGTTCCATTCTTTTATATAATGCTCAATACTGGCGCTCAGCCTATTTCTAAGCACACCAATTTTCGGTGAATAAAGAAAGTAAGTCTGAGGGAGTACAGGATTTGTGCATGATCACAGTATTAATAGAGGTGGAAGCCAGGAATAGAAACCAGTTGTTTGTTTCAAACTGAAAATGAAAAACTTAACTAGTAGATCACATCCCCATCCTACATTTTTTCAGATTTTCAACCTATTCCTTATTCTTTAAACATACCTGAGAATAATTTTCTTGTTTATTGGGAATGTTGATGTACCGCCATATTCTATTTAGTTGAGTATTTCTATGCTAATCAAAACCGCAGTCTTTAAAGGCCACCTTGAAGGTTTAATACAAACACCATGTTAGGAACAAGGAGAGAACAACTTGATAAACGTAAGTTGTCTGTCTCTCGTTTTGTTTACTGTGCAAAGTGGCAAAATACCTATTTGACCAAATCTGTTTTACCAAGGTACTAAAATAAGACCTCTTCCACATGCTGGAGGTCTTTTGGAAATTAGTAAAGGATACTAAGTCGGATACAAAAAATGCGTAAGCAACTGAGATACTGTATTCACAATTCAGAGTGTAATCTACATTTCTTAGTGTTTGGGGCTATCAGTAAAAAACAATAAAGGCCATTATTTTAGTGAATTGTGAAAGCAACAATTGGAAAGGCTGTAAGTTTATGCTACAAATTGATTAATTTCAAAGATTGAACAAATATGATCATATATATCACCAAATGGAATTGAATGAGATGACAGCAGTAAAAATAAAATGAGGCAAAGCGCAAATGGTGCAGGGGTTGTTATCCAAGTAGTCTGTGCTATATACAGTATGTCACAAACTAGAAAGGAACAGGCTAAAAAGACAGAGGTGTAGCTGTTGTAATGTACATGTCCATTTAGTGACACAGTGTGCTTGTATGACATGTTGCGGCATATTTACAAGCCCCTATCGCCACAAGAGCGTCACTTTTTCTGGCGTTCCTGTGGCAATTGGGGCTTCGCCTTATTCACAAGGGAGCGTTAAGTGGCTTGTGAATAAGGCCCCCTTTCACGCTACACTTAGGGGCCGATTCTGATTTCGTCCGGAAGGGCTCCGAATCGGTCAGTCCCGGTCAGATTCCTTCTGGACCGAGCCATTCCGATGGGCTCTGTCGGGAAGGAATCCGGCTTGGATTTCCGGATTACGGATGACAGGCTCAGAGAGCCTGTCCGCAGTCCGTAAATTCCCCAGTACTCCCCCGGTCACCTCTGTTCGACCGAGGGAGTACGATGGCAGATTTTCACTGCCTTTTCATGCCAGTCTGTCCGGCACGAAATGGCAGTTGGAAGCTGTCTCTGGGGGCCCCCAGCAGGGTCCCCATGAGTGTGAGGCCACCGGATGGCGGCCTGGGGCACCTAAGGTGCCCCTCCATTGATCCCTGCACCCGGTGGCAGGCACCTTGGGGTGCCTGCCACAGGGTGCAGGGATGAACTGCATCCCTGCTTTCAGCAATGCAAGCATGCTTTCCAGTCGGAAAGCATGCTTGCATTGTAAGGTATACGAATGCGACCAAACCCTGTTCGGTCGCATCCTACTATCAGGGCTGTAACCGACAACAGCAGGTCGGTCGGTTACAGCTCCTGCCCGATGTCGGACGGACTTAGGTCTGTCCATCATCGGAATAGGCCCCTGAGCGTGAAAGGGGTGGGCAATCGGTGTTGTGGTAGGCGTTTCGCCGCAACACCCATTGATTTTGATGCTGCCCCATTTTTACTAGGAAGGCGTAAATAAGGGGCTGCGCCACAATTAAGACCTGTGAAAACCTAGTCTTAACCTGGTGAAATGAGAAGAAATGCTTTATTTCTCCTCGGTTTTGCTGTTTCCTTGTGTGGTGCATTCTGCAGCACACATAGAAACAGCAAAATGCCATTGATTGTTAATGTGCAGGAAAAAAAAATTGATGTGCAAAATCTGCAGCACACATAGAAGTAGCAAAATTCCATTACTGATTGTTTATGTGGGGGAAGGGACTCCTTCCTGCACTTAAACAAACTTTCCCTGTAAGCAGGCAACCTTGCACAATGATGCAAGAGTGCCTGCGTTTGCGCTAGGCAGCTACATTTACTGCCAGCGCTAAAGGAAAGGTAGGGGTGCACCCCTGTGTTTGGAAACTGTCAGAGCACAGCATTAACCTTCCTGGCTTAACGCTGCGCTCCAACAGCTTCTTGGTAAATATGCCTCGTCAATTTTCTGACCCTCTAATCTTAACGGAATAGGGTCTTCCTCAGAACATGCAAATATTCAAGAATTTTGGGGCTATTCTGGGACAGAAAAAAAGCATGACCGAATTATGATAATAAGAAATTCATTTTAGAAAAGTATATGCAGTGTAAATATAGAGTGAAGGAGGGGTGACAATATTCATGAGAACCCCATAAACAACAACAAACTAATTTACCCAGCATGTAGTAGCCAAGGCTATCAATGATGGTAGAGAACTCACAAGAGTACATGTAACATTAGGAAATGGATGGTCACAATGTTGCAGAACCAAAAGCAGAGTGCGCAAGTCGTAGGTGCAATAATAGTATTAGAGTTAGGCTACAAATGTTGAGATTCTGAAACATGGGAAATTAAAACAATCAAGGATGTTCACTCTATAAATAAGGAAGGCAAAAAGAATTACTTTGCTAGGATGGGCAGGTGTCCCAAACCAGTGTAGCGCTTTTTAGAAGACAAAAGATTAAGACTGAAGACGTGCAGATGATAAAAACAGATGGCGCTGTTAAGTTCCAGTGCACAAAGGCAGGATCCCATGGCCAAAACATTGCATTGATCAGTGAAATAGTCAGTGAATTATGGGGTCAAAAAAATAAAGTGCCAAAATTCATAAACATAAATTAAATACTACAGGAGGAAGGACTCTTGCGATAAATGTGATTAGGACTCCCATTTATTTAGAATATAACTGATGGAAGATGCACAAAAAGAACGAAAAGTATGCCAACAAACAAACCATTATTGTATATTGCAATAACACACTGAGCCTTGAGGGGAGCATTGATACTCAAAGGAGATAGCTAATCAGTATACAATGCTGTCCCATTGTATGGTTAATGGTTGCCTTGTTGTATCTACATAAGAGGACATATGCAGTACACTGATCTGAAATGTGTGAAGCATTTACTTGACTACATGTTACCCCTTCCTTCAAGAAAGTTTCCAGGTGGTTTTAGTTATGATTCCAAATTGCCTGTTTAATTGTAGCTGATCATTATGCAATGATGTGTGGTTGTAATCCAAATTAGCATCCGCTCAAATATTGTACCTTGTCTTTGCACTTTTTTTCCCTGATTTTCAGTGCATGCTTCTGTGATATAGCGTGGTATTAGTCTTGGTGCAAACTCTAGCAGGAAGTGGTGCAAACATTTACAGTGCAATGTAGTTAATTATGAAATATCATACATGTGTTACATGTGTAACTAGAGTTAGTCTCTTTCATGGCTGTGATAGACAGGTAGTGTGTGATACTTGACCAAACACCAAACAAAAGCACAGTATCAATGAAATTGGATTTGTGGAAATCAAATTAATCGACTAAAGTCAAATAATTTTTTAACTATTAAGGGTAGTTCAAAACAATAATATTGGAGAATTCAATTGTGGCATAATGGTATTAAGGCAGAATATCAAGTTGGAAATGTTGACTTTCACAAATATTGAGATGGAAATATCATGACAGAAATATCGACAGCAAGAATATCGTGGTCAAGAATATTGGATTTAAGGTAAGAAATATAGTAAAAAAAAATATTGAAGTCATTAATATAGTTTGCAAAAATATCGTTGTTTAAAATATCGATTTTTTTATTAGTGTTATGTATTTTAGTTTATATTTTAAATGTATGTGATATATATTTTTTGTATTAGTATTGCTTATGTTTTTTAATATATGTGTTACATTTTTAGTAGTTATCAATTTTATTTTAAGTATATTTGCCTTTTTTAGTTCTGTAGCGGGTTGTGGGTTTATAGGGGAATAGGGTGGGAAGTAATTTAATTATACTAAATTAATGATTATTTTTTATTTATTAATATTTATTTAATTGAGATTTTATAGTGTTAACTGTGGAAAGTAATTTATTTGTAATTAATTATTAATTGGCTGTTCATTAAAATTATTCCTATTAATTGGTAATTAATTATGGTAAGTGTGTATTTTGTTTTAGGTGCTGGTTGTGGGGTTTATAGGGGTAAAGAGTGGGAAGTAATTTTTCATTAATTAATAATTTGTTGTTCATTTATATTAAATATTTGATTGAAAATTACTTATGAAAATTGTGTAATTAATTTTAGTTGTGGGGCTTAAAGTGGTAATGGGTGGGAAGTAATTTATGTTTAATTAATTAATAATTTGTTGTTAATTTATATTAGTTAATTTACTGTAAATTAATTATGGAAATTGTGTAATTAATTTTATGTGTGGGTTGTGAGGTTTATAGGGGTAACGGACAGCTGCCGTCGGTAGTAGGAGTACCTGCCAGGCGGTGATGTGGGGAGGGGGAGGTGGAGGGTAGTAAACTATGGATTACGGAGGTTTACAGGTAAGTAAACATATAAATAAATTAAACAAATTTTGTTGCGCGCACTGCATCGCGTTTGGGGATGCAGTGCACACAACAAAATTCTTTTTATTTATTTATATGTTTACTTACCTGCAAACCTCCGTAATCCATAGTTTACTACCCCCCACCCTGCCCCTCCCCCCCACATCACCGCCCGGCAGGTATTTCTACTACCAACCGCTGTGGTAAAGGGTGGATAGTCATTTATATTTAATTAATTAATAATTAGTTGATCATTAATATTAATTAATTGATGTTTAATTACAATATTTGTATGTGTGTGGATTTTACTGTTATAGGGGTACAGTGTTGGAGTAAATAAATGTTACTTACTTTATAATTGTTAAATATCATTAGTTTTTAATCAATTTTAATTGTATAATTCATATTTTACAGTTTAATTGTAGCTGTGAAATGTGGGGATTATAGGGGTAAAGTGTAGGAAGTCAATACATTTTTATGAGTTTTATTTTGTTTTTAATTATTAATATTTATTTAATTGGTAATTAATTAAGTTAATTAATTCAATTCAATTCAATTGATCTTTATTTCGGCACTACTTGGCCATAAAAGATTTACACAACATATACATATCCTTAATAAAATACATATTAAATCTCCTAATTAGAACAATTGATTGTTATTGCCAATAAAATCAATATGAATTTAAAAGAAGACAGATGTGAAAAATGGTGACATGCCTAGCCTATAAGCAATAGGACATGGAGCCGAGACATTTACAATATAAATACATACATTAGAACCACTAAACAGGTAAAACCGAGTGAACAAGTGGTTAGTGATTTTGACCTTATAGCTTTAGGCCTTTTTTCCTGCGCACAATATAGATGGAATGCAAAAAACGACTGACACTAAATACAATTGCTTGGGTTGTATCAGATTTGATCATTCTCAGTGCCATCATGCATGACTTTATTCCCAACAGATTACATAGAGGTTTGATCCACTTCCTTCTGGCCAACACATAGGCTGGACAGAAGAATAGGATGTGCTGGTCATCCTCCTTGTGATTACCCTCACACAGGGTGCATATTTCGCTAGTCGTGTGGTCCTCAACAACATTACCCCTTCTAGACCAGCGTACCAACGTTGTGTTGGTCAGAAGGTTCCCATATCTAAATTTCAAAAAAAGAGTTTTAGCTAGCGGGGGCTCAACTTCATCTAAAAAGTTCTCAAAGAATGGTTCATCCTTGAACCTTAAGAAGTTATTTACTAGTGTCCCACCACTATTTCCATTGGTCATTTGGTTCTTAATAAAACCCCAAAAGGCCATTTTCACCATTTTTTTAATTATACGGCAACCTTTCCGGATTCTCCCAAATTTGAGATAAGCCTATTTCAGTTAACCACGATTAAGTTAATTAAAGAAGTACATTAAAACAAGTACATTAAAACAAATTGATGTAGGTTGTGAATTGTGTGGTGTTATAGGGTAGGAAATAAAAAAAGTTAATTTATGTAACAATTTATGTTTTTGTTTCTAAATAAGTGCTAATTATAAATATTTATTTGTTTGTAAATTATTTTTTATTTTGCTTAATATAATATTTGTAGGTATTTGTTCTATGTATTTAACATTATATTATGTGTTTAAAAAAATAATATTAAATATATTTGTATTTGTTTTTACATATTACATTTTTTATTCATTTTGCTTTGGTAAATATTTTTGCTGTTGATATTTTGTTTGTTTTTTAATTTTGAACTGACTGGAGTGAGAATATTAATTGTTAGCCCTCCACAATCCAACACTTTCCCTACTGTTGCACTCATTGGAGTGGGAATAGTAATGTTTACCCATACTCTATCCAACATTGTCCCTACTGTTACAAATATTGGAGTGGGAATAGTCATTTTTACCCCGCCGCTATCCAACACTTTCCCTACTGTTACACTTGCTGGAGTGGGAATAGACATTTTTACTCCTGTGATATCCAACACTTACCTTACTGTTACAATCACTGGAGTGGCAATAGTAATTTTTTCCCCTCCACTATCCAACACTTTCACTACTTTTTCACTCACTGGAGTGGGATTAGTAATTTTTACCCCTCCGCTATCCAACCCTTTCCCCCCATTTGCACTCACTGAACTGGGAATAGTATTTTTTACACCTACGCTATCCAACACTTTCCCTACTGTTGCACTGACTGGAGTGGACAATTCAAGTTCGAAGACTTTTAAATAGTTTAATTCTTTGATGTCTGCAGGGCTCAGTCCCTTCAACAGAAAAACAGTTGTCTGAGCTCCAGTTGCTCCAGACTGATGCTCAAATCACTACACGCAGATATTGATTATTGCCAGATACTAGTTTACACTTCTGGATGACCCAAAAATACCATCCTCTTCAGAACAATCCATGCTAGTGTGAAGTCTTTGACCCTTCTATAGATGAGGTGCCTCTACAGTACAAAGTAAGCAAGGAGACAAGAAAACAACAATTCTTTATGCAAACTGTACAGATCAGACCTTGGAAATCAATGTAGTTGGTAACCTAAGAGCTGATTTTGTGTTTTCCAAGTATTTTTTATCAAGCATGTCCTCTGTTGCTTTTTCACAGGCCAGTAGAAGCTACTTAAGTGGTAAGATCACACATGTGACAATGTCAAAACAGTGGCCAGAAATATGAACCCTAGCACTCACCTTTAATTAATTGAAATTAAATAAAATAGTTCAGTTTATCCAAAAGTTACTCAAATTCAAAATCATTTTAAATTGAATTATAATAAAAGTAATGATCCTTATTGTGCATAGTAATGAGTTCTAACCCTTAACTTTACTTTTAATTAAATTGCAATCACTTCAATAGGTAAACGCTATCATACCTTAGTGAATGAGGACGAGTTACACAGCATCGAAGTCAGCTGTACTCTTTCTTTGGGTTACTATGCTTCTCTGAACAAGTTTCTGCTGCTCACGGTGGCATTGAAAAAAGTAAGTCTGTCTCTAAGATCTCTGTTGCTAGCTTGTCTCCAAAATGGCGACATTATGCAGTCACTGTGCTCCTGATGCTTTCTTCACTCCTCACTGTAAAATCGGACCCCCAAGGTGGGTATACAATACAGCCATGATGTGGGAGTAGGATAAAGTTACTGTTATCAATATTCGGTTATTTGTTAGACCCTACATGCAGTGCTATCACAGTAGTAGATTAGGTATTGATGGGGTGACTAGCAAATATTCCTGCTGGCTGAGCAACCATGTAGCGCTTTGGTTCCCCCCCTTTTTTGAGTAGCAGTCTGCAGTCCTTTCTTCAATGACAAGGTGTCCAAGGGTTGTGAACAGAGAGGGGGAAATAAAGGCAAAGCTTTGCGTTTAGCAGGTAGTAATCAATCACAATAGGAAACTTGTCATTCTATGTTTGTAACTAATAACATTTTCATCAAGCTTTCTTTCACTGATTGTTTGTGGAATTAAGTTGCAAATGTACCTTTGCTAAGGATGCTGAAGACAATGTATTTTGCAGGTTTTCATTTGCAACGGACATTGCACAAGGAATGGCATACCTTCATCAGCACAAAGTGTTCCACACACGACTCAAGTCCACCAATTGTGTGATCGACGACCGTTGGGTTTGTAAAATTACAGGTAATACACAGAGCATTACTGAAAAATGTACAGCAAATTCCAGCGTGCATAAATATATATTCGCTGATAGCAATTGGGAATATCAAGCAAAGCTAGCATTGCTTCCTTTCTATGGTGTTTCTTGCTTGCGTGAAGTTATTAAACGAAGCTTTTAGGAAAATTGTATTTACTTATTTTAAAGCTGACCCAAAAATAACGCTCTTTAGAATTTAGAAGTGCTGCTACCATCCCTCTGCAGACATATTCAGGGCCTCATTAATGAAGAAGTAGCACATCACTAGGCAAAAACAGCAATGCGCCACTTTCATAGCGTCATCCTTACGACACAGTGCATGCACCATATTTACAATACGGTGCTCCATGGCGGAAGGATTTACAGATATGTCATGAATACTAACATATCTGGTGGCCCAAAAAAGACACATTGCCGGAGTGTGTTGGATAACTGGCGCAATTCCAGCAATGTGTCATTACACATGGGCGAGTCCCATGTGAAAAGCCTCGCGGCACTCCTTACGCCTGCTTGAAACAAGCGTGAGGATTGTGAAGCAGTCAAGTCTTAGAAGTGGCAGAGTGAAATGTCATAGATTTCACTGCGCCACTTCGACTAGGCTTTTTCACAGGGGAATGCCCACCCTGCATGCATTATACCTGATACAGGTATATTGTAGCGCAGGGGCAGTGTAGTTTACACCGCCGCTGTGTCACAAAATAGTGACCAAACGGTGGTGCTAGCCCTTCACAAATAAGGGCCTAGGATTTACATTGAAGAGTTACTCCTCCAGCCTGGGGTATAAAACGAGGACTAGTCAGCGAAACTCCCTTAGTTTAGAAGTCATTACCCCAAATTGCATGAAATTCTTGTCGAATGTAGAGGTAAATATTTAATTCACTAAGCCTTCTTACAAAAATATTTACATTGTTTGAGATGCAAAGGAGATATTTCTTCAGTACAGTAGCATATAGCCAATGGTGAAATCGAATGTATAAATACTAATCTAATAAAGCGAAATGTCATCTGCACATATAGACTGTGAGACTAAATGTAGGGCCCTCAATGTTATTTTATTATAATTGTTTGGACGAAGTGTGTTATTGGAACTTAAAACAAGAACAATTAGTAAGGGTCCTCTTTCGCTTGAGAGAGTAGTTGTTTTTCGTTGTAGATGTCTTTTTCTTCATTAACTTCCAAATGTAGTATAGATATTTCCTACTTATGGATATCTGAAGTCCTAAACATACAAGTTTTGTAATTTCAATTATAAGGGCTTGTGCTTTTGATCATATGGAAGGACCCCGCCAGAGATCTGGTTTTTGGGTGATTTTTACCCACTATGCTGCTATCATCAGAATCCAATAGGAGAACAACTTTAATTTACAATTTCTTTAACACTCATGCATCAGAAAAGCCGAAGTCCCACTATGTGCATGTATCCAGTCCACAATACTAATCCGTTTTAAGACTATGATTAACTCTAATTGTTTTTCTCAATAGATTTAGGCTGCGAAATGTGAGTTTCATTTGGGGAAGAAAAGCCCTCCACACCCTCCTTAATTTAAATATCTGATTTTGGTTTTATTTTGCCTATATGATCGTATCATTTTTTGGGTGAGTGATTTACCCAAAATCCCCAAGTCCCTTTTAGTATGCGTTCTATTTATCTACCCTTAAATCTTCATTTACCATTACAAAATGTTCATAACATGCTTTAAACTAGTTACACGATGTTCTATATATATTTAGTTTTTTGCAATAGAATGAAAAGATCAATTCGGTTTAAAATGTTATGGGAAACCAATGTTATTTTAAAAGTTGTTTCAAACAGTATTTTTTATGAAAGATGTTTTGTGATACGATGTTATCACATGCTAGTAAAGAAAGAGGGTAGTCAGTTTTCGTGAATTATTTTTTTTGTCCAAACAGATAGAGTAAACCCTGAATATGATTGATGATAGTTCAGCTGCCTGAATGGCCTATTGTTACCAATCCTTTGAAATATACATACAGTGGGCTTTGTCACCACCACTCCTTGTCACTTCATGCAATTGATTGGTTGGTGTATCATTCCACCTTCTATGGAATATTTGATGTGGGACTATTTTACATCTCAAAAGAATACTGATTCATCACACATTCAATTATTTACCTCTACGTGCAGAAATCCAGCTTTTTCAGTTTTTTTGTTTTTTTTTGTCTCTACAGCCACCTTTTGAAATGTTTAGTTGGGTCTTCAGTTTTGTTTTCCACGTCTGTCTTGCCCAACGTTATTTCACCTGTGTCTTTCCTTCTAACTTTTCATTTGTTAATTTCACTAGATGTTTACTGCTGTTTTCTTCGTCTATCTTATTCATTGTTCTACCTCATTTGTATTAATGTAAAAAAACACTTTACCAAAGCCAATAGTTTCTGGCTTTAATGAACTAACTAACAGATGCAAACAAAGGCATTCACAAATGCTATATCCATACGTTAGTATAATAAATTGAGACCTGTTTTTTTTTCCTTAGCTTGTTTTTAATCAGGTTCATGTCTTTGTGGAATGCCCCTACTAGAAATGTTCATTGTTATTTCTTTTGTTTTGAGTTAGAAGCACATTTACTTTTAGAATATGAAGACAATGCCACATGCATTCTTCAAATTTTGGATCCATTCTTTTCATTGCATGGGAAGTAATGGGTTTGAAGAAATGACAACCATGCACTTAGAAATTGGTTTACTGAGTGTTCTTCCTTTTATTGTCGCTTTCTTCTTTTTTTGGCACTGAAACTTGTTTTACTCCCTTCTCAATGACAGATTATGGCTTGCAGATATACAGAAAAGAAAATTCCCCTGAAGATTTAAACACATATCACCAGCGTATGATGGAAGTTTATTTACCACCCGAGGGACATGTGGTGTCCAGCTCCAGCCCAGAGCCGTTGTCAGCTGCAGATATGTACAGGTAGGCTCTCAATGTATATAACTTCTCAATACCTCAGCATAATACATTTCAAAATATAATGATATACTATTTGTGTAAGCTGTGTTATGACCTAACAATATATGCCATTTGAAAGACTAAAACATTATCCAAAACGGAGCCATTTCAGCCCTCTTATCTACTTCCCTTTGAAAATATGAACAGTCTCCCCATATGCTGTATAGAACTAGAAAGATGGGTTTAATTGACAGAAGACACAGGAATAGTTGAGCTGTTTCCATATATGGTGGTTACATTTTGCAAACCATGCAAAAAATTCTGATGATATTTTATTTCTGATGCAAAAATCCTCATGTGATGGGCAATATGATGGTAACGATGATCAGGTAAAAAAATACCTCACACTTTTGAGCAAGGTGGGGGCTACCAACTTACCGCAAGAGCAGCATTGTCACCTGATATTGGGAAAGCAATTTGTTGCTGTGGTGTAAAATGAATATGCTCTAACCTAGACCAGGGTGGGTTGAGGCATACTGAACCCTCAGGGCCCTTAAGGTAGGCCAAGGAGTGAAGAAAGAAGAAAAAAGCCTTGCCTATGAGGAAGCCCTGTAAAGTTTGGGATGCTGGCAAGGGCCTTCGTTATAGTGACCTTCAGTGTGTGAATGTATATTGTAACAGTTATTGACTCATATTGATTAAATCAAAAACTGGTATAGGATTTCATTGATTAGAATAGGACTGACCAAAACATTTGAGTCTATTAATCAGCAATTTTTTGGAGATGGAAAAGAAACATGGAAAAATGTTCTTTAGTAAAAATGTGTCTTTATATAATTCATCAATTTAAAGGGTAAATTTCAACAGGAATTGTTGATCGTAATGGTAGACAAATGAACAAGAAATGTGTTGAATCAACCTATACTTCATTTGCAAAAAATTCCAATCCTAGATTAAATATTGGATGGCATCTATTCTGCCACAATAGAATAGTCACCAGTGTATCTTAATCATAAACAGAGAAAAGGACTGTGTACGCGACGTTTCGGTCTTGACTTGAATTAATCCTTCAGACCATCTTCAGGGCAGAGAAATGTGCAAACGGTAGTGACCCTTTACAGTGTGATCCTAATCTGGTCTTGTATGTATCCACCAGTAGTTAAACAAATCTCTTCGGAGTTTGAAGTTATCGATCTCCTCTCAATTATCCACCGGATAGGATTAAAGCATTATTATTCTTCCAAGATCGGCCATCCTTTTAACTTTTAGGCAGTGTTGGTGCTTGAGATTTTAAAGATTGAATCCAGCGCAGTCCGTCCGAGCTTCCGTATGATTCATCCGCAGTAGCCTCGATGAAGCCCAGCTGGTGCTTTCAAAGAGGGTGGTACCAATATAGCCCTACCCGTCCTGCAGCAAGATTATGTTTTTACAGCCAGGGTGTATTCGTGACCTCCTCTCTGCCTAGTGCAGACTAGGTGGTTCTGTTGTTGAAGTCTCATTACTTTTTTAAGTCTCTCTTGAGACAGTTCATGCGCTATTGATTGCAAGACATTTTGTTAGCATAAAGGAGGCTTAGAGCCATCCCAGTGGTTGGCTTTATCATCACTATTATTTGTGGACTACTGTTTGGTCAGTGCATGCCAGTTTAGCTTCTTCTTGTAGTGTTTCACACTCCCCTGGATCATGGGCAATACTGCTTCCTTTCTTTGTGAGTATCCTTCCGCTGCTTGCACTTTATGCCTCAGGCTGCTTTTTTTCTTTTATTTGCAGCACTCACTATCCTTTCCCACATCCCACTCTGCATCGTTTTTGGCCCATACTCCTCCACTTCCCAAATTGCTGCTCTGGCATTATTGGTTCCCATTTTGTTGGTTGACCCATTGCCCATTCCCCTGTAACTGCTTCCTCCATTCCCCTATGCCCCACCCCCTGTCATTACTTGCCCAGTCCCCCACTCTCCTCCCATGATGCTATGCCATTATTGTGGCTTGCCCCACCCTTCTCCTGCGCTGCTGTTTTGACCCCTCCCCCTGCTATCCTCTCCCCTGCCAGTGCTTCCCCTCTCCCCATCCTCCGTCCCTCAGTCATTGCTTGCTCCGTCACCCACCCCTGTGGTTGCTTGCCCCTTGCCCTCCTCTCCACCATCATAGCTTTCCCTGCCCCCGCTCCCTTACTCCCATTGTTGTTTGCCCCTTCTCCCTCCAGCAAGTAAAAAAACAATATGATGACCCCCATGCTGGCAGTGTCATTGCACTTTTCTTCCTAATGTTAACCCTTGCTGCACAGTAGCTGCAGTGCTATACAACATGGCTAAAACACAATGGCAAAGCCAATAGCTCTTGTATAAACATGACCTATCGGCTTTGACATGCTTATTGTATCTCTGCCTGCTGTGTTAAATGGACAGGGGAAAAAATGTCCCGTAGTAGAATGATTCAAAGTCCACCCCCTTAGAAAAAATACAGCATCAGGAGAACCAAAGATCCTTTATGCATCATTGGCAGTAATCTTTCTGAACTTGTTTCTCAAACACTTAAGCCAAACGGATCGTTACTTGTTCATGAACAGTTGGGAAAACACAGTCAATTAGAATGCTTGTTTTCATTTAAAAACCTCTCTAACCCACCCATGCTCTCAGCCACTTGCATTTTTGATAACAACTGTAAAATGGCTCAATCAAAATGCACCAAACTTAAATGACCCGGGGGTTCCAAAGAGCCAGCTCACAAGTTGGCAAACACCACTGTGAGGCTCCTTCTGGCAGAGGACAATACATCCATCACAATGTACATGCCAACACCACCAACGGATCTGTAAATGGTCACATCAGGACACGGACTAACTGATTGGGGCAGAATCGGTGTAGATAGTCAGAAGGAGTCATCCCTGGGAAGTACAGACCCAATTGGTTTGTGCATCTGCAGGGCAAGAAAATTGGCAGCAGCGAGTCTGGCAGCTGGTTTGCAGTAGCCTCATCTTTTCCCTTTGGGAGAGCAGTGATTGCAGCCAGCGGATGGGTGCTAGGGTGGCAGCTGAGTTTCACCGTTGTCTGGGAATTTACGTTTATTCTAAAGGGCTCCATTGGGTTGCTGTGTAGAGGCCATTGGTTACACATCTCCAACCCCATTTCTCTGCTGTATGGTGGCACAGAGAACTTCCTTGGCCCCTCTACCAGTTGGAGGCAGGCAATCAACGCATCTTTATGGGAAATATACGGTATGGCGGGGGCGCTAGGTGGCGCCGGACCAAGATGGCCGCACTGCTGTGAGGCTCTTGCCCAGTCGAGCCACATTGCCATCCTTCACGCCATCCTGACCAGCCCTAGCTTCTCCTGCTCACCGGCATCTTAACCCCCTCATCGCGGGGACTGCTCCGGTGTCTGCGGCTTCTGCGCCGAGCTCCCGGAGCCGGCTCTACCCGGCTTGGAAAGTGACAGCGGCCCCTCGCACTCAACCGACCCCTCGCCTGCTCGGGGTACCTCCGCTGCGGCAGCCTGGGGATTCGCGGCCTGGACGGGCGGGCCCCTCCCCCCTTCCAGTGCGAAACAAGTTTCGTCTTTCTGCTGCGGACTGCGCGCCCGTCTCCTGCCTCGGAGCCGAGGGTGCGCGAGATCACTACCCGGGTGGTGTGCCAGATCCCTGCCGGATCCCCGTGCCTCCCGACGGACTGCTGCCTGATATTGGAGCCACAAACGAGGTACGGGGGGAACATAGCTGCCGGTCCCTGCCTGCCCTGCGGTGTGGGACGCGCCGCGCTCTGCTGAGCCGCTTGCCTGGGGAGGTGCCCTGTCGGCGGCAGAGCCTGTCCCCTGTGATCCTCCTCTGAACGGCGTGGGACTCTCCTGTTCAGCCTGTTCCCCGGCGAGCCGGTGCTGGCTCTGCGGGGTTACCTTCCTCACCCGCCATCTTCCCGCCTATCCATCCGGGCGCAGCCATCTTGGGCGAGCTTGTTTCTGGCGCGGATTCTTCGCCCCTGACGAACAGGGGTGCCTTCAGGCACCTGCTTCCCATCTCCTACGCTCGCCCTAGCAGTCCATTGGCGGCATTCTTCTCCACTCCCTCAGCTCCTGCTGTATATCCACGTCACCAACTGTGCTGGTTCTGGGGGGCTCAGCTCAGCCACGTCTGCAACCCCTCTCCTAGTCTCTTCTCCTCGGAGGGCTGGCGGCCATTTCTGCTGCTGCGTCCCGGACGCCACTTCGGACCATGGGTCGCAACGATACTAGGCAATCGAAAATCCCATTTGAATCGAAAAAGACTCCCAAAGTGACGCCGGAGGGGGGGAGGGGAGCCCCTCTGCATCGGCCCCCCCAGAGGAGGACTGGAAAACGCTCCTGCTGGGTATGAGGCAAAGCCTCTCGTCCATTGACTCCAAGATTGATACCATCAATGCCCGTATGGACAGCGTAGTAACGAAACTTGAGCTCCATGATACCCGGCTTCAGGAGGCTGAGGAAAGGATCTCGGGATTGGAGGACAATGCCACTTCCTCGCATCGCCAACTCACGCAAATGGACAAATTGCTCAAACTGATAGCGGACAAGAACGAGGACTTAGAAGGCTGCCCCCCCTCCCCCGGGCCTCCCTCCCCGGCCCATAATAGCACGTTTTCTCAACTATAGAGACCGGGATGCGGTCCTACGCCGGGCGAGGGAAATGAAAACTGTGCCTTATGAAAACACGACGCTCTCCTTCTTCCCGGATTTTACTCCAACTGTCCAGGAAGCCAGGAGCAAATTTGCGGGGGTGAAGAAGAAACTGCAGTCCCAGGACATCTCTTACGCCATGCTGTACCCGGCGAAACTGAAAGTCTTTCATCAGGGCAAACACCACTTCTTTCAGAACCCGCAGCAGGCCGAGGACTACCTTAAACACTGCAAGAAGGCCCAACAAAGAGAGGAACTCACCCGTAGACGTTCTAGATCGCCCTCCCCGCTGTCTCAGCAGGACTGACAGTGCCTGATGGCCCACAGGACGCCTGTGTCACTTTGAAAGGATCCCGCAGCACTGGACACTAATGTACTGTGGTGAGATCTATGCTTTATTACATCTATGGCTGGACTTATTGAACTCTGTGTGCTCACTAGACCACCTCCGTCCCGTAGAGCTAACTAGGGAGACCTGGTTGTAAGCGGGTGAGAGAAGGGAGGTGGTTGGCAGGTCTGGAGCCCCTAGCTCGGACCCCCCAATGGGTATTCCCCAATGTTCCTCTCCCCTATTGCGGGCTGAGGTTACTGAAGCCGACTTTTCGGCCTTTGTTACAGGTTGGGTAAGTTTCTGGGTGGGTGGGTGGGACAGTACTGCACGGCAAGTTGGGGTGGCCGTTGTGGGTGGGATGTTGCTCTTGATTTACACTGTTATTGATGCTCTGATTCGGGGGGGTGGTGGGGGTGGACTGGTGGACGGGGCGGGGGAGTGGGAGTGTTTATTCACTGTCTTTTACACTGTTGTTGGCCGACTTCGAGTCATACTTAGCTGTGCACGATTATACTTGGCAGTATGGGTGACGTGAGGCATCCGAACCCGTTGCAGCAATTTTGCCTCATGACATGGAATGTTCGGGGGCTCAACGACCCGCGCAAGAAGAGGCAAATTTTAGGCTACCTAGATCGTCACGGGGTATCCATCGCCATGCTTCAGGAAACACATTTACGGCCAGACGGCTCCCCTATGTTTGCTTCTAGATGGGCCTCCAGTAGAGTTTTCTCCTCTTACTCTAACTATGCCAGAGGGGTTACTATCCTGGTTAGACGGGGGATTCGCTTCATACCTGCTGGCACCGAATCGGACTCGGGTGGGCGGTACTGTATGGTGTGGGGGATGCTTTATTCACATACAATCCTTCTTGCATGTTATTACGGCCCTAACACAGACGATACCTCATCGCTCCTTACCTTGTGGGGTAGAATTCAAACCGTAGGTATTAACCATGTCATATTAGGGGGAGACTTCAACACATCCTTGATGCCGAACCTCGATAGATCCCACCCCCAGGCTCTACACTACACCCATTCCCAACGCACACTGTCCGATCTTGTCCGGGACCGTCACTATATAGATGCCTGGAGGCACCTCCACCCCACTCTCACCCAGGGTACCCACCACTCGGCGATTCACTCTACATGGGCCCGTCTAGATTATGTGTTTCTCTCGGCAGGCCTTCTGCCTTGGCTAGCGGATGCGCTTCACCTGGCCAAGACTTTCTCTGACCACGCGCCTGTACTCCTTACCATGCGCATACCAGTCACTGTCTCCCCCTATCTGAGTTGGCGCCTTAACCCTGCCCATCTTACAGACTCTGCGTTCAAGATAGAATTAGAACAGGACATTCTCGACTTTTTCGAACGCAACACGGAGTCTGTCGCGTCTTTCACCACCGTGTGGGAGGCCTTCAAGGTCACGGTCAGGGGCTGGTGTATTGCGAAGGGTGGGGGCGTCCTGAAATCTCTTAGAGGTGACTTGCGTAAACTGGAAGCTGAACTCCAGTTACTCGAACGGGACATGTCTAGAGACCCACGTGATCCCCTGGCCAAGGCCCTTCTCAGAGACAAACTTAATGAATACGCCGAAGCGGCCGAAAAAGAATGTAGATTTCTGGGTAAGCCATACACGGCCCGTCTCCATGGAGAAGGTGACAGGCCAGGTAGGGCATTGGCCTCTGCGGTCAAACCTATTAAGTACCATAACTATGTCTCGTCCCTCCTGGACGAACAGCAGACTCCTCAATGCGAACTTGCGGAGCAAATGCGAATACTCACGCAGCATTACTCTGCACTGTACACCTCACACCGGCAGTCGACCCTCGACTTGAAGTCATATCTTGAAGACACGGCAGTCGCGTGGCTTGGCCCCTCCCAGCAAAAGTTTCTCCATCACGAGCTTGAATTAGACGAAATCAAAGACGCCATCATGTCTATGAAATCTGGCAAATCGCCAGGTTCGGACGGGCTTCCAATAGACTTCTATAAGGCGTACATTCAAGTACTTGCCCCTATCCTGAAGCGAGTCTACTACTCCGCCCTGGAAGAGGGCGAGTTGCCACTCACAATGCGGGAGGCCCTCATAGCTTCCTTGTTGAAACCTGGGAAGCCACCAGAGCACTGCGATTCCTACAGGCCTCTGTCGCTGCTCAATACGGACGTGAAAATTCTAGCTAAAGCGATTGCGACACGCCTGAATTTACTGATGGAACGCCTGGTCCTACCGGACCAGGCCGGTTTTGTCCCCAACAGGGCGACATCCCATAATTTACGGACCCTGCAGGCGGTACTACAGGACATTAACCCTAGGTGTGAGGCGGCAGCTGTCTTCTTAGACGCAACGAAAGCTTTTGATTCCCTTGAGTGGGACTACCTGTTTGCCCTTCTGGAACGGATGGGGATTCCTTTCTCCTTCCTGGGTTGGGTTAGACTGCTTTATTCCAGACCCCAGGCCTCTGTGTTGTTGAATGGCTATCGCTCAGCCCCATTTGTGATCCACAGGGGCACCAGACAGGGCTGCCCGCTCTCTCCGGTCCTTTTCGCGATAGCCATTGAGCCTCTGGCGGCCAAACTCCGGCAGCATCACAATCACCGGTCCCTGATCTATCCGGACCGACAGTTGCTGATTGCCTTGTATGCTGACGATATGACCCTCTACATTGACAGACCGAGGGAGAACCTTAACCCTTTACTGCGAGAGATAACTAAGTTTGGAGCCATATCAGGGATTCAGATCAATTGGTCTAAATCGGCCCTCTTTCCTCTGACTGACAAAACCGTCCCCTTCCCGCTGGATTACCCCCTAATGTGGGAGGCCGACGAAATAAAATACCTGGGCATTGTTGTGACCAGGGACCGGGATGCCCTTATCAGAGCCAATTATGGCACTGCAATTGACAAGATAACTGACACCATTACTAGGTGGATTCACCTCCCCCTTTCGATGGCGGGACGCATCTCCCTTATAAAGATGGTCATTCTCCCCAAGCTTCTTTACCTCTTCACCAACTTCCCGTATTCTCCGAGTGCAAGCTTCTTTCGTGTGCTGAATTCCCAGCTGACCCGCCTAATTTGGGGTGGAAAGCAGGCTCGGCTCGGTCTCCGGACACTGATGTTACCATTCCACCAGGGCGGGTTTGATGTCCCGAATTTCCAACTCTACTATGATTGCGCCCAGGGGCACTTCGCCACCTACTGGCTACACCCCCCTCCCTTCATGGCTCACCTCGCGGTGGAAGATGGCTATATGAGGCCGGCTAAACCGTCAGGGTACCTCTACACCCCCGCCCGCGCTTGTGAGCGCGACCCTACCACGGTTGACTGTACTGTACGAGCCTGGAACCGCATTGCGGCCCGGATGGAGGTCAAATTGCTATACTCGCCGCGCATGCTCTTAGCGCACGATCCCAGATTGAGCGTTGCGTGCGAAGAAATTGGCCGTCAGCTTTTGAAGAAATACGCGATGCACACCTGGGGAGACCTGTATCTCGAGGGCCACTTTCGCACCTCGTCCCAATTTTTTGGAGACGCAGCACCCTCGGTTAGGGACTCCTTCCTGTACACCCGCTTACGCCAGAATGTCCGGACGGCCACACCTGACTTTCCTGCAGAGCCGGACACGGTGGCCCCGTTACATGCTCTCCTACAGCCCGAACCCCTGAAACACGTCGTTTCTATGCTCTATACCAGCTCCCGGGCCCCCCCATCCCCCCGACGCTCAAAGCGCGAGGAGACTGGGACAGAGACCTCGGAGAACCACTGTCGGATGAGATGTGGGAAGAGAGCTGCTCGCACACTTCCGCGGTCACGGGCAACGCCCGACTCAGACTAGCGCACTATAAATTTCTGCACCGACTCTACCATACCCCTGCAAAACTCTGTCGCTTTGGGTTACGCGACAACGATAGATGCCTGCGTTGTGGCTCCGAGGGGGTGGATTTTTTCCACCTGTCCTTGTTATGTCCGGCCGTAGCTTCGTATTGGTCAGATATATTTAAGGCACTGGGTGACATGGCGGGAGTGGACAGCACGCCTTGCCCTAGGATCGCATTACTAGGTCTCCTACCCCCTTTAGTTAAGACACACCGTAAATTCCTGGCATTGGGTTTTCTGCTGGCTAAAAGACATGTAGCATGTCGTTGGGGCAGGGGCCGAGCACCCAAATTTAAGATATGGCTTTCCACGATGACGACATGGCAAGAACATCTGCACGCATATGCTGATATGCTCCCCCCGAAGTCTCGCCCTAAAGACCTTTGGGCCCCTCTGACCTCGTATCTCCTTTCACTCCCAGAAGCGGACGAACCCCGAGTGGCCGGGGGCGACCCTGTGGACTAGGTGTACACCCATCCCGAGACCAGCCTTCCCCCCCCCCCCGCTACCTTGGCCCCTCTATTCTCCTCCTCCCTCCTTTGTACTACAGGGCACTGTCCTCATCCACGCAAGTAGATGCGCATCTCACGTGGGGCGGACTGACATTAAGGAACTGAACACACACATGCAGGACACTACTTCAGTAGTAACACCCAGCCCCTCCCTGCCCCCCCCCCATTCCCCGCATCGCTGCCTTGCGGTATTTAATCCCTATTACAGCTGCCGCCATACTGCACTACCTGCGTCGCGGGCGAAGTCACCTAGGTCAAGACCCATATATCCTTTACTAGGCATGGCTTGCTCCCCCCCCCTCCCCCCCCCTTACTCCGCCTTGCCGGCGGACCTACACCTCGATACACGTGCACCCTTCGCACTGTTTAGAGCATCACAGTTGGGACTGTTCTAGTTTGTTGATAGTTTGAATGCTTTATCTGCAAAATGAAACCTCATACCATATTGCTGTTTTTGTGCATGGCCGCTTTATCAACTTGCTGTACTACTGAGACATAGTTTGAATACCCCTCCTAAGGAGGCCGGCCCGCCGGGTGGATGGGGATTTGCTGTAGTTTTAATCTGCCTTGCTTTACCATTTCTGTCTTCATGGCCCCATTCGCCTCTGTGTCAACGGGCATATGTAATGCTGCCGGCCTGCGTGAGACAGGTTGTAGGCCATTGGCTGTGTACAATCTATTGTTCAACAATAAAGGTTTTTTACAAATAAAAAAATAAATAAAAAAATATACGGTATGGCATGCTCTATCCAGCACAACTGAAGATCACACATGAAGGAAAGCTGCAAGTCTTCCCAACATTACAACACACTGCTGATTTCCTTAAAAACTATTGTGAGGATTTGGATGTGTTAAATGATATGGCTGTGGATCCTTATCGTGTGATACATTTGCAAACACTGTCTTGGGTCTAGTCAGGCTTGCTTGTAAACAATAGGCTCAACTCTGGGTAGATATGGCTTCGAGCAGCAAGGCTTGTCAAAACTTAGCCATGGCTTGGATTTAACTTTTAAGGGTAAGAGTAGAGTGCACTAGGAAAACCAAGAGTGTATCATATATGGCCATGTTTGGTGTGTTCTCTGCAAATTTTAGGGATTCATACCAGAAAAGGTTAGAAGTAGGGTCACATTTGGGTGTGAGGGGCAGAAATTCAGTCTTCAGTACATTGAATTTGAGGTTCTTTTAAGCTATCCATTTGTCGGGGTTCAAAAGTGAGGATTTTAGTTTGGAGATAGAACCATTAGAATTTAATTTTAAGTTTAGACCTGGGTGTTAGCTGCACTTTCGATGACACCAAACCCTTTTTAGAATTCACGCAGGAGTTTCATGTTAGATAATAAAAAGAATAGGAACAAGTAAGGAGCACTGAGGGACACTGCACGCTAAGGGGGAAGAGTCAGACAAGTAATTGACAATTTTGACCTTTTAGGATGCTCTGATAGATTTGGATGGACTCATTAAAAAACACTTACCCTGAGACTCATTCTATTTGTCAGGGTGTCAAGGAGAATTTATCGTCCTTTGTATTGAAGGCCTTGGTTATATCAAGCGGGATCAAATGGCATGGGCAGCCTCTATTTACAAGTGTGAAGGATATCATAGATCACGATGAATGTCGCTGCCCTGAAACTTGACTGGAAAAAAACAGCAGGTTACTCTCCTGTCTAGGTTTTATTATTTGGGGTATAGAAAGGTTTTTAAAAAGTTTGGGAAGAGATGGTAGACTTGATATTGGGCAGTCATTTCTGATGTTAGAGGGATAGAGGGTAGGTTTTAAGAGGGGCTTCATATGTATAGCTTTTAGGCAGTTTGGTACAACATTGTGTTACAGAAATGCATAGGTTTGATATGGCATTGAGGAAGATAGATTAGAAAAAAATCTTTGGCAATTGCAGGAAGGACTGGGTCATTGAAGTATGAGGAGATTTTGGAGAGTCTGCAGATAGGAGGGTTTCTTCAGAGATGCTGAGAAGGCATTCCAAGCGACAGAGGATAGTCCAAGTATGGCTGGTGGAATCAGGAGAGTAGCTGGAGAATTCTACACTGATTGCTACTGGAGATGTCAAGTTTGTGTGTACTTTTCTTAATTTTGTTATTGAAGAACCAAGATAAGGGGTTGCATCTGGAAGCATTAGCACTAAAAGGAGTGGAGGCACTGATTTGTGAATAAAAATGATTGAACAGTTTCTTGGCCCTGTTTGTGGAGGAGTTCATTAGCTATAAGAATGGAGGCATAGTAGCTTTTTTTTTCTTATTCGAGCTAGGTAACCAACAGAGGGCGTTTCGTGACTCTGCTGTATTTCGACTCTATGGACTAAGGGGCATATTTACAAAGAAGTGACGGAGCACGGAATTAGTTTTATTGGCTTAACGCCAGACTCCACCACTTCTGAAATGCAGGGCTGCACCGTATTTACAGCAATACGGTCTCTACCTGCACACAAACAGTTTTAAATGACGATATGTAACTTCTGTGTGTGCTGCTTTGTGCAGCATACATCGAAGTTGCAACTATTATTTTTTATAATGATTGTTTATGTGCAGAAAGGAACACCTTCCCGTACATAAACAATCATGTATGGTGTCTTGCTGTTTTTTCTGCGCTGAGGCACACATAAAAACAGCAAATACAAGGAGAAATAAAGCAATTCTCCTCATTGCGTGCTGTTAAGACCAGGTTTTCCATGGTCTTAATCTTGGCTCTGCCCCATAATTACACCACACTTCTAAATATGGGACAGCATCAAAATCAATGGGTATTATGTTCGAATGTCCACCGCAACACCCATTGTCTACCCCTTTCCCGCTAAGTTGCTTAACGCTGCCTTGTAAATAAGGCAAAGCCCAGATCGCCACCACAAAGTCAAAGAGGTGATGTTCTGGTGGCGATAGAGGCTTGTAAATATGCCCCGGAGTGTCTCTTATAGCTGGAAACAAAACATTTGGAGGTTCTGGATTTGTGCAGGGGTTTCCTTGGATTTCGTTGACAACTGCTTCAATGGAAGAGGTGAATTTTACAAAGAGCAGATTAGTGTTGCAGAAACCAGTTGGAGGAATGCAGGTAGAGGAGATGAGGGTGCTAGGTGTGTATATTCAGTAGTCAATAGTCACAGCTCCAAGATACTTCATGATTGATGTGAGCCTGTGAGACAGTGGAGGGGGAGATAATTGGAAAGAGACGAGTTTAAGGTCAGATGAGTCCAAAATGATTGGATCTAGGGCTTGACATGATCTTGTATAAAAATGCAAGATTGAACATTGAGGGCCTCATCAGAATGTCGGTCGGAAAGACATCCCTAGTTTGACATCTGACTGCCTAATTATAATGCTAGTGGTTGGAAGTCAAACCGGCTGTCTGGCTTCCGACTGGCTCAAAAAGCCCATCAGGAAACTTGAAACCGCAGCATAATCCCTATGGACGGCGTCTTTGCTGTCGGGATTATGATGTTGGCTTCGGGAAGACTTTGTGGGCCCCTGGTAGGGTCTCATCTCACTGCATCCTCCGGTTGGGGGCCGAGGGGCCACCTACGGTGCCCCATTGTAAATCCCTGGCCATGTGCCACACTGTGCAGGGATTTACACAAATTCCCATTTCTCTATGGGAGATTGTGCTGCGGGCGGATATGGGAGTTGTTGACTACAGCATGTGTGGTCGCATCATAATGATGTGTTTGAAACCGCAGACCTACGGTCGGCCGCTCCCCACACCAAAATGGTGTCGGGAGGACTCAAGTCCGCCCAAAATCGTAATTAGGGCCTGAGTGTTTTTTTCCATCAGCTAGTTCCTTAGAGAATTTAAAAATTCAATTAACTGAGAAGAAAGAATCTTTTTTTTAAAATGATCGGGTCATAGGATTTATTCCCCTGAATATGTAAGAAGGATGGTGTCAAACTGGAGAAGAAGGCTGTAAGTGGATTGTTTGCTACAGACAAGAGGGTGAAACATGGAAATGTCAAGTGTTTGCAACCTTCAAACGTTTCTTTTTACCAGCTAAGCAGGGACATCCTAAGGATTCTGGGGGCCCTGGGCCAAATGTATTTTGGGGGCCCCAGTTTGATCAGTTTTGAATATGTGATCCAATTTCAGCTCTTTCATGCCCTTTTTGCCCAGGTCACTGAAAGTACAGGGACAGGCTCATCCAAATACTATGGGGCATATTTACAACAGAATGAAGAAGCATGGCGTTAAGGAAACATTGCTAATGCCAAGCTTCTCCATTCTGAAAATGCAGGGATGTGCCCAATTCACAAGAATGCAGCACACCCCTGCGTTTCCCCTAGTGCTAGCACTGAGTTCAGCTGCCTAGCGCCAACGATGGTGCAAGGGTGTCTGTGTTGGGTGAAATGGCTGTCTCCCTTCCTGCACATAAACAATCATTCATGGTGTTTTTAAACTCTTATGTATGCTGCTTCATGCAGTACACATAGAAGTTGCAAAACGTCATTTTCCTGTTGATTGTTTATGTGCAGGAAGGGTCACCCTACTGCACAGAAACAATTTTAGGCCATTTACTGTTTCTATGTGTACTGCACAAGGCAGCACACATGGAAACAGCAAAAACAAGGAGAAATAATGCATTTCTCCTCATTGCATGCTGTTAAGACAAGGTTTTCCTTGGGCTTAATTTTGGCTCTGCCCCATATTTACGCCACACTTGTAAATATGGGGCAGCATCAAAACCAATGGGTATTGCGGTGGAACGTCGTCTGCAACACCCATTGCCCACCCCTTTCACGCTAAGTACATTGTAAAAGGATGCCTTATTTACAAGGCAGCTTTAAGCCATGTTAAGTGTCTTAACGCCTCCTTGTAAGTAAGACGAAGCCCATACGCTAAGGGTTTCTAAATATGTCCCTAAATGTGTTTACAGCTAATATTCAGGGCTAGTGATATGTGTTTTCAGTATTGTAACACAGCAGCAGCTCACTAATTTTACTGCAAATAATCTTTGTGACACCCTCCGGGTTCTCATATGTGAAGTCCCAATTTGATCTAAAAGAAACTTTTGTAGGGATGTTGCATGAAACATAAACTCAACATTTCTTTGCAAAATGTCTGTAATAGTCTCTCACACATCACCCACATTTAAAAATAAATTAAAGGACAACTGTATTTAAAACAATTTGTTTAAGAATTAATCAAGGCCATCAGGACAAGACTGTCTGCAGAACACAATTGGCCTTATCAGGGCACCCCAGAAAAGCAGAGGCGCTGGGAGATCATTCACTTGTACACACTACACTCAAATGTTCACTTTTAGAGGTTAGAGATAATACTGTCCCACGGAGATTGTTACTTTTCGTTTCCTCTCTCTTGCCCACAGGGTTGCTCCAACAGGACAGAGTCAATTAAGTCAGGCCGTGTGGTGAAAGCATTCCTCTGTTGTTATGAAACTGACAACGAATATCTATATTTTTGGAGAAAAAACTGTTAGCTATTCATTTTCGCTATGAACATGTCACGACAGTTATGTTCAAAACACAAACTGTAGTTGTTCTTCATTACTTTTTTAATTGGTTGTACTGCTCTGATGCCATAGCCAAGTTTGCTATTTTTAAGATTGTGAAATAAAATAAAGTATTAACGATATGTTGTCTTTTGCTTTCCAGCTATGCAATAATTCTATTGGAAATTGCAACGAGAAATGACCCAGTTCCGGTAAGACATTTCTGCACTTCCTTAACATGCAGAACATGAACCAGTAAAAACATGTTGTGTTTTCTGCCTAATGCCTTTTGTAATAGCCTAGTCCATACTCTCAGTCGTGTTGAATGGTAAGTAAATCGATCCAGGGAGCTTTTTTAATCCTGTGATAGATGTAAACTGTTCTCCACAAATGGATGGCACGGGCGTCAGGCACAATGACTCAGATAAAGAGTCTCTTCGTAAGTGGCATCAAAGCCACCGCAAGCAGCAGTCTGATGAAAGGCTCCACTGTACTCTTGTGTTCATTCAGACGTGGTTGTCATTGAAGTTATGTTCTGAAGCGACCATGCCTGTAATGGCTGCAGAATGTAACATACATGACAACTTCATTCATGGAAATTTGTAATAACGAAGATCTTTGAATAGGTCATTTTCAGTACGAAGTACAAATATGTTATTGAGTGAAGGCAACAATGTATGGGTGATAGAATGAATGGAGTGTCTTCTTTCGTCAGAGGGTTTTATGTTTACTAAACTTTCTCCTGGGGGGGTCAGCCATAGTAAGTTTTGCTCTGGAAGTACACGTTCAACAAAATCAGCTACATGTACACACAGGCAGCAATATATGGAGTGAGCTCACAAGATATAGGCGTATCCCGTATGAAAGTACTTGATAGTTCGACTTCAACTCCTTGGCTCCTTCTTAAGCAGTGGCGGCTAGAGCCGACATGAAGTGGGGGCGCAGTGCAGGAGCAGCAAGGGGAACAATAATTTTTTTTTTAAGTGCACTTACCCAGGGCCGGCGCTAGGCATGGGCAGCGTGGGCGGCTGCACAGGGCCTCGCACTCAGCCCACCAGCATGGGGCCACGCACTGGTGATGTATCCTGTTGTTTCCCTGGCAATCTATTACAAAGAAAGGTGTCGCCTGCAATTAAGGTACATTGGAGGGGGCCCCCTCCCTGGGCCTCTCATGGGATGGTGTCCGGAGGCATAGGGGAGGGAGACGGAGACGGAGACGGAGACGCTCACTCAATTGCAAGGAGACCATTCACAGACACTGTGGGGGTCCCATTGTCCAGCATTTTGGCGCCCCCACAGTTTTAACTTTTAGACCACAATCAATTCTCACACCTATCGGACTGAAGGTGTGAGAAATGCTTGTGGAGTAAAAGTTAAAACTGTGGGGGCGCTAAAATGCTGGACAATTGGCCCCCCACAGTGTCTGTGAATGGTCTCCTTGCAAGGGGCCACTTATCTAAATTAGAGGGGGCCTCGCACCTTCCCTTTTAGCCCAGGGCCTCGCCAATCCTAGAACCGGCCCTGCACTTACCTTCCTATTGTCGGCCGCCGCCTCTACGATCCTCTTCTGCTGCCTCGGTGCTCTTCTGGTCGAGGAAGTGCAAACTGCAGTTCCCATGAGCATAGGCTCCCAAAGTCCCCTACAGCCAATCCCTGCACTTCTTGAGAAGCACTGGATTGGCCTGAGCGGGCTTGTTTACCGCTCCAAAGGGGACTGGAAGCCTGCGCCTGCCGTTCTCTTCACCCGGCAATGCAGCTCACGTTCGAGAGAGAACAGTGCACATGCCGGTTCAACTGTTCTGAGATGGCTGTCCACACCCACATGCACACTGACAGCAGTGCCCAGTGCCCGCCACTCCTGCTGCTGATGGACCCATCCCCTTGACTCTGAAGATGGCTACGGTGTTCTAACTGGCGCCTAGAGGTAAAACAAAATGATAATAAAGCAGTTTTAATAATTGCTTTATTATAATTTTAAATTACATTTTCACCTGCTCCTTCCAACAGTGGGGTGACTCTACTCCGCCATTACGGAGGAGCTGCCCCTTTTCTTAAGTACTACATCAGTACAGGGAATCCTAGGAAGAGTGTCTGAGGACCGGTCAGATGATTTGTAGAAGTATAGTAGATTCATAGACAACGTGCTAAGATTAAAAGCAGCACCACATTCAGGGGCTTATTTATGAGAGCCCTGTGTCACTTTTGCTCTATGTAAAGTGGTACATGCATGACAAAAGGCTCTCATTTAGATTTATGAAGCCACCAAAGCCACCCTGCATGGCTTTTAGTGGCCTCATAAATCATGATTAAGGCGACACAGGGCATATCTCTGTGCCGCCTTACTCTGTACCCGGGAGGCGTTCCATGGGCTTTGCAGTGCGTTTTCCCAAGCAGCACCCATGGAATTTGACCCTGCCCCACATTTACCAAGTGACGTAAACCTGGGGAAGTGCCAAATCTGTACGCCTTCCGAGGTGAGGCATAACCAGGAGAAATATGTCTATTTCTGCTCATTTGTTCCTCTTTCTATGTAATCTGCATTCTGCAGCACACCTAGAAAGAGGAAAATGCCTCTTAGGAATCTTTTGATGCAGGAATGTGCACATTCCTGCACAAAAACAATCCTGCATGCAATGGAGGTTACCTTGCACTATGGCGCAAGTGTGCCTACATTGTCGCTAGGCTGCCGAAATGGCACCAGTTCAGCACAGGAATGCACTGTATTGCCTAAATGTAGTGCATACCTGCCCTTTCACTTTGGCAAAGGGCAAGGAAGCAAGCTGCCTTGCTGTGCTGCCCTACACTAAAATCCCATAAATAAGCCCCTTATTGCGCACGTTTATACTATTGTAGATGTGCATTGGACCAGAACTTCTGGATTTTTTGATGATGCAGTGAACTGGAAATACCAAGAGGAGGCAGTTACCATCCGTGCACTTACAATGAACATCCATTAACTTTAGTGACACAAACTTACAAGTTTCTTCAGCAGCTCAGCAGACATACCAAAATCATAGATTAGATTTTGGCACACCTAGGAACAAACTTGAAATAGAGATTGGAGCTACTGGCACTCCCCGAGAAAAACTGGAAGCAGTGGTGAAAGTGATTTCCACTCATAAGGATACACTTCGAGTACAGGTTGGAGTGGCTTGCACTCTTAGGGACACACTCAGAACACAGGGTGGGGTAATAGATTGATGCATAGATCAAAGACTCTGAGGTTCCTTCTTTTGGCGCGACTGTTCATCACATAACACAGGACTAAAGTCCTTAATCTGTGAGTGGTAACAGTTCTACCATCAAAGTTGTATGGAGGGTCCCGAGTATAAACACACAAGAAACACTGGAGTTAGTCACAAAGGAGGAATAGTCTGTAGTCTTTGAAGACGGGGATACTCAGTCCCATTTTACTACCCTAGGAGGTTTAGCACGCACTAACCTGATATCAAGTACTTAGCCTAGTTCTTCCACATGTCCAAAATTTGAAGAAGATCTCAAAGCCTTAACTCAGGAAAACGTGGGGGTCTGGAGGTGCTGTGCAGGAGGGAGCAAGGAGGAAGATGTTGAAAGGAGCAGGTGCCACTGGAACCACTGCTTCAGATGGATTTAAAGGAGACTAGAGAGCTTCTTTGTTCCAGCAGGATTTTTCAGGTAAGTGGGACGGGAGAAGCGTGTTCTGAAGGTAGAGAAACAAAGCCTCGATTTGGGTTTGGGTGGGGTTTATATACCCTTTTGAAGGCTCAATGGATGTAGCTAGATCACACGCAGCACGTGGGGAACATGGCTATCTGGAAGGTTCTCGAACAATGGGGAAAACACGTGTTATACACTCTCTATGACCTTACAGAATGAGCAGGTGCAACTTGCTGATCGGAACCAAATAACAGGAAATTAATGTATAGTTTTTGCTCAAAAGTGCGTAGTGGAAAACAGCACCAAAACCGCTGTAACAGGGAGAGCCTGGCTTGCCATTAACATACAGGATTCTGGAGGAAGCTTGCAGGGACTCAAATGGAAAAGTACAACAAGGCCCAAGGAACAGCAAGATTAGTTAATCCATTGGTTCACAGAATGAGGGGAACACTTGCTAACGTTCAAATGTAATGGGAATTATGGCTGTTGGGGAATCATTGGTCATGAGGGTGCAGGGGAAGCATCAGTCATGAGGTCGCCGGGGTGACATCAGTTATGAGGGATGCTGGTGAAGCATCAGTCATGGGGGGTGTTGAGGGAACATGGGTGATGAGGATGCCAGGGAAGCATCAGTCAGAAATATCATAGCTTACATAGGGCGCCATGCATTAAAGCAACACGAGCCCTGCGTGCTAGATCACTATAAAGAGGAAGCAAGAGCCCTGCACACTAGACAACTGCGTAGAGGATACAAGAGGGGGTTGTGACAGAGAGGGAGCAGGAGGGGGGTCATGATAGCCCTGTTAGAACTGGGGGTCTCTAGTTGGCAGAGGTAGGTACCACTGTCCAAATAGGGACCGTTGCTTCTAGTCAGGGCAAGGAGGAAACCCTCTGAGATAACCCCTGCTCACCCTCTAGGTAGCTTGGCACGAGCAGTCTAGGCTAACCAGAGGCAATGTGTAAAGTTTTTGTACCAACACTCACAGTAACACAGTGAAAACACCACAAACTGATTCCACAACAGTTTTAGAAAAATAAAGATATTTAATCTAAACTACACAAGACCAAAACGACAAAAATCCAACATACACAGTTCAAGAACAATTTTCAAAAGAGTTCAGGTTGCGATAAAAATTCTTCAGGTTGCGTTAAAATTCTTTAGGTTGCGATAAAAATAATCCACAGTTACGTGAAAAGTTCACAGTTGCGTCACGTTTAGCTCACAGTACCTTTAGTTGTGACAAAGTTCCAAAAGCAGAAGCTGGTGCGGTGGAAAACATGCGATGCGTTGCTCCTGAGACCCTGGGGAGGCGTTTGCGACAGCCCCGCTGCAGCAGCGGGCGTGTTGCGACGAATCCGGTCTGTATGGGGAGTAAGGCCACTTGTATGGATTCCGGTGCGTAGGTTCCGTAGGAAGTTTGTTCTCGCAAAGGCACGATGACTCTCGCAGCGACGTGATGCAGTCCGCAAGCAGGTGGTGCGGCAATCTCACCCAGCGACGACAGGCTCTGCGACGGCACTCGCAGCGATGTTCGACTTCCTGCACCGATCGGGTGCGTCCCGCAAACGAAGGATGCGACGGCTCTTATAGCGGCAACAGGCGCTGCGACGATCTCGACCTTCGTAGCGGCGGGAATCTTCTCGCACTGTCGGGGATGCGCTCCGCAGCGAGCGATGCAATAACTTTTCTTTAGCAAAGTCTCTCAAGCTTAGTTTCCAGCTCTCCAACACAGGTACAACTTCCAGAGGCACCACACCGGGGCCAAGCCCTCCAGGAAGGACAGAACTCTCTCAGTAGAGCTCAGGGGAAGCTGGGGGTGAAGTCCTTTTGTTCCTGGGTCTTCAGAACAGGGAGCCAGCTCTTCTCAGGTCCTTGGAGATTCCTTCAAGCAAGGGGACACAGCACAAAGCAAAGTCCTTCCCCTCTCCTTGGCAGCAAAGCAACAGCAGGGCAATCCAGCAGAGCAACAGCTGGACAATCTTCCTTCTTCAGTTTCAGCTTTCTCCTTGGCAGAGGTTCCTTCTTGATTCCAGGATGATCTAATTTTCTGTTGTCAGGGGTCCTGTACTTATACCCCTAAAAGTCTTTGTTCTCTTTGTGCAAGTGGGCCCTGAGCCCGGTCTGAACCAGTTCTGGGTGTTGCTTGAGCACTTTGTTTGCCTGGCTTCTCCTTTCCTTTAAGAGTGAGGGGCAGGGTCGTCAGCCACCCAGCAGGAGGTGGAGCCAGCATTGTGGAAGGCAGGCACAGCCCTATTCAGGCCCAGGTGCTAACTCCTCCCACCACTCAAGTTGCAAATGCAGTCATTCAGCCTAGGGCTGACTCAGCCAGCCTCCTGGGGAATCCCCAGCCCCTGTCACTCTCAAACCAGACAGTCAATACACAAACAGGCCAAGGCACATAGAAGGGTCAGACAAGAGAACAGCAACTTTCTAAAAGTGCTATTCTCAAACACAGGACTTAAAAACAACCTTTCCTTAAAGATGTGTTATTAAATTCTGAGTTCAGGGATACTAGACTCTTATGTCCTGTCTTGTTCCTATGAGAAGAAATGCTGGTTGCCACTGTAGCTTGCATCCCCCATGTTAATCTATGGAGCAAGATAACCTTACAATAGTGAAAAGCGAAAATGGCTGCCTTTCACTACCAGAGCATGTCACCTGCACCAGTACATGCTCTACCTTTTACATACACTACACCTTGCCCAGGGGGGGCGTGTACCTTGGGCCTTCCATAGGGGTGACTAATGTGAAGGGTTGGCCTGGTCAGTGGGGACACTGACCAGTGGCAGTTCACAGACTGCACACAGGCACTGCGGTGGCAGGCCTGATACACCATCTTAGGGATACTCCTGTGGGTGGCACAATCAGTGCTGCAGGCCCACTAGTAGCATTTGTCATCACCAGCCCTGGCACACCCAGTGCACTTTAGTAGGGCCTTCATGGTGATACAAATATGCCAATCATGTATATCCAATCATCATAACAATTTACATAGGGAGCACTTACACTCTGGCACTGATCAGCAGTGGCAGAGTGTCCAAAGCATCTAAACCAGCAAAAACGAAATCCAGCACAGCATCAAAAATACAGGAGGTAGAGGCAAAAAGATAGGGGAAAAAAACATCAAAGATGCCAGGTCTAACAAGCCCCCTCACACAATGGACAATCTACAGGTCGTGATTCATCTGGGTGACGAGCATGGAAGTAATGAGCCAGATAAGGGGTATGAACATTGTAGGCTAGTACCCAAAACTGTTCTTCAAGACCGTACCCTTTCCAAGCAATCAAGTAAAGCATGCATTCTTTCTCATACTTAGAATCAATGATTCTCTGTTCATTGAATTCCAAATGAACATCCAACAATATGGATGGAAAAGGGGGGCATAGGGCGGGTCTGCACAGCAAGCACTGGATGAATATGTAAAGCTTCCGGCAACTGTAATTTAACAGCTACTGGGTTAATGACTCATTCTATAGAGAAGGGACCAACATATATGGGTGGTACCTTACGTGGCTCTTGTAGTTGCAGGTGTACAGTGTACAGTCAAACTTGTTCCCCAACATTATAGTCTCGTTGTTATTGTTGATGTCTGTCAGCATATTTTTTCATACACAACTTAGGGGCCGATTACAAAGTCATTGCCGGACAAAGGGTTTTTATATCTCAGAGTAGCACCTGGGCGCGCTGCCTAAAGTGGACGCAATAAATATTAGGGATATCTTAGTGTCTGTGGTGCACCAGGCAAGGTCCACCACTTGAAACACGGCGACCCGGGCGAACTAAAGTCGGCAAACGCTACATGTTTACGAAAACACGCACCCTCTGGGAGTTATCCGCTCCAGTTGGATTGCTAGAAACACTTCCCGGGCTCATTGCCCAGAAAAACACATTTTGAGTGCGATCTCTACTCAGAGTCGCGGATGCACCGTTTACCGGCAGAGTGACATTGAACTCTGAACTGATACGCAGGAGCACAACTTCTGCAAGGCAACCTTTATCAAGAAGTTGCTCACAGTTGGTCATGGGCCCTGCAGAGTCGGAATTATCACCGGTGGAGCGACCTTTTTTCTTTCGCAAATTATAGCGCAGCCCTGAGGAGTCGCCGACACACTGTTCCTAACATGACGAAACACGTGTCGGCTGGTTGTGGAACCATTAAACCATTGAAACTGCAGCGATACTGTGCTGAGAAATTTGATTGTTTTTTGTTGACTTTGGCTTATTAGAACTGTGTTTTGAACATAGACATGACTGTAAGAGATATCGCTTGTGTGTGCGTAAGGCATTGCTGTATATGCCAATTACGATGTCATTTGGAAAGACTCCCAACGGGATTCGTATTATTTGAATCCGTTTCAGAACCTATATTTGTGACCAAATTGTACACATTTCTGACCGACTGATTATGATGCAAGGAAACCGTTCGGGCTGTCCGATTCGATTCCGAGGGGCATTCGGAGTAGAATTGTACAGCTCTATCGACACAGTTTCTGACCAAGCGATTACGATGGCCAATTCTGACAGCCAATCCGAATCAGTGTGCCTGACACAAAACGGCTGTTGGAATCTGACTTTGCAGGCCAGTACCAGGCCACCCTTCACCCGGGCCCTCCGACTGGGGCCAGTGGGGGTCCCCATGGGGCCCCTTTTCAAACCATGCACAGTCTGGCAGGCACCATGTGGTGCCCGCCACAGGGTACACGATTTCCCCCAACCACCCCTTTAATCAATGGGAGCATGTGTTCTCGTTCGGAACACAGGCTCCCATTGAAGTAAATACGAGTCCGATCAAACGATGTTGGGAAGCATCTTTTGTTCAGCACTGCCTGTTTTCGGTCTTTGAGTGGCTTGCAGCCGCTCAACTCAAATGCAACAAGGACAAGTCAGAGATCCTCCTCTATGGTAAATTCCCGTCTGGCTTCAGAGACATGATCTGGCCCCTGGGGTTTCCTTTACCAACCTCCAACGGAAAATCTGCTAAGAACCTGGGGGTGTGGTTCGAGGATAACCTTTCCTTCTCCACCAAGGTAAAGAAGCTCTCTGGCTGCTGCTTTGGCCTCCTCAAAACATTAAGAAGCTTTCTCCTCCTCCTCCCCAGGCACGCTAAGGAGACGGTCATCCGTGCCTTGATCCTTTCCCGCTTGGATTACTCCAAAGCTTTGTATGATTGCATCCCTGGATACTCTTTGAATAGACTCCAGGTAATTCAGAATGCGGCCGCCAGGCTTCTGCTAGGAATTACCAAAAGGAGTAGTGTGCGTGAATATCTCCGCTCACTTCATTGGCTGATCGGTCAAATTCAAATCCCTGGTGATTGCCCATTGAGTCCACCATGGTCAGGGTCCCCCTTATTTGCAGAAGCGGTTCTCCTTCTACGTCCAACGGAGACAATTACGCTCATCAGCTCTTCTCCTAGCTACAGTGCCTCGCTTCAAGTGCTACAGGATGGGCGGCTGCTCCCTGGCCATTAAGGTTGCCCAGGCTTGGAATGCTCTTCTGTTTCCTTTGCGCAATACCCAAGACCCGTTAGCCTTCAAGACACTCTTAAAAACTCACCTCTTCCCCTAGTGACAGTTAGGTGGCTCCTCTTGACCTGAGCCGGGACACTCCTCGGAGTAGCTGCGCGCATTACAAGAGTATGTAACATATCATCGCAATTGGTCGGTTGGACACACAGAACGCAATTCGGTCGAAAACTATTCCAAAACCGATTCGGTCAGAAGAGTTTCCGACCTAAAATGTAATCGGTCCCTTAGTATGATGCCCATGTGATAACATCTGCTGTTGTAGATCAGCCAGGTGTTTTACAAAGTCTTGTGTGTCAAGTACATTTTCAGAGTGCATTACAAATTTTTCAGGCAATATACAAGGATGTGTACCAGTTAAGCAATAAAAGGGGGAATCCCAGTGGCTGAATGCTGTGAGTTCTGGTAAACAAATTCAGCAAAAGGTAACAAGGACTCCCAACCCTTCAAAGTAGAGATCGTTAGACATCACAATGTCTGTTTCAAAACCTGGTGTGCCCACTCCATCTGCCCATCAGTTTGTGCATGAAAGGCAGCTGAGAGTCAAGCATCAATGACCAATGATGTGCAAAGACTGTGCCAAAATTGTGTAATGGATTGTGGGCCCCCACCAGAAATTATGGTTGAGGAGAGTCTGTGCAACCATATGATTTGTTAAATAAACAGCATTGCAAGGGTCTTGGCCGTGGATATCTCTTTTGGAGCCCCAAAATGCACCATCCTGGAAAAAAGGTCTGCTACAATCTAAATGGTACTATAGTCATTGGAGTTGGGGAGGTCAGTAATAAAGTCTGTGCCTATGGGATGCCAAGGATGTGGAGGCACTGGCATGATTCATATGAGGGGTATTTTAACACATCTGGTGTATTCCAACAACAACAGGATACACACTAACCTTCTCGGGGTGGACCTTTTTGATTACTAGTATCTTGACAAGAGGAGGACGTGCCCACCTCGGTGCCAACCAGCACCACCTCTTCCTTCCCTCTTTTTTGATTTCCTTAATCTTCGGACAGCGTACAGCTGTGGGAATTTCTTTCTCGAAGTTTTTTTGAGAAAACCAGTATTTCTGGATAACCCCGTGACTTCCGACTGGTTAGTCTCGGCGTCCTTTTCCTTTTTTCACTTGAAATCCTGTTCTGCACGCACATCACAGCTATTGTATACACATAGTCACCTCACACACTCCGGTAGTTAGCACTTCATCATGGAGGATGCAGGCGGCCTCACCTTCGACGACGAAGAAGTAGATAGAATCCTGGCCACCCTCTGACCATTTGAAGGGCTGAGTAACTCTGAATCAGGCACCAACGATGGCGATCGGGATGAACTAGCAGCACTAAGACGAACACAGATTAAGACTGCTCTACATGGCCTACTCATGTCCGAGTACCTCAAATCTAAAACAGCCCCTCCTGGTCTAATAGTAAAAAACGAACCATTCATATTCACTCATGATTTAGAGTTCAAAAGAGACTGGTCTCTGATAAGCTGGAGATGCACCAGGGATTGGTTGGTCGTTATAGTAAAGACTGCTCTAAAAAAGAGACTGGAGGAACTAAATCAGGAGATGACAGATTTTGAGGTGACCCTAAAGAGGAATAAGTATAAGAAACACAAAAAAGATACAGAGGGTTTCACTCAAGAAAGGATCTACCCCTATATCAAAAAAGATCATGTCCCCAACAATCAAAACAATGATCAGGGCACTGATTACTCAGATACCAGCTCCAATAGTTCAGGTTCGAGTAGCAACAGCTACCAGGGTGCAAAAGGCGGTGCACCATCCCACCGGAGACCATACCAACAAGGCGGGAGAGGTTGGGTACCCTATCATGGGCCACCAGGATACATGCAGTATCTACCTGCACCACCCTACATGGACAATCAGTTCCAACCCTGGAACCAACAGGCACCCCCACATAATTATTATGGCCAACCTCCTTTTTTAGGCCAGCGCCAAGGCCCGCGAAGGGGAAGAAACCGAAAAGGTACGCGGGTACATTGGAACCAACAACCAGGGGCACCCCCGGGAGTGTCAACCAGGAGCCAAACAGCATCAACCAGTCGGGGAACCTAGTGGTGAACTTATCTGATTTGCAACTAACAGCAGCCCAAGAGAATGTATTATCTAAGGGGCTTGGTTTTGTCCCAACCAACAAAATGGACAGATTCAAAATCTGTCAGGAAATGAAAGAGTTCATGCGTAAACTGAGACTAAGGGTCTTCTTTCAGAACTCCGACAATGAAAGAACTGACCTATCAGACACAGGTCTCAAAAGAAAATCAACCTTCACCCCTCTAGACTCCACTATACCAATTGAACTTCTAACGTTTGAGAAAGCAGTAATGAAGAATCTAGAGGAGTTACCAACAGACGTAAACACAACCTTCCAAAATATTTCAAAATTGGAAAGAGCTGCCTTGCATGAACTTGCCAACAACCAGGACATAGTGATCAAGCCGGCCGATAAAGGCGGAGCTACTGTCGTACAAACTTATCAGAACTATGACAGGGAATGTAAGAAGTTGTTGGAGGATAAACGCAACTACCAAATATTGAGAGAAGACCCCACAGAAGAGGTCAGGATTAGTATCTTGATAATGGTAGAGGAAGCTATGGCACATGACTGGCTCTCCAAAAAAGAGAGCGAATTCTTAATACAGGAAAACCCAAAAACTCCATATTTTTATACAATACCCAAAATTCATAAGGAGGCCCCATATCCACCTGGACGCCCCATAGTCTCGGGTAACGAGTCAATCTTAGAACCGCTGTCTAAATTCGCGTATGCGTTTCTTAGACCCCTAGTGCAAGCAACTAGTACGTACTTGAGAGACACCAAAGCTGTTCTACAATTGATGAGAGAAATAACTTTTGACCCAAAACAAGACCTCCTCATGGGTCTTGATGTAGAGAGCCTCTACACGAGCCTCCCCCACCAAGAAACTCTTGAGATCATAGAGGAGGTTCTCTTCAGCGTACCATGGAAGTACCACACACCTAGACAAGTGGTACTGGAATGCATTTCTCTAACACTGAAAAGAAACTACTTCCAATACGAGGATACATATTACTTACAGAGGCACGGCACGAGTATGGGGAGCACATGTGCCCCTAGTCTAGCCGGACTGTATGTACACCACCTCGAGACGACCAAGATCCTTAGCGATCGCAATCCCTTTAAAAACCACGTAGTAACGTGGAAGAGGTACATCGACGATGTACTGGTCATCTGGAGGGGCAACCAGGACTCGGTGAACCAGTTCATGTCATGGCTAAACCAACAAGACTAATTCCTCAAGTTTACTCACACTTTTTCCAAAGAGAACCTTGTGTTTTTAGATCTTAACATCTATCCAGTGGATGGGAGACTTGAGACCAGTACCCATTTCAAACCCACGGCTAAAAACAGTCTGCTACTGTTCGATAGCTTCCATCCGCGCCACCTCCGGGAGAACTTACCCTACAGGCAGTTCTTGAGGCTACGACGCAACTGCAGTAACATTAATGATTTTAAGTCCCAAGCAGGGGACATGGAACAAAAACTACTGAATAGGAACTACCCGAGTACAATTGTGAAGAAATGTAAAAAGAGAGCCCGTAATAACAACCGTGAGGCCCTACTTGAGGACACAGAGAAAAAAGAAACGGATAAGAGACCAATCTGTGTAACAACATATAACACTAACTCCAACCGCATTACGAAGATTGTAAATAAACATTGGAGCATCCTAAACTGTGGTAAACTTGACCTCCCAAAACCAATGTTTTTGCATAGACGAGGCAAAAATCTCAAAGATATGTTGGTCCACACTAGACCTAGAAGTGTAGGGCCTGCTGCACCCACCAGACTTACGTCAGTTGGAGGCCACCATCCATGTGGTTCTTGTATATCCTGCCAGTACACGCGGAAAAGCCAAACCATCACATTCTCTAATCAAACCACATGGGAACAACGCTTGTTTACTAACTGTAATAGTCGCAACGTTGTTTATTTAATCACCTGCCCATGTGGGAAGGAGTATGTAGGAATGACCAGCAGACCAGTAAAAATTCGAATGGGGGAACACCGCAGCAATATACGCTGCAAAAAAACCACCACGAAAATGTCTACTCATTACCTGACCATGGGACACAGCATCCAAGGCCTAAAATGGACAATCATTGAGGCCTTCAACAGTGATAAAAACCTTCTAATAAAGGAGCAACGCTGGGTGTACCGGCTGGGCACTCATCACACAGGCCTGAATGATGACATACCCTGGTCCCAACTGAACTAACAACTGAACAACATGAGCAGTGACTGGACCATCTCCTGATAGCACATCCAGCCATTTTTTCATGAGCAAAATCTCCTGTACAAATAGTTAAAAGCGTCAGCACCACTTAAAACCCAACACCTCTTAATCCCATCACAATGATCTATCTGCTTCTCTGTCTAGAACAAATCCTGCCCATCTGGGCGCATTTGTTTGTTCCTTTTTCGCTAGAGTCAGGGACCTCATCAACTACACAGTCTGCCGGTCGCCTACCGCGCATGCACGGCCACGGAACACTTCCATCGCGCATGCGCGATCAACGTTGGTTAGATTGCGCATGCGCGCTACCTGATAGCAATCGGCTTCACGAGAGCCGCCACTGTCCCTTCTCCCATCGGTTCCGCTATCATTTATATGAAGGAGCGAGGCACAATGAACACAGGTACTCACTATAATCGGATGCCTGAGCCAGCCCATACCATACTTGACTAGTTTGAAATGGCCACCGCGCTTACCCTCCTGGGCGACTCGTGTTCACTACCACACGTGTCCCAATTAGAGAGCCATTAACCAATCAAGCAGAGCAATCAATCCAATTAGTCTCACTATATAAGCCTCCGCCCTAGCTTCCTCCCTCACAATCACGGAAGCCACGGACAGAGGAGAAAGCACCACGAGGCTCAGGGTTTAGTAAGTACGGCATAGCCGGTTAAAGACAAGCATCAGTCCTTTATGCTTTCTCTCCCCATCACTAAGCAGCCATTGAAAACCAACAGGCTTTTTTTCCCTTTTGTTCCTTCTCCCCATTTATTTCCAAACTTGCAGCAGGACCCACAATTACCCGACTGTCCTGTTTTGGCTAATGGGGCATTGCACCCCTCCTTGCCAAGTATGTATCTACCAACTTGTACATACTTTACCTAAATGTACCGTTGTAGTGTGTGATTGACTGTGTGTTGCCTTCAGTTGAGATTGCGTATATAATAATATTTGGCTGATGATTCAACGCTGAATTCTGTACCTCTCACAGGGCATCCAGTAACATCTGTATGTGTTTTATGTGCTAGTCCTTTTTTACCTTTTTTCACAGGTACCTTAGAGCGAAGCGCTTTGGGATCCGCGCACTTGTAGTTCCTGGTTCTTGTTTTTCAGGCATACAACCAAGTATACTAGCATTAGCAAGGGCAGTGTATTTACATAAAATATATGTCCAATACACATTGATAAAAACTAGTACTTTACATTGCAGGGTACATACACGCACTGTGGAACAACATTTAGTGAGTGACAGGGGGATCTGACCCCGGTCCTGACGAAGGGGCATGGCGCCCCGAAACATGTTGACCCGCACAGGAAAGTGAGCCCACTAACTAGCTTAACCTTTCCGACATCACTTTTTTAACAATACCAGCCAGTGCCTATTAAATAATTTTTTCTTTTCACTAGGCCAGGTATTTTTTAACATCACTTAATCACCCCCGACCCTACTGACACTCACTTCCATTCACTCACATAGCACCCACATTAAAAAGGTGCTCCAGCGTAGTCGCTTGTTGCAGCACTGCCCCGCCCGGTAGCCGAGCGGGAAGACCCCGATGATGAAGCATGACACCAAGGGCCCTTTTGGTGTGTGAGGGGTATTTTAACACATCTAGTGTATTCCAACAACAACAGGATACACACTAACCTTCTCGGAGGTGGACCTTTTTGATTACTAGTATCTTGACAAGAGGAGGACGTGCCCACCTCGGTGCCAACCAGCACCACCTCTTCCTTCCCTCTTTTTTGATTTCCTTAATTATGATTCATATATAGCCTGAAGGGGTGGAATGGGAAGTCTTGTTTTGAGAACATATTGGGCATTTGTGAACATAGTCATGGATATCCTTGGACAATGTGGGCCACCAAACTCATTGCTGACAGTCTGTTAATGTCTTTTGGATTCATGAATGATCTGCTAATGAAGCGTCATGACACCAAGCTAAAAATTCTTGTCTTAATTCTTTCATGGGGACATATAAAGTGGCCCCATGGTAAGGAAGCTCATAGTACAAATGATTATCTTCTCCAGACACCCAAGAGTGCATTTCTTCTGGACTCATACTGTGTCTAACTCTTTGTAAGCAGGACTTCAGGTTGCAGAAGCCTACAATTTGCTTTGAGTTCACAATATTCTGTGATGTCTGTCCTAGAGTGTCCTGATTAGAGTAACCCCATCTAGCTAGGAGTTCGGCCTTGATCTCTTGTGTTTCTGGCCATAGGTAGTGTTGCAATCTTGATCACATAATTTAATGGGCAACAACTCTCATTTGGCGGTTAAGAAATTCTGCTCTCTGCAATAATCTTTTGATAAAATTGGAACTTCGTGCATGTGTTCTGTTGTGCTATCACATTTTGACAATATACTACACACAGCCACCGGTGCTGCATCCGCCTCCACGTGAGAAGACTGCGTGGGGTCTGGATGTCTGAGTGTTGGGGCAGTGGTGCACTTCTCCTTAACAAAGTGAAAGGCAGCATTGGCTTTCTGGGACCATTCAAAAGATACCTTCTTACTATCCAATTTGGCAAGAAGAGAATGTTCTGTTTCAGGCTCTGAGGGCGTGTTGGTATGGCAATGTATCTTACAGTAACAGGATCCCAAGGTGACTAATTGGAGGGACCAGTCAATAGAGGGATTATGCAACTGAAGGCAAGAGAGCCCTAAAATAGCACCAAAGGTAGGTGTGTCAGTGAGGTCAAAAGTCAAGGTCTCTGTATACCCTTTTCTCACATACTAAGGATATTGGAGTAGTTTGGTATATAATCAACCCACGAGAGAGCTCAGAGCCATCTACTGATCTAACAGGCCCCGTTCTCACTTTTTTTGGTAACTTCGTGTCAGATGTCAAGGTGCTAGCCTTCAGTTTGGCAAGGAATTCTCATGCAAAAGGCCCTACTTTACAGCAATACAAACATAGATTTCATTTCTTTCTTTTTTCTGTTTCCAGGGCCGTCATAGGACTGCGCAAAGCCCTCATTTGTAGATTTTGTCAAATCCTGAGTCTTAGAGTTTGACTCTTTCCACTAGGACTACACCACTGGCAGTTTGGGCTCCACTTGGGGACGTTCAATTAAACTATAGTCAAGCCTGACAACTAAGTTTATGAACTTAGTACAAACTGAGGGTAAATCTAAAATGTGCGTTAAGAAATCGTTTGAGTCGCCGGGGGCAAGATGGCCGCTGAGGGATGCAGTGAGTGAGTCGCACTCTCCTCTTCCCCACTGCCAGACCTTTTTTTCGATGGAGAAATAGGCTAACTATCGCAAGGTCGCTGCATGCCTTTGTCTTGCAGTTCTCTGATATTCCCTCCCTGGGGGCAGCGAGGGAACATTGTATCACGCGCAGCCCTGTGGTTCAAAAAGAGTATTTCAGAGGCTGTCACTTTGATACTGGAATCCTGTCTCAGGATGCCTCCTCGCCCACAGCGCGGTCTTGAGTCCAAAGACGGCAAGGGAGGGAAATCAACAGATCTGGATAATACCAAAGGACAGACAAGTGCGACAAAAGAAAAAGAAAAAGAAAAGATGAAAATAAAAGCGGAGTTGAAAGCTTCTGGCCTCGGTCCTGCTACAGCCGCTGCACAGAAAAGTGTTTCAAGCATTAAGAAACCGGCGGCGAGAAGAATTGGAGCAGAAAGCACAGCACCCGCAAAAGATGTAGGCCACGTTACAAAGCCGAAGACTAATGAAACCTCGCTTCGACAGCCCACGGTAACGGAAAGCTTCGCCAACACCCCAGTAAGCGGCGGTCCCCCCGCAGCCAAACCTGGTATCACTGCGGATCTTGGCGCAGTTGAGAGAGCTGGAGCAGACACGGGTTCAGAGGCCGTCGTAGTCAGCGCTGGAGGAGCTGGCGTTCTCGGTGCAGATGCAGGGCCCGGGTCCGGCGCCGGGGTTGCTAGGCAACCAGCAAGGTCGGCGGCAGCAGCAGGTAAGCCGGTCAGTGCAGTGCCTGCACCCGCCCTGGGAGAGTGCAGAGAGGTCGGAATGACTGCTGTCGAGGGTGAGCTCAGCGGTTACACCGGGGCCAGGCCGAAGCAGGGGGCGGAGGCACAGGAATGGAGGCAAAGTGAAACAAATACAAGCAAAGGAGCAGGTAAAGAACTTGCGGATGTAAGTGACATTCGGGCTATGTATACTAGGCTTCCTGAGGAATTACCGGATGAAAGTCAAAGTTTTTCTGTACTGGCACCAGGGCAAGCAGAGTGGGGGCCCGAGCTACATGGGCAAAAGCTAAATATAGGAATGGAGGACGCTGCTATTGTCGACATTAATGTAGATACACTGCTGATTAAATCCCTAACCTGGGCAGAAACGATGGAATTAAATGCAGAGAGCGGGGGATTCAAATCAGGAGGGGAATCCTCTACCTCAGCAGAAATCGGCATTGCTAGTGGTTCCGCCTCTGCAGAGAGGTTTTATTCTTTGGACGAAGATACACAGTCACAGTCTCAGCCATCAGAGGGCTTTAGTTCTGATGAATCTACAGGTATTGACTCAGTTAGTAGTTCCCCGGCTAGGAAAACTTCTCAGAAAAAACGTTTGTCTAAAAGAAAACCTTCCACTGCAAGTAGCACTACCGATCCCACTAAAAAACTAGCTTGGGACTATTCTACTACCACCTTTTCGTTTTTGGAGCAGGACAGTCCGGCAACTTTGATTGGGGACCACGGCTCCGCTCAAACCTCTCAGCCTCCTGTTACGCTTGATCTTCTCTTTAACACTCTGAAATTAATGCAAACTGAGGCTAGAGGGGAGAGTAGGAGGGCGAGACAGGAATCAAGGAAGATCCAGAATAAACTTAGAACCATAAGTAAAAAGCAGGACGAGATGGCTGAGAGAGTGGTACAAGTGGAGGAAAGGACCAGTAAAGTGGAAGATGATTTGAGAGACCTGAAATCATACAAGGAAGAGCACCAGAAGGTGGCAGAGGACGTCAACTGGAAGCTGGAAGCTTTTGAGAACAGGCAGCGTCGTAATAACATCAGACTGCTAGGCGTGGAGGAGGGTCTTGAAGGGGAGGACCCCAGGATGTTTGTTGTGAATTTGTTAAAGGGGGCTTTCCCGGAGTTATCTAGCTGGCAGTGGGAAACAGAAATTCAAAGAGCCCATCGTTTCCCATTTTTCCTTAAAAGAGGTCAGTCTCAGGCTGGTGTTCAGAGTGGGCGCCCAAGGGCTCTGTTAATTTTTGTAGGGAATTTCCTCCTTAGACAGTTGATTCTGGATAAAGCAAAGCCCGAGTCAAGACGTACTTATAACAATGTTACGTTCTTTGCAAGACCGGACTTCTGCCACGCCACAGTTGAACGTAGATGGAGGCTGAGACAACTGATACCAGATATCCAGGCTTTGGGTTCGGAAGCTTATTTGCTTTACCCTGCAAAATTGAAAATTGTGACCAAGGGCCAGTTTAAATTTTTCTTTTCAGAGATTAAGGCGAAGGCTTACATGTTGGAAGTTATGGGATATAAGGAGAAAAAGTAATGGATTTAAGTTTGATATGTTTGTAGTACTGGCTGGCAGAGGGGAGGGGTGGCGGCTGCTGCCTCCCTGGCGCCCACATATAGGTCATTCGTGACCTATTTGCCTGTAGGGGGGGAGGGGGGAGGGGCACTCTGGGGGGGTTCAGGGAGGTGGGAGGGGTGAGGGGAGGGAGAAAATGGCACACATTGTACACAGTGAAATGCAGTTTGAGGCAGTTGCAGGTTTTGTGTAAGTGGAGGATAAAAGAAATTTTGGGCTTGATTAAGAGGTGGAATTTGAAGTTGGCGCTGATCTTCGATGTTTTTTGATGACTTGTCGAATTTTGTCATTTAATGTTTGTGGTCTGAATGATCTCCAAAAGAGGCTGCGAGTTTCAGCATTCTGTAAATCATTGTCTCCCGATTTGATTTGTCTACAGGAAACTCATGTGGAGGGTGGAAAGGGTTTTTTGTTAGAACAAGCTGGATTTAAAGTCTTAGCACACACTAAACAAGCCTCCAAAACTCGTGGGGTGGCGATTCTGGGGAGAGGAGTAGACTGTACTGTATTTAGGAGCAAAGAAGATACCTGGGGTAGATGGGTGATTGTAGAATTAGGTTTCAGAGGGGCTAGGTTCACTCTAGTTTCTGTCTATGGTTCAACATGCGATGACCCTGATATATTTCAATTTCTGGATCACGAACTTTCAACTTGGGCGGAGCCAATCGTTTGCTGTGGAGATTTCAATATCAGTCGCCCGGCAAATATTGAGCTTCAACTAAGTCATTCCTATATAGGGAGAAAGAAAAGGGTACATAGGGCGATTGCAGATATGGCCTCGCATAATGCTCTTTCAGATGTTTGGGCTAACCTGTACCCACAGACAGATGGAGATACGTTTTTTTCCGCTCCTCATAATATAACAGTAAGGTTGGACTACTTTTTAATATCTAATGTGCTAATCGCTAATTCACAGATCAAGAAGTTACCTCGCTTGGTTTCTGACCACAATCCTTTGCTATTGTCACTTAGTTTAATTGGCTTAGGTAGGAAAGTACATAGATGGACTTTTGAGCGTGCTCTGCTACAAGACGAGGGTTACTGTAAACACATGGAAAAATGGATTAGCGAGTTTTGGCTCAACAACGCAGGGAGCTCTAGTAGCGGGTTTATATGGGATGCCTTCAAAGCAGGCGTCAGAGGAGAGACAATAAGCTTCTCAACTTATAGACGGAAAAAAGAAAGAGAATTGTTCGATCAACAAGTTAATTCCCTTCTGCATGCTGAGACTGAGCTAAGTAGGTTAATCATGAGGGGGCTTCCATTGGACCAACAACTGCTGGAGATTATGATTTTAAAGGCGGAAATAGCGGAAAGAATCACTAATAAGACAGCAGCTAGTTATTTAACAAAAAAGGAGCAGGCATGTGAGTTTAGCGAGCGGGTCGGCCATATTCTTGCTGTTAGGGCTAGGCAAAAAGCTAATGCAGGGGACATTAAAAACATAGTTGACGACTTAGGCAATTTGCTTTCTGACTCTGAGGGAATAAGGAATGTATTCTGGAAGTTTTATTCTGATTTATATGATAGGGAGACTGAGCCAGGTGCTGACAATATTAGGGATTATTTGGGAAATATCCAACTCGAAAAGCTAGATTTAGAGGAAAAAGCTACTCTTGATGTCACCATAACACTAGAAGAACTGTCTGTAGCTTTAACAGATCTCCCATCTTCAAAGGCTGCAGGTCCAGATCTGTTACCGATTGAATTTTATAAGACTTTTATATCAGTTCTTAGAGGGGAGCTATTGGATACACTCATTCAGGCTCAGAGAGGAATTTCAATCCCAAAATCATGGGGCGAGACTGAAATTATTGTTATCCTGAAAAAAGGCAAACCCGCAACAATTCCTGGGTCATATAGACCTATTGCCCTAATGAATGCTGATGTGAAGCTCTATTCTAAAAGTTTGGCTACAAGATTGTCCGCTGTAATAGAAAAGTTAGTTACCCCAGTTCAACACGGATTTATCCCGGGGAAAGGGACTACTGAACATGTCAGGACAGTGATCACCTGTTTCGATGCTATGGAGGTCTCTGGCGGCCCTGTCGCAGCTCTATTTCTAGACGCCGAAAAGGCCTTTGACAGGGTCGCGTGGGAATACCTGTGAGTGCTAATGAGAACTTTTGGGTTTGGAGATAATTTTATAAAAGCAATCCAGGTTCTTTACAGGGATCCAACGGCTAGAATTAAAATTAATCGAGAGTTAACAGAGGCAGTGCAGATTAAAAGAGGAACAAGGCAAGGTTGTCCTAGTTCTCCTCTTTTATTTGCGCTGTATATGGATCCATATCTACGCAGTCTTGATTTTAATCCTAGTATTCCCCTCTTGCGTGTAAATGAGACAGTAGTAAAAGTGTTGGCATACGCAGACGATGTCGCGATCATTACTCCTGATCCTGTAATGGCAATAGGTGTGATAGAACAGGAGGCCCTAAATTTCGGCAACATTTCCGGCTATAAACTTAATAGAGCTAAAACACAGATCATTAAAAACATAGTAGCTCAATGTAATGATCCACGAGTGACTTCATCTGCAGTCTACCTTGGGGTTGAAATTTCTCCTAACTTAGGGACAGTAGTTGAACGTAACATTGCGCCCTTATTGAGGAAAGTCAGCTCGGACTTGATGAGGATAAACAATCTTAGGCTTACGTTAGTAGGACGCACTAATATTATTAAAATGCTTATACTTCCCAAATTTCTTTACTTTTTTCGTACAATTCCGCTTTTGTTTGAGTCAATATGGTTTAATAAGCTGGAGTCGGTCCTCAATAAATTTATTTGGTCGTATGGGAAGACAAGACGGGCATACAAGTTTATGACTTTGCCAAGGGATAAGGGAGGTTGGGGGGTTCCTGACTTTAGGTTTTACTATTGGGCATCGGTGCTGCAATATATTCAAGGCTTAATTGGTGCTAATGAGGGGATCCGAAAGTCCAAGCGTTTTCAATTATGATTTATTCAATTGTTTTGGGCGAAGATACAGTAAATGCTTTTTTAAAATGTACAGATTCATCATACTACAAACGTACACGTTTCAAGACAGTCGCTGCAGCTTATAATGTATGGTCTGCTGTTGCAAAAAACTGTGGCTTAGGTAGATTTAACAGATACACCAGATTGTGTAGGAATAAGTCTCTACCCCCTGCAATTTTTTCGGATTCCATTATGACAGATTGGGACAGAAAAGGTATTAGGAAACTAGGAGATATGTTAGATCCAGACGGAAATATTCTTTTATTTTCAGATTTGGTTGCTAAATTTAATATAACAAGGTATAGTTTTTTTAAGTACCTTCAGATTAGGAGTTTTTTTTCTAAAAAAAAAGGAGGGGCAGGCGGTTTTATCACATGCAACATTATGGAGGCAATAGAACAAAGTGGGGTATGCTCCATTCGTTATTTCTATGCCCAGCTGGCTGATACAAAGAAGGACGATATTGTTAAATTTGGCAATAAATGGGCTGGGAAATTAGGGATAACGTGTGAGGCTTTTCAGGAGTCCTTGGAGTTAGGCTGTTCAGCCTTCTATTCTGCCCCACTACAATCGCAGCATTTTAAGACGCTGTATCTACTTTATCATACGCCAGACCGTATAGCACAGTGGGGGGCTACTACAGGGATTAACTGCTGGCGATGCAATACCCAGGCCGCAGATAGTATCCACATTTTTGCGCAATGCCCCAAATTAAGGCCCTTACTAAAGGGTATTGAGGATTTTATGGCCCAAACACTTGCTCTAAATGCGACTTTAACACCGGCAGTAATTATGTTAGGAGTTAGGGGTTGTGAAGGCAATCATAGCGAATTTTTATTCGTAGCGATGGCGATTCTTAGGTTGCTGATTGCTAGAGCTTGGTTGGACCCCCTTCCTCCGGGATTACAGCAGTGGATTGCTTTATTATTGGGGACGTTTAATCTTGAAAAGGGTATACTTGGGAAAAAAGGTAAAAGGATAAAAAGGTGGGGAAGAAAAATTTGGGAACCGGTACATCTATGGAAGGAAAGGTCTAATGCAAACGTAGTCTGATGTATTATTATTAATTTGATCTATGGTTTTCTAAAAAATTATTATTTTTTTTTTTTTTTTTTTCCCCTTCTTATGCTGTAGGCTAAGTTTAAGTACCAATATGTTTTTCTTGATAGTAATTTTAGTTTATTATATGTATTAAGTTATCTGAATTCTGTGTTATGTGTGTGCCAGAAAAATTTCAATAAAAAAAAAAAAAAAAAAAAAAGAAATCGTTTGAGTCATTAATTAACCCCCCATTAAAGAGTCTCCTCACCTCCATAGGCTAAAGCAACATGAGCCCTGTGTGCTAGACCACTAAGCAAAGGAAGCAAGAGACAAGCACACTAGACAACTGCTCAGAGGATGCAAGAGGGGGTTGTGACAGAGAGGGAGCGGGTCGTGACAGTGTACAGTTCAGGCTTCAGGCGGCAGGGCAGTCTGCGTGGCAGATCAGGGCAGTCCTCTGAAGTACACAGCAGGCCACATTCAGCAGGGCGGTCCTCTGAGAGTCCTTCTGCAGGTCAAGAAGTGAACTGAAGAGTGGGCATGAGAGCGCTATTTGTATAAGGCACAATAGACTGATGTTAAGATCTTTCTGTGTAAGCTGAGGCATAGTCTTTGAAGTGCACATTGGGCTACACACAGCTCTTTCCCCCAACCTGCTTTGGATTGCCCATCCTGCCACCATCTAGCCCCTCAATGGCGTGGTTATCTGAGAGGAATGCAAAAAGGCCAACTGCCAACTACGCCTAGTAAAGTGAGCCAGGAAACAAGCTTTAAGTATCAAATGGTTAGGACAGGAAAATGCCAAATATCTAAAAGAAGCCTTTCAAGAATTGTGACCCAAAATCAGACTTTACTCAACAACAATTTCAAGCTTTATTCGACAGCATGTCATAAAAGCATTGCATCACATTACAACCTACAATGAATAAATACTACACTTTGTTTAAAAATCCTTATATTAAAATCATATTAAACTAAGCTGTCTTATTCAATTTTAAAACAATTCATTAACAACAATTAAAACAATTCACTTTAACATTTGGATAAAATTTAGTCATACGAGATTCAATGGCAATAATTCATTAGGCATCAACGGAACGCTGGATGTCGCGGGCACGTAAAGTCCAAGCCCACCCCAAAAATTTTGCAACCGCAATAGCAATACACGGTGTGCAGTCTGTTTCAAGAATTCTTAGCGCTTCCATACCACTGCGTGTGCCCAAATTTAAACACACAGGTCTTAGCCACCTACGGCGAGGATTTGCATACAAAGGGCATACAAACATAAAATGTGAGATATTCTCAATCATAGATTTGCAATGATGGCATTTGTCACCTTTAGTTGGGGACCATTTGATAGTAAATATATTTAAAGGAAGAGTACCAATTCTAAATTGGAAATACAATTTCCTATCAAACGGCCGTTCAATAATATCCCAAAACGGCTCATAAAATGGTAAAGGCTTGATGTCAAGAAATCGTTCAGACAGCCCAGTACTAGAACCGTTGCTATAATCAGGTAACCAGATCATATCCCAGTATATTTTTTTCAAAGATGCCTTTGATGGAAACCCTGTATCATTGGGGCTATTCCATAAATGGCCTAGATCCATTTTGACTAACAAGCCCCTTAGTTCCTTCAGCCATGGAATACAATGGAAACGGTCTGCCCCAATAACATCCCGTAGGGCAGTAGCATAATGGGACAATTCAGGGGTCGTCAGCACCCTCCTCCAATATAACAACGGACGGAGTCGTGCCAAATCCTCTATTTTCTTTTTCCCTAGATCATAGGCTATTGGAATGGATGGGGTACTTTGGGGAACCCCAATTAAACTGCGCAGAAACCTTTTCTCTGTCAGTGATAATTGCTTTAAATTTGAGAATCCCCAAAGTTCCGACCCATACAAGGAGGCACTCACTGCTTTCATGTTATAGATTTCCAGGGCCGGGCTAATTAATTTTGTCATTGAAGCTTTATGTTTGTTTAATATTGCGCCTGCATTTTGGTGGAGTTTCAAAACTGCCATATCAGTATGGTTTTTCCATCCCATATTGCTCTGGAGTAAAATTCCGAGGTATGTGAAAGCCTCTACCTCTTCTAGGGGTGTTCCATTAAAATTAATTTTCCCTTTGAAGGTTTTTCGCTGGTTGAGGCACATAAACTTAGTTTTTGATGCATTTAATTCAAGGCCGCACATCCTGCAGAACTCGCCAAAAGCGTTAACCGCCTTCTGCAGCCCACTTGGAGTTCGAGAAACTATCAACGTATCGTCCGCAAACATGAGAACTGGAACACGTGCACCTGCCAAGACAGGGGCATCGGTGGGGGACTGGCTCAGATGGTCTACTATGCCATTGATGTAAATAGAAAACAGTGTGGGTGCCAAGACGCACCCCTGCCGAACACCTCACTCGACAGGGAATGGGTCGGTCACCTCACCCTGGGCCCCCCACCTAATTCTGGCGTAATTGTTCTCATGCAAGCGGACGATCAACGTTAACAGTTCCGGGCTCATCCCGGCATCAGCAAGAACCCTCCAAAGTTTGTTCCGAGGGACTAAGTCGAAAGCTGACTTTAAGTCAACAAAAACCGCGTAAAGGGTCCCCTTGGATAGGGTCACGTTCCTCCAATAAAGAGCAATAAAAAAGAAAGCTTGATCAATTGAGCTCGTACAAGGGCGAAAACCAGCTTGGTAAGGCGACAAAATTTCATTTTCTTCTACCCAGGATTGTAATTTGTTTTGCACTAACCGACCTATCACTTTTTGTACAGAATCAATAAGACTGATAGGTCTGTAGTTGCCTGGTAGAGCTTTGTCCCCCTTTTTATACACCGGAATTATTTCCGCACCCAGCCAAGAGTCAGGAATGGGTGCCCCCATGGCCACTGAATTTGCTAGCCATTCAAAATACTGACCCCAAACTGCCCGATCACTCAAGAATATATCAGCTGGTATCCCATCCATACCTGGAGCCCTACCAGCGGTCACACAATCCAAAGCTGTATTAACCTCCTTTGCCGTGAATGGCTGGTGGAGGTAAAATACTGTTGGAGGTATTATGTTGTCACCTACGGTCTGATCACGAGCATATTGGGGTTTGAAAAAATCAATCCATTTGTCTTTTGCTACATTATTTTTAGGGGTATCAGCTCTCCCTCCTCTATCCCACTTGACAAGGGCCCAAAAACGTTTTTGGTCTTTTGCCATACAAGCAGACTTTAGATCCCGCCAATAGTCCTCATCCCATTGCCTCTTGGCTGCTCTCAGGGCCTTCCTATACTTATCTCTTGCCTCTTTTACTGCCTGATTATTCCTTGATCTAAGTTGGATACCAAGGTTTCTGCGAGCTGATCTACAGGCCTGGTTGTACCACCCCATTACGGGAGGGTTTTCATGGGCGTTTGCAGGTTTTGTGGGCTTCATAAAGTACCCTTGGAGTTTAATAAAAAAGTTTGTGTGAGCCTCTAACATAAGTATCGGAAAGTGGGGATTATTACTAAATAGGTTGATATTCGCTACTTCCTCAGCAGCCACCTTTTTAAGGGTCTCCAAGCTCTCAGGGTTCTCAATCACTCTCTCCCATTTAATATGCCTCAGATTGTTCGAGGTTACAATATCCAGCGGTACCATTCTACCCTCATGTCTTGTTACTCTTGAGCCCTCACAGGCTAAAATTTCTATGCAGAGTGGATTATGATCACTTTCCAACCTGTTACTTATCCTCATATCAATCAGCCTGTGCCATTCCCTGATATCCACAAGGAAATAATCAATTCTACTCTAAGACCTCCCATTATCGAAAGTATTAGCTCCCTGACTATCGGAGGGCGTGCGACCATTCGCTGCTCTTAGTCCTCTCACCAGACATAAGCTTTTAAGTTGGATGGCCGCTGCTGACCATCTTCGAACCCCTGGTAGTTCCAATTGAGGCACACCCCACTTACTGTCCTCTTCTGTTGCCAAAAATTGGTCCTCCTGCCCCAGCGGTTCGAATGTTGTATTAACATCACCTCCTACCATTATTGCTGCCGAAGTTGTAAGCAGCTCAAGTTAATGATCTAGGGTAGCAATTACTTCCGAGGTTTGGCCTCCCGCAATCCCCCTTGCATAGATGTTAAAAATGACCATTTCCTGTCTGTTGGGCCATGTGATGTTTACAGACAAGATGTCAGTTAATGGGGAATTCCTAAGCCTGATTTTACAATGTAGTGACTGACAAACCCAAATTATTAGCCCACCAGATGGGCGCCCTTTGGTATTTTTCGCAGCCAACTCATGAAAGCTAAGGAACCCAACTCGATGCACTGGGATCAATTACCAAGTTTCTTGAAATAAGATAATATCATATTGATCAATGAATTTGCACCATTCTGGAGACACTATCTTATTGGAAATTCCCGCTAAGTTCATGAGAGGATAAACAGCCTAGCCCCCACTACGGAGGGGCATGGCAAGTCTTGAAATATCAAAGGATCTTGGATTGCAGTCACATCTCCGGAGTCAAAGCCTAGGTTAGCAACCGTGGGCCTTACTGTCACCAAGGAGGGGAAATCTGGGCTTGGCCCAATGCAAATCGCAGGGTGCTTACCAAGGTCCAGCCGCACAAAGTTGCTGAGCACTGATGAGGACCCTGGGATATTTGGAGCCCCCCCCTTTTCTATATTTACAAGATTGCCATTAGAAAGTACAGATCCCCTGACTGGGGGGTACAAGACTCCTGTCAAGCTCCCTTGATTCTATGAGCATAGTATTAACTCCTCCTCCAAGTCAATCACATTCATTTAGGTTGGACAAAGCAGCAAATCTGTTTTCCAAGTTAACCCCCCATTCGCTCACTTGAGTGCCTCTACTCCCATTATTCGAAACCAAATTCCACTTAGTCCTTAGTACACTAGACTTCGCTCTTGTACCCCCCTTGCTATAGAAGAAGTCAAGTGTAAGCGGAATTATATCAGTACTCCTACGTTGGGGGGGAGTATATTTAGCAATACTTCTGGGAGTACTTCTGGGCTTGATAAAGTCAGAACAACACAGTCACCTCCAAATTTTTTTGGGCCCGTCCCTATCCAGCCCACCCTTCTTGCCATTGTTATTTCCCCAGCAAGTTGATGTTTGCCCCTTGCGGTTATCAGCATATTATTAGTCAGCCAATGGAGTGCTTTACTCAACAGCGAAGGAGTCGTTTCTATTTGACCTTCTTTCAAAAGGGGAACATTAGCCAGAACGAGAACAAGGGGAGAGGCTTCTACAACCAATTTGACTGGGCCTTTCTCTAAACATAGTGCTATAGGTCTGGGTAGAAGATTTTCTATAGCAGGCAAATGATCGTCAATGTTTGCTTGGTGAGGAGTGAGTGGAGGCATAGCTGACATCCCATCACCCACCATACTTCCCTGGGGGGCTACTACTGAAGGAGCTTTATTTGCAATTAGTTTTGAGATGTTACCCACCTCCTCCACTGTTTTATTTTGGAGCCCCCCCAGTCTGTTAACCTCAGCAGTTAGCCTATCTATTTTTGCTATCAGCGGTTTGGTGATAGACTTGATCTTGGAATCAATCATACCAACTAATTTATTCATGAGCTCGTCATCCCACATCATATTTACCTCTTGAGCCCCATTCCCTGCATCCATGGCTTTTCTTTTGGGAGGAGAAGATATCTTTTTCCTGCTCTATCGTAAACCACCCCGCTTAGACTGACTAGCTTTACGCGCTCTCAGTACTCTACGCGCGGGCGCAGCCACTGGGGATGGGGACTTATCTGCTATTATTTCTGTCTCGTCCTCAGAATCATTCTCTAGGTGCACTACAGGGGATATATTTTCAACCATAGTATCACTAGCATGAGATGCTATGTCCAGGGCAGCAGGGCTAATATCTATTGCTGGAGGTGCAGAATTAAGGGGTTCTTGTGAAAGGCTCTGCGACCTATTAGGAGGAGAAAGACTTAACCCCAACGACATCCTACGCTTGCTATTGATGTTGTTAACAACCTGAACTAAATAATAATTGTCCAAGGTGTTTGTCACTGAAGGTTTTTTTTGCTTCAACATAGTAACTCCCCCCTAGCTAGCCACACAAAATCTGCTTGCTCACAATCCAGTAAGTGAGGTTAAAGAAAACAAGCCAAAAGGCAAAAGTAACAATACCAAATGAAAAAATAACATACAGAAGCCACAATAATAAACATGAAATAGAGCTCACAAAGTTAGAGCAGCGATCAGCATGGGGTAAAGAACAGGCAGGGGTCCGGGGCTAGTCCAGTCGCGGCCAGTCTCGGACTGTCTAAGACTCTCCGCCCTTTGTCCGGGCATCGCCTGGGAGTCCCGCTCGCGTCCCGCGACCCGGGTATGGTCTCCACACAGCCCAACTGCCCAGACGCTCGGTTTCCCAGCAAAAAAGCGAAGCACCAGCTCCACCGGTATGGCGCGGATTTTAAAGTGCCTCCGGGCGCCGCTGCTGATGTGGGCGGCTCCTGCCGCTGGTGTTCCTGGGGAATGCAGTCCCCACACAGCGGCCGCTTCAGGTCGGACAGCGGCGGCGCGTGGACCGCAAAGCAGGCAGGGATTCAGTCAGGGAAAGCGTCCTCCTCTCCACACAGCCCAACTGCCCAGACGCTCGGTTTCCCAGCAAAAAAAGCAAAGCACCAGCTCCACCGGTATGGCGCGGATTTTAAAGCGCCTCCGGGCGCTGCTGCTGGCGTGGGCGGCTCCTGCCGCTGGTGTTCCTGGGGAATGCAGTCCCCACACAGCGGCCGCGTCAGGTCGGACAGCAGCGGCGGGTGGACCGCAAAAGCAGGCAGGGATTCAGTCAGGGAAAGCGTCCTCCTCTCCACACAGCCCAAATGCCCAGACGCTCGGTTTCCCAGCAAAAAAGCGACTTTACTATTAAGGGGTTCCATAGATACAAAACACTGCCTTTCTACCTGTTCCCAAACAAAAGTTACCACTTATTAAATGTTATAAGGGAGCCCAGTGTTATCCTATGGGAAAGGTAGGCCTAACATTATTGAAAAATGCATTTGTGAGCTTTTCAGAACCATGTCATATAAAACATAAAGTTACATGTCCAGCTTTTTAAATGCAATGCACTCTGCCCTATGGGCTGTTTAGGTCCTATCTTACAGGTGACTTATACATAATAAAAAAGGAGTTTTGAGCCTGGCAAGGGGGTTATTTTGCCATGTCCAATTGGCAGTTTTAAGCTGCTGACAGGCTGCAACGGCAGGCATGGGATATGTTTTAAGGGGCTACCAAAGTGCTGCAGGCCCAATAGTAGCATTGAGTCAACCAGACCTGGGTATATAGTATTCTACTTTACTAGGGACTTATAAGTAAATGTAATATACCAATAAGGTGTCAAACATTTTTACAATGTTTTAGTGAGTGAGCACAAGCACCTTAACTTTGGTTAGCAGTGGTAAAGTGCACAGAGTCCTAAGGTCCAGACAGGAGGGGAGGACGCAAACAGTTTATAGTAATACCACCCTAAGGCTAATAGGTCTAACAAGGAGTTTTACACCCTCTCTGGGACCTTGGCAACAGCCTCAGAAGCCTTTGTTATTCATTCTTGTGGGATGGTGGGAGGTTCAACTCAAGCAGTGCTAATCTCTAAGCCCCGCCTCCACCACAGTTGACCAGGTACAGAGACAAGAGAGAATGTGTGTGTGTGTATGTGTGTGTGTGTGTGTGTGTGTGTGTGCGGGTTTGTGTGTGTATTTGTAAATATCCCAAATTCAATTTGGTAGACACCTCACCGTACTTGACGTAAACACCTGTACACAACTGTTTACCAGAGAATACTTTTATTGAGCGGTGTAGCACTCCATACACCACCCCCCCTGAAGCTACTTCCCTGGACATAGAGCTTTGAAATTTGTTCTTTCCTTCACTGGGAGTCTATGGGCTGACTTTACAGCAGGTGAGATACGATTCAGCTGTAACAAACAAAAGGAGCTCAAGGGGGAAAGCACTAAGAAGGAGGAGGCAGCCCCCCACACAATCAGTTTTCAACAATAAATACCTCCTCCAACAGACACCAACACGTCAAAGGACCTGGGGCAGAGTTGCACAATCGGTCGTACTCCAACTCTAGATGTGTTTACTTAACACTAGTCTGCAGGTCGTGGTGTATATACTACAGAGTTTACTACGGTCTTATCTAGTTCCCGCTAGTGAAAGAAGAGTGAAAAATGTGAAAACAAAGAGAAAGCGCCTCCCGGTAGTAACACCCGAGGGGGTTCCTGGCATGAAATTGCCAGTTTACCCACTTCTCATCATTGGTCGCTTTCTCTTCGTAGTGACAAAAGAACAGAGAAAAACACCAAAGTAATTATAAAGGTGGAATACCAACTCATACAAAGTGCCGTGTATATAAATAATCTAACTGTCCACTCATCTATATCGAAAGTCCTAAAGTGAGTGTATGCACCTAAAACCCCTGCAATGGCCAAAAGGCGAAAAATGGCCACCGCTGCTAAAATGTGGAGCCACTTGCTGGCTGTAATAACTTTATTCTGCTGCTGCAAGTAGTCCAGGTTTAAAAATGGTTCATATTATACCATGTTTGAATGTTTCCGAAATGTTTCATTGCTATTACTTCAGCAAATTCGTCAGGGCAAAATCGGGGTTCTGAATTCAGGTTTTCTTTTTCTCAGTTCACTCGACCTGTAGTAAGATTAAAAAACACACACACATACAACACAGCGGAAAGACAATGTAAGTCATCAATATATAACTGCCAGAATTTCAACCGGTACACACACACCGGCCCACGTGAGAAACATATATATAATGTTACCTGATGGCTGCCCAATTGCTGCATACCAGCAACCATCAGTGGCTTTGAGCAGCGTGTCAATAGATCACGCGCTCACTGGCGGTGCAATTTGATTTAGTGCGACCTGCAACATAGAAAACGCACATCAATGCAAAAAGGGCGCTGTTCGCATTGTCTAAACAGTTGCCCTGCCTTGTGTCAAAAGTGCCCATCCTGATATCCCAGAATGGTCTGGCGGTGTGCATTGCCTTGCCTTACTGACGATAATGCAACCATTCAAAACGCTGTTCAGAGCCATCTGAAAAGTGGAGAGAAAATGTTCAAAACTCCCCAGGTTTACAGAGCTCAACACCCATATGGCATAAGTTCTATAGTCTAAGACGTTTCACCCCGCTCCCACTGGAAGCCTCAAAGTGAAGACACCATCATGGAAGCCCTCCCCACAGTCTGCCTTACCGCTACCAGCTATGATCGGTCCGAAACGCTCCCGATCGAGAATCCAGCTGGCGTCTCTACTTAAACCGGCAGGCTGGAGTCTCGCATGCGCAATGACGCAGAACACACTGCGTGACCCTTTTCAAGCGGCATTTTGGAATGGGAAGTGGTGATTGTATAAAGTTTTGATTCAAATGTCCGATACGCAGGCAGAGGAGAAATACGCCGTTGTGAGTAATGTTGTAGAACAGATCTGCCACATTTGTATAAAGTTATAATTAAAGTGTCCAATCACACAGGCAAGGGGGAGATGAGCCAAAATGTGTAGTCTAACAGCACAATAGCAATAAAACGTAACTTAGCTCAAGGAGTGCAGAGGGAACTAGTCTGTCAGGTGAACCCCATACATAAAAGCCTCTTAGTTAACCTCGAATATCTTTAACAAATCCAATGGATTGGGGTGGCATTTATCAGCTCAAAATGGATACAGTAAGGGAGGCGGACAATTTCTGTATCGTTGGAAATGCCGATTATCACAACCCTAGTTCAAGAAAAAGCACATTGATGGTAGTGCCAAATCATTCAACTCGTATGTAAACATCCAATGAAAGGACAGCTCAACGCCTACTCACTTTGTTCCATTCAATGCTGTCATTAAGCCCATCACGCTCTGCTTTTTTCGGAAAAAAATAAATTTTGCTTCCTTCCGGGCCTGAATGGCTTCAATATTATGCGTTTCACCGACATTTTTTTCCAAAATGGTCCACTTGAAATCCCTATGACCATGGCCCTGTTCAATGAAATTTTGCACAAGGCGAGTGGTGAGTTTTTTGGCCTTGAGGGTGCTGATATGTTCCTGAATGCAAATTTTGGCTTTATTTGGCTCCAATGTAATACAGCCCACAGCTCCACGTCAGCCTGTAAATTACATGGTATAACCAAAGTGGTCCCAGATACTAGAACAAATGAACTGAAATAGAGCAATAACTTCACTGGATTAAAGAAGAATATCACAGCATGTTTTTAATCACAGCGTGTACAAAATATTCAATAAAACACAGTTCATAAAATACAACAATTATAGATAATAAGTAGTGCCCCTAAATGAGGAGGAGGGAGGGGAGGATGGGTGTGTGAGTGATCTGGACGGTGAGGGAACTGTACAAGTGTCAGAGCAGTGGTCAGTTTGACCTCAATAGAGTTACACTAATAATCAATGAACAAAGGCTGGTAATCACAGTTCATAAATTAATATAACAAACTCATGCCTAACAAAACAAATCCATAAATGATAAATGGGGAAAATAGGCTGAGAATAGAGGAAAGTGTCGACGTTTCGACCCAGGTTATTGCAGGCATCTGATTGGGCCTTGCTAGGGGGTCTTCATCAGGACGGGGAGACAGGGGGGGCAATATATCTGCACAAAAAATCAATGATTTCATATTAGTTCTGGTCAAAAAGATCCATATCACTCATAGAAATTACATTGTTGTAGGTCGAGGAGAGCCTACCAAGGGGACATATGAGTTAGGACCCAGGTCATGTGAGGAATATTTATAAGGTAACGGTGACCAAATTTTGAAAAACTGCAGGATAGAACACAGATGTGGTATTCGAGCAGTGTCATTTACATCTAGGGAAGGAGACATGACAGAAATACTAGAACGATAAGTCACATCACTGAATATGGTATAGGCCAGTGATCTCAAAGCATTGTAAACCTTTCATAAATCCGTTAGATACACAGCTGGGTAGTTTATCGAGAAGAATAATGTCGGGTTGTAAGCATTAGTGGCAAAAAGCACATCAAGGAAATTACCTCTGTAGAGGGGCGTGAGTGTGAGTTAGATACAGAATCCGCCACACGGATCAGGATCCTAAAAGAAATGAGTTGTCCATAATTACCCTGCAATCGAAAGAATCCTGACTCAAAACAAGCGATGATTTTGATAAGGGGGCCTACCTTGAATGGAAAGATGTACCAGTGACCCTAAGAGTATGATGATACGATCTGTGGTTACACAGCGGCCACAAAGGATTCTTCAATTCAGGTTCTAAGAGTGTTAAAAATGACAGACCAGTGAATACTCACATCAGTATGGTCAGTGATAGTACTTTAGTAAAACCCTAGTATGCATACATGGACACGGGAAGTTCACGAACTGTCAGGAGTAATAAGTCCGAATACGTAAAGGGAGTAATGGTAGGTAATTATCTGCGGTTACAAGTCGGCCGCATTAATTGCTGCAGTTCGATTTCTAGAAATGTTAAAGGGACAGGCTTGTAAATAATTGCATCGCTTTAGCCCGATAGCAAAGGGTAATATAATAAATTGCAAATCTCGCATACCTGAAGCAAGGATTACTGGACTTCCACAGAGATTTAATGTCTGAAGTAGTGACCATATCGGCAGTCACTGGAGGGCCGTGTCACTTGCTTAAATTTCAAGTTCTGAAAGTTTTAAAGTGACAAACTGGTGAGTCGTCACATAAATATGACTCGATACCGATTTGGGTAATTTGACAAAGTTACCCTGCACATACCTGTTAGAAATGGAGTATAGGGACTTCAAAGGGGAATCTGGTGTGTGAGGTCCGAGTTCTAAGGAACCATGTTGTGAATGAAGCCGTATTTCTGAACTTACTTGGTCAGGGTTCCGATCACGCGACCCCACGTATCTCAGACGATAGTGAGAAAAGACTTCCGGTGACTCGTATCATGGACAGCACCTAAAGAAATACTTATGTAGTGCAGGGCACTGTTTTAGGACCACACTAAGGAGCGATTTAATGTGGCCCAACGAGCCCAGAGGTCTTGCAAACTATTTGACTTAACAACACCCGCGGTGGCAAACGGATGATACCAATAGTGACCAGTTTATTTATTTTATTTATTTATTTTAACGACTTGTAGAGCGCCTGGTGACCCGAAGGCATCCCCGCGCTGTAATGATTTTGATATCCAGATGAGATGGAGGAGAAAAAAAAGGAAGGAAGAAAAAAAGGGGGGGGACGTTATTTCGGAAATAGAAGTGTTTTCAATTTTTTTCTAAAAATAAGATAGCTGGGTTCCAGTCTGAGGGTACGGGGGAGTGAGTTCCATCTGGTGGAAGCTTTCACAGAGAAGCGTCGGCCACCAGTGCGTGTTTTTTTAAATTTGGGGATGATGGCTAGATGTTCATTCTCGGACCGCAGGGATCTGGGAGCTATATAAGGCGTTACCAGGTCGCTGAGAATCGGGGGGCCAGCTCCATTAATCAGTTTGTAAGCCGTGCACATGGCTTTGAATTCCACCCTTTGACGCACCGGGAGCCAGTGCAGGGCTTTGAGGGCAGGTTTAGCTGACACTCTGGAGGGAAGGTTCATGAGTAGTCGGGCTGCAGCGTTCTGTGTTCGTTGTATTTTGGCCAAGGTGGCCTCAGGGGCACCCAGGTAAACCATGTTACTGTAGTCCAGCCGTGACAGTATTAGCCCTTGGACTAGGAGTTTTCTGGAGGTGGGCGGGAGTAGGGGAAGAATCTTGCGGGTGGTGCGCATAAGCCCAAAACAGGTTCCTGCAGTTTTGGCCGCTTGTGTTTTCATTGATAGCTCGGGTTCTAGCCAGACTCCTAGGGTCTTAATTTCTTTTTTCGGGGTGGGAATTTCCCCGAACACGTCTGGCCAGGCTGATGGGGGGATGGTCACCCATTGCTTTCCCATGAGCATCACTTCGGTCTTCGACCCGTTTAATTTGAGTGAAGATTCACACATCCAGCTATAGATTTTCGTGAGGCAATTTGCCAAATTGTCTGGGTGATCGTCTAGTTGGGATAGGGAGACGACCAGCTGTGTGTCATCCGCGTAACTCACAATTTTGATGCCGAAGGGTGTCACCACGTCTTCAAGGGGGGCCATATAAGCATTAAAAAGCGTAGGGCTTAGAGATGATCCCTGGGGGACTCCGCTCGTGAGGGGGAGGGTGGACGAGTGGTGATTGCTGTCCCATACCTGGAACGTGCGCCCGGCAAGGAAGGACTCTATCCACCTGAGCGCCATCCCGGTGAGCCCTGCTGCCGCCAGCCGTTGGAGGAGGACACGATGGTTGACTGTGTCGAAGGCTGCACTAAGATCCAGGAGGATTACTGCCACTGACCCTCCTGAATCCAAAATGCGCCTTGCCTCCTCGATAACGGTCAGAAGGGCGGTGTCAGTGCCATGACCCGGGCGAAACCCAGTTTGGGATTGCCGTAAGATGTTATTTGCCTCGAGAAACTGAGACAATTGTCCGTTGACCTATTGCCAATTGTCAGTTCGGTATTGTCAACCTACAAAAGGTGATTATATCAATGTAAGGATCAAGTAGTTAATGTGTTTTGACTAGTAAAGGTATTGTACCCCTCCAAGTTTGGTTAGCGAGATATCTAACATTTATTACAATCAGGGAACAAAATATACATTGGAAGGTGGGGGGGAAAGATGCACATCAACAATATACATAGTAATACATGGGGGAGGGGGAAGGCTAGGGGAGGGGATAGTACCTCTTAGTACTCAACAATCGGCGTACCTATCATACAAGATGGTAAAAGCAGAATAGATATTAATTCTAAACACATCAAATATAATTGATCGCTGTATAATCCACTGTAAATGATCACCTTGAATATGTATACAGAGGTATTTCAATTCAAAATTGCCATTTGCGCAAAAGTGCTGTCAGTTTCGTTTAGTCCTGATTTTACAGAGTCAAAAAGAAACATCCATTTGGCTTCCCGGATGTTGAGAATATTGGATACACTCCCACCTCTAGGGCCCAATGTGATTTTCTCCAAGACAACCCACTTAAAATTCTCTGGTAGGTGTTTTTCAGTTTTGAAATGGTCCACTAATGGGGCGCCAGCTACCTCGCACCTAATCCTGCTTGAATGCTGCAAAATCCTTACTTTAGCCTTCTGCTGAGTTTGGCCTATATAAATTAGGTCACACTCACAGATGATGCAATAGAAGGCATTAGTAGAATTGTCAAAGTCAAATGTGTTTTTAAAGGGATCTTGTGTTCTTTGTATTCAAAAACTTTTGCCTGGATGCAGTTGTTGCATGCTTTGCACTGAGTGCATCTGTGATGGCCTGTCACTGGCGGGAGATTCCAAAGGGATAGTACAGTTGTTGCTTCTGCAGGGGGCAGGAAGGATCGAACAACATGGTCCCTAATGCTCTTACCCCTTTTGAAGTCATGCATGGGGAGGGCGGTGTGCCCAATATCATCCGATATCAGCGGCCAGTGCTTATTGATAATTTTTTTCACCCTGTTACTCTCTGTTGAAAAGGTGGTAGCACAGACCATCCTATTACCCTGGGAGTCAGTCTTCTCTTGAGGTTGTAATAGACACTCCCTAGGATTGTACCAGGCCCGTTTCCTGGCCCTTTTGACAAGTCGCCGCGGGTAGCCACGTTGTATTATCACTGACCATACTGATGTGAGTATTCACTGGTCTGTCATTTTTAACACTCTTAGAACCTGAATTGAAGAATCCTTTGTGGCCGCTGTGTAACCACAGCTCGTATCATCATACTCTTAGGGTCACTGGTACATCTTTCCATTCAAGGTAGGCCCCCTTATCAAAATCATCGTTTGTTTTGAGTCAGGATTCTTTCGATTGCAGGGTAATTATGGACAACTCATTTCTTTTAGGATCCTGATCCCTGTGGCGGATTCTGTATCTAACTCACACTCACGCCCCTCTACAGAGGCAATTTCCTTGATGTGCTTTTTGCCACTAATGCTTACAACCCGACATTATTATTCTCGATAAACTACCCAGCTGTGTATCTAACGGATTTATGAAAGGTTTACAATGCTTTGAGATCACTGGCCTATACCATATTCAGTGATGTGACTTATCATTCTAGTATTTCTGTCATGTGTCCTTCCCTAGATGTAAATGACACTGCTCGAATACCACATCTGTGTTCTATCCTGCAGTTTTTCAAAATTTGGTCACCGTCACCTTATAAATATTCCTCACATGACCTGGGTCCTAACTCATATGTCCCCTTGGTAGGCTCTCCTTCTCGACCTACAACAATGTAATTTCTATAAGTGATATGGATCTTTGTGACCAGAACTAATATGAAATCATTGATTTTTTGTGCAGATATATTGCCTCCCCTGTCTCCCCGTCCTGATGAAGACCCTCTAGCAAGGCCCAATCAGATGCCTGCAATAACCTGGGTCGAAACGTCGACACTTTCCTCTATTCTCAGCCTATTTTCCCCATTTATCATTTATGGATTTGTTTTGTTAGGCATGAGTTTGTTATATTAATTTATGAACTGTGATTACTAGCCTTTGTTAATTGATTATTAATGTAACTCTATTGAGGTCAAACTGACCACTGCTTTGACACTTGTACAGTTCCCTCACCGTCCAGATCACTCACACACCCATCCTCCCCTCCCTCCTCCTCATTTAGGGGCACTACTTATTATCTATAATTGTTGTATTTTATGAACTGTGTTTTATTGAATATTTTGTACACGCTGTGATTAAAAACATGCTGTGATATCCTTTTTTAATCCAGTGAAGTTATTGCTCTATTTCAGTTAATTTGTTCTAGTATCTGGGACCACTTTGGTTATATCATTTACTCACCCAGGTCCCAGGGACGTATTGGGTTAACCCGTGTTTACAACACTTCCTGTACAGGGCTCTCCCTGTGAGGTTTTTTTCTGAGATTAATTCTCATTCTAGTATGGTCGAGAGGGAGCTACTTTCCCATTCTGAGGAATATATTACCCAACTTATAGGTGACCCTGCTAATACCTTCCTTTCTTCTAATGTGCCCACGATTGACTTTACACTCAAAGAAAAGATAGCCCGCTTGGAAAGGTTGGAAAAGAAACTGATCCGAATTAGGTAGCATGGCCACCTATTTACCCGCTATCTTCAAGAAAACATCATCCCAGTAGGCCTTCAAATTAAAATCGAACCGGCCATTTTTGTTGAGGTGCCAAAGTTTAAAGAGGGTTTTAGTTACGTGGCCAATAACTGCTCCCGGCACTGGATGGTGCTGGGCGTGGAAACTGCAGGTGAACAAGTCCAGTCCATATTGAAAGAAATTGCAGCTTAAAGAGCTGAAATCAATGGGGATAAGGCACTGACCAATGCTAAAGAGGTACTTACAACCTTAGAAGCTACTCTCAAAGATTTTGAGCTTACCACACAGAATAAAAAGCTTGAGAAATTGGCCCGTGACCTGCGGTTTTATGATAAAAAGAAGACCTACCCGTATTTACAGGAGGATTATTACCATCAGGACACTCAAGGCCGTTTCATAAACAGAGGCCCGGGTCAGTCGAGGGGTAGACGGAATTACAAGACCTTTTCCAACTCCTCTTATAGTTCCGAAGGGGAATTCGATCAGGCCGGACCTAGCCATTCCTACACCGGTCAAGACTATAGCCACCAATCACGTCAACAATCTTTTTTAGATCAGGGTCAGGGACAATGGCAGCCCCCCGGGAACCGAGGCAACAACTGGTCCAGAGGTTACCAGCGTGGCCAACAGTCGAGCAACCAGAACTGGGAAGGAGGTCGAGGGAGATCACAGAAGCAGGTGCGCTTCCAGCCGGAACAGCACGGCGAGATATCAACCCGCCGCAATGTATACCGCTGGTGACTCCCCCGCCCAACCCGGTAGTAAACATCTCTACCTATCAGCTAACTGACGACGAACTCAGTATCCTTGGAAAAGGCTTATCATATGTGCCAACCAACATTCCTGACCAATTTACCATTAGGTTGGAGCTTTTCAAGTTCTTCAGGAAGGTCCGCCTTCGTTATTTTTTCCGCAATAAGGTACCATCCCACTGCCAATCACACACTGACTTGAGAATCCCCTCTAGCTTTGTTCCACCTGCGAGCACCATGTCCCACAAGATTCTGGCATATGAAGCGGTGGTGCTCCGTGATGTCAATCAAACTTTGGAGAAGCGCCACTACCACACCTTTAACATCAGTAAAAATGAAAAGATGGCCCTCCAATCCCTTGGTAAGAATCGAGATATCATTATCAAACCAGCGGACAAAGGTGGGGCTATTGTGGTACAGGATGTTACAGAATATAAAAAAGAAATCTATAAACAACTTGATGATGGTATTAGTTATAAAAAGCTCAATACTGATCCATCCTTGGCACTGGCTTCTGAGATTTTAAATCTAACTAGAACAGGACTCGATGAAGGTTTTCTCACCGAGCAAGAATTCAGCTACCTTAACCAGCAAACCCCAAGACTACCCACAATATACACACTCCCGAAGATTCACAAGAATCTGGAAGAACCACTGGGCCGACCCATTGTGTCGGGATGTGGGTCAATGCTTGAACCTCTGGGACGATACATTGATTTTTTTCTTAAACCCTTAGCAGAAGCTACTCCCACTTACCTTCGTGATACGATGCACACCATAAACATCGTGGATGGTCTGCCTTTTGATGCTGGTAGACAAATCTTGGTTACCTGTGACATCACCTCGCTGTATACCAGCATCCCGCAGGAAGAGGCCTTGTCAGTAATGGCACGGTTTCTTGACCAGAGAACTGCCCCTACTCCGGTACCAACCGAATTTATTGTATCACTCTTAAGGTTGGCCATGATGCACAATTTCTTTATATTCCAAGACCACTTTTACTTGCAAACTAAAGGTGTGGCGATGGGGGCTACATTTGCCCCTGATCTGGCCATACTGTACATGTCAGCTTTTGAAGAGGATATCATCTTGAATGACCGGAACCCATACCACGACCATCTTGGGTTATGGGTCCGGTATATAGATGATTTTCTATTAATCTAGAATGGAGATGAGACGCAATTACTGGCTTTCCAGACATGGCTAGATTTACAGTCAAGAGACATCAAGTTTACATTTAAATCTGATGTCCAACAGGTGGATTTCTTGGATCTTACAATTTATGAAGAGGATGGCTTGCTACAAACCACTATTTTCCGCAAGCCGACTGAACGCAACTCACTCCTTCAATATGGTAGCCACCATCCAAGATCCCTTAGGGACAATTTGCCCATTGGACAATTTCTGCGTCTCCGCAGAAATTGCTCTGACAAAACACACTACATGGAGCAATCTGAAGACCTTATGAACAGGTTAATACAACGTGGCTACCCGCGGCGACTTGTCAAAAGGGCCAAGAAACGGGCCTGGTACAATCCTAGGGAGTGTCTATTACAACCTCAAGAGAAGACTGACTCCCAGGAAAATCGGATGGTCTGTGTTACCACCTTTTCAACAGAGAGTAACAGGGTGAAAAAAATTATCAATAAGCACTGGCCGCTGATATCGGATGATATTGGGCACACCGCCCTCCCCATGCATGCCTTCAAAAGGGGTAAGAACATTAGGGACCATGTTGTTCGATCCTTCCTGTCCCCTGCAGAAGCAACAACTGTACTATCCCTTTGGAATCTCCCGCCAGTGACAGGCCATCACAGATGCACTCAGTGCAAAGCATGCAACAACTGCATCCAGACAAAAGTTTTTGAATACAAAGAACACAAGATCCCTTTAAAAACACATACGAATTGCAATTCTACTAATGTCATCTACGCCATCATCTGTGAGTGTGACCTAATTTATATAGGCCAAACTCAGCAGAAGGCTAAAGTAAGGATTTTGCAGCATTCAAGCAGGATCAGGTGCGAGGTAGCTGGCGCCCCATTAGTGGACCATTTCAAAACTGAAAAACACCTACCAGAGAATTTTAAGTGGGTTGTCTTGGAGAAAATCACATTGGGCCCTAGAGGTGGGAGTGTATCCAATATTCTCAACATCCGGGAAGCCAAATGGATGTTTCTTTTTGACTCTGTAAAATCAGGACTAAACGAAACTGACAGCACTTTTGCGCAAATGGCAATTTTGAATTGAAATACCTCTGTATACATATTCAAGGTGATCATTTACAGTGGATTATACAGCGATCAATTATATTTGATGTGTTTAGAATTAATATCTATTCTGCTTTTACCATCTTGTATGATAGGTACGCCGATTGTTGAGTACTAAGAGGTACTATCCCCTCCCCTAGCCTTCCCCCTCCCCCATGTATTACTATGTATATTGTTGATGTGCATCTTTCCCCCCCCACCTTCCAATGTATATTTTGTTCCCTGATTGTAATAAATGTTAGATATCTCGCTAACCAAACTTGGAGGGGTACAATACCTTTACTAGTCAAAACACATTAACTACTTGATCCTTACATTGATATAATCACCTTTTGTAGGCTGACAATACCGAACTGGTCACTATTGGTATCATCCGTTTGCCACCGCGGGTGTTGTTAAGTCAAATAGTTTGCAAGACCTCTGGGCTCGTTGGGCCACATTAAATCGCTCATTAGTGTGGTCCTAAAACAGTGCCCTGCACTACATCAGTATTTCTTTAGGTGCTGTCCATGATACGAGTCACCGGAAGTCTTTTCTCACTATCGTCTGAGATACGTGGGGTCACGTGATCGGAACCCTGACCAAGTAAGTTCAGAAATACGGCTTCATTCACAACATGGTTCCTTAGAACTGGGACCTCACACACCAGATTCCCCTTTGAAGTCCCTATACTCCATTTCTAACAGGTATGTGCAGGGTAACTTTGTCAAATTACCCAAATCGGTATCGAGTCATATTTATGTGACGACTCACCAGTTTGTCACTTTAAAACTTTCAGAACTTGAAATTTAAGCAAGTGACACGGCCCTCCAGTGACTGCCGATATGGTCACTACTTCGGACATTAAATCTCCGTGAAAGTCCAGTAATCCTTGCTTCAGGTATGCTTGATTTGCTTTTATTATATTACCCTTTGCTATCGGGCTAAATCGATGCAATTATTTACAAGCCTGTCACTTTAACATTTCTAGAAATCGAACTGCAGCAATTAATGCAGCCGACTTGTAACCGCAGATAATTACCTACCATCACTCCCTTTACGTATTCGGACTGATTACTCCTGACAGTTCGTGAACTTCCCGTGTCCAGGTATGCATACTAGGGTTTTACTAAAGTACTATCACTGACCATACTGATGTGAGTATTCACTGGTCTGTCATTTTTAACACTCTTAGAACCTTAATTGAAGAATCCTTTGTGTCCGCTTTGTAACCACAGATCGTATCATCATACTCTTAGGGTCACTGGTACATCTTTCCATTCGAGGTAGGCCCCTTTATCAAAATCATCGTTTGTTTTGAGTCAGGATTCTTACGATTGCAGGGTAATTGTGGACAACTCATTTCTTTTAGGATCCTGATCCGTGTGGCGGATTCTGTATCTAACTCACACTCACGCCCCTCTACAGAGGTAATTTCCTTGATGTGCTTTTTGCCACTAATGCTTACAACCCGGCATTATTATTCTCGATAAACTACCCAGCTGTGTATCTAACGGATTTATGAAAGGTTTACAATGCTTTGAGATCACTGGCCTATACCATATTCAGTGATGTGACTTATCATTCTAGTATTTCTGTCATGTGTCCTTCCCTAGATGTAAATGACACTGCTCGAATACCACATCTGTGTTCTATCCTGCAGTTTTTCAAAATTTGGTCACTGTCACCTTATAAATATTCCTCACATGACCTGGGTCCTAACTCATATGTCCCCTTGGTAGGCTCTCCTTCTCGACCTACAACAATGTAATTTCTATGAGTGATATGGATCTTTGTGACCAGAACTAATATGAAATCATTGATTTTTGTGCAGATATATTGCCCCCCCCCTGTCTCCCCGTCCTGATGAAGACCCTCTAGCAAGGCCCAATCAGATGCCTGCAATAACCTGTGTCGAAACGTCGACACTTTCCTCTATTCTCAGCCTATTTTCCCCATTTATCATTTATGGATTTGTTTTGTTAGGCATGAGTTTGTTATATTAATTTATGAACTGTGATTACTAGCCTTTGTTAATTGATTATTAATGTAACTCTATTGAGGTCAAACTGACCACTGCTTTGACACTTGTACAGTTCATCCACCGTCCAGATCACTCACACACCCATCCTCCCCTCCCTCCTCCTCATTTAGGGGCACTACTTATTATCTATAATTGTTGTATTTTATGAACTGTGTTTTATTGAATATTTTGTACACGCTGTGATTAAAAACATGCTGTGATATTCTTCTTTAATCCAGTGAAGTTATTGCTCTATTTCAGGTCATTTGTTCTAGTATCTGTTGTTCTTATTTCACAAAATAAACAAAATCTATCTCTCCTTCCCAGATCCAGCCACTGAATTATCTACTCAACGTTCTGACTCAGCTTTGGACACAGTAATTCTCCCTCACAATAAACTAGATTCCTTCCCACTGTTGAATTTGGAAATACTGGAGTCTCTAGCACAACAAATAAAATCTGGCTCACCGCGTGATCCTGCTCCCCCGGGCTCGCTAGGGTTGGCCAGTGAAACCATTCTCCCCACTATCATGGAGTTGTTGAACTCCTCCATGTTGAGTGGGATGGTTCCTATGGCATGGAAGCATGCAATGGTACGGGCCTTACTCAAAAAACCTGCCCTTGACCCAGCCAACCCTAGTAATTATCGCCCTATCTCTCTGCTCCCATGGGTATCTAAGATCCTGGAGAAGCACATTAATACCACCTTGATGAAATTCCTCGAGGGAAATCATCTCCTCGATGCTTCCCAGACGGGCTTTCGCCCAAAACATGGGACAGAGACTGCGCTATTGGCTGTGACTGAGGAGGCGAGACTGATCTTGGATCGGGGGGGGGATCAGTGGCTGTGATCCTCCTCGATCTGAGTGCCACTTTTGATACGATTCATCACATGTTTCTGTTGAACCGTCTCGCCGACCTAGGAGTGTCTGGAGAAGCCCTGGTCTGGTTCAAGTCTTTTCTATCTGACAGAACCTTCCAGGTCTTTGATGGCACATCCGTCTCAGCAAGCCGGCCTTTGGGGTGTGGAGTTCCTCAGGGCTCATCATTGAGCCCTACGTTCTTCAATGCATATATGAGGCCGCTGGCCGGGATTGTTCGTCCGCATGGTATTAACATCATTACCTATGTGGACGACACCCAGCTGGTGGTCTCCCTTGTGCAGAAGAGTGGCCTCCAATCACCATCCAACCTAGCAGTGTGTTTGGAGGAGGTGAGGAGCTGGATGATGAGCTCATGTCTGAAGCTCAACGACGATAAGACCGAGCTCATGCTTTTGGGCCCGGCGGCCCCCTCCACTTTGGAGCTGCTATGGCCCGCGAGCATGGGGACGGTCCCTGCCCCGAGAGACAACATCAAAAGCCTGGGGGTATGGCTAGATAAGTCACTGAGCTTCAACACACAGGCCACCAAGGTGGGGGCCACCTGCTTTGGCCTCCTTAGGCTGATCAAAAAAATCCTTCCCCTTCTTCCATTTGAGGCCAAGCAGATAATCATACAGGGCCTCGTCCAATCCCGTCTGGATTTTAACAACACCCTTTATCTTGGAGCACCGGACTACACCCTAAAAAAAACTTCAGCTCGCTCAAAATTGTGCTGCTCGTGCGCTACTTGGAGTCCCACGAAGAACATCTATAAAAGCTGGGTTGAGAACGTTGCACTGGCTGCCTGTCAAGGACAGAGTAAAGTTCAAATCTCTGTGTATCGCCCATCAGGCTTTTTGGAAAATGGGACCAGAAATCAACCACTCTTTGATTTCTCCTTATCTTCCCAACAAGGCGCTTCATTCCTCATCTGCATCTCTGGCTAAGACTTCTAGAATCTTTAAAGCCAGAGCAGGAGGACGTTCCTTCTCGTATAATGTATCAGGATTATGGAACACCCTCCCCTTGCACATGAGAAGCAATTCCAACTTAACCAGTTTTCGGAAGCAACTTAAAACTTTTTTGTTTCAGTAACCAGAATCCTCATTTATTCGTTTGAGGGCAGTCCTGTTTAGTCACAGCGCCTGGACGCCTGAGGGCAACTGTAGCGCTTTAAATTTTATTTTCATTTCATTTCATCTGGGACCACTTTGGTTATATCATTTACTCACCCAGGTCCCAGCGACTTATTGGGTTAACCCATGTTTACAACACAAATGTAAATTACATGGGGCGTGTTACAATTGCTAAAATGATTCAAATGCCAAGTTCTACCATCATGTAAAGTGACACTTTTAGTAGCAATAGTCAGATCACACACCGAACAACATCCACAAGGGTGATGTCCTGTGGGGAGAGTACCTGGTTGTGATTTCACGAGAGCACGACTATGGACCAACTTATCTCGCAGATTTGATGCCCGTTTAAAAGCAAAGCGAGGGATGGGCATTTTGCCCGATGCTGTGTCTAAAATGGACCAATGCTTTCTGATGATTTGGCGCATCCTGGTGGACAAAGGATCAAAAGTTGTTACAATGGGGAGACAAACCTGCCGTTCCCTTACATTCCTCTCAAGTAAGGCATCCCTGGGCGTATTGAACGCTGTTTTCCGGGCCTGTTTGATCACTTTGGCAGGGTAATCCTGATTTACATGATGGTAGAACTTGGCATTTGAATCATTTTAGCAATTGTAACACGCCCCATGTAATTTACAGGCTGACGTGTAGCTGTGGGCTGTATTACATCGGACTCACCTCACGTAAAGCCAACTAAGTTTATGAACTTAGTACAAACTGAGGGTAAATCTAAAATGTGCGTTAAGAAATCGTTTGAGTCATTAATTAACCCCCCATTAAAGAGTCTCCTCACCTCCATAGGCTAAAGCAACATGACCCCTGTGTGCTAGACCACTAAGCAAAGGAAGCAAGAGACAAGCACACTAGACAACTGCTCAGAGGATGCAAGAGGGAGTTGTGACAGAGAGGGAGCGGGTCGTGACAGTGTACAGTTCAGGCTTCAGGCGGCAGGGCAGTCTGCGTGGCAGATCAGGGCAGTCCTCTGAAGAACACAGAAGGCCACATTCAGCAGGGCGGTCCTCTGAGAGTCCTTTCGCAGGTCAAGAAGTGAACTGAAGAGTGGGCATGAGAGCGCTATTTGTATAAGGCACAATAGACTGATGTTAAGATCTTTCTGTGTAAGCTGAGGCATAGTCTTTGAAGTGCACATTGGGCTACACACAGCTCTTTCCCCCAACCTGCTTTGGATTGCCCATCCTGCCACCATCTAGCCCCTCAATGGCGTGGTTATCTGAGAGGAATGCAAAAAGGCCAACTGCCAACTACGCCTAGTAAAGTGAGCCAGGAAACAAGCTTTAAGTACCAAATGGTTAGGACAGGAAAATGCCAAATATCTAAAAGAAGCCTTTCAAGAATTGTGACCCAAAATCAGACTTTACTATTAAGGGGTTCCATAGATACAAAACACAGCATTTCTACCTGTTCCCAAACAAAAGTTACCACTTATTAAATGTTATAAGGGAGCCTAGTGTTATCCTAAGGGAAAGGTAGGCCTAACATGCATTTGTGAGCTTTTCAGAACCATGTCATATAAAACATAAAGTTTCATGTCCAGCTTTTTAAATGCAATGCACTCTGCCCTATGGGCTGTTTAGGTCCTACCTTACAGGTGACTTATATATAATAAAAAAGGAGTTTTGAGCCTGGCAAGGGGGTTATTTTGCCATGTCCAATTGGCAGTGTTAAGCTGCTGACAGGCTGCAACGGCAGGCATGGGACATGTTTTAAGGGGCTACCAAAGTGCTGGAGGCCCAATAGTAGCATTGAGTCAACCAGACCAGGGTATATAGTATTCTACTTTACTAGGGACTTATAAGTAAATGTAATATACCAATAAGGTGTAAAACATTTTTACAATGTTTTAGTGAGTGAGCACAAGCACCTTAACTTTGGTTAGCAGTGGTAAAGTGCACAGAGTCCTAAGGTCCAGACAGGAGGGGAGGACGCAAACAGTTTATAGTATTACCACCCTAAGGCTCATAGGTCTAACAAGGAGTTTTACACCCTCTCTGGGACCTTGGAAACAGCCTCTGAAGCCTTTGTTATTCATTCTTGTGGGATGGTGGGAGGTTAAACTCAAGCAGTGCTAATCTCTAAGCCCCGCCTCCACCACAGTTGACCAGGTACAGAGACAAGAGAGAATGTGTGTGTGTGTATGTGTGTGTGTGTGCGTGTGTGTGCGGTTTTGTGTGTGTATTTGTAAATATTCCAAATTCAATTTGGTAGACACCTCACCGTACTTGACGTAAACACCTGTACACAACTGTTTACCAGAGAATACTTTTATTGAGCGGTGTAGCACTCCATACACCACCCCCCTGAAGCTACTTCCCTGGACATATAGCTTTGAAATTTGTTCTTTCCTTCACTGGGAGTCTATGGGCTGACTTTAGAGCAGGTGAGATACGATTCAGCTGTAACAAACAAAAGGAGCTCAAGGGGAAAAGCACAAAGAAGGAGGAGGCAGCCCCCCACTCAATCAGTTTTCAACAATAAATACCTCCTCCAACAGACACCAACACGTCAAAGGTCCTGGGGCAGAGTTGCACAATCGGTCGTACTCCAACTCTAGATGTGTTTACTTAACACTAGTCTGCAGGTCGTGGTGTATATACTACAAAGTTTACTACGGTCTTATCTAGTTCCCGCTAGTGAAAGAAGAGTGAAAAATGTGAAAACAAAGAGAAAGCGCCTCACGGTAGTAAAACCCGAGGGGGTTCCTGGCATGAAATTGCCAGTTTACCCACTTCTCATCATTGGTCGCTTTCTCTTCGTAGTGACAAAAGAACAGAGAAAAACACCAAAGTAATTATAAAGGTGGAATACCAACTCATACAAAGTGCTGTGTATATAAACAATCTAACTGTCCACTCATCTATATCGAAAGTCATAAAGTGAGTGTGTGCACCTAAAACCCCTGCAATGGCCAAAAGGCGAAAAATGGCCACCGCTGCTAAAATGTGGAGCCACTTGCTGGCTGTAATAACTTTATTCTGCTGCTGCAAGTAGTCCAGGTTTAAAAATGGTTCATATTATACCATGTTTGAATGATGCTGAAATGTTTCATTGCTATTACTTCAGCAAATTCGTCAGGGCAAAATCGGGGTTCTGAATTCAGGTTTTGTTTTTCTCAGTTCACTCGACCTGTAGTAAGATTAAAAACACACACACACAAACAACACAGCGGAAAGACAATGCAAGTCATAAATATATAACTGCCAGAATTTCAACCGGTACACACACACCGGCCCATGTGAGAAACATATATATAATGTTACCTGATGGCTGCCCAATTGCTGCATACCAGCAACCATCAGTGGCTTTGAGCAGCGTGTCACAAGATCACGTGCTCACTGGCGGTGCAATTTGATTTAGTGCGACCTGCAAAATAGAAAACGCACATCAATGCAAAAAGGGCGCTGTTCGCATTGTCTAAACAGTTGCCCTGCCTTGTGTCAAAAGTGCCCATCCTGATATCCCAGAATGGTCTGGCGGTGTGCATTGCCTTGCCTTACTGACGATAATGCAACCATTCAAAACGCTGTTCAGAGCCGTCTGAAAAGTGGAGAGAAAATGTTCAAAACTCCCCAGGTTTACAGAGCTCAACACCCATATGGCATAAGTTCTATAGTCTAAGACGTTACACCCCGCTCCCACTGGAAGCCTCAAAGTGAAGACACCATCATGGAAGCCCTCCCCACAGTCTGCCTTACCGCTACCGGCTATGCTTGGTCTGAAACGCTCCCGATCGAGAATCCAGCTGGCGTCTCTACTTAAACCGGCAGGCTGGAGTCTTGCATGCGCAATGACGCAGAACACGCTTCGCCACACTTTTCAAGCGGCCATTTTGGAATGGGAAGTGGTGATTGTATAAAGTTTCGATTCAAATGTCCGATAACGCAGGCAGGGGAGAAATACACCGTTGTGAGTAATGTTGTAGAACAGATCTGCCACATTTGTATAAAGTTATAATTAAAGTGTCCAATCACACAGGCAGGGGGGAGATGAGCCAAAATGTGTAGTCTAACAGCACAATAGCAATAAAACGTAACTTAGCTCAAGGAGTGCAGAGGGAACTAGTCTGTCAGGTGAACCCCATACATAAAAGCCTCTTAGTTAACCTCGTATATCTTTAACAAATCCAATGGATTGGGGTGGCATTTATCAGCTCAAAATGGATACAGTAAGGGGGGCGGACAATTTCTGTATCGTTGGAAATGCCCATTATCACAACCCGAGTTCAAGAAAAAGCACATTGATGGTAGTGCCCAATCATTCAACTCGTATGTAAACATCCAATGAAAGGACAGCTCAACGCCTACTCACTTTGTTCCATTCAATAATGTCATTAAGCCCATCACACTCTGCTTTTTCAGAAAAAAATCAATTTTGCTTCCTTCCGGGCCTGAATGGCTTCAATATTATGCGTTTCACCGACAACTTTTTCCAAAATGGTCCACTTGAAATCCCTATGACCATGGCCCTGTTCAATGAAATGTTGCACAAGGCGAGTGGTGAGTTTTTTGGCCTTAAGGGTGCTGATATGTTCCTGAATGCGAATTTTGGCTTTATTTGGCTCCGATGTAATACAGCCCACAGCTACACGTCAGCCTGTAAATTACATGGGGCGTGTTACAATTGCTGAAATGATTCAAATGCCAAGTTCTACCATCATGTAAAATGACACTTTAAGTAGCAATAGTCAGATCACACACCGAACAACATCCACAAGGGTGATGTCCTGTGGGGAGAGTACCTGGTTGTGATTTCACGGGAGTACGACTATGGACCAACTTATCTCGCAGATTTGATGCCCGTTTAAAAGCAAAGCGAGGGATGGGCATTTTGCCCGATGCTGTGTCTAAAATGGACCAATGCTTTCTGATGATTTGGTGCATCCTGGTGGACAAAGTATCAAAAGTTGTTACAATGGGGAGACAAACCTGCCGTTCCCTTACATTCCTCTCAAGTAAGGCATCCCTGGGCGTATTGAACGCTCTTTTCCGGGCCTGTTTGATCACTTTGGCAGGGTAATCCTGATTTACATGATGGTAGAACTTGGCATTTGAATCATTTTAGCAATTGTAACACGCCCCATGTAATTTACAGGCTGACGTGTAGCTGTGGGCTGTATTACATCGGACTCACCTCACGTAAAGCCAAAATTCGCATTCAGGAACATATCAGCACCCTCAAGGCCAAAAAACTCACCACTCGCCTTGTGCAACATTTCATTGAACAGGGCCATGGTCATAGGGATTTCAAGTGGACCATTTTGGAAAAAGTTGTCGGTGAAACGCATAATATTGAAGCCATTCTGGCCCGGAAGGAAGCAAAATGGATTTTTTCCGAAAAAGCAGAGCGTAATGGGCTTAATGACAGCATTGAATGGAACAAAGTGAGTAGGCATTGAGCTGTCCTTTCATTGGATGTTTACATACGAGTTGAATGATTTGGCACTACCATCAATGTGCTTTTTCTTGAACTAGGGTTGTGATAATGGTCATTTCCAATGATACATAAATTGTCCTCCCCCTTACTGTATCCATTTTGAGCTGATAAATGCCACCCCGATCCATTGGATTTGTTAAAGATATTCGAGGTTAACTAAGAGGCTTTTATGTATGGGGTTCACCTGACAGACTAGTTCCGTCTGCACTCCTTGAGCTAAGTTACGTTTTATTGCTATTGTGCTCTTAGACTACACATTTTGGCTCATCTCCCCCCTGCCTGTGTGATTGGACACTTTAATTATAACTTTATACAAATGTGGCGGATCTGTTCTACAACATTACTCATAACGACGTATTTCTCCCCTGCCTGCGTTATCGGACATTTGAATCGAAACTTTTATACAATCACCACTTCCCATTCCAAAATGGCCGCTTGACGCTGGGTCACGCAGCGTGTTCTGCGTCATTGCGCATGCGAGACTCCAGCCTGCCGGTTTAAGTAGAGACGCCAGCTGGTTTCTCGATCGGGAGCGTTTCGGACCGAGCATAGCCGGTAGCGGTAAGGCAGACTGTGGGGAGGGCTTCCATGATGGTGTCTTCACTTTGAGGCTTCCAGCGGGAGGGGGTGTAACGTCTTAGACTATAGAACTTATGCCGTATGGGTGTTGAGCTCTGTAAACCTTGGGAGTTTTGAACATTTTCTCTCCACGTTTCAGACGGCTCTGAACAGCGTTTTGAATGGTTGCATTATCATCAGTAAGGCAAGGCAATGCACACCGCCAGACCATTCTGGGATATCAGGCTGGGCACTTTTGACACAAGGCAGGGCAACTGTTTAGACAATGCGAACAGCACCCTTTTTGCATTGATGTGCGTTTTCTATGTTGCAGGTCGCACTAAATCAAATTGCAACGCCAGTGAGCGTGTGATCTTGTGACACGCTGCTCAAAGCCACTGATGGTTGCTGGTATGCAGCAATTGGGCAGCCATCAGGTAACATTATATATATGTTTCTCACATGGGCCGGTGTGTGTGTACCGGTTGAAATTCTGGCAGTTATATATTGATGACTTACATTGTCTTTCCGCTGTGTTGTATGTGCGTGTGTTTTTTAATCTTACCACAGGTCGAGTGAACTGAGAAAAACAAAACCTGAATTCAGAACCCCGATTTTGCCCTGACGAATTTGCTGAAGTAATAGCAATGAAACATGTCGGCATCATTCAAGCATGGTATAATATGAACCATTTTTAAACCTGGACTACTTGCAGCAGCAGAATAAAGTTATTACAGCCAGCAAGTGGCTCCACATTTCAGCAGCGGTGGCCATTTTTTGCCTTTTGGCCATTGCAGGGGTTTTAGGTGCACACACTCACTTTATTACTTTCGATATAGATGAGTGGACAGTTAGATTGTTTATATACACGACACTTTGTATGAGTTGGTATTCCACCTTTATAATTACTTTGGTGTTTTTCTCTGTTCTTTTGTCACTACGAAGAGAAAGCGACCAATGATGAGAAGTGGGCAATTTCATGCCAGAAACCCCCTCGGGTGTTACTACCGTGAGGCGCTTTCTCTTTGTTTTCACATTTTTCACTCTTCTTTCACTAGCGGGAACTAGCTAAGACCGTAGTAAACTTTGTAGCATATACACCACGACCTGCAGACTAGTGTTAAGTAAACACATCTAGAGTTGGAGTACGACCGATTGTGCAACTCTGCCCCAGGTCCTTTGACGTGTTGGTGAGATACGATTCAGGCCAAACTGAATCCGGACCTGCTGGAGGGTGGATATTGATTTGTTGGGGAGACTATTGAAATAATGCTGGAACTCAAAACCGCTAGGATGATGCCAATTTTCTCCATGAGAAGTGGGAATAAAAGAGCATCTCTTAGCAGACAAAGCTGCTGAAAAGCAGGTTTGGTGGTGGAACATATTTGAGACATAAAGAAGAGCTCTCTGTGGAACTTCACATCCAGCTTTGAAGAGTGCATAGACAAAATATCAAATCAGAAATATCGAGTTGCAAATATCGTGGATCAGAAATATCGACCGCAAGGATATCGTGGTCAAGAATATCGACTTAAGGTAAATAATATCGCTTTTAAAAATTTCGGTGTTTAATATCATTTGCTATAATGTTTTTGTTAAAAATATCGTTAATTAATGTTATGTATTTTAGTATACATTTTATATACGTGTTGAATGTTTTTTTGTGTAAGAATTGTTTGTATTTTTAATATATGTGTAAAATTTGTATAAGTTATTAAAAAAAAAAAATTTTATTTTGCTTTTTGAGTTCTGTAGCGGGTTGTGGGTTTATAGGAGAATAGGGTGGGAAGTAATTTAATTATATTACATTTATTTATTTTATTGTATTTATTAATATTTGTTTAATTGAGGTTTTAAATGTGTAAAGTAACATATAATTCATTAATTATTAAATAGCTGTTAATTATTTTAAATTAGTTAATTGGTAATTAATTATGGTAATTGTGTAATTAATTGTAGGTGTGTGTTGTGGTGTTTATAGGTGTTAAAGATGGGAAGTCATTTATTTTTAATTGATGAATTAATAATTGGAGGTACATTAATTTTAATTGATTAATTGGTAATTAATTATGGTAATTGTGTAATTAATTTTAGGTGTATGTTGTGGTGTTTATAGGTGTTTGAGGTAGGAAGTAATTTATTTTTAATTGATGTATTGATAATTGGATCTTAATTAATTTTAATTAATTAATTGGTAATTATTTATGGTGATTGTGAAATACATTTTAGGTGTGTGTTGTGGTGTTTATAGGAGTAGATGGTGGGAAGTCATTTGTATTTAGTTAATTAATATATAGTTGTTTATAATATTATTTATTATTTATTTTAAGAATTTATAAAGCGCGGCTGTCATCATTGCAGGCATCCTGGTGCTAACAGAACCCAGAGAGAAGCGAGAAGCAGAATACCATGGGAGAAGGCTAGCCAGGGAAAAGCCAGGTTTTCACCTTTTTCCTAAACTGCAAGAGTTCATTAATGGCCCTAATCTCGATGGGGAGAGTGTTCCAGAGTCAAGCGGCAGTCACCTCGAAGGATCTACCTCCAGCTCTGACCTTCCTAAATCTGGGAACAACAACCAGTTTAGCGTCAGATGAGCGAAGCTGTCTGGTAGGGGCATACCAAACAAACTTGGATCTTAGAGGGGCTGGACCGTACCCGTGGAGAGCCCTAAAAACTATACAGAGGGCCTTAAATTGGATCCTCTGTCTAAGAGGAAGCCAATGTAGTTTTGCTAGGGCAGATGGTCCATAAGATCTTCTCGGCAGCCCCAAGGCCAATTTAGCAGCCGCAGATTGGACCCTTTGGAGCCTATCCAGTAAATACTCAGGGGACCCGAGCAGGAGGGCATTACAGTAGTCCAACCTGCTCAAGATGGTACATCTAACCACTTGGGCGCGAGCATGGAGGGGTAAGAGGGGCAGAACCTTCCTAAGTGAGCGAAGGATGGCAAAGCAACAGGACAATGTTTTCTGTACGTGGGTGTCCATGTGAGCCCATGGTTCAGCAGACCCCTAGGTTGCTGACAGAGTCCGCAGGCCGTACGTTGGAACCAGATTCCGGGGGCCAGAAATTGTTGGGAAATGGTCGAGGGATCCTCGTTCCAGCGCTGAAGAGCACTTCGGTTTTCCCGGCATTAAACTGAAGCGAATTGGCCTTTAACCAACTCGACGTGTTCCGTAGGCAGTTGTGTAGGACCTCCACAGAGATAGAATCCTCTCCTTCCAAGGAGAGGATCATCTGCGTGTCATCGGCATAATTAACAATTCTGATGCCGAATCCTTTAATAAGCGAGATTAGTGGCCTGAGGTATACATTAAAAAGAATTGGGCTGATGGCAGAGCCCTGAGGCACTCCGTGCAATACCGGGGAAAAGGATGATTGAAAAGGAGGCACTGAAACTGCCTGCTGCCTGTCCTGCAGAAAAGACTGGAACCAACGCAGTGCCGAGTCTCTCACTCCTGCCTCAAACAACCGCCTCAGTAAGATCTTATGATTTACTGTGTCAAAGGCGGCAGGCATATCGAGCAGGATCAAAAATGATGCCTGACTTCTGTTTGCACGCCTTTGAAGTTCATCCATAGCGGTGATGAGGGCTGTTTCGGTTCCATGGGCAGGCCGAAAGCCAAATTGATCCTCGTCAAGTAATAGAAATTGTTCCAAGTGGGTGGAGAGAATATTACTGACCACCCGCTCAACTATCTTGGCGGGGAACAGCAGCAATGAGATGGGCAGGTAGTTTTTTGAGCACTCAGGATCCAAGGAGGGTTTTTTTAGCAAGGGGGAGACTAACGCCCGTTTCCAGTGAGCAGGGACGGTGCCAGTCACCAAGGATTGATTGCAGATAAGATAGAGTGGGGGGAAAAACTCATCTGCAAATTCTTTCCAAATTTTGGGAGGCACCGGGTCCAGAAGAGAGCCGGAAAGAATCCCTCTAGCTACCTTGGAGAAATTTTCTAATGTGAGCGGCAGGAACCTGAGCAATGACTTTTCCAGAGCCAAGGCCGAATCAGGTAGTGGATTAAACGGTGGGACAGGTCCACGGTCAGGAGGGGAGTCAATGTCAAGAGGGATGTCCAAATCTATAAGAATCAAATCTATTTTCTCTTTAAAGAATAAGGCAAGATTGTCGCAAAGATCTTGGGACGGGACAATCACATTCTTGCAAGAATCCGGGTTGGTGACGCTATTTAGGATGTTAAAAATACTCCTAGAGTTATTGGTGGTGTTACAGATCAAAGAGGAGTAGTAGTCAGCTTTAGATTTTTTAATGAGATTTTTATAGGCGAGAATCATAGTTTTCTATATTTCTTTAGAGATTTCATTGTAGTCGCGTCTCCATTTTCTCTCTGCTTGTTTACAACCCAGATTTAAAGTTTTAAGATCGTCGTTAAACCAAGGGGCAGAGTCTTTACCTCTAAAGAACCGAGTTTTTAGAGGAGCAAGCGAGTCGACAACCAATGAAATGCTGGTGTGAAAAGAATTGTAATTTTTATCAGCACATTTGTTCACATCAAAGAGCGAATCCAGATGGAACAATTCACCAGAAGGGTGTAATCGTGAGAGAGTCTTCCAATCTCTACATTTAATTTCTCTAGTTGGGACCGGTGCCTTGTGTGGGTCCAATTTCTTATAAAGAAAGAATTTAATTAAGGAGTGGCCTGTCCAGTCCATTGGCAGGGTGTCCCCCATAACCACCACTTCTGGAACCGCAAAGACCAGGTCCAAAAGGTGTCCAGCTTTGTGGGTGGCTTTAGAAACCAATTGAGAGAGGCCGAAACTGTCACAAGCTTGAAGAAGGTTCCCGAGAGCTGAATCAAGTGTGCCATTACGCCAAAGATTAAAGTCACAGAGGATAAGTAGCTTTTGGTGAGATAAGGCGATATTGGTCAGGGTGGTGATTAGCGCTTGTTGCTGTAACAGGTTAAACGATCCTGGCGGCGATAACAAACTAGCCCAGTGACAGATGTCCCAGGGGGAGTCTGGATAGAGAGCCCCAGCATCTCAGAGCCCAGAGTTGGGTCTAGGTTAAGGACCTTAATATTGCAGGAGGATCTGAAGATCACTCCCACACCCCCGCCTTTGCCAGTAGGGCTAGGGGAGTGGAAAAATGTAAACCCGGCAGGACAGGCAAAGCCAGGGTCGACCAGACAATCTGGACGAGTCCAAGTTTCTGTCATGAACAGAATATCTAGTTCATGAGATTCCACTAGAAGTTGGATCTCCGTGCAATGTTTAGGCAGGGACCTAACGTTTAGTAGGCCGCAATTCAAAAAGTCATCACATAGTACATCAGCTCGAGGTTGTGACGTAGGTGCTAGTGAAAGTGTTCCTTTATCTGCATGTAGCTGACCCAATTGAATGAGCTGCTCTCTAGAGTAGGGGGGCCCGGGAGGGAGATGCTCCTGGTGTATGGGATCAAAACCGGCAGCGTAGGTGGCTCATGGCGCTACCTTGGCGCGGACGAGCGCAGACAAGCTTGCCTTAAGCGCGCCTTCGGCGCGCAAACGGCGCGCCCGCTGCGCTTCCGGAAAAGGCACATGTTAAGAAGGGCGTGAGTAGTGGAAAAGGGGCGTGGCCTAAATGTTAGTGGGCGTGGCCTCCGTGTCCCGAGGATGGCGGCAACACAGTCAAATGTCCCGCGGCAGCGTTTAAATCTGCAACGCGGTAATGCCCAGGGGAGAGTGCAAGTATGTTGTTAAAATCACAATATACAATCAATTTTAAAAGAATAGCAGCGTAGCAAATCTCCCGGCTTCCGCCTCAGGAGATCGGGTGTTCTAGGGTCGCACTAGCGAATCAGCGCGCTCTAAATACCCAGGTGGAAAAGGGGCGTGGCCTAAATGTTAGTGGGCCTGGCCTCCGTGTCCCGAGGATGGCGGCAACACAGTCAAATGTCCCGCTGCAGCGTTTAAATCTGCAACGCGGTAATGCCCAGGGGAGAGTGCAAGTATGTTGTTAAAATCACAATATACAATCAATTTTAAAAGAATAGCAGCGTAGCAACTCTCCCGGCTTCCGCCTCAGGAGATCGGGTGTTCGATATGTATTTTGGGTAATTGTTTAATATTTTGTCCGTTGTTTTTACTTTTAAAGGGGTAAAGGGTGAGTAGTAAATACATTTTAATTACTTTATTATTATTTGTTAATAGTAATAGTTTTACATTTAAAAATTAGTTTTAATTGTGTTTTATTATTTTAGAGTTTAATTTGGGCGTGTGTTGTGGATATCATAGTATCAAAGTGTGTGCAGTCATTTAATGTTTATTCGTTTTGATTTAATAATAATATTTTTGTACAGTAATTATTAATCATGTTAAATTTGGAAAAACATGTAATTAAAAATGTTGAAGTGTTTTGTTATTGGGGTGGTGTTATAGGGTAGGAAATATAATAAATACATGTATGTAGTAATTCATTTATTTGTTTGTAAATATTTTCTAGTTTGAAAGATTTTTTAAAATACATTTATTATTGTATAAATAGTGTGTATTATTTGGAAGGTTTTTGTATGTAATTGATATTACAATATGTTTTCCTTTTATATATTTAATATATTACCTTTTTCATTTCTGAATATTGTTTATTTTAATTTTTTTAATGATTTGCAATGTTTTTTATTTTTGTTTTAACTGCTTGAGTGTGAATAGTAATTGTTTTCTCTTTGGTATCCAACCCTTTCCCTAATGTTGCACTCACTGGAGGGGGACAAGTTATTTTTTCCTCTCCGCTATCCAGCACTTTCCCTACTGTTGCACTCACTGAAGTGGGAGTAATAATTTGTACCCATCCGCTATCCAACACTTTCTCTACTGTTGCACTCACTGCAGAGGGAATAGTAATTTTTACCCCTCCACTATCCAACACTTTCCCTACTGTTGCACTCACTGGAGTTGGAATAGTAATTTGTATACCTCTGCTATCCAACACTTTCTCTACTGTTTACTCTCACTGGAGAGGGAATAGTAATGTGTACCCCTCCACCATCCAACACTTTCCCTACTGTTGCACTCACTGGAGTTGGAATAGTAATTTGTATACCTCCGCTATCCAACACTTTCTCTGCTGTTGTACTCACTGGAGAGGGAATAGTAATTTTTACTTCTGCCCTATCCAATACTTTACCTACTTTTGCATTCACTGGAGTGGGAATAACAATGTTTACCCCACCACTATCCAACAAGTATATCTACTGTTGCATTCAGTGGAGTGTGAATAGCAATTTTTACCCTTCTGCTATTCAACACTTTCCCTACTGTTGCACTCTTTGGAGTTAGAAATGTACATTTTTTCCCTCCACTATCCAACACTTTCCCTATTTTAAAGAAGATGTATATATATCTACATTATTATGTTTGTGTGTTTATCTTTTTTAATTACGTTTATTTGTTATATTTTGTTAAAATGTATATTAAATTTAAATTATTTCGTTAAAAATAATATTATTATTTACTATGTTTAATATGTATTATTTTCTTTTATATATATATATATATATATATATATATATATATATATATATATATATATATATATATATATGCCACAAACTCCTCCCGAAAGAACGAGCAGAGACCCAGGGGAACTGCTGGAGGCTCTTTAATGAAAAGTGATGGCGGATGCATTTCTAGCCGGTGTTTGGCCGTCGTCAGCGCCACAAACCTCCAAAGATGGAATGCACTCTGCTGATGAGCGCCGCCTTTTCTGAACTCGTGGTAGCGAGTTCGCACCGCCCCCTCAAAAGTGAAGCACATCTGTGCAGAGTCCTCAAATGTTGAAGGAAACTACATGTCCCAGAGTCCTATGTTGCGGGTCCCCGGGGATGTTGCTCGGGGGAAGGATCGGTGGGAAGAGATCCACTGTGCTCGGTGGAATTACCGCAATGTGTGCCCAAAAGAAGAAAAAAACCAAAATGAGACGGTTTAAATTCTGTGGGTTTGTAATCCATTAAAAGTCCTCCTTGGCTCCCCGTACCACCTCAGCTTCAGGTTCCAGGGGATGCATACGGCAGGGACTACGCTGACAATGCAGGCAGCCCAAAGCAAGGTCGGATGACCTCATCACCACCAACTCATTTCCCCGGGTTCCAAAGCGGGCTTGAACCGTTCAAGTTGCTCTTGAAAAAGGTTGATTGTAGCAAGGGAATGCCACAATGAGTGCCAGTGTTGTTCTCGCCCAAACGAGGCAGGGGTCTCTGAAGTGCATCTCTGGCCGATGCACAGTTTACTTGCCACAAACTCCTCCCGAAAGAACGAGCAGAGACCCAGTGGAACTGCTGGAGGCTCTTTAATGAAAAGTGATAGCGGATGCATTTCTAGCCGGTGTTTGGCCATCGTCAGCGCCACAAACCTCCAAAGATGGAATGCACTCTGCTGATGAGCGCCGCCTTTTCTGAACTCGTGGTAGCGAGTTCGCACCGCCCCCTCAAAAGTGAAGCACACCTGTGCAGAGTCCTCAAATGTTGAAGGAAACTACATGTCCCAGAGTCCTGTGTTGCGGGTCCCCGGGGATGTTGCTCGGGGGAAGGATCGGTGGGAAGAGATCCACTGTGCTCGGCGGAATTACCGCAATGTGTGCCCAAAAGAAGAAAAAAACCAAAATGAGACGGTTTAAATTCTGTGGGTTTGTAATCCATTAAAAGTCCTCCTTGGCTCCCCGTACCACCTCAGCTTCAGGTTCCAGGGGATGCATACGGCAGGGACTACGCTGACAATGCAGGCAGCCCAAAGCAAGGTCGGATGACCTCATCACCACCAACTCATTTCCCCGGGTTCCAAAGCGGGCTTGAACCGTTCAAGGTGCTCTTGAAAAAGGTTGATTGTAGCAAGGGAATGCCACAATGAGTGCCAGTGTTGTTCTCGCCCAAACGAGGCAGGGGTCTCTGAAGTGCATCTCTGGCCGATGCACAGTTTACTTGCCACAAACTCCTCCCGAAAGAACGAGCAGAGACCCAGGGGAACTGCTGGAGGCTCTTTAATGAAAAGTGATGGCGGATGCATTTCTAGCCGGTGTTTGGCCGTCGTCAGCGCCACAAACCTCCAAAGATGGAATGCACTCTGCTGATGAGCGCCGCCTTTTCTGAACTCGTGGTAGCGAGTTCGCACCGCCCCCTCAAAAGTGAAGCACACCTGTGCAGAGTCCTCAAATGTTGAAGGAAACTACATGTCCCAGAGTCCTGTGTTGCGGGTCCCCGGGGATGTTGCTCGGGGGAAGGATCGGTGGGAAGAGATCCACTGTGCTCGGCGGAATTACCGCAATGTGTGCCCAAAAGAAGAAAAAAAACAAAATGAGACGGTTTAAATTCTGTGGGTTTGTAATCCATTAAAAGTCCTCCTTGGCTTCCCGTACCACCTCAGCTTCAGGTTCCAGGGGATGCATACGGCAGGGACTACGCTGACAATGCAGGCAGCCCAAAGCAAGGTCGGATGACCTCATCACCACCAACTCATTTCCCCGGGTTCCAAAGCGGGCTTGATCCGTTCAAGTTGCTCTTGAAAAAGGTTGATTGTAGCAAGGGAATGCCACAATGAGTGCCAGTGTTGTTCTCGCCCAAACGAGGCAGGGGTCTCTGAAGTGCATCTCTGGCCGATGCACAGTTTACTTGCCACAAACTCCTCCCGAAAGAACGAGCAGAGACCCAGGGGAACTGCTGGAGACTCTTTAATGAAAAGTGATGGCGGATGCATTTCTAGCCGGTGTTTGGCCGTCGTCAGCGCCACAAACCTCCAAAGATGGAATGCACTCTGCTGATGAGCGCCGCCTTTTCTGAACTCGTGGTAGCGAGTTCGCACCGCCCCCTCAAAAGTGAAGCACACCTGTGCAGAGTCCTCAAATGTTGAAGGAAACTACATGTCCCAGAGTCCTGTGTTGCGGGTCCCCGGGGATGTTGCTTGGGGGAAGGATCGGTGGGAAGAGATCCACTGTGCTCGGCGGAATTACCGCAATGTGTGCCCAAAAGAAGAAAAAAAACAAAATTAGATATAAATATATATTTCAATCAATACTTTTTTACATCTATATTTTTTACATCGATATTTTTGATTCAATATTTTTGCACTTACCTATTTAGGCATGGGAGTCAATATTTTTGTGGTCTATATTTTTTTTAAATATTTTGAACATCGATATATTTGGTTTGAGAATATAGGCACAGTCCCATGGTCTTCAGTCTCAGAATTGCACCTAATTTAAAAGGTTCTATCAGCTCCTGTAATCAGTTACCTTTAGTAGGGATATCTGAACCCTTGCCATATTTAAGTAGGTCCTGCCACACTGACTGAGAAGTAAACATGATAGGAGTCTACACCACAAATGCAGTAAAACGGAGCTGCAATTTTAAGTGGTAGTTTCTGAAATGTGTGTGAAACACTCAAATGCTCTAAATCCCTGCAGGGGACACATACTCCTTTACCTTTCCAAGGTCTACTTAGTGAGTACTGTGACTGTCTTGAAGACATGCTATTTTTGAAATTCTATGTCCATAGCAGCTCCTTTTGGTTGCATCTGAAACTGCAACTTTTCCACTGCTTCCATCATTTGCAGATGGTATATCAAAGTGTTTGGTGAGTGTAGGTTGGGAACAATGAAGGCACAATTTTCAATGGCCACAATATTGTGACCAGAATATAGAGGGATAACGTATTGAAAGTAAGTTATATAGATTTTCCATACCTAACGTCACAAACACATACATTGGTGTCTTCAAGATATGTAGGTGTTGAGTTAAGAAGAGTAAATTCATATCTGCTTCTTTCTGTTCAGTTATCTCTTTGATATTTGGTCCCTTGATATTCTGGTCACATTATTGTAATCATCCAATATTGTGCCCTTGATGTCCCCTATCACAATCGCTTGGGAATTGTTTCACTTCTCCTGCACGCTACTTTTGACTTAAGCTTTGAAAGACTGCGGATCAGACCGACATATGAGGTTCAAGCACTTCCAGTAATATCCCATCTAAAGGTTGCCGGATAAATTGGGGCCCCAAAGGTGTCTTCCTGGTCGAGTGGCACAAAAATGTAAGCTTTGGAGAATGAATGTGGCTATAAAAACTATATAGATCAACATGCTGAAGAGAGGGTTTTAAGGTGTATCTTTGAATCCATGTGCAAGCATGGCTCCTTGGTGAAATATGCAATGCTCAGGCACGTTCTATAACTGTAGCAAAGTAACATTCTTTAAGGGTCTTCAGATTAAATGGTTCATGTTTCTCTTGTTTTAGAAAGATGAGAACAATGGAATGGAGCACGGCTGCTGTCTACCTCTACCAGAGCTGATTCGAGGAAAAACCGATAATTCCTGCCCAAGCCCTTCAGAATATGTAGATGTAAGCTAATGTAATGTACTTTATGTAAAATGTTTGATTCTTCCAATTCTTGTTCCACAAAAAAAGCAAGTTGATGGACATGGACTATTGTTTATGTATTTATTCGAACATACATTGAAGCATATGAGGCCATTTCCTTGTCATGACAATCCCTTTCCTATTTCATATATAATTCCTAATTCAAGAGCAAAATATGGCGATAGAAATGCACATCAGGGGTTGTTGCTCGTTATCCCAAGTCCACCTCTCCTCAAGTAATCATGTGTCAAGATATCCTGGTTCCAGTGGCGTAACACCACTGAGTGTCCCATATGTCACTAATATTCATTGTCCTTTGATGTGATTGGGGCCCACCTGATTGGTTTTGGGGCCCTTGAAGGGGTGGGTAGCCCTAGGCCACTGGGGCTAGTGTTATTCCCCTGTCTACTTCACCATATTTGTAGTGCGGGCAGTGCCAGACCAGGGAACCAAAAGCAGCCCTCGCAAAAATGCTCAAACCAGCCCTGCTTCCCTCTCTCCTCATACAATCTCTCTCTTTCCATCAATCTATTCTCTGTCTCTCCTCCTCCTCCTCCACTGATGGCTTTTTCTCTATCTTCTCCCTCCCTCTCTCTTTCTCTCTCCCTTTCTCTCTCTTTCTCTCCCCCTCTCTCTCTCTCTTGAAGCTAGTCCCGTGGCTTCTGCAATTAACATTGGGGAGCTGGGGAAAGTGACGCAGGCACCAGGGGTGGCCCTGAGATTTAAAAAAAACTGGCCTAGAAGGTCTCCAAACCAGCAGGGAATTGCCAGTGAAATAAAAAGCCTGTCTGGCCAAAGGTGTCCTCCTCTATGGCTTCAAATCTTCAACAACTTCCGGAGAGATCTCATAATTTAAAGTGAAGAAGAAAGAACACTCCCTCTCATCCCAGCACAGTTCACCCCTTTGCACTTTGGTAAATGCAGTATGCATACTTCAAAGTTGCTGTCGCTTTTTTTACCAAAGTTGGTGCAGATCACGCTGTTATCTCTAGACATGTGTTTATGGGTTTAGTCCTTCCTCAGTAGAGAACAGAAGTCGTCGATTGAGCAGGGGAAGTCAACTGGGGCTTCTGAAATGCTGCCCAAGTCTTCACAGGTCACACAGTACCTCTCCACAGGCACGCAGGTACATCCCAAGTTATATGGTCAGCTTGTTGAGTCAAGGGAGCCTTCTAATCATAAGGAGGAAGTGAGCACACTGTCTCTCATCGCAGCACAACTAACCCCTTTGCATTCTGCTCTCTATATTAACAGCAAAATAATTAAGAATAATCAAGTCCAGCACAAATAAGGTGTCCCAGAGAGAAAGCCCCAGGTTACCACCCCTTCGAGTGCAGTAGCAAAATAGAGTATGTTATTAATATAGCAGCAACAGATATCTTCAACAGGCTGCTGGTATCCATACCTATACAAGACCAGCACTCTAATGACCCTAGAAGCAAGAGCATAAAACGTAGGCCCTTCTTACGTTGATGGTTGGTCGGACTGCCAGCTGCCATCGCAGCAGGCAGGAGATTGCCTGACAATTAGTTGGTGGTCCCACTACCCATGCTGTCATGGAGGTATGGAAAGTGGTTTTTTCCAATGCCGCGTGTGCTGCGGCCCAAGAAACGGGCCACAGCACAAGCCACGATGGAAAAAATACTTTGTGCACATCCATGCACCATGTGCAAGGCACCATGAGGTGCCTGGCACATGGTGCATGGGTGTGGGGCGGGGTACGACATGTGCTCTGAGGGCCACTTTGTAATGACCCATGGGGGATGAGGGCCCTGTTTGGGGCCCTCAAAGTCACTTTCAAACTGCCATTTCATGGCTGACGGACCGCCATGAAAAAACAGTCAGAAAATGACATTGTAATCCCTATGGTGATGCCTGCACAGTCTCCGGCCCAATGTAGAGACACGATTCTAACTATCCCAATAATAGGATCTTGGAGGCGGTATTCTTCACCCCGTTCTCTGCAGTCGGACTGCCTGCATTGAAATGCAGCAGTTAGACCGATGGCCAGTCTGTCGGGTGGACCACCACCGATGGCCGGTTGGTGCTGGTCCACCTGACATTGTAATCAGGCCCTTAGTCATGGCGCTTACATGTTAAAATCCAGAAAATATAGCCTTAAGCTGCCATCCATCAAAGTGTAATGAATTAATAAAGTGCATTGATGTAGTTATCATAAGATCATAATGCTATCTCAGCTCTAAGATGGATATAATACAATACATGATAACAAGACAGCATGGAGTGCATCCACCAAGGTATTAACAACAATACATAGAACCCCTTACTTTATAGGAAAATTCTAAACAGCAACAAAATAGAGGGGACCCATATGATTACATCCGTCAGCTACCCTCAAATGTGAGCCCTGATTGCAGGGTCCCTGAATTGAAGTCACCACCCACTCGGATACGGACAACTAGATTAGGTCACACTGTCTCTGCGTTCTACTGCCATTGTGTTCATATAGACCTTTGTCCATGTTATACATTGCAAGAAAGCGGGACCTCCACTCTGTCAATATAGGAGGATCTCGGTTAATCCGTCCTGAGGTTATACACATGCGGGCCACTATCATTGTCACAAACATCAGGTACGATTCCCCTTTAGAGAGCTCCCAAACCTCACTGAGCACTAAAAATACTGCTTGAGGAGTGATATTGATTTGTTTTTTGAGGATCATACTAATAAAAGCTTCAATCTTTTCAAGGTAGTTAAATAACCGGGGACAGGAGCTAAACATGTCAGCTGACAAAAGGCTGTGAAAAAGACCTTTCAGTTAGAATGTGTATCCGTTTAGTATATTGAACATGTTCCATCCTGGAGTGTGAGCTTGTATACATTTGTTATGATATATATAGATATAAAACATACCACGGGAGCCCAAGCAAGATTCAAAAAGAGAAACTACCCCAAAAAAGTTTTTGAAAAAAGTTTACAAAGAGCAAAAAGCAAAAACCGAACTGAGTTTTTAAATAATTCCATCACAACAAAAATGGAAGACATACCAAAAAATAGACTGACAACAACATATACGACAAAAACAAATCAACTGACAAGAATCAACAAAAAACATTGGGGTATTTTGGAATTAGACCCCACAGTATCAGGCTTCATAGGAAATCATCCCAATATTACTTACAGAAGAGCTCCAAACCTTGGTTATTTTTTAATTAACACACAGCCACTTCAAAGCAAAACAAACAACATCATGGACCGAAATAGAAGGTTTTTGGCCGTGTAAAAGCTGTAAAGCCTGCAAAATTGATGAACAAAGGAAAGTAGTGGAAATTAAGAAAAGAATCAAATGGAAAATTAAGCAACATATAACTTGTCATCTATGTAGTGGAATGACCCTCCAAATTAAAGTAAATTGGGAGCACGATATTCAAAATAAAAAAAAAAGCATATTGGAATATATCAGAGCCACCATAAAGAATGACTGGTCCAACACAATTTTAAAACATATGGAGAAAATGCATGACAGCAAATGGGAATTACTCAATTTCTATGCAATTGAACAAGTCCCAAAATCTTGAAAGAGGGGTAAATCGCGAGAGATTACGAACACAAAAGGAATCAAAACACATTGTAATTTTTCACACTTCAACACCTTTGGGATTGAATCAAGATGAGGAATTATATGTACAGCTTTAAAATATTTATACGAAGACTTGATCAGCAACCTTCAAGACATACCATTTGGTTTCCAGGAACTGTAATACTCGCTAGAGAGAAATGACCAAAAGCAGAAATAAAAAGGAAAATTAATTACTATATCGGAGTGATGGATAAACCAATAAGAATATTGGAACCTCAGAAATAGAACTATTCTATAATAAAAATTTAAATAATATTTAACGGATTTGTATAAATATAAATATAAGAAAGAGATGTATGTTATAGAACTGTATGGACACTCACTAGGGAGAAGAGACTGAAGAACAATTAAGCGCAATGGCAAAAATGTAGAAAAGCAATTACATACAGAATTTTTTCCTTTGCCTCAAAATCTCTTTAGAAAAATTGAAACAATTGTTTATAATTTCATTTTAAATTATTGCACTATTTTGCACATATATTTGCACTTTAAAATATTTGCGCTAAGCACTAAAGAACTTTAAACTAATTGTTTTTTTAACACAAAATATATAAAAAATCCTAAATAATTTATAAAAAGTAATGCATTGAACTACAAATACCATGATGCTATGCGAGAGAGGAAACAGGAAATGCTTCATGATATAGCAATAAATGATGCCTGTTTGTCCTAGAGGGAGATTAAGGTTCAAGGCTTGAACCAAAACGCGTTGGGCATGGCTATTGCCACTTTCACAAAATAAAAAATATAAGGAATTGGACCCGAGTGAGTGCATTTTTCATAATAACTTCTGGTGACAGAGGTATCCTGCTTCGTCAGCTGAAACGCGTATCTTTGTGCTGAGTCAGAGGAGGCTTTATCTAATTAAACGGCCTTAACCCAAATAGTCCTCGTGTGACTGCTCTTTTCCGAAACCAGAGCAGAGGTTGTTGTTATATATATATAAGCGTGACAAAGCCGTAATGGCGAAACGCGTCGCTGAACTTTCTTCACTTGCCTAATAAACTCCTTGAGGATTGCAGCCCTGGGTGTCTCGTTTTTCATCGGTAAATATTACGATGGTATCGGAGTGAATATATATATATATATATATATATATATATATATATATATGCAAATCCACCTCCAGGGAAACTGAAGGAAGGGGCCACACACGAGGACTGAGAAGAGAGGTTCTTTATTTGTTAAGCAGGTAAGGCGTGATGCATTTGGGCGTTTAGCCTTCCTCAGACGCCACTGCCCAACTGCTAGAACGTGCGTCCAGCTCTGTTATTGTCTCTGCAGCACTCCTTGATTGATCGGTGCACGCCTGCCCCAACCATGTGATCGTTAGATGCAGTGTCGATCTGCTGACACTACAACTCCCAGCATACTTCAATCTGGACTGATGATACGTGGGGAAAACCAAATAACAATTTTGTATTTTAAGGCGTGTATCGTGCTTGGCGAACTTCCAACAGTCTTATTTAAAAACCTAAGAACCCCTCAAGTCTCCGTATATATATATATGAAAGGGAAAGTCGAAGCCTTGTGCTGTAGAAAGGACGACAGCGGACCCAAGTCTTTAAGGTGCAATTATTTATTTGTGCAAGTACCCCGCACCTCAGTCATGACGCGTTTTGGGCCCCCTTAGCCCTTGATCACATGACACACTATGGAGTGATTCTCAACAATTTAAAGTGACAGTGCACGTTGCTGTGGAAATCCTCATCATAGACATAAACGAAATACAAATTTAGCAGCTCGTCTATTATACAAAAAAACACAATAAATACGGTTTTAGAGTCACCAACCTGTTTACAAATGATAAATAAAAATCATTCGTAAAACCAGAAAGATAAAAGGTCATCGCGATTGCCGCTAAAATAGCAATTAAAAACCATTTTGACATTATATCATGTAAACATTACATGCTTGTTGGGATTGTGTCTGGAAATAATTGTAAAATACAGTTACTGACAAATGTGATATATTACACATCTCTCAGTAGTCATTCCAAACATCGACACTGCTATGTACTTCTGCTAATTTATTACGTCAGATGATAGTTCACGATTTATGATAAACAAAGTTCATCAGTAGCAAAGTGCAAAATTGTGCAAAAACTAGTGCAATAAACCTGTGTAAAACAAGATGTGCAAAATACGCAATTTACAATCTAAAACCAATAAATAATAAATGCATGTTTTAAGAAAATTTGTGTTAAAAATAATTGATTATGACTTTAAAATCAATTTTAGTCCTAAAATTAAAAAAAAGATCATTTATTTCAGATATATTGTTCCCATATAAACACCAAATAGATAACTCACTATAAACTAGACCACAGATCAGGGAACAGATAGGTGAATATGCTAACTGATTATAAGCACGTATAGAAATCCTCCCCTGCATTTAAACCATTGGGATGTTTACTATCCAGGTTAAGAATGTAGTGGGCTTCTAATTTACGGAGGATTCCCTCTCTGTCGCCACCTCTTCTCAAGGGCATGACTGCATCTATTACGTAAAATTGTAACAATCTCAGATCTCTTTTGTGACAGTCATTAAAATGTCTCGTGACAGGATAAGCCTCATCACAGTTAGTGATGGCCCTCATGTGTTGCAACACCCTCTTGTGTACTGGAAGTTTAGTACTTCCGACATATCTGAGTGCGCAGGGGCACTCCAACACATAAATAGCATATTCAGTCTTGCATGTTAAATATTTGGGGATGGGAATTTTTATTGACCCCATGCTTACAGGCTTTGCAGGTCATGCATTTAAAAAAAAACCCGTCCGGGAGCTGAGCCAATCGGTCTTGGCCAAGACCTCTGGGCTGCTGCTCACCAGGCTGTTTAGCATTGATCCTGCCTTTCTGTATGTGATGGTGGGGGAATTCAAGGATCCCATCTTTAGGATTGGGTCATTCTGGATAAGTGCCCAATGTTTACACATGGTTTTCCTAATCGCCTGGTGTTGTTTGCTGTAGGTTATTATTAACCGGATGGGATTAGGTTCAGTCAATGAGTGGTCTATTTGCTTCATGGCTTTTGTTACCAGTGCTGCATCTCTGGGTAAGGCCTCTGTGCGCTTAATGGCTGATGTAATTATTTTATCCGTATAGCCTCTTGCTAGAAAACGCTTGCGGCAGGCTGCTTGAGCATCAACCACATCTTGTTGTCTGCTGCAAATACGTTTGATGCGTAGCATCTCCCCTTAGGGGATGCTATGAATCAAGTGGCGAGGATGGTGGCTAGTCGCATGCAGCAGTGTATTGCCTGCCGTGGCCTTACGGTGCAGTTTAGTTTGGATTGCCTGTTTGTCAATAAAAACTTCAACATCCAGAGAGTTCACTGTGGATTTACTTACATTGGAGGTGAATTTTAGGTTAAGGGAATTGTTCTTCAGATCATCAATAAATACATTCGCTAACCTCTCATCCCCTCTCCAAATCAAAAACAGGTCGTCAATGTACCTATATATACATACAGCATGATTGTGCTTGATTTCAGCAAACTGGACTCCAGGAACCTGCTTCTCCCACAGCCCCATATGCAAACACTCATTGCTGGGGGAGAAGCAGGAACCCATCCCCACCCCTCTAGTCTTCTGAAAGCACATCTGCTGAAACATAAAAAAGTTATTGTATAGGCACATTTCAATCATGTTCACAAGCATATTGGTATGCGAATGACAGTGCAGTGGCCTCTTGTCCAAGAAATGTTTCACAGCTTTAAGGCCATCAACATGATTGCTACTGGTGTGGAGAGAGTGTAAAGAGAGGTCACGTCTAACGTGATAAGTAAGTAATCCTCCTGCCATGTAATGTCTTTTAACTTTCTAAGGAAATCTCCTGTGTCCTGTGTAAAGGTGGGTAAGCTAATCATGTGTTCCTGTTGAAAAAAGTCGATATATTTGGAAGTGTTTTCAAGGAGGCTGCTACAGGCGGGAGAAGTGTGAGTCACCGGTTAGAGGAGGCAGACCCGGATGCAGAGGTCAGACCCGGGACCAGGGTTCAATTCCCGATGCGGCAGGGTCTTGAGCTCAAAATGTCCACTGACTCGATAATTCTCGCCTCAGCGTCTACTCGAATCATGGGTTCACACTCTGCAACTCTGGGCAATAGCTTGTTTAATCTCCACAACGACCCTCTCGCGATGGGATGCCCTTGGGGATGCCCAGTTAGGGGTTATCTCGCAGGGAAAAGCCAGGACGGGTTCCCAAAGCAAGCGCCTTGAGACCTTACGGTGAAAGGCGCTATATAAGAATGTAGGACTTACGATTTACTGGCGGAAATAATGTATAACCTCCCACAAAGAACTCCAACCACTTCCAACAATCGTCGGCGAAGAAGGAGGCTCAGACCACACAGCTTGTCAGGCGAGTTATTTCTTTATTTCAAAATCAGCAGCCTGCAACGACGCCTTTCGGGCCAGCAGGGGCCCTTGATCACATTCAGCCTTAACTGCACCGTTTTTTAACTTTTATATTGCTTGTTATTTGCACACCCACAATTACAAAGAACATGGTCACGTGATTATAGGCATAAAAAAAATACTACATTCCTTTCTTGATGGGTTAAAGCAAATACCCTACATAATGCATGTCTGCTAGTTTTGTTAAAAACAATTGTAATTTCAACAAAAAAACAAACCATTAACATATAAATATTTTCAGTTTAAGTACATTTACAAAAAACCTTTTATATATAAAAAAAAGGGGAAATTTATTGCAAATTAACTGGATAAATCCATGACAACAATAAGTATTGTTGTCTAATTATGCCTAGGAATGTTGATTTCTCCTCTATAGATTTGTACTTTTAATAGCACAATAATTCTTTGGATAAATCCCAAATTCATGCTATAACTAAAGTGCCATAGTGTTTATAATTTACAAAAAGTGCTAATGCTCTATTAAAGTGCTATACAGAAACTGTGCAAAACTTTAAACATAATCCCCTATTATAAGAGAAAACAAGTAGAGTGCAATTTATTCATATTTTAAGACCATAAGTTAATATTATTATAAATTCAAGCAAACATGCAATCCATCTTCTTAATGATAAAACTCTCCAGCGGGGAAGAATACCACTGTAAAAAATGTTATTTGCTTAAAATCATCTATATTAACATTAAGGGGCTGATTAGGATCGCGGACGGACCTGCGTCCGTCCGCGACCCCTGAGGTGGAGGGAACATCCGCAGGGGCTGCGGCGTTCCCTCCAGTGCAATTAGGATGTGACCGTCACCCTGGCAGTCACATCCTCAATATTTAACATTGCGGCGGGTGCTGCTTGAAGCAGCACCCACCGCAAGGTGAAATATGCATGTTTCGCATTTGCATGCACAAAGCGGCAGGCACCGCGCTGTGCCTGCCGCTTTGTGCATGCATATGGTACCCCCCATGTGCACCCCCCAGCCCCCTTCACCCTGGGGCCCGCAACGGGCCCCCAAAGAAAACACCGTATGCCTTTCCACGGCGGAGAAGCTGCCGCGGAAAGGCATGTGTTATGCCCCATCCTAATATGGCTGGCGGTGTCTGTTAGACACCACCAGCCATATTAGAGCTTTTCCGCCGCGGTCGTAAGGCGACCGTGGCGGAAAAGCGGCGGACGGTCTTCCTGACCCCCCAGCCATCCTAATCTGGCAGGGGGTCTTTGAAGGCTCCGCAGCGTTTTTTCCGCATCCTCCGGGCCGGCGGACACTTCCGCCGGCCCAGAGGATGCGGAAAAACCGCAATCCTAATCGGCCCCTTAGTCCAGAGAGAGTAAACATCTTCATACAAAACAAAGTGTCAAATTTATTTATACCGTATCAGCAATTTTGTTAACTTATCATACTGAAGTGCAAACTCAGTATGACCCTAGCTTGTCTACAAACAGGTGTACATATCTTCAGTATTGTTCAATCCCCGTGGCCACTTACTATCCAAGTCAAGAATAAATCTTGTGTCCAGCTGTCTCAACTGTCTCTCTCTATAACCCCTTTTAGATTTTGGAATGGCACTAATTACAAAATAGGAGGCAGTTGATGTCTTTGTTGTGACACTTAGAGAAGTGATGTGCCACGGGGTATGCCTGGTCATTGTACAATATGGCTCTTATATGCTGCAATATTCTGACATGCACCTGCTGCTTCATGCTACCAACGTAGCTAAGTCCACAGGTGCATGTCAGAACGTAAACAGCATATTCCGTCTTGCAAGTATAGTTTCCTTTTATGGGCACAGGTGATGCTACAAAGGGAGTATTGTATGTTGTTTTGTTGCATCCAAATTTACAGGCACGACAAGTTGTGCATTTTTTGAAACCATTAATAGATTTCAGCCATGAAGTTTTTTGCCTGGTTTCAGGACTACTCTTATCTCAATCTGTCCCTATTGATCTACCCTTGCGAAAGGTGATCGTGGGTGAATCAGTTATACATCCTTGTAAAGTGCTATCTGTGAGCACTATTGGCCAGTGTTTCTGTAATATAGATCTGATCCTTCTCTCTTGTTTTGAAAAGGTAGTGATAAGTCTAGGACTGTCATGCATTTGACCATCACTACCCTTTTCTGTAGTTTTTTCTTTAAAGAGAGTGTCTCTTGGTCGGTCATTGGCTTTTTTGATGGCATCATCAATAATTTTCTTACTATATCCTCTCAAACTTAAATGTGCACACATTTCCTTTCTGCACATAAATCTCCATCATTACTGCAGATGCGCTTAAGTCTTAAAATTTCCCCATACGGTATACTGGATATTAGGTGTCTTGGGTGGGAACTTCCAGCATGTAATATAATGTTCCCTCCCGTAGGCTTCCTGAATAGTGTAGTTTCAAGACTGCCATTTTTAACCTCAATCTTTACATCCAGAAATTCAATTTCCGTTTTGTGAATGTGTGAGGTAAAGTGCAAATTCAACTGATTATTATTGATCCCTTCTATAAAATTGCCTGCTTCTTCTTTAGTACCTCGCCACAATAAAAAAATCATCAATGTATCTGTAGTAAGTGGTGATGTGACTATCAAAGGCTGCCTTGTGTGTCTGTCTGAGGACCCATTCCTCCCACCATCCTACATGCAAGCATGCAAAAAATATGGGGAAAAAACAGGCCCCCATGGCTACTCCTCTCTGTTGTTTGTAGAGTGTATTGTTAAATAGGAAAAAATTATTATTGAGACACCATCTGATAAGTTCAATGATTAGTTTGTTGTGACCATAGAATTCAATTGATCTACCAGCCAAATAGTGTTCAATTGCCTCAAGTCCCTGTCTGTGATCTATGCTTGTGTATAAAGCTTCTATATCAAGCGTAATAAGATAAAGGTCTTCTGTCCATACTACTTCATTCATCTTCTTTAAAAAATCCCATGTATCTTTTATATAACTAGGGAGAGATCTAACTGGGTCTTGTAAAAAATAATCTACGTATTGACCTATGTTTTCTCCAACACTGTCAATAGCTGAGATTATAGTTCTCCCTGGAATTGGCATGATACCCTTATGAATTTTGGGAACGAGGTATAGGATTGGAAGTTTAGGAAATTCTTTGTGTAAAAATTTAAACTCCTCCATTGAAATAAGACGCTCTCTACTATACTGAGACAGAAGGTTTTTAAGCACTTCTCTAGCCTTGTCATAATCTTTAATGGATGTTTTTTCATAACACAACCTATCGCTGAGTTGTCTATTGCCTTCAGCGGCATAATCTTTTTTAGGCCATAGTACAAAGTTGCCCCCCTTGTCAGATTTCTTAACAACAACCTCACAGTTGTCACCCAACTTTTTGATTAGATTGTTGTACGCCAATTTTTTAAAAAAGTTACCACGTTCATGTTTGTTATTTTTAATATCATGATTTAAAAGCTTCAAATCAGAAATAACCATGTCGTGATACGTATCGATCGCAACTTTGGGCATAAAAGGAACAAAATGTGACTTGGACTTGAAAGGGCTGAGCCCAGCTCCTTTCTGTACATAATCAATTCTACGTAGTCTGTCTTGTGTGGACAAATCCAGCATATCATTATCAGTTTGTGACCTACCCACAGCATTTAACTCATGTATGGTGAGTAGATTTGATGCATCAGAGACCAGGAGTGGGGCATTGTTTGCTCCTTCTCTTCCGATTCCCGTTGCAACATTATTTATATCTTTGTCAGATTTCAATGCAAAAAACTTTTTGAGTTTGAGTTTCCTAATAAAGCAATATTCATCTATGCGCGTTTGAGCATAATTAAAGTTCTCACCCGGGCAAAAGTTCAATCCGAGAGCCAAAAGCTGTTCCTCCGCTCTGGTTAGCTCCACGTCGCTGAGATTTATTACATTATTGTCCTCTAGTGTCGTTTCTTTTGCCAAAAGGTTTTCTTTTTTGTGGGCTGTTTTCCACCTTATACGCAGGCTGCGTCGCCTCCTGTTTCTGTGCTTTCGTTTGGATACTTTTGTTGTCGTGGCCGCAGTGTTTTTAGTCTCTCTGCCACTAAAAAATCCAGCTCTTGGCTTACACTTAAAATTGCTGATTAGCTGGATAAACAGTCTATACTGCCACTCGATCCACTTGTAAGTGAAATAGTATCCGTGTCAGAAGCATTGTCATTGGGGCTAATTGTTGAAACGACCGTTGGTAAATTTCTTATGGTTTTATCACTATATTGCTTTCTTTTATACATATATATATATATTTATCCTCCTTAACTTGTGTAGCAGCTGCCGCACACCAAAACACAGGGCGCGTCGTCCCAAAGGACCACCCAAGCTCGGTCTGATCAATTACGAACACTTTGTCGACCATCAAGGATTGACGATGCAGTGCTTTGACAAATTCAGGTTTTATTTGTCCGCTAATTTGGAAGCGTTTCGCCTGAACCCGCAGGCTTGTTCACCAACAAAGATTTTGTTAAATCATCACCATTTTCAATCAATCGTGCATGTGACATTATCACTTCTAGAACTACAAACATAATGCAATGAAAATCAGACTTGTAGTTTTTTGTCCGCTACTTCAAAAGTACTACAAACTTAGGGGCCTATTAGGATGGCGGACGGACCTGCGTCCGTCCGCCACCCCCGAGGTGGAGTGAACGTCCGCAGGGGCTGTGGCGTTCCCTCCATGCAGATTAGGATGTGACCGCCACCCTGACGGTCACATACCCTATGTTTAACATTGCAGCGGGTGCTGCTTGAAGCAGCGCCCGCCGCAAGGTTAAAAGTGCATGCTTTGCATATGCATGCACAAAGCGGCAGGCACCGCGCGGTGCCTGCCGCTTTGTGCATGCATATACAGGGGGGTACCATAGGTAACCCTCATGTGCACCCCCCCACCCCCCAACACCCTGGGGGCTCGCAACGAGCCCCCAAAAACGAAAGACCACATGCTTTTCCACGGCGGAAAAGCCTCCGCGGCAAAACATGTCTTCTGCCCCATCCGAATATGGCTGGCTGTGTCTGATAGACACCGCCACCATATCACAGCTTTCTGCCGCGGTAGGAATGCAACCGCGGTGGAACAGCGGCGGCCGGTCTTCCTGACCCACAGCCATCCTAATCTGGCGGTGAGTCTTTGGAACCTCTGCAGTGGTGAATCCGCATCCAACGCCGGCCCGGGGGATGCGGATCCACAGTGATCCTAATCGGCCCCTATATGTTTTGTACTCTGTTAATTCACATTGAAGGTTATGGAACATTCATTATGCATTTTTGGCAATTATCAAATAATACAATTATCAAAAAATACAAATATTACTGTGGCTATTTTTTAGGTCAACAAATTATTTCAGATGTATTATGGAATACGTTATACATCAGAGTAAGAATAGCCCATAAGGCTATCTCACCTCAATATGAATGAATGAAAATATTTTTTGTATAGCGCAACGTTCACTCCAAGGAGCATCTTGGCGCTTTAGGACAAAAGCTAAAGAAAACACAGGGAGGGCAGTGGTGCAGGATAGAGGGTAAAAGGGGAGTGATCATATTAATGCTAAGATTTCCTGATCTGGGGTGCTGAAGATCCAGGTTTTAAGTAGCTTTCTAAAAGTGGGTTCATTGTTAGTGTGCCTTAGTTGGGTGGGAAGGCAGTTCCAGGCCTTTGCTCCGAGTGCGGCCAGGGTTTTCCCTCCTCGGGTTTTCATTTTAAAGTTGGGGATGGCAAGTAGATTCTCAGAGGAGGAACGCAGAGTTCGTTTGGTAGTGTAGGGTCTGATTTTCCTCCTTAGGTAATGGGGCCCAGTTTCCATAGTGGCTTTATAGGTAGTGGTTAGAACCTTAAACAGGATCCTTTTGTGAATTGGTAGCCAGTGGAGGGTTTTTAGAGCTTCGGTCGAGGATGACCGTTTGGGGAGTCCCAATACCAGCCTTGCGGCTGCGTTCAGGACCACTTGTAGTCTTTTTACCACCATTCTGTTTGTTCCTGCATATAGACTGTTGCCGTAGTCTAGGCGAATTAGACTCAAGGCCACTGTGACTGTCTTTCTGGCGTGCAGGGGGAGCAGATCAAAGAATTTCCTTAGAGTTCTTATGATTTGAAAACAGGAACCTGCAACTGTAAGTGCCTGCTTGTGAAAGGAGAGCGTGGGGTCAAATTTAAAGCCTACGTTTTTTGCTATGTCTACTGTGACGGGTGGGGGGTCTGAGTTTCCGGGCCACCACCGGCTGGGGTTAAAGTTGTTGGCTTTCCTGAATAGCATGATCTCTGTCTACGAGCTGTTGCACCTGAGATGATTTGACTCCATCCATTTCATGACCGAGGTGAGGCAATGGTGAAATATTTCTTCGGCTGCGGTAGAGTTTTTGTCTAGGGTGAGAATCAATTGGGTGTCGTCTGCGTAGGTGATTGCTTCGATATTGAAGAAGTCAATCAGGGTAAGCAGTGGAGACATGTATAGGTTAAAAATGGTCGGACTTAGGGAGGAACCCTGGGGGACCCCTGAGGACAGCGGTTTTCCTAAGGATTTGTAACTACCGAGTGTGACGATCTGGTTCCTATTTCTAAGGAATAAGGTTAGCCATTCATGGGCTTTATCGATTATTCCATTTTGTTTCAGTCTGTTTATTAGGATGTTATGGGAGACCGTATCAAAGGCTGCGGAGAGATCCAACAGAATCAGCACCGCCTCATTGCCTTGATCTAATGCCCATTTCAGGGTGTCTGTGGTGTGGAGCAGTGCTGATTCTGTTGAATGCCCCGCTCTGAAGCCTGATTGTTTGGGGTGTAGGCTATTAGAGTTTTCCCAAAAATCATTTAGCTGTGACTTAACCAATTTTTCCGCAATTTTACTCAGGCACGGAAGTAGGGGGATAGGTCTCAGATTGGAAAGAATAGTGATTTAGTTTCTTTTTTTAAAGGGGTTTGACCGCAGTTGTTTTCCAGAGATCAGGGATTTTTGCTGTTTTAAATGTGGAATTTATAATTTGGTTTATGACAGGGTTAACAATATCTATTAGTGCGTGGAGGATATTTAGTGGGCATGGATCAAAGGGGGACCCTGACTTGCTTGATAGGATAGCCTTCTTTAATTCCTCTAGGCTAATTTCTTTAAAGCACTTGAGTTCTGCTTTCGATCCTAGGTATTGGGCTGAGGGGTCCTGAGCTGGGCAGTCAGTAAAATTGTTTATTACCTCACTGATCTTATTTTCAAAGTATTCTTCAATGTCGTTGCAAAGTTCCTGTGAAGGGGGTATTTCACAGTCTAGGCTTGCCGGGCGCGTAAAGGATTTGACTATTGTAAAGATAGTCTTTTGATTGTCATCTGCCCTATCAATCAGGTTTGTATAGTGCTTCTTTTTTCCGCCCTTATTTGTAGGTGGTAGGAATTTAAACCTAGTCTGAAAGCCTTCAGGTCCTCCGTTTTGTAGTGCTTTCTCCATTTTTTCTCTAGGTTCCTGCACTGATCTTTCATAGCTTTTAATTGGGGTGTAAACCAAGGGGCTGACTTACGTTTTACGTTCTTGCCTTTCTTCTTGGGAGCTAGCGTGTTTGCTATTGAGAGCATCCATTTATTAAACAGATCATTGTCCGTATCTGGGTCATCTGTTAGGGTGGGTTTGGAGGATTCCGCTAGAGTCAGCAGGTTCGGACTGGCTAGCATATTCTTCCAGTTGCGAACGGGGGGGTGATGATAGCTTTCCCTTTGATGGGTCCATTTCCATAGCATAGGTTAAAGGGCACCAGTTTATGGTCTGTCCAGATGAGGGTAGATGGGGAGGATGCTACTATATTAGTGGCATTTGAGCATATCCCGTCTAGGGTATGACCTGCTTGGTGTGTGGGGCCTTTTTGTGTATAATAAGTCCAAGGGAGTTGGTATTTCCCTGAAGTTGTTTGCATTTGGGCATTCTTCCAATTCTAGGTGTAGGTTGAAATCTCCTAGAACAGTGAAATTGGAGTAGCGTACCACCAGGGGGCTCAGGTAGTCACCAAGAGTGTCTAAGAAATGGCCTATGGGGCCAGGGGGCCTATACACCAATACTCCAATATATGTAGACCCCCTGCCTGTTTCATTGGAATTACGCCCCAGTGGGCCTTGGTTACACTGAATGTTACCTTCAGTTAATCAAATCTTCAATTATGCCCAAGTGGGCCCATATACTTTTAAGTTCTCATTTTTATCTTATGTTATGCAGTAAAAAGATCTCAAAAAAGTGCTCTAAAAAAACTAATGTTAAAACAGAGAATTTGAAGGGGATATATTGTACACTGTTATTTTCAGATTTTTTGACTTCGACACGTGTCCTATATATATTCCTGTTACAAATAAGTATACATGTCTTCTTCCATATTGAGCCGAACGGGGTTCTTGTATCGAGCTCTAATATGTAAAAAGGTTCCATTCTTCTTAGTTTTTTTTTCTCTATCGACCCCTCTAATATTAGGTGGGATGGCATCAATAATAAAGTACGACAGACCCTGCATATTTTTGCTGTGTAATTTTTCAAAGTGGCGATCCACTGGATATGACTTGCCGCCATTTTTTATAGCTCTTAGATGCTGCAGTATTCGTTTATGTACTGGTAAAGTAGTGCTACCTACGTATTGCAGATTTGCAATGCCATCTCAACACGTAGATAGCACAATCGGTTTTACAGAAAATTGTCCTTTGATCTTATTTTCTCTTTTGGACAGCCCCGGTGCATATGTTGACATGTTTTTCCTGTTCATTCAGGCCTTACATTTCCTACATTTAATTGAGCCAACTTTTCATTTTAATCATTTTGTACTGGCCACTGGTGGATGAGATTTTGGTGCCATATTGCTTACCAACATTTGTTTAAAAGACCTTGCCCTACGGAATGTTAATAAAGGTCTCTTCGGCATTAATTTCCCCAGTATGGGGTCATTTCGGATCAAATGCCAATGTTTAGAAAGTATGTTCCTCACTATGCCATGTTGTCTATTGTAAGTAGTGATCATTCTACAAGTATTACTGTTGCTGTCACCAGTTTTCTGTTTTACGTTCTTTGTCTTAAACAAGACTTCTTCCCTTGTTTTATGCTTTACCTTTTCTATGGATGTTTGCACACAGTTTTCGGCATAGCCTCTAGCTTGAAACTTGTTCTTAAAATTTCTAACTCTTTGTTTAGGACCTCTGGTTCACTACAGTTATGTGGGTCCCTAAGAAATTCCCCATAGGGGATACTTCTAATGAGGTTGTCGGCATGGAAGCTTTCTGCGTGTACCAACATATTTCCTGCTGTAGGTTTTCTAAACAGCCTTGTATGTAATTTCGTTTCTTTTACATAAATACTCAAGTCAAGAAAGTTAACCGATGTGTCACTGATTGTACTCGTGAATTTTAAATTCAAACTGTTTACCTGAATGACATTTATTCCTATGGGCCTCCAGGCCCATAGGAATGAATGGCAAATACTGAATCGGTAATTACCGATTCGGTAAATACCGAATCTTACCGATTCAGTATTTTTTACTGAATAATTACCTACATTGCATTTACCGATTCGAAAAAACTGAATCGGTAAAATTCGGTATTTTCGAATCGGTAAATCTAAATTACCTACATCTAGCCCTTAATGTTTTGTACTCTGTTAATTCACATTGAAGGTTATGTAACATTCATTATTAATTTTGGACAATTATCAAATAATACAATTATCACAAAATAGAAATATTTTATAATTTTTTTGGTCAACAAATTATTTTAGATGTACAATGCATTCACTTAAATAGTTTCATCTCATATGTTATACATCAGAGTAAGAATAGCCCATAAGGCTATCTCACCTCAAAATATTTAGACCCCCTGCCTGTTTCATTGTCAAAAGTATATGGGCCCACTTGGTCATAATTGAAGATTTGACTAACTGATGGTAACATTCAGTGTAACCAAGGCCTACTGCGGCATACATCCAATGAAACAGGCAGGGATTCAGTTACTATATATATGTATATATATATATATATATATATATAGTCACTGAAAAAACCAAAGGTTATAGGGACATTCTAGTTAGGCTCAGATGTCACTCGTACAAAACCAATGAAATTCAGCAGTTATAGTTAGCTGAGATAACTATATCTTATGCCTCTGCAATGCACTGCTTATGACCTCACATATTGCTTTGTTCATGAGTGACATCACTTATCACATCACTGATGGCATCTCCAGTGATTCGGAGTGTTTTCTAAAGGCAACTGAGTGTTAAACATATATACTGAGGTAAGTGGCTGTGGGAGTACTTGTATGGGTGAGTGGGTGTGTAAGTGGTATATAGAAGCGTGTGTGGGTATGTGAGAGACTATATACCTTTTACGCAGGCTGCGTCGCCTCCTGTTTCTGTGCTTTCGTTTGGATACTTTTGTTGTCGTGGCCGCAGTGTTTTTAGTCTCTCTGCCACTAAAAAATCCAGCTCCTGGCTTACACTTAAAATTGCTGATTAGCTGGATAAACAGTCTATACTGCCACTTGATCCACTTGTAAGTGAAATAGTATCCGTGTCAGAAGCATTGTCATTGGGGCTAATTGTTGAAACGACCGTTGGTAAATTTCTTATGGTTTTATCACTATATTGCTTTCTTTTATACATATATATATATATTTATCCTCCTTAACTTGTGTAGCAGCTGCCGCACACCAAAACACAGGGCGCGTCGTCCCAAAGGACCACCCAAGCTCGGTCTGATCAATTACGAACACTTTGTCGACCATCAAGGATTGACGATGCAGTGCTTTGACAAATTCAGGTTTTATTTGTCCGCTAATTTGGAAGCGTTTCGCCTGAACCCGCAGGCTTGTTCACCAACAAAGATTTTGTTAAATCATCACCATTTTCAATCAATCGTGCATGTGACATTATCACTTCTAGAACTACAAACATAATGCAATGAAAATCAGACTTGTAGTTTTTTGTCCGCTACTTCAAAAGTACTACAAACTTAGGGGCCTATTAGGATGGCGGACGGACCTGCGTCCGTCCGCCACCCCCGAGGTGGAGGGAACGTCCGCAGGGGCTGTGGCGTTCCCTCCATGCAGATTAGGATGTGACCGCCACCCTGACGGTCACATACCCTATGTTTAACATTGCAGCGGGTGCTGCTTGAAGCAGCGCCCGCCGCAAGGTTAAAAGTGCATGTTTTGCATATGCATGCACAAAGCGGCAGGCACCGCGCGGTGCCTGCCGCTTTGTGCATGCATATACAGGGGGGTACCATAGGTAACCCTCATGTGCACCCCCCCACCCCCCAACACCCTGGGGGCTCGCAACGAGCCCCCAAAAACGAAAGACCACATGCTTTTCCACGGCGGAAAAGCCGCCGCGGCAAAACATGTCTTCTGCCTCATCCGAATATGGCTGGCTGTGTCTGATAGACACCGCCACCATATCACAGCTTTCTGCCGCGGTAGGAATGCAACCGCGGTGGAACAGCGGCGGCCGGTCTTCCTGACCCACAGCCATCCTAATCTGGCGGTGAGTCTTTGGAACCTCTGCAGTGGTGAATCCGCATCCAACGCCGGCCCGGGGGATGCGGATCCACAGTGATCCTAATCGGCCCCTATATGTTTTGTACTCCGTTAATTCACATTGAAGGTTATGGAACATTCATTATGCATTTTTGGCAATTATCAAATAATACAATTATCAAAAAATACAAATATTACTGTGGCTATTTTTTAGGTCAACAAATTATTTCAGATGTATTATGGAATACGTTATACATCAGAGTAAGAATAGCCCATAAGGCTATCTCACCTCAATATGAATGAATGAAAATATTTTTTGTATAGCGCAACGTTCACTCCAAGGAGCATCTTGGCGCTTTAGGACAAAAGCTAAAGAAAACACAGGGAGGGCAGTGGTGCAGGATAGAGGGTAAAAGGGGAGTGATCATATTAATGCTAAGATTTCCTGATCTGGGGTGCTGAAGATCCAGGTTTTAAGTAGCTTTCTAAAAGTGGGTTCATTGTTAGTGTGCCTTAGTTGGGTGGGAAGGCAGTTCCAGGCCTTTGCTCCGAGTGCGGCCAGGGTTTTCCCTCCTCGGGTTTTCATTTTAAAGTTGGGGATGGCAAGTAGATTCTCAGAGGAGGAACGCAGAGTTCGTTTGGTAGTGTAGGGTCTGATTTTCCTCCTTAGGTAATGGGGCCCAGTTTCCATAGTGGCTTTATAGGTAGTGGTTAGAACCTTAAACAGGATCCTTTTGTGAATTGGTAGCCAGTGGAGGGTTTTTAGAGCTTCGGTCGAGGATGACCGTTTGGGGAGTCCCAATACCAGCCTTGCGGCTGCGTTCAGGACCACTTGTAGTCTTTTTACCACCATTCTGTTTGTTCCTGCATATAGACTGTTGCCGTAGTCTAGGCGAATTAGACTCAAGGCCACTGTGACTGTCTTTCTGGCGTGCAGGGGGAGCAGATCAAAGAATTTCCTTAGAGTTCTTATGATTTGAAAACAGGAACCTGCAACTGTAAGTGCCTGCTTGTGAAAGGAGAGCGTGGGGTCAAATTTAAAGCCTACGTTTTTTGCTATGTCTACTGTGACGGGTGGAGGGTCTGAGTTTCCGGGCCACCACCGGCTGGGGTTAAAGTTGTTGGCTTTCCTGAATAGCATGATCTCTGTCTACGAGCTGTTGCACCTGAGATGATTTGACTCCATCCATTTCATGACCGAGGTGAGGCAATGGTGAAATATTTCTTCGGCTGCGGTAGAGTTTTTGTCTAGGGTGAGAATCAATTGGGTGTCGTCTGCGTAGGTGATTGCTTTGATATTGAAGAAGTCAATCAGGGTAAGCAGTGGAGACATGTATAGGTTAAAAATGGTCGGACTTAGGGAGGAACCCTGGGGGACCCCTGAGGACAGCGGTTTTCCTATGGATTTGTAACTACCGAGTGTGACGATCTGGTTCCTATTTCTAAGGAATGAGGTTAGCCATTCATGGGCTTTATCGATTATTCCATTTTGTTTCAGTCTGTTTATTAGGATGTTATGGGAGACCGTATCAAAGGCTGCGGAGAGATCCAACAGAATCAGCACCGCCTCATTGCCTTGATCTAATGCCCATTTCAGGGTGTCTGTGGTGTGGAGCAGTGCTGATTCTGTTGAATGCCCCGCTCTGAAGCCTGATTGTTTGGGGTGTAGGCTATTAGAGTTTTCCCAAAAATCATTTAGCTGTGACTTAACCAATTTTTCCGCAATTTTACTCAGGCACGGAAGTAGGGGGATAGGTCTCAGATTGGAAAGAATAGTGATTTAGTTTCTTTTTTTAAAGGGGTTTGACCGCGGTTGTTTTCCAGAGATCAGGGATTTTTGCTGTTTTAAATGTGGAATTTATAATTTGGTTTATGACAGGGTTAACAATATCTATTAGTGCGTGGAGGATATTTAGTGGGCATGGATCAAAGGGGGACCCTGACTTGCTTGATAGGATAGCCTTCTTTAATTCCTCTAGGCTTTCTTTAAAGCACTTGAGTTCTGCTTTCGATCCTAGGTATTGGGCTGAGGGGTCCTGAGCTGGGCAGTCAGGAAAATTGTTTATTAACTCACTGATCTTATTTTCAAAGTATTCTTCAATGTCGTTGCAAAGTTCCTGTGAAGGGGGTATTTCACAGTCTAGGCTTGCCGGGTGCGTAAAGGATTTGACTATTGTAAAGATAGTCTTTTGATTGTCATCTGCCCTATCAATCAGGTTTGTATTGTGCTTCTTTTTTCCGCCCTTATTTGTAGGTGGTAGGAATTTAAACCTAGTCTGAAAGCCTTCAGGTCCTCCGTTTTGTAGTGCTTTCTCCATTTTTTCTCTAGGTTCCTGCACTGATCTTTCATAGCTTTTAATTGGGGTGTAAACCAAGGGGCTGACTTACGTTTTACGTTCTTGCCTTTCTTCTTGGGAGCTAGCGTGTTTGCTATTGAGAGCATCCATTTATTAAACAGATCATTGTCCGTATCTGGGTCATCTGTTAGGGTGGGTTTGGAGGATTCCGCTAGAGTCAGCAGGTTCGGACTGGCTAGCATATTCTTCCAGTTGCGAACGGGGGGGTGATGATAGCTTTCCCTTTGATGGGTCCATTTCCATAGCATAGGTTAAAGGGCACCAGTTTATGGTCTGTCCAGACGAGGGTAGATGGGGAGGATGCTACTATATTAGTGGCATTTGAGCATATCCCGTCTAGGGTATGACCTGCTTGGTGTGTGGGGCCTTTTTGTGTATTATAAGTCCAAGGGAGTTGGTATTTCCCTGAAGTTGTTTGTATTTGGGCATTCTTCCAATTCTAGGTGTAGGTTGAAATCTCCTAGAACAGTGAAATTGGAGTAGCGTACCACCAGGGGGCTCAGGTAGTCACCAAGAGTGTCTAAGAAATGGCCTATGGGGCCAGGGGGCCTATACACCAATACTCCAATATATGTAATTAATTAATTTAATTTAATTTGCGTGTTTATATAATTTAATATAATTTAATTTGCGTGTTTATATAGCGCTAGAATCACTCCCGGGGGAGTATCTCCGCGCTTCGACCGCTGCGAAACCCTTCCTGGCTTCCCTGAGAGATGGTCCCTTAATGGGTATCTCCAGGGTGAGACCAGGCATCCCCGGCGGTCTGGTGGGGCCGTTAGTGAAGATGAGGCAAGCTAATGCCCAGAGTTGCCGAGTGTGATCGCTGATCAGAGTGGGCACCGAGGCGAGAGAATTATCGAGTCCGCTGACCCTGGTCCAGAAACCTGCCGCGCCGGGAATCGAACCCTGGTCCCGGGCCGTCCTCTGCTCTCGGGTCTGCCGCCTCTAACCAGTGAGCCACACTACCTCAAAACCCTGCCTGTTTCATTGGAATTACGCCCCAGTGGGCCTTGGTTACACTGAATGTTACCTTCAGTTAATCAAATCTTCAATTATGCCCAAGTGGGCCCATATACTTTTAAGTTCTCATTTTTATCTTATGTTATGCAGTAAAAAGATCTCAAAAAAGTGCTCTAAAAAAACTAATGTTAAAACAGAGAATTTGAAGGGGATATATTGTACACTGTTATTTTCAGATTTTTTGACTTCGACACGTGTCCTATATATATTCCTGTTACAAATAAGTATACATGTCTTCTTCCATATTGAGCCGAACGGGGTTCTTGTATCGAGCTCTAATATGTAAAAAGGTTCCATTCTTCTTAGTTTTTTTTTCTCTATCGACCCCTCTAATATTAGGTGGGATGGCATCAATAATAAAGTACGACAGACCCTGCATATTTTTGCTGTGTAATTTTTCAAAGTGGCGATCCACTGGATATGACTTGCCGCCATTTTTTATAGCTCTTAGATGCTGCAGTATTCGTTTATGTACTGGTAAAGTAGTGCTACCTACGTATTGCAGATTTGCAATGGCATCTCAACACGTAGATAGCACAATCGGTTTTACAGAAAATTGTCCTTTGATCTTATTTTCTCTTTTGGACAGCCCCGGTGCATATGTTGACATGTTTTTCCTGTTCATTCAGGCCTTACATTTCCTACATTTAATTGAGCCAACTTTTCATTTTAATCATTTTGTACTGGCCACTGGTGGATGAGATTTTGGTGCCATATTGCTTACCAACATTTGTTTAAAAGACCTTGCCCTACGGAATGTTAATAAAGGTCTCTTCGGCATTAATTTCCCCAGTATGGGGTCATTTCGGATCAAATGCCAATGTTTAGAAAGTATGTTCCTCACTATGCCATGTTGTCTATTGTAAGTAGTGATCATTCTACAAGTATTACTGTTGCTGTCACCAGTTTTCTGTTTTACGTTCTTTGTCTTAAACAAGACTTCTTCCCTTGTTTTATGCTTTACCTTTTCTATGGATGTTTGCACACAGTTTTCGGCATAGCCTCTAGCTTGAAACTTGTTCTTAAAATTTCTAACTCTTTGTTTAGGACCTCTGGTTCACTACAGTTATGTGGGTCCCTAAGAAATTCCCCATAGGGGATACTTCTAATGAGGTTGTCGGCATGGAAGCTTTCTGCGTGTACCAACATATTTCCTGCTGTAGGTTTTCTAAACAGCCTTGTATGTAATTTCGTTTCTTTTACATAAATACTCAAGTCAAGAAAGTTAACCGATGTGTCACTGATTGTACTCGTGAATTTTAAATTCAAACTGTTTACCTGAATGACATTTATTCCTATGGGCCTCCAGGCCCATAGGAATGAATGGCAAATACTGAATCGGTAATTACCGATTCGGTAAATACCGAATCTTACCGATTCAGTATTTTTTACTGAATAATTACCTACATTGCATTTACCGATTCGAAAATACTGAATCGGTAAAATTCGGTATTTTCGAATCGGTAAATCTAAATTACCTACATCTAGCCCTTAATGTTTTGTACTCTGTTAATTCACATTGAAGGTTATGTAACATTCATTATTAATTTTGGACAATTATCAAATAATACAATTATCACAAAATAGAAATATTTTATAATTTTTTTGGTCAACAAATTATTTTAGATGTACAATGCATTCACTTAAATAGTTTCATCTCATATGTTATACATCAGAGTAAGAATAGCCCATAAGGCTATCTCACCTCAAAATATTTAGACCCCCTGCCTGTTTCATTGTCAAAAGTATATGGGCCCACTTGGTCATAATTGAAGATTTGACTAACTGATGGTAACATTCAGTGTAACCAAGGCCTACTGCGGCATACATCCAATGAAACAGGCAGGGATTCAGTTACTATATATATGTATATATATATATATATATATAGTCACTGAAAAAACCAAAGGTTATAGGGACATTCTAGTTAGGCTCAGATGTCACTCGTACAAAACCAATGAAATTCAGCAGTTATAGTTAGCTGAGATAACTATAACTTATGCCTCTGCAATGCACTGCTTATGACCTCACATATTGCTTTGTTCATGAGTGACATCACTTATCACATCACTGATGGCATCTCCAGTGATTCGGAGTGTTTTCTTAAGGCAACTGAGTGTTAAACATATATACTGAGGTAAGTGGCTGTGGGAGTACTTGTATGGGTGAGTGGGTGTGTAAGTGGTATATAGAAGCGTGTGTGGGTATGTGAGAGACTATATACATGAGTGAGTGGCTATGTGAGTTATTTATGGGTGAGTGAGTGGGTGTGTCAGTGGCTGTAAATGGTGAATGAGAGGGTGCATGAGTAGCTGAGTGGGTGACTGGACAGGTACCTAAGTGTCTGTATGGGTCAGCAACATGGTATATGAAACATGGTACATGAGTGCATGTATTGGTGCATGAATGGATGTGTAAGTGGCTCTATGGGTGAGAGAGTGGATGTGTGAGTGTATTGATGAGTGAATGGGTGTGTGAGTGAGTGTGAGAGAGGTTGTATAGGAGAGTATGTGCTTGTCTTATTGACTGTATAGGTGAGTGAGTATGTGTGTTAGTATATTTATAAGTGAGTGGATGTATGACTAATTGTATGGGTGAGTGAATAGATGTGTGAGTGACTGTATGGGGGGAGTGAGTAGGTATTTGAATAGTTATGTGGGTATCTCTATGGGTTACTGAATCAGTATGAGAATGGCTGTATGGTTGTATGAGTGGGTGTGTAAGTATCTGTATGGCTGTATGAGTAGATGTGCAAGTAGCTGTCTTGGTCAGTGAGTAGGTACATGAGTGGCTGTATATGTGAGTTAGAGGTTGTATCAGTGGCTGTATGGATTAGTTGATGTGTTAGTGGCTCTATGGGTCAGTGAGTAGGTGTGTCACTGGGTCTTCAACTGGGAATGTCAGTGCTTGTGTGGGAGTGGTTTTATGAGATGCTGTATGCGATGTAACTGGGTGTGTGACTGGTTCTGTGGTTGATGTAATCAGTGATGTAATTTGAGTTGCCACCAGTGATGTAATTTCAGATGTCATGAGTGATGTCATGAATGATGTCCATGACCATGTTATGAGTAATATGTGAGATCATAAGCAGTGCATTGTGGGGGCATAAGTTATTGTTATCTCACTATACCTAACTATGAAGTCCCTGTAACCTTTGATTTTTTCAGTGACTTTCTAGGGTTTTTTTAAATCTATTTCCTAACTATAACGTCCCTGTAACCTTTGGTTTTTAAGTGAATGTCTACTAATTTTTAATGTTATTTCCTAATTCTAATGTCCATGTAAGTGGATTTCTACGATTTTTTACCTAGTAGTCTTGTTTGCAGAGTAGTAGAGAAAAAGGGTGTGGCCTCCAACAACCTCACGTCAAAGCCTCCTATATGGGACTTACCAGCTGAAACAGGAGGGGTAGTTGGGCCCAAAGGACTATCAGAAGTAAAGTGGACTTTATTCCCCAACCAGTAGTGCACCAGGAGGCTTGTTTGCAGAGTGGGGGAGAAAGGGGGCATGGCCTCCAAAGACCTCTCAGCAATCTCTACATCTGTGGGAGTTACTTGAAGTAACAGAATGGGTTCCAGACCCTCAAGGACCATCAGCATCCAGGGGACATAATCCCCCAACCTGTCGTGCGCCAGGGGGCATGATTGCAGAGTGGTGCAGAAAGGGGGTGGAGCATTCGATCACCTCTCAGCAATACTCCCTGTGTGGGACTTATTGGAGGTAACAGGAGTGGTTGTTGGCCCGAACAAAGTAAATACAAGGAGTCAATGGACAGAGCACTGAAGGTTTTCAGACTGTCACTGCCAGTCACTATTAGATCTGGGTTAAATCCATCATTAATCTTTAGCTTACTTTATCACCCCAGTTCAGACCCAGCCATATGCAAACCAGTCTTGACACTGTTACTCATGGGAACAGTCCAGCCAGGTCTTCCCTGGACCATAAATAAGCATCCTGGGTCAGGTTTCCGGGTCACACCCCTTATCAGCCAGGCTAGCTTGAATCCAGTGGCAAAATGAGCAAGGGACCCACATCTGGGCATACCCTGCCAACTTAGGGAAAATAAAGCAAACACATGGAGACGATGGACAAATCGCTGAATCTTTTCAGACACTCACTCCCAGTCACTATTATATCGGGGTTTATTTAATCTATGTTCTTTAGCTCACTTCACCACCCCAGTTCAGACACAGCCATATGCAAATCAGTCTTGACCCTGTTCCTCTTGGGAACAGTCCATCTCAAACTGGAAAGCCAAGTCTTCCATAGACTGGAAACAAGCATCATGGCACCAGTTTCGGGATCACACCCCTTATCAGCCAGGCTAGCTTCAATCCAGTGGCAAAGTGGCAAAGGGAGCAAGGGACCCACATCTTGGCATACCCCGCCAACTTATGGCAAACAAAGCAAACACAAGGAGACGATGGACATATCGCTGAAATTTTTCAGAGACTCACCCTCAGTCACTATTAGATCGGGGTTGATTTCACCTATGTTCTTTATCTCTCTGCGCCACCCCAGTTCAGACACAGCCATATGCAAATCAGTCTTGACCCTATTCCTCTTGGGAACAGTCCATCTCAAACTGGAAAGCCAGGTCTTCCCTAGACTGGAAACAAGCATCCTGGGACAGGTTCAGGTTCACACCCCTTATCAGCCAGGCTAGCTTCAATCCAGTGGCAAAGTGAGCAAGGGATCCACATCTGGGCATACTTTGCCAGCTTATGGTGAACAAAGCAAACACAAGGAGAAGACGGACAGAATGATGAAACTTATCAGACACTCACCCCTAGTCACTACTGGATCTGGGTTGAATCCATCATCATTCTTTAGCCCAATTTTCCACCTCAGTTCAGCCCCAGCCATATGCAAATCAGTCTTGACCCTGTTCCTCTGCAGCCAAGGGGACTTCATCCTGCAACCAGTTGTGCACCAGGAGGCACATTTTCAGAGTGGTGGTGAAAAGGGGCAGACTATCCAGCGACTTGCCAGTCCAGCATTTTTTTTCCATTTATTACAAGAGGGGAGCTACGTGGCCCTCCTTCCCTGGGCTGATAAGGACCCCGGGGACCCCATCCCCAGGGCTGGACCTTTTTTGAATGGGTGAGAGGGTCAGCGTGGCCCCCTCCCTGGGCCGATTTCAACCCTGGAGACCCCATCCCCCAGGGCCTGGCTTTTTTCAAATTAACTTTGTCCCGGGGACACCATGCCCTGTGGCCCAGCCTCTATTGAGGGCACCATGGGCTCACCCAGGGCACCTACTCACTACTGATGGGGACGGTGGATGGAACCTCAAGGCCCCCACAGTCCCTGATGGCTCTCCGCCTTATGCAGGAGTTTTCATTGCTTTGACACAGAGGGAGCTGCTAAACATGCAGCTCCCTGTGTGTCAAAGCAATTATCCTCTGTTTTCCTGCCCACATCTCAGCAGCCAGGGAAATAGAGGACACCTAATGGGGACACAGTTCCTGCTTGCTGACAGCAGATTGTTTGCTCGGGCTTGGCAGGAGCTGCAAAAGATCAGGCCAAGTCAGAGCAAACAGGCATGTCCCATGTGAGGTGGCGGGTCCTAGGGCCATTATTGACTCCATGAGGGGGGTCTGTACAGCCCCCCTCCTTTCTTCAGTTTTGCCCGGGGGAGGCCCCGCATTAGTTGAAAGTAAAGTCCTGAGGAGGTGGCAGTTCCCAGGGCTGAGGGGGGGGGGGTTCGGGTGACTCCTGCGCATTAATTGACAGTAAAGCCCCAGCCCCTAGGGCTGCTGAGTGGTTTGCACAGCCCTTCCCGCATTTTCTGGTAAAGCACCAGGAAGGTGGCAATTCTCAGGGCAGGTCGAGCCAAGAGGCCCCCCATTTAAAACATATATAAGCCCTGGGGAGATGGCAGAGCCCGGGGCAGCGGGGCAGGCCATACTAGCCTCTCACACATTCATTTATGAAGAAGCCCTGGGGAGGTGGTGGGCCCAGGGAAAATATTAAGCCCATAGAGGGGGGGTCCGTGTGCCCCCTCCTTATAAAGAAAATGCCCCCGGAACCTGTCCCTCCCAGGGGACAATAATTAATTAAATACTAGAGCCCAAGCAGACAAAAAATTAGAAGAAATTGCTTTTCTGGCCCTCCGGGAGCCCCCCAAGAGGCCTATGGGTGCAGTGTATTTCTACCCTACCCCCCTTTTCTTTTGTAAAAAAAAATTTGTCAGCCAAGCAGATCTCAGCAAGAGATTGGAAAGAGTTGGGGGATCCTCTGCTTCCTTATATTTACAATTGAAAATCTCTTTAAACTACTGAACGGATTTACACCAATTTACAAAAAGGTCACTTTCTGGACCAGCAGCTACCTTTCTACCAAATTTGGTGTGATTGCGTTCAGCAGTTCGGACTGTAGCCGTGTCTACAGTCCGTATGGAAATTAACATGGGGGAAATGCATTTTGGGACCCCCTCTTTTTCTTAGCCCTTGTTTTAATTTTCAAAAGGGCAGCTAAAGAGAGTGCCAAAGTAATTTTGACAATTTCTCGAGGATTTATCAAACAATGCAAAAGGTGTTGGCAAATGAAAAAAACGCTCTTCCTGTGGAAACTACATCCTAACTAAAACTACCTACAAGACAGGTGACCACTAGTAGGTAATAGGTAATATCTATATATATATATATATATATATATATATATATATATATATATATATATATAAATAAAACACTGTGACTACCGGTGCATCTTGGAACTTGGAGTGCCAGCATGAAGGTCACATGACCTTTTAAATTGAGCACTTGCGTAATTAATTGCAATGATTCGTACCTGTGATCAAGGCTTTATTAAGCTGAAATGCATTAGGACTCGAGTGGCTGAATGAAAATAAAGGACGTGTTATGCTTTGGAACCGGGCTCGGCTACCCTTCTTCTGAGATATATATATATATTCACTAAAAAAACCATAGGTTATAGACCATATATAGTTAGGAATTAGCATTTACAAAACCTTGAAAATTCACTGAAAAAACCATAGGTTATACACCATATATAGTTAGGAATTAGCATTTAAAAAACCTTATTTTACTCACACAAAACCATTGAAATTCCATATATAGTTAGTTGTACTAACTATATATCGCGCACCCGCAATCCACTGCTGATCATGTCACATATTACATCATTCATGACATGGTCAGTGACATCACTGATGACATCACTGATGACATCTCAAATGACATCACTGATGACATCACTGATGACATCTCAAATGACATCACTGATGACATCACTGATGACAACATCCAGTGACTGTATTTTTCTATAAAGTTAAAATATGTCTTACATATTTAAGAATGAGTGGATGTATAAATGTCTGGATGAAGGATTTAGTAGGTGCATGACTGACTGTATGAGTGAGTGATTAAATGTGTCTCACTGAGTGCATGGGTTAGTGACTAAACTGTCTCAATTTGTGCATCATTATGTCTGTTGTTCTATAAAATGCTGCATGTGTTGATCATTAGCTATATGATTAACTATATGGGTTATTGATTGGTTGCCCAAGTATTTGTATGGGAGACTGAGAGTGTGTATGGGTGGCTGGGAGGTGTATGACTCTGTGCATAGATGTGTGAGCAGTTGATTCACTAGATGTATGGGTTCAAAAGTGCTTGTGGAAACAGCTGTATGGGCGGTTGACTGTGTGCATGAGTGTATTGGTGATTGAATGGATATCTCAGTGCTACATGTCAAAGTAAGTACATATGTAAAACACAGTACATGTGAGAGTTGACATATATAAATAACTGTGCAAAAGAGCCAGTGAATGTGTGAGTGGCTGTATGGATCATTGTGAACTTGTATCAGGGATTGTATAAGAGAGTAAATATGTGTTAGTATATGTTTGAATAAGTAAGGTGTGTATAACTGTATAGTTGAGGAAATGGAGGTGTGATTGATTCTTTGCATAACTGACTAGGTGTGTGAGTAACTCCATGGATGAGTGACAGTCTGTGAGTGTCTGTTTACACTGAGTGTATCTAAGGTTATATTAGAGTCTGAAGAGCTTCATCGTATTATCACATGAATGATGTCATCAGTGATGTGATAAGTAATGTCAAATGAGATGTCATCAGTGATGTCATCAGTGATGTCATTTGAGATGTCATCAGTGATGTCATCAGTGATGTCATTTGAGATGTCATCAGTGATGTCATCAGTGATGTCACTGACCATGTCATGAATGATGTAATATGTGACATGATCAGCAGTGGATTGCGGGTGCGCGATATATAGTTAGTACAACTAACTATATATGGAATTTCAATGGTTTTGTGTGAGTAAAATAAGGTTTTTTAAATGCTAATTCCTAACTATATATGGTGTATAACCTATGGTTTTTTCAGTGAATTTTCAAGGTTTTGTAAATGCTAATTCCTAACTATATATGGTCTATAACCTATGGTTTTTTCAGTGAATTTCATTGGTTTTTTAAAAGCTAATATCTATAGCTGTAAAATGTATTCTTCTTTAAATCCAAAAATATATTTTATATGTTTATTAATAATTTTTTTTTAAATATTTTTTTGTTTCGCTTCCGGTCCGCGAACCGGAAAGCTTTCCGTTAGCTCAAATTGATGCCGCGACCCGGTCCGCGAACCGGTAAGAAATCAACATCGTGACGCGTCGCGAAAGCGCGACGTATCGCGTTGCCGCGTAATGCGTCTTATGACGTACCGCGTTAGCGCACCCGGAAGTGCCCCGGGGCGCGGACCGAGGCGCGAAACGCAGCTCCCCGGAAGCGATCCGCGGCGCGGCGCGAAAGCGCGACGTATTGCGTTGCCGCATAATGCGTCTTGTGACGTACCGCGTTAGAGCACCCGGAAGTGCTCCGGGGCGCGGACCGAGGCGCGAAGCGCAGCGACCCGGAAGCTAACCGGGGCGCGTTCCGCAGCGCGTAACATGAGCGTGAGAGGTCATGTGACTTGTTAATAAAACTTTTCATTGGTTCATTTCACTTTTGGTTTCATAATCATGTAAGGCTAGGTCAGGTGACCTAAAAATAACACTTTTCACTGGTTGAGAACTATTGTTTTTCCCAAATGATGAAAACCCCTCCTTCTTTCCTCACTCTGACTTTCATCATTGTGAGAGGAAGACCTTTATTAATACTTCAGAAATGGCTTCAGTAGTTGCTTCAGCTGGTGCACCCCCACCACCACCTCCACCTCCTCATGGGAAGAGAGGACCACCTCCCCAGGTCATGACCAACACAGAGGAGGAAGAGGAAGAAATGGAGGAAGAGGAGGGAGAAGAACCACAGTTCTTGGAAGAGGTGCCCCGGGTTTCCCATAAGAAAGCCAGTTTCATCTGGCAGTTTTATTCAATCCCTCCTGGCCAAAAAAAAGTGAATGCGAGGTATGTCACCTGCCTTATCTGCAAAGATAAATTATCAAGAGGGACGGATAAGAAGTATAGTTATGGGAACTATACTATGCATAGGCACATGACCAGGAAGCATCCACTTAATTACAGCCGGGCGGAAATACGGGATTTGCAGGAAAATCCAACATCAACTCCTGTGGCCAGATCAAGATCGTCAATTTCATTGACACCAGCAGAGGCACGGGAAACTGTGCCAAACATACAAGAGAATTTTGGCCACATGAAACATACTTGTATGCACTGTGGTGCGTTGATAGCATGTGGTAATATGAGTATAAATGCTTTCAACCTGGCTTATGAACATCATAATTGCCCTAACCGCCCCCAGTAATTTTTTTTTTGCTCCTGTTGAGCCCTTTTCAATGCCTGTTTTTTGTTGTTCCCCCCCCCCCAAAAAAACCAAAAAATATATAAAATCGTTCAAAAAAACACAAAAAAAAAAAAAAAAAAAAAAATAAAAAAATATATAAAACAACAAAAATATTAAAAAAAAGTTCTTTTCAGAACTACCTCCCCTTTCAAAAAAAATTGCTAGAATGTTTAGCACTCTGGCAAGCTCTATTTCTTTTGGTTCGCTTCCGGGTTAGCTTCCCGGTACGCGGAACGGGAGCTAACCAAAATTTTTTTTTTTTTTAAAAAGAGTAAGTATAAGGAAAGTAAACAGAGAGTGATGTTAAAAGAAAGACAGCTATAGGGAGTAAAGAAGAGATACTGTTTAATAGATCTATTTACCGAAGAAAAGACGGAAGAGGGTATAATTGTGAAAAACAAAATAGATAAGGAAGTGAAAGAAAAAAAAAGAGAGTATAACATTAACAAAGAAGAGTTTCTTGGAGAATGTGAGTGAATGTTCAAAATAAGATTAAAACATGGGGAATAACAGAGAGAAAAAATAGAAAACAGAAAACAAAAAATAACAGAAAAAGATTAATTGAAACAGCAAAGAAATGTAAGTAACATAGAGCCATATCATCAACATAGGCAATAAAAGTTTTGCAGCTTTTATTGGCAGAAATGTGTTGCTAAAGCCGCTTTTGCGGCAGAAAACTGCTGCTAAAACCACTTTTGCACCAGTTTTCTGCCAATAAAAACAGCAATAATTTTATTGGCTGTGTTCATAATATGCCCCTTAGTGTGCTTCAACTACACAGAGAAAGCATTATGAACAAATAGTGATAGAGTGATCAGTCAAAGACACTAAGAGTAATAGAGACGGAGTGAGTGAACAAGAGTGAGGAACTATGAGAAGAGAGGGACTGAGAAAAAGAGTGGAAGGAGTTGAGTAAGTAGGTAATAGAGAAAGGAATGAGGGATGTAGCAAAGGCAGGAAACTGAGGGTTAAAGAAATGAAGCAGTGGAACTAATAGAAGTTAAATGTGATAGAAATGTAACGAAAAGAGTACAAAACATTTACCTTATAATTGTCGTTAAATTACTCACTTTTTGTTTTTATACTTTCAATCTGTGAAAGAGAGAACAAACATTTGAAAAATATTAAAACATGTATTTAAAAATTACAAAAGACAAGGGAAAAGATTGAAGGACAAACAGTTTTTCAACAACTTTGACACTTACAGAAGCTTCTGCTTCTCCAGGCCCCCTACACAGTCCTAAAGATATACATTTTAAACTAACAGTATCTTGATGCAGACGAAGTGAGGCCTATCTTAAAACATGGTGCATCTTTTGCATTGCTGTTGTCTCAGAAAAGTGTCGCAAGACACTAAAATTTTAAATGATTGCTTCAGGATGCCAATAAGATGTGTCCTATCCAGAGGTTTGTTTGAGGTGAGGCCTACTCAGGGTTGCAGATGAAATTTCGAGTTGTTGAAGAGAATAGAGGACATAATACATGTGAAGGTCTACCAATGAAGTGAGTCATGTCCACTGCACTCTTGAACAAAGTCCAAACCTCCTATGTTTCCCTGGACAGACCTAAACTTGATCTGCACAATGTGATTCGTAATGATAGGAAACACAGGTGATGTAATTGAAATACGTGCAATTTCTTTTGCTCATTTCACAATCACATCACTTGTGTTTCCTTTGCTTAGGTATCTCATTGTGCAGATGTAGTCCAGCATATGAAAGAGTACGCAGAAGTGCAGCACTGCATGCAACAACTTTGACACTTACAGAAGCCTCACCTTCTCCATGCCTCCTACACAGTTCTACATATACATCATAAATGCAAACAGTACAGAATTAATTATACATGTTAAATGGTTTATTTTTGCTGTTCTCAGAATGTATCAAAATTCACTAAAAACAGTGACTTGAAGGTATTCATCATATAACAGCGGGGAAAAAAAACCACAATCAAAATGATTGTGTTTAAAAAACCCATACAACATAACAAATCAGAATTCAGAACTCCTTAAAGTTAACTTACTTTCCATGACGTCAAAGGATGTCCTATGAACAGCTTACACTCTGTTGTGCTGTTATTACTTTCAGCCCGCCACTTTCTGAAAGAAAACCTCCATCGTTTTTAAAAACATGTTACATGCAATAAATGACTTCTTGCTCTCTACCACAAGTTTCCACAAAGCCAAATCTTGTCAGAGCCATTTATAACTCTTGGATTTCTGGTAAGCCAATCCCGTCATTTGGCATTTCTGCAACTTTCAGAATTAAAATGTTGAAGATCATTTTCACAATCCTGGAATAGTAATATCTTCCCCTTCTTGCTCAGTCATGTTCTACATTTCCTATGACACTGATACTGCTTACTATGAAGCAGACTTACACTACCTCTATGACTACTACAATTATTTAATTCTCTACATCACTTTTAATCACAAAGCAATGTAAAACAGTAGACAGCATTGCAGACTTACATTCCCTCTACTCTATGTTTTGATTGGCTGCTTCAATTAGCTTATAAAAAGAAATAGTTTTTCTGAACTCATTCAAAGTGCACTTATTTCTCCATGACGTCCAGTCTTATGGTTAGAAGTTATGTCTCTGAACTACACTTATCCTCAAGGCCAAATCGTGTAGGAGCCATTAGAACTTCTTGAAATTCCACAGAGCACATCCCGAGATTCTTTCCCTAAAATTTTGGTTTTAAAAACACCAGGTAAGAGTTTTTAAGGTCATACGGCAATTTTTTTGTGAAAATTAAAACAGAATCATTGCAAAATGACCAGCCATTTCTAGACTTTAAATAAGCTGTGTAATGTCCTGATGTTATTGAAGGACCGTCATGATATATAATTGCTGCAGTTACAAAAGTCCTTCCTGATATTGACAACTGCGAAGCCACAAAATTTTTAATTAAAGTTGTCAATTTTGTTCCATCAGGCCTACATCGTTGGAACATTAAAATGACATACTGGCCATATGTTCGTATAAATAATGTGGACATCATTTCAGATTTACATTGGCTACACTCCATGTTGTGATCAGCTGCTTTTACTAGCTTATTAAAGGAGACTGATTTACTGTCTGGCAAAGTTAAATATATAAATCTTTCTGAGTCTACACTAGTAGTACTTGATACCATACAGTTCTCGCAGTCATGCTGCCATTGATAAGAAAGCCCAAACAGCTGATCTACATCTACACCTTCAGCATGCAATACATCAAGCATATACATTAAAAACTCCTGACAATCTTGCTGAATATTTTGAGAGAATTGTGTTTGGCCTGAACATCTGTCTAACAGATTTCGAATTTCAGACACACTTTCTATGTTTGTTCTATCAGTGCTACATTTCTCTAACACAGAATTTAACAAACTGAAAAATCTTTGATCAGAATTGACCACAATCTCTTCTTTTACATTTTCTAGAGAAAACAAAACATTAACCACTACATTAGCATAGCAGTTGACACCAGAACTGTTTTCAAATTGAAAACCAACAACATCTTCAACAGAATTCTTTTTGTTTCTGCTTATAATTTCAGGTTCATCGACTTTTCGTCTTTTTGCTACAACCTCCCCAGTATTGGTTACATTTCTTCGTTTCCGGCCTACCACACGTTTCTCAAACAAAGGATATTGAGGCAAATGTGGCGCATACTCTCTTCTTAACCTATTGTATTCCTTAACACAATCTAGATCCGCACAAATGCTTGTGACATCACACTCAATCAAGTACAATCCCGATAAAGTTCTAACTCGTGACAATGCCACATATGCCATACCCTCCTTGAACACAGAACTGCCAATATTCACCAATGCACTGTCTACACTTAAACCTTGCGATTTATGGATTGTCACCGCATATGCCAAGCAAACAGGAAACTGCTTACGGCGAACATATAAGTCTTTTACAAGCAAAAATCTAGCAGAGCAATGACCAATTAGCTGTACTTCCTCAATGCCATCAAATTTAATTTTTAAAAATTCAATTCCATCTCTATTTCTGTATTTTACAAAATCAACAACATTACCCATTGATCCATTTACCAGACCTCTTTCAACATGTAAATTCCTTCTTAAAATTATACGCCAGTTCAAGCACACATTCAGAGTCTTTTCAAAACCTGCAGTTTTAGATATACTCTTCTCTAATGAATCCAATTTTGTTTTCAGATTCTCAGACAAAATAATTGTTGATCCCATATGCTCTACTCTGTCAATAGCTTCCAGTTTCACAATCTCTTGCTTTTCTAAATGCAACATTTTGTTGTTGAATTTGGCACATTCTGCAAGAGTTGGCATCAAACATATTCCAGATTTCTTCTCAGTAATTTTCTGAAAAATATTCTCAGGCACAACATCTTGTTCTGGATATAAATTTGACAGTAATCGTGCATGTAAAGCTTCTTTCCCATGCTCGGTCACTTTTCCATTCTAACATCTTGTAGAATAGTCTTGTAAACTTCATCCTTCGCCTGACGCATATTTTCATGCAGTTCAGCATAATTGAAGTTTAACCATATATTGACGTTGCCAATGCTGCCTAGGCACTTCCTGGTATCTTCATGCGTGAGCATTTTGAACACAGGTTGCCCTTTCACTGGTGTCAGCTGCAGAAGATCTCCGAAAACAATGATGTGTTTGCCACCAAATAACACATCATACTCTGTTTTGAGAACTTCTTGCATTCTCAAATGCACAAAGGCAAGCATGACATTGGAAACCATGCTTACTTCGTCAATGATAAGAAGTTTCATTTTCCTCAAGATTCTTGAAACTTCAAAACAAGCATCTCCAGATAGCTTGTGATATTGTAATTTGTTGTCATGCTCCACTGGCAGCATCAGTAAACGATGTAAAGTAATCCCTTTAATGTTATGTGCTGCCAGTCCAGTTGGAGCGGTGACAACACAAGACAGCGATGACTCTGTCCTTTCCTGCAAATAGCATGAAATTGCTTTAATGAGGAAACTTTTTCCAGTTCCCGCTTCTCCACTCACGTACAGTCGGACAGGCTTCAACGACGTACATGAGCACTCTTTCTTGTCATGACTTAATCCATGATCAATTTGCATGGTAACTTCGTCATATATTTTCCTCTGCTCAACGTTGAGTTGTCTTTCCAACTCTTCTAAGTTAACCGCATCCTCCTGAGCATGTGCCATGGCTCTTTCCACTTCATTCATAGCAGTGGCAGCTTCATTTTCGATAACAGGTCCTCCTAGTGGATCCTGACTCAATGAAGCAGAACTCTGACTGTCCTGAGAACTGTCTCTGGCAATCTCGGCTGCAATCATTGCTTCCTGCTCAATTTCCGCATTCAACATTTCTACATATTTGGGAAAAGCAGGACATTCTATGGTCTCCTTGGCGGCATTGAAAGAGTCTTCGTAACAGAGAAAATCTCCAAGCAGTTCCTCTTCTGCAAGCCAAGGCTTGAAAAGTTGCAAAAGTGCTAAATAGAAAAACTCCTTTTTTTCAGGAGATTCGCCACTCAATTTTCGATGGTTTACCAAGTGGCATTTTCTTTGCTTGACCAGACATCCCTCACTTCCTATTACAGCATACACTCCTTTCTCAGTATCTTCTTTGATGTTCCTCTTGAATATGTAATTTTGCAGAACCTCATACAGACAAACATTCTCGAGGTGACTGCTTCGATTTGGATAATATGTATCCAACATGTTGGTCTTCAAAATGTCGGTACTGTTTGGCTCCTTTTCCGCCAAATACTCAATTTCCCGCACAGGTTTGAGAACTCGATTACGCGTTGCAGCAAGACCAAGACTCGCCCAAATGATACTCCTGGACTTGGCATAGAGACTTGCTGAAGACAACCGGTCAGAACATTCGTACGCTCCGATTTCTCGATGCGACAACATCTTCAGACTGAAACTGTACAACTTCTTGCTGAGGCTCTTTTCATGGGAAATGTCCTCCCACATATCCTTCAATTCTGTCTTCTCTTTTTTGGTGATGTAAGACGTCACATACCGAGCCACAGCCATACAGTTATCAGCCACAAACTGTATATCCATGTTAGCATTCCACATGGACAAAATCACCGGGTTGTAGTCGTTGATGTACTTGGACTCTTCGTTCCTCTTCAAATTTTATGTGTTTTTAGGTGATTTCTTCATCACATTATGTCGCAGCGAAAACATCAAACTGTTTACTCTTCCTTTAGAAATCACCGGTCGTGGAAAACCGAAACGACATTTGGTGTAGAACTTGTCCTTGTTTCGGAATTTACGACGACAGTACTTTCCACATCGATGGCTTTGGAAACGCAGAACTTTTTCTCTTAGGCTTTTCTTCTCCTTTGCGTTTGGAACAGCACACGTAGAATACTGTTGTATAAAACTCATCACTGAGTCTTCTGGATCCGTTCCAAATTTAGGTGCATCCTTGATCCACAGCAACATATGTATATGAGGAGCACCTCTTGCTTGGTACTCCTTTCTCCAGAAGAAATCCAACACCTCTCCAAGAGGTGGATTCTTCTTATTCATGATGAAAGACATCATAGCTTCAAATCTATGATTGAAGTACCTACATACATTGACTGGATCCAAAGAGCACAGTTCTCCGGGTGTCTTGAATTCGATGTTTTCTACGTTAGCATTTGCCTCTCGTAGAAATTCAAGTAAGTCTTCCCAGCCATACTCGGCACAGCTCAGAGTGAGGAACCATGTGGGAGTACCTAAGTTCCTCAGCATACATTTTAAATCACCATGACGACGGTACCAGTACTCATTAGTACCACGCTGACACGCCATGAGATTAATCAGGTGAGAATCCAAAATACTGTCTTGGACATTGACTTTATCCATAAAGTCACTTGCCGAGATGTTTTGCATGTGTATACCACTCTTCAAGATGTGGTTCACTGCATATGACAGTCCAGACAGATCGCTTTCAAACAGGAGATGAAACAAATAAGGAATGCATTGTCGAAACCTACCATCTCCTGCATACAATCGCAAAGTCCGGTATTCAGAAGCAGGAATTTGATGAGGTCGCTCATCATATCTTCCTCCCTGACCTGTTGGAAAAAGCTGTGGGAAACACCGAGCTTCCAAACTTTCCTCACAAACACTAATGGGACTCCCTTTGGCTTGTTTCATTTGAAACAACTCAATAGCATTCCCCATGACTTCCTTGGAATGCAAAGGATGAACACTATAATGTTCATATATTTCTTCACTAGTAGAAGTTTCTACTTTCTCAATTTGACCAGCACACAAATCGCTATCCTCTTCCTCACTTACTTCCTCTTCTGCAACATATACATTCTTATAGTATTTATTATTTTTTTTCAAATACAATGTTGCCTTTTTAACTTTCCTAACGTCTACTAAATCTTGCCATATTTTCTTATTCTTTGTCGGAACCCCATTAACTAAGATAACCAGAGGTTCCTCGTCCACTTTTTCTACTCCAATTGTGTTAATGTTTTTCTTCAAATCTAGAGGCAAATAAACAACTCTTCCCTTTAATCCTCTCTGTAAATCTGATGGAGGCAATTTCCCTGTCTTTGGCTCCATTCTTACAATAGCCTGAAAGGGATGGATACTTTGAATCAAAATAGATTCATAAGTATTTAAATCCTTCAATTCAGAAGGAATCTTAACCAATTCCAGATTATTATGAACTGCTCTAGCAGGCATCTGGTTTTGATTTAATTTGCAACAACAATAAGTACACACACGTTGATCCAATCCCAAATCAAAACAATTTTCTACCATCAAGTATGTTGCGAAATCCTTCCATTCACTATTATTTTCCCTTTCACTTTTTGCATATAAATCCACTAACTTAGTCTGATTCTTATAATAAGTGCGTCGACAACACACACAAGTGAAATTGGGCCTCTCACTTGATTTGACCTGAAACGTGGCAATTTCCCTCTGGAAATTATCTGTACTGGAAACCTGTACACTATCTTCCACATTACCCGCTTCTTCTTGGTCAATTTCAACATTCTCCTCTTTACTTCCAAAGTAACAAAACTCAATTTCTTCACATATATTCTTCACATCTATTTCAGAACCATGCAAAAGAGCAGCACATAATTTTTTAAGCATAATTGCTGGACTCTTAGCATAATACAACATTCTAACTAATTTCCTCACTTTATTATGATGCACTGCTAGCATCCTGAAATGATGAAAAACACTCTGGCATACTCTCCTGGAAAGACAATCCAGTGAATGACCATGCAAACCTGTCACTTCTCTCACTCTGCAAGGATCTAATTCTTGCAACAACCTTATTTTCTGCTTCAAACTTTTCTTATTAAATGACCGTACAAAATCACAAAGCAAATTGATGGAATCCTGTCGCACACTGCAAATACTACTACACTTCCAGGTGTACACAGGACCCTTAGCACGTCTTCCTAAAACCTCATTACCTAACACCTCTTCTGCCTCTGTTGTCACAAGTTTTTCTTTTTCAACTGGACAACCATCTTTCACTTCATAAGCACGACCACTGGTGTCAACTGCATGCACCAAATCATTATCCTGGAAATAACTCTCCTCATTAAAAAATGCCTCACAGCTTGAACTATGCATCCATTCTCCAGAAAAAACTTCACAAAAATTACTACGATTAACTATTCTCTTCCATCTACTATTTCTTTTGAAATCATAAATTGCCTTGTTTAGCTTCCTAATTCTATTGATTATCAAAATAAATAACTTACGTTTAATTTCAAATGCCTGATCAATAACTTTCTCAACTTTTTTTTTCTCTTATAAAAAACCACTTTCTGTTGACCTTTCTTAATATTTTTTAACAAATTGCCAATTATCCTGTTGCGGAACATTCGTTTACGAATGTCCCTAAACTGTTGTTTCCTTCTACTATCATGCACAGAGTTATCTCTTGCTCTAGCAGTAACATTTTTGATTGGCCTTTCCTTTCCATTTGAATTGCTTCTCTTTTTCTGGACTGAAACATTTTCTGTAGTAATATTTTTTTTACTGCAAATATTTCTTATGAATGTTTTTGTACTCTTACCCGGTGCTTTCTTGTTGACTTGACAAATCTTTTTGTTAGAGGACTGCTGCTTTTTTTCAATCACCTGCTGTCTTTGACGTTTTGCAGCCTTTCTCAGTCTTTCTTTCGTTGGCATGGTGAAATGTTGAAATGATCTGCAGTTGAATCTGTGGTAAAATATATTAAAAAATGTTATTAACCACTATTACCCAACAGTACGTCAATAACAGTAATCAAAAACTTAAAACACTACTTTACATTTTTACATATAAGATTTTTTAGTGCATGGCAATTTTAGAATACAGAAATAGCAGAAAAGAAATGGAATTTATAATCATGTTACCTGTGCTATCTTATATGTGAATCTGATCTAATTTTATGAGCATATTTTATTATTTTATTGAAGACACTACACATAACCTGTTTTTGAAGGTGTCTTTATTTTTAAATTAAACGGTTTACATTTTTACTTTTTTTTTATTATAAATTTTTAAAATAAATGTTTATAGTTCCATAGGCTCAAGCAGGTCAGCTTCCCACCCTATGTCATATAATTCGGACAAATCTGCATCCTCATCACGTTCTTCTTCATCCTCAGGATTTAAATCATCCAAGGGATCAACATCCACTGATGTTTCAATTACAAGTTCAATGATGAGGTCAAAATCAACTGATTGCAGATTATCGCTCATGTTGATGTTGTCTTTATCTTTAAAGAAAGATAACAACAATGAGATGTTGCAGAGTAAGAGACAAATCTCAGAGATTATAATAGTAAAATTGTTTAACAAGAGTAACATTTTGCAGCTATTATTTAGCCATGTCCAGCGATGCTGAGCAGGTGAAGCCTATGTCTAATTTTTCAGTGAACAGGACTCATCTCTTCTTAACCTTGGATAAGCCTCACCGACTCTGTGTCCCCTGCACATACTTAAATGTAAAGGGGCAGATTTATGTTAAATGGCACATCCCCAGGCATGCACCAGTTAACGTGCACCGCTGCTCTGCCACCCATGGTGTGCCGCATTTACAATCAGATAGGAGAAAGCTGCGTCAAAACCCTGCGCCTGCTTTAAGCAGGCATAGGTCTTGACGCAACATTGTGGAGATGGGGCACCTCTGAGCCTTGCTGGAGCTGCATCACACTTGCAATACAACTCCAGCAATGCGCCACCTTTACAGCACAGATACGTCACGCATCTGTGCCATTTTTGCCCCATGCTGCGCCGCATTGTAAATGCAGCACACCATGGGTGGCGGAACAGCGGCGCAGGATGACTGGCACATCCCTGGTGATGCGCCAGTCATCATAAATGTATCCCTAAGCTTCTTATCTTGTTACAGATGAACCGCCATATGTATCATCAAACTATTTTGCATTTCCTAAATAGCAAATTTTAAGGAATAAATAGCAATTCTTTACCATTCCTAATTTGCAATGAGCAAATTGCTAAATGCAAATTACCCATTCATTTCCATGGGCTAGGAGGCTCATAGGAATGAAGGTGCAATTTGTGATTAGCAATTAGCTCATTTTTATCAAAAATTTATCTTTCTGAAAAAGAAATTTGGGGGCATATGGCGCACATACATGCCCTAAGGGCATGTATTGGCGTCATATGGCACCTTTTGTTTTTTGGAAAAAAAGCTTTTTGAAAAGAATTCGCAAATTACCACAAACTAGAAGTTGGTGGTAGTTTCCAAATCCTTAATGTCATTTTTTACATATTTTTTGTTTGATACATTGCATTTAAGGAATCGCAAAATTTGCAAATCCTTCAGTGCAATCGCAAAATAAGGAATAGCAAATATTGCTATTCCTTATTTTGCATCAAACTTGTTTGATACATACCATTTGTCTAATTAGCATTCGCAAAGGCCGAAATTTGCAGAATTTTGATCTTTGCGAATGCTAATTAGCTTGATACATATGGCCCCAGTGAGGCCTGTCTTGCAACATGGTGCATCTTTTGCATCACTGCTGCATCGGTTTCATGTGGCACGTTTTTTTTACACCATGACACATCTGCCTAAATGCATCAATTTGTAATTTTGTCGCCTCATAGCAAATCTTTTGCACCGCCGCTTCATCATAAAAGTGACGCACAGCGGCGCAAAAGAGGCATACACCTATCATAAATCTGTCCCTAGCATTTTAAATGATTAATCCAGGATGACGATAAGGTGTGGCCTATCCAGAGGTTTGTTTAAGGTGAGGCCTACTCAGGATTGCAGATTAAAGTTACACTTGATGAAGAATACAGAGGAGATAATACATGTAAAGGCCTACCAATGAAGTAAGTAATGTCCACTTTATTGCGCCAGTCATCATAAATATATCCCTAAGCTTCTTATCTTGTTACAGATGAACCGCCATATGTATCATCAAACTATTTTGCATTTCCTAAATAGCGAATTTTAAGGAATAAATAGCAATTCTTTACCATTCCTAATTTGCAATGAGCAAATTGCTAATTGCAAATTACCCATTCATTTCCATGGGCTAGGAGGCTCATAGGAATGAAGGTGCAATTTGCGATTAGCAATTAGCTCATCGCAAATTAGGAATTTTTTCAAGGGTGCAGGGGTGTCTCAAGAACACCCTGCTGCACCCCTGAAAAAGAAATTTGGGGGCATATGGCACACATACATGCCCTAAGGGCATGTATTGGCGTCATATGGCACCTTTTGTTTTTTGGAAAAAAAGCTTTTTGAAAAGAATTCGCAAATTACCACAAACTAGAAGTTGGTGGTAGTTTCCAAATCCTTAATGTCATTTTTTACATATTTTTTGTTTGATACATTGCATTTAAGGAATCGCAAAATTTGCAAATCCTTCAGTGCAATCGCAAAATAAGGAATAGCAAATATTGCTATTCCTTATTTTGCATCAAACTTGTTTGATACATACCATTTGTCTAATTAGCATTCGCAAAGGCCGAAATTTGCAGAATTTTGATCTTTGCGAATGCCAATTAGCTTGATACATATGTCCCAAGTGAGGCCTGTCTTGCAACATGGTGCATCTTTTGCATCACTGCTGCATCAGTTTCATGTGGCACGTTTTTTTTACACCATGACACATCTGCCTAAATGCATCAATTTGTAATTTTGTCGCCTCATAGCAAATCTTTTGCACCGCCGCTGCATCATAAAAGTGACGCACAGTGGCGCAAAAGAGGCATACACCTATCATAAATCTGTCCCTAGCATTTTAAATGATTAATCCAGGATGACGATAAGGTGTGGCCTATCCAGAGGTTTGTTTAAGGTGAGGCCTACTCAGGATTGCAGATTAAAGTTACGCTTGATGAAGAATACAGAGGAGATAATACATGTAAAGGCCTACCAATGAAGTAAGTAATGTCCACTTTATTGCGCCAGTCATCATAAATGTATCCCTAAGCTTCTTATCTTGTTACAGATGAACCGCCATATGTATCATCAAACTATTTTGCATTTCCTAAATAGCGAATTTTAAGGAATAAATAGCAATTCTTTACCATTCCTAATTTGCAATGAGCAAATTGCTAATTGCAAATTACCCATTCATTTCCATGGGCTAGGAGGCTCATAGGAATGAAGGTGCAATTTGTGATTAGCAATTAGCTCATCGCAAATTAGGAATTTTTTCAAGGGTGCAGGGGTGTCTCAAGAACACCCTGCTGCACCCCTGAAAAAGAAATTTGGGGGCATATGGCGCACATACATGCCCTAAGGGCTGTATTGGCGTCATATGGCACCTTTTGTTTTTTGGAAAAAAAGCTTTTTGAAAAGAATTCGCAAATTACCACAAACTAGAAGTTGGTGGTAGTTTCCAAATCCTTAATGTCATTTTTTACATATTTTTTGTTTGATACATTGCATTTAAGGAATCGCAAAATTTGCAAATCCTTCAGTGCAATCGCAAAATAAGGAATAGCAAATTTTGAATTAAGGATATTTTAAGTCATTTCCACATGTGCAGTGTTTTCAAATTTTGATTTGAAAATCGTTTTTAGGGAAAAGGAATGGTTTGTAAATTTATGACAAGGACATAATGGTGTATGCTTCTTTATAAGGCATTTCACTGTCTCTGATGTCATTTTTCCCATATTACATTATAAGACCTTTCCCCATGGAGCACATTCCTTGTAAATATGCTCCCACCTGTGCATGGTGAATTTAGATTTTGACTGTTTGAGTCACATAGCCATGTTAAAAGTGACCCAAAAAAATTGCAAAGGCTTTAAAAAAACACTTTCATGTGTCTTAAGGACATTTTAAGTCATTTCCCCATGGGCAGTGTTTTGTAAGTGGCGCAAAAGAGGCATACACCTATCATAAATCTGTCCCTAGCATTTTAAATGATTAATTCATGATGACGATAAGGTGTGGCCTATCCAGAGGTTTGTTTAAGGTGAGGCCTACTCAGGATTGCAGATTAAAGTTACGCTTGATGAAGAATACAGAGGAGATAATACATGTAAAGCTCTACCAATGAAGTAAGTGATGTCCACTTCATTGCGCCAGTCATCATAAATGTATCCCTAAGCTTCTTATCTTGTTAGAGATCAACCGCCATATGAATCATCAAACTATTTTGCATTTCCAAAATAGCGAATTTTAAAGAATAAATAGCGATTCTTTACCATTCCTAATTTGCGATGAGCAAATTGCTAATTGCAAATTACCCATTCATTTCCATGGGCCAGGATGCCCATAGGAATGAAGGTGCAATTTGCGATTAGCAATTAGCTCATCGCAAATTAGGAATTTTTCCAAAGGTGCAGGGGTGTCTCAAGAACACCCTGCTGCACCCCTGAAAAAGAAATTTGGGGGCATATGGCGCACATAAAAATTAACAACATTCCTTTACCTCAAAAACGATTTTCAAGTCATAATTTGAAAACACTGCCCACAGGGAAATGACTTAAAATGTCCTTAAGACACATGAAAGTGTTTTTTGAAAGCCTTTGCAATTTTTTTGGGTCACTTTTAACATGGTTATGTAACTCAAACAGTCAAAATCTAAATTTACCATGCACAAGTGTAACCATATTTACAAGGAATGTGCCCCACGGAGAAAGGTCTTTTAATGTAATATGGGAAAAATGACATCAAATGTCCTTAAGACACATAAAAGCGTTTTTTGATTGCCTTTGCAGCATGTTTGTATCACTTTTAACATGGCTATGTAACACAAACATTCAAAATCTATATTTGCCATGCACAGGTGGGAGCATATTTACAAGCAATTTGCGCCACAGAGAAAGGTCTTACATTGAAATGGGAAAAATAACATCAGAGACAGTCAATTGCCTTAGAAAGAAGCATACACCATTATGTCCTTGTCATAAATTTAAAAACAATTCCTTTTCCCCAAAAACGATTTTCAAATCATAATTTCAAAACACTGCACATGGGAAAATTACTTAAAATGTCCTTAAGACACATAAAAGCGTTTTTTGATTGCCTTTGCAGCATGTTTGTATCACTTTTAACATGGCTATGTAACACAAACATTCAAAATCTAAATTTGCCATGCACAGGTGGGAGCATATTTACAAGCAATTTGCGCCACAGAGAAAGGTCTTACATTAAAATGGGAAAAATAACATCAGAGACAGTCAATTGCATTATAAAGAAGCATACACCATTATGTCCTTGTCAGAAATATTATAACCATTAATTTTCCTCAAACACGATTTTCTAGTCATAATTTGAAAAGACTCCACAGCTCCTATGCAGAAAAACACCCTGTCAGTACTAATACTTCACATTTTCTCCAATTACATTTTCTCAAAGAAACAAAATCTATTTGTAAAACACTTGAGACAAAGCAACATTTGAAAAACACAACTTTCTTCATAATTTTCACCTTAAAGCACACTATTCTCTATCTAAATTAAAGAAATATTTTCTCACCTTAGCAAATACTTTGAGTTTGAAAACAGTCTCAGAAACACACCAATTTGTCTTCAGCAGAGCAAAAGGTATGCACTCCAGAGTCTGCAGCTATCAAAAGCACAGAAATGCTGTAATTCTTCACACATATCTCTCATGTCACCCAATCAAAACTCTTCCCTCACTTTTTTTCAAATGAAAACCCTTCCCCCCTCTGCCATTTCATGCCTTTTCTGCATGGCAACCACCTCTTGGAAGACCTCTGGTGTTTGCAAGTTCACACAACAATGTTGCAATTGAACTCTGAACTCTCTGTGCACCTGCGTATCCACTGCAATCTTTCATTTAATGATTTTTTATTGACCATTCAAAATACATCTTTCAAAGAACTCATCCATGCACCCTAACTTTCTGTTTTCAGCAATCAAAATCCACCAATCACTGTTACTGCTTCATTAACACAGAAACTCCACAGTTTTTTTCATTTTAAACTCTCATTTTTTCAACTGCCATTTCATTGCCACACTTCATCTGACTGCAGCAGAACCTTCTCTCACCATGTTTTCTGTCTGGATTGTTGGACATAGTTATATCCACTGGGCTCACAGGTATGCTAAGAACAGAAATTTACCTAACCTCAATTTACAAGATGTGGAAATTAAGTGGTTTGGCCACAGAGGATTAAAATGTCACCAATTGATACCATTGGTGAAAACCTTTCTGCATTTGCCAAAACCTGACCTGTTAATTGTGCACTGTGGAGGTAATGATTTGGGCACTTTGACTGGGGTAGGTCTGGAAATGCTTTTAAAGGACACCTTTGAGCAATTGATGGCACTTTTTCCTCAAACTGCCTTGGTATATTCAAATATATGCCAAAGACAGAAATGGAGGTGGTCAAACCAATTTTGTCCACAAATTGAGAAGTCGAGGAAGCATGTAAACAAATCTGTTTCAGCTTACATGAGAGACCATGGAATGGGCTCCATGTACAACAATAACTTGCGTTACTACATGCAAGATATCTACAGAGGAGATGGAGTTCACTTCTCAGATGAGGGCAACAGAATTTTCATTCTGAATTTAAGACTGTGCATTGGTACCTACTTATAAGTACCTAAATGTACCATAAACCCAAAAGCTCTTCTCAGAGCTACCCTACATCTGATCACTCACAATTATTATTTTACTCTAACATTTTTCACTAATTTTCAAAAAAGTACGCTCCCTGGGGCGCTACCCGGTACGCGAACCGGGAGCTAACCTCGCTAAATTTAAAAAAAAATGGTTTTTTTCGCACATATGGGCCTCCTCAGCCACCCTCAGAAAACCTAGGGGGTCAAGATAAGTCTACCGTGCCCCCTTCTACCCATTCTGAACATTATTTGCCCTCCATCTTGTATCTTAATTCGACCGAAACACAAAATGGTGGACTCCCGTAACGCTTAAGGTTCGCGAACCGGGACGCTCAACAGTTCGCGTACCGGGTCGCTCCCTGGGAAGCGCACCATCAAAAAAGGTGGGAAAGTAGTTTACAGAAAAGCCACTGGAGACAATTTCACCAAATATAGATTAGCTCATACTACATACCAATCCCTACCATTTTCACAAATTTGATTGGAATTCCATTTAACCATTTAGCCTGTAGACCTCTCTAAATACCCTGAGGTAAATTACTTCTCAAAACACATCTGAAGTGTTGGAATTGACAACCAATGAAAATGTTACTTTCATTTTCTACTTTTTTTACCTGACATTTGATTGGTTATGTACCTGAATATATATAAAGAAAGAGAGAGAAACACAGCCATTTTGACTACTACTTCCTGAATTACATTGCAAGATCATTTTCACTCACAACTTAAACTTGTTTTTAGAAGGTGAGATATTATTTTATAAATTTGAAAACATTTTCAGATAGTTATATACTATCCCTCTGTAAGAGTTAGACATTGAGAAAGGCTTCTTTATTATAATTATGGATTGATTTAGGTTTCTGTGGTATAATTATGAATTTACTTAGGCTTCTTCACAGGCACTTTTTAATAGTACTACTTCACGCCTGAAACCATACAGTGCCCATAGATTACTTCTCTGTTATAAACTCACAAGTACCTGTCTGAACTTAAACCCAACAGTGTCCTATCACTACTGATATATTTATTTTTTATGCAAATTACAGCAATAAAATGGAAGGTGAGCAGAATGTTTCCTTCAAAATTGTTCTGGACAGCAACAATGAACAAGTTATGGAACCTATTGATGACTTAGAATTCATGGATGAGTCACGGGACTATGAATTACTTCAATGTGTAGAATCTGTCGATCATTTACTCCATTATGATGACGGTCAAATGTGGGAACTTATGTTCACTCAACAAGAGGACATATCGGACAGTCAAATGCTAGACGTTCTATTAAATTTTGAAAAACAATCTGAAAAATAAAATTGTATGTAAAATAAAAAAAATTTTGAGTCTTTAATCATTTTTATATGTAATTCATAAACTAGTTAAATGTTAGAAATGTTATTAAATTTTGAAACACAATCACAATAATAAATAATTGCTTAAAAAATAAAAAAAATTAAAAAATAATCAACAAAACCAACATTTGAGATGTCATCAGTGATGTCATCAGTGATGTCACTGACCATGTCATGAATGATGTAATATGTGACATGATCAGCAGTGGATTGCGGGTGCGCAATATATAGTTAGTGCAACTAACTATATATGGAATTTCAATGGTTTTGTGTGAGTAAAATAAGGTTTTTTAAATGCTAATTCCTAACTATATATGGTCTATAACCTATGGTTTTTTCAGTGAATTTTCAAGGTTTTGTAAATGCTAATTCCTAACTATATATGGTCTATAACCTATGGTTTTTTCAGTGAATTTCAATGGTTTTTTAATAGCAAATATCATAAGCTGTCGAATGTCAAGTACGTGGTAAGTGAAAACATTTTCGTGTTTATGCACACTGATCTGCTTTGAATGGTGCCCCCCCCCCCTCATTTCTATTAGGAGTACTCTCTCTTTGCAGATAGTGAAAGGTAGTTAACGCAGGCCTTTGCCCCGTTGTAATCCGTCGTTCCTGCTTCTCTCTCCATTTGATTGATTGTTATCCAAGTATTTACTGTTTTAGAATTAGTTCTCTTTGGTTCATTCTCTATTTACAAACAAACACAGAGTCGCAATACTCTGTTTAGTCTTTGCAGATAACGAAAAATCGTGTAAAAAAAAAGAAAAGGAATCGAGCAAAATCAGTAGGCCACTAATGGGATCTCTTTTTGACCTCGCTAAAATAGAAACATTAGGAACAACCCCTCATGACAAATACAAAACTAGTGAGATGAACTGAACTCCACACAATGATGGCTGCAAAACAGCTCGGCTCCGCCACCCACCCCGCCCAAAATAACGATAAAGAACGGCTGCCATGATTGGTTGCGGAATGACCACGACGGAGCTACGAAATGGTGCTGCTCTCATGCTAACCCCAGCTTCAGTCTGAAACATCCAGAAACACTGTAGACTACCAATTCGATCAGTTCCGGTAGCGCCCCAATGTAACCCGGTAGAGAAGAACTAGCCCTCCCCTCTTTGACTGATGGTTCTTGTTGCCTGTCCCTTCTGTTGTCATTTAACAGAACTATTTAGCCTGCTGAAAGGGGTTGTGTTCCGACCGCTGGTTGGTGGAGACATTTTGACTATATTCTGGACCTGCGTTGTCGCGTAATGCGTCATATGACGCGCCGCGTTAGCGCATCCGGAAGTCATCCGGGGCGCGCAGCGCGTAACGTAAGCATAACAAGTCATGTGACTTGTTAATAAAACTTTTCATTGGTTCATTTTACTTTTCTTATTGTAATGATGAAAGGCTTGGTCATATGACCTAAAAAGTACGCTTTTCATTACTTCCGAACATTATTTTTTCTTAAATATATGTTATAATGTTCCAGGCTAATGTACTTTCCCGGAAATTTTACAACTGTCCTGCAAGTAAAATATATTCTTTTTTCGAGAAAAAGAGCGTTTCTTCGTCCCATGACGGAGCCGTTGAGCAAAAGAGGGTCGACCTGCTGTCTTAGTCGCCGATACGCCTGAATATGAGATTCTTATCGATCACTTTATGTTGCAGGAATAGAAAACACAACAGCCCTTGACCATTTATCTTTACTGCGTTCCTTCGTATTATACCTTTTACCCTTCATGTAATTGGTCTGCTTTATTTCACTTGCCTTTTAATGATTCTAAAACAGTCACTATTATTAAAAACGTTTCCAATGTATATACTACTACCATGTTTTCTTTTAAAAACCTTTATTGTGAAAATGTCATTATACAAATACGAGCCTATAACCACGTGGGCCTGCCACAGAGCAAACTGTAATCGTATATGATGAATAGACATTTACACTGTAGAGGAACGTAACGGGCGGGCCATTAGGTTGCAAGAACTAAGGTGTCTAACAGTTACGGAATCGGTGGACGTACATTTTATAATTAAAATACGACAGGGCCAGTTACAATAAAATTATCTAGATATACATTTGCGGGCAAGTACCATGGGTGACGTTAATTCGAACTTTCAACAGTACAGTAATCAATAACACATCAGAACTTAATATCAATAGGGATGTCGAAATAGTCAATCAATTCTCGTCCCCGCCCGCCATGTGCTTCAAAACTGCATACGTATCTCGTGATTTCAAGGTTCTGTAACCAGTACACAACAAGGAGTTACGAGTCCCATTTATTCCGGCGCCATTTTGGGCGAGGACGGGCAGGTCCAGGATATAGTCAAAATGTCTCTACCAACCATCGACTATGATGATGTTTATATGCTGTATTTATTAGAGTAACACTCATCTGTCCACATGAAATTAATTTGCCACAATCTAAACATGTCATTTTAATCTTTCCAAAGTTCTTCTAAATATTTGGGACCGTTTCCCTTGCCTCTGAAGCTCTCAGTGCCACTTCTTTGATGAATGTACTAGCAGGTCAGGGGTTCTCCTCCAAATCTCTCTTTTATGCAGCACTATAATTAATTGGTGCCACCTCTCCATATGACGATGCATGGTATAGTTACCACAACTATATTTTTTTTCGGTTCCTCTGGAGAGTTCATCGTGGCAGATGAAGCGTGTAACGTACCGGGCATTTACCTTTTTTTGCATGTACAGGAAAGGAAAAAAAAATCGAGCGTCCGAGTTCTAAGGTGTCCCAGGGCCATTTTAGTGGACCAGGCCCAAATCCAAAGAACAGGCCGCCATTTTGAGAGTCCTCTTGCAGCCGCCTGTCGCTGTAGCATCAAGAGCAGCCGAAACTCAGCTGAATGGCAACTGAAACGGTAAAGGGGCCCCCTACTACAGCAGACGAGCCTCCACCTAGGAAGGCCCATTCACGCCGGCTCCCCCCCCCTTCGGGCACCCCACGCCGTTATTCGGAGCAGTATTGTAGGATGGCCACACCAGTGCGGCAACTTGCTAGACATCACCTCGGTGGTAACCGAATCTCAACGCCTTGTGGTGTCTTCTATTCAAAAAACATTGTTATGCTGCCTTCGACCTATTCGCCGCAAGTGCGCACACAACTCAACTGCATAGCTTGCTAGACACCACCTCGGTGCCATCCGGATCTTGGAATCTCAGCACCTTTTGGTGTCTTCTCTTCAGAAAATATTGTTGCGCTGCCTTTGGCCCCATTCGCACATCAGTCCGCTACTGACGCCATCTCACAGGCTAATGGGGCGCCCCACGCCGACTTTCAGCATTGTAGAATGACCACACCAGTACAGCAACTTGCTAGACATCACCTCGGTGCCATCCGGATCTCGGCGCCCCACTGCAGATGAAGTGCCTCTCAACTATGAAACCACCACGGTGACATCCGGATCTTGGCGCGTTGTGCTGCCTTCGGCCTATTCGCACATCGGTCCGCTACTGACGCCATCTCACAGGCTAATGGGGCGACCCACGCCGAGTTTCAGCATTGTAGTATGACCACACCAGTACAGCAACTTGCTAGACATCACCTCGGTGCCATCCGAATCTTGGCATCTCAACGCCTAGTGGTATCTTCCATACAAAAAATATTGTTACGCTGCCTTTGGCCCCATTCGCACATCAGTCCGCAACTTAGACATCACCTCGGTGCCATCCGGATCTTGGCATCTCAGCGCCTTGTGGTGTCAGTCAGAAAATATTGTTGCGCTGCCTTTGGCCCCATTCGCACATCGGTCCGCTACTGACGCCATCTCACAGGCCAACGGGGCACCCCACGCCGACTTTCAACATTGTAGGATGGCCACAGAAGTGCGACAACTTACTAGACACCACCTCGGTGCCATCCGGATCTTGGCGCGTTGTGCTGCCTTCGGCCTATTCGCACATCGGTCCGCTACTGACGCCATCTCACAGGCCAACGGGGCGCCCCACGCCGACTTTCAGCATTGTTGGATGGCCACACCAGTGCGGCAACTTACTAGACACCACCTCGGTGCCATCCGGATCTTGGCGCGTTGTGCTGCCTTCGGCCTATTCGCACATCGGTCCGCTACTGACGCAAACTCACAGGCCAACGGGGCGCCCCACGCCGACTTTCAGCATTGTAGGATGGCCACACCAGTGCTGCAACTTGCTGGACACCACCTCGGTGCCATCCGGATCTTGGCGCGTTGTATTGCCTTCGGCCTATTCGCACATCGGTCCGCTACTGACACCGCCTCATGTGCCAACGTATTTTCTCCGCATTTTATACCCTATGCCACATAACAGGTCATGTGACTTGTTTATAAAACTTTTCATTGGTTCATTTTACTTTTGGTTTCCTAATGATGGAAGGCTTGATCATATGGCCTAAAAACAACACTTTTCATTGGATGAAAACTTTTTTTTTTTCCCAAACGATGAAAGCCCCACCTTGTTTCTGGATGTTTCAGACTAAACTGGCGTCAGCATGAGAGCACCACCATCTCGTAGCTCCGTCGTGGTCATTCCGCGAGCAATCATGGCAGCCGCTCCCCACCAGAAGCCTGCAGGAGTCGGGGCCCCCAAAACTTTTGATGAATTCTCAAGGCGGAGGGGACGCTTTCGAGAATGGGGTCCAAGACCTAGCAGACAAGCGTCCGATTTCCAAGGTGTCCCAGGGCCATTTCAGTGGACCAGGCCCAAAAAGGAAAGAGCCTGCCGCCATTTTGAGAGTCCTGTGACAGCCACCTATCGCTGCACCGCAAGAGTGGGCGCAACTCAGCTGAATTGCGGCTTTTGACACAGTGGACCAAAAACGGACGGAATGGCAACTGAAACGGTAAAGGGGCGCCCCACTACAACAGATGACACTCCACCTGGAGAGGCCCGTTCACGCCGCCTCCCCCGGGGCGCCCCACGCCGTTATTCGGAGCAGCATTGTAGGATACCAAAACCAGTGCGGCAACTTACTGGACATCACCTTGGTGCCATCGTTCTGCTGCCTTGGAACTATTCGCACAACAGTTTGCTACTGATGACCCACCCCCCGCGACGCCCCACGCCGTTATTTGCTGGGTGGCAACTTACTAGACATCACTTTCGTGTCATCTAGATTTCGGCACGTTCTGCTGCCTTGGAACTATTCGCACAACAGTTTGCTACTGATGACCCACCCCCCGCGACGCCCCACGCCGGAAATCTGGACGTTGTGCTGCATTGGGACTATTCGCACAGCCGACCGCTACTTCGTTGTTTTTCCCTAAAAATGTTTATATGTTATTACTATTTTTGTTTTCTTGTATATATTTATAAATTATTAAAGTTTTATAATCTTACTACTTTGTCGGAGTGCTATATATTTTTAATGTGACACATAATTGTAAAAACTTTGATGTACAAAGAGTCATCCCTGGAATCTTCCGCTTCACGCTCGGTCCCCTCCCCAATCACAATACAGGATGGTTTTCAGATAATAGCAACGCTTCTGCTGTGACGGATCTCATCGAGTGTGGGCCTTGATCTACTATAACTCCTTTGAAGAGGGGTGATTCTTTACAGCTGTGGCCATAAACTACATCTGCAGGGCTAGCTGATAGCCTAGGACCGGCCTGGACAATCGGACACAGAGGAAAAGGAGTGTCAGAGGGTGCGGTAGTGAATAGGGCGAAAGGGAGGTGTCGGGCGGGCACAGGGTGTGATTCTCAGGGAAGAGCAGCGCAGATGGGGGGAGGTTTATTACCCATGCATAAGACAGAGAGCGGGGGTGACCACTGCCTGGGTGAGATGCTTGCGAGGGTGGGGAGCCATGCTAAGGATCGACAGCGTGCACAGAGTGGGTCTGGTCAAGGCATCTAAAATGGCTGCCGTGCACGACAAAAGTGTGGCATTTGAAAAAAGACAAGATGGCGCAGACAATGTTTTTCAACACTTCCTGATTTCCTTCGAATCGAACGTTAACAGACGTTGGGGCATATTACCAAAGTTAAGCGATATTTATCCCTAACGATGCATTGCAAAGATTTTTTTACCGTCAGAAATTATCGCAGATAAACCTTGCTATTATCAAGGTTTATCGCAAATACGATAAAAAACGACCGCAATGCATTAATATCGCTGAAAACTCAGCGATATTCATGCATTACCGAGCTAATGCTCTTAGCCATGTTATCCACCTCCCATTGCATAACATGGCTAAGAACTGCTCAGGGCAGCTGTTACTTTTTGGAGATATTCGCGCTTATCTCGAATATTTCCAAAAGTTGATAATAGGAGATAGCGATGTTAGCGACTGTTTCCAGTCGCTAACATCTTGGCATGCCCACTTTGCATGTCATTAGTGATAAATATCACTCACATGCAAAGTGGGGCCCAAGATGGTCGCTATCTCCTACTAGCCGTCGCTAACTGGTGTTAGCAACAGCTAGGTAATACAGATATAATTTTATCTCCGCGAAGCGGAGCGCTGTTACAGATATATATCTTGTTTTTGAACGTTAATTTCTCAAAATGCACTGAAGCACATATATTGAGACCTAGCAAAGGCACATCGGGCTACCAGTCCCTAATATTTTACCAAGTTTCGTGCAAATCCATTCAGCCGTTCGATTATCATTATTATTTTTTTTTTTGCCCCGCGGGGCCCTTTTTAAACCTCCACATCAAACCTAGGGGGTCAGCGAGGATCTACTATGCCCCCTTATGGTCATTTGCCCCTTCGCTTTGGCCTCCTCTTGTCTCTCGATCCTACCGAGAGACAAGATGGCGGCCGCTACGTACTGTTTGGAATGTTTACAGACACCGGAGAGCCAATCAGCTTCGCTTCGCAAAGCTCCGTAACGCGAAAAGTACGCGAAGCGGTGCGCTGTTACAGATATATATCTTTTTTTGAACGTTAATTTCTCAAAATCCACTGAAGCACATATATTGAGACCTAGCAAAGGCACATCGGGCTACCAGTCCCTACAATTTTGCCAAGTTTCGTGCAAATCCATTCAGCCGTTCGATTATTATTATTATTTTTTTTTTTGCCCCGCGGGGCCCTTTTAAAACCTCCACATCAAACCTAGGGGGTCAGCGAGGATCTACTATTCCCCCTTATGGTCATTTGCCCCTTCGCTTTGGCCTCCTCTTGTCTCTCGATCCTACCGAGAGACAAGATGGCGGCCGCTACGGACTGTTTGGAATGTTGACAGACGCCGGAGAACCAATCAGCTTCGCTTCACAAAGCTCCGTTGCGCGAAAAGTACGCGTCCTGGAGCGCTGCCCGGTCCGCTGTTACAGATATATATCTTTTTTTAAACGTTAATTTCTCAAAATTCACTGTAGCACATATATTGAGACCTACAAAAGGCACATCGGGCTACCAGTCCCTACAATTTTGCCAAGTTTCGTGCAAATCCATTCAGCCGTTCGGGCTAAAAGTGAGGCCAACCGCCCTATGGAAAACTCAATGTTAAAAACACGTTTTGGGACCCCCCTTTTTTCTCGACCCCCCCTGGACGAACCCCCCCCAATTTTCAGGGGCTGCTCAGAAACAAAATGTGCCATTTTCCTGAAAATTTCAGCCAATTCCGTCCACAAACGCCAAAGTTATTAGACATAGAATTTTCAAAAAACCCATAGAGAAAAAATCCTAACTATATATACCTACTGGCGACCGCCAGTAGGTAATATATATATATACATATTCACTGAAAAAACCATAGGTTATAGACCATATATAGTTAGGAATTAGCATTTAGAAAACCTTATTTTACTCACACAAAACCATTGAAATTCCATATATAGTTAGTTGCACTAACTATATATCGCGCACCCGCAATCCACTGCTGATGATGTCACATATTACATCATTCATGACATGGTCAGTGACATCACTGATGACATCACTGATGACATCTCAAATGACATCACTGATGACATCACTGATGACATCTCATTTGACATCATTCTTGTGCTAATACGATAAACCTCTTCAGACTCTAATATAACCTTAGATACACTCAGTGTATACAGACACTCACACACTGTCACTCATCCATGGAGTTACTCACACACCTAGTCAGTCATGCAAAGAAACAATCTCACCTCCATTTCCTCAACTATACAGTTATACACACCTTACTTATTCAAACATATACTAACACATATTTACTCTCTTATACAATCCCTGATACAAGTTCACAATGATCCATACAGCCACTCACACATTCAGTGGCTCTCATGCACAGTTATTTATATATGCCAACTCTCACATGTACTGTGTTTTACATATGTACTTACTATGACATGTAGCATTGAGATATCCATTCACTCATCAATACACTCATGCACACAGTCAATCGCCCATGTAGCTTTTTCCACATGCACTCTTGAACTCATACACCTAGTGAATCAACTGCTCACACATCTATGCACAGAGTCACACACCTCCCAGCCACCCCCACACAAACTCAATCTCCCATAGAAATACTTGGGCAACCAATTAATAACACATATAGCCTCTCGTATAGCTAATGATCAACACATGCAGCAGTTTACATCACAACAGACATAATGATGCACAAATTAAGACAGTTTAGTCACTAACCCATGCATTCAGTGAGACACATTTAATCACTCACTCATACAGTCAGTCACGCACCTACTAAATCCTTCATCCAGACACTTATACATCCACTCATTCTTCAATATCTAAGACATATTTTAACTTTACAGAAACATACAGTCACTGGATGTTGTCATCAGTGATGTCATTTGAGATGTCATCAGTGATGTCATCAGTGATGTCACTGACCATGTCATGAATGATGTAATATGTGACATCATCAGCAGTGGATTGCGGGTGCGCGATATATAGTTAGTGCAACTAACTATATATGGAATTTCAATGGTTTTGTGTGAGTAAAATAAGGTTTTCTAAATGCTAATTCCTAACTATATATGGTCTATAACCTATGGTTTTTTCAGTGAATTTTCAAGGTTTTGTAAATGCTAATTCCTAACTATATATGGTCTATAACCTATGGTTTTTTCTGTGAATTTCATTGGTTTTTTAACAGCTAATATCTGTAGCTGTAAAATGTATTCTTCTTTAAATCCAAAAATATATTTTATATGTTTATGAATAATTTTTTTTTTTTAATATTTTTTTTTCTTCGTTCCCGCTTCGCGAATCGGGAAGCTTCCCGTTAGCTGACCTTGATGCCGCGAAATAGACCGCGAGCCGGTAAACGTTTCTTTACCGCAAGTGCCGCGTTAGAAAACAACATCGTGACGCCTCCCGTCCGCATGACGTTTCACGTTGTCGCGTGATACGTCATATGACGTGCTACGTTAGCGAACTGGTACGCGAAGCGAGTCGCAAAGCGCAGGTTTCTGGAAGCAAACCGGGAGGCCCTGCAAAGCGCTTAACGTAAACACAGCAAGTCATGTGACTTGGTAATAACACTTTTCATTGGTTCATTTCACTTTTGGTTTCCTAATGATGTAAGACTAGGTCATATAATCTAAAATGAACACTTTTGATTGGTTGAGAACTCTTGTTTTTCCCAAATGATGAAAATCCCTCCTTCTTTCCTCACTCTGACTTTCATCATTGTGAGAGAAAGACCCTTTGTGATCACTGAGCAATGGCTTCTTTAGTAGCTTCAGCTGGTGCTTCCCCACCACCTCCACCACATCCAAGGAAGAGTGGACCACCTGCTCAAGTTGTAATTCAACAAGAAGAAGAAGAAGAGGAACAGGAGGACGAGCACGAAGAGAGGCAGTTTTTGCCTGAGCAGCCCAGGACGTCTCACCGGAAAGAAAACTTCATTTGGCAATTTTTTAAAATTCCCAAAGGTCAGAAAAAAGTAAATGCAAGATACGTAACTTGCCTTATATGTCAAGATAGACTGTCCAGAGGGACCGACAAAAAATACAGTTTCGGAAACTACACAATGCATCGCCATATGACTAGGTGGCATCCTAACAACTACAGTGCTGCACAGTTTCGGAACGACCTAGATAATCTCCCTATTATGGCCAGAAGATCTGTTGTACCGGAAGTAACGGGACCAGAGGGCAGGGAGATGGTGCCAAATATACAAATAAGATTTGGTGATGTAAAACACACCTGCGCATTTTGCGATGGATTCATTTCCTACGGAGAAAAAAGCATCACTCTGATCAACAGAGCTATTGACTATCATATGCAAGTTTGTCCGAAACGCCCAAAATAATAAATACTTCTTTTTTTTGTTTTGTTGCTCCTGTTGAGCCCTTTACAATGAATCGTTTTCATTGCCCCCTCCAAGAAAAACCCAAAAAAATATAAAACTGTTCCGAAAAATTCAAAAACAGTAAAAAAAATTTCAGAAAAATTAAAAAAAAAGTTCTTTTCAGAACTACCTCCCCGTTATTAAAAAATTGGTACAATATTTGGAACTGTGCCAACCTCTATTTCTCTTAGTTCGCTTCCTAGTTCGCTCGCTGGTACGCGAACTGGAAGCGAACCAAAAACAGTAAGTATAAGGGAAGGAAACACACACTTATGTTAAAAGAAAGACAGCTATAGGGGAGTAAACTAGAGATACCATTACCCGTAATCCACTGCTGATGATGTCACATATTACATCATTCATGACATGCTCAGTGACATCATCAGCAGAGGATTGCGGGTTTTTTGGCAACATGCCTTATCCACGGTTTAATAACGCTGCCTTTTGCTTTATATAAGTTTTCAAATTGTATGAAATATATACCAATAGGTCGTTATGAACCTTTAGGTAGTGCTTTTCTTCATGAGGTCTGGTCGCTTCCATACACATACAGATGTTTCAAAGATGATCAAGAAGTTTATCTGAATGGAGAGGAATGCACTGAGACGCCAGATCATTCACTAATGTGTAGGCACATACAGTTACACGATTCATGCAACAAACACCGACCAAATATGGCTTGCGTGTTGCAAGGCACGCCAGTTCCTGCTATCATCCCCACGTTCAAGTTGTTGGAAAATGGTAGTTATTTGATGCTCAATAATGAAGATTGTTCTGAGTTAATTAAAAGTATTCCTTTTATCGTAACAGTAAGTGAACGGGTTATTTGCTGCAGAAATGTTCTATTTCCTCCCACACATGAACATAGGGAGTTTTCAATCTGGCCACAAATACCAACCTTGGGACACGTTTCAACGGCATGGCAAGAATAAGAGCTCTTTTGTCTCAGAGAGAGGTGGCCTTGAGTTCGGCCCGTGAAACTTTCGTACTTCACATAGCGAACACCCGTACACAGGTTTGCCTTTCAATTTCAGCAACATGTTTCCGACTATCTTTAACGCATCCTCCACAAAATCCCTGGCACACTTTTTTAAAGTTGTTACCAGTGGTCTCGTGACTTCATTTGAGAAAATCTTTGGAGTCATCCCTGCTTCCTTTCATTGTATTTTCTGCACTCTGGTTCGTGGATTGGCATTTTTACTTGCATTACCAGCGGACGCTCTTGTGCTTTTTTACATTTTTAAATATGGATGTCCCTCCTATGCAACCTCCGACCCTGCAGCTGCTGACACTGTTCCGCAATCGCATGCTAGAATATTATGGCACAATGCCGTTGGCGATATTAAGCACGGCATATGGATTATCTTTTCGGTTCTCCTACTTCACCTGTGTCCAGCCTGTATTTCACTGCCTGACCTGTGATTTCGATTGGGCCATTGATTTGTGTCTCTGCGGACCGGTTTCTCCTGACGTCGACTTTAATCAGCTGATGACTCCTATCATTACTCACGAGTTGGTTAGTCCTGGCGAAAGGATTATGGCTGTGGCATTGATGCATGGACTACTTGGTCCCTGGAATTTACTGGCGGCAGCACAGTCTTTCTTGGAACAGAGCTTTCTTGAAAACCCACCGAGCTGTCCTCTGATGGTGATAGAGGATCCGGTGCTGGGAGAGCACGTATGTTCTTTTCCGCTTTTAAATTGGATGGCTGAACTGTTTTCGGATGAAGACGGTGACTTCCTATTGGAGGCTGTTGCAGCTTATTTTGCATACACAGTTATGTCATAGACCTTTTTCATGTTTGATATGCTGAGTACTAGCATTTCATTGACAATTCATTGACTTATTTGTCAAGTTTTTATTATTTACCTTGCCTATTGGCTTAAGACTCGATAAAGTACTTGGCTGTTTTATTTTTCTTTAGCATTAAATTTTCCTAGTTTTTAATGCTTTACCTTGCGGACCGTCCACATATAAACTTGCAATCTGCTCTCATGAGATGGCACTTCTATTATCTTATTCAGTTCGTTTCCGGATCATGAGGAGGTGTCATCTAGGTCCTGGATATCTTTACACCGTGTTAAGTTAGCATGGGCTCATTACCGGTTTAAACGCCATTTTTCCTTTTTTGCAACTTCTGCACACGACACTTAGTTGTTGCTTTAGCTTTCCACCTAGTAGTTCATCGTGGTTTACATGAGAATAATATGTTATTGGTCTACTATCTGCTTTACTTGTTAAACTATATCTGTACAGCGAGTGCTAAAGTTTCAAGAACAACACGATACAGAATTGTTATGAGGTCTGATCTCCACGACTTCATACTCATAACATAAGTGCAACTTCTGCCAATTCTGGGCATGAGGCGGGTTTTATATTGCTTTGCCGAACACACATACACAACAGTTGATGCGGTTCACATGAAGAGAGAGCTGGTGTATGCTGATGTGATTCCTTCAAATCTAAGACACTAAAGTATGGGCACGCCCTAAACCAACACAAAGAGACCTTCTTAGCAAATAATATAATATGTGTATTAGGGAGGGTGAGATATAAGCAGCCGCGGGCCGTGGAGGGAGTTACGATGGGGCAGGGAGGCGGGGAGGGGGAGAAGCAGGGTGGAGCCCTCTCTACCTTGCCCCTCCCCCTCCCCGCCTCCCTGCCCCACCGTAACTCCCTCCACGGCCCGCGGCTGCTTATAAGTGTTGCTAACTCTTATTCATTTACAGCATGTTAACATACTGTCACCATTCGCTTTTTATGTACTAGTAACTATGCTGGTAATTTTGCTACTGATAATATGTGTACTTGTATTCTCCACCCTGCTTCTCCCCCTCCCCGCCTCCCTGCCTCACCGTAACTCCCTCCACGGCCCGCGGCTGCTTATAAGTGTTGCTAACTCTTATTCATTTACAGCATGTTAACATACTATCACCATTCACTTTTTATGTACTAGTAACTATGCTGGTAATTTTGCTACTGATAATATGTGTACTTTTATTATCTAAGGTACTACGCCTGAGAAGACGGCATTAGTAAATAAACATTTCAAATACACATCTGTTCTTCTTAACTCCATGTTCTGGTTTCTAAGAAATCTATAACGACCGACTGTTCATGAGTTCCACGTATCCTGAGGTACTATAAGTTCATATTCTGGATTGTCTAAACATTGAGAGTTTGTTATATCCAATGTGACACTGTAGCTAGCTTGCTAAATAGTTTTTGATTACTAACGTGAGTTTTGGGACACCCTAATTCGCCGAGGTTCCAATCCTCTGTCCACAGTTCTGTGTGAGAACAGAAACCCTGCGACAGGGGCACCCCCGACCCTTGCTGGAGCTTCATCACACTTGCGATACAACTCCAGCAATGCATTCGCCGAGGTTCCAATCCTCTGTCCACAGTTCTGTGTGAGAACAGAAACCCTGCGACAGGGGCACCCCCGACCCTTGCTGGAGCTTCATCACACTTGCGATACAACTCCAGCAATGCGCCACCTTTACGGCACAGATACATCACGCATCTGTGCTGTTTTTGCCCCATGATGCGCCGCATTGTAAATGCAGCACACCATAGGTGACGGAACAGCGGCACAGAATGACTAACACATCCCTGGTGATGCGCCAGTCATCATAAATGTATCCCTATGCTTCTTATCTTGTTAGAGATGAACCGCCATATGTATCATCAAAGTTATTTGCATTTCCTAAATAGCGAACTTTAAGGAATAAATAGCGATTCTTTACCATTCCTAGTTTGCGATGAGCTATTTGCTAATTAGCCGAATGTAGCCCAATGAAGCCCAATGTAGCCCAATGTAGCCCAAGCCAGACACACAAAAAAACAAATGTAGCCCAAATATCAGCCAGATGTAGCCCAACTATAGCCCAGTGACAGAATGACCAATCAGCTTCGCAAACCTCCGTTACGCGAAGCGGAGCGCTGTTACAGATATATATCTTTTTTTGAACGTTAATTTCTCAAAATCCACTGGAGCACATATATTGAGACCTAGCAAAGGCACATCGGGCTACCAGTCCCTAATATTTTGCCAAGTTTCGTGCAAATCCATTCAGCCGTTCAATTATTATTATTATTTTTTTTTTTTGCCCCGCGGGGCCCTTTTAAAACCTCCACATCAAACCTAGGGGGTCAGCGAGGATCTACTATGCCCCCTTATAGTTATTTCCCCCTTTGTTTTGACCTCCTCTTGTCTCTCGATCCTACCGAGAGACAAGATGGCGGCCGCTACGGACTGTTTGGAATGTTGACAGACGCCGGAGAACCAATCAGCTTCGCTTCACAAAGCTCCGTTGCGCGAAAAGTCCGCGAACCAGTGCGCTGCCCGGTCCGCTGTTACAGATATATATCTTTTTTTAAACGTTAATTTCTCAAAATCCACTGGAGCACATATATTGAGACCTACAAAAGGCACATCGGGCTACCAGTCCCTACAATTTTGCCAAGTTTCGTGCAAATCCATTCAGCCGTTCGGGCTAAAAGTGAGGCCAACCGCCCTATGGAAAACTCAATGTTAAAAACACGTTTTGGGACCCCCCTTTTTTCTCGGCCCCCACTGGACGAACCCCCCCCAAATTTTCAAGGGCTGCTCAGAAACAAAATGTGCCATTTTCCTGAAAATTTCAGCCAATTCCGTCCACAAACGCCAAAGTTATTAGACATAGAATTTTCAAAAAACCCATAGAGAAAAAATCCTAACTATATATACCTACTGGCGACCGCCAGTAGGTAATATATATATATATATCAGAAGAAGGGTAGCCGAGCCCGGTTCCAAAGCATAACACGTCCTTTATTTTCATTCAGCCACTCGAGTCCTAATGCATTTCAGCTTAATAAAGCCTTGATCACAGGTACGAATCATTGCAATTAATTACGCAAGTGCTCAATTTAAAATGTCATGTGACCTTCATGCTGGCACTCCAAGTTCCAAGATGCACCGGTATTCACAGTGTAAACGTGGGCAATTTGGTATTAATGCTGCATAGCATTCATAAGCCTACATTTGACACTCTTTACAAATTGCATCCAGGAATAAAGTGTCGAGTGCACAACTACAATTTAATGAATTCCAACGTGGCAAAAATAGCTTTGCAAGGGCGCGTTTTTTCAGAACTGTCCAAATGAGGTGCACCCTCACTTTTCTCCCTTTCTCACCTCTGCTGACAGAAATACCACGGCAGTCCAACTGGTCTGGCACAGGGCGAGCGGGTCATGCCCCCAAAGGTGTAAGCACCACCAAACAAACAGACTCCATGCTGGGGGCCCCCGACCCTGCAGGGCGGCTCCGGCGGCAACAGGAATGGAGAGTCCTGTCATTTAACATCAGAAGAAGGGTAGCCGAGCCCGGTTCCAAAGCATAACATGTCCTTTATTTTCATTCAGCCACTTGAGTCCTAATGCATTTCAGCTTAATAAAGCCTTGAACACAGGTAGGAATCATTGCAATTAATTACGCAAGTGCTCCATTTAAAATGTCATGTGACCTTCATGCTGGCACTCCAAGTTCCAAGATGCACCGGTATTCACAGTGTAAACGTGGGCAATTTGGTATTAATGCTGCATAGCGTTCATAAGCCTACATTTGACACTCTTTACAAATTGCATCCAGGAATAAAGTGTCGAGTGAACAACTACAATTTAATGAATTCCAACGTGGCAAAAATAGCTTTGCAAGGGCGCGTTTTTTCAGAACTGTCCAAATGAGGTGTACCCTCACTTTTCTCCCTTTCTCACCTCTGCTGACAGAAATACCACGGCAGTCCAACTGGTCTGGCACAGGGCGAGCGGGTCATGCCCCCAAAGGTGTAAGCACCACCAAACAAACAGGCCCCCGACCCTGCAGGGCGGCTCCGGCGGCAACAGGAATGGAGAGTCCTGTCATTTAACATCAGAAGAAGGGTAGCCGAGCCCGGTTCCAAAGCATAACACGTCCTTTATTTTCATTCAGCCACTCGAGTCCTAATGCATTTCAGCTTAATAAAGCCTTGATCACAGGTAGGAATCATTGCAATTAATTACGCAAGTGCTCCATTTAAAATGTCATGTGACCTTCATGCTGGCACTCCAAGTTCCAAGATACACCGGTATTCACAGTGTAAACGTGGGCAATTTGGTATTAATGCTGCATAGCGTTCATAAGCCTACATTTGACACTCTTTACAAATTGCATCCAGGAATAAAGTGTCGAGTGCACAACTACAATTTAATGAATTCCAACGTGGCAAAAATAACTTTGCAAGGGCGAGTTTTTTCAGAACTGTCCAAATGAGGTGAACCCTCCCTTTTCTCCCTTTCTCACCTCTGCTGACAGAAATACCATGGCAGTCCAACTGGTCTGGCACAGGGCGAGCGGGTCATGCCCCCAAAGGTGTAAGCACCACCAAACAAACAGACTCCATGCTGGGGGCCCCCGATCCTGCAGGGCGGCTCCGGCGGCAACAGGAATGGAGAGTCCTGTCATTTAACATCAGAAGAAGGGTAGCCGAGCCCGGTTCCAAAGCATAACACGCCCTTTATTTTCATTCAGCCACTCGAGTCCTAATGCATTTCAGCTTAATAAAGCCTTGATCACAGGTAGGAATCATTGCAATTAATTACGCAAGTGCTCCATTTAAAATGTCATGTGACCTTCATGCTGGCACTCCAAGTTCCAAGATGCACCGGTATTCACAGTGTAAACGTGGGCAATTTGGTATTAATGCTGCATAGCGTTCATAAGCCTACATTTGACACTCTTTACAAATTGCATCCAGGAATAAAGTGTCGAGTGCACAACTACAATTTAATGAATTCCAACGTGGCAAAAATAGCTTTGCAAGGGCAAATTTTTTCAGAACTGTCCAAATGAGGTGTACCCTCACTTTTCTACCTTCCTCACCTCTGCTGACAGAAATACCACGGCAGTCCAACTGGTCTGGCACAGGGCGAGCGGGTCATGCCCCCAAAGGTGTAAGCACCACCAAACAAACAGACTCCATGCTGGGGGCCCCCGACCCTGCAGGGCGGCTCCGGCGGCAACAGGAATGGAGAGTCCTGTCATTTAACATCAGAAGAAGGGTAGCCGAGCCCGGTTCCAAAGCATAACACGTCCTTTATTTTCATTCAGCCACTCGAGTCCTAATGCATTTCAGCTTAATAAAGCCTTGATCACAGGTAGGAATCATTGCAATTAATTACGCAAGTGCTCCATTTAAAATGTCATGTGACCTTCATGCTGGCACTCCAAGTTCCAAGATACACCGGTATTCACAGTGTAAACGTGGGCAATTTGGTATTAATGCTGCATAGCGTTCATAAGCCTACATTTGACACTCTTTACAAATTGCATCCAGGAATAAAGTGTCGAGTGCACAACTACAATTTAATGAATTCCAACGTGGCAAAAATAACTTTGCAAGGGCGAGTTTTTTCAGAACTGTCCAAATGAGGTGAACCCTCCCTTTTCTCCCTTTCTCACCTCTGCTGACAGAAATACCATGGCAGTCCAACTGGTCTGGCACAGGGCGAGCGGGTCATGCCCCCAAAGGTGTAAGCACCACCAAACAAACAGACTCCATGCTGGGGGCCCCCGATCCTGCAGGGCGGCTCCGGCGGCAACAGGAATGGAGAGTCCTGTCATTTAACATCAGAAGAAGGGTAGCCTAGCCCGGTTCCAAAGCATAACATGTCCTTTATTTTCATTCAGCCACTCGAGTCCTAATGCATTTCAGCTTAATAAAGCCTTGATCACAGGTAGGAATCATTGCAATTAATTACGCAAGTGCTCAATTTAAAATGTCATGTGACCTTCATGCTGGCACTCCAAGTTCCAAGATGCACCGGTATTCACAGTGTAAACGTGGGCAATTTGGTATTAATGCTGCATAGCGTTCATAAGCCTACATTTGACACTCTTTACAAATTGCATCCAGAAATAAAGTGTCGAGTGCACAACTACAATTTAATGAATTCCAATGTGGCAAAAATAGCTTTGCAAGAGCGAGTTTTTTCAGAACTGTCCAAATGAGGTGTACCCTCACTTTTCTCCCTTTCTCACCTCTGCTGACAGAAATACCACGGCAGTCCAACTGGTCTGGCACAGGGCGAGCGGGTCATGCCCCCAAAGGTGTAAGCACCACCAAACAAACAGACTCCATGCTGGGGGCCCCCGACCCTGCAGGTCGGCTCCGGCGGCAACAGGAATGGAAAGTCCTGTCATTTAACATCAGAAGAAGGGTAGCCGAGCCCGGTTTCAAAGCATAACACGTCCTTTATTTTCATTCAGCCACTCGAGTCCTAATGCATTTCAGCTTAATAAAGCCTTGATCACAGGTAGGAATCATTGCAATTAATTACGCAAGTGCTCCATTTAAAATGTCATGTGACCTTCATGCTGGCACTCCAAGTTCCAAGATGCACCGGTATTCACAGTGTAAACGTGGGCAATTTGGTATTAATGCTGCATAGCGTTCATAAGCCTACATTTGACACTCTTTACAAATTGCATCCAGGAATAAAGTGTTGAGTGCACAACTACAATTTAATGAGTTCCAACGTGGCAAAAATAGCTTTGCAAGGGCGCGTTTTTTCAGAACTGTCCAAATGAGGTGCACCCTCACTTTTCTCCCTTTCTCACCTCTGCTGACAGAAATACCACGGCAGTCCAACTGGTCTGGCACAGGGCGAGCGGGTCATGCCCCCAAAGGTGTAAGCACCACCAAACAAACAGACTCCATGCTGGGGGCCCCCGACCCTGCAGGGCGGCTCCGGCGGCAACAGGAATGGAGAGTCCTCTCATTTAACATCAGAAGAAGGGTAGCCGAGCCCGGTTCCAAAGCATAACACGCCCTTTATTTTCATTCAGCCACTCGAGTCCTAATGCATTTCAGCTTAATAAAGCCTTGATCACAGGTAGGAATCATTGCAATTAATTACGCAAGTGCTCCATTTAAAATGTCATGTGACCTTCATGCTGGCACTCCAAGTTCCAAGATGCACCGGTATTCACAGTGTAAACGTGGGCAATTTGGTATTAATGCTGCATAGCGTTCATAAGCCTACATTTGACACTCTTTACAAATTGCATCCAGGAATAAAGTGTCGAGTGCACAACTACAATTTAATGAATTCCAACGTGGCAAAAATAGCTTTGCAAGGGCAAATTTTTTCAGAACTGTCCAAATGAGGTGTACCCTCACTTTTCTACCTTCCTCACCTCTGCTGACAGAAATACCACGGCAGTCCAACTGGTCTGGCACAGGGCGAGCGGGTCATGCCCCCAAAGGTGTAAGCACCACCAAACAAACAGACTCCATGCTGGGGGCCCCCGACCCTGCAGGGCGGCTCCGGCGGCAACAGGAATGGAGAGTCCTGTCATTTAACATCAGAAGAAGGGTAGCCGAGCCCGGTTCCAAAGCATAACATGTCCTTTATTTTCATTCAGCCACTTGAGTCCTAATGCATTTCAGCTTAATAAAGCCTTGAACACAGGTAGGAATCATTGCAATTAATTACGCAAGTGCTCCATTTAAAATGTCATGTGACCTTCATGCTGGCACTCCAAGTTCCAAGATGCACCGGTATTCACAGTGTAAACGTGGGCAATTTGGTATTAATGCTGCATAGCGTTCATAAGCCTACATTTGACACTCTTTACAAATTGCATCCAGGAATAAAGTGTCGAGTGAACAACTACAATTTAATGAATTCCAACGTGGCAAAAATAGCTTTGCAAGGGCGCGTTTTTTCAGAACTGTCCAAATGAGGTGTACCCTCACTTTTCTCCCTTTCTCACCTCTGCTGACAGAAATACCACGGCAGTCCAACTGGTCTGGCACAGGGCGAGCGGGTCATGCCCCCAAAGGTGTAAGCACCACCAAACAAACAGGCCCCCGACCCTGCAGGGCGGCTCCGGCGGCAACAGGAATGGAGAGTCCTGTCATTTAACATCAGAAGAAGGGTAGCCGAGCCCGGTTCCAAAGCATAACACGTCCTTTATTTTCATTCAGCCACTCGAGTCCTAATGCATTTCAGCTTAATAAAGCCTTGATCACAGGTAGGAATCATTGCAATTAATTACGCAAGTGCTCCATTTAAAATGTCATGTGACCTTCATGCTGGCACTCCAAGTTCCAAGATACACCGGTATTCACAGTGTAAACGTGGGCAATTTGGTATTAATGCTGCATAGCGTTCATAAGCCTACATTTGACACTCTTTACAAATTGCATCCAGGAATAAAGTGTCGAGTGCACAACTACAATTTAATGAATTCCAACGTGGCAAAAATAACTTTGCAAGGGCGAGTTTTTTCAGAACTGTCCAAATGAGGTGTACCCTCCCTTTTCTCCCTTTCTCACCTCTGCTGACAGAAATACCATGGCAGTCCAACTGGTCTGGCACAGGGCGAGCGGGTCATGCCCCCAAAGGTGTAAGCACCACCAAACAAACAGACTCCATGCTGGGGGCCCCCGATCCTGCAGGGCGGCTCCGGCGGCAACAGGAATGGAGAGTCCTGTCATTTAACATCAGAAGAAGGGTAGCCTAGCCCGGTTCCAAAGCATAACATGTCCTTTATTTTCATTCAGCCACTCGAGTCCTAATGCATTTCAGCTTAATAAAGCCTTGATCACAGGTAGGAATCATTGCAATTAATTACGCAAGTGCTCAATTTAAAATGTCATGTGACCTTCATGCTGGCACTCCAAGTTCCAAGATGCACCGGTATTCACAGTGTAAACGTGGGCAATTTGGTATTAATGCTGCATAGCGTTCATAAGCCTACATTTGACACTCTTTACAAATTGCATCCAGAAATAAAGTGTCGAGTGCACAACTACAATTTAATGAATTCCAATGTGGCAAAAATAGCTTTGCAAGAGCGAGTTTTTTCAGAACTGTCCAAATGAGGTGTACCCTCACTTTTCTCCCTTTCTCACCTCTGCTGACAGAAATACCACGGCAGTCCAACTGGTCTGGCACAGGGCGAGCGGGTCATGCCCCCAAAGGTGTAAGCACCACCAAACAAACAGACTCCATGCTGGGGGCCCCCGACCCTGCAGGTCGGCTCCGGCGGCAACAGGAATGGAGAGTCCTGTCATTTAACATCAGAAGAAGGGTAGCCGAGCCCGGTTTCAAAGCATAACACGTCCTTTATTTTCATTCAGCCACTCGAGTCCTAATGCATTTCAGCTTAATAAAGCCTTGATCACAGGTAGGAATCATTGCAATTAATTACGCAAGTGCTCCATTTAAAATGTCATGTGACCTTCATGCTGGCACTCCAAGTTCCAAGATGCACCGGTATTCACAGTGTAAACGTGGGCAATTTGGTATTAATGCTGCATAGCGTTCATAAGCCTACATTTGACACTCTTTACAAATTGCATCCAGGAATAAAGTGTTGAGTGCACAACTACAATTTAATGAATTATATATATATATATATATATATATATATATACAAACACTCCGGGTTCTTCTGAGATCGTACTCCCGTAGTCAGGTGGCGCATGAACACGGCGAACCCAAAGCCGTGAAATTAATTCCACGATTCCAAATTGCTGTTTACAGCCGATGCGCACTCGGAGGCAGGTTTGCTATATATAGATATATATATATATATATATATATATATATATATATATATATATATATATATATACACATATATATACACAGTTTTCAGGGATGGTTAGGAATGAGCATTTAAAAAACCTTAGAAATTCACAGAAAACACTAAAGGTTACAGAGCCGTTATAATTAGGCTCATATTTCACTTGTTCAAAACCAAAACATTTCAGCCCTTATAGCTAGCTGAACTAACTATAACTTGTGCCCCACGGTGCAATGCTGATGACGTCACATATGACATCACTTATGACATGGTCAATGACATCACTCATGACATCTCAAATGACTTCACTGATGGCATCATCCACATAATCTCTGATATACCTACTCACACCTTAATATAACCTTTCATACACCCACTCTAAAACACAGACTACCATTCTCGAAACCATACACACACCAATACCAGTTAGTACAACCCACTTACTGATTCATCGGTCTACACTCACATCCATTCTCTCAACCATACAGCCACTCATACATGAAGTCACCCACCAATACAGTAACTGATTTATGCACTCTTACACCCATACAGACACTCACACACCACCAATCACCCATTGAGTTCCTCACACACCTAGTCACTCAACCAAAGAGTCAATGATACTGCCATTTATTCACCTTTACAGTTATACAAACGCCACCTCACTTACTCATACAGATACTAACAAATACTTACTCTCTTGCATAATCCCTAACACAAGCACACACTCATCCAAATCCAGCCACTCTCACAATCACTCCTTCCCACACACAGTCACTTATATACTCCAACACTCATATATACTGCCTTACAGATATGCAGTTACTTACCTGTATACCACTGAGACAGCCACTCACTTAAAGATAGAGTCATACTCATACTCACTCACCCATACAGCCCCTCACAGATGCAGTCATGAACCCATACAGCTAGTGAATCACCCACTCACACATCCATGCAGGGAGTCAAATTCCCCACCCACCCACACAGCCACTCAGGCACCCATACAGGTACTCAGACAACCAATCAATAACCTATCTAGACGCTCATATAGCTACTCACCAACCCATACAGCCAGTTAAATGCCAAGTTGCAGACTGATACAGACATTCACACAGATTAGTCACTCACCCATAGATTCACTGAAACACAGATAATCACTCACTTATACAGTCACTCACGCACCCAATCATCTATACAGACACTCATACACCCACTCATTCTTAAATACACCTTGGTGTACACACATATTTATAACATTCTTAAACTTTTTAGAAACACTCACAGTCACTGGATGATGTCATGAGTGATGTAATTTGAGATGTCATGAGTGATGTTATCAGTGATGTCACAGGGCATGTCATGAGTGATGTCATTTGTGACATCAGCAGTGCTTTGCGGAGCGTGAGTTATAGTTAGTTCAGCTAACTATAACGGCTGAATTACTCTGGTTTTGTACGAGTGAAATATGAGCCGAACTATAACGCCTCTAAAACCTTTGTTTTTTTCCTGTGAATTTCTAAGGTTTTTTAATGATAATTCTTAACTTTAATGTCCCTGAAACCTGTGTTTTTTTCAGTTATGTTTGAGGGTTTTTTGACTAGCAGTGGCGTTTGCAGAGTGGGAGAGAAAGGAGCCAGGGCCTCCAACCAGCGCTCAGAAATTCTGATGCGTAGGACTTACAGGAGGTACCAGGAGGGCTCCTTGGCCCCCAAGGGACCGCAGGAGTAAAGTGGACTTCATCCCCCAACCAGTAGCTCCAGGAGGCACATTTGCAGAGTGGTTGTGAATTGGGGCTTTGCCTCCGAAGACATCTTAGCAATCCCACTGTGTGGGATTTACTGGAGATAACACAAGATCGCTGCCAACACTTCCTGGTTTGAAGTGTTGGCAGCCAATCAGATCTCAGGCACAATATCGGAAGGGATCACGCATCCGCTGTGGCCATATTTGTATATCTGACTAATCTTTACATTTCTCAGGAACTACTGAACAGATTTCCACCATTTAACAAAAAGAGTGCACTCTGGACCAAGAGCTACATTGCTGCAAAATTTGGTATAATTCCGTTCAGCAGTTCGGGTTGCAGCTGCATCAACAGTTTCCTATGGAAATTAACATGGAGAAAAAGTGTTTTGGGACCCCTCTTTTTCTCGGCCCATGCTTGACGGATCACTCCGAGACAACAGCTAAAGTGAGTGGGCCATTAGTTTAGAAAATTTCATGAAAATTCATCAAACTGTGCCAAAGATATTGGTAAGAGAAAAAAACACTTTTTGATTAGAAACAAGGTACTAACTACCTAAACATAACTACCTACTGACAACCTATTACGCACAGTGGCTGTTAGCACTGGGTAGTTAAAGTTAGGACCAGGTTTCCATAGGAAAATATTTTGGGGTTTGGTAATAACTTTGGTGCTATTTGATCAATGTTCAAAAACTTTCCAAAACAATTCTCATCAGCCTCTGCTCCTTCCTTCCTTCCTGGAAAGTTTCAGGGCAATCTATCAAGGAGGGTCTGAGGAAAATTGGGTAGGGTCCTAAAGCCCATTTTCCCCAGGCAATTTTCCAGAGAACAATTGAACAGTGATACAGAAAAACAACTGTATTGAATTACACCAAATTTGTAGGCCTGGCATACATTTTAATTTTGCCAGAGTAATTAAAAAAATTACACATTATTTGTGTGATGAAAATTCATGCAAATATGTCAGCTTGAGTATTTAAGAGTAATTTAGGGCAAACATGCTACCGCAGGAGCTAGGTAGTAGCATACTACGGTAAAGTGAGTGGCTGCTAACAACAACAGTTCGTGTCGTGTAACATTTGGTGCTATTTTCTTCATGTGGAATGCATCCTCTGGCCCATTTAGGGCGCAAGGGAGTTTTTTGTGCTAAGAAAGTTATGCTACATTTTGAAATATGCTTCTCACACAATTACACATAATTACAAGTCATTACCCTACAGAGAATTACACCAGTTATACCCAACTCTCTACATTTGGCAGAAAGCTAGATCCTTACTCAGAAACCGATCAATTTAGGAGCTGGTGTAAATCTATTTAGTAGTTTTTGCAACATTAACAGAAAAAGGTATGAATTTCTGGGTGTGGCCAAGCAGTTTGATTGACACGTAGAAAGTTGTTTTCTAATAACTTTGGTGCTGTTTGACAGATCTTCACAAAACCTTCCACAAGAGAAATCGATCCACCTCAGCTCCTTCCAATAAAGTTTTGGGGTGATCTGTCATGAAGGGGCCAAGACAAAATGGTGGGGGTACCAACACACAATTTCCTCATCCAATTTCCATAAGGAATTTTTGATAGTGCTACATGCAGAATGGCTAGACATCAGACTTTTATATAACAAAAAGGAGGAGTACCACCTAAAAAAAGGCTCGAAGAGCGATTTTGGTGGGATGATTTTCTTATGCAACAAAAAGAAGAAAGTCCTTCTTTGGTTTTAATAAACCCCTCACTCACCGACCTGGTCGGTGACATGCTTCCTCATCGGGGCCACCTTGATAGCCGAGTGCCATCAAGGTGTGCTGCGACACCTGAAATACAGTGGAGCTGGTATATGAGTGATGAGTGCAAAAAAGGGAAAGTAGGTGTGTTAAAAATTGTCCTGGTATGGCTTATTGGTGAAAATATTTTTATTCTTAAGACTACTGGACAATATTAAAAATATGTGTAGATACAATAGTAGGTTTAATTATGACCATTTGTATCTGAAATGTAAGTGGAAGGTCTACATGTTTCAAACCGTAATTGGAATTACCGGTTTTTCTTCAGGACCAAGAAAAGAAATGGGTGGTCAGGGTACACTAACACCCTGCCATACCGTCATTCCTTTGTACCTCAGTAACAAAATAGAGTTAAAGGGCAAAAAAACACAGGTATAACCCGATGGTGGTTATCCTAGGAATAAAAAGACCTGTGGAGAGAAAGAGTATCAATCACAAGAAAACTCGTTACATGCCTGCAACGTAGTGAAGTGACGAAATCTCCTGTCTCTGTGAGTCATCCCACACTGAGTTAATGCGGACTAATAAAGTGCATTGTGCTGCTCATATACATGAAGGTGGTGTATTGGCGCATAACAGCCCGTTCGGCTTCCTGGCACACCTATCAATAGTACTGTGCTTGGTGATAATGATCCGTGATTCATTTGTCACAAGCAACCATTAACTCTAGGTGCGTGACTATGCAACAATCATATCCTTATAGGTGAAAGGCATAACGACGTGCTATTGCTTCATCATGATCCAAACAGGACAGTACCAAACAAACACGACATATAACACATAGTAAAAAAGAGCTTACTCCTAATTAGGGGTCAATAGGGTTTAGAGGGAAGGGAGGCCTCTGTTGGAAAAACATATTCTGCAATGGAAAAGGGAGACACGGCTTAGTACCGGGTCGGAAAATTAAGGGTACTAAAAAGGATCGAGTGAAGAAACGGAAGCATTCACGTTTCGTCAGGGGACTCGAGGATTCTTACTTACAGTTTTCGTAGGTCTAGTCAGACAGTGTACCTAGTTGCCCCTCCATGCGCCCGTAATGAGAGCGAATGGTGAGCCGGGTTAAGGCGGCCGCCATCGCAGTTGGAATGGGCGTGGTCGTCTAAGCGTGATGTCGTCACGCGCTTCCCGGGGTCTCAGTACGGAAGCCTCTAAGGTACATGCGGGGATGTTATCAAGGAGACGCCGCTGTGAGTGGAGACAAAAAAGGGGAATATAGTAAACAGGAATGCCAGTTGCATGATAAGCGCTACGTGGCAGTGAAGCGCTTAGCTGCTTTTACACGAGGGAAGGAAATATCACCGTCCCTCGTACGATGAGTACAAAAAGGGGGCACCTTAACTAGGGCTGTACTGTAGAATGGACAGGTGTAGTGCTGGGCTAATATCGTTAGATAGAATTGTGGATGGTATAATGTATTAGAAAAAAATGTATTAGAAAAAAATGGGACAGACAAGGAAAAGAAACCGGGGTTCGGTTGAGTGGCAGATTTTTGGGATAACAGCCTATGGGAACTGGGGGCTAGATATACCTTACTAAAGAGGGAGTGCCCAAGGCATTTCTGAGGGGCAGGGTTTAGAGAACATTCGCCCACGGTATGGTATCATTTAAACCATTTATTTGTGTAGATAGTCTGTAGACCCATCTTTGCTCTTTCTCATACAGACGCTACTGTAAGTTAGGACCAGGAGACAACTGTTCAATGATAGTCCATATCATGTCGTTTGGTGTATGATTGTTCTCTATAAAGTGGTCCGTTAGTCTGGTCGCACTTTTTTTGCAGCGGATGGTGCTGCGGTGTTCGCAAATTCGCTGCTTAATCTTGCGGGTGGTCATTCCTATGTACTGTTTTTTGCATGTACACTCAATCAGATAGATCACGTTACTGCTGTTGCAGTTAGTGTGGGAAACTTGCTTCCATACTTTTCCTGCTTCAAGGTCTAATGTTTTTGTGTTTCTTGTCAGGTGGCAAACGCAGCAGTTCCCGCAGCGGTAATGTCCAGTGACATCAGGGAGGCTCCAAATTTTGGTGATGGATTGACTGGCAGGAATGGTCTTTGTTTTGGGCCTGGTGTTGACCAGAGTGTCCTTTAAACTATGAGATTTCTTGAAAGAAAAAAGGGGTTTCTCCCAATGTAGATTTCCAGTGTTTATAATCGCCCAATGTTTGTTTATACTCCTGGTCACTTGATTTGATACTGCACTATACGTGGTCACGCATGTCAGGGGTATAGAGTTGTTGGTGTTAGTTCTTTGTTCAAGAAGTGCCTCTCTGGGCTGATTTCTGGCCCTCTTCTGGCATTTGTTTACAATTTTATTTGGGTATCCACGTTTTTGCAGTTTCTCAGATAGATCATTGGCTTGTTCTTTGTATTCAGAAAGTTTGCTGCAGTTCCTGCGCAATCTAAGGAATTGTCCATATGGCAGGTTTTCCCTGAGTGGGCGAGGGTGGAAACTCTCAAACCTTAACAGGTTGTTCTTTGCAGTTGGTTTGTAGTGAGTTCTTGTCTCTAACCGGTTATTCTCCTTGCTGATCACTACATCCAGGAACACAATTTTTTCTTTGTCATAGCAGTGCGTGAAACGGAGGTTCTCATCGTGGGTATTAATCAAGGAAATAAATTGGTCCAATTGTTCGACCGGTCCTTGCCAAATTGCTAGGACGTCGTCAATATAACGCTTCCAGAATGTCAGGTATTCGCGAAAGGGATTACCCTCATTCAAGATAAACTTTTGTTCGAAGTCGTACACGTACAACCCGGCCTGTCTGTAAATAGAGGGTACCTTCAAATTCAAAGTAGTTACATTTCAATGCCATCTTTGCACATTCCAGGATGAAAGCTCTAGGTGTATTGTGAGGCCAATCGGTATTTTCCAAGGTGTTTTCAAGCACTTGGATAGTGTCATCTTGAGGTATACTTGTGTAAAGACTTTCAATGTCAAAACTTAGTAGGACAGTGTTTTCGTCTACAGCCAGATTTTGCAATAGATTCAGTAGACTCTTGGTATCTTGTAAATATGTAGTCGTGTTTTGAACAATAGTCTTTAAGAAGAAATCACAGAACCTAGACAGAGGTTCTAGTAAAGAACCAATGCCTGAAACAATTGGCCGTCCTGGGGGAGGTTGCCTGCCCTTATGCATTTTCGGTAGGATGTAAAAATATGGGATTTTTCCTTCTGTGGTGCACAGGTAATCTGCTTCCTGTTTAGATATCCTCCCAGCGGCTTCTGCGGTTTCCACTAGTTGTATAATTTCTGTTTTTGACTCATTTGTGGGATCTGAATCCAGAGTTAGGTAATTCCTGGTGTCACTGAGAAGTCGTATGCATTCCTCACGGTATGTAGTTATATCCATAACCACCAGACCCCCACCTTTATCGGCGGGTTTTATTACGATGGTTTCACAGGCACGTAGTTCAGTTAGTGCTGTGTTCTCGGCTCTACTCATATTTTGAAATTGGGTAGAGACCTGCATGTTTTCAACATCATTGTACACGGCCTGTTCGAAAGCGATCAATTCCACTGGGGTGGTATGTGGGGGTGGCATGAAGGTAGATTTTATTCTTAATCCAGTTTCATTTTCAACTTCGTTTCTTCTTGGAGGGCCTTGTTTTTCAAAAAAAGATTTCAGTCTTAGCTTTCTGAAAAAACCTGCCAATTCGCAGTGTAATTGGAATTTGTCCAAACGAGCTGTGGGGACAAAACCTAGACCTTTATTCAAAACACTTTCTTCTGTGGTTGATAATGGTCTAGAAGATAGGTTCGTAACTAGGGTCTCGTGTTGCTGGGCCCTGCCTTGCTCTTGGTTCGGTTGCCCACTGGGTCGTCCTCTTCCCTGTGTACCTGGTTGGGTTGTCTGTTTTTTCCTGTTCCCCGTCGGCCCCTGCGAAAAAAAGGAGGCCGAAATTGGTTCTGTAGAAACGGGGGGAGGGGTTGGAAATGTGGCTGAAAAGGGGGTTGCCATCCATACATAGGGAAATGTGGCGGTTGGTTATAAGGATCTTGAAACATTGGCGGATTGAAATTAGGCCAAAGATTTTGCCCTCTTCTACCACCTCTGCCTCGCTGTTTATTACCGCTGGTATTTGACCCGTTGCTACTATTCGATGAGTTACTTGAAACATCAGAATCAGATGTGGACTTCTCAGGTGGTTTAAAGTCTGGGTCTGAATAAGGATAGGTGTTTTTAAAGGAGAACCTTTTCAGATCCTTCTGGAATTTCGTGACTTTTTGTTGAGTCAGGTTCTCTCTGTATTCATTTATCTCCTTATTAATTTCGTCAAGTTTCCTTTTGTACCCGGTGATACTTGTCTTGATATGTGTTTCAGTTTTTTGAATTTCAATCTGGATAGCTTCTGACAATCTCAGAGCCGTTTTTAGAATTAGCACAATCCAATCATGCGTGCAGTGCCACGCTATTAGGGCCCAGTCTTTTCTGAATGTGGGATCATTCAGGAAAATTCGTGGTGCATTCGTCACCAGAAGGCCTTTCGGGGCCATATCATTCGTTAAATATTCCTTTAGGATGGTACCATGTAGTATAGTTCTTATACGTTCCCTCTTCATCTCTGTCAACTTTTCCCAATCACCTGTCTGCGATATTGTTTGTGAGATACTAGCATCTGCGAATCCAGAGATTTCGCCCATGATGGCGTCAATCTCTTCTGTAGAATATGAAAGGCCTTGATTTTCTCCCATATTGTCTGCTATGTGTTGGGTGTGGAGTTTGGAATGTCACAGGATCAAAGAAGGACAAAAAGCTCTCGCAGCTGTGCGCTGCCAAGATATGCAATAAACAAAAGGAGAGAGTAGGGGGCGTGGCTTGGGCGCCGATGGCGATGGTCGCCTGAGAGCTCGGCTCCGGGACTGAGCCCGGGATTATCCTGTTAATCGGAGGCCGCGGGGCACTCTAGCCCCCGCAAATCGTTGTTCGGCCCAACTGGACCCTGCTGGGACGCCTGGCACAGCCTAGACGGGTGGTGATCCGCCCGAAACTTGAAGTTTGTGGTCCCGCGGAGAGCGACCCAAGATGGCGCCCGGACCCCTTTGTCCCCTTAGACGGGACCATTAGCCTGGGAGAACGTCGCTGGTCATGGCGTGCCCTCCGCTCTTGTGTTTTACTGGAGAGTGAGGAGCTGGACTTTGCCCTGCTGAGACTCTGATATTGGTAACTGCGCCCGGGCGGTCGGAGGCCCCTACCATAGTGGACCCCGGCACACGGACGTCTGGAGGTCCTGACGGAGGTGCCGACCCCCGACGCGGCGCTTGGCTACATCCCCCGTTCGTCCCGATCCCATGGGAAGCACAACCCCCTGGCGCCAAAAAGTCTCTGGTGGTGTGGGTGGCCCCCGTTCCGGATCCTCGTCAGCCGGACGGGCCTACCTGGCCTGGCGTCGAGTGTCTCCGCCTCCTCCTTGGCGCCCTCAGACGACACGGGGGTGGCGCGAGCCGAAACTGAGGAGACCCGCCTGGCCCTGGAAAGGAGGAACACCGGCCCTCACCCCGAGGGCCTACATTCGGGGGAGTTATAGTCGGCGCCCGCACTTGGTGGCACCCTCCTCTGAGTCCACACTGTGCGCTTCCCGCGGCATGGGGAAGCCGAGGGGGGCCAAGGGGGCCACCCCGGCGGCCTCTGACTCAGAGACCCCGGACAAGGAAGGCCATGGAAACCCGGGGAGTGCTGGTGACGCGCCGCTGCAGCAACAGTTTGATCGCGTCCTGGAGGCGATTGCGACCACACGCTCGGCCCTTCAGCAGGACATTGCCCAGGTGGCGACGAGCCTGGGCCTCCTCAGGGCGGATCATGGCAAGCTGTCGGACAGGGTCAAAGAAGTGGAGGGCTCGGTGAAGACCTTGAAGCCGGCGCAGCGCACCTTGGCCGCGGCAATGAAAGATGCCCTAACCCGGATTTCTGCCCTGGAGCAGCGAGCGGAGGATGCGGAAGGCCGTAACAGGCGCAACAACATCCGCGTGGTGGGCCTGCCGGAGAAGATCGAAGATGGCGACATGGTGGCCTACTTGGAGGCCTGGCTCCGAGACACAGTGGCCCCGGAGGGCCTATCCTCTTTCTACACCCTTGAACGAGCTCATAGAGTCCCAGCAAGGCCACCGCAACAAGGCCGTGCGCCGCGCCCAGTGGTGGCGCGCCTCCTCCATTTTCGCGACAGGGATCTCATTCTCAATGCCGCTAGACATAATGGCCCCTTCAAGGTGGAGAACAGCCAGGTGAACATCTTCCCGGACTACACTTATGAAACCCAACGCAGGCGGTTTTCATTCTTGGCGGTCAAGCGCGAGCTCCGGAGCGAGGGCATCCAATACTCGCTCCTATTTCCTGCACGGCTCCGCGTCATTGTCGATGACAAGACTCAATTTTTTGATACCCCGGAGGATGCCTGTAACTGGCTTGAACTTTATAGAGCTGGGAAAGATGGCTTCGCCTCTGCATCTCAGCCAACGACGGAGCCGGGACAGCGACGGCGGTCCACGAGGGTGCGGGGTCGCCGGGGCCGGTCGGGCGGCCCTTCTACTGCGGAGACATCGACGGAGCGGAAGGGGGTACTGGAGGTGCTGTCTGCGTTGTCTGGTTCACGAGATGATACCATCGCGGAAGAGGAGAACCCTGGTGACGAGGGGGCATCGACGGACTCGGAGAACTCGGTGGCAGATAGCACCGGCACACCGGAGGTTACGCCAAAATCGGCTGAGGACCTTCTTGATGGACAAGGTTGACGGGGTGAGCTGCATCCTTTTGGGTGGGGGCCCGTAGCGGGGGCGGCGGGAGCCGATGGTTCAGCGTGGTCCTCGGAGAAGCGGGGGGTGGGGTGCCTTGCCTTTGCCCCGAGGGTTTCCGTTGCTGTTTGGGTCTTGCTTTAGTCCTGGTAGCCAGGGCATCGAGGGCCCACTGCCACCACCCAGCCCGCACCCGGCCCTTAAGGCCTTCCTACGGTGGCGACCGTAGGATTAGTTTGGGACGAAGGGTTTTCTGAGGGCTTGGTTTGGATGGGAACTAGATGGAATTATTTGGGTCCTGTTCTGGGGAGGGTGGGCAGGGGTTTGATTAATGTAAGAGTTGTTGAGTTCTGGTTGGGGGAAATGGCCGCCATCAGTGCTGGGGGGATTGTTGTTTGCTTTTTGTTGAGACCCAGATGGGGAGACTTTGAACGAACAGTATGGGACAATGGCTGACGTTGCTAATGTGAAGTGTATTACTTGGAACGTGCGGGGGCTTCATACCATGTCTAGGCGGCACAAAGTCCACGCTTATTTAGTGCGTAGGGGAATACAAATGGCGCTGCTGCAGGAGACCCATCTGACCAAGGCGGAGGGGGCGGCGCTACAGCGCAGATGGAGGGGGCAGGTCTTCTATACGTCGTACTCAGCGTATGCCAGGGGGGCGCTAATCTGGATTAGGGCTGGGGTTCCCTTCCAGGTCACAAACTCAGTGGTAGATCCAGAGGGGCGCTACGTGGCCATCTCGTGTACTCTGGGGGGGAGGGCCCTGAACGTTTGCTGTGTTTACGCACCTAACATGGACCAGATTGCCTTCCTTTCTAGGTTATCGGGCTCGCTGGCCCACTTTTTCACGGGGCCCCTCTTGCTCGGTGGGGACTTCAATTCGGTAGAGGATGTGGAGACCGACCGCTCACACCCGCCCCTTCCTGATTCTCCGGTCCGCCGTGTGGCCAAGGGCCGTAGGGACTGGCAGACACGGTGGGGTCTGACGGACATTTGGAGAGCGCAACACCCTGAGGCTAGAGATTACTCCTACTTTTCGGGTCTTCACGAGTTGCACGTTCGGCTAGACGGGTTTCTTGGCTCGACTGAACTGGTGTCGGCGGCCGTCCGTTCTGAATACTTGACTAGGACCGTTTCGGACCATAACCCCCTCCTGCTGGCCCTTCGCTGGTTTCCAGGGGCGCCGGCGGTGCCCACCTGGAAGTTACGCCCTGAGATCCTCGAGGACACTGTATTCAGAGCGGACTTAGGTGATAAGATTGAGGAGTATTTCGCGTCCAATGGGGGCTCTGCGAGCTCGAGGGCACTGGAATGGGACGCTTTTAAGGTGGTGGTGAGGGGTTATTGCATCTCCAAGAAGGTAGGTGTGAGGCGGGTTATCCTTGATGACTTGGACGTGGCTGATCGGAGGCTCCGTGAGTTGGAACTCCGCCGCCCCGGGCACCCTGAACTCCAGGGACGCACGGCGGAGGCAAGGGAGGCGGTGGCAGCTGAGGTTGAGCGGCTGCGCTGCTTTGACTACAAGGCCTATGCGGTTCGGTCCCTTGCAGAAGGGGATAGGTCGAGCGCATTGCTGGCATGGCTGGCTAACCCTACGCGCCAGACCTCACTGACGACGTCCATGCGCATGGCGAACGGGACCATGGTGCACACTCAACCGGAGATCTTAGGCTGCTACCGGCACTACTATGACCAGTTGTATCGCAGTCGTGCTGCCAAAGACCCTGACCTTCTTGAGGACTATCTGAGGCCCCTGGAGCTCCCAGTGGTGGAGCCTGACGTGGCGAAAGCCCTGGGGTCCGATATTGCACTGGGGGAGGTCCGCAGCGCCATTAAAAAGATGGCGCGGAATAAGACCCCAGGCCTGGACGGTCTTCCTGTGGAATTTTACGCGGCCTATGCCGACCTCCTGGCTCCAAGACTGGTGACGGTTTATAGAGAGGCGAAGAGGCTTGGCCGACTGCCTGGCTCGATGCGCGAGGCCCTGGTGGTTCCCCTCCTCAAGCCGGGGCGGGACTCAACCGATCCGGCGTCCTACCGTCCTTTATCGATGCTGACGGTCGATTATAAGATTCTGAGCAGCATCTTGGCCTCGAGACTGCTGGGCCACATGACCTCCCTGGTGCATGAGGACCAGGCTGGGTTCATCCCTAAGCGCAACACAACAATGAACATCCGTAGGTTGTTCCGCTTGCTGGGGGACCCGCTGGTGGATGCTCCGTGCCCGGTGGTCCTATCGGTGGACTTAGAGAAGGCGTTTGATAGCCTGGAATGGGACTACCTGCACACTGTGTTGCGGCGATTCGGTCTCGGCGAGGGCTTCATCAGGTGGACCGCGGTCTTATATACCTCCGCATCGGCCAGGGTTCGGGCGGGTCCGTTAATCTCTTCGAAGTACCCAGTAGAAAGGGGCACGAGACAGGGCTGTTCGTTATCCCCACTTCTCTTCGCGCTAGCGGTGGAGCCCCTCGCATTGCTACTCCGTTCGGGGGCGCATTACAGGGGGTTCTGGACACCTTCGGGCCCGCACCACGTTTCGTTATATGCCGACGACCTGTTGCTCTTCCTTGAGGACCCAGTCGAGGCCTTACATGGAGCTGAGACGGCGCTCACGGCGTTTGGGGTGGTCTCGGGCCTACGAGTGAATTGGGCCAAGACATGCCTTTTCCCGGTTCGCAGAGGCACCCCTAGTCCGGTCCTCAATAGAGAGCTTAGATGGGAACCTGACTGCTTCAGGTACCTGGGAGTGTACATCTATCATGATCCATCTGACCTCCTAGACGGAAACATTACCAGATGCAGTCGAGCTCTACGGGGGAATATGGACTTCTGGGCTACGCTACCGCTTTCGTTGGCGGGGCGGGTCGCTCTCCTCAAAATGGTGGCTCTTCCTCGGCTGCTGTACTATTTTCGGGCGCTACCGGTTTGGATCCCGCCAGCCACATTTAGGCTCCTCCGGTCGATGATAGTCGGCTTCCTCTGGGGCTCGGGCCGCCGTAGAGTGGCCCTTAAGACCCTGATGAGGCCGAAAGCCGAGGGGGGACTCGCGGTGCCGGATCTTGAGAAATACTATCTGGCGGCGCAGCTCCAGACCCTCACCCAGGAGATTGCCAGGGAATTCCGTGGCCCGGAGGACAGGAGGGGTATAGGGATGGCCAGGCATGTCCTATCCTTCATAGCTCTACGCCAACGCTTGACCTTGCAGGATTTGACGTTGGAGGAAAAGACCCTTCGCCTATGTTGGAACCGGGCTCACGCCCGGGGACAATTGCGGATACCATATGCGCCTGAAATACCGTTGGGGATGTTGACGGCCTTGCCCCATGGCGGCGATTGGTCACGTTTGGCGGACTGGGAGGGCGCGGGGTTGCAGTTGGTGGGGGATCTTTATGAGGCTGGGGTACTCTTGCCCTTTCAGGAGCTCATTGACCGCTTCGGGATTCCCCACGGTGACTTCCTGTTGCACTCGGCCCTGGTCCGTGCGATCCAGGCACATTGGAAAGGCGGACGGGAGGAACCTCCTACGTCTCCGGTGTGCCAATACGTCATGATGTCTGCGGGCACGGTGAAGGCGGTCACCTGCCTCTACGGTAGGTTGATCAATGAAGGGCTGACTCCCCTTACGACCCTGAAGGCCCGGTGGGAGGCAGATATAGGCAAGGAAATCCCGGAAGCGACCTGGTCTCAGCTCGTACGACGGGCTTGGAAGGGGACGCGCCACGCCCGTTTTCAGTTGGTCCACTATTACATACTCCATCGGGCATATCTGACCCCGGCGAAAATCCAACAGTACTTCGCCACGAGCTCAGCAACCTGCCCCAGATGCCCGGCGCCGGAGGCGGACCTCCTACATATGTTGTGGACCTGCCCGGGTTTATCCTCCTACTGGGTGGAAGTAGAGAGGACCCTGACGGAGGTGACGGGGAGACCCCTATCGGTCGATGCGGCGGTGGGTCTTTTGCATTGGTTTCCACATACCCCCAAAAACAAAATTTCCAGTAAATTTATTGATTTAGGGCTTCTCTTGGCCAAACGAGAGGTGACCAGGAACTGGAAGGCACGAGCTGGTCCGACTGGGAGCAGGTGGCATAGCGAACTCTTGAAGTGGGCGGCGGGTGAAAGCACGCTGAGATACCAACTGGCTGGGAGACAGCGTAACGAAAAAGCACAGGAGGCAGCGTTAGAATGGGAGACGCTGGTGCAGGCCCTCAGAGACTATTGCGCCCCCAGTGACTCTGATAGTGAGATTGCAGCGCGCCCTGAGTCCCGATAGGCGATTGCGTTTTCTGTTTCTGATACGCTCATCTTGGGTCTCCCACGAATCCCTTTGCGGCTGCTACCATACACTGATGGCGGGGGTGGGTTGGGGAGGGAATTTTTTGTAATTTAGTGTTTTCTGGGTGGGACTTTCTTTTGGGTTTTGGGGCTTGTTTAGGAAAGCAGAGGACGGACAGTGGATCATCCGGACCAGCCTTGCTCTCCTGCTGAGCCCCCACTGGATTTTATCGCCCGGCCTTTGGACTGTGGGCTGAATGTTTATGTATGAAAACGTGCTGCGGGGGGTGAGTGGGATGCGGTTAGTTGATTTCAGTGGATTTTTGGTGCTGGTCATATATGTAACAGTTTGCTGATTCCTGCAATAAAAATATATTTCAAAAAAAAAAAAAAAAAAAACAAAAGGAGAGAGTAAAGGGATTTTATCCACTGAAGTGGACGGAAAAATACTCCTGGTCCCCTGGGCTAGGTATTTATATAACAAAAAGGAGGAGTACCACCTAAAAAAAGTCTCGAAGAGCGATTTTGGTGGGATGATTTTCTTATGCAACAAAAAGAAGAAAGTCCTTCTTTGGTTTTAATAAACCCCTCACTCACTGACCTGGTCGGTGACATGCTTCATCATCGGGGCCACCTTGATAGCCGAGTGCCATCAAGGTGTGCTGCGACACCTGAAATACAGTGGAACTGGTATATGAGTGATGCGTGCAAAAAAGGGAAAGTAGGTGTGTTAAAAATTGTCCTGGCAAGGCTTATTGGTGAAAATATTTTCATTCTTAAGACTACTGGACAATATTAAAAATATGTGTAGATACAATAGTAGGTTTAATTATGACCAGGTGTATCTGAAATGTAAGTCGAAGGTCTACATGTTTCAAACCGTAATTGGAATTACCGGTTTTTCTTCAGGACCAAGAAAAGAAATGGGTGGTCAGGGTACACTAACACCCTGCCATACCGTCATTCCTTTGTACCTCAGTAACAAAATAGAGTTACAGGGCAAAAAAACACAGGTATAACCCGATGGTGGTTATCCTAGGAATAAAAAGACCTGTGGAGAGAAAGAGTATCAATCACAAGAAAACTCGTTACATGCCTGCAACGTAGTGAAGTGACGAAATCTCCTGTCTCTGTGAGTCATCCCACACTGAGTTAATGCGGACTAATAAAGTGCATTGTGCTGCTCATATACATGAAGGTGGTGTATTGGCGCATAACAGCCCGTTCGGCTTCCTGGCACACCTATCAATAGTAGTGTGCATGGTGATAATGATCCGTGATTCATTTGTCACAAGCAACCATTAACTCTAGGTGCGTGACTATGCAACAATCATATCCTTATAGGTGAAAGGCATAACGACGTGCTATCGCTTCATCATGATCCAAACAGGACAGTACCAAACAAACAGGACATATAACACATAGTAAAAAAGAGCTTACTCCTAATTAGGGGTCAATAGGCAGCACGGGTTTAGAGGGAAGGGAGGCCTCTGTTGGAAAAACATATTCTGCAATGGAAAAGGGAGACGCGGCTTAGTACCGGGTCGGAAAATTAAGGGTACTAAAAAGGATCGAGTGAACAAACGGAAGCATTCACGTTTCGTCAGGGGACTCGAGGATTCTTACTTACAGTTTTCGTAGGTCTAGTCAGACAGTGTACCTAGTTGCCCCTCCATGCGCCCGTAATGAGAGCGAGTGGTGAGCCGGGTTAAGGCGGACGCCATCGCGGTTGGAATGGGCGTGGTCGTCTAAGCGTGATGTCGTCACGCGCTTCCCGGGGTCTCAGTACGAAAGCCTCTAAGGTACATGCGGGGATGTTACCAAGGAGACGCCGCTGTGAGTGGAGACAACAAAGGGGAATATAGTAAACAGGAATGCCAGTTGCATGATAAGCGCTACGTGGCAGATAAGCGCTTAGCTGCTTTTACACGAGGGAAGGAAAAATCACCGTCCCTCGTACGATGATTAAAAAAAGGGGGCACCCTAACTAGGGCTGTACTGTAGAATGGACAGGTGTAGTGCTGGGCTAATATCGTTAGATAGAATTGTGGATGGTATAATGTATTAGAAAAAAATTTATTAGAAAAAAATGGGACAGACAGGGAAAAGAAACCGGGGTTCGGTTGAGTGGCAGATTTTTGGGATAACAGCCTATGGGAACTGGGGGCTAGATATACCTTACTAAAGAGGGAGTGCCCGAGGCATTTCTGAGGGGCAGGGTTTAGAGAACATTCGCCCACGGTATGGTATCATTTAAACCATTGATATGTGTAGATAGTCTGTAGACCCATTTTTGCTCTTTCTCATACAGACGCTTCTGTAAGTTAGGACCAGGAGACAACTGTTCAATGATAGTCCATATCATGTCGTTTGGTGTATGATTGTTCTCTATAAAGTGGTCCGTTAGTCTGGTCGCACTTTTTTTGCAGCGGATGATGCTGCGGTGTTCGCAAATTCGCTGCTTAATCTTGCGGGTGTCCCCGCAAGGAGGAGGTGTTGGGTCAAACACACACACAACTATAATTTTAAAGCAAACAATCAAAAAATAAACAAAGAGTTATTCAAAGGCAAATGTTGTCATTTATTCAACAACACTTCGTATAAATCAGTGAAGTATTACATTCAAATTTAAACAATACAAAGCCCCTAAGTTAGAAAGGGAAAGGGAAAGGAGGGGGTAGTGCTCAAAAGCGGTGAGAAAGTGTAGCAAAGTACACAAACTCAGAAGGAATAAATATTTACAATCTTCAAAACGTAATTGGAATTATTCGCAAAAGCAAAAAGCCAACGTAAATTATGGCATATATTGTAAATACAATTTTCATGGGGACATTCTACGGTCACATATATGAATCACTATAATCCCGGGAATGCGCCGGAAACCCAAAAGAAGAAACTCGTCGACGTTTCGACCCCAACACGTAGGCTAGATTAAGTCCTTTAACGGGGTCTTCATCAGGACAGGTGCAACGGGGGAGGGACGAAGTGGGGCCGTCCTGTCTGTAAAGTTAAAATTAAAAACCCGTGTCAAAATAAATAAATTAATTCGACACAACAATCATTATCATCGTACCCATAATAGGCAATCAAAATGAACCGTGAAGTCCGGGTCATAACTGACCTCAGGACTAGGATAAGGAGAACAGAGTGCGTAATTAATCATGCTCCGTCCCGGTGGTATGAGTCAATTTTACAGAGGACAGTTATAACCAACAAGGAATGAAAAAGACATTGTAGAAAACACACTACAAAAGTGAACTCACTTTAGATAAGAATAATCAGACCGCTGAAGTCTGAAATCCGATTTGTTTAAATGTTTCAAGCGAAACTAGCTGCTCCAAGAAAAACACCAACTCTAGGTTGAATAATGATGAAATTGATGTTAATATATGACTAAAATAGAATAAAAAATAAAACGCATTTGTACAGTGCGATTACCAACTCACATTGGCTATCCAGGTATGAAGACACTGGTAATCAAATATGGTAACAGGTATTGCTCATCCTCGCCGGTTAAAACTGTTGAAAAACGTATAACCCTTATTAGAGATTGGCTCATGTAGTCAGTTAAATCAAGTGCCGCAGCAATATAACCATACCATCATACCTTTGTAAAATTGCCGGTTTGGCCCTTGTATATATCTATGTCAGGCCACGAAGGAATCAGTTGTAGTACTGTGGCGTATTCATACGCTGAAAAAATGAAAGCAAAAAGCAATTTGGTAACGTGTTCCCATTACTGGGACAACCAAACCCCGTTCAAAAGGCCGAGACATACCTCATATGAAGATCTTTGTTTAAGAAAGTCCACACTGTACTAAAGGGAACAGCCTGTTCAGTTACATGCGTAATCCGCCATGTATCAAACGTACCGAATGCGTGTTGTCAATAAATCCTACAAAAAACATAAATCGCTGGTCAGCGGGACTAAACAGGGATATGAACCCGTTTATCACAGAGTCAACATGTAGTGGAGCCGAAATCGGGGATAATTACTTACACAACGTCTTGAAGAGGCAAGGTCACGATAGTCTGACTCGTCTCTGCAAACTCCGCCAGCCGCTACGCGGAGTTAGAGGTGGGGCTACTCATGGCTCTCAATCATAGACAGAGAAGAAATACTTAAAATGACGCTATTGTAGAATTCGCTCCAAAGATATGGCGATCTTCGATGTCAATATTAAATTCTCACCAGTATATCAAGGAATAGCCGATCGACAGCAAATTAAAACCATCAGTTGGTTACCAATAGCAAGTCTAATAACAATAATTTGATCTGCCAAAAAATGTGTTTACTCAATTAGAGCTCGTGCACTTCTCAGACATGAGAGTGTAGACGAGCAGACATATTGTAAACAATAAAGGAAACGTCTTTAGAGCATTTATTACAGTTGGGTTAGCATCATGTGACTCGTGCACCTCTCAACCAAAGAAAAATTTTGGTTACTCAATTAAAGCTTGTGCACTTCTCAGACATGAGAGTGTAGACGAGCAGACATATTGTAAACAATAAAGGAAACAACTTGAGAGCATTTATTTCAGTTGGATTAGCATCATGTGACTCGTGCACCTCTCAACCATAAGGGTGTTGACGAGTGCACGGTCGTTAGAGGGCCAACAACGGATTTACAAATATATATAAAGATAATAATATATACGTTGGTCACCAATTTGCATGTCTAATAACGATAAATTAGTGTGCGAGAGATATATTTACTCGGTTGAGGCTCGTGCACTTCACAAACATGAGAGTGTAGGCGAGCAAGCATATTGTAGACAGTAAAGGTATCATTTCAGAGCATGCATTTCAATTAAAGTCACATAAAATAACTCGTGCACCTCTCAAGCATGAGGGTGTAGACGAGTGCAGATTAGAAGGCAACATGAACTGATTTGGACAAACATCATCTTAAAGCTGCCAACTGTGCCAAACTGCTGTCTTGTTCATTTAACCCATTTTTGATCGAGTCTAAAAGAGACATCCATTTACATTCACGTAAATTCAGGACAGTAGCTAGGTTACCACCTCTCCTTCCTAGGGACACCTTTTCAATAACTAACCATTTTAAATCAGACACCACATGACCGGCAGTTTGCCAATGATCCACCAAAGGGGCACCCAGCACCTTGCAGCGTAATCTGCTGCAGTGGGAAGAGATGCGGGACTTAATTTTTGTTGCGTTTGTCCAACATAAACTTGATCACATGGGCATACTATAATGTATATTACACTGCTTGTGTTGCAGTTAGTATGATGTTTTAAGGTATAGACCCTATCGCCGTGTGAGAAAGTCTTCGTCTGGATGGTGGTCTCACATGCTGTGCATGTGCCACATCTGAAATGTCCAATTATCGGTGGTAAGTTCCATAAGCTCGTGAGTGTGGGGGGACATTCTGCGTAGCGGCTGGCGGAGTTTGCAGAGACGAGTCAGACTATCGTGACCTTGCCTCTTCAAGACGTTGTGTAAGTAATTATCCCCGATTTCGGCTCCACTACACGTTGACTCTGTGATAAACGGGTTCATATCCCTGTTTAGTCCCGCTGTCCGGCGATTTATGTTTTTTGTAGGATTTATTGACAACACGCATTCGGTACGTTTGATACATGGCGGATTACGCATGTAACTGAACAGGCTGTTCCCTTTAGTACAGTGTGGACTTTCTTAAACAAAGATCTTCATATGAGGTATGTCTCGGCCTTTTGAATGGGGTTTGGTTGTCCCAGTAATGGGAACACGTTACCAAATTGCTTTTTGCTTTCATTTTTTCAGCGTATGAATACGCCACAGTACTACAACTGATTCCTTCGTGGCCTGACATAGATATATACAAGGGCCAAACCGGCAATTTTACAAAGGTATGATGGTATGGTTATATTGCTGCGGCACTTGATTTAACTGACTACATGAGCCAATCTCTACTAAGGGGTATACGTTTTTCAACAGTTTTAACCGGCGAGGATGAGCAATACCTGTTACCATATTTGATTACCAGTGTCTTCATACCTGGATAGCCAATGTGAGTTGGTAATCGCACTGTACAAATGCGTTTTATTTTTTATTCTATTTTAGTCATATATTAACATCAATTTCATCATTATTCAACCTAGAGTTGGTGTTTTTCTTGGAGCAGCTAGTTTCGCTTGAAACATTTAAACAAATCGGATTTCAGACTTCAGCGGTCTGATTATTCTTATCTAAAGTGAGTTCACTTTTGTAGTGTGTTTTCTACAATGTCTTTTTCATTCCTTGTTGGTTATAACTGTCCTCTGTAAAATTGACTCATACCACTGGGACGGAGCATGATTAATTACGCACTCTGTTCTCGTTATCCTAGTCCTGAGGTCTGTTATGACCCGGACTCCATGGTTCATTTTGATTGCCTATTATGGGTACGATGATAATGATTGTTGTGTCGAATTAATTCATTTATTTTGACACGGGTTTTTAATTTTAACTTTACAGACAGGACCGCCCCACTTCGTCCCTCCCCCGTTGCACCTGTCCTGATGAAGACCCCGTTAAAGGACTTAATCTAGCCTACGTGTTGGGGTCGAAACGTCGACGAGTTTCTTCTTTTGGGTTTCCGGCGCATTCCCTGGATTATAGTGATTCATATATGTGACCGTAGAATGTCCCCATGAAAATTGTATTTACAATATATGCCATAATTTACGTTGGCTTTTTGCTTTTGCGAATAATTCCAATTACGTTTTGAAGATTGTAAATATTTATTCCTTCTGAGTTTGTGTACTTTGCTAAACTTTCTCACCGCTTTTGAGCACGACCCCCTCCTTTCCCTTTCCCTTTCTAACTTAGGGGCTTTGTATTGTTTAAATTTGAATGTAATACTTCACTTATTTATACGAAGTGTTGTTGAATAAATGACAACATTTGCCTTTGAATAACTCTTTGTTTATTTTTTGATTGTTTGCTTTAAAATTATAGTTGTGTGTGTGTTTGACCCAACACCTCCTCCTTGCGGGGACCCCCTATTTACATTTACTACATAACGCCCAGGTCCCCGCGACTGCATGGGTTCAACCCCCCTTTATTGTAATGTCCTCTGAGCAGGTGCTGACCTGCGAGGTTTCCGGTTCCTTAGATTTCCTTCTAACTAACCATGGTGGAATCTGAGTTATTATCTTATACAGAGGAATATATCAACCAATTGACCAAGGATTTATCTGCGACATTTTTGTCTACAACTGCACCTATAATTGATATCACTTTGAATGATAAAATATCTCGTCTAGAGAGACTAGAGAAGAAGCTCATCAGAACTAGATTACACGGACATCTGTTCACTAGATACCTCCAAGAAAACATAATCCCGGTGGGATTACAGATTAAAATCGAACCAGCTATATTTGTAGACGTCCCAAAATTCAAGGAAGGGTTCAGCTACGTATCAAACAACTGCTCCCGGCACTGGATGGTGCTGGGAGTGGAGACAGCTGCGGAACAAGTGGTGTCACTCAGTAAAGAAATCGCGGACCTCGAAGCCGAAATTTTGGGGGATAGCACTTTGACCAAAAGTAAGGAAGCTCTAGAAAGCCTAGAGGCATCGATTAAAGACTTCGATATAACAGCGCAGACAAAAAAATTGGAGAAACTTGCCAGAGACCTTAGAACATTTGATAAAAAATCTGTTTATCCCTATCTGCAACCGGATTATTATAAGCAGGACAACCAAGGACGCTTCTCCAACCGCGGCCGCGGTGGTTACAGAGGAAGACAGAACTTCTCAACTTTCTCTGACTCGTCATACAGTTCAGGCAGTGACACTGAGGCAGGCCCCAGTACCTCTTACAACTATCCACCAGGGGATACCAACTACCAACAATACCCCCCACAATTTCAACCTCATTTTTTAGATCAGGGTCGGGGACAATGGCGTCCCCCACGTGGACGCGGGGCCAATTGGACCAGAGGCCAGAGGAGAGGTCAGCAACAAAATTCCGGATGGGATGGCAACAGGGGCAAACAACAGAAACAAGTGACCTTCCGCCCCGAACCTCACGGAGAGATCTCGACCCGGAGAAACACCTACAGATGGTGAATGAAATAGCCACCACAGACCCCAATGCACCCACCAACAACGGTCCCATGGTCAATCCTGTGATTAACATTTCGACTTATCAATTACACACTGATGAGATCAAGGTTTTAAGTAAAGGCCTGTCCTATGTGCCCACGGCCTCAGCTAACAAATTCCTGTTGAAAACGGAATTATACAGATTCTTCAGAAATATCCGATTGAGATATTTCTTTCGCAACCAAACAACCAGGCAACAAGGATCTATCACAGGCCTGAGAGAGCCATCCACTTTTTTCCCACCCACGTATGCAATGAGCCCCAGAATTCTGGCATTTGAGGACATCGTGACCAAATCAGTGGATCAAGCATTGGATAAAAGGAAGTTTGTCAGACTGAACCTCAGTAAGAATGAAAAACGGGCTTTGACGAACTTGTGTGCTAATAAAGCAGTGGTCATCAAACCCGCCGACAAGGGCGGGGCGATTGTCGTACAGGACCTGTCTAAATACAAGGAAGAAATTAATAGACAACTGGGAGATGGGGTCAGCTATCAAGAATTGTCTCATGACCCATCAAGAGAGCTAGCCCTGACAATTTTGTCAACCACACAGAGGGGTTTGGAAGATTGCTTCTTAAGTGAACAAGAGTTCAAATTCTTAAACCAAAAATTCCCGAGATTGGCTACAATCTATACCTTGCCCAAGGTCCACAAAAATCTGGAAACTCCCCCAGGATGTCCGATTGTGTCCGGGTGTGGATCCATGCTGGAACCATTGTGTCAATACATTGACTTTTTTCTCAAGCCCATTGCTCTTAACACCAGAGCCTATCTACGTGACACCTCCCAAGTAATCCAATTGATAGACGAAAGACCTTTTGATCCTAGTACAACACTCCTAGTGACATGTGATATCATATCACTTTACACCAGCATCCCTCAACAAGATGCTTTGGATGTAATGAGAGACACACTAAACAGAATTCCGGCGCCTGTCCAAGTTCCAACGGATTTTATAATTGATCTATTGAGTATTGCAATGAAACAAAATTTTTTCATTTTTCAAGAAAAGTTCTATGTGCAGACGAAGGGCGTGGCCATGGGAGCTACATTTGCTCCCAATCTAGCCATCATTTATATGGACCACTTCGAGCAAGAACATGTCTTCTCACCCAACAATCCGTTTTCAATAATGCTGACCCTATGGGTCAGGTATATTGACGATGTGCTGTGCATTTGGCAAGGTAATAATGACCAACTCAAAGAGTTTCATGGATGGCTCAACCAACGGAACCCTCACATCCAATTCACTTTGGAATCAAGCAATACAGCCATACCTTTTCTGGATATTTCCATTTATGTGGAAAACGACCACCTAGAGACCACCCTCTTTAGAAAACCGACTGAGCGGAACTCTCTGTTACAGTATGGGAGCCATCATCCTAGAGGTCTTAAAGACAATCTGCCTATAGGTCAATTTCTCAGAATTAGGAGAAACTGTTCGACACGCTCAAACTACATCAAAGAATCTGAGATCCTTAATGAACGTCTCATATCACGTGGCTATCCTGCTCGTATGGTAAGACGTGCTAGGAAACGAGCGTGGTATAACCCACGGGAGAGCCTGTTGAATCCAGAAATTCGTGACCCAACTGAGCTGAATCGCATGATTTGTGTCACCACTTTTACCACAAGAAGTAATGAAGTGAAACAAATCATCAACAGGAACTGGCCTTTGATAGCGGGAGAGATTGATCAACCGCACCTTCCTCTCCATTCCTTCAAAAGGGCGAAGAATATTCGAGATATGGTAGTACACTCGTACCTGGAACCAGAATGTCCCCCCACACTCACGAGCTTATGGAACTTACCACCGATAATTGGACATTTCAGATGTGGCACATGCACAGCATGTGAGACCACCATCCAGACGAAGACTTTCTCACACGGCGATAGGGTCTATACCCTAAAACATCATACTAACTGCAACACAAGCAGTGTAATATACATTATAGTATGCCCATGTGATCAAGTTTATGTTGGACAAACGCAACAAAAAATTAAGTCCCGCATCTCTTCCCACTGCAGCAGATTACGCTGCAAGGTGCTGGGTGCCCCTTTGGTGGATCATTGGCAAACTGCCGGTCATGTGGTGTCTGATTTAAAATGGTTAGTTATTGAAAAGGTGTCCCTAGGAAGGAGAGGTGGTAACCTAGCTACTGTCCTGAATTTACGTGAATGTAAATGGATGTCTCTTTTAGACTCGATCAAAAATGGGTTAAATGAACAAGACAGCAGTTTGGCACAGTTGGCAGCTTTAAGATGATGTTTGTCCAAATCAGTTCATGTTGCCTTCTAATCTGCACTCGTCTACACCCTCATGCTTGAGAGGTGCACGAGTTATTTTATGTGACTTTAATTGAAATGCATGCTCTGAAATGATACCTTTACTGTCTACAATATGCTTGCTCGCCTACACTCTCATGTTTGTGAAGTGCACGAGCCTCAACTGAGTAAATATATCTCTCGCACACTAATTTATCGTTATTAGACATGCAAATTGGTGACCAACGTATATATTATTATCTTTATATATATTTGTAAATCCGTTGTTGGCCCTCTAACGACCGTGCACTCGTCTACACCCTTATGGTTGAGAGGTGCACGAGTCACATGATGCTAATCCAACTGAAATAAATGCTCTCAAGTTGTTTCCTTTATTGTTTACAATATGTCTGCTCGTCTACACTCTCATGTCTGAGAAGTGCACGAGCTTTAATTGAGTAACCAAAAATTTTCTTTGGTTGAGAGGTGCACGAGTCACATGATGCTAACCCAACTGTAATAAATGCTCTAAAGACGTTTCCTTTATTGTTTACAATATGTCTGCTCGTCTACACTCTCATGTCTGAGAAGTGCACGAGCTCTAATTGAGTAAACAAATTTTTGGGCATATCAAATTATTGTTATTAGACTTGCTATTGGTAACCAACTGATGGTTTTAATTTGCTGTCGATCGGCTATTCCTTTATATAGTGGTGAGAATTTAATATTGACATCGAAGATCGCCATATCTTTGGAGCGAATTCTACAATAGCGTCATTTTAAGTATTTCTTCTCTGTCTATGATTGAGAGCCATGAGTAGCCCCGCCTCTAACTCCACGTAGCGGCTGGCGGAGTTTGCAGAGACGAGTCAGACTATCGTGACCTTGCCTCTTCAAGACGTTGTGTAAGTAATTATCCCCGATTTCGGCTCCACTACACGTTGACTCTGTGATAAACGGGTTCATATCCCTGTTTAGTCCCGCTGACCGGCGATTTATGTTTTTTGTAGGATTTATTGACAACACGCATTCGGTACGTTTGATACATGGCGGATTACGCATGTAACTGAACAGGCTGTTCCCTTTAGTACAGTGTGGACTTTCTTAAACAAAGATCTTCATATGAGGTATGTCTCGGCCTTTTGAATGGGGTTTGGTTGTCCCAGTAATGGGAACACGTTACCAAATTGCTTTTTGCTTTCGTTTTTTCAGCGTATGAATACGCCACAGTACTACAACTGATTCCTTCGTGGCCTGACATAGATATATACAAGGGCCAAACCGGCAATTTTACAAAGGTATGATGGTATGGTTATATTGCTGCGGCACTTGATTTAACTGACTACATGAGCCAATCTCTAATAAGGGTTATACGTTTTTCAACAGTTTTAACCGGCGAGGATGAGCAATACCTGTTACCATATTTGATTACCAGTGTCTTCATACCTGGATAGCCAATGTGAGTTGGTAATCGCACTGTACAAATGCGTTTTATTTTTTATTCTATTTTAGTCATATATTAACATCAATTTCATCATTATTCAACCTAGAGTTGGTGTTTTTCTTGGAGCAGCTAGTTTCGCTTGAAACATTTAAACAAATCGGATTTCAGACTTCAGCGGTCTGATTATTCTTATCTAAAGTGAGTTCACTTTTGTAGTGTGTTTTCTACAATGTCTTTTTCATTCCTTGTTGGTTATAACTGTCCTCTGTAAAATTGACTCATACCACCGGGACGGAGCATGATTAATTACGCACTCTGTTCTCGTTATCCTAGTCCTGAGGTCTGTTATGACCCGGACTCCATGGTTCATTTTGATTGCCTATTATGGGTACGATGATAATGATTGTTGTGTCGAATTAATTTATTTATTTTGACACGGGTTTTTAATTTTAACTTTACAGACAGGACGGCCCCACTTCGTCCCTCCCCCGTTGCACCTGTCCTGATGAAGACCCCGTTAAAGGACTTAATCTAGCCTACGTGTTGGGGTCGAAACATCGACGAGTTTCTTCTTTTGGGTTTCCGGCGCATTTCCTGGATTATAGTGATTCATATATGTGACCGTAGAATGTCCCCATGAAAATTGTATTTACAATATATGCCATAATTTACGTTGGCTTTTTGCTTTTGCGAATAATTCCAATTACGTTTTGAAGATTGTAAATATTTATTCCTTCTGAGTTTGTGTACTTTGCTAAACTTTCTCACCGCTTTTGAGCACTACCCCCTCCTTTCCCTTTCCCTTTCTAACTTAGGGGCTTTGTATTGTTTAAATTTGAATGTAATACTTCACTGATTTATACGAAGTGTTGTTGAATAAATGACAACATTTGCCTTTGAATAACTCTTTGTTTATTTTTTGATTGTTTGCTTTAAAATTATAGTTGTGTGTGTGTTTGACCCAACACCTCCTCCTTGCGGGGACCCCCTATTTACATTTACTACATAACGCCCAGGTCCCCGCGACTGCATGGGTTCAACCCCCCTTTATTGTAATGTAATATTGCGGGTGGTCATTCCTATGTACTGTTTTTTGCATGTACACTCAATCAGATAGATCACGTTACTGCTGTTGCAGTTAGTGTGGGAACCTTGCCTCCATACTTTTCCTGCTTCAAGGTCTAATGTTTTTGTGTTTCTTGTCAGGTGGCAAACGCAGCAGTTCCCGCAGTGGTAATGTCCAGTGACATCAGGGAGGCCCCAAATTTTGGTCATGGATTGACTGGCAGGAACGGTCTTTGTTTTGGGCCTGGTGTTTACCAGAGTGTCCTTTAAACTATGAGATTTCTTGAAAGAAAAAAGGGGTTTCTCCCAATGTAGATTTCCAGTGTTTATAATCGGCCAGTGTTTGTTTATACTCCTGGTCACTTGATTTGATACTGCACTATACGTGGTCACGCATGTCAGGGGTATAGAGTTGTTGGTGTTAGTTCTTTGTCCAAGAAGTGCCTCTCTGGGCTGATTTCTGGCCCTCTTCTGGCATTTGTTTACAATTTTATTTGGGTATCCACATTTTTGCAGTTTCTCAGATAGATCATTGGCTTGTTCTTTGTATTCAGAAAGTTTGCTGCAGTTCCTGCGCAATCTAAGGAATTGTCCATATGGCAGGTTTTCCCTGAGTGGGCGAGGGTGGAAACTCTCAAACCTTAACAGGTTGTTCTTTGCAGTTGGTTTGTAGTGAGTTCTTGTCTCTAACCGGTTATTCTCCTTGCTGATCACTACATCCAGGAACACAATTTTTTCTTTGTCATAGCAGTGCGTAAAACGGAGGTTCTCATCGCGGGTATTAATCCAGGAAATAAATTGGTCCAATTGTTCGACCGGTCCTTGCCAAATTGCTAGGACGTCGTCAATATAACGCTTCCAGAATGTCAGGTTTTCGCGAAAGGGATTAGCCTCATTCAAGATAAACTTTTGTTCGAAGTCGTACACGTACAACCCGGCCACGCTTGGGGCAAAGACACTTCCCATTGATGTGCCCCCTGTCTGTAAATAGAGGGTACCTTCGAATTCAAAGTAGTTACATTTCAATGCCATCTTTGCACATTCCAGGATGAAAGCTCTAGGTGTATTGTGAGGCCAATCGGTATTTTCCAAGGTGTTTTCAAGCACTTGGATAGTGTCATCTTGAGGTATACTTGTGTAAAGACTTTCAATGTCAAAACTATCTTCCAGACCATTATCAACCACAGAAGAAAGTGTTTTGAATAAAGGTCTAGGTTTTGTCCCTACAGCTCGTTTGGACAAATTCCAATTACACTGCGAATTGGCAGGTTTTTTCAGAAAACTAAGACTGAAATCTTTTTTTGAAAAACAAGGCCCTCTAAGAAGAAACGAAGTTGAAAATGAAACTGGATTAAGAATAAAATCTACCTTCATGCCACCCCCACATACCACCCCAGTGGAATTGATCGCTTTCGAACAGGCCGTGTACAATGATGTTGAAAACATGCAGGTCTCTACCCAATTTCAAAATATGAGTAGAGCCGAGAACACAGCACTAACTGAACTACGTGCCTGTGAAACCATCATAATAAAACCCGCCGATAAAGGTGGTGGTCTGGTGGTTATGGATATAACTACATACCGCGAGGAATGCATACGACTTCTCAGTGACACCAGGAATTACCTAACTCTGGACTCAGGTCCCACAAATGAGTTAAAAACAGAAATTATACAACTAGTGGAAACCGCAGAAGCCGCTGGGAGGATATCTAAACAGGAAGCAGATTACCTGTGCACCACAGAAGGAAAAATACCATATTTTTACTTCCTGCCGAAAATGCATAAGGGCAGGCAACCTCCCCCAGGACGGCCAATTGTTTCAGGCATTGGTTCTTTACTAGAACCTCTGTCTGGGTTCTGTCATTTCTTCTTAAAGGCTATTGTTCAAAACACGACTACATATTTACCAGATACCAAGAGTCTACTGAATCTATTGCAAAATCTGGCTGTAGACAAAAACACTGTCCTACTAAGTTTTGACATTGAAAGTCTTTACACACGTATACCTCAAGATGACACTATCCAAGTGCTTGAAAACACCTTGGAAAATACCGATTGGCCTCACAATACACCTAGAGCTTTCATCCTGGAATGTGCAAAGATGGCATTGAAATGTAACTACTTTGAATTCGAAGGTACCCTCTATTTACAGACGGGGGGCACATCAATGGGAAGTGTCTTTGCCCCAAGCGTGGCCGGGTTGTACGTGTACGACGTCGAACAAAAGTTTATCTTGAATGAGGCTAATCCCTTTCGCGAAAACCTGACATTCTGGAAGCGTTATATTGACGACGTCCTAGCAATTTGGCAAGGACCGGTCGAACAATTGGACCAATTTATTTCCTGGATTAATACCCGCGATGAGAACCTCCGTTTCACGCACTGCTATGACAAAGAAAAAATTGTGTTCCTGGATGTAATGATCAGCAAGGAGAATAACCGGTTAGAGACAAGAACTCACTACAAACCAACTGCAAAGAACAACCTGTTAAGGTTTGAGAGTTTCCACCCTCGCCCACTCAGGGAAAACCTGCCATATGGACAATTCCTTAGATTGCGCAGGAACTGCAGCAAACTTTCTGAATACAAAGAACAAGCCAATGATCTATCTGAGAAACTGCAAAAACGTGGATACCCAAATAAAATTGTAAACAAATGCCAGAAGAGGGCCAGAAATCAGCCCAGAGAGGCACTTCTTGAACAAAGAACTAACACCAACAACTCTATACCCCTGATATGCGTGACCACGTATAGTGCAGTATCAAATCAAGTGACCAGGAGTATAAACAAACACTGGGCGATTATAAACACTGGAAATCTACATTGGGAGAAACCCCTTTTTTCTTTCAAGAAATCTCATAGTTTAAGGGACACTCTGGTAAACACCAGGCCAAAACAAAGACCGTTCCTGCCAGTCAATCCATGACCAAAATTTGGGGCCTCCCTGATGTCACTGGACATTACCACTGCGGGAACTGCTGCGTTTGCCACCTGACAAGAAACACAAAAACATTAGACCTTGAAGCAGGAAAAGTATGGAGGCAAGTTTCCCACACTAACTGCAACAGCAGTAACGTGATCTATCTGATTGAGTGTACATGCAAAAAACAGTACATAGGAATGACCACCCGCAAGATTAAGCAGCGAATTTGCGAACACCGCAGCACCATCCGCTGCAAAAAAAGTGCGACCAGACTAACGGACCACTTTATAGAGAACAATCATACACCAAACGACATGATATGGACTATCGTTGAACAGTTGTCTCCTGGTCCTAACTTACAGAAGCGTCTGTATGAGAAAGAGCAAAGATGGGTCTACAGACTATCTACACATATCAATGGTTTAAATGATACCATACCGTGGGCGAATGTTCTCTAAACCCTGCCCCTCAGAAATGCCTCGGGCACTCCCTCTTTAGTAAGGTATATCTAGCCCCCAGTTCCCATAGGCTGTTATCCCAAAAATCTGCCACTCAACCGAACCCCGGTTTCTTTTCCCTGTCTGTCCCATTTTTTTCTAATACATTTTTTTCTAATACATTATACCATCCACAATTCTATCTAACGATATTAGCCCAGCACTACACCTGTCCATTCTACAGTACAGCCCTAGTTAGGGTGCCCCCTTTTTGTAATCATCGTACGAGGGACGGTGATTTTTCCTTCCCTCGTGTAAAAGCAGCTAAGCTCTTCACTGCCACATAGCGCTTATCATGCAACTGGCATTCCTCTTTACTATATTCCCCTTTGTTGTCTCCACTCACAGCGGCGTCTCCTTGGTAACATCCCCGCATGTACCTTAGAGGCTTCCGTACTGAGACCCCGGGAAGCGCGTGACGACATCACGCTTAGACGACCACGCCCATTCCAACCACGATGGCGGCCGCCTTAACCCGGCTCACCACTCGCTCTCATTACGGGCGCATGGAGGGGCAACTAGGTACACTGTCTGAGTAGACCTACGAAAACTGTAAGTAAGAATCCTCGAGTCCCCTGACGAAACGTGAATGCTTCCGTTTCTTCACTCGATCCTTTTTAGTACCCTTAATTTTCCGACCCGGTACTAAGCCGCGTCTCCCTTTTCCATTGCAGAATATGTTTTTCCAACAGAGGCCTCCCTTCCCTCTAAACCTGTGCTGCCTATTGACCCCTAATTAGGAGTAAGCTCTTTTTTACTATGTGTTATATGTCGTGTTTGTTTGGTACTGTCCTGTTTGGATCATGTTTGAAGCAATAGCACGTCGTTATGCCTTTCACCTATAAGGATATGATTGCTGCATAGTCACGCACCTAGAGTTAATGGTTGCTTGTGACAAATGAATCACGGATCATTATCACCAACCACACTACTATTGATAGGTGTGCCAGGAAGCCGAACGGGCTGTTATGCGCCAATACACCACCTTCATGTATATGAGCAGCACAATGCACTTTATTAGTCCGCATTAACTCAGTGTGGGATGACTCACAGAGACAGGAGATTTCGTCACTTCACTACGTTGCAGGCATGTAACGAGTTTTCTTGTGATTGATATTCTTTCTCTCCACAGGTCTTTTTATTCCTAGGATAACCACCATCGGGTTATACCTGTGTTTTTTTGCCCTGTAACTCTATTTTGTTACTGAGGTACAAAGGAATGACGGTATGGCAGGGTGTTAGTGTACCCTGACCACCCATTTCTTTTCTTGGTCCTGAAGAAAAACCGGTAATTTCAATTACGGTTTGAAACATGTAGACCTTCGACTTACATTTCAGATACACCTGGTCATAATTAAACCTACTATTGTATCTACACATATTTTTAATATTGTCCAGTAGTCTTAAGAATAAAAATATTTTCACCAATAAGCCATACCAGGACAATTTTTAACACACTTACTTTTCCTTTTTTGCACTCATCACTCATATACCAGCTCCACTGTATTTCAGGTGTCGCAGCACACCTTGATGGCACTCGGCTATCAAGGTGGCCCCGATGATGAAGCATGTCACCGACCAGGTCGGTGAGTGAGGGGTTTATTAAAACCAAAGAAGGACTTTCTTCTTTTTGTTGCATAAGAAAATCATCCCACCAAAATCGCTCTTCGAGCCTTTTTTTAGGTGGTACTCCTCCTTTTTGTTATATAAATACCTAGCCCAGGGGACCAGGAGTATTTTTCCGTCCACTTCAGTGGATAAAATCCCTTTACTCTCTCCATTTGTTTATTGCATAGACATCAGACTTCACAACATCATTATTCCTCCAGATCAGGTAACCATCTTATGTACCATCAATGTAAGTTCCTTATATACCTCAATTCCCTCACAATCTGGGATTGGAAGCTTTGGAATCTGCTCTAGTACAAACCGACAAACCAGTAGACTTACAGATTTTTATTTTGGAACTAATGCAATTCCCGCTTCACCACAGTTATTTCAAATCTTCCAATAACATGCATTACCTTCAGCTGTCTGGAATTGCCATGGGCAAGTGTGCTGCTCCGGCATACGCAAATTTGTTTATGTACCTTTTTGAGAAACAACACATTCTGAATCATCAACACTGGCAACCATTCCTTTGTGCATACCATCGGTACATCGATGACATCTTCCTGGTGTGGAAGGGCAATGAAGCACAGTTAACCAGCGCCATCAACTCCCTCAACCTAGTGGACAACCGCATCCAATTCACTGACACTCTCAGTAGATCAGAAATATCCTTTTTGGATGCACAGACCAAATTAATCAATAACCAATTTGTTACATCGATACACACCAAGGCCACTGACCGTAACAATTATCTTCATTACCGAAGCTTTCATCAACCAAGTTTAAAACGTCATCTACCCTATTCGCAACTCCTTCGAGCTAAAAGGATTGCATCTACTCCTCCCTTGTATGTACAAGATAGCATTAACATCATCACCAAATTCCATCAACGTGGTTACCCGAGGAATCTTACTCAAACTGCGGAACTCAGAGCATCTACTAGAACCAGGGAAGATCTACTGAAATTGAAAGACATGTCTCAGGAGCAAGACACACGTTCTGTATTCGTGTCCAAAGTTTCGACAAAATCCACAAAAATCAAAGAGTCGATTCGCAAACACTGGCCACTACTGCAATTGAAAACTGATTTCAACAAAATTTTCGATAAACCACATATTTTTGCCTACCAGCGTTCAAAGAACATTCAATCTTTATTGAAACAACCCACACTTTCAAGGGATACCATTTTTAAAGGCACTATACCGTGCCACAATTGTGGACACTGTAGCAGCATTATACAACGCAATTCTTTATCTCATCCCACACAAGGCACTCCCATACACCTTCAAGTTAATTCCACCTGCGATACAACTAATGTTGTATATATGCTAAAGTGCCCGTGTGGCCTCCCATACGTGGGCAAAACTGAACGAAAAATTAAAACAAGACTCACCAAACACCGCAGTAACATTCGAACGAAGAACTTGAATTCATGCGTTGCCGCTCATTTTGTTCAACACTCCCATAACCTCAGTCAAATTCGGTTCCTAATCCTTGAAGTGGTGGATAAACATCCACATAAAGACAATAACAAACACTTGTTACAATGTGAACTATATTGGATACATCGCCTTCATGCTTTGCATCTGAAAGGACTTAATGACAGACTGGAATTTAGCTGTCACCTATGATTGTACTATGATAATCTAATGATTATATGTATGGTCGCCCTTTTACCTGTTTACCCTTGTTCATCATTATTTCCCTTTATCCCTGTTCACTTTTTATTTTTATTCTATTTTCTACCCATTGTTATCTATTTCCTTACCCATATACTCCTTACTACATTTCTCTCTCCTTTCCTTTCTCCTTTTTCTACCCCTGTTCACCTTCCATCTTTCTCCAAACTGAATTCCCTCGTATTTCTTTTTCACTTTTCTCACCCGCATGCCTCTTATGTTTTACTATGTTCTTTTCATTTTATATTATTGCAATTCTTATTTCACTTTCTGAAGACATTTCGCTTTCGGCCTATTTACTTTGTTCAGTTTTACTATCTTAGCGCGCTCTAGCTTCTCTTCAGATCGTGCTACTATTTACTCTCTTCGCTTAAGCCTTTTTTCTATGTTCATGCTCATCACTCTTCTTTAAGGAGCATGTGCGCATGATCGGCGTCTTCCGGGTTGCCGTTTACACGGACCGGGTTTTAACTGCTCCGATGCCGTTTTTCCACTTTCTGCTCCATGGCCGGTAAGTGGCCCCGTTAATTGCTAATAACGTTTGAATTTTTCTTTCGTTCTTTTTACATCTTCCGACTTCATGTATGTGTGTGGGCCAACTGAGGGATATGCACCCTTACGGCACAATCACGGCACTCTGTACCATTCACTTTCTCATTTTGCTCCGTGTTCACAATGCCTGTTATGTATTCCCCTATCTTGTTCAATGGGTTAACATCACTTTTCCAACCTTCTACTTTCAAGTTTGGGTTTTGCTTTGGTATTGGTGACACCGCGGTTTTCCTCGAACGTTACTCACTTTTTGTTCGGTTTCTTTCCTTCACCTGTTTTTCTCTAAATCTTCATCATTTCAGTCACATTCGTGATTACTAACACTGGTGCACACTTTCGTTTTCCTTTCTTGCACAGATACAGGTTTTACCGTCACGGGTACTTCATTACCTAGTTGCAATTCATGTATTCTGAGCTCCTAGCCACCAGCGTCCTATATTAATTTTCTTTTTCACACAGATTCCCCCTGAAGAAGTGCAAGTCTGCACGAAATGCATTGGGGATTATTTCATTATGGAGTATGAATTCATATAAACTTAGGGTTTCTGTTTATACATGTACCCAAATTCTACCATCATATGACGTAATATGAAGAAATGAGACATTTTCGAATACCCATTTGATTGAATCTATTAAAGAGTACAACCTTCTCTACAATTTTGGAGTACTGGTATACATTTGATCACGCACTGTTGTGCATTAAGAGTACCCAGGGATAGTCCTTACCCGTTGTAAGGCTTTCCATGCTAGACATCAGATTTGTCAGAAAGATAGATCTTTACTCAGAAAGAAGGTGTTTTGTAATTTGGTGTAAATTCATTCACTGGTGTTTGAGAAATAAAAATACAGATATCTGGATGGTTGGGTACTCAAGAGTCATGTGAAATTCCTGTAGGCATACAATTTCAAATTATGAAGTGATCCGATTAGCGATAAGGATCTTTTTTACCATCGGCACGAGTCATGTCAGAGAACACTCTCTGTTTAGCTGCCCACAATGCAAACTAAATGTTGCGGCCACCATTATAGGACACAGCGTCTTAGGCCCCCTAGCCTGAAAATGAAAAATCATTAAGGTATAAGGGGGTAGGGCACAGTGTACACCTCTCCCTTGTACGGGAGGTTCATGAGGAACCACCCATGAGGTCAAATTTGAAAGAATTGTGCTTTTTAGGGTGCCGCAATCCCAGTGGGTTGTCTTAGGAGCCAACACAGCCTTCTGTACTCCTGAGAGAGTCTTGTGCAAGCACAGGCAGATATGGTGGCTCTGGAGAGACTCTTGTAAGAGTCTTGCAGAATCAAAATCAAAAATTGATCAAAAAAATTAAAAGGACCGTGCACTGAGGGGTTTGGCCACCTGTCGGGAGCTTGGCGCAGGGCCTGGCCACATGCCAGGACCTATTACCAACCACAGCCTTGCACAGTCAACAGACACGTGTGGTTGAGGTTTATATAGTTACTTATGGTAATAAAACCTTACTTTATGTTAAAAAACATGAAAATTCATGGTAAAAATAAAGATTAGTGACATTACAGTTAGATAGGGTAATAATTTCTTACTTTACATTAAAAAAACGTACTTATAAACTAAAGGTGAAACTGACGTTATACTTAGGTAAAAATGACAGTTAAAATGTAACATTTTAAACTAAAGAAATCACTGAAATTAACCAGTTATAGTCAACTGAAGAAACTATAACTCACACACTCACCATGCACTGCTTATGCCCTCACATATTACACCACTCATAAAATGCTCTTTGCCATCTTTGATAACATCACTAATGACATCTGAAATGACATCATTGATAACAGCACTGTGCATGGCAGGACATTTAACTTAACTTGAATATACTTACCATGTATGGTAAATGCAATGGCATGGTAAAGGAATACCTGGTTAATGCTGCGTGGGAAAGGTATTGTTATAAAAGTCATAGATTTTCAATACAGCAGAGGTTGCTCTTTCCATACATCACTGCTAACAACACTAAACCTCTTTCATTTTCTATCAGATTGAAGAACCTACTTGCTTATCCTAACATAGATTATGATATATTTGTCTTGCTCATGATAAACAATTGCTGTTCTTCCATTTCCCTTTCCCCCCAAAAGTACCAACTTTTGTGTATGACCAGTATATGATTAAATTCCACCTCCTCCACTTGTAGTTCTAGCAGAAATTTCATTTAGCTGTCTTAACTCGTTTTCAGTGTCCAATATGTCCCACTTTAAATGTTTTTGTTCCACTCAATGAAGTTGTGATTAATAACACATCTGTCTTGCACAGTGTGAACAGTGATGCAATGATCATTTGTGCTAGTCTTTATCGGCAGTGGATACAGCCATAAAAGAAAGCAGTTTAAAAACAACATCAAATTCAATCAATAACTACATAACAATGAAATGTGCACAGTGTCCAAATTCTCTTTGGTCTAACCATATTTATTGGCATTGTGGGATACTTAGAAACATTCAATAACCTAAAAAGTACATCATGTTCAGTGGATATTAAACAGGCTAAGTCAGCACATGCATGCTATGATTTATACTATAAGAGAGTCTATAAAAATTATAAAAATCATCAGTAATTCATTACATTTATAGCAGCATGGCAATACACAATATTGCTGTTTCATTCACCTCTAGTGTTTTTTTTTACTTTAATACAGATCTTAGAAAGTTAGTATCACATTAAAGTGTTTAAGCATTAGGTAATAGCTGTAGATACAGTAAAGCTATACGGGTCTGCCTAAATCTCACTTCTTTTAAAACCCTTTTTAGTAACACTGGTCTAGAATATGTAAAATATTTACATAGAAAGACGAAATGTAGGGTATCCAGTGGAGACCTATTGTTGCAGCCACACAGATCCCTATCTTCAAAGAGTTGGACAAACCCTGGGGTAGAAGCCAGTAAGTGGTGAAGACGAGTGATTAAAAATCTAATGTGTGCACTTGTTAAAATCGCAAAATAAGGCTCCATACCCTGCACAGACAATACTAGGGTGTGTGTTCTAACTGATGTTTTTTTAAGCTCCTTATCTTCTTGGTGAGCTACCACATATTTAAAAAACAGCTCTTTGATATTATGCTTATCCTGCGGTTTCAAGTTCTCTTGATTGGAGAACATGTCTGCTCTACCTAAGGCAGTGAGGGTATTCCTAATGGAGTTGATTAATGTCGGCATGAATGAAGAGGCTAATATCTTGAAGCATTTCTAATTAAGGGCCCCAGAAATAAAAAAAGAATATTTACAGTGCAATTGTGCACTTGTGCTACAACTACAACATTGTGTAAACTGGACAACGCATGTGATTCAAAATAATCTGTATGTCAGTTTGGGGATGCATAAATGTACAACCTCCACTGTGAATTTACCTAAATATGTTCCTTTTGCGTGTGTGTGTCTACACTTGAATTTTTGCCCAGGAGTGTTCTAATGCATTCCTTTACAATCTGAGATTTTGTGTAGAGACGTTTGTGTGTGTATATATTTGAGGAAGATTCATAAACCACAGAGGACGCCTAATAATGCACAGTTGCTATTTGCTGATGCTATATACGTAAATTCTTTGGATGTAGGCAGCAGGTTTTGGTGGCATACAATCTGGATAGTTAGGATTGTCAGCAGCATCCACCTTGGTCAAATAAGCCACAACTAGGATTGTCCAAAGTAATCATGTGACTAAAGAGTGTAATCAAGCCAAGTGCTCCAACTTCTGCTGAAGTATGCTGAAACCAATTCGCCACCATGGCTGATTTCAAAACCTTGAAGAGGAAAATTTAACTAAACAAGCGGATGCGAACTTCATGCTTTGCCTCATGGTAAGTACCAAATCTATTTATTGATGCACACCAAGGGGATAGACAAGAAGAGGCAATATGGCAAGTATGTGAAGGAGAAATTAGAAAGCACAAAGGTGGCAGCTGCAATGCTTGTTTGTGTAACTGGAGCAGGTATTCATATCAACCTCTCATTACAGCAGATGTTCACCATTAGCCATATCCAACTAATGTAAAGTCTGTCCATTTCCAAGATAACAGTGGTACTGCCAGGTTGAGGTGGGGGGTCAGTAGTAAAGAGCACCTTAATCCTTTCTTCCTGGTTTTTTAATTTCTGCCTGTCCAGTTCACTGTTCCTCCTACCTTCCTCCCCATTCTTCCTCCCTCTAAAACCCAAATCCGGAAAGCCCTCAATTGCTACATCCCATGCTACCCTGAACCCAACTCCCTATACTCTTTTACTTCCTTGCCTTCTGTATGTCGTGTCCCATGTTCTACTATGCAAGCCTTTCACTGCTGTATCCCTGAAAAAGAAATTCCACCTGGTTCCCACTTCGTCCCTTGCCTCTGTCACTTACCTCCCATTCTACCAATTTTTCTGTACCTCATTCCCCTGTTCTCATGGTTGCCCATATGTCCCTTATATCCTGTGCCCCTTATTAGCTCCTGTCTACTTCTCTTTCTTAGGTTACCTGTCTCCTTTTCCACCTACTACGCCACTTTACTTCTCCTGTAACTATTTCCCATGTACTCCTGTTATACCACCCCTGTTCATCTTGTCTGATCTGTGCCATATTCCTCTGCCACCTTTGTCAGACTTTTTACTTTTTTCGTGTGATCTCTTCTCCTTATTTTATGCCACATGGCATGTTAAAAATTCTTTTCCCTGTGAAGATGATGTCCAGAATCCATTTTTCTCTCTCTCTAATTCATGTAATACTTTTAGAGCAAATCTCTGTCCTCATAGATTCACCACTAATGGGTGTATTACACAGCTGCATGGACAGGCCATTGTGGAATCAACAGTAGTATGGTGATGTAGGTTTAGTATCATTGGCAATATTGCCTCCATTGTTTCTTTTGTTCCTCATTAATCCAATATCCCACCTCTCCAAATTGACCCTATCTGCCACCTTTGAACTCCCTAACACCCCATTCACTGCATGTCCTGTATAATCTGTAATTCTCTCATGCCAAGATCAAAATCGCATTTATCAGTAGTTGATGGTCTCAATTTACTTCTTGCTTGGCAGCGCTTGTGGGAAAACAACTTAACCCTGTATCCTTCCCACCAATGAGAGCTGAAAGACAACCAGAGAGAAGTTTAGTGTCCAGAAACCCTCTCATATGCCAACAGCAGAGGCTCTACATATTGCTGATGATGTCATCCTGTCTTAATCCCACGTTCAATATTTGAAATGGCAGTTCACTGTGCTCTTGTCCTGGCCTAAAACATTTTTTAACCCACGCCATATCTCCAGTACCTGCAACCCAGGGCTCACCTGACAATGCCCCATTCACTTTCTGGCCAGTGGCTGCTACTGCAGGCACTTTTGTGCAATCTATATGCCTGCGCCTCTGCTAGACTCCCCCCGGGATGTCTGCCTATATCATACCTGAACTTGTCTCTGCCATAACCATCATAAGCAGCAGGATGCAGTGACCGAGTGCAAAGCATTGTTGCTGCAGGCTGTAGAGACCATAGGTAGGAAAGTCCCCTTTTTGGATGGTGGGTTTGTTAGGACTGAAAATGCATTGAGAGACCTGCTGAACAGGCCCGAGTACCAGTGCTCTTTCCCTCAAAAGGTTATGTGAATTGGTGCACCCAACGGGCAAGATACTTTTACCCTCCTTGTAAATCCTTAGTATATGGTGCCAGTGGTACCCAGGGCAAGGGTGTTAAAGGGGGCACCAGGGCTGCAGCACTATTTGTACCACCCTGTGTGACTCGAGTAAAAATAAAGTCTGATGGGCTGCTACCGAAGCCTGCATGAGCAGCGTCTCTGCTTGAGTGAGACTCTACACACACCATGTTTGACAGAGTCACCTCACTGTCTGAAGGTATGTAAGTCACCTCTAAGTTAGGCCTCCTAAAGCCTAGGAGGCAGAGTCCTTTATCTTAATGGCGAGGGCATATATGTACAGACTTGAAATTCAAGTTTACTGTAAGTGTCAAAACCAAGATAGCCAGCTCCACAGTGGTACCATCGAAATTAGTTGTTTTTGGCATCAAACATTGTGCTTTTACATCCCTGGCACAATTCTCATGTTGAGGGTGAGCTGGAATGCACTCACGTGGCACCCTCAGATGGTGCCCGCCAAGATACGGAGTTCCCTTGTGCCTTGTCAAGCTTTCCAATCTGTTTGCTGCCAAGATAGAAGTCTGACCCCCTGCTGGCACCAAGATGGGTTGGCGGTCAAGGTGACTGCTAACTGCTTCACTCAACAACCCCAGTGGAGGGAACTGCCTGTACTGTCTCCCCTCCACCTCTGTGGCACAGTAGTTGATGTATTGCATCCCAAAGAAGGCTTTGTTCAGCACCGCATATAGCAAGGTACACCTCTGCAACTAAGACGCCCGAGCTAGGCAGAGCTGTTCTGCCTGGTGATTCTTTGTCCAAGGGCCCCTCCAAGCTTCACCTCCAAAGGGCTCTCTGAAGTCAACCTGCAAGCATAGTTTTGTCAAGTGTCGTTTTTGACTGCTCCTGGGGCTCCTGTTCAGCACCAAAGACAGCCATGTTGCTTTTGCACCCATACTTCCTGACAGAGTAATATTGCTCTGACTGTTGCAGCTTGGTCTGTGGACCCACAAGACCTTAACTCCAAGTGGGATCTGTTGGACTCACCCTGCAAGTTTCCGAGTGTCACCTGAGATTGCCCTCATTGATTGCAATGGTAAATTTTGACAGTTCTATAAAGTATTGATTTATCAAACACTTTAAAAGTGATAACTCCGGTTATCTACCTTGTATTGACTTCAGTTTGGTATCTAAATTTAAATACAAATAAGCTTTATTATTATAAATAGGTGTCGGATTTCTTTTGAGTCATGTCAATTACTTATCATCATGGTTGGTACTGTAAAATGCTTCACACATGTTCCTCTAAGTAAGCATGTCTGCTCTTTGGCATTCTACCAGTGAAGGATTACAGGTATGAATCTGAGGTCCACTTTGGGTATCGTGTCAATATTACTTGGTAAGGCCTCCCAATCATACCACATAATATTACCACCTTGCTACACCATAGTACAATATAATGGGCAATGCATAATGGATGCAGGAACACAGTAACATTTAAGGGTCCAGGATGTAACAACACAACCGCCACAGGGTGCAACTAATTGTGGACATGTTCAGGTAGCACATGGGTCTTATGCTTCATAAAGGTAACACCCATGAGCAACAGGGAACAATCTTCCACTGTAGCTTGGTAGTAGGATGCAGCAGACGTTCACATGACGTTTCCGGAGTCATTGTAAGATGAGGATATATCTGCCTCTGGCAATGCAATGGTTTCTGATGTTATGCATAATACATCATGTCATGTGTTGTGTTTGTCATCTACCAAGTCATTGACAGTTTAGCATGACTCATCACTTCACATGCTCCTCTCTTCATACACATAGCACAGGACCAGGCACAACATTCCACCATTCACGCAACAGTAGGTGCCTCTGCCCTTTTGAGTGAAAACTTGAATAAACCATTTTATACATTAACATGTTAATCAGTCAGTTAAGCTTTATTCGATTATAAAATAATCATAAAAGCATATTTATAAAACAATAAAATCACATGTTATAGAAGGGTAGGAAACCACAAAATTATGGAATAAGATATACAGTGAAAAATCTTACATCAGAATAGATTTCTACACTTAAAAACAGACTTTAAAAACAACGAAACAGATAATATTACATATTCTTTCCCAAGGGATTGCATGACTATGAATGCAGGACAGCATTGTTGCAGGCCTAGTGTTCTAAGCAGCAGGAGAATCCTTCTTTTCCTCTGGACGTATACAATTCACAGAAGAATAAAACATGCATGGTGAATTGTGCTGACAAATCGTCATGTTATTTTTCGTCCTATGACAATCACTATTCTCAGCATATGGTTTATGCCCCCATAGTATATAAGAATTTGAAGAAATGTCATGTTTACCAAGAACATGTCAGTCATGTCTGACATGACAATTTCCATCCATGACCTATCCAGCCAGTTTCTCACCATCCACCCTGATAACACAGCAAAGATGAATGGGCCTGTACAAATGCCAATGGGGAGTAAACAAGTTTAATGGGGATTGGAATGAGACGGCATGGGTATGATGAATATCGGAAAAAATATGAATTGAGGAAAGGGTATAGATCAAGTGGAACTGGGAGTAAATAAGTTAAACTCAGGGCACTATCATGTGAGGGATGCTGCTCACAGTCTTATCAAGTTTTTGTAACACTCCCATGGTGCAGGTGCATCTCAATGAGCTTGTCAGCCCAATAACTCAGCACAAAGCCAATCAAAGCAAGAGTAGTGTTATATTATATGGAAACACATAAAAGTGATAGAAAATCGTAATAAAAAAAATTAGATCTATATGTCCAGGCACATGAAGGGGTATCTAATGGTCTTCCAGTGTGGTGCTCCCTATTGCCCCATAATGTCCACAAAGGGGAAGATAGAGTTGATTTTGAAGAGGCTATTTTTGCAGTCCAGAACACAAGCAAGTGGTATGGCATTACATAGGACTTGCTGCTCAGCATACAATGTCTCCAAGCACTTCTTGATGTGTCTAAATTCTACAGTGCTGAAGACAGGTGGGGGCTGAAGGCTCCGGTAGGTTGTGCTGCTGCTGAGGGTGGAAGTGGGGCAGGAGAGTGGTGAGGGAAGAACATTTTGTGGCTTCCACCATAGACGCGAGTGCAATTAGACGCCCGATCCAGTCGACAACACGGTCAACAGACAAATCGCTGTTTGAACCAGACACCACTGAACCACCGCCGACCTACACGGACGACGCTGATATTGACAGGTCCGCCGCTCCCAAGGCCGGTTTCGACCTCCGCCGCTCTCTTCAACCTCATTAACAATGACAATACCAATGATGACTCAAGCCTTGAAGAGATAGAGCAATAACTATAACGGTTGCCTGCCCAGTTCCTTGTCCTGATGAAGACCCCGCTGCAAGGGCTCCACTAATCCCTGTGATTTTTTGAGGGTCGAAACGTCAACAACTGTCCCCCTTTTCTGTCAACTCCATATATATATATATTGACATTGTTTGCATCATTGGAGTATGACATGTATATATGGTTACATTGAACTGCTGGTCCTTTGTTGTTTGTATTAGAATTACAATACAAATGCAATTTTTGATACCACGTTGATTTACTGTCACAATTCCAGTATCACACCATCCTCACTCAATCACTCCCCCTCCCCACTTGGGCACTGTACAACCTACTATACGCAATAACGATGTGTTAGTATATTTGCTATACTTTTCCTCATTGTGAATTAAAACAATGTGGTTTCTTTCGTCGTTTTTGAATAATTTTCTTTAATAAATTGTATAATCATTGTTCTTACACTGGGACCCCTCCTTCTCAGTTCCTGATATGACAGCAGGCCCTTGCAGAAGATAGTTTTATTTACTATCAATAGTATTTTAGGGCTATTGTAGTTTCCAAGTCACACATATCATGCTGTGAAACTGACCATATTGTAGACCCCATGGGTCACTAAGGTGCAAAGAAACAAATTGAATGATCACATACATTTCTACTGGACATTTAAGGCCTGATTACAATGTTGGTCAGAGTTGCCTCAGACTGACACAGTTACATTTGAGGAACTGCCCGACCATAGGTTGGCGGTTCCACACACCGAATTACAATCCAACTTCACATAGGGGCATATTAACAAAAGAAGTGACGGAGAACGCTGTTAGCCTTGTTGGCTTAACGCTGCGCTCCGCTGCACTCCGCTGCTTCTGATATACATGGCTGCACCATATTTACAAGAATATGGTGCAGCGTCTCTCCCTGTGCTGGAGCTAAATTTAGCAGCCAAGCGCCAATGCAGGCATCCTTGCACCAAGTGCAAGGGTGCCTGCATTGAGGGGAAGGATTGTTTATGTACAAGAAGGTGCCGCCCTCCCGCAGCACAAGCTCCTCTAGAGAAATGTTAGTTTGCGAACATCCCTGCACCATGTGCAGGCATCTCACCCTGGCTGCCACACATTGCAGGGATGTTCAGGAGTCCAGATGCTGAGGGCCAAGGGGGAAGGGGTCCCTTCCAACAGCCTTTCCATGTCGGAAAGGCAGATATGGAAAGGCTGTTGGAAACCAACATAATTGCGACTGCGGAAACACAGTCCTTAAGGGATGATGATGAGTTTCCAACCACGTTGGTCAAACGCATTCATTTGTGTCGGTCGGACTGCAGCAGTAGATGTGGTTCAGACCACAACTGACAAGCCATCAGTTGCAGCCCGAACTGCATCCTAATTATGCCCTTAATGTACCAATTAATACAGCATGGCACAGCTGATAAAAAATGGTTGGATAAGACATTTGGACTATATTCAGAGGTAAAAAGTTGTAGGCAGATGTCCATAACTACCATATCTCCATGTTATTGAGTCCCAAAAAAATACTACATTAGGTATATTTAACTATCTCTACTTCGGTATTTGGACAAAATATTGTATATAAATTCATGTGATCTATCAGTATTGTGTCAAAAATATCATGAACAGGAATATCGTAGGTAAGAAAATTGTTTTACGTGTTTCTTTAATATTGTAAAAATGTTTTCCAATCTATCATTGTATATTATGTCAGTTTTAAGGGGTTAATTACTATGTGTTGTTTGTACATTTAAATTTATTTTGTATGTTAATGTATTTTCTGTTATTTAGTGTAATTTAGTTTGGAATTTTAAAAAGTTTAAATACATTCTATTTAGAATGTTGAATAATTTATAATAATAGAGTTAATGCATTCGCTAATATGCTACTGGAGTCAGAAGTTGGGTTTATAGGGAAAAGGGTGCGGAAATGGCTAGAATATGTGAATATTAGTTTGTTTGTACATCTAGGGGCTGATTATGATGCAGCCCGGAAAGACTCCAACTGATGGTCGGAGCCTTCTCGGCCGCATCATAATCAGCCCCTCCATTTACTTTCTGACCACCGTATTACAATGCTGGTGGTCAGGAACTAAACTGGCCGATCATTCCGGTTGGCTTCGGACAGGCTTAAGGAGCATGTCAGCCAGTCAGAACTAGCTCGTAAACCCAAAGGGCGGGCCTTTCTGCCCTTGGGATTACGATGCACGGATTCTTGCATGGTTTCCATGCCGGTCTGTCCGGCTTAGAAACCATGTTGGATAGCGTGTTTAGGGGCCCCCAGCAGGGAACCTTGTGTGGGCGGCCTCCAGTTGGGGGCAAAGGGGGCACCTATGGTGCCTCCCTGTTTATCACTTCACCTTGTGAGGTGCCTGCCACAGGGTACAGGGATGAACAACACCTCCTATTTCTCAATGGAAGTTTGAGTTAAGTTCGCTTTCCAGCAGTATAATGAGCTTCCATTGAAAAATTGGTGTATACGACCAAACAGTGCATGGTAGCATCCTAATTAGGTGGTCAGGACACCCTACCTGAGGTCGATGGTGTCGGGCGAACTTAAGGTCGCCCAACATCGTAAGTAGACCTAATATTGTTTTGATTGTTAAAAAGGATGAGATATTTGTTATTCTTTTTTTAATTTTCTTTTTGACAAGTTTAATGTATTTCTACATACCAAATATAATACGACGTTCTAATGAAATGCGTCGTAATTTGTTTGTCCATGTATAAAAATAAACTTGTAATTTTGCTGTATTTATTTGCTAGTGTGATCTTTTTATTTTAAGTGTATATAATATTTTAATTAGGAAATAAATAACAATACATAGGTGCCGATTCCAATCTCGGTCGGTAGGGCACCGAATCAGGTTCGGCATTAGCGGATCCGATTTGGAGGTTGAATTTCCGTCTGAGTCGTACACGGGTCCGGACGTTGAAGTACGATGCGAACAAGCGTGAAATCTCCGTCTGAATAGTTTCCGGGCCGAACCGCTCCGTACGACTCGGTCACAAGCAAACCGTGGCAGGCAATGGAGATGTTTTGTGACCGAGCTAGTACGATGGTCGATTCGGACAGCCGGATCGAGTCGGAGTGTCCAGCTTGCAATAGCTCCCGGAGTTGGACTTCAGGGGTCCGCATCAGACCCCCTGTTACCCACAGCCTTATGACTCGGACACAGGGGGAGACCCATGGGTCTCCCCAACACAGGCATGTACGGTGTGGATGGCACCGACCCGGACCCACTGTAGGGAGCGCTCTTGTCCGTGACGTACCCATTCAGTCAAAGGGAGCCCATGTACGCGTCGTACGACCGGCTCCCATTGACTTCTATGAGAGTCCGGCCGAACCAATTCCAACAGCATACGGTCGCATCGTACTAGCTCGGTCAGACTGCAGGAGTCCGGATCGGTCGGAAAACACCCCGAGTCTGGCTCGGTCAGAGTGCTTTCCGACCCAGATCGGAATTGGCCCCATAATGTTATGGGTTATTTGTTTGAAAAAATAATAAAAAGGTTTTGCTAATTGATATTTGTAGCAAATTTGTAAATTAAGACATATATCAAAATATTTTTGAGATATTTCATTTTTACATGTTTTTCCAATATGATTAATTTATGTTTTTCATGTACCTATGTTGTATTAAAATGAATGTACATTTTATTATAAGCAATATTTTTTGTTATAATAATCTTTTCTTATTTCAAACTGTATTTTTTTATTATTTAGAGAAAACAAATCCTTTCAACTAACATAATATTGGTATTTTTTTAAACAACATAACATGTTAATGTGTGTAATTAAAAAGTTTTAAATATAGTTATAATTAATAAATTTTATTTCAAATATGTAATGCATGAATAATGTACATGATTTAGTAATTTATTTAGATTATGTTATTGTGTATGTGTTATGTAGTACATATATTATGAAAAATATTATTAATATGAACTATATTGTATAATGCTTAGAATATTTTATTTTCAAATTGTTTAATGTTTTGATAATTTGTACTGTTTATTATACTATGAATATTTAATTGGTAAGAGTGCGTAAAGCAATTTCACATCTTTACTGTTGCACACCTTGGGGTCGATTCCGATTCGGGAGAAAAATCCGTCCTACGATTCGTATTCGTAGCCATTTCCGTACGATTTAGAAAAGACCGTCCGAATAGCAAAGTACGATCCGATTTCCGAAAATACGTACGAAAATCAGCGAACCGTACGAATCACAAGCGAAGACCCGTACGAAATGTCGTCGGAACTCCAACCGTACGATTTGTAAACATGCCGTACGAACTAACAAGTACGATCCTGACCAGGGAGGAAGTATGCGATTTGTATGGGCAAACGTTGTCCCGCATGAATTACGATTCGTACGGAGAACATCGCGTATGAGCGAGCCGCACCAACAAATACGAGGTGCACACCCCACAATCAAGCGTACACGTACCCCCGGACATGATAAACGACCCTAACTGCCAGACGCACTAACAAATACGAGGCCCACACTCCACAATCAAGCGAACACGTACCCCCCGACACGATAAACGACCCTATCTGCCAGACACACTAACAAATACGAGGCGCACATCCCACAATCAAGCGTACATGTACCCCGGACACGATAAACGACCCTAACTGCCAGACGCATTAACAAATACGAGGCGCACATCCGCAATCAAGCGAACACGTACCCCCCCGGACACAATAAACGACCCTAACTGCCAGACGCATTAATAAATACGAGGCGCACATCCCACAACCAAGCGAACACGTACCCCCCAGGACACGATAAACGACCCTAACTGCCAGACGCATTAACAAATACGAGGCGCACACCCCACAATCAAGCGTACACGTACCCCAGACACAATAAACGACCCTAACTGCCAGACGCATTAACAAATACGAGGCGCACACTCCACAATCAAGCGAACACGTACCCCCCGGACACGATAAGCGACCTTAACTGCCAGACGCACTAACAAATACGAGGCGCACACCCCACAATCAAGCGTACACGTACCCCGGACACGATAAACGACCCTAACTGCCAGACGCATTAACAAATATGAGGTGCACACCCCACAATCAAGCGAACACGTACCCCCCGGACACGATAAACGACCCTCACTGCCAGACGCACTAACAAATATGAGGCGCACACCCCACAATCAAGCGTACACGTACCCCGGACATGATAAACGACCCTAACTGCCAGACGCACTAACAAATACGAGGCACACACCCCACAATCAAGCAAACACGTACCCCCTGGACACGATAAACGACCCTAACTGCCAGACGCACTAACAAATATGAGGCGCACACCCCACAATCAAGTGTACACGTAACCCGGACACAATAAACAACCCTAACTGTCAGATGCACTAACAAATACGAGGCGCACACCCCACAATCAAGCGTACACGTACCCCGGACACGATAAACGACCCTAACTGACAGACGCACTAACAAATTCGAGGCACACACCCCACAATCAAGCGTCACGTATCCTGGACACGATAAACGACCCTAACTGCCAGACGCACTAACAAATACAAGGCGCACACCCCACAATCAAGCGTACACGTACCCCGGACACGATAAACGACCCTAACTGACAGACGCACTAACAAATACGAGGCACATAGCCCAATAAACAAGGCTACAGTCTACACAGCATATGAAAACAATGTCCTTGGCACATACAAGCAAACAAACAGAGGGCCCAAGTCACAACCACCCCTTATGACACACCCACAAAACTTTCAACCACATCCCAGCAGACAGCTCGGAGCCCTGCCCATAATACACAACAGAGCCTGTCTGACAATGAGGGACATCGTTCGCCGGGCACCCATGAGGTGGCAGACGACACCTCCACTGCCAGCACTCATGTGTCCCGTCGACATGATGTGCCCACAAACGTCGGCCCGGCTCGTGTGGGCAGGGGTGGTGGGAGTGGCGCAAGGCGGAGGTGAGAACCTGACCAGCCAGCTGCAGGCCCCGGTATGTCTGAACTCCGAGACATCATGGATGAATACCGGCGGGACACCAGGGAGTTCAGCCTGGTAGTGGAGGCCCTCAACAAAATGACAGATCAGCAGGCCTAGCTACATGCCAGTCAAGAACGACACCAGGGACGGATGGAGGCAAGACTGGATGAGCTCATGACGGTGCATCGGGAAATTAACCAATCGCTCCGTCTGATCGCTGTCAACATGCAGCACCCTCCCTGTGTCACGAGGCCAGAAACATCTACACAGCATATGAAAACAGTGTCCTTGGCGCATACAAGCAAACAAACAGAGGGCCCAAGTCACAACCACCCCTTATGACACACCCACAAAAATGTCAAAATAAGCCGGACACCAATAAAAGGGCCCACACATACAACCCTTCATCATTTGCAACACACCTAATCTTGCTAAGACACTGACATCCCACCAACAACTGCAGCCACACACCTTCACACATACACCCTATCTCATTCACACACACCCCCCCTTCACAATCAGACCCACACACCCTCATCCATACACACCTACACACCATCACCCCCCCAATCACATACACCCCACACCATGACCACACCAAAGGGTCCAAAGTTCACTAACCCGGAGATGGAGATCCTTACAGATGAAGTCATCAGAGTCTATCCACAGCTGTTTGGTGCATTGGTCAGACAGACCAGCATAGCTCAAAAGACACGCTTGTGGGAGATGACAGTCGAGAAGGTGAATGCTGTTGCACCCATCAGGCTCACCAGGGTGGTTTTCCAGAATAGGTGGAACGATCTGCGGAGGATGGTCAAGCGCAAGATGGATGAGGACTACGCCAACGCTCATCACACTGGAGGTGGACCTCCCCGCAGACCTGCACAATACCAGCCCCGGGAGGAGAAAGTCATGGCCATGCTACCGCCGGTGGGAGTACACGGAATCGAAGGAGCCGTGGAGCCTGGTGAGTGCACAAACAACTCATGTAACATGGGGTGACTCCCAGCAGTGCCCAACAGTAGGGGGGGGGTGGAGGTGTGTGTTGGGGTGTGGGGGGGTGTGGCCATGACTCCCTGCAGTGCCCAATAGTAGGGGGTGTGGGGCTGTGTGTTGGGGGATGTGGAGGGGTGGCCATGACTCCCAGCAGTGCCCAACAGTATGGGGGGTGCAAGGGGGAGGGTGAGAGGGTGCAAGGTGTATGGTGGGGGAAGCACTCAACCCATATGGGCCAGGTACACACCCATGCACCATGCTCAATGCACAGGGAGTGTGAAAGTACTGAAAAGATAGCTGACACTGGGCCCTGGTGTAGGCAGCACATGGGCCTCCTGTGACCAGTGCAAACACTAACACCAGGACAAGTGCAGATATCTTGCACAGGAACTCACAACCATTATCATGGCAGCATGCTCCATGGGTGGACGACATACCACGAGGGACGCCCACTTGCCAATCACACTCAAACTACTACCATGGCTTGTCACACACACCCCTTACAGAAACTGAGCCCCTGGGGACAGACAATGGAGTGCACCACTGTCACAATCGTCATGTAACAAAACCTCTCAAATACTGGTCTGATGACGTATGCTAACAAATAAAGCACAGTGCAGAATCACAAGTCCATAATGCCTCTCACACAGTGCTGTTGCCACAGCTTGGTGATGCTGTGGATGCACTCAATTAGCACCATGGACATGGGTATTGACAAGGTAATGCATCTTAGAGAAGTGCCACGACCTAAAGCCCTGTGCCTGAAGAGGGTGTACTGCTCCTGGGGGGTTGGCAGTGGTTGGCTGTCTTGGCCCGGCAAACTCACTCTAAAGTAGCTGGATGAAAACAGCTATATTCCACTGAGTCGCAATCAGAAACATGCAGCATAAAAAGCCTGTGCATGCTTGAACCAGCAATAATTGTTCAGACTGCATTGTGCCGATTGGGCCACACAGAGCACATCTGGAACTGTGTTGTGCTGGCCACACAAGCCACAGCAATGGTTGTGACATCCATCGAAAACAGTACCCAACATGTCAAGCATCCCTGATCACATGTCAATCTCATCCCACAACATACACATACACAAGTGAACAATTTGTAAAATACAAAGCCGGGGGAACATTTATAACGACTATGTATATTACATTTGGATGTTGCATGATAGTGCTTTAACAGTGTTTCTCTTTCACACCCACAGGGGAACGTGTGGAAACTACCCCCAACCAGGGGGAGAAGGATCCGAGTCCCCGGCTCAGCACGGCAGTGACCCCACCGTAACCGAAGCCTCTCAACACACTGTGGATGACCCAACCAACCAGGCCCCTCTGGATCCCAAATCCCTGCAGCAGCTGGACCAGATACATCTGTGCCAACCACCACACCCATTCCGGACACATCCCAGCAGACAGCTCGGAGCCCTGCCCATAATACACAACAGAGCCTGTCTGACAATGAGGGACATCGTTCGCCCGGCACCCATGAGGTGGCAGACAACACCTTCACTGCCAGCACTCATGTGTCCCGTCGACATGATGTGCCCACAAAAGTCGGCTGGCTCGTGTGGGCAGGGGTGGTGGGAGTGGCGCGAGGCGGAGGCGAGAACCTGACCAGCCAGCTGCAGGCCCCGGTATGTCTGAACTCCGAGACATCATGGATGAATACCGGCGGGACACCAGGGAGTTCAGCCTGGTAGTGGAGACCCTCAACAAAATGACAGATCAGCAGGCCCAGCTACATGCCAGTCAAGAACGACACCAGGGACGGATGGAGGCAAGACTGGATGAGCTCATGACAGTGCATCGGGAAATTAACCAATCGCTCCGTCTGATCGCTGTCAACATGCAGCACCCTCCCTGTGTCACGAGGCCAGAAACATCTAGGCAAAGACCAACAACAGGCACAGGGAGGGAAAAGGAGGCGGAATTGTCAGACGGAGAATCCCATGCATCGTCAAGGCCTGCACGTGAGGGTCCCCCAAGGAAGGTGGGTCGTCCACGGTCAAGACAATGAAAGGCATAGGGCCATGAACAACTCCCAGGTCACCTGGTCTGGCATCTTGCCTTCGTGGGCAACAGCATCACCCTATTGACTTTCAGACTCTCCCACATGGACTTGCTGGTCGCAGTATGCCCAATGATGCTATGCACTGTGGCCTGGACGCTCTTGACTCATACTGTAAGGCATCACTTCTCCCGCTGTGAACTTTGGATTACCCCCTTCTTGTACAGCACCTACTCACGTTACACGCACAAGAGTAAAAAATAAATCTAACTTGCACTAAAAGCATTTATGTATTAGTATGTACCCAGATTCTAATACATTTGTGAGGTGAAATGTCTTCAAATGCCACAGTCTCCTGCAAACTCTAGCTATCTACACACAGGGATTGTAGTCCGGCTGTGGAAACACATAGGTCACAAGATAGTCTAAATTACATACATGGCTAGCAATACTCACCCGTGATGGTTACTAACTGCAGAAGATGGGGTTTGCTTGAAATACTGTAATGACAGACAGTCATACAAGAGTGTGTGAGGTGTCAAGAGCATGGCAACTATGCTCGTTGTCCACGGAGGGAGCGCCATGATCTGTGTCATGAGGTATGAGAACTAGCAGCCACATGCTGTTGTACTGTGGATGTGAAGATTGATGGCCTGGACGAGGGTGCCAACAGGGACTGTGGCCAATAGGGTGTTAGATGTTAGACGTCCATATCATATTTTTAGCCTGGGTCTGTGGAGTGCCGACTGAGTGTGGCTGATGAGTGTGAACCTGCATTTGACTGTGGGACCATTGTAGGTATCTCAGGCGGATGGTCATGTGGCAGCAGCAGGGGATGTTGAGGATGAGGTGTGTGCATGCACCCTGTATTTCCACAAGTACTCCTAAGTCACGTTCTTGTACCTGTGTAGAGGTAGTTGCTGTTGTAGGGCTGGCTGGTGTTGTGGACGGTAACCAGGCTGAACACCACCTTGCCAACAGACATCACCATAGACATACCTGAAGGAAATTACAAATCCCGCTAACACCACACCGGCAGAGTGATAGGAGGAATTGCCATCATCCACATTAACACTCCCAGAGTCACTACCAACAACGATACCCTCCACATTGCCTGAAACATGCATTTACTGATCCACACAAACACCACCCTCTGAGGAACACTCATCTACAGACCACCTGGAGTCCCAACACTATTCACCAACTCCATCACTCACCTCATCAGCACGCATGCCCTCGCCTACACGCACTACATCCTGCTTGGGGAAATTTACTTTCACCGTAATTACAACTATGACGTAAACTCCACCACCATGATGCACAACCTTGCCAACCTTGGATTACAACAACAAGTGACAACCCACACCCACAATGCTAGACACACACAGGACCCCATGTTTTCAGAAACTCCACACATCTCATCCAACACCAACACCTCACAACACTGGAGAGACCACAGAAGCCTACACTTCACCTTCAGGAAAACAAACACAATCCCCCGACACACAGACCATGCCACGCAGCTGCTAGTGCAAGCTCAACAAGGACTAACTGACAGCCACCCTTACCCTGGGCCCACAAGCCTACACCACCAACCCCCACACCGCTGTCATCTTCCTCAAACAGTGGATCACCGACTGCGCAGACACCTTCATCCCAATCAAGTCCTCCGCCACCTAACACAACAACCACATTGCCACATGGTTCACCAAAGATCCCCGGACCTCCAATTCCACCTCTTGTAAGCTGTGGAGGAGCACGCACTGCAAACAATCACAAGAAAGCTACAACTTACACCAGAGTGCCCCCCGCATATACCACCAACACTTCATGATCGACAACAGGACACCCATCAGGGACTGGCTAGAAAGCAACGCACACACCAGCAAATAGCACATCAACATCGCTTATCAACTCTGTAAAGCAAAATATAGCGCCAAACACATTCCACCATCACAAGACCTGTGTGACTCACTGGCCAACTCCGCTCATGGTAAGATCAACGACATCCACAAAAGCTTCCTCTCCACTAGCCCCACATCCACAACCGACACGAGTACACGGAATCGAAGGAGCCGTGGAGCCTGGTGAGTGCACAAACAACTCATGTAACATGGGGTGACTCCCAGCAGTGCCCAACAGTGTGGGGGTGTGGAGGTGTGTGTTGGGGTGTGGGGGGTGTGGCCATGACTCCCAGCAGTGCCCAACAGTAGGGGGGTGTGGGGCTGTGTGTTGGGGGATGTGGAGGGGTGGCCATGACTCCCAGCAGTGCCCAACAGTATGGGGGGTGCAAGGGGATTTGCAGAAGGCTGCAAGGGGGAGGGTGAGAGGGTGCAAGGTGTATGGTGGGGGGAAGCACTCAACCCATATGGGCCAGGTACACACCCATGCACCATGCTCAATGCACAGGGAGTGTGAAAGTACTGACAAGATAGATGACACTGGGCCCTGGTGTAGGCAGCACATGGGCCTCCTGTGACCAGTGCAAACACTAACACCAGGACAAGTGCAGATATCTTGTACAGGAACTCACAACCATTATCATGGCAGCATGCTCCATGGGTGGACGACATACCACGAGGGACGCCCACTTGCCAATCACACTCAAACTACTACCATGGCCTGTCACACACACCCCTTACAGAAACTGAGCCCCTGGGGACAGACAATGGAGTGCACCACTGTCACAATCGTCATGTAACAAAACCTCTCAAATACTGATCTGATGACGTATGCTAACAAATAAAGCACAGTGCAGAATCACAAATCCATAATGCCTCTCACACAGTGCTGTTGCCACAGCTTGGTGATGCTGTGGATGCACTCAATTAGCACCATGGACATGGGTATTGACAAGGTAATGCATCTTAGAGAAGTGCCACGTCCTAAAGCCCTAAGCCTGAAGAGGGTGTACTGCTCCTGGGGGGTTGGCAGTGGGTGGCTGTCTTGGCCCGACAAACCCACTCTAAAGTAGCTGGATGAAAACAACTATATTCCACTGAGTCGCAATCAGAAACATGCAGCATAAAAAGCCTGTGCATGCTTGAACCAGCAATAATTGTTCAGACTGCATTGTGCCGATTGGGCCACACAGAGCACATCTGGAACTGTGTTGTGCTGGCCACACAAGCCACAGCAATGGTTGTGACATCCATCGAAAACAGTACCCAACATGTCAAGCATCCCTGATCACATGACAATCTCATCCCACAACATACACATACACAAGTGAACAATTTTTAAAATACAAAGCCGGGGGAACATTTATAACGACTATGTATATTACATTTGGATGTTGCATGATAGTGCTTTAACAGTGTTTCTCTCTCACACCCACAGGGGAATGTGTGGAAACTACCCCCAACCAGGGGGGAGAAGGATCCGAGTCCCCCTCTCAGCACGGCAGTGACCCCACCGTAACCGAAGCCTCTCAACACACTGTGGATGACCCAACCAACCAGGCCCCTCTGGATCCCAAATCCCTGCAGCAGCTGGACCAGATACATCTGTGCCAACCACCACACCCATTCCGGCCACATCCCAGCAGACAGCTCGGAGCCCTGCCCATAATACAAAACAGAGCCTGTCTGACAATGAGGGACATCGTTCGCCCGGCACCCATGAGGTGGCAGACAACAACTTCACTGCCAGCACTCATGTGTCCCGTCGACATGATGTGCCCACAAAAGTCGGCTGGCTTGTGTGCGCAGGGGTGGTGGGAGTGGCGCAAGGCGGAGGCGAGAACCTGACCAGCCAGCTGCTGGCCCCGGTATGTCTGAACTCCGAGACATCATGGATGAATACCGGCGGGAAACTAGGGAGTTCAGCCTGGTAGTGGAGACCCTCAACAAAATGACAGATCAGCAGGCCCAGCTACATGCCAGTCAAGAACAACACCAGGGACGGATGGAGGCAAGACTGGATGAGCTCATGACCGTGCATCGGGAAATTAACCAATCGCTCCGTCTGATCGCTGTCAACATGCAGCACCCTCCCTGTGTCAGGAGGCCAGAAACATCTAGGCAAAGACCAACAACAGGCACAGGGAGGGAGAAGGAGGCGGAATTGTCAGACGGAGAATCCCATGCATCGTCAAGGCCTGCACGTGAGGGTCCCCCAAGGAAGGTGGGTCGTCCACGGTCAAGACAATGAAAGGCATAGGGCCATGAACAACTCCCAGGTCACCTGGTCTGGCATCTTGCCTTCGTGGGCAACAGCATCACCCTATTGACTTTCAGACTCTCCCACATGGACTTGCTGGTCGCAGTATGCCCAATGATGCCACGCACTGTGGCCTGGATGCTGTTGACTCATACTGTAAGGCATCACTTCTCCCGCTGTGAACTTTGGATTACCCCCTTCTTGTACAGCACCTACTCACGTTACACGCACAAGAGTAAAAAATAAATGTAACTTGCACTAAAAGCATTTATGTATTAGGATGTACCCAGATTCTAATACATTCGTGAGGTGAAATGTCTTCAAATGCCACAGTCTCCTGCAAACTCTATCCATCTACACACATGGATTGTAGTCCGGCAGTGGAAACACATAGGTCACAAGACAGTCTAAATTACATACATGGCTAGCAATACTCACCCGTGATGGTTACTAACTGCAGAAGATGGGGTTTGCTTGAAATACTGTAATGACAGACAGTCATACAAGAGTGTGTGAGGTGTCAAGAGCATGGCAACTATGCTCGTTGTCCACGAAGGGAGCACCATGATCTGTGTCATGAGGTATGAGAACTAGCAGCCACATGCTGTTGTACTGTGGATGTGAAGATTGATGGCCTGGACGAGGGTGCCAAGAGGGACTGTGGCCAATAGGGTGTTAGATGTTAGACGTACATATCATATTTTTAGCCTGGGTCTGTGGAGTGCCGACTGAGTGTGGCTGATGAGTGTGAAGGTGAACCTGCATTTGACTGTGGGATCATTGTAGGTATCTCAGGCGGATGGTCATGTGGCAGCAGCAGGGGATGTTGAGGATGAGGTGTGTGCATGCACCCTTTATTTCCACAAGTACTCCGTAAGTCACGTTCTTGTTCCTGTGTAGAGGTAGTTGCTGTTGTAGGGCTGGCTGGTGTTGTGGACGGTAACCATGCTGAACACCACCTTGCCAACAGACATCACCATAGACATACCTGAAGGAAAATACAAATCCCGCTAACACCACACCGACAGAGTGGTAGGAGGAATTGCCATCATCCACATTAACAATCCCAGAGTCACTACCAACAACAATGACACCCTCCACATCGCCTGAAACATGCATTTACTGATCCACACAAACACCACCCTCTGAGGAACACTCATCTACAGACCACCTGGAGTCCCAACACTATTCACCAACTCCATCACTCACCTCATCAGCACGCATGCCCTCGCCTACACGCACTAGATCCTGCTTGGGGAAATTTACTTTCACCGTAATTACAACTATGACGTAAACTCCACCACCATGATGCACAACCTTGCCAACCTTGGATTACAACAACAAGTGACAACCCACACCCACAATGCTAGACACACACAGGACCCCATGTTTTCAGAAACTCCACACATCTCATCCAACACCAACACCTCACAACACTGGAGAGACCACAGAAGCCTACACTTCACCTTCAGGAAAACAAACACAATCCCCCGACACACAGACCATGCCACGCAGCTGCTGGTGCAAGCTCAACAAGGACTAACTGACAGCCACCCTTACCCTGGGCCCACAAGCCTACACCACCAACCCCCACACCGCTGTCATCTTCCTCAAACAGTGGATCACCGACTGCGCAGACACCTTCATCCCAATCAAGTCCCCCGCCACCTAACACAACAACAACATTGCCACATGGTTCACCAAAGATCCCCGGACCTCCAAGTCCACCTCTTGTAAGCTGTGGAGGAGCACGCACTGCAAACAATCACCAGAAAGCTACAACGTACACCAGAGTGCCCCCCGCATATACCACCAACACTTCATGATCGACAACAGGACACCCATCAAGGACTGGCTAGACAGCAACGCACACACCAGCAAATAGCACATCAACATCGCTTATCAACTCTGTAAAGCAAAATATAGCGCCAAACACATTCCACCATCACAAGACCTGTGTGACTCACTGGCCAACTCCGCTCATGGTAAGGTCAACGACATCCACAAAAGCTTCCACTCCACTAGCCCCACATCCACAACCGACACCACCCCTCTGCGACAAACACCCACAAAATTCACCTTATTGCCTGCTACAATGTCCGCACTGAATACACCATAATGAGCAAGGACTACATTCACTCTGGATCCCCATCTGACCCATGGCATATCCACATTTCCTAACAAGCCAGATAAGACATCTCACCCCTTCTCCTTAAAAATATCCTACTTCTCCTTTAAGACAACAACCTTCACAGGGAGTTTTGTCAATGGTGTGTACACTGCCTTACTGAATTAACCTAAGGTGGACCACAAATACATCTTGAAATTCCTGCACTTCTCCCTGCTCCCCTTCCCAGAACAAGTCATGTTGAAGATCATCAACAGAGAGCTGACCCACAACCTCAAAGACAAAAACATCATAGGACCAACACAGTCTGGATCCTACATCACCCAGAGCACGGACCACGCCCTCAAAGCCAACATCTGCTTCCTCATGGACAAAGGATAAACAGACGCCCACATCCATCAGGACCTATCAGCAGACTTCCACACGGTCGCCCATGGCACACTAACAGTACACATCCATGATGCAGTAAGCAAAGTGAGTGCCCTGGCTGGCCCACATCCTTTCCCACCGGCACAACCTCTAGCATCTGCCTCACACAGTACTGTTCCAATACCACTGACACCATGCACAGCGTCACACAGGGATCATCCCTCAGCCCAACTGACTTAAATATCCACATGGCACAACTTACCCATGTAGCACAACAACAGAGCCTCAATATCATCTACTATGCCAATTACACCCATTTGATCATATCCCTCACCAAGGACCCACACACTGGCAACATCTACCTCCACAGAGGAAACACGGCTGTAGCAAAATGGAGTAAGGAAAGCAGGTTGATGCAGAATAAAAAAAAAAAATCTGAGGAACACATCCTCGGCCCAAACAGCTCAGCCTGTGACGACTCCTGTTGGCCAACATCGCTAGGAACAGCACCATAACCCACCAAACACGCACACTACCTGTGTGACATCCTAGACTACTCACTCCCCATGACCAAGCACGACAATGCCACCTCTGATTCCAGCTTCAACAGCCTCTGAATGGCCCGCAGGTTCTTATTATGGATCAGCCCAAATATAGAAAATACAGTCACCCTGCCCCTCTCCAACAGCTGACTTGAGTAAGTGAATGCCATCTACGCAGCTACAACGACCAAACTCCTGAGCCTGCTGCAACACATCTGGAACACATCGGCACGTCTGATCCTTAATTGCCACTACCCGGCCACATCCCACAACGCCCAAGAGGCCTGCACTGGCTCCCTGTCAACAACAGAATAAGATCCAAAATCCACATTCACGCACACAAATCTCTACGTCACGCAGGACCAGCATACCACAACCACACACTCACCTTCTACACACCCACCCGCAGCCTCTACTCTACCAACCATGCTCTCGCCACTGTCCCTCCCATCTGGAATAACACGGACAGTGACAGATCATTCTCCTACCTCAACTCCAAGACCTGGAACACCCTCCCTACAAGTCAACTACAGACCCAGGACCTGCTGCCCTACACAATACAAAATAAACAAACAGAATCCACTCCTTGGGTTTTAGGTGTATCCTCCACAATGGGGAACAACCTTCTTGTTTTAGGTCCCCTCACACACCAACAGGCCCCTTGGTGTCATGCTTAATCATCGGGGTCATCGTACCCCTCTCCGGGGTACGGCGTGCTGCGACCTACGAATACGAGGGAGCACTTAGTAGACTATGTGTGGTGTGAATGAGTTTTTTTTATATATATGTGAGTGTTAAGTGGGGTTTAGAAAATAGTGAAGGTTAAAAAGGACCTGGCTCGTGGGGTGACTAAAGAGTATTTAATAAGCCCCCGGGCTGGTGCTATTAAAATAAAGTGTGGGAGGTTACTACGCTGACAATGTGCGTTACCTCCTCTCTGTGTGCGTCAACATGTTTCGGTGTTAAACAACACCTTCTTCAGGACGGGGTGCACAAATCCCCACCTTACTCACGTTTCTCTAACTCGTATTAATATTTTTAATAAAAAGTGAGAAAATCTACAGTGCAGGTAAAACAATGTACCTAGCAAAAATGTTGTCCGTTGAACAACTATTTTTGGGTTGCTGAAAAAGCTTCATGAGCCAAACGTCAAGATCTGGTGTGCTAACTAGCACGATTTCTGCAAGGAAATTCCTCCCAGTCGATCCCTTCGTGGCTCTGGCGATACAGTATCGCCAGAGCCACGAAGGGATCGATATAATATAATATTAATACGAGTTAGAGAAACGTGAGTACGGTGGGGATTTGTGCACCCCGTCCTGAAGAAGGTGTTGTTTAACACCGAAACATGTTGACGCACACAGAGAGGAGGTAACGCACATTGTCAGCGTAGTAACCTCCCACACTTTATTTTAATAGCACCAGCCCGGGGGCTTATTAAATACTCTTTAGTCACCCCACGAGCCAGGTACTTTTTAACCTTCACTATTTTCTAAACCCCACTTAACACTCACATATATATATATATAAAAAAACTCATTCACGCCACACATAGTCTACTAAGTGCTCCCGCGTATTCGTAGGTCGCAGCACGCCGTACCCTGGAGAGGGGTACGATGACCCTGATGATGAAGCATGACACCAAGGGGCCTGTTGGTGTGTGAGGGGACCTAAAACAAGAAGGTTGTTCCCCATTGTGGAGGATACACCTAAAACCCAAGGAGTGGATTCTGTTTGTTTATTTATATAGGCTTAGGGAGAAAGAATCCCTTCTGATTTCTCTCTCTCCCCCCTTTGTTTGTTAAATGCCCTACACAATACTTCTCAAGGACAGTGTGTTCAGATCAGTACTAGCACCCCCCAGCTCATTGAGACCATCACGGGTAGGTAGTGCGTCAAACTGGTGAATCAACTGATTGTAGATGGCTTAGGCAGGATCTGTGTGTAGTGTAGAAGAGCTGTAGATGATAGTTACAATTATGCTGGTCAGGATGCTGGTGTGAAACAGGCTGTGCAGATGTTTGACAATGCAGAGTGTGTCCATGGTGTTGGATGTGACTCAGAGGGTGTAGGCCGTTAAGTCAGACCAATCATAATCCTGGATTGGGTGTGTGATCCCTGTGGGATTTGGACAATCCGTCTGTGATGTCCCGGCATAAGTGGTGTTCTCAGGTTGCGTACTACCACGTTACAGCATTTGAGGCGATGTGTGGTGGTGGTGTGTCAACGAGGTAATACACCACAATGTGCTGCTGCTGAAAGTAGTGTGTGTGCAGTACCAGGCACATTACCTGGTTGTACGTACACGCACTGTTAGGTGTGGCTGCGTCGAGTTATCAGTATGACTTGCACACACAGCCTGAGAGGCTGTCATGGGTGTGTTTGTGGTAGCGTGTTACCAGGTGGATGATTGTCAGCTGTTCCCTGTGTGGAGGTTGTCTCGGGCATGAGTCTGTTGTGTCACATCTGTAAGTCAATCCAAAGGAGAATAAGTGGATACCAAGGGAAAATTCCGCACCCCATTCAGACACTGTTCAACAACAAAAAGGCCTAACCCAACTCAAAACACATTCCTTTCAACCAATGGCAGAGTTACATGGCCAATCAAAAATACAGCCTCAGAGGTGTACCTTTACACTAATCCATAGGGTCATGTTGTTTTACGTTTACATGAAATTGACATCAAGGTCTGATCCCACTCACAAAATCTATAATGTAGAGAGCTAAGAGAGAGTGCCTCACGGTAGCAACACACGGGGGGGTTCCTGACAGACAATTGCTAGTTTAACCACTTCTCATCATCGGCCACTCTGTCTTCGTCTGAGTAAAGATCAAAGAGGTAAATACAAACAGTGATTCCCTAACTAATAATAATATGGGGATAAAATAATCAACCACTATGTCCCCTCCTGTTAATTATGGTGAAATTCATGTGTGTGTGCACATGGTACCCCTATGAGAGCTACGGACAATCGTCCACCACCATTAAAAAGGGGAGGGACTTGCTAGCTAAACAACCTCCTACTGTTGCGGTAACATGTGTCATCAAATGAGCAGAGTGTCTAGCAATGTCCATGTTGCAGGTGGTGACCGACCTGCCTTTGTCATGGCGGTTGTGCAACAGTGGCTGGATTGGATTGGGGCATGTGTAGCAGCGTTATGGCTGGGGATGCTGCAGCCGGGAGGAGTGAACACATGACGGCAGAAAGGGCAATAGAACATGCCAAACAGCCACACAACCCAAGGATTCTTGCTAAGCAAATATTGACATGTGTATGTGAGCCTGGAGTGGCTGGTTAACCATGGGTCAGTCCAAGCAAATGTGTGAACATTGAATAAACATCACGGCCACGGGACCAGTCACCATAATGCCAAGCGGGGCACAGGACACACTGCGTCAGCAGCTGTTGCCTGCACGTTGTGTGTAGCAAGCAACAGAACACATACACAACCATGTATATCATGCACAATATGGTCCATTAGCCATTATGTACAGCATGCTTGTTGTCAGTGTACACATAATCACATATGATCAATCATTGTAAATAATGCCATATTGAAAGCATGCTGTCTGGAAAGATACCGGCGGTGACAGCAATGAGGCACAATGTACATTGTGAAACACATTTCCTACACAATAGTATGAACTTAGTTGCAAGGCCATGCAGCATCAGCCAATTTACATGTCCAGTGGCATTGCTCAGACGACTATTACACTCATGCAATGATGTTACCTGTAATGCTGGTGATACACTCTCCACACAACTGCCAGGGACTGTCCGTACCTGTGACCATCAGAGTGGTGTGATGCTGGAAGGATTCCATCTCCCAATATCCCCTTGGTCTGACTACTAATGACAGACACATTAGGGCGATCAGGCGAGGGAAGGTGAGGATGGGAACTGCAGGGAGGGAGATCTGAAAAAATAAAAACAAGCATGAGGATTCCATACTTTCAGTTACAGATTCACAGATTAGCTTGGCACCTACAATGTACCACTCACACCTGTGTAGTGTAACCACTGCCACTGTGTCTTATTAGTGATCACAGATCTTGCAATGACACAAGATCAGATCCTTCAACACAGACACATGAGAGTTGGTAGGGGTTGTCACCAAAATAGAGCATGTATGACGCTCACTAGGCTGCTACAATGCAATGAGACCCATGCAGTCATGAACGATGTCACAGTGTATGATTGATGCTCGCCATCTCATTATTTGTGAGGTATAGCAGTGCAAATGACACAAAGCCAACTATACGTACTCAGCCCTGTGAATCAGTGAGGTTCATGAAGGGAAAGTTTTCATCACCCGCAAGAGCCGTAAGCAGCTCCTCAAATGAGGAAGGAAATAACCTAAACAACATGAAGCACCATAGGGGCCACTCATTGCCTCTTGCAACTGTGCCTTACTATGCTAGACCGGACAAGCATGTGTAAACAAACTCAACTGCGAGTACATAGGAACAATGCTAAAAGAAACAACCCTACCGTGACCAGGATATGCTGCATGGCAGAAGAGATTTCAGACATTTACCTCAATGGACTGTTGCCACGTAAGTGTGAACATTAGCTACAGGCCAACGTTGTGATGTAATCAGCGCAACATACCTGGCATCATGAGAAAGGAAAGTTAACATCAACTTACTGAGAAGGCTAGCGGAGCAGTGTTGTCCACCGGCACTGAGGTAACGATGTGACAGTGACATGACATACTGCCACAAGGGGCAATGCATCCATGCAAACAGACTCACAGGACAATTGACAGAACATGTGGGACATACACTGGCCCACACCGGCACAACGTGGTTCACAGGAAATCAAACTGTACTGGCCCACAAGGTTGAGTGGATGATTCGGACACATCCTGCTGCACGCAGTGAGGCAGTAATTCTCCACAGTGCCTGTGTTTGTGATGTCACACACAATGGCAACCCGTGCCATCCGCAATGTGTCAGGGTCAATGTTAACACACATTGATGCATTCACCAAATTCAAAACTCAACTACAGATGACTGTCAAGTAATGTGACTGTCTTGTCATGGGAGTGGTGCAACATGCAATTTGATACATGGCAATGTGACATGTATGTATGGGCCTACAACATGCGCACGAACAGTTTCCACACAATAACAAACCAATCCAACAATGAGCTGCCTGTTTGTACTCCTTACCCATACTGACATTTCCACATGTCTGTGCAGGGTACGCTGATTCACCCGACGTTGTGATCATCAAGAGGAATAGCAGGAGGACCAAGATGACACAAACAGACAACAGGCAGGGCGACCTGGAAAGGACAGGCACACAAGGGGTCACGTACTGTATAGATTCCAATAGACATGGTCATGTACAATACACTAACAACGTAGTACACTTGTACATTCGAACTTTAATCATTGTGCTCATGTGTGTGGCATACCAAACAGAACAAGTAGCCGGTTAAGTTTGCTTTTTTTATAATTTGTATACACCCAGCCTATAAGTACTGAGTGATCCACTGTGTTGTTTGAAAATTTGTTTTAATTTATTTTATTCAAATTGTTCATTGACTTCTTTGCATGTCCTCAAAGGCACAATGTATCAAAATAATCAAGCATACATTCAGAAAGTAATGTGCGCAATATATACAAGTGTTGGATCTGTACACAATCAATACTCAAAATTCAAAAACACCAAAAACAAAGATATACACAATTAAATTGATACAATAAGAAACATTATAAACACGCACCAGTCCTTCAAATTGTATACCAAAAGACAGACGCCAGAGGTTTACAAACGAAGGCAGTTCACTTATCGAACGATCTCAACTTAATGAAGCCAGTGTCTAACTCGGATCTCGGGAGTAACTACCGGGCGTCCTAATCTCCAACCTGTACCACATTCATTCTCAAGTTCAGAAATCCCATACTGTGTGAGGCTCTCCACCACCCTTGTAGCCCCTAAGTGCTACCTGCAGCTACGGATTTATCCAGTCCCTGTCCTGAGGAGAACCCACAATCTTTCAGTGGTTCGAAACGCGTTGACCCCCAGCCTGTGACAAGGAAGAAGGATGCAACGAGGGATTAAAATAATACCACTCTACCACCCCCAGTTGTTCAATCCTATAAGTACCCAATCACAGGCACAGTTAGACAGGCAGGCAGTATCTCTGAATCCCTTTGTCCGCCTGTGTTTTGGTATACAATTTGAAGGACTGGTGCTTGTTTATAATGTTTCTTATTGTATCAATTTAAATGTGTATATCTTTGTTTTTGATGTTTTTGAATTTTGAGTATTGATTGTGTACAGATCCAACACTTGGATATATTGCGCACATTACTTTCTGAATGTATGCTTGATTGTTTTGATAAATTGTGCCTTTGAGGACATGCAAAGAAGTCAATGAAAAATTTGAATAAAAAAAATAAAAATCAAACAACACAGTGGATCACTCAGTACTTATAGGCTGGGTGTGTACAAATTATAAAAAAAGCAAACTTGACCGGCTACTTGTTCTGTTTGGTAGATAGTTGAGGTCCAAGCCGGTCAAAGACAGGACCCAAACCTTTCTTGCTGCCCTTCATGTGTGTGGCATGACATTGTCACTTGTGCGACACAGCGACACAAACATCAAAGTGAGATTGTGTACAGTATGCTGGACACACATTATGCTACTCATGTCACTCTATGGTGGTAGATTGCACACTATTATACAGGTACTCACCGTTATGAGAAGGAGTTGCGTATGAGTTGACTCCTGATATCACCCTCCTCCTCCTCATCGCTAGCATCCTGGCCAAGGCCTTTGTCCTCAACGGGCGGATGGTCCTCTTCATCAGGATCCAGGATGAGTGGCACCTCCCCCTCCACTGCCATGTTGTGCAGCATGCAGCACACGGTGAACATGTCACACACCTTGAGCGGGGTGTATGGTAGTGATCCGCCTGTCTTGTCGAGACACCTGAACCGGCTCTTCAGGAGTCCAAACGTACGCTCGATCACACACTGTGTCTGGCCATGTGCATTATTGTAAAGCTGGTCTGCGGCAGTTCTGGGGTTGCGTAGTGGAGTCATGAGCCACGGCATGTTCGGATATCCGGCGTCTCCTACAACAATACATCATGTCAATGAGTGTGCAATGAGTAGCCATGAGAGAGATAATATACATTGAGACATACATGAGTAACAGTGTATACCCACCAACAAGACATGCCCGATGGTTGCGCAGCTGCAGCATCATCTGTGGTACCCTGCTCCGTCTCATGATGAATGCATCGTGGCATGATCCTGGAAAACGTGCACAAACATGGGAAATCATCATGTTAGCAAGACACACCAACAGGGCATTTATGGTGTGGTAATGTTTCCGGTTGCGGAAGGCCTGCTCCTGAGCCTGTGGTGGCACCAGTCCAACATGTGTCCCATCAATGGACCCAATTACATGTGGCATGTGTCCCAGTGCATAGAATGCACCCTTGACATTGTTCAACTATTGTGGAGTGGGGAACTTAATGAATTCATCAATGTGCTGCAACATAGCAGCTAAGACATCACGGAGGACACGGCTGAACATTGTCTGGGACAGCCCCCCACATCACCTAAGGTGAATCGGAACGTACCTGTGGCAAAGAAATGTAGGGCTGCCATCACCTTTACCTTGGGTGTCAGCGCAGTTGGATACCTGTGTCGCGGTTGTAGATGCGGCTCCAGCCTGTCCGTCAAATTCTGAATCAACTCCTGTGGAAATCTGTAGCGGCGGATGCAATCCCATTCCCTCATGGCATCCAAGTCAGGCAACGGCCTTGGCAGAGGGGGGGCCCTGCACGACATGTGTGGGTTAAAATGTGTACAACTATCAGCCAAAACATTTTACAATGTACATAGCACAATCAACACTGATTACACACATGAAATCACTTATGAACCTGCAGTGGCCTATACATCATGGACAGTTATGCAAGATACTTGGCACTCTTACCACAAAATTGATTCCCCTGTTGTCTGTGAAATGTACATGACATGCACACAAAAGATAATCTGGTCATGTCTGAGTTGGCAGACCGATGTATAGCATCAGTGACACACGTCACGTGACCTGCATGAGAAGGTGGTCAACACATGCAGACAGCTGACTGCACGGAACACACCCACGTCACATGTGCTCTATATTTCGCATTTCTGTGATATTGTGCATGATTTTTGCATTTGACAATACTACACCACAGCCATCCTCTGAATGCAGATCATCTGTATGTCTGTGGCCAAATGCTCTATGATGCCATCACACAAATGAGCTGCTGACATGCCCCTGTGGCATGGTGTGCGTACATGTGAGACACCTGCTATCACGACACCGCCCCATCAGAGATGCACCTATGGAGGATGACGTTTACCCAATACAAACAGCATGTCCAATCTATTACATGGCACACATATTACATTGTCACACAGGGTCATGCATATCCTAAATTGGTACAGTGAGACAGTGCCCCTGTCCCTGGCATCATGTGACCGATGTCCGTAATGAAGAGTGTGCCATCACAGTGTTCATGTGAATGACTACATGTCCATTATGTTACTCATGTGAGAAGTGTGAAGGTAATCTAAACCACATAGTTGCCCGTCACAAATGTCATGTCTCCACAGCCCATCACACATCAACAGTGCCACTAGTTCACATGCCCTCTGCTATATTATTGTGTGCCACACCGGGGGCCTGCTAATGTATGTGTGCCATACAAATACATACATGGACATCCTCATAATGAACTCAGACCCACATCCCTGCCATGTGTTTTCCTGTTGTCACTATAGTAATGGTGCCATGCGTGAGCTTGTGGAACGCACTGTACACATGCATTCACTGGAGCATGTGATACGCACAGTACCCGGCTGGTGCGTGCGGGTGTACGGGTCATCTCACCAATGCATTGTGCCCATACGCGATACAAGTCTGGAGCGTACCCCAGTGGTGCGTGCGGATGTACGGGTCGTCTCACCAATGCATTGTGCCCATACGCGATACCAGTCTGGAGCGTACCCCAGTGGTGCGTGCGGGTGTACGGGTCGTCTCACCAATGGATTGTGCCCATACGCGATACAAGTCTGGAGCGTACCCCAGTGGTTCGTGCGGGTGTACGGGTCGTCTCACCAATGCATTGTGCCCATACGCGATACAAGTCTGGAGCGTACCCCAGTGGTGCGTGCGGGTGTACGGGTCATCTCACCAATGCATTGTGCCCATACGCGATACAAGTCTGGAGCGTACACCAGTGGTGCGTGCGGGTGTACGGGTCGTCTCACCAATGCATTGTGCCCATACGCGATACAAGTCTGGAGCGTACCCCAGTGGTGCGTGCGGGTGTACGGGTCGACTCACCAATGCATTGTGCCCATACGCGTGTGGAGCGTACCCCACTGGTGCGTGCGGGTGTACGGGTCATCTCACCATTGCATTGTGCCCATACGCGATACAAGTCTGGAGCGTACCCCAGTGGTGCGTGCGGGTGTACGGGTCGTCTCACCAATGCATTGAGCCCATAGGCGTGTGGAGCGTACCCCACTGGTGCGTGCGGGTGTACGTGTCGTCTCACCAATGCATTGTGCCCATATGCGATACAAGTCTGGAGCGTACCCCAGTGGTGCGAGCGGGTATACGGGTTGTCTCACCAATGCATTGTGCCCATACGCGTGTGGAGCGTACCCCAGTGGTGCGTGCGGGTGTATGGGTCGTCTCACCAATGCATTGTGCCCGTACGCGATACAAGTCTGGAGTGTACCCCAGTGGTGCGTGCGGGTGTACGGGTCGTCTCACCAATGCATTGTGCCCATACGCGATACAAGTCTGGAGCGTACCCCAGTGGTGCGTGCGGGTGTACGGGTCATCTCACCAATGCATTGTGCCCATACGCGTGTGGAGCGTACCCCAGTGGTGCGTGCGGGTTTACTGGCCGTCTCACCAATGCATTGTGCCCATACGCGATACAAGTCTGGAACGTACCCCAGTGCTGGGTGCGGGTGTACGGATCGTCTCACCAATGCATTGTCCCCATACGCGATACAAGTCTGGAGCGTACCCCAGTGGTGGGTGCGGGTGTACGGATCAACTCACCAATGCATTGTGCCCATACGTGTGTGGAGCGTACCCCAGTGGTGCGTGCGGGTGTACGGGTCATCTCACCAATGCATTGTGCCCATACGTGTGTGGAGCGTACCCCACTGGTGCGTGCGGGTGTACGGGTCGTCTCACCATTGCATTGTGCCCATACGCGATACAAGTCTGGAGCGTACCCCAGTGGTGCGTGCGGGTGTACAGGTCATCTCACCAATGCATTGTGCCCATATGCGTGTGGAGCGTACCCCACTGGTGCGTGCGGGTGTACGTGTCGTCTCACCAATGCATTGTGCCCATATGCGATACAAGTCTGGAGCGTACCCCAGTGGTGCGTGCGGGTATACGGGTTGTCTCACCAATGCATTGTGCCCATACGCGTGTGGAGCGTACCCCAGTGGTGAGTGCGGGTGTATGGGTCGTCTCACCAATGCATTGTGCCCATACGCGATACAAGTCTGGAGCGTACCCCAGTGGTGCGTGCGGGTGTACGGTACGTCTCACCAATGCATTGTGCCCATACGCGATACAAGTCTGGAGCGTACCCCAATGGTGCGTGCGGGTCGTCTCACCAATGCATTGTGCCCAAACGCGTGTGGAGCGTACCCCAGTGGTGCGTGCGGGTGTACTGGTCGTCTCACCAATGCATTGTGCCCATACGCGATACAAGTCTGGAGCGTACCCCAGTGGTGCGTGCGGGTGTACGGGTCGTCTCACCAATGCATTGTGCCCATACGCGATACAAGTATGGAGCGTACCCCACTGGTGCCTGCGGGTGTACGGGTCATCTCACCAATGTATTGTGCCCATACGCATGTGGAGCATACCCCAGTGGTATGTGTGGGTGTACGGGTCGTCTCACAAAAGCATTGTGCCCATACGCGTGTGAAGCGTACCCCACTGGTGCGTGCGGGTGTACGGGTCGTATCACTAACAAAACATGGCGTTTGCAACGATTCACGCACCATACTTGTGTGTGGATGCCTGAAAATATATAGGGAACACCTAGGGGACGAGTTGGATGCAGTGAATGCAGGCTGGTTGTCAAGGAAACAGAGATTTGAGTGTGCTACAGGTGTCCTGCAAAATTCAGTTGGCCAAAACTATACAATGTTGCAATCTTTGTTGTGTAGCTAGAGCTAAAATGTCAAACCATGCAAATGTGTGTCAGGGCCTCATGTGGAATGGGATTGGATAAAACATAGGATGCAAAGTAATGTGCCCTTTCACACTGTCTTCCTGGGAATGACTGCCCCTCAGCAGCACAGATTTAAGGCTGCATGTGGCTGTGAGAGGGCACTTGCCTGCACAACATAGGAGTGGACAACACAGCTGCTGTCTCTGCATTCCCTGGACCCACTTTTTGCTGACCATGGAGAGGGCACCTGCATTCACTGAGGATGAGAACCAGGCCCTGCTGGATGCCCTCCTACCCAACTACAGCAAGCTGTATGGGCCACCAGGGGATCAGGTGAGTGATGAATGTGTGAGTGTCACTGGAGTCATTGTGTTTCATGAGACAGAGAGAAGCAATGTAGTTTTAATACAGTGCCTGGTGCCTACATTAAAATATCTACCACGCAGTGAATGATGTATCTGAATTGTGTTTACTGCTTACCGGCATTGTGCTAAGTACATTCACTTGAGAATGTGTGGTCTGCTTAGAGTTCTTAGGTGTAGTGGGATATGTGCCAGCATGTCACGTGCTGTACACCACCCTGCTAAAGCATACCTTGTTCAGTGTTAGCCATGCTCAGTGAGTGGCTTTAAAGCCCTAGGGCATCTGTAGCCTTGCACAGGCATGTAGTGCATTGTTGTTTGCTCACAGGCCACATCCACATGTAAAATGATACTACTCCTGTCTGCATCCTCTGCCCTGTTGTTATCATCAATGTGTGGCAAGTGTCTGTCTTTGGGACATGGAGCTGGTGTACTGATGTACTTTCACTTATCTGCCCATGAGAAGACAGACATCTGGCTGCACATTGCCAGGGCTGTCCGGGATGTCGGGTCTGAGGAGGGTCAGGAACATCCGGAACAGGTGGCAGGACATCCTGGGCTGGACCCGTCGCATCGCCCGGGTGCAGCTCAAGCTTGAGGCTCCACGCCGGCATGGAGGCACACGCCACCTCACCCCCAACCTGCTCCCGGTCCTGGCCGTCGTTTTCCCTGACCTCCATAGGCAGATGCAGGATGGACAGCAGTAAGTAGGGGGTAGGTACATGTCTGTTTGCTGCCATGTGTCACATGCGAGCTGCAGTGTTTGGAAGCCTGGTAACGTTCCCACAGTTGGGGTGGTGTGGTCAGACAGGTACTTTATTCATTGTCAATTAAATGGCCCTTTTCAAGCTAATGCTCTTTTGCATCCCTTTCCCTCCTCCACATTTGGCCCATGCTTTGTATATTTCATATTAGTGCATGTTATCCTAGGGAAGAAAGGTATTGGTATGCAGATTGATTGGAGTGGGGTCTGTGACACTTGTTGGTACCTTGACTGTCCAACAACCTGTGCACTGTGGTTGCCGTTCATGATAGCTTGGCACTGATCATGAGTCTCAACAAGGAGTTAGGCACGGGTCTGCATCAGTGGCCTTTGTCCTTGGTATGCTTTGTATTTCTCATGTGTTAGCTACATGTGCACACTGTCCATGTATCCTAATTTTGCATTGTGCATACTCACACTGGGAAGTGTGTGTGTGCATATTCACTAGACATGTAGCTGGTTCTTTGGGACTAATATTGATGTGCAGCTAAACAATGTGACCTTGGCTTACTTAATATAGGTTTCCAGTTATTGAGAGCCAGAATCATTTTTTCTACTACTTGGGCAGTATTACTCACGTTGACGGAGTGCTTGGGATGTTGTGCATGGGAGGTGTGATGGGACCCACTGTTTTACCTTGTCAGGGGTGTGCTGAGGATGTCATATCTGATGTGGACTTGTCACTATGCACTTAGGCAGTGCTGCTGGAGAATGTAGTCTTTGTATGATTTATAGGAAATGTTATTGGCTCCCAGAGATGATTGCTTGACACCTCTCCTGTTTACAGGCAGTGGCTCATCATTGTGACTGTAATCCAAGTAGTGGCCTGGTCTGTGACTTTGATCTGTGTATACAATGAGCGTTGTATCTCTTACAATTGCGCATTACTAGACTTATATATGTGCTGAGTAATGTGGCATGTGAATCATGATGCATGCCATGATTAGAAATGGCCCCACATTTTTCTTGCTGATATGTATGATGTGGACAGGTTACTGATATATTGTTCTTCTTCTTGTTGCCAACAGCATCATCACCACAACCAGGAGGAGACACTGACACAGAACGGACAGAGGGACCCAGCAACAGTGCCACCAGCTTCGAGGAGTCGGAGGGTAGCAGTGGCACAGAGGGTGAGGGGAGTCAGGCGGCCAGAGCTCATGAGCACGACACCTCCTACCATGCAGACGGCTCGGATTCTGACTCCCAGGAGGAGGGGGAATATGCAGCAATGCCATCAACTGCAACTATGTCTGTCTTCTCCTCCTCCAGACCAATCTCCACCCTCCCAGTTGTTAGGGACCCTAAAGTCCGTTCTACACCCCGTGTCTCCTTTGTCCCCGGCACCGCAGCCCCTGCCCCTGTCTCCCCTGCTGCCCTCAGTGCTGAGTCTGTTGACCTACTCCGGCTGAGTCAAGTGACTTCAGTATAGTTTCCCATTGATTAGTGCTTTCACTTCACTTGCGCAATGGCTATGCCTGCTCACAGATGCTATCTGACAATTGGTCATTGCCATCCATGCTACTCACTGTGCTGGGGTTTGTGTTGTGTATCAATGCCTTCAGGGAGTCCGTCATAACTTTCCACAATATGCATGACCATGTTATACGCCTTGACCTCATGATTCTGTTAGTCACATTTAAGATATGTGTTGAAAATGTGTGCTTAGTATCTCGGGCTTTCCTACCCTGCTCTTTCCATGAGGGAGTACATGTTTCACCACATGGACAGTCACATCATGTCCGGGATGTACATGAGTCTTACTAATTCCATTTGTGCTTAATTTGTTGAGTGGTGTGTAGCATGACTACACACTATTGAGTCATGCTGGAGGGGGGGTGTGTGCAAGCAAACTGCATGGGTGGATCTGGCTGTGGGATCTTCAAAAAAACCACATGTGGTGTGTCACTCAGTGTGTGACAGGAGACCATTGTCAGTGGAGTAGGTTACTGATGTGAGTGATGTGTTGATATGCAACTCTCATGAGTGTCACAAGTTAGGGATCTACACATACAGGCAGGTAGTTGTTGTATGATGTAGGAAATGCACACCCCTATGTCTGGGCACTGCTGGGGGTCCTCTGTACCAACCCCCTCTACTGTTGGGCACTGTTGGGTACTGCTGGGGGCCCTCTGCATCCACCCCCTATACTGTTGGGCACTGCTGGGTCCTCTGCACCCACCCTCTCTACTGTTGGGCACTGCTGGGGGGCCTCTGCACCCACCCCCTCTACTGTTGGGCACTGTTGGGCACTGCTGGGGGCCCTCCGCACCCACCCCGTCTACTGTTGGGCACTGCTGGGGGGCCTCTGCATCCACCCCCTATACGGTTGGGCACCGCTAGGGGTCCTCTGCACCCACCCCCTCTACTGTTGGGCACTGCTGGGTGGCCTCTGCACCCACCCCCTCTACTGTTGGGCACTGCTGGGGTTCCTCTGCACCCACCCCCTCTACTGTTGGGCACTGTTGGGCACTGCTGGGGGTCCTCTGCACCCACCCCCTCTACTGTTGGGCACTGTTGGGCAGTGCTAGGGATCCTCTGCACTCACCCCCTCTACTGTTGGGCACTGTTGGGCACTGCTGGGGGTCCTCTGCACCCACCCCCTCTACTGTTGGGCACTGTTGGGCACTGCTGGGGGGCCTCTGCACCCACCCCCTCTAATGTTGGGCACTGTTGGGCACTGCTGGGGGGCCTCTGCATCTACCCCCTATACTGTTAGGCACAGCTGGGGGTCCTCTGCACCCACCCCCTCTACTGTTGGGCACTGCTGGGGGCCCTCTGCACCCCCCCTCTACTGTTGGGCACTGCTGGGGGGCCTCTGCATACACCCCCTATACTGTTGGGCACTGCTGGGGATCCTCTGCACCCAACCCCTATACTGCTGGGCCCTGTTGGGCACTGCTGGGGGTCCTCTGCACCCACCCCCTCTCCTGTTGGGCACTGTTGGGCACTGCTGGGGGTCCTCTGCACCTACCCCCTCTACTGTTGGGCACTGTTGGGCACTGCTGGGGGTCCTCTGCACCCACCCCTTCTACTGTTGGGCACTGCTGGTGGTCCTCTGCACCCACCCCCTCTACTGTTGGGCACTGTTGGGCACTGCTGGGGGTCCTCTGCACCCACCCCCTATACTGTTGGGCACCACTGGGGGTCTTTTCCAAACACCACTCAGATGTGACGAACCGTACCCCCATATTTCGCCGTGTGTGCGGCGCGTATCACTATTGCAATAGTGATATGCGCTAGCGAGTGACGCACCGTACCCCGGGATTTATGACGTGTGTGCGGCACGTATCACTATTGCAATGGTGATATGCGCTAGCGTGTGACGCACCGTACCCCGGGATTTATGACGTGTGTGCGGCGCGTATCACTATTGCAATGGTGATATGCGCTAGCGTGTGACGCACCGTACCCCGGGATTTATGACGTGTGTGCGGCACGTATCCCTATTGAAATGGTGAGATGCTCTGGCGTGTGGCGCACCGTATAGGTATACTTCCATTGCTGCGGTGGGTTGTACTCACCGTCTGCGCCATCGTCGGTTTCTATGTACGAGGTCGTAGATGTACAGGGCTCGGATGACACGGTCGATGGGGTTCATGTCGTGTATATCGCGTACCGGGGTGCAGTTCGTGGTGGACTCTGGTTTTATGGCAGGTTACAGCTCTCGTAGCAAAAGGGCCGTACGGAGTGTCGTCAATACGGATCGTACTTCCTGGTTCGGAAATGGCTGCCTATTTACGTACGGACGTGTCGTACAGCGTCGGCCGGAGTGAATCCGTATGTACTTTGTTGTTGTACGGTGTTTGGTACGAGTCGTACGGAGTGGCGCTTTGGGTTAGGATCGTACTTGCTAGTTCGTACTGGGACGTTGTAGGTGTACGATTCGTACGGGAAAAGGGCTTCGTACAGCTAATCGGAGCGCTTTTTACCGGATAGGAATCCACCCCCTTATGTAAGATTTCTTCCTGAACAATGGGAATAGTAATGGTTAGTTGGTTTGTGTCCAACACCTTCATAAATTATTATAGATTACAGTGGGAATTGTATTTGTATTTATTAAGTGCAACATTCATCCCAGGGGCATCAGGGGGCTAGGACAGTCATTATTCACGTATGGCGCTGCAGATTATCCAATCAAGATAATGCGTATTTTGGTTACGTTTTAGGGAACAGCCAAGTTTTCATTTTAAATGTCACCTCGTTAGGCCATCCAGATTATGGCCTGCTTTGCCACTGACCTTTTGATTGTGGGGGCCCTGCCATGAAATACCTGACGGAAAAGCAGGGAAGGGGCTTCAAACAGGGCCCCAGGGCCTTGTAGCCCATTTGGGGTTCATGGGGGCACATGTAGTGCCTCCCTCTTCTTGCACTTTCATGAGTACACTGTGTGCCATGCATGACATGGTTCATGGTACATAGTGCACTGACATGCAAGAGATTGTTCCATGGAGGCGGTTTTGTTGCAGGCTCTCGATGAGCAGAAACATGCTACCTCTGTGGCACTGACACCGGAATCCTGCCGGCCCGGCGGTTAACTCATAAGGCGGCGGTCAGGATGCTGCCAGCTTGGCTGTGTACTCCCCACTGCCACAATGGCGGTTGGGCAGTCGGACCACCAAACTGGTAATCTGGCCCTTACATTGGAATGGGAATAGTAAATGTAAACCCTTCAGTATGCAATGTTTCCCCCTAAGTGGTTTAGTATGGAGTGGATATTGCATTTCCCACATACATTTTCGTTATTTGTATTTCTTCTAAATATGCATGCTACAGTTTGAATTTTGAATTTATATTTTGTTATTTATTAATGAATAGGTATACATTTTTAAATGCATATATATTTGTATACATAGGACAAATTCATTGCTATATTTAACATTTTATTACATTTTTAGTTTTAGAATATTGTTTTGTATTTTTAACTTATTCCTTTATTTTCTCAAGTGTGGTACATTTTTAATTTATAAATAAATACTTTTACAATTTTAAATTAATTTTAACGTATATTTTAAATACAACTATATTGTTCTATTTAATTTGATACTTTTCAAAGAACCTTTATTGATTTTTTACCTTCGTTTTAACATTTTTACATGTTTTAAAATGTTTTAAACAATTTCTTTTTAAAGCCATATTGTTTTAAAAAAAAGAAGGTATTTTTCTTTGCTTCATTTTACAGCCACTTTTTTCTGCTCACTTAACTTTTGTAGTCTATTAATGTCTGGAAGTGTGTTACAAGAAGGTGCTGCAAGTTGCCGGACCTTTTCTAAGCTTTTGTATAGCTTTTGTATAGTGTTTTGAGCGCGGGCGAGTACTAGTAAATGGGTAGCTATAGTGTTGATTTCTAGTCCTTGTAAAGAGTATTTGTAATCTTAGGTTTAATTTGTGTTACTGACTGTCCTATTCTTAGCTGCTTGTAACTTTGTTATTTTTATAGGGTTTCTATGAGTTTGTAGAGTGTAGGTTAGGTTCTATCTAGTGTGGTTTGAGGCATTGTGCCATCCTTCTACTGTGTTGTTGGCTTCTTGACCCATGGTGCGGTCTGAGACATTCCAACACGGTATTTGGAATTTGGGTTGGCGTCTGTATACAGCGCGGTGAAGTCTGTCAACCCAAGTGCTTTCAAAGTAGTCCATTGGGGTACTTAGTTTGTATTTCTTTTGTTGGTATAATGGGCGCTCTATTCATAAGTTTAGTGGTTAGCTACCTCTTTTACAGGCTATTACATAGGCTAGTGTAAATTGGTTGTTTGCCTCATATTCTACACTTAGGGGGATCATTACGATGGTGGATGGACTGGCTCCGTTCGCCATGGTGGTGTAAACCGGGACCGTCCGTCATGCATGCTCTGGTCCCGCATACCAGATTATGAATGCACCGCCACCTCGGTGGTCGAATTCCGCACCTTTAACATTGCGGCAGTGGCTGCTGACAGCAGCACTGCTGCGATGTCTAAAAGAGCATGTTGTGCATTTTACTGCACTACGTGGCAGGCACTACACTGTGCCTGCCACTTGGTACAGTGAAATGTAGGGGGTACCATGGGTCCCCCCAGTGCACCCACACCCCCCCCAACACAAGGAGGGACCTTAACGGGTCCGTACCCAAACTCTGCATGCCTTTCAACGGCTGTTACCCCTCCACAGAAAGACTGACTGGAGACTCTATCCTAATTTGGCGGAAGGTGCTTGCTAGGCACTGCCACCATTTCATGGATGCAGACCACTCCGCTGGGCAATCGTAATGATTGCCTATGGCGGTTACGTGGTGGACAGGCTTTGCCTCTGCTGCGGTAGCGGTTTGGATCCCACTGCCATCATAATCTGGCAGTGGGAGAATCAAAGATAGCAGGGCCGGGGGACCTCACCGCCGGCCTGGCGGTGGCGGTCCTTCCACTATCGTAAGAAGCCCTTTAGTTCAGACTGTTGGAGGTGTCTCCAAAGGCTTTGGTTAAAATGGTAGCAACAGCCTTGTATGTCTGTGTGTGGGTATAGTTTAAGGATTGTTTGGATCATGGATTGTTCAAAATTAATTAGTATTTTATGTGGGGAGTAGTTGTTTGTTTTAATTTTACTTTGGGTTATTAGTTCTTGATAAGTGCTACTTTGTTTATTAGGTAGTAAGGCGCATATGATTGATATATTTGTGTTCTGATATTTACCATGTATGGTGTATATCTGAGTGAATGGTTTGGGGCAAATTTTTAATGTCCCATCAATCATCCACGTTTCACAGTGGCTTAGTTCCAATAGGTTATCTGCTCTAGCATATATCATAATGCATTTATCATTATTAAGGTTATCATGTAAGAGGAAGGGTGCATCATTATTTTTGCCGGTTAAGTGTTCGGATTTTGGATATCTTGGTATCTTCTAGGAACAGGAAGAGTACCATTGGTGGCTTTTTACGTTCATGCCATTAAGTGTTTCAAGGTGGGTCTAACTGGTAGCTAGTCTGTGATGTGTTCAGGCACTTTAGGGAGTATATCTTTTATGATTGTAGTTGTGGACTCTTGGGAACTAGTGTTTGCCTCTCTTAAATCTTGCAGGACATGTCTTACTTTAATTCCTGTGACATTTGGTAGGTGGTTGTGTTTTCTTACATAATAACATCATCTTTTGTAGTAGCCCTCCCATAGCAGGCATTTGAGTACTATTTTACAATTCAAATTGATAGCTTATGTGCTTGGACGTTCATGGTTGTAAGTGTAGGCCATGTGAAAGAGTAATGTTTTCCTTTTCTGTGCTGTGATGTATCTTCCTCTTTCTGGGGTCTTGTCTGAAAATAGTGTCATAATACTATTAATTACATGTTAAAAAAAATTACATTACATTTATATAATCTAAATACAAAGTTATTGTAATAATTTTCAGTTTTATACCTATCTGTGTTCATACTGGTAATTTCAGTCTTAGATTTCTGGTTTTCTACTGGGGTGTTGAAAAGTGGGTCAGCAGGCTCCTTTTCTGTTGGGGAGAAGTTGTTTAACTTTTATTTCAAATTTCTGTTTGTTGGTAGCTGCTAGGGACTGATTAATTGTGTTCTATTTTTTAGCATTTAAGGGTGACTTGCTACTTTGAAAAGTTTTTATTCTACTTACTTTTATTTGTCTTTTTCCGGGTATGTGATCGTTGTAGTGTCTTTATGGCTTTGTAGTTTGTTGATGGTGAAGTACTTTATCTGTAGTTCCTTAAGTTTGAAATATAAAAGAATTATAATGCTTGGCTAGTAATTTATGGTTTTAAATTGGTTAATTAATGTATTTATAAGCTAGTTTAATTAAATGTTTTACTTACTTTAGATGGTAGTTATAAGTATTCTTCAATTTCTCTTTTCTGGTTTTCTGTTGCAGACTTGGTTGAGTATGATAGTTTTTCAGTGTTCATAGTTTTTGGTGTAGTAAGTGATCACATTTTTAGTTCCTTTTATATTGGTAGTTAATTGATAATATCATTATATTGGCTACTTTGCTTTACACTTTGTTTTGATTAGTGTTTCTTAAGTTTAATTGTATTTTCACGTATTGCCTTTCATGGTGAATGCCAATTAGTGTTTGTTTTATAATGTTATATATATGTTCCTGTTTGTAGTGTTATTTTGAATGTAATATTTAATTATATATTTAAATGTATTTTTTCTATGTTTTTATTTTAGTATTTACTGTAAATATTTTTTTAATAATATTTTTATTTATCAACATAAGTAAAAAAAATATTTTTTAACTGCTTTTATTTTGGTGATCGATATTTGTGTTTTTGTTAGGTAAGTATAGGAAGGCAATATTTTTGTGAACAATATTTGTTTGCTGATAATTTTGTGAATAAATATGACTCCTCTCCTTTCCCTCAGCTATAGGAAGCCATCAATGTTGCTTTGCATTTTGGAATGTTACCCAGTTCGGATAGTCAACCCATTCTTCAAGATTAGTTTACTACAAAAAAAATTTCAGGTCAGGTTTGAATAGACATAATACCAGGACAACTTTTGCCAGAACGTGAGAGAAAGATGTGAAAGGCTGAAAAGTACTCACATTATATTCCATTCTTTTTTTGTGAATCTTTATCTTCATTTATGAATTACAAAAGCAATTACATTACTCAAAAAATTCTTTTAGCATTAAGTTCATTCACATCCAGATTTATCCAGAACCAATTAAGGAGAGAGCAAAACATACATATATTACCTACACAAACACTTGTATACACTGAGTGGACACCTAAAATTGAATAAAGAAGTAATGAAAATAATCATCTTAGAAAAAAGGAGGGGTGGGATTGACATATGGAGATCAATCTGTTAAAAAAGTTGTTTCTAAATTAAAAGATAGCATGAATATGGAAAAACATAGCAAATATCTAAGACAAATGGCGTGACAATTGACCCATTATGTTTCCCTTAGAGCTTCAATATCTTGAATATGATCCCCAAATGCAATCACACCGGGTCACACCCTTTTATCTAGAATAAGAGCATGGTGATTCAGTGTACATTGAGAGGAAATAGTAAGTGCTGAGGCACGAGGATCAGTGGAAATGACGGAAGAGGAGTTTTGTTCTCAAGTTAACTCCTGGCTGCTTTCGTAGACAAGCCCTATTTTTCTTGGAACACAAAGGAATAGGCCAGTTTGCATCATCAGAATCATCCTGAAGGTACAGGTAAACATTGGAAGTTATTGCCAAGCAGTAGAAAGGATGCCTCTTTTAGATCTGGCAGCCATCTGCTATCTATCAATTGCTATCCTTTGGGAACATTACAGAGGTAGTAATATTAATAACGTATTGCTATATCAATAACATAGTTGTTGTCTTAAATAAGGCAGCATGCACAGTGTTTGGTACACAGACTTGGACTGTGTGTATTTTCCAGCTGACATTTCCCTGGTGGTTTGAAATTATTTTCCAGGGCTGCTTTTTGTCATAGACTGGCCCCAGTGGAACTAGTCAATCACAACATACATTCAGAAAAACAATGTAACAAAAAAATTGTGCCTCTCTCACAAACTTTGCTAACAAAATGTCATTCCTGTGAGGAAGTATATAAGGGATAAAGTACCCCCTGGAGTACATTAGTAGCATATTACAGGTCACTGAGGAGATCCATTACCATATAGGGGAATGAGTCCGAAGACCAAGTTCCTTTTTAAGGATATGGTACTCTGAGTTGACTTGCAATATCCTTATCATGTACTACAGGGGGGTACTTTATCCAATATAATATACTAGCAGCCCGTCCCGACCTTGTCCGGGAGCAATCAGGCTTCCCCGACCCCCGCCTGCCCTGACATTGGCCAGCAGCCCGGGCCCCCTTCCGACCCGTCCCCCGGCTGCCCCGACCCCCGCCTGCCCTGACATTGTCCTCCGGAGGCTTACCTCACACAATTATGCCAGAGGCCCAGTGTTGCAGTGGTGGCCAGCCGCAGCGCCTGAGGCACTGGGGAGCTTTCTGGGTAAGTGGGGCTCTGGCGCTCTGTTTGCAGGGAGGCGAGGATGAGCAGAGGTTGCAGGGATAAGAGTAGGAGTTCACAGAGTATGGAGCGGCCGGCGGGAGTCGGGAGCTTGAGCACAATTATGCCAGAGAGTCCCCCGCCTGTCCCGACATTGTCCCCCGGAGCCTTTTTGTTGTAACTTCCCATCCCCCGCGTGCCCCGACCCCCGCCTGCCCCGACATTTTCCCCCGGAGTCTTACCTCAGCCGCCGCTCCTCAGTTCAGTGCTCCTCGCCGCTCCGCCGGTCCGCTGCTGCTCACCGCCTGTGTGCCGCTCGTCAGTGCTCCTCCCCCGCGCCATGTCCGCCGCTCCTCCTCGCGTTCCTGGACGCCGCTCCTACTCGCGCTCCTGGATAACGACAGCACGCAGGTCGCGGCCTACTTTTTTTTAAATGTAAATTTTTTAAATATAACGTATTTTTTACATTCATATAGCCTATGTTCATCTGCACACCCTGAGGTTTCCAACGATGTATCGGGTGTGTGGATTGGCGCTGTGGTTTCCGAGTTTACCCGCCTCAAAGCCTCAAAGTTCTTCCTTTATAATAGTAGTATAGATGACTACACCATTACCCTTCACTCAACCCACTTAAAAACTTGGTGCGTAGCTCTTTCATATTAAAGAGAGAGCAGGTTTGCAAACCTGTAGAAAAAAAATAAAAACTGTAGTATTTTTTTTTATTATTTATTGATTACTTTGTCCTGATGTATTGCATTTTATCATAATTGTATAAATTCTTACTTTTGAAAAATAATAAAGATATTGAACAAACAAACCTCTAGTGCAAAATTAAGCACATCAAAAACCTGTTAGTTATTTGTTACAAACAGATATTAGAAACTGTTCAACTGAAGTTTTTTTTCATTTTTAAGAAAAAGGTACATTAGCTCGGAATGTGTTGAAACATGAAGAAAGATTCTAGTTGTAACTATCTATGCAGTGCAAAAAATAAACATGTTCTCCCTGCTTGTACTTGTAAGCTACAAATAGAGCTGAAGAAAGAAAAGCAACGTTCTGTTGCTTTAACCAGCTGCCTCAATTATGCACTAGGTATAGCAGCAGGCATTGTGATGTCAAAACTCTACTGTAATAACTTATGATTGTCAATTCCTGATGTCTCTTCTTTAAAATCGGCGACTGTGTGTGACACACGTTGTTGATTTTATAAAGTTTTATAAAAAAATTTTATAAAAAAAAAAAATTTATAAAGAAAATTAGAGACTGGTGTTTTTACGTGGATTGTAAAATCCCATGTATTATAACTATCATAAATATCATCTTGTATTTATACTTACTGTTAAAAACAGTGTACCACTAACTTCTTCCTCCCTTTCTTCCAGCTGATCAGGAGGTGCAGGTCACAGAATCCAGCTCAGCGCCCCACGTTCGAGCAGGTTAAGAAGCAGTTATACAAGATGAATCCAAACAAAGTTAGTCCTGTGGACATGATGATGAACCTGGTAAGCTATGATGTAGTGTCTGGTTTGATTAGGCTATCTTTAGACCCTAATTTAGAGAGAGCAAAAGTGTTCTCAGCACGCTTCAATACCCATATATTTATGCATGTGTGTTAACTCAACTCCCCTGAACCACAACTGAAAGAAAGTCAGCATCCATGCATTCTGGTGCTCAAAGGTTCCATGTACCATAAGAAGGAATACATACAATATGTCAAGTTTTAGACTTTGCAATGTAGAATTCCAAACAATAAAGATGCCTTAGACCCTAAAATTATTTTAAATGGATGTTTACAGCATAGCACTCTTAAAATCTGTAACAGTGCTGGTGCACTGTGATAGCCTCCCAGAGGAAATCACAATGGGTTGGCATATTGGTGACTAATACATCTATTTGTATTACTCGTAGTGCAAATAAGATTGGATCATGGGGAAATGATTCTCTATCACAATCCTACCCCATCCTGCCTTTGCACTTAGAATAAGGTGGGGTACAGCTATCAATAATGCAAAAGGTGCTATGATTCCGGGGCCCAGGAGTCTGATGAGCCTGCTGAACTCTGAATATTGGGATAATATACCTCCAAACCAGGAGTCAGGGTGTAAACTAGGGCCCATGGCACCCCTGCTACGCACATGAGAAGAACAATGGTTAGCCCCTTCCAAGCTGTGAGGCATTGTTTGGTCTGTGTCAGTGCACTTTGAGATAGGCCCATAGTGAAGCTCATTGCAAGGAAAGGTGTCAACAGCTCTTGCGTACAAACTTTTCTAATAGCTGGAGGATCGGTGGTGGTAGTGAGGGTATGTTTGCAGAATTTGTTCAGATGTGTGAGGCTCCAGTATAAAGCGATCTGCAGTTCAGTGAATTCCATAAAGGAGAGACGTCTTCTGACTGGGCGTCAATGAATTCTTAGTGTTCCAGATAGGATATCTACTATGACCTGAGTATTAGTCCAAAGTCCTGGGTTTATTGCAGGTTGGCAGGATTTATTTTCTGTGATGCTCTGGATAGAGCATATTTGCAAAGTCCAACTTCATTCCTGTAAAATCACCATGGCTTTATGGTAGTGTGGGATATACTGTAGGTATTACATTCCCTGCACTCATAGATTAATTTGCTTGCTTTAATGAGCCTTCCCTTTCTGATCTGATGCATCAGTTCTTTGCATAGGTTAAATGGGTGCCTTAGATAATGGCAGTGGTGGGTGATGGTTTCAGCGTAAGATATAGATGCATTTAAAGCAGGTAGTTATAATGTCCGTGCAGGAGGGAAGGAGAAGAGTCAAAAGAACAGCAGTCGGAAGAGACTAGATGAGTGAAGAAAGGAATGGGAGCTGAGTGGGGGAGAGAGGTAAGGTGGGTGCATGAAGAGGGGAAGGATCAGAAGGGGGAAAAGGGAGGGGAGCATATACAGTGGGAGAGACGATGAGTAAGAACAGAGTGTGGAGGAGAGGAACTCATGGAAAGCGTTGTGGAATGTGGTGTGCTCAGGGGGGTAGGGGAAGGCCAGGAATGAGAGCAGTCAGTATAGAGTAAAGTTGTGAGGGGGAGCAGAGGGGCACACGGGAAGTTCAGATTTGCCCTCTATTTGGTTAACTGGGAAGAAGGGAAAAGACTGAAAGTAGTGCGAGAGGAGGAAGGAAGGGACAGAAGGTTGAGCAGAAAAGGGATTTAGTCTTTGGAAAAAGGATTTGTATTCACATTTCTTTATCTTTTAATTGCAGGCCATCACCAGAAGGTTTCTAGGCGCTAATGTTCATGCATGTTAAATTACACCAGAGCGATTACAGTAAGATGGTAACATTTATATCCATCAAACAGAAGGAAACACCCAGGGGGTATATGTACAAGGACTTAATGCCACCAGAATGTCACTTTGTAAGACGATCTACTGGCGTTAAGTCCATCGCCTTATAGACAAGGCAGCATTAAGACACTTAACATGGCTTAATGCCACCTTGTAAATAAGGCCCCCTCTCACGTTACACTTAGCGTGAAAAGGGCGGGCCATGGGTGTTGGGTTGGGTGTTCTGCTGCAACACCCATTGACTTTGATGCTACCCCTTATTTACAAGGGTGGCGTAAACATGGGGAGGTGCCAAATTTATGACAAAAATAAACATGGCCTTAACATGGGGAAATAAGGAGACATTTTTTAATTCTCCTAATTTTTGCTGTTTCTATGTGTGCTGCATTGTGCAATGTAAAGCATTTGAAGATAACAAAAGCTTCTCTGAAAAGTCTACACATCATTGGCCAAGAACTTGCTGGAAAGGCCTCAAAGAGAGGGACTGCACTACTACACAACTCCAAGCCGTCCGTCATATGGAGTGATAATGCTCTAAGCGGATGCAACCAGGTTTTGAAAGAACATCAAAGTGCAAGACAACACTATGAACAGAAACGCTATGAAGCTGAGATCAAACACGTGCCTGACATCACAAATAGATGCCTTGAGGCAAAGGGATGACAGAAATGGTCATCTGCTTATCAGTACTGCTTAAAGAGAGTCATCATGCCACAGGGCTGATGGAGTGTGCCCCTAGGAAGCACCCGGGTTTGCTTGCAGGACTGTCCATACACAAAGCGGCACACCACCAAAGCTGCAGAGTGGTGCTCAGAACAACTTCAAAGGTCTCATAAGTTCAGAAAGCCAAGATTGGTGAATGGAATTTGAAATTTTGTTTTTTCGGCGAAGACCAAGAAAGAGTTCACCTTTCCTGTCATTATCAAACATGACCTAGAGGCCAGCATGTTGCAAGTCCTCAGAGTTGGGTTGCACAAACAAGATCACCAACCAGCGAAGGACAAAACTCTACTCTCAACCTCTGTAAGTTCCACCACTGGCCACAATGCCGCTGCCTTCTTGAAACCCCCATTCGATGTTGGCAAAAAGCTGAATATTGGCGACAAAGATAGAGACATTTGATGATTTCATTGATGCGATAGAAGAAGCAGATAGCAAAAAGAATATCAAGTACCTTAAAAATCTTGCTGGTGAAGGTTTAAAAGAAGTCATAAAATGCAGCGAGCTGACAAAATTACATATAGTCAAAGCAAAGCAGCTTTGAACCTCAAATTCAATCCAAAGCCGAATGTAGATTACAAAACATATATTTTCCATCCAGAGTTACAGAAAAATGGTGAGACCGTCAACAAATTTGTGGATAGACTGGATACGCTAATCCAACACTGTCATTTCAATTCATTTAATGATGAGGAAGCTATATGTCTCAGAGTGATTGAGGGATGCTTGTCAGACTCATTCAGACAATGAATGCTGACAGCAACTCATAGTCTGGAGCGAGTTGTCATGGCTGCCAGAGCTAAAGAGCATACAGATTGAGAAGCTGCTGACATGGAGGCCAGATGTGCCCAGAGTGAGCCTGGCATGAATGTGAAAAGTAAGCCAAAGCACAAAGTAGGGGGATATAGAGTGATTTCTCCAGGGAAAAAGAAGTTGTGTACATTTTCATTTCCACACAAAGGTAAACGTCCCACCATTGGGCACATCTGCAAAGGCTGTGGAGAGGAGAACCAATTTGTAGTGGTTTGCAAGGTAAAGGAAAAAGTAAGGGCACCAGCCTCCTTGTGGGATACGCGTTTAAGTAGGCGTTTCAGTCATAGGTTGGCAATTGGTCCAGTTTCCTGTTTCTGGACTTTGCTTTTTACAGATCATTATTCCTAAATACTCGGTGCGTTAGTCTAATTGGCTCAATTAAAATTAACGTAGACTACGTCTCCCAGGATGCACTAATATGTAAGCCTAGTCCAGGATTAATGCTAAAGGATTGTGGCCCGGCTGCTGTTTTTCAAAGAATCTTCAAGTTTGAGTAAATTTCCAAAATGGTATTTTTCACTTGCAATGCCTGCGGGCAATCCTTGAAGAAAGTGCAAGTGGAAAAACACTTAAGTGAATACAGTAGCAGTACATGCTTTTCTTTAATTGATTGTGGCAAAGACTTTGGGGTGATGATCATAAGCATCATTTGAAATGCATAAGCGAAGGTCAGTAAGTGCATCACGGCGCAAAGACAAAATGGCTGCCCAAACGTTCCAGAACCGATGTTCAACGCACACTCCGAACGGCAACCAACCAAATCAGCAGAGGCAAATCAACACCAAATGAAGTTGATTGACATCTAAATCTGTGTCAAGCAGTTCTTCAATATCAACGTCAAGCGAAAGTGAAGAAGATGGCTGTGTCATGTAGATGTTTAACTCAGAGAAACGTGTGCATGTAGGACTAGCCGCCTGTGAGGAAAATTAGCGTTACAAGAAAAGTCGACAAAAGCGACAAAGTTATTCAAACAATGTCTGAAAATCCCACTAAAGGTCAATGGTTTTACCTTTCAATATTGATAGTGGTGCATCTATAAATATTATGCCTGAGTAGAAATATAATGAACTGTTTCCATTGCCGCAACTTATGCCATTGAAAACATATGTGTACTAATGGGCTTCATTGAAGCCATGAGTAAAAAGTCAAGGTTCATTTGTGGAAACGATGAAACACTAGAAGATAAATGTACGAACATTCATCCATGTACTTCAAGGTATAGCATCAAGTGCTTGTTTACTCAGCTTCATCACAGCTGCTGACATGGGACTGATATCAGTGAACCATAACATGAATGCACATCACAAAATCATAAGTCAATTCATTTAATTGTTTCATGGGTTGGAGAGGCTCAAAACTATGAAACTCCAATTACACATTAATGAGGACGTCCGTCCTATTGCTCAAAGACACTGACGAATTGCCTTTCAGTTACAGAAAGCTGTTGAAAAAGAATCCATTCTCAAACACAATATCATTGAGCGCTCCACTGGTTCAACTCCATGGGTTTCCCCCATGTGTTATGTTAATATGTTATGTTAATAATTTTATAAAGCGCACAAATAACAATGGGTGTCTTGAAGCTAGTGTCCAACATGATGACAGAACAAATGCAGGGAAGCTGAGTTTTTAACAGATGTGCAAAAAAGCCACGTTTTCAGTTGTTTTCTAAACTTTAGAAAACTGGCTGAGCTCTGAGATGGTCAGGCAGTAGGTGTCTCCATTTACAGGTGAAATGGGAGAAACGTTTTCCTCCTCCATGTGCTTTTTTGGTTCTGGGAATGTTTACCTGTCTTGCTGCGCTGGACTGCAGGGACGGAGTAGGCACATACCATTTTAAAGCCATGAACTTGATTCATACCCTAATTGGTAGCCAGTGCAATTCCCTAACAGTTTGCGAAACTGAACAAAATTTATGAAAGTCCATCAGTACATCAATTTGGGAGCCTACATATAAGGCATTGTAGTAGCCTAATTTGGACACAACTGGGGCAATTATGAATGTTTTTCCTAGCTTCATTTGGAGAAAGGGAAGAATTTTCTTTTTTTATATTCTCAGAGTGAAAAAACAGGAAGATAAAACCTGATTGGTGTAGTCAGTGAATGTTAATTTAGTGTTAAAGATGAATCTTTAGCTTTCTGGACAGGCAGTGTGAGGGGCTTGATATTAGAGGGCCACCTCGTGGTGTTCGAGTGAGAGATGTCATTGCCAAAAAAAACACCTCTGTTTTTTCTGAGTTTAGTCTAAATCAATTCTTCTGCAACCAGTCAGCAATGCCACTCATAAAGATATTGAATTGATTGGCCACCTTCTCTGGTTTAGAAAAGACACACCACTAATTGTTGTGTTATCAGTGTAGAAAAATACTTTGAGCCCGTATGATCGAATAAGTTTGATCAAAGGTATGACACGCACTTCAAAAAGGGTAAGTCCCAAAGAGGAGCCCTGGGGAACCTCACGAGGAAGGAAAAAAGGTGCAGATGTAAAATGTCTAAGAGCAACCACTTGCTCCCTGTTGGACAAAAAGGAGCAGATCAATTTTAGAGCTGTACCTTTAATGTCGATGTTTTCAAGACGGTTGACCAAAATAAAATGATCATCCATGATGAAAGTGGCCAAGAGATCAAGCAGGATCAAATCCGCCTTGCCACCTCCATCTATGTTAGCTCTGATTTCCCCTGTGGCTGCCATTAGGGCGTACTCTGTGCAATGGATGTGTCTGGACCCATTCTGTGACGGGTTGAGCAGATTAGTAATTTCAAGAAAAATCATGATCTATTGATTCATCCCCTTTTTGAGGATCTTGGCAGGAAGAGGGAGATGCGAGAGTGGCCTGTAATTCTTCACGTCAGAAGGATCAAGGTAAGGTTTCTTTAGATGGACGCTTTTTCCACATAACTGAAAAACAACCAGAGATAAAAATCCTGCTTAGGAGTGGTATGAGATGAGCTGAAATGTTTTTAGAGATATGGTGACGAACCTGATGGGGGCAGGGATCTAATGGAGCACCGGATTTAGATGTTTCAATAAGGGATGTGACCTTCTCTTCAGTGAGTAATGTAAAAGTATTCCATAAGGGAGGGCATTGATTTGGTTTAGTGGAGATGGTTTACTCAACTAACTTTGTCATTGATTGCTATTCTGTACTGTCCAACACTGCAGTAAATACTAAGTATATATTATTTACTTTAGTATGAAATAATTCAGCTAGTTTGTTGCATAGCTGTTGGTTCGGAGTGACTGCATGTTTATTACAGCAATTTATCTAATTTTAAGTTACCAATTTTCTTCATGGGGCGATATTTTATTACTGCTGGTGCATTGGGAGTGAGTGTCTTTTTTGTGTGGATGATTAATTTAAACATAATGGCCCTATGGTCTGTTCAGACAAGAGGCAGAATTTTTCCAACAACTAGATCCAGGTTATTTGAAAAAATACAATCAAGCATGTGATTGGCTTTGTGAGTTGGATGTTTCACCTTTTGTGAAAGGTTGAAGCACTACAAAATATCAATTAACTGCTTTGTATCCTTGTCATTCATGCATTCCAGATGAAAGTAAAAATCCCCAAAGATTGTAAAGTTAGGAGTTTCTACCCAAGATTCTATGAATTCTAGTAGTAAATGAATGAAGTTCTCCCTGGGGCCAGGGGGGATAATGAGTCTAAAGGCGCATTGAGGAAATACGTATTTTTAATCTGTAAATTGACCAAGAGGGAGTCTCAGTTGCGATGCAAAAGGGGCTTAAAAGTGACTCTAGACTGGTTGTGGTATATGATCGCAATCCCACCACCCCGCTTGTGTTGTCTATCCACTCTGATTAAATAATAGCTTTCAGGCATAGCTATTTTAAAATCTATGTCAGAAGCCATATCTACACAGGTCTCCGTTAAAAATGCAACATCAGGATTTTCTGACTCCTTGAGACCAGCTAATTCATGTATGTGTTTTATTAGTTATTTCCTATTTGAGGAGCAGACAAGCTAACTCATAGTCTTGCATACTGGGTCTAGCGTGGCTGCGTGTCAATAACTGATCGATCTCCTTGCCATGCCGAGGCCATAAGGCAGGGTGAAAGCTAAAACTACATTTCTGGCGCCAATTATGACAAGAAGTTGCATTGAACATCAAGAGAATTTACCTTTGTTGCCAATTTCTAGGAGTACTGGCCTGGAGTAGCTCTGGAGGGTGGAAGAAACAAGAGTCCTAGCGCTTGGTACTGTGCGGCTGCAGACAGGCGTAGATAGGCTTGCCATTTGTGCGCCTTCAGCACGCAGGCATCATGGGTCAGCTGTGTGTCGGCGCCAGGCATGTGGTGGCAGTTGCAGTGTAACTACGTCACAATAAGCATCCCTGGGCTCACTCTGCTCGATCAGCAAAACCATGGCAGACCAAGGAGCTCAGGAGCATAAGAATTCCCCAGAAAGGGTGAGTCCTGTTAAGTGCCTGCAAGATGAGTGAGGTACATAAAAGCTTCGAGTGACTGCAGCACAATTTAAATATGGAAGACATAAATCAATACAAACAACTCGAGAGTAAAATCCCCCATCAAAGTCAAAGTAGCACACATGAAATTTTATAACAAAAATATATTATAATAGGGAACACAACATTAACAACGTGCCCTGCAGTATATTAAACTACTGTTAGACCTGCCTGTCCCATAGTGGTAGTACCCAAAAAGGACAGTGAAGGAGCTGTGCGCATCTGCGTGGATATGGGTCAAGTGAACAAGGCAATTGAAAGAGAACGACATCCAGGTCCGCACATTGATGGCATTATAACACAATTGAACGGTGAGAAGTTATTCTCTCACTTTGATCTGAATTAAAGATCTCATCAGTTGGAACTTGAGGAGAATTGTAGGTACATTACAACCTTTTCTAGACATGTTGGTCTATTCCATTACAAAACACTATGGGCCTGATTATGTTCTTGGTGGATGGCTTACTTCATCACAAATGTTACAGATATCCTGTGTGGCACATTGCATGTTACATATGATATAATGGAACTGTAACTGGCTGGACAGCATATCTGTAACATTTGTGATGGAGTATTCCATCCGCCAAGATCGCAATCAACCCCTAACCTTTGGTGTGTCATCTGCTGGACAGCCGTTTCAAGATGTCATTCGACATATCATACAGCCTGTCATGAATCCTTTCAATTATAGTGATGACAGGTTAGTTTTCAGAGTTACACAGAAGGAGCATGAAAAAGCTCTCGCACAAGTGTGTCAATTGCTCATTGATGCCAGTTTTTTTGTTTTCTTCATATTTGTTTATTTTGTTTCTTAAGGGTAATGAATACAAGTCAATACGACCATGGCACATCTATATAACTGGGAGCAGCATTGCCTATAAGGTTTTGCACTGATGGAGAGGGGGGTATAAGTGGGGTTGTAGAGGAAAAGTGAGAGGGTGGAGGGGAGGCGGGAAGGGGAAGAGGGAGGAGGTTAGGGATGAGAGCAGAAAGTAAGTAGACTTGTACGTACAATAGTATCTTCAATAGCAACAGTAGAACAGCTCATGATGCTCCACAGGTAGTAGATATCCAGTGGGGAGACTTCATGTTACAGGAACATTTGCCAGTATATGGCATGCAGGAAGGCCTGTGTTGTGGAAGCGGTGGTGCATGTATGGTATAGAAGTTAGGGGAGAGGAAACCTTGTGTTGAGATAGGTTGATGATCGTTATGTGATAGGGAGGGGGGGAGGCAGGCAGGGGTGAGAGTCATAAGTAGGCGTGGTCAGATAGCCCATGGTTTGCTTCAGGTGCAGGGGGTACAGCAGTAATCAGGTGGTGTACTTGGTTTGGAAAATGAGAGGGTGAGCATGTGGTTTTGTGCGGGCGGATATGTAAGGGAGGGTGTGTCTGAGTCTCAGGGTGTGTGGGGTGTCGATACAGAGTCAAGCGGGGCAGGGTAGTCCGCGGTCTTCCATGTAAAGATTGTACGCCGGAATACTGGGATAGCATAATGGCTGTGTGTGGGTGAGACGGTGCTAGGGAGGCGCCTGCTTACGCTGATGCCATTTTAGCTTTGAATGCAGAGAAATGTGAGTTCCATAAGAAAAAATTTAAATTCTCTGGCCATATTTTTTCCAAAGAGGTCATGACACCCAATCCAGTTAAAGTGCAAGCGCTGTCAACTGCCAGTCCCCCACAAGATGTTTCTATGTTGCGTTCATTGCTTGGCATGGCCAGCTATTGATCTTGATACATACAAGACATTGCCACTGTCAGTGCACCATTAAGGGACTTGGTGACAAAGAATTTTTCTTTTCTTTCGTCACATGAATGCAAGCAAAGCTTCCAGAAAATCAAACAAGCTACTTCATCCAAAGCTTCATGCTGAGGTTGTTGTTGACCATAGCCCTGTCAGGTTAGGGCCATCCTTGCAAAGCACAGCGGACACCCGAATACTCGAAGATGTATTGTGGCACGTTCAAGTTTAAAGGTGCCCCAAACTGAACGTGCTTAGTCACAACATTAGAAAGAAAACTTAGCTGTGTTACGGGTTTGTGTATATTTCCACATATTCTTGTATAGGAAGCCCTTCAAGCTTGTGACACATCATCAAGCATTGTTTACCACCTTTGCAATCCAAAGGCAAAAAGGCCTCCTTGCATTGAACGTTGGAGTCTGCAATTGCAAGAATGGAACTACACTATTGTGCATCGTCCAGGGAAAGATCAGAACCCTGCAGACTACTTCTCATGAGTGCCTCTACAGTGCCCTGGCAGTCATTCTTAGATGGCTGAAACCTTCATATATTTCATAGAGAAATCAAGCACAACAGTTGCCACTTCATTGGAACAAATTGTCACTGACACAAGTCAAGATAATGACATGCTAAAATGGAAAGACATTATTATACATCTGTCTTGGTACCAGCACCCTTGACCTCTTACCAGTGACAGTGAATACCAGAAATTAATAAATGTCAAAGATAAAATGTCTGCTACTCGTGAAAGTATTATTCTAAGAGGTTCGAGAATTGTCATTCTGAAAAGTCTGAGACAACAGATAATTGAAATGTCCCATGAAGGACATTGTGGAATTGCTGCCACCAAATGAGCTCTCCGCCACCGAGTCTGGTTTCCACATCTCGACGAGAGCAAGAGAGTTGAAAGAGAATTGAAGGCCTGTCATCTCTGCAACTGCCTGCCATCAAAAACCACTCAACATAGCTGTCAGAGTTGTCAATGCATGCATAGGAAAGAATGGCCATTGACTTCTTTGGTGCTCTCGGCAACGGATATCACCTAATGGTGATCATTGACGAATGCTCCCTGATTTTCCATTGATAGAAGATCTCTCTTTTATCACTCAAGAGAGAGTCATCGAGAGATTAGACAGCATCTCTATGATATGGGATGTTACAGCAATCTTATAATCTGACCACGGCCACCTTTCAACAGTCGAGAATTCAGGGACTTTCTCCGTCATCTTAATGTGAAGCATCAGAAGAACATACTTTTTTATCATCCAGGCCAATGGCCTAGTTGAACATTTCATGAGTACTGTTAAGAAAGCTATAGCAGGAGTACCCTATGCACTCGCAAAAAATTAAGCAAACGTTGTGTAACAATCATAAGACAATGTACAGAAAAACAAAGCAACAGAAAATTGTAGGGTTCTCCAATGGGAGAGTAGTCCGATGCAATCCTTTATTGTGTTAGACAGCCAGCCGACACGTGTTTCATCGCCTATGCGAATCCTCAGGGCTGAAATAACCAGAGGAGCCTCTGGATGAGGCAGGCACCTTACACTTTGCGGTATTCGATGATAAGTGCCACAACTGCAATGTAGGGGCGGATGAAAATATACACCGCACAAATATCTTACACATTGCGTTTTTTGAGAATACCACAAATTTTCTATCCAATGGTTTAGACTTGTTACAAGTGTCCATTTTTTGTGCAGTAATATTCAACACAACATCTCATGGTATCTGAAAAACAAATTATTGCTTCCACTAGTATGTGAGAAACATTACATTTAATTGCAACAGAGTGCAACCAAACGCATTCGTGGCGAGTGTGCGTATTCCGCGCGATAAAAGATTGTGCTGGTGTTGTTTAAGTGAAAAAGTGAAATAAGAATATAGAAAGGAGAATCTAGGGGACGTCTTCATTAATCACACCCTGGCGTAGTTAGTGACTCTTATAATATATATAGAGATGTTCAATAAGGAAAAAACATATATTGTAGGCTCTCGTGTAAGCGGGTGCAACTAGTAGTGATCGATTAATCCACACTTCGTGCAACGTGATACAGATCAAAGTGACGTGAGAGTGCGGATTCATCGTGGAGATAACACATACCTATACGTGGCTGTGTCACACCAGGAGGTCTGTAAACATGATACAAAACGAAGGAGGGGAGGAAGAACTCATCAGTCCCACAACTTTTCTGAGAGCTAGGGCATGTGTGACAAGAATCGAAATTTCAATGAGAACAATGCTCACCGCTCTGCTGGTGATACTTCCGACCCAGCAGGGCCCGTAACCTTAGATGAGAAATTTCAGGGAAGTGACGTCCACACTGTACAGGGATCAAACAATGTGGGTGATGAGATAAAATAAGGGAAAAGGCCAAAGTCTCAATTGATTTTTAGAATTAGAAAGTAACTAAAAGGGTTCAATGTTCGAGCATCTAGTTACTGCAATGCACCAAAAAACACAGTGTGTCTGTATCTCAAAGTTAGAGTATCCATCACAGTTAGAAACACGAATAGAAAATCACTGATTACCAACATGTATCTCTTTAACTCTTAGTCATTTAACACTCAAGAGTGAACAGGCACTGAATTGTGCCCTTAATCTGTGCAAGGGACTCGCACTCAATGAAATTAACTATGAGTGCATTCGCGTGTAATTATCGTGTGTGTCAGTAGATCAAATGAAGAATTCTCGACCATAAGAAAATATAAACACCCATATCTGGCATAAAACAATTCTCAATAAACACAGCTTACCCCTGCAATCAGTAGCGGAAGATCAATATGAAGAGTCTCGATAGGAAGTCTAGGTAACGCGTGAAACACTCCTAAAAACGTTCAATTCTGTAATGTTACAAAATATATATATGAATCAGTGCCCTTAGATAATGCAGGACACAGCCACGTATAGGTATGTGTTATCTCCACGATGAATCCGCACTCTCACGTCACTTTGATCTGTATCACGTTGCACGAAGTGTGGATGAATCGATCACTACTAGTTGCACCCGCTTACACGAGAGCCTACAATATATGGTTTTTCCTTATTGAACATCTCTATATATATTATAAGAGTCACTAACTACGCCAGGGTGTGATTAATGAAGACGTCCCCTAGATTCTCCTTTCTATATTCTTATTTCACTTTTTCACTTAAACAACACCAGCACAATCTTTTATCGCGTGGAATACGGACACTCGCCACAAATGCGTTTGGGTGCACTCTGTTGCAATTAAATGTAATGTTTCTCACATACTAGTGGAAGCAATCATTTGTTTTTCACATACCATGAGATGTTGTGTTGAATATTACTGCACAACTGCATATGAAATGCTCCATTGTCACCTATTTGTTATTTCAGCCCTGAGGATTCGCATAGGCGATGGAACACGTGTCGGCTGGCTGTCTAACACAATAAAGGATTGCATCGGACTACTCTCCCATTGGAGAACCCTGCAATTTTCTTTTGCTTTGTTTTTCTGTACATTGTCTTATGATTGTTACACAACGTTTGATTAATTGTTTGTGAGTGCATAGGGTACTCCTGCTATTCCCTTAGTTGGTAGTTCTTTCTACTAACTGTTGAGTGGTTCCAAAGGTTTCCCACTCACCCAGTTGACCCACTTGTACATAGCATGCTATACTTTGATGCGTTCACAGATGGCAGTGCACCCTTAGCGATTCTGACATCATAAACCTTTTAGGATTTGTCTACTGTTAAGAAAGCTGTCCAACATGCTGTACTAGAAAAGCTCGATCTTAAAACTGTCTTTAATTCGACTCTTCGAGCCTATCATTTGACCCTTCACTCAACCACAGGTTAAAGCCCTGCAACCTTGATGCGCAGGAGAGCCATGATGACAAAGTTACCTCAATGTACCAACAGAAGATCAAATACCAAGGAAGAAACCCACATGAAAGACTAGGATCATAAGAGGAAAATGAAGGCCTATCCTGACAAGCATCAATATGCAAAAGATATTACGTTCACTAGAGGAGATTAAGTGCTTGTTTGTCAGCTTAGAAAACAAAAGTCTGATGCTCCTTTCGATGCTGAACCATTTCAAGTTCTGACCAACAAAGGACACATGGTGACTGCCCAACATCCTGGGAAGTCCATTACTTGTACTTCCTCGCATTTACTACATGTGGCTCATCGCTCATCAGGCACTGTGTCAATGTAGAGACTGGGTCAGAAAGGACACTTCAAGACCCCCTGACTGTTGTTGTTTCTGCATCCCCAATTCCGGTCATGAACACTTCTACTGCCTGTCCCCAGTTTACGAAGACACTCCCGGGACGTGCGATGAGAGCACCATGAAGGCTCACTGAAGAGCTATGATTGTGTCTATATTTGTAAAAAATTGCAATTTTGTATGTATCACGGATATTTGTAGTGTCATGTGAGTTTGTAATGACCAAACGCTTTTGGCTCCTGATGGACTCCACAGAACTGTGACATAAGCATTAGAGCGTGGTGGAGCGAATGCAGGTTTAGAATATTGACTTTGCAGTTACTTGCAGAAGATTAAAGACTTGGTATACTGTAATCCGTGTGTGGCATAGTCATTGGCAAGTACCTGGGCTGGGGAGGACACTACACCTATGTGGCCTGGCGTTGAATACAGAAACTCTCCCACAACTCTACCAGTATATGCCAAGCTTGTTCTGCAGAATGTCCTACTATTCAAGACTGGGACTCACACACAGCTCTGGCAATGTACCTTAAACCTTTCCTACATTACACTCTCTTGATTAGTAGCAGAGAGGACTATGGTGTGCAAGGGAATGCAGGGATTAGCAGTAGGGAGATTAGGCACAGAGAGATTGGAGCTGTGAGGGAGAGGAGTGGGAGCAGATGGGGTGGGCAGGGTGCTGAAGAACAGTTTAGGGAGAATGGTGCGTGAAAGGAGTGCAAGAGGAGAGAGAGTTAAGTAGAGTACTACCCGTGCAACTGTGCCCTGCAGCAACCCAGCTAATCACGTACTGAAACTAACATTCAGCTATGCCAACGCAATTTAAACGTTACCTGAAATACCCCATGCCATTCTTGCTCTCCAAAACACACAACTGTGCCAGTGCACCCCAGTCCTAACCTGCAGCACAGCCAACTATTCGAAACTGCAACCCACACACAGCTAGCCAGTGCGAATGAATCCCGACCTGGAGCTCTCCTGCTAGTCCTGCACTGAGATTCACACACAACTCTGCCAATGTACATCAGTGCTGTACAGCAACCCCTCCCCTTGCAGTTCTTTTATTGTGACATACACAGCTCTTCCACTGCACCTCATCTCTGTCTTACAGCACACCATGATAATCCTGCACTGAGACACACAGTTGTCGCCCAGCGCAACTCAACTTCGTTCCTAATACACATTGTTAATCGTGCACTGAGAATAGCCCACAGCTCTGCCAGTGCAACTCAACTGTGTTCTGCAGCGCGCCCTGCCAATCCTTCACTAACCCTGGCATGCAGCTCTGCCCATGTACCTCAAATCTTACCTGATGCATCCTGTGCTACCCTTGCTCTCCAACATACATACATCTGCCAATACATCCAAGGCATGACCTGCAGCATAGCCTGCTATGTGAGGAGCAGACTTACTTGCAATGTTTATTGCTCCAATTCCCCAATCTCATCCCCAAACACCCCACAACCTACTTCTCCCCCTCCCCCCGTACAGTCTTTGATCCCACTCAATTCTGCCTACTCATGATTATCATGGGGTTGGGGGGGGAGTCTGCCCTTTGTGCTGGGTGAAAATGGCAGAGAGATCACGCTAATATATATAAATGAAGGGACGAGGGAAGGTAAAGTCACTCAGAAACCTCAACCTCATCTCTGTGATGAAAACATTAGTGTCCTAATTTATGTGTCTAAAGAGAGAAACTGAAGGTTATGTTACCTAAAGTTGTACACCAATTCTGCATTACATTTGCTGCTTGCAGATTAGGAGATGGACTATACAGATTATGCTCAAATAATAATATTACCGCAACTGAAAATGACGAGATTATTATTTGAAAGAATTGCTTTAATTTAGTGTTGATAGTAACGTTTGTTGGCTTTTTTCACCAAAGCTTTTTACTTATGCTATGAGCAGTGGTGTAGCAAGGGGCGTCATGGACTCTATTTGACGCAAGAAAAATTGCCCCCAGAGTGGGCTGTCATAAGTGTTTGGTTAAATATGAAATTGTAATGTAGCCTATAGGTATGGAAGCAGTGGGCATTGTGCATGAGGTCCATATCAGTGCTAGAGTCTTGTTGCTGGAAACCTAGCACGTAAAGATCTGCTATTTTAATATATACATCCACTGGGGTGGTCCTTGATTTTGGGCCTATTGGAGTTATGATATTGAAGCTTACGTAAGGAATTGCGACATTTGCTGCATACATCATCTGCTGCATCATTTGCAGATTTTAACAGAAAAATTCGTTTCTCATTCAAATGGATCAAAAGTTGCTTAAAATACAACAACAGGGTGTTGCAGTACAATGAAAGTCACCTCGAAAAGACTGACCAGTAAATTTTATGTGGCTTATTGCTGCATTTGGGTATTAAACTTGTACTAATGAAGTGAAATTGTTAACGTGTATACATTTTTTTTACAATATAATGAAGTAATGATATCACAAGATATGCGGTACTATGCCATCTGATTTGACTGATCAAGGCCACATAATTTATTCAACCCTACCCTATAATTTGGTCCTCCCCTGCCGCATAATTCCAATAGCCCTGGTCTTTCTTGACTATCCCTTTAATATGTAGCATATATTGATGTCATATCTTGGGGCCTGATTGCGATAGTGGTGAATCTGACGCAGACAGGCTGTCGGTGGTGGGTTCACAGCCATCGTGCGGCCATTTTCCGCCAACCAGATTGTGATGGCGGGCGGTGTGCTGGCGGGTCCACCCCCATAAAAAGTCTGACGGGAATGTACTTCATGGGCCAGTTGCGGGTCCCCCTTGACATGAGGCAGTTCATGTATGCACTGCATGGTGCATGCCACGTGGTGCAGGGAAATGCAAACAGTGCATTTTTAACATTGCGGCGGGTGCTGCAGCTAGCAGCACCCGTCACAATGTTAAATATAGCAGATGCGACCGCGTGGCGGTCGCATCATAATGCCCACTGTGGGACCGCTACCTTGTAGGCGGGTGGTCCCACTCTCTGACACGATGGTGGACGGACTTCAGTCCGTCTGCCATCGTACTGACCCCCAAGTTTATTTTTATTAGAGCCTTCTCTTGTATGGGGTAAATGACTCATCCTCAGTGGTTTGGTATAGTTGAAACAGGGAGGAGAGCCTGCCATGGTTGTAGTTCTTCCATGCACGATACTACAGCATTTCACCTCAGGCACGGACTGTCTGTTTTTTCCACTTAGACATTCCTGGGTGCTGTCACCTTTGAGGGCCAGTTATTTTGCTGCTGCCACTTTCTCCAGCTTGTTTTTTTGCTGCTGGCACCTCTGTCACTTTCTCCATTGACGCCAGGTAATTACAGCAGCTACGGGGTGGACATCTGCAGAGAGTAAGAGGAGAAAGAGAGAGATAAGAGCGAGGAGAAAGGGAGCAGGGCTGGTTTGAACATTAATTCCAGCTGCTTTTAAATTCCCAGTAGGCCCATTTTGCACCCACAGTACCAGGCCCAGTTTGCTTGGTCACTCTACTCTGCATTAATAGATGAATCGTACCACTTGGATATTCTTTCCAGAAAGATTGACGCTGACTGAACTTTGTGCCTGTGATTGTGTTATTTCAGATGGAGAAGTACAGCAAGCACTTGGAGGTGCTGGTCTCTGAGAGAACCCAGGACCTGATGCTTGAGAAGCAGAAGACAGATCGCTTACTTTACAGTAAGTTGGTAGATCTGGACTCACTCTTTGGTAATGGACATCTCATGTTTTAAGGAAAAAGAAAGAATGACAGTAAGGCTTTTAGTATTTTTTGTAATGGTAAAAAGACTCCTTGATTTGACTGCTCTATGCTGATCACAGGGATGGCAGAATCGAATTCCAGACTGGGTAATGTGTTATTTCACAAACTCCTCTTATTGGTCAGTAAAATATAATACAGCTCAATCAATCAATAGAGTGCGGTTAATCACCCATGAAGGTATCCATGTGCTGGGATCCTGCTGCAGTCAGTTGACGAGCCATGTTTTGAGTCCCTTTTTGCAATGAGAGGTGGATGAGAAGGTTGTTCCAAGACTTTGAGGTGAGGTAGGAGAAGGAGCGGCCTCCGCTGTGACTTCGTTTGATGCAGGGAGTGTGTGTGAGGGTGACAGAGCACAAGTGTCTTAAAGGTTGGTGGTAGATCAGGAGGTCGTTGAGGTATGCTGGTCCTTTGTCCTGGAGGGTCTTGTATATGTGTGAAAGCATCTTGAATTGGCATCTTTTCTGGACAGTGAGTCAGTGGAGGTTCCTGAGGTATGGGGGATGTGGGTTCTTTTGGGTAGGTTCAGGATGAGTATGGCTACTGAGTTCCAAATTCTCTGGAGTCTCTTCAGGAGTAAGGACGCAATTCCTGCATAGAGTGAATTGCCGTAGTCGAGTTGGCTGGTATCTATGGCTTGGGTGACGGTTATCATGGTGTGGACGGGGAGCTTTTGGAACATGTGAGGGGTGTAGAAACAGGTGGAGGCAATAGCATCTGGCATTTCATGGTGAGTTTGCTGTCCAGGATGATCCTGAGGTTACGGGCATGACCTGTCGGTGAGGGTGTAGGTCGAGTTCTGCAGGTCACCAGGTGTCGTTCCACAGGGAGGTGTTGTTTCTGAAGACCAGCACTTCATTTTTGCCCGTGTTGAGCTTCAGGCAGTTAGACTTCATTCAGTCAGCGATGCTCATCATGCAGTTGTGGAAGTTAGTCTTGGTGGTGTAGGGGTCTTTGAGAGTGAGAGGATGAGCTGGGTGTCATCAGCATAGGAACTTATGTTGATTCCATGGGTTTTGTCTATGTTGACCAGGGGTATCATGTAGGTGTTGAAAAGGGTGAGGCTGAGTGAAGAACATTGTGAGACACTGCAGATGATCATCTTGGATTCTGACGTGAAGGGAGGTAGGAGGCTTCTCTGGGTATGTCCTATGAGAAAGGATGCCATCCACATGAGGGCATCTCCCTGAATCCCAATGTGGCAGATCCTTTTTATAGGGTTGTGGTGGGATACTGTGTTGAACTTTACTGAAAGGTCGAGGAGGATCAGGGCCCTGTGTTAGCCCAGTCGAGGAGGGTTCTGATTTAATCTGTGGCAGCAATCAGGGTGGTCTCATGCTGTGGTTGGTGTGGAAGCTGGTCTGAGAGGTGTCCAGCAGGTTGCTGTTCTCCACATGTTTGGTGAGTTGTCGGTTGATGGCATTCTCAAGGACTTCGGCAGGGAGAGGGAGCAGAGAGATGGGTTGGCAGTTCTCTAGCTTGCTTGGGTTGGTGAAGGGTTTCTTGAGGAAGGGTCTGACCCCTGTTTCCATTGATCAGGAAAAGCAGCCATGAGAATGGATGACTTGAGGAGGGGAGGTGAGTTTGATGTTGAGTTCCTTGCTACAAAGGTTGAAGAGGTGGTAGGGGCAGGGGTCCAAGGGTACTCCAGAGTGGATGGAGTTCATGATGCCGTGGTGCCATGTGTGGTGGGTGAGCTGTTCCCTAGCGGTGAGCAGCGGGTTTTCAGTGACATCCATTGGCATAAGGAGGCTGTGGAGGTCGGTGGTTTTGTGTTCGAAGTTACTGTAGATGGTGGATATCTTGTTGTGAAGGTAGTTCGCCAGGGTGTTGCAGAGTTCCTGAGATATGGGAATTGGGTTTTTGGTGGCTGATGGTCCGAGAACACTCTGACGATGTTGACAAGTTCCTTGTTGTGGTTGGAGCTGGCTTTGATGCGGTCTGCCAGGGCGTGTATTTTTGTGTCTTTCTGGAGTTGATGGCATTTGTTGAGTCCTGATTTGAAGGTGGCTTGGTCCGTGGGATCTTTGCTGGTGCGCCTTCGTCTCTCCAGATGTTTTCAGTTGCGTTTCGTGGTCCTGAGTTCTGATGTGAATCAGCTGGCTTGTGTGTTGGATCTGATGACGGTCTTGGAGGGCGTTATCAGGGCGATTCTGTAGGCGAGTTTGGTGATCTAGGCAGAGAGGTACTTGATGGCCTGGTCAAAATTGTTTAGGGGTTGGGATGGGTGGTGTTAAGAGTGTCCGTCCATTGGGTTTCTGTCACTTTGGTCCAGCTGTTGGGGGGGAGAGCAAGGGGTCTTGGTGGTGGAGTGTGGTGCACCTGAAAGGATAAAGTGGATGATAGCGTGGTCAGTCCAGGTGAATTTAGTGACATGGTTGTACTTGACTCTATCGCTGGCAGTGAAGATTTGGTCCAGCATGTGTCCTGCGTTGTATGTGGGGTCAGTGACCAGTTGGGTGAGGCCAATATTGCTCATGCTGTCCAGGAGGTTGGTGGTGTTTGTGTCTTGGGGGTCGTCGAGGTGGAAGTGTAGGTCGCCGAAGAAGATGAAGTGATTGTATGCGCTGGTGGGCAGGGCGATGAATTTGGGAATGGCCTAGGGGCTTGTATGTAAAGGTGCTTCTGATGGTTTTTCTGCCGTTGGCTTGGAGTTGGAAGTTGAGATGTTCCATGCTTGGTGCATTGTCATCTTCAGTGGTGGTGTAGTGGATGGTGTCTCTGTGGATGATGATAATGCCGCCTCTGTGTTTGTTTGTGCAGTCCCAGTGTATCATCTTGTATCCCTCAGGTGTAGCCGTGGCAATGACGGGGATGACAGAGGGGTTGAACCAGGTCTCTGTAATGAAGGCATTGTTTGGGGTAAGGGGGGTGACATCCTAGATATCGGTGGCACTTTTTCAAAGTGATTGAGCGTTGAGAAGGAGGCAGTGGAGTAGTTCTGTGGTGGTCATGGTCAGCCATTGTGGGAGTAGTGAGGGTTTCTATGCGGGCGGGCGGTGCTGAGTAGCAGGAGAGCAGGCAGTGGAGCCAGGTGAAAGGTCCCTCTGTTGAGGGGAAGCGAGGCAGCAGTTGTTGTTGTGGCATCCATGGTGCGGGTCTCACTGTTCTCCAGAGGAATATCTGTGGGTGGTCAGAGGGCCACGGGTTCCTGGCACTGGACTCGGTCCAGGCGTGGACGGGCACAGACGGCTTGCCTTTGGCACTATTGGCGCACCTGCTGTCTCACATTGCAGCCTCCATTAAGTAGGTTCTGAGAAGGGGGGGCAGGGCTCTGGGTGGTAGGACGTGGGAGAGCAAATGGGTGGGAAGAAGCGAGCAGCTCCTAGATCTTGCCGCAAAAAGGTTAACAAAAGTCAGTGAGAAAATAAGCAATGGGGCACAGTAAACTTAAGGATAACAAATGAGCAAATGAGGCAGTGACATAACAGATACCAGGCAGCAAATAAGGTAAAGTAAGACTTATGCGTAGAGCTTTCTAATGATACATGGCATATTGTGCATTTTACACTGACAGCGATCTGATGTTTTAATTTGGAACCTTAAACAATGAACAATATACACACATGGACTGAAACTGGTAAAGGAAAATCTCAAATCCTCTCCCTCGTCATTCACACACAGTTCATGCCTCTGCAGTAGGGAATTACACCTTGCTGCTCTCCCTACAGCCTTTGGTGTTAGTAGCTGAATGCACGTACTGTTCCCTCTCCCCCTGGTTGTCATTATCATTGGTAGAAATATCCTGCCCTATTTTAAGTGATACTTGTATGGCCTGCGAGAAGCCTGGGCTGTCTCAAAGGTGCAACAGCCAGGGCTGTTTGCCCCAGATGCTGCTCTTTTGAGGCTCCCCGCAACAGCCGAATCAACTTCTACGCTCCCAAACGCCACCTCCGATCAGCCAGCCACGCCCTCGCCGCCGTCCCCCGCATCCGAAGAGCGACAACAGGAGGAAGGTCCTTCTCCTACCTGGCCGCCAAGACCTGGAACTCCCTCCCGACCGACCTGCGCCTGACCCAAGACCACCTCTCCTTCAGGAAGAAGCTCAAGACCTGGCTGTTCGAGCAGTAACGGCACCCCCCCCTCCTAGCGCCTTGAGACCCTACGGGTGAGTAGTGCGCTCTATAAATGTCTTGATTGATTGATTGATTGACGCTACAAATTCTAAATAAATCCATATTTCACAAATTCAAGCCTAGCGTGCTTATCTGATATACTTACTATGAGGCAGGTAACACTAGTCTCCCCTAAGTGCTGTCATATTCAATGAGGAGACCACTGAAGAAACCTGATTGAACAGAGATAGCAAACTGTCAATTTTCACAACCAGGCTGTTGACTACTGGGGATAGAGCTGGTAGAGTACTTATTTTAGTAGGAGTCTAGCCAGAGGTCAGTGTTTTATTAATGACATGAACCTCAGTTTGTTCTACATTAAGGTTTAACTGATTAATTCCATCCAATAAAAGACAAAGAGCATAAGCCATTGTAAAGAAATGTGAGAAGAAAGATTGTCGCCTGGATGCGGTAGAAATTGTCAATCCACTGAGTACATGGAGTTTTTAAAATGTTAATGGGCTAAGGCCTGAGTGAGAGGAGAGTTGATTATTAAATGTTGGATTTTATATAAAAGTAGTTTTTTGGAAGGAGCACAGTGCAACAGGACCGCACACAACAAGTCCTCTGGGAACTCCATTTTCAGATAGATTCTAGAACCTCACTATGGAGACTGCAGGACAGAAACAGCACTTAATAGTAAATACCACCTCACAAAATCTATGTATAGGCAACAAGGGGAGACATAAATGTTGAACAAATGGGAAAAGGCAGAGCCCTCGGGGTCCCGCACTAAACTGAGGTCTTGCTGGCAATAAAGTTGGGCAAACATTTCTTGGTGTTACCCGAATAAAACAATTTGAAACCAATTAGGTGCACGAATCACTAGGGCTGCCACAGGAATATGATTTATTAAGATTTTTCACAGATGTGGAGTAAAGAGATTTGCCGATAATATTTAGTCTCATTGAGGGAGAAGTTGGTGTCTTGGATATGCAGATTTCAGTCAAACATTTAAAATGAATAATAAACCATTCTTCATCCAGCAACTAGTGCTTTTACGTGAGAGAAACGTACTTCTACCACACAACACAATATTGTAAACAACAATGACATGCAATGAGTAAGGTAAGCTCTCTTAACTGGTGGGAGCAGTGGATTACGTTTACGCTGCTTCGCATGCCCTTGCAATGAATGATGATGACAGCCTCTATTTGGGTTCCCCATCCTGAAAGGATCATAGTTGTCTGGAGTTTAATGTGACCAAAAACAGTTCTTCCATGCACTGTCCCATTTTTTCACTACACCTTACTTAAACTCTTGTAAGTTTTCAATCTGGCAAGGTGACTTGCTGCTGTGGGTGAGGGGCAGCTGATGGCCCCAGTTCGAGGTAGTGTACTGTTTGCACAGCTCACAGAGCAGACTTGTGCTTACTCTGCCATTGTCTGGCCAACACTCGTGCAGGCAGTCGTATGAATGTGAAAGCTTCTGCTGAAAAAAAGCAGAGCAACATGGGTGAGGATGTGGGGTGTAGGCCACTCTCCACTGGATCTGGTTGTAGACAGGTAAATCTCTGCTGTGGGAGGTCAATCTTCCTGAAGCCCACTTCAAAAACCCACTACTCAGATTAATAGAAGACCCCACTTAACATCTTCATAGGGGATTCAACAAAGGCTGAAATCACTGACGTTCATGCCGACTGATCTGTTGAACCCAGCCTTTCAAAGATTGTGTTTCTTTTCTGGGATGACCACCAATTGTGACTTGATGTTTTCAGCATCAAGCAGTAACAGGAGCTATTCATCTTGCTGGTAGGACATGGCATATGTCTGCAGTCCTTCTGAGTGCTTAGTTGTTTCAGGTCGTCTGGTTCCTTAGGCGTGCAACTGGGCCACTGGGGTCTTAAAGCCTCACCACCACATGGCCTGGCAGTGCAGGTCTTCCCTGGGGATGCAGCAGACAAGTTTAACTTTTTCCTTGGCTCCTTGCAGTCCAATTAATTTCTAGCTAGTGTCCCCCTCATTCCTGGGCCCCTCCAGCACCCTTTCTCATTAGTTGGTCAGGGTATACACCCGTTACAACGGATCTTTTACTCCGCACTACCATTACAACGCGACCATTACTCCGCATACCATTACAACGCATTGCGCTGGGGGGCGCTCTAGGATAGGGAATAAGTATAATTTACTATCCAACACCTTCCCTAGGGTCCACGGGGACTGGAGTTAGAATAGTAAATTATACTTACCACTATCCAGCGCCCCAAGGCGCTATGGGTTGTAACGGTATGCGGAGTAAAAGTCGCGTTGTAATGGTCTGCGGAGTAAAAGTATGCGTTATAACGTCATACATCCGTTGGTCAGCTCCTTGCCTCAGAGTAAACCCAAGGCAGCTTTTCCCCTGGCAGAATGCAGAACTTCCAGGTTTCTGTTCCAGAACCAATCCCTGGCACACAAACGAGTTTGTCTGTGTCAATTGAAGTGGGACCCAGGACTCTTGTGTAGAGAACTCTTGGGAGTCTACTTGATAGCACCTGCCCCATACTTATACTAAGATTGTTGGTAGAGTTTGTGTATTCAAAATATCCTTCTATGAAACTCATTTTGGGTAGTTTTTGTCCTTTGTTTATCCTTAAAAGACTTATACGGACATTGGGGCATATTACGAACAAGTAGTGATATTTATCGCTAAAGAGGCTTAGCGACGATTTTTTTATCGCTGAGCATCGCCGGAATTTATTGCTGAGATAACTTGCTATTAGCAATGTTTATCTCCAAAGCGATAAATTTTCCGGCGATAGCGGCGAAATGCGTGAATATCGCTGAGAATACAGCGATATTCACGCATTAGCGACGAAATGCTCTTAGCCATGTTATCCACCTCCCATTGGATAACATGGCTAAGAACTGGTCTGGGCAGGTGTTAGTTTTTGGAGATATTCGCGCTTAGCGCAAATATTTCCATCGTTACACCTGCCTTGCTAATAGGCGATAGCGACGTTAGCAACTGCTTTCAGTCGCTAACAGGTTGGGTACGCCCACTTTGCATGTCATTAGCGATAAATATTGCTGACATGCAAAGCGGGCCCCAAACCGCTCGCTATCGCCTACAAGCTGTCGCTAACTACTGTTAGCGACAGCTTGCTAATAAGGCGATAGAATTATTGCCGCTTAGCGGCCGAAAACGGCGTGATAAGTCACTATAGCCACCCTTGATAATATGCCCCAATGTCTTTATCTTTGGAAGTTAGCAGTTTGGTGGGGTGGAGATGCGAGTGTCTGCCTCACTTAACTATCTATAGCACTTCCAGCGAACATTAAAGACCCTTTGGGTCCAAAGCTCTCAGTCTAAAGTCTTGTGTACCATGAGTCTCAATAATTAATTCGGAGAGCCTTGCAAACTACATCGACTATCTGGCAAGCTCTCTCCAATCTTCTATTTTATAGATCACTTGTACACTTACAATCAGGTGTAGTATAGGATTGGTTGCATTGGAATGGAAAGCTACATTGAATAGGAGAGGCCAGTAGGCACTTTGGCTGCTCTGACACAGGGTGAAAAGGCTTTTCATGCCTCTATAATCTTTCTGCTGGCACCAATGTCATTCTTCCACTAGACAGTGAGCGGACAGTAGCCGCGAATAAAAAAGGGGACTACATGGTGTTCCACTTATTGCCATAGGGCCTTGATCTCAGTCACATTATTTGTCACTGGGAGCACTCAGCACAGCCGACTGATTGGCATATGTGGTGATGCAAATATCAAAAACTAACAGAAACTCACTGTGGAGGACTCGAGGCAAAGATCACATGCCCTCCAAGGTCCTCGTTCATACCTGTACTCTCCTTTTTCACTTTCCATCTGAGGGGTCAAACACTAAGAGGATGAGGAGCAGACCTTTAGGGTGGGTGCAGATCACATCAGGGTGCAGTGTAAACCGATTTCTCCCCTGAGCACTGGAAAACTCCTACTTTTTCCAGTGCTTGTCTGTCCTCGCAGTTGGGCCGGCAAGATTTGGAAATAAATAAATGCAACCATCCTTTCATACCCAGTGAATCTCTACATTTCTCTGCTGCTATGCTGCATTCTGCTTCCAGGCTCAGCAGCAGGACTAGAACTGGCTAATCTGCTTGTCTTCTCATCCTCTTCCTCCTCCAGGAGCGAAGCTGCCCTTAGCGCAGCAGGTACAGTGACTCTGGGGCCCTGCGTGGCCCATTGAACCATGATAGATGCTGTATTTACTGCCCCAACAGTAGTCAAAGGGATCCTTTTACTCGCTTGCACCCGGACCCACGGCATCCTTGCTATGCTACTTCCCTCCTCTATCCAAACCAGGTCCCATGTCGATGCCTATGTTGACTGCAATTATGGAGCTCGTCTTCAGCAATGCCTCAAAATCATCTCCCACAATGAAGAATCCAAAACAAAGAGTTAGCCCCGTACCAAGTTAAAAACAAAGTACGTCTTGCATGAGGAAAAATTAAGAGGGGGCGGAGGCGAAGCTTTGATTTAATTGATTCTTGACATAGCAGGGTTGATGCTTAAAGACCTTTGCCACAGAGGTGTAACACAGACACCCACAGCCCTGGGGGCTCCAAATTTCCGATTGGCCCCCAATCTCCGTTTGGCCCCCTCAGCGCAGTACTCTGGCCAGAGATCTCCTGACTGAGTCCGGAGGGGGCTTCTCCACGTGCCTTGCAGGCCCCCCTCAGGTTTCGTTATGTCAGTGCTTTGCCAACTAGTGCTGTCAGTGATTAGTAATGTCTTAGAGGAATATGAAGCAAACTGTTTTCTAGCAGAAACTCTCTAGACAGCAAAAGGGCAGATCTCAAGCAGGGCTGGACTGAGAACGCAAACCAGCCCTGGTAATTAAGTCAACTTGGCCGGTGGGGTGGGGGGCGATGGGGGTTGGGGGGTCTAGGGGTGCTCCTGGGAATCACTGCTGCTGCATCTGTTACAGGGAGTCAATATTGATTCACTGCTACAAAACCGTCTCCCAGTAACAAAAACGGCCCCATCCTTCCTGCCTACTGGGAAAACGCCCGATGCCCGCTACGGCCAATCCGACCTGATCCCAAGGAATCATTAGGCAGCTATTTGCTCAATTCTAATAGGCTCGCTTAATGCAGCTCGCCTCATTTTGAAAATTCTGGCACACCAATCAGTATCATCCTACCTGCAACAACTTCATTGGTTGAGGCTCTCACCCTAGCTTACAAAGCTCTGCAACATAAAGGCCCCTTATATCTGAGGAAAAAATTCAGGGCATACTCTCAATCCAGACCCTGAGATCCATTAGTCAAAATCGTCTTCATAGTCCCCGGGGAGTAAGGCAAGTAGGATTGGAAGATCCTTTGTGTACCTTACGGCCATGCTCTGGAATTCACTCCCAGTAGATCTTCGGTTAGCTTCTACAGAATACATTTGAGGAAAAATTTAAAAACGTGTCTTTTTAACATGGTCAGCGACTAGCTGCCGCCCCCCCCCCAATCCGGCACCCAACACCAAGGAACGTGGACACGAGACGTGTTTACTCTTTGGAAGGCGGGCGCTAGTCGCCCGGCCGTATTTATTAAAGTATGAAATTAAAAAAGGGTTTTAATTGCATAATCAACAATGAAATACAAAAATCAGCAGGACATTCAATTATACAATCGTTATCAACAAGTTTGAGAGCCTGACCTTAACAAAACTCTAATACAAGTTGTTCCTAGCTTAACTAAACATCCTATCTTGATTTTTGTACATTTCTGGCCATATGGCAGGGTCACTACCGGTGTCAGGTCCTACAAGCGGCGCCTTCCCCTTAGAAGTGCGCATGCGCAGTGTTACCCCGGGAATTGCCCGGTCTACGCCCCAAACTCCATTTACCCACTAAAGGAGGGCCCTTACTCTGCGCCGGTGGCGTCATGAGTCCACGCGCGCGGGGTGGCTACCAGCCTAAGGAAAGCGTGAACTACTCCTACCCGCGCTCCTTTGCATATTACCTTGCCCCTGGAGTACTGGGAGTGGCCCGCAGGCTCCTCCCCCTGGGCGGGAACCTCCATAGGATGATGCCCGCCCCCTCAGACCTCAAATATGTGCTCACCGATAATGACCTTACCGCATGCCCCATACCTAATAAATACGACGACCTATGGAAAAAAGTCTAAAGGACAACTACACTGGCTAATAAAGAACAGTATTCACGCATAGCTAAAAGGGAAAAAAGGCCTAACGACACATGGCATAAAATTACAATTCGGTACACGCATGTTGCTCATAATCACAATAACTACGTATATCTACAAAGGAAAAAAGGCCTAAAGACACACATCTTCAAATATAATTCACTTCACACATCATTTTCTACAAAGGGAAAAAAGGCCTGACAACAGATCACCAAATACCACAACAACCTACTCTCTCCCCCGGTCTATACCTATGAAACTTACCATTAGACCGGACATAACGCTGCTTAAACTTTGTACCAAGGGATGGTGGGTGGGAAACAAAGAAGCCCCGAACGCGGGGCACAACGTTCAGCGAGGGAGCGTCCAGGGACAAGGGAGTCTCCTGGGCGCTCCCTACCTCTTATTCCCGAGGGGCCGGGTGGCCCCTCCTCACGCCCGCCCCCCCTGACCCGGAACCAGTCCATTGATTCCGGGTCAGGAGGGGCGCCGGCCAATCGGCGGTGGGCCGCGCCCCCAGGGCACGCCCCCACCGTCGAAGGACCCGAGGGGAGAAGGGGTGAGGCGGTCGCCGCGCCGCCATGCGTGCGGGGGGGCCGAGGGCCCCCCCTTTTCACATGGTCAGCGACTAGCTGCCGCCCCCCCCCCAATCCGGCACCCAACACCAAGGAACGTGGACACGAGACGTGTTTACTCTTTGGAAGGCGGGCGCTAGTCGCCCGGCCGTATTTATTAAAGTATGAAATTAAAAAAGGGTTTTAATTGCATAATCAACAATGAAATACAAAAATCAGCAGGACATTCAATTATACAATCGTTATCAACAAGTTTGAGAGCCTGACCTTAACAAAACTCTAATACAAGTTGTTCCTAGCTTAACTAAACATCCTATCTTGATTTTTGTACATTTCTGGCCATATGGCAGGGTCACTACCGGTGTCAGGTCCTACAAGCGGCGCCTTCCCCTTAGAAGTGCGCATGCGCAGTGTTACCCCGGGAATTGCCCGGTCTACGCCCCAAACTCCATTTACCCACTAAAGGAGGGCCCTTACTCTGCGCCGGTGGCGTCATGAGTCCACGCGCGCGGGGTGGCTACCAGCCTAAGGAAAGCGTGAACTACTCCTACCCGCGCTCCTTTGCATATTACCTTGCCCCTGGAGTACTGGGAGTGGCCCGCAGGCTCCTCCCCCTGGGCGGGAACCTCCATAGGATGATGCCCGCCCCCTCAGACCTCAAATATGTGCTCACCGATAATGACCTTACCGCCACAGGCCAGTATTGTTAACCGACGATCTGGCCTCCCCCTCTAGCCCCTTATCTAAGGACACATCCTCCTACCCCAGCCCTCTAGCCAAGCCCAGATATTGTCAGCCCATAGGACATTACCCTCTTCTGTTAGGTGAACCCCGTCCTTCAAGTAAAACTTTTGACCCCAAATGCACCCATGAGGTATTGACTGTAACAAGGGGGTTCGGAACAACCTATCCAACCGTGTGTTGATCCTCTTTACCGAATGATTCAACGCCCTGACTGAATCGCCCCCCCGCCACTGAAGCCGAGGTATTAGTTGTGACCATACTAGTGTGCACCCGGGGCAGGTCCTAGCTATCCAACCCGCTGTCGAGATAATCTCCTCAATCAAGATGCGCCTGCCCAGTGTGGCCAAATCGTTCTCCCCAAGGTGAAGTATCACCACTGACGGTGGAGCCCGCTGGCGCGCTAACAGCCCCTGGAAGAATCCCCTAAACTCGTGAAGACACAACCCTCCTCTGCCAAAGAACGTGATATTCAAGCCTAGTTGCGCCGCCCTTTCCTTCTTGTCACCTGACAGGAAGACACATTCCGCTCGCTTCACATATGAATGACCAACAATCCAGACATTGTTCTTAGTTGTTTCCTGGTCGCCGCTCCGTGCTGATGAATATTGGCGATGCCCGACGACAAATTCCTCCCCTGCGTGACAGGTCTGAGAAACTGTAAGAGAGCGGAAAAGAGACCAAGCGTGAGTGACAGGTAATCATAGCATGTCAATCCGAACATAACGTTTATAGCAGTCTGACGACCACCTCCCAATTGTCTTCACTCTTTCCACTGGGAGGCCCCCCGCCACCGCCTCAGTTGCTGCCCCAATCCTGAAGGAATGAGACCCAAAATCTCTAGGATCAAGACCAGCTTTTGTGACCCCTATTTCGAACACTCTCCTGAATTGATACCTGGTCAAGGGGCTCCCGTCGGCGTGACAGAGCAACGCCCTGCGTGCTGAACCGACCAATAGTCCCATGAGTGATTCCACGTGCCTCACCGGGCAGCACGGGTTGGCGGGGGCCCGTTGCAGAACTATGGTGTGACCCCTAGCTTCTTGATCGGTCTTTGATTTCTGGATAATTACCCACATGGTGTCACCCCTTATCGTCACCCCAGCCTTCTGCAAGCCACCAAGTACGTCAGTTTTAGATCCTGCCACAAGTTCACTAATTCTCAGTGCCCCATAAAATGCCAGGGAGAATGCCGCCCTAAAAAGAAGCACTTCCCACTCCGAGTTACAAACAATCTCCAGCGTGCCCAGTAAGGCTGTTAGCCGGGCCAACCCCATGGGCTTCCTCTTATCCTTCTGGTGTCCCTGAATACGGCGCCATCCCCTTAAAGCCTTGCGTATCATAAAGGTATTGGTGGGATCCCGAAAGCCCCTAGCTTGCGCGAAGAATGACACAGCTGCCCTATGTCTGGTTGCCGCTGCCACTGAGCGCCCCTCTTTGTGCATCCATTCTAAGTAGGCTGCAAACCCATCCTCCTTCGCCCAAAGCACTTCCCACTGCGGCCCCAAGAAAGAACAATAAGACAGAAACGCCCCTTCGTACGCCGTCTTGGTCCTGGGGGCTAAGCTAGCGACCACGAGGTCCTGTAATCTGGGGCACCAATCTGCCAAAGTACCGCTGGGAAGTGTGCTGGCGAGGGGTCTGCTGTGGGGAGATGTTCCCTGAAAACCTGCATTTTGAAGCGAGAAAGGGAGTCAGCAGCATTGTTTAAAACACCAGGGACATGTTTGGCTCTAAAATTAGCATTCAGTTTAAGGCACCGCAGAACAATCTCTTTGATCAGGCGAAGTATGAAAAGGACACCGCGCCCCCTGCTGATTGATACATTCCACCACCGTCATGTTATCTGACCAAAACACCACTGATTGATTACATAGGTGTTCGGGCCAGACCATCAGTGCCACCCATATTGGAAACAGTTCCAGGAAGCCAATGTTGCCGAGCAAACCCCATGTGTTCCATTCTTCTGGCCATTGTTGAGCGACCCACCTATTCCCTAGGATGGCACCAAAGCCCACACTACCGGCCGCATCAGTCCATAGTCCTAACTCCGCTGATGTAGTGAGCGGGCCGGGCCAGACCACCCTACCGTTAAAATCCTCCAGGAATGCCATCCAAATAAGCATATCCTGGCGAATTTCAGACGATAGGCGCGTGCGGTGGTGCTTTTCCCTCAGCCCCTTCATCGCGTGCGCGATGGAGCGAGAGAAGGGGCGAGCCATTGGGATGATTCTTAGTGCGAAATTCAGTTGCCCTACGACCTCCTGTAATTGCTGCAAAGTGACCTTCTCCTTCCGAAGGCATAACTGCAGCGACGTCTTGAATTTGCGCACCTTATCCTTAGGTAGTCTGAAACATTTCTCCATTGAGTCAATCTCGATGCCCAGGAATTCCAAGCAGGTGGTCGGGCCCACCGTCTTCCCAGGCGCAAGCGGGACCCCAAAAGCCCGCATGAGCACGCAAAATTCCTGCAATGCTAGTGCGCACTCCTGAGAACCCGCTGTACCGAGGAAGAGGAAATCATCTAAGTAATGCATGACCCTTTGATGGCCTGTCACCTGTCTCATGGCCCATTCCAGAAATGAACTAAACATCTCAAAGTAGGCGCAAGAAATAGAACAACCCATAGGCATGCATTTGTCCATGTAGAACCTATCCCTAAAGGCGAAACCTAAAAGATGTTGATCCGCCGGGTGGACTGGGAGGAGGCGGAAGGCGGACTCTATGTCTGATTTCGCCATCAGCGCCCCGGGTCCAGTGGCCTGTAATAAGGTCACAGCCTGGTCAAAAGAGGCGTACTTGACACTACAGATACCTTCGTCAATGGCATCATTCAGTGAGGCCCCCTTTGGCGCTGATAGGTTATGAATCAATCTGAATTGCCCCTTCTCTTTCTTGGGGACAACTCCCAGTGGGGAACACACAAAATTGTGTACTGGTACTGCAGAAAAAGGGCCAGATATCCTGCCTAAGGAAAGCTCCTTGTCAATTTTGGCAGCCACAACAGCCGGATTGTGTGTGACTGATAATTGATTTCTACAGTGCGCACTGCCTGTGTATCCCTCGGCCGGGATCCTAAAACCTTTAGAAAAACCTTCCTGGAGTAGGGTGGCCGCTTTGTGATCCGGGTATCTGTTCAACAATGGAATCATTGCCACCACATCCACTGGAGTGGGGGGGCGTGCCCTGTCTAACTTATAGTGGCCTTCCCCTACCCCTCTGTCCCGTGTTACCTTGCTTGGACCTACAGGTAGATTCTGGGTGAGAGGGGTGCCCACAAGAGGCACATGCATGCCTAAACTTACACGCGGCCCTCGTGCAGGTACGCTTATTAAAATCCCAGCACACCCCTTTCTTCTCCGGCCCACCTGCCCTAAATTTCCCAGGTATTTCACTCGTTTGGGGGGGCCGAAAGGGCTGCTGCGGTCTAGGGAACACCTTGCCCGCACCGAACTGAGGGGGAGGTGCTGTGTCAGAGAACTGTTTGTGCCAAGCCAAGGAATCTACAGAGTCCCAGGGCAATGATCTATTGAATTCCAATGCCTTCCTAAAGTTGACATCATAACCCTTCCATGCTTCCCCAGAATACTGTTGACTCCACCCCACAATCCTGCTCGAGTAGCAAGCCAATGCAGCCTGCAGATCTGGAGGACGCTCAGCCTTAACTGCAGTGAAAACAGCCCATGCTTGCATCCAATTATTGAGATTTTCCTCAACCCTGAATCTAGTACATTGCGCCCTCCATTCACTTGGGAGCATCCACTCCTTCAGTGCTTTTGCCTGCTCCATTTCCCTATTATCCAACAATAAAGAATAAATGTACACGTATTTATCAGCCCAAATCATTTCTTTCACAGCTAAAGACACATGTTGAGCTAGATTTTCGCTCCTGGAAGGTACTACACCGTCCCCCAAGAGCGGCAATGCCACTTCCTTACCAAGTGCGGGCACCGGGGGCGGCTGCCCTTGTACTCCGTCCAGCTGGGGAACACTTGGACCTGCAAGAGGAGAAGAAATCGGCAATGCAACATTGTCGGGGACCGGTACCGACCTGATTTTTTCTACGAACCTTGCCGCCTCTGCCGCATAGTCCGCAGAATTCGGGAAGGCTCCCCCTTTTTGGAGCCATGGCATCATAGCCGTTAACTGAGATAACAATTCGGGTGGCATCGAATCTACGTTACCCCCCGGGACAACAGGTACCACTGGGGTTATGCCCAGTGGTCCTGGCATGGCTGGCAAGGCGGGCGCCGGGTGTGACCCGCCTGTACCTGGGATTGTGGGCACCGGTGCGGGAGCAGACCCAGCGTCTACTGGTTGACCTGCCGGCACCGGCACCACAGGGGCAATGGGTGTAGGCACGTGCGGGGGTGGGACCACCGCGGGAGGTGCGGCGGGTAATGGATCGACTGGGCCTGGTGTGGGGACCGCCTCCCTGGGCCTCTTGGACCTAGGTTTCCCTTGAGGGGTGACAAATTCCCCTCTTGGCAATGGTGCCACCCTCTTGCGGATCGGTCTCCCGGACGGGCCCGGTGCCTCGCCCTCTCTGTCCTCCAACCGAGCTTCCCGCTCCTTAATTTGGCCTAGTTGTTGCTTAATGTCGCTCATCTCCCGCATCATAGCCCGCATCATAGCCTCCATGTTGGACCCCCTTTTTCCACCCCTTGGACCTGGCATGATGCTTACCCCACAAACACCCGCTGCCTACTCAGTTCCCAACCGTCAACTGTGTGTACCTTTCAGATGGAGGGTCACCAGGGGGCTTTCAGCACCATGCAACGGCGACCGCAACACTAGCGGCTTGTCCGCTTATGTAAGGGGGTGAGTAAACCTAATGTAGACCCACCCGGCGGCCACCAGGAGCTATGAATGCTAGCCCCCCGTACCCCTCTTACCGACCAGTCCTGCGTCCTCGCCGGTGATAGTGATCAGCGGTCCCGGTCCACACCACGGTGCGTGTTGAATGCCCTTAGGTCCTGTCCGCGTCAACTGCTGTCGCTAAGATTGCCTGGAATTGAGAAACGTATTATCACCTTGGAATAAAGCAGGCGCAGATTTTGGAAAACCCAGTTACAAGACAGAGGACAATCGCAACCCCCCGTCCACCTCACTGTTGCTGTGTGCCACTAAAACACCTTATATCAGCAAAATACCAAATTACCCTCCTTCAAGGTCAAGACAATATTGAACCAGAAACTGCACTTATTCCCATGCACTGTACACCCTGTGTAATGACATGAACAATAACTCACTTAATCATTAATGCACTAACATCTGTAAGAAATGGCCCCACGTTTTACACACAAATGTACACAGGGCACTTGGCTGTATCTTGTAAACATCAGTAGCATTCGTTTTCAATTTTCCACACTACAGTAAAATTGTTTAACTTGTCTGATATTGCACGCTTGTAGATTAGAAGATTCTAGGCCCCACTATATTCATGTCTCCCCTCCAGGTCCTGCCCTGGTCGACCCTGCTTAGCTTCAGGCGCGACGCTCTCCCTTACAAGGCGGGAAAAACCCTTCTTTGTACCGCGTTGTCTATGCAGCTTCAAAATTACGATGGTATTGTAGAAGAACAGCCGCTCAATACACTAGCGGCTTTACTCACTTTGTACCGCGTTATATGTGGTTTGCACTATTGAGGGATCGTGATCCCAACAGACAGTCGCTCAAGTCCCCCCGCAGCCTTACCCCGGCCCTCGCGAGTCCCGGAGCACACCTCCGCCGTGAGCTGGCCCGCTGCTCGTCCCCGCCTACCCCCGCGCCGACAAATACCTTTTCCCTTCGTGCGCCCCCGACAATGAGCTGGCGCCTTTCCTACTTTCGGAGAGCTCCACGTCCTGGCACCTCTGCTGCCGCCTCGAGTCCTCCGCCGACGACCCTGGAAAGCAAACAAAGGGGAAAGTCCGATACTGCCGCCTCGCTGCCGATCCTGGCGATCCCACGACGATCCCACGACGGCTGGCTCGAGGAAACAACCGCTCCGTTATACCTGAAAAATAAAGCGGGAAAAATTTACAAAACAAAGAAGCCCCGAACGCGGGGCACAACGTTCAGCGAGGGAGCGTCCAGGGACAAGGGAGTCTCCTGGGCGCTCCCTACCTCTTATTCCCGAGGGGCCGGGTGGCCCCTCCTCACGCCCGCCCCCCCTGACCCGGAACCAGTCCATTGATTCCGGGTCAGGAGGGGCGCCGGCCAATCGGCGGTGGGCCGCGCCCCCAGGGCACGCCCCCACCGTCGAAGGACCCGAGGGGAGAAGGGGTGAGGCGGTCGCCGCGCCGCCATGCGTGCGGGGGGGCCGAGGGCCCCCCCTTTTCATTCTTCCCTCTATTCTCTTATATTTTTCAGTCACTTGCTGCTAGCGCCCGTACACCTCTTGGGAAGCAGCAGTGCGATTTAGAAATTAATTTGTATTGTATTGCATTTTCATACTTAATTAACCCAGAAATTGTTTACATTGGAGAGTCAATTCAAGAAAATATGTATTTTGTACAGAGGGAAAGATTATTTGTATTTTTTAAATATGATATTAACAGATATCAGACACGACTCATTTAAAATTATTACATGTCATTAAGTGAAGTAAATCGTGAACGACATAGTTCACACGTAGTGAGTGAGCAAGGCAAGATAAACAGCTGAAAATAATTATGCAAAATGGTGCCCACGCTAAATACTGTTCAAGAATAGAGCAGTGACAAAGGGCCTCATTTACAAAAAGTGTTGCATCGCTGTGATAAAACAGCGATGCAACACTTTTCACTGTGCCCTCCCTGCGACACCATGAATGTCCTGTATGTACTGTACAGCGCTCCATGTCTCAAGGAGTGACAGATGCATCAGGAATCCTGACGTATCTGTTGGCGCAAAACTCACGCATTGCTGGAGTTGTGTCATAAGCATGACGTAGTCCAGCAGTCTGGACTACGGCAACGCCCTCTATGCCGGAATCAACAGAACCCTCCTACATAAGCTCCAAACGATCCAGAACACCACAGCCAGACTCGTCCACGGGACCCTACGACACAAACACATGACCCAACACCTATGAGACCTCCACTGGCTCCCCATCGAGAAGGGAGTAACCTGCAAACTGCTTACCCACACCTACAAATCCCTCCACAACATCGGACCCAAATACCTCAGCAAGAGTCTCCTTCCACGTACCCAAAGGGACCTCCCCTCCATTGACCTCGCCTTGGCAGAAACCCCCCGCATCCGCAGAAACAAAGCAGACAGAAGAGCCTTTTCCTACTTTGCAGCCAAGGCCTGAAACAAGCTCCCTGTCAACATCAGATGCTCCCCTACCCTGCACACCTTCAGGAAAAACCTCAAGACCTGGCTCTTCGACTGACCGGAGCTGCACCCCCCTACCCCAGCGCCTTGAGACCCTCACGGGTGAGTAGCGCGCTTTAAAAACCCCTGATTGATTGATTGACTGATTGTTTGATTGACGTAACTCCAGCAATGCATATGGGCGACCTACACACATTGTACTGCATCACCCTTACGCCGTCTATGAGGCAGACATAAGGTTTTGACACAGTGGCATCCTAGAAGTGGTGCAGTGATATCAGGTAGATTTCACTGTGCCACTTCTACAATGTTTTTTTGCTGGGGAACACCAACCCTCCATACATTATACCTGATGCAGGTATATTGTGGTGCAGGGGTATACAAGGTGACGCATCTGCCTAGATGGGTCACTTTGTACCTATGGTGTAACATAGCACATTGTTTGCGCTGCTGCTGCGTCACAAAAAGTGACGCAACGGAGGTGCAAAAGTGTCACAAGGGGCTCATAAATATGCCCCATAATATCTAAGAGTTTCTCTTCCATGTATGGAGCAGGTTGATGCCGTCTGACCACATAAAAATGTCTACATTTTGAACCTTAAGGAAGTCATTTCAGGAGTCTCTTCAGGCAAAAAAGATGGTGAAGGCTTGTCAGGCTATATCAGGAGTAATCGTAGCTCTAGTCACTTTGCTCTCCAGAATGAATCTGATCGGTTTTGCCGCACTGATTTAGAAGTGTTTTAACCCCTTCGACGCTCATGACGAGCTCAGCTCGTCATGAGGTACACCTCTCGTACACTCATGGCGAGCTGAGCTCGTCATGAACCGCAGGTTTTTGCGAACTGCAGCGCAGCGCGGAAATCTGCACCGCACGCATGGTGTTAAAGGAGGAGCTGTGTCTCTCTCCTCTCATGAGTGCAAGAAACATCAAATCAATCAAACAAACGGCTAACTAACAAAGTCCACAGTGATGCAATATGTTGGGTATGAAGTACCTTGGGGCATATTTACAAGACCCCTGCGCAGCCGATGCGTCACTTTTTTTGACTCACCGGCGGAGCAGTATGATGCTCCACATTTTCAAGGCCACATAAAGCTACCCTGTGTGGCTTTTCATGACCTTAAATGTAAAAATGTAAATTGATACTTGTATAGCGCACTACTCACCCGCAAGGGTCTCAAGGCGCTTGTACGAATACCGCTGTGGAACCCATCCTGGCTTTCCCTTTGAGGTGTCCACTACTGGGCACCCCCAAGGTGGAGGCCAGGCATCCTTAGCATTGTGGGGGCCGTTGTGGAGATTAAGCAAGCTATTTCCCAGAGTTGCAGAGTGGGACTCCATGATTGGAATAGGCAAAGAGGCGAGAATTATCAGGTCCGTGGAATTTTTGAGCCCAAGACCTGCCGAGGCGGGGAATTGAACCCTGGTCCCAGGCTAGACCTCTGCATCAGGGTCTGCCGCTCTAACCATTGAGCCACACTTCTCCACACTTTGTACCTGACCTTGTAAATACTGCCCCTTTTTTAATGCAGCAGTTTGCGTGAAAGGGGAGTGTCATAGGTCTTGCTGTGGGTCTTCCCACGCAACACCCATGGATTCTGCGCATTTCCAGATTTCCAACATTTCGTAAACCTGGGAATGCATCAGAATCCTACACCTCTCCAGGGGAGGCGTAAGGAGGTGCAACTAGGAGAAAAACTCCTAGCTTTTTTCCTCTTTCTACGTGTGCTGCTTACACATAGAAAGAGGTAAACACCTCTTGTGATTGTTTTTGTGCAGGAAGGTGTCCGTTTCTGCACAAAACAATCACCCCGCAACGCTGGCCCCCTTACATCATGGTGCAAGGGTGCCTGCATTGGCGCATGGCAGCCAATTGTGCACCATCGTAGATGAGAGCACAGGGATCCGTCATATTGTTGTAAATATGACGCATCCCTGTGCTTTGAAAGAAATGAAGCATGGCGCAGGCTTGCGACACCACGCTGCATTACTTTCTTGTAAATAAGGCCCTTTGTACCTAATTGTATAAGGCAAATAAGTGGATTGTTCCTTGAGAACCACTGATCTGCTTCCTAGACTGTGTGTCTAGATGCCCCTTGGAAAAAGTGTAAGCCCTGTTTTTTCATTTTTTCTCCGAAACATCACAGACAATAAACTGAAAAGCTGATGTAAGTGACTCCTATACATAGATGGCAAAGGAGTGATAGGAGCGATAACTGTCACTGTGAAAAATAAGAATAATTACGATTTTATGCCTACTTATCACTATCCCAGAAAAAAAAGAACAAATTAGCAGTTTGGTTTACATTACTTAATGCTTTATCTGTTTCTATTTAATATTTGAGATGATATTTATTTTAAATAAAATGTAATACCAATAAAATGTCAACTGTTTTAATTTTATATTTAAGTTGTATATACCATGAATTGCTTTTAACTATTAATCATTCATCAAAACAGGCATGTTGCCGAAACAAGTGGCTGATGACCTGAGACAAGGAAAACCACTACAGGCTCAGAGTTATGCAAGTGCAACTATCTTCTTCAGGTAAACTGGGAAACAAAGCTTTGTCAATGTGTACTGTTAGATAAACAAATGACTACAGAAAAAGTTTAAGAACACTTTCTCTGTTCTGTAGCTTTGGTACGCTTGTATTGTAGTCTGGAAATTGGTGTTCCTAGGACTTTCCCTTCTGACTCTAGGATGGAGAGGTTCTGCTCTCTTCTATTAGTTACGTTAGACCAGTTTTGCTTCCTCATGTTCTAGCTATATGACTGATTTGTACTTTCTACATCCCAGGATGCTCATGGATTGCTTGAGATCTCAGCCGAGGCGAGGGTAGACCAGATATGGAGTTAGGAGAAGAGAATACATTGGAAGTTTGATACAAAGTGCAAGATAAAGTATTTCTATGCTGTTGGCTACTCATGGATTTTTGTTTCTTCATTAGTCTGATAATCCTCAGTAAATTGTTAATACACTAGTGAGTATGACCCGACCTGCTCACTGTTTGGATTTGGAGAAGAGACTTATAACTCTACTCTTTCTGTCTGAAGTCAACTGCATTCAGATTCTCTAGCAAAGCTCATGTGAATTTTCAAACTGATGTTTAAGATTTTGAAGGTTTGCCACTAGTTCTGGCATTTTTAAAGGTGTATTTGTTTTAAAGCGCATGTTCATCCATGTGTATGGTGCAGAGGAATATCATATTTGTATTGTTACCCAACACCTTGGTACCAGAGCTCTCCATTGCCATTACCTTAATCTTATTATTTAAAAAAAAAAAGATATTTAACTTAGTGAGGTATCCTATTGGGTTCAGGGGAGTGACCAGTGCCTCAAAATATGTAAGAAATAGACTTTCGCATGTGAGTGAGGATATTAAAAACTGAATAGTATGTATCTGGACTACCCAAGAGTGGAACTTACATTACTGACAGGAAAGATCCTCTTCTTAATCCCAATTAATCATGTTTTTCTTAAAATTCCATATCTATGAAAGAATAAATAATTTTTTTGAAAAAAACAACTGTATTAGTACACATGCAAGCATATGGATCCTGTTAGCTATCGGGGCTTTGGTGACAGAAGACAATGCTGCTGTATTGAGAAGTAGATAAAGCAGTGATGAAGTTTCATAACCTACGTGATGCCTTGGGTCGTTTGCATGTGCAGTTCACAGTGGTGATGACATTTACTTTACATTTGTTGAGTCATGTCTGTGGGATATTGTGTTTATTTGAGGACTGTTAGGCATTGATTTTTACCAAGCATGTGGATTGGACTTTGTTTTTTGAAAGAAGCGCAGGGCTGTTTTCCCATCGAGCATTTTTGACAATTGCAAAAGGCACATTCCGTTTGTATATCGTGCAGTGTGCACTGTTATAGTGCATTTTCCATCTTGGGAGGAAAGACCAAGCGCAGCCTAATATGTTTCCATTAAATGTGGTCACAGTATTTTAGACATGTGATGTTCCCAAGTGTCAAATCTTGTTTTGGCACAGTAAGTGCCATGCTTCTTTTTGGCATGGAAGCAGTAGGAATGAAAGTTGAACTTGATGATCCTGGGGCTCATCCCCTCAGCCTCCAACCAGAGGTCGTGCACCAAAGGGGCCCAGCTGGGGGCCCCCAAACACGCTTTCCAACATGGTTTCCTTGTCGGACAGGCCGGCATGGAAACCAAGTCAGAAACCATACATTGTAATCTCAGGGGCAGGAAGGTCCACCCTTGAGATTACTGGACCAGATTCCAACAGGCCGATGGGCTGTCTGAGCCCGTCGTATGCCAGCCGGAATGACCGGACAATTTACTTTCCGACCACTTGTATGTTAATTAAGCAGTTGGGAAGTAAACCAAAGAGCCCATTACGATGCGGCTTGGAAGGCTCTGACCATCGGTCGGAGGCTTCCGAGCTGCATCCTAATCGGCCCCCAATGTTTTCTGGTTTCAACAAAAAAATATTCCTTTCCACTGTCTTTTATCAACCATAATCGGTCCATGACAATATTTTTGACGGGTTCATATCTAATGATTCCATCAGGACTAGCCAGTTGATATGCTTTTGCATCTTGTGCCTAAGTAATAGTGACTCAATCTGTCAGGGGGCCAAGCTGTATATCACGTGACTATCTCCAATACTGTGAATAATCACTTTCATCACCAGGAGTGAACTTTTAGAGTTCAGTAGACAGAATGCTTAAGTTCTCTTTAGAGGCTGCAATCACATAATTTAACTGGATAATTGCCTCTTGATGTTTCTAATTAGCTGCACCTTGCATGTGTATTATGTGTTGAATGTGTAGGGACCTGCTATGCTTGTTTCTGTTGTAGTTGTGCAGCTTGACTTAACTGCTGATGCCTACGCCTAATTTGAGCTGGTCGTTGCCAGTGGAGTCAACCGGGGCTCAGTTTTGGGAACTGGCATGTATTTTTGCTCATCAGACATTTACTGAGAGCAAAAGAGGGTAAAACACAAAAGGTGCAAAGACTAAGTAAGAGAAACACATAAAAAACATCACAAAGGGAGAAAGCAGGAACCTGCAAGAGTGAGATAAATGGGCAAAGAGTGTCTGATAGTGGACTAAAGAGACTTGCAGTGGATTTATCACTATGATGCCTTGGTATACAGGGTGCCCATATTTAATTGCATGACATTCGGGATTCTGAGCAGAACTTTAAGCAATTGCATTAATTCTCTTATCAATTAAGCACTGCCATCACCTAACTTCTACTCTAAATTCTCAATTTGCGCATGGTTGCATTGTTAATCTCACTGCTGTCACCACTTGAGATCTTAATGGGCAAATTCAAACCTACAGTGAACTCAGTTGGGGAGATATTCTATACATTTTTAGAATTCAGTGCTATCCATACATAATTAAGCCATAACATATGCATCACGTCGGGGTGTCCCTTGTCCTGCAAATATGTTTGGGTCCTTTATGGAGCATTGTTTATCTGCTGTGAGAACCCTTTAATGCAGTATTTTTCACACACTCATGTAGCTGGTCCTCAAGACCCAAACTCCAGTTATTTAAGGGTAGTAGCTCTGGCCCTGCTCAAGGGAGTGAATCAGACGCAGAAACATGCAGGAATCAGACATATGTTGTCCTCCATCCCAAGAACATTTATCTTTACCCCTTAGTGACCTCTAACTCCTCCTCCCCCTCCTTAGCAGGTTCGCTTGCTTACCAGTAGGGACATGGAGTCATAAATATGTTGTCCTCCATCCCAACTGCATCTCCCCTCGAGACTGGTAATGTTGTTTTTCACAGGGCTACACTAAGGCTTGCACTGCCTCTTCCGTCACCTCCCTTCTCCTGATTAGTGAGACAACATAATCACATCTCTTGCTTTGGACTGGTGAGCAGCAATTGGTCTGTTAGTTTTGAGTGCGTCTAACATCTGGGAGCACTGCCCCATTTAAAAGAAATTCTGGTCTTTCATATGTCCCGAACAATTTGGAATATAATGCCATTGTCATGGAGTGCTACTAAAGTAGAATTGGAAAGAAGACATATGCATTTTGTAGAATGGCCAAGCAGGATGGCAGATCGTATGTGAAAGCCAATCAGTCTGGCCGCCCCATGTTTTATCCTGCAACATCCTAGGGTATTCAGACAAACTAAAGAAAAATAATATTGAGGAGAAATATTGAGTTCAAAATATCGTGAGGCACAAATATTGTGTGCATAAATATCGTGGACAAAAATAATAATTTTAAGGCAAGTAATATAGATGTTAAAAATATCTATGCTGTTAATATCATTTACAAAAATATAATTGCAAATAATGTGTTTTTTAAATATTTCTTATGTATTTTTAGTATATATTTTAATTTATTAATTGTTTGTGTAACTATTGTTCATGTTTTTAATATAGTTTGTAAATTTCTACTTTTTTTATTATTTCATTTATTACTTTATTTGTATTTTAGTGCCCTAGTGAGTTGTGGCGTTTATAGGGGTACATGGTGGGAAGTAAATTAATTATTATTTAATATTAAATATTTAATTGATAATTATGTTAATTGGGTAATTTTTTTAAATCACGTTACATTTTGGGAGCAGGTTGTAGGGTTTGTAGGAGATGAAAAGTAATTTAATAATATTTCAAAATCATTTTTTAATGATTAATTATGTAATTGATAATTGTTTAAATTGTGTAATTCGTTGAATTTTGTATTAATATTTTTGATGTGGGTTGTGATTGTTGTACAGTTAAAAGGTGTGAAGAAAATGAATTTTAATAATTATGCTACATGTTAATAATTATTTATTTGATAACTAATTATGCAAATTGTGTAATAATTATTTTTTTAAGTTTCATATGAGTTGCGGGTTGTATTTGTAGGGGTAATGTGTGAGAAGTTCATTAAATATAATTAATGTATTATTAGATAATTGGTATTAGTTGTTGAATTTATATTAATGTCATTAAAACATTTATTAGGTGCGCATTACTGAGTTTCTAGTGGTAAAGGGTGGGAAGTAAATTACATCTAATTATTTTATTATTAGTCATTTATGATTTATTGTTTAATTGATAATTATGTAAAATGTATAATTATTTTAATTTAAAAATATAATTTCTGTGTGTGTTGTTTACTTTGTGTAGGTATAGGGTAGGAAGTTATTTAAGTAATAATAAACATACAAATAGGTAACTAATTATTTTTAAAATGTGTTATTTATTATATAATGTGTTAATTGTGTTATAGTTTTTATTTGTGAATTTGTGAGTAAAACAAGCTCTCAGGGAAGGATGATGAATGCAAGATCAATTTATTGCATCATAAATTTGTAGTAGAGGCCTTGATCACACAGTGAATATTAGTGAGTGACATCAATACTTAGGGGCCTATTCCGACAGGAGCTGTAACCGACCGACCTGCTGTCGTCGGTTACAGCCATGGTAGTACGATGTGTCGCATTCGTATACCTTACAATGCAAACATGCTTTCCGACCGGAAAGCATGCTTGCATTGCTGGAAGCGGGAGTGCAGTTCATCCCTGCACCCTGTGGCAGGCACCCCAAGGTGCCTGCCACCGGGTGCAGGGATCAACGGAGGGGCACCATAGGTGCCCCCAGACCGCAATCCGGCAGCCCCATACATGGGGGCCCTGCTGGAGGCCCCCAGAGACAGCTTCCGACTGCCTTTTTATGCCTGACAGACCGGCACAAAAAGGCAGTGAAAAGCTGACATTGTACTCCCTCGGTCACACAGAGGTGACCTGGGGAGTACTGGAGAATTTCTGGACTGCGGAGCCTGTCGTCTGTAATCCGGAAATTCTAGTTGGATTCCTTCCCGTCTGAGCCCATCGGAATGGCTCGGTCGGGAAGGAATCCGACCGGGACTGACCGATTCGGTCGGAAGGGCTCCGAAAACGCACTCGGGGGCAGATCTACAAGAAACTAACTGAGCCCAGTGCCGCAAGTCATTTTGCTGTGCCGTGCTGCCTTAGTTTCGAAGCATAGGGTGCGACACATTTACAACAATATGTCGCATCTCTGTGCTTTCCCCTGCACTGGCTCACAAACTGCTGCCATGCGCCAGCGCAGGCACCCTTGCACCATGGTGCAAGGATGTCTGTGTCGTGGGGAGATTGTTTTTGTGCAGGAAGGGGCACCTTCCTGCACAAAAACAATCAATTGAGGTGATTTCCTCTTCCAATGTGTACTGTAGAATGCAGCACGCATTGAAAGAGGAAAAAATGAGGAGAAATGAAAACATTTTCCCTCGTCGCACCTCGCTACGCCACCCCTAGGGTGGCGTAGCATTCTGACGCATTTACAGATTTACGATTTCTCGCACATCTGGAAATGCATCAGTGGACATGGGTGTTGCGTGGGAATACCCAAAGCAACACCCATGTCACACCCCTTACACGCAAAGTGTTGTGTGAACAGGGGCGATATTTACAAGCACAGGTTAAGTCATGCAGGGTGACTTTACCTGTGCTTGTAAATATCATTCAGCAGGCTGCACCACCGGTGCGTCATGGAACAAGATGCACCGGCGGCTCAAGGGGCTTGTAAATATGCCCCTCGATATTTAACAACTAATTGGCTGCCTCACATGTAAATACAGTGTGACATCGTAAATGACAAGATATCATGCCAAATGCAAACAACTGTTGTCCGTAATAGACTCACTGTTTAACTCATTGTAATGTGCTGAAAAATAGTACACATATGTGTTTTCCCTTGCTGCAAGTCCTGATAGACTGATGGCATTTAAGCTAGAAATCGACGAGTGTCAAGTTGCCAGGTGTAAATCACTATGAAAAGAAAAACCAGTCTGTCATGGAAATCCATGGAAGAATCATTTGTTACCCAAGTGGGTTAATGATCTGGTCCCTTATATAGGATAAAATGACATGTACAGTCCTCTCAAATTGTACAACATTGTCTTCATTCCAAGAGGGCAACCGGGATAACATTATGTTTGACAGTACTGTATTTGCACAGTCCTATTACTATGTCTAAGACACGATTTTCAGTCCTAGTATTTTGTTTGAATACAACTATATATTGATGTCCCTCACTACCGTTCACTGTGTGAACCAGGCTGCTGGATGGCCGAAACGCGTTATTGCAGATTTATGATGCAATATATCTATCTTACATTCATCATCCTTGCCTGAGAGCATGTTTTACTCTGCATGTGGATTCATATAAAAATACTGGTTGCCTCCGCAGGTGAACACGCCATCTCCCGGGGTCGTAGTTTCTGCAGCAGGAGTGAAAACATGAATTGGATATATATATATATATATATATATATATATATATATATATATATATATATATATATATATATATATATATATATATATATATATATATATCAATGCTCGAAGGTGTCCACCTTTGAGTAGCACGCGAACAGCAGCTTGGTTTATGTATAGGTGAGGACGGGGATCCACTCATAGACGCCGCTCCGTACGGGATCTGCCCGATGCGTTTCGAAGCTCCATATGCTTCTCTTCAGGGGCTTTAACGGAAGCGGTGGTTGCGCACACCGCTTCCGTTAAAACCCCTGAAGAGAAGCAAATGGAGCTTCGAAACGCGTCGGGCAGATCCCGTACGGAGCGGCGTCTACGAGTGGATCCCCGTCCTCACCTATACATAAACCAAGCTGCTGTTTGCGTGCTACTCAAAGGTGGACACCTTCGAGCATTGATTTATACGCGGCCGTCCAGCCGCGGAGTATGCACCACCCCGGTACCCTGGGGGTCACTAAAGTGAAGCAGCAGTCGTACTTGGAATCGAGGACGGGCCTACTTGTGGAGTCCATACAGGACTTGATTGTGTGCTTCCCAGACCACACTTCCTAGAATGCACAGTCTCATTTGAGCCTCCCATCGGTGGGTGTGTTATATATAAAATGGGGAAGTGGGTCGGCGGTTGCGCACACCGCTTCCGTTAAAGCCCCTGAAGAGAAGCAAATGGAGCTTCGAAACGCGTTGGGCAGATCCCGTACGGAGCGGCGTCTACGAGTGGATCCCCGTCCTCACCTATACATAAACCAAGCTGCTGTTTGCGTGCTACTCAAAGGTGGACACCTTCGAGCATTGATTTATACGCGGCCGTCCAGCCGCGGAGTATGCACCACCCCGGTACCCTGGGGGTCACTAAGGTGAAGCAGCAGTCGTACTTGGAATCGAGGACGGGCCCACTTGTGGAGTCCATACAGGACTTGATCGTGTGCTTCCCAGACCACACTTCCTAGAATGCACAGTCTCATTTGAGCCTCCCATTGGTGGGTGTGCTATATATAAAATGGGGAAGTGGGTCGGCGGTTGCGCACACCGCTTCCGTTAAATCCCCTGAAGAGAAGCAAATGGAGCTTCGAAACGCGTCGGGCAGATCCCGTACGGAGCGGCGTCTACGAGTGGATCCCCGTCCTCACCTATACATAAACCAAGCTGCTGTTCGCGTGCTACTCAAAGGTGGACACCTTCGAGCATTGATTTATGCGCGGCCGTCCAGCCGCGGAGTATGCACCACCCCGGTACCCTGGGGGTCACTAAAGTGAAGCAGCAGTCGTACTTGGAATCGAGGACGGGCCTACTTGTGGAGTCCATACAGGACTTGATTGTGTGCTTCCCAGACCACACTTCCTAGAATGCACAGTCTCATTTGAGCCTCCCATCGGTGGGTGTGTTATATATAAAATGGGGAAGTGGGTCGGCGGTTGCGCACACCGCTTCCGTTAAAGCCCCTGAAGAGAAGCAAATGGAGCTTCGAAACGCGTCGGGCAGATCCCGTACGGAGCGGCGTCTACGAGTGGATCCCCGTCCTCACCTATACATAAACCAAGCTGCTGTTCGCGTGCTACTCAAAGGTGGACACCTTCGAGCATTGATATATATATATATATATATATATAATCGGTAATTGTTATAAAGTTTACAACAAATTAGTAAAGTGTAACATAAATTATAATTATCATTTTAATAATAGTTTTAAATTATATATGATTAAATAAACACATATTATATATGATTTTTATAAAAATAAGTATAAAATGTATATCTAATTTTAAATGACTTAAATATGTTTAATTTACATTATATTACTGTTTAATATTAATATATTTAATGTTTACTATGTTCAACTAGGTTTATTTAAAAAAAACGATATTTTTGTGTTTGGTATTAGTGAATAACAATATATATTTCCTTATATTTTTGTTATTTACATTTTAAGTATAGGATAACAATATTTTTGTACAAAATGTTTTTGACACAATATTTATATACCACGTTGTTTGTGGTTTCGATATTTTTTAAGTGAACCACATCCTAGGCAATCAATGGACTGGGGTCTCTCAAGGATGCCTCTGTGAATGTTTCTGCCTCAAGGGCCCCCACTGAGAACCTCTGGGCCGGGCTTGGGGTCCAATATGTTCTATTAATACACAGTGCATATGCAGGCTCGGTGGCCATGTTGAACATTTGAACTGTGTGCTGCACAGCTAGGGAGTGGAGTGGCTGCAGCCCCACTGTGGGACCGCCTAAAACGTGGATGTGGCCGGTGAGCCTTCAGCCGAGAAGGCTGAGACAAAACTTAGACTACATTGATCTCATGCCTTCCCCTGAAGTCCAGAGGGGCGGCAAATGCTCCGTGGCTGTGCCTCCGACTGCTGGGATGGGGTGGGCTGAGCAATGACGTCCATCTTCCCCCGCGGAGCTGGTTGGGAGATGCCGAGTGAGCCTCTCCCCCTCCGGAATGAAGTGAATGGCCCTTAGTGAGCTGATGGGGCCTGTTGGGGAACTGCATTGTTGCACCCTGCACCCATGACTGAAGTACAGGGCTGAGGCGGTACCGCAAATACTAAAAGTTGTGACCTAAGTGTTTGGTCCTCGAGTGTCAGTATTGCCCATGCCTCCCTGACTATTGGCTGGCACAGGGTGAAGGTCAGGCTGAGAAGTGGCATTGCCCAAGTTGCTAAGACGTGGCTGGTCATTGCGGCCTGACCTCACTGTTGGATATTGTAGGAAGAGTAGAGTGCTCAACTGCAAGGGGCAGACCTTGCAAATGTCAGACATACTCTGAGCAAAACAAATAAACAAAGATCCTCTGTGTCCAAATTAAACCACAGATCAATCACACCACCGGTCCTGATCCACAGTGGTATGGTAGTGTATCAATAGATGAAACAATGGGGCATATTTACAAATCCCTTTGCCACAGGAGCACCACTTTTTTGACTCAGGCGTGGCATTGCACCATTCCCCATATTTACAAAGTGGCGCTGAGCCACTTAACGTGGCTTAACGCCACCTTGTAAATACGCCCCTTTCAGCCGCAGTCTGCTGTGACAAAGGGGCGTGCACTGGGTAGTTCAGTGGGTGTTCCACTGCAACACTAATTTATTTTACCTGGTCTTCGAATGGTGTTTTTGCTCTATTTGTGTGTGCTGCATTCTGCAGCACACATAGAAAGAGCAAATCACCATGAATTATTGTTTGTGTAGGAAGGTGTCCTCTTAGGCAAAGGGGCATGCAATGGGTGTTGCAGTGTGTGTTTCACCACAACACACATTGCTTTTTGATGCTGCACCAGATTTCCAAGGCTGGGGCAGCACCAACAACTAAGGCCAGGGAATCACTCGTATTAGATTGGCGGTACAAGGTGAAATTATTAATTTCTACTCTTTTTATGCACACATAGAAAGAGCTAAATCGGCATTATTGATTGTTTATGTTCAGGAAATTGTCCCTTCCTGCACATAAACAATCTCAGATTTCAATAGTACAAAACCATTGAAATTCATAATTTATAGTTATGTGAGCTCACTAACAATAACTTATGCCCTCACGTGCACTCTTTATGACCTCACCTATTACATCACTCATGGCATGGTCAGTGACATCACTGATGACATATCAAATGGCTTCACTCATGACATCATCAAGTAAGTGTAAGTTATTTCTTAAGAGTTTATGAGTGTTAAACATATATACTACCTACTACAAAAGTTAGATTAATATAATGTACTACTAATGAGTGATACCAATTCAAACATATGTGATCCGAGGGGCTGTTTGACTGCATCAGTGTGTAAGTGGGTGTCTGAGTGGATGTATGGGTCAGGGAGTCAATGCATGAGTGGCTCTATGGGTGAGTGATTAGGTTTCTGATTAGCTCCATGGGTATGTAAGTGGTTGTATTTGGTGTGTGCGTGGGTGTCTGAGTGGTTTTAGGGGTGTATGATTAGCTGTGTGAGTGGTTTTGTGGGTGTGTGAGTGGCTGTATGGGTGTGTGAGTAGATATGTTAGAGGGTGTGTGAGTGACTATATGGATGTATAAGTTAATGTGTGAGTAGCAGTATGGGTGTGTGAGTGGCTGTATGGGTATGTGAGTCAGTAGTTGTATAGATGAGTGAGTGGCTGTGTGAGTGTTAGTATGGGTGGGTGTGTGAGTACGTGAGTAAGTAAGTAAGTAAAATTTTGTAGCTCACAACTGCAGAGGAATTTAGCGCTAGCATCCAAATAGGCAGAGATATCTACTTAGTATGGATGGAAAAAAGTCAGGTTTTTAGCATCTTCCTGGAAAGCACCCTCTTTGATTTGAGTCTCAAGTAAAGAGGCATAGTATTCCAGTGCTTACTTGCTAGGAAGAAGAAACATCTCCCTCCCCATCTGGCTTTCTTTATTTTTCGGATTGCCCCTTATTTGTCAGTGCCTGATCTAGGTTTGAGATTAGGAGCATGCCAGAAAAAAAAAATCGAAACATAGGCTGGACCTACATTGTATCACAAGGCCTTAAAGTTGACTCTCTCACTAACGAGTAGCCAATGCAAGTCACGCGCTCTTTTTTTATATAGAGTTGAATTTGGGTATTTTCAAAAGCAGGCAGGCAGCTGCATTTTGAAGAGACTTGAATTTCTAGATATAACGCATTGCAATAATCTATCCTGGATCTCACAAGAGCCACAATGACCATTTGCTGCAGATTTACAGGAATGAATTGGAACTCTCTTTAAAACTCTGGAAAGGTGAAAGCATGACAAGGTAACATGATTGATTTGACTAGCAAAACAAAGGTTTCATCAAATATGACTCCCAGATTTTTTACTTTCTGGACAGTACAAGGAAGAGGGCAAGAGATCATGGCTAGGCCCGGGCAGAAAACTAGGCTACACTTGCATAGTTTGTGCAACTATGCGCTACGCGAATTGCACGTAGCACAGTGCAAAAACGCGTAGCGGGCATTTTTTGCTTGTTCGCGGTCCTCAACGTCAAGTTGGCGACCGCGAGCGAGCAAAATGACATCCCAGCGAGACTTTTTCCTCGTTCACGGTCCGCAACATCAAGTTGCTGATCGCGAGCGTGGAAAATAAACCTCCCGGCGAGATTCTCAACGCCGGGAGGTCAGGTTTCTCATTGCGAGTGGTCGCGTATGCTCGCGACCGCTTGCGATGAGAAACTACCAGTCCGCGTTGAGAAAACTGCTGCTCGAGTACAAATCTACTCGAGCGGCAGAAAACGACTGCTTGCACTGTGCAAGATGCCGTTTGCAATGATTGCACAGTGCGGACAAGCATCCGGCACTGTACAATCATTGCAAACAGCATTTCATACCACACTACGCAGTTCGCGTAGTGCTACGCGTAGCTCGTGTAGTGCGAAGTGCATTTCACGTAGCTACGCATAGCGCTACTATGCGAACTACGCCCAGGGTTAGATTCATGGCCATTAAGAACAATTCCTGAAAGTGACATTATTGCCAAAAAGGATTACCTCTATCTTTCTAGAGTTTAATTTAAGGCAGTTTCTTGGATCAATATAGCAATATCTGCCAGACAGTTTTAAAACTTACTAGCAAACTCTTCAATGTCAGATGAAATAGACACCACTATCTGACTGACTCTATAGGTGACTGAGTGATTGTTTGAATAGCTGTGTGGGTGAGTGACTGCGTGTATAAGTGAGTGTATGTGTAAGTAAGTGCCCGTTTGAGTAGGTGCTTGGTTAAGTGAGCTGGTATGTGAGTGACTGTATTGTTGAGTGACTGTCTGCATCAATGGCTGTATGGGTGAGTGAGTGGATATGGGAGTGCTTGTATAGAAGTGTGAATGGGTTTTGTAAGTGGGTGTGTGAGTGTGTGTGTGGAAAGGCTATATGGGTCAGTGAGTGATTGTGCGAGTGGCTGGATAGGTGAATACATCTGTGTGTGAGCATCTGTATGAGTAAGTGTGTGGCTTTGTGAGTAGCTGTATGGGTGAGTGACAGGTTGTATGAGTGGCTGTATGGGTGAGTAAATGGTTGTGTGAGTGGCTGAATGAGTGAGTGAGTGGATGTGTGAGTGGCTCTATGGAGGTGTGAGTGGCTGTGTGAGTACTTGTATGGGCCTGTGAATGGGTATGTGAGTGGTTGTGTAAGTGTTTCAGTGGGTGTATGAGAGGCTCTATAGGGGTGTGAGTGGGTGTAGCCATGTTTCTGTGGATGATGTCATCAGTGATGTCATTTGAGACATCATCACTGATGTCATGAGTGATGTCGCTGACTATGTCATGAGTGATATATTATGAAAGGTCATGAGCAGTGCATTGCGGGGGCGTAAGTTATAGTTTGCTGAAATAACTATAATGCTGAATGTCACTGGTTTTGTACAAGTGAAATCTGAGCCGATAACATCCCTAACTATAGTGACCAGCAGTAGGTAGTTATAGTTAGGACCATGTTTTCGTAGGAAAAGCATTTTTTGGCTTGCCTATGTATTTGGTGCCTGTTGACTAGGCCTGGGAGGCGAACTTCACTCCATTTGCAGAGTTTGCTGAGTTTTCTGTGCTCCCCGGAGCTGGTGATGTGCAGAAAACTCCACTCCACATAGTGCAGGTGAGTTTATTCCCTGCTCGCACTCACGAACATTAAGTTGGTGAGCGCGAGCTGCCGCTCGGGTAGAATTTCTACCCAAGCAGCAGGTGTATCAGCGCGAACTGCAGTTTGCACTGCACTCCGCCACTTGCAGAACTCCGCTGAGTTTTTTGTCAGTTTGCGGAATTGCGCGTAGCGAAACTCCATGAACTACTCCCAGGACAGCTATGGATGAATCTACATCAAATGTTTCCAATAAAGTGCCCTGGTGATTCTTGTTGTACATGGAAAGTTTCAGGGCAATACGACAAGCGGAGGCTGAGAAAAGGGTGTGTTAAAAAACATGTTTTTCCCATGTTAATTCCCATAGGAGCTATAGACACAACTACAGCCCGAACCCTTGAACAGAATTATATTAAGTTTGGCAGAAAGGTAGATATTGGTTGAGAGAAGTGCCTCTTTCTAATTTGGTATAAATCCGTTCAGTCGTTTTGGAAATATTAAGGGAAATCCAAATTTGTATGTGGAGAGACGCAGATCCTCTGAGGTTCAAACAGTCCCCTGCTTAAATCTGATTGGCTGCCAGAACTTCAAACCAGGAAGTGTTGGCAGCCATCTTGACACTCACCTTCAGTTGAATCCCACACAATCTTTTTTTAAAGAAAAGGAGACAGGGTTGGAATACCCTGACCCCTAGGCCTTGACCAAGGGACCTTCATCACGCCAGGGCTAATGTGGAATAAATTGGGGGGCCTCACAGACCACCCATGTCCCTCGGACCACTGCCTTCCAAGGGCCAAATTGTATTTTGAAAATGGAAGGGGGGCCACGCGGCCCCCCTCCTAGGTCATTCCCAGCCCCGGGGACTACCACCTCCCCGGGGCAGATCCTCCTACGTCCTGGAGCCATTTATGACTGTGCGGATTGCCACCCCCGGCACCGGCTCCTGCTATGTCCCAGAGTGCCCACCCTTGGGACAATGCTGCTTACTGTGACTTGAGTGAAGCTTTAACCGCTCCCACCAAGCCACAACAAACACTTTGGTTTCAGCAAGTGAGAGCAGAGAAATGCTCTCGCTTGCTGCTAGTGGACCTCGTGGACTTGATGCTCCGCCCATGATCCGATGCTTACTGGGTGCCCTGGGGGCACCCAGGAAAGCATGGCTGGGCCCTGGGGGATGGGGTTACTAGTACCAAAATTGTCCCAGGGAGAGGGCTGTGCAGCCCCATTCCCCATTGGAATAAGGTAAGCTCTTACCTCTGTAAATTACAAATCATCCAAGTATGTTTTCTCTGCAATTTCATCATGTAAAGTAATCTGATGAAGATGCATTGGCAAAGTTACAGACACACAAGGTCACTGGAGACATTTCCTATGCATCCTTTGCTCAGTTGAGGTGTGGGAGACACACTATACATTTACCCAAGAGGTAGAACTTACTAGTTATCCAGTAGAAAGTTCACCTCAATGGGAAGCACTTACAGATATAAACAAAGCAAGTGCCTGAGTTGAAGCTCCATTTCTATAAAGTAGTAATCATCCTAACTTTGTGCGCATGCCAAGACAAAGCAAATGTGTTTTCAATGCATTTCCACTGGAAAGAGTTATCTGTAGTTTGTGATGGAGGTGTTTTTATCCTTGATTTTTTTCAAGTGCAATATCTCATGCAGTGACTGTGACAAAGGGGTTCATTCTTGTCATCTGCAGCTGAGAACAGAGTCATGGTTGTCCCTTTTAAATGTCCTGAGTAATGCCCAAAATCTATGGCACCACTCACACACCTACTCACAGAACCACAGCTACTCACACACCCATTCACAGACCCACACAGCCACTCACAGACCCATGGCGCCACTCACAGACCCAGTCACAGACTCACACAGTCACCCACACACACTCACACGCCCACTCACAGCCCACACAGGAACTTATTCACCCACTCATGCAACCACTCACAGACTCACTCATACACTCATAGACCCACACACATACTCACACATCCTCTAATGGACCCACAAAGACACTCACACACAACCCCACTCGCAGATCCATACAGGCCTTGGTGGGACCAGGACACCCACACTTAATTGGCCAGAGAGGGGGACCGCATGGCACCCCTCCCATTATTTAATTTTGTTTAAAATGGAGGCCAGGTCACTGGGGGTGGGATCCCCAGGGCCGATATCAGCCCAGGAGGGGGCTGCATGGCTCCCCTCCCCCATTTCACCTATGCCTGGCTCCGGGGGATGTGGGATGTGGGATGTGGGATGTGGTCCCCGGGATAAAATTGGCCCAGGGATAGGGGGCCACGTGGCCCCCCTTCTCCAAATAATGACATTTAAAAAAAACTACCGGCAAGAGGCCCCACTCCTCTCACCACCACTCTGCAAACTCACCTCCTGGTGCACTGCTGGTTAGGGGATGAAGTAAACTTGGATGCTGCAGGTCCTTGGGAGTCAACAAGCCCTCCTGTTACCTCCTGTAATTCTCACAAAGCCTGATTGCTATTAGTGCACCAGAAGGCACATTTGCAGTGTTGGAGAAAGGGAGCGGGCCTCCAAAGACCTCTTAGCAATCCCACTGTCGAACAAGTTACTCACCTTCGGTAACGCTTTTTCTGGTAGATACAGTATCTGCATGTGGATTCCTCACCTTGTGAATATCCCCTTGCGTCAGCAACATTCGGAAATTCTTTCGTAGCTTCGCGCCGACGTGGGCGACGTCATAGAGGCACGGCATCGCGCGCAACTCCGCTGACGTCACCGACACCATATTAGGCCCGCGCCGGCATGATGACATCAGTTCCGCCCTTTTTTCCGTGCCTTCGAGGCACACGGACGGACCAATGACAGTAGATATATACACAGTATACACAGTACACAAATGTCAAGATAAAACACACACTGTGTGAAGCAAATGCAGGAAAACAACTAAATCAAAACATTTCCTTTGATAATATATATATATATATATATATATATATATATATATACATTACAGTACAATTACTCAGGTATGGAAGAGTGGACAACGGGGAGGCAGGTGGGTCAGTGAGGAATCCACAGGCAGATACTGTATCTACCAGAAAAAGCGTTACCGAAGGTAAGTAACTTGTTCTTCTGATAGATACATCTGCCAGTGGATTCCTCACCTTGTGAATAGATTCCCACAGCAGTCCCCACTCCCGGAGGAGGGTGTCCACTCTGCTATACCAAGAAATCTTGGAGGACAGAACGCGCAAAGTGGCCGTCCCTCCTCACCTTGGAATCCAAGCCGTAATGCCTCGCGAAAGTGTGGAGGGAGGCCCAAGTCACGGCTCTGCAAATGTCCTCTACAGGCACACCTCTAGAAAGAGCAGATGTTGCAGACTTAGCTCTAATGGAATGAGCCCTTATACCCTCTGGATGTTCCTTACCCGCCAGGGAGTATCAGATCTTGATGCATAAAATTATCCATCTTGAGAGCGTGCGCTTGTGCACAGCCTTCCCCTTCCTGCAGCCAGCAAATCCAACAAACAGCTGGTCATCCGACCTGAACTCTCTCGTCCTGTCCAGGTAAAAACTCACCGCCCTCTTAGGGTCCAGGCGGTGAAGTCTTTCCTCCTCCTTGGAAGGGTGAGGGGGAGGATAAATGGTAGGGAGGGTAACGGACTGCCCCAGGTGAAAAGGAGTTACCCCCTTCGGCAGAAAAGCAGCCCTGGTCCTAAGAACCATTCGATCAGCATGAATGGATAAAAACGGGGGCTTAGAACTAAGAGCTTGAAGCTCACTTACCCTCCTTGCCGAGGTAATTGCTACCAGACAAACAGTCTTGAAAGACAAAAGCCTCAAGGGACACTTGTGTAATGGCTCGAAAGGCGAACCCATCAGGAAAGTAAGTACAAGATTCAAGTCCCACTGAGGCACAATAAAAGGAGTAGGAGGAAATTTATTGGTAAGGCCCTTGATGAATCATAAAACAATAGGTGACTTAAACAAAGAGGGCTGGTCCGGCAAACAAAGGAAAGCCGATAAGGCCGACAAATAGCCTTTTATAGTTGCCACCGCAAAACCCTGCTGGGCCAAGGAAAGAGCAAATTGAAGAAAATTGGACAAACGAGCCCTTAAAGTGTCAATGGACTTCTCCCCACACCAAGCAACGAACTTAGACCACCTATAGGAATAAATGGACTTAGTGGAGTCATGCCTGGCTGACAAAATGACATCCACCACATCGTGTGGGAGAGAAAAGGAACTCAGGTTGCCCCGTTCAATCTCCAGGCATGAAGATGTAAGGTCTGGAGGTGGGGGTGTAGAACCTGCCCCTCCATCTGGGAGCTGAGATCTGCCCTGTGAGGGAGACGAAGCGGCGAGCACGAGGAGAGGTGGAGAAGATCTGTGTACCACACCCTTCTTGGCCAATCCGGGGTGATCAATATAACTTGGGCCCGGTCTTGGCGAACCTTCCTCAGAACCTGAGGAATCAAAGGTATGGGAGGAAACGCGTAAAGGAGTTGCGAGTCCCAACTCATCTGAAACGCGTCCCCCAGTGCTCCTTGCATCGGAAACTGGAGACTGCAGAACGACGGGCAGTGAGCATTCTCGCGAGTGGCGAACAGGTCCACCCGAGGGGTTCCCCACGTCCGAAAGACGTGATGAACCACCTCCGGTTGAAGCCTCCACTCTTGGTCGGCTGAGAACTGCCGACTGAGACTGTCTGCACTTACGTTCAGAACTCCGGCCAGATGATTTGCCATCAGACAAATCTGATTGTCCTGAACCCAAGACCAGAGACGCAGAGCCTCTCTGCAGAGACACTGCGACCCTACTCCTCCCTGCTTGTTGACATACCACATCGCGCTCGTATTGTCCATCAGGACCTGAACTGACTGACCGCGAAGGGAAGGGAGGAAGGCCTTGAGCGCTGAAAGTATGGCCCGTAATTCTAGAAGGTTGATGTGAAGCAGCCTTTCCTCTGGAGACCAAAGACCCTTGACCTCCAGGTCCCCCAGATGAGCACCCCACCCTAGAGTGGATGCATCCGTTATCACTGTGGCCACTGATGGAGGCAGATGAAAGGGCTTTCCTTGTGACAGATTGCCCTCCACGCTTCACCAAGACAGATCCGCTGCAGTTTCTCTGGAGACCCTGACTGACTCCCTTAGATCTCCGTTGTGCTGATACCACTGCCTGCGGAGGCACCACTGGAGTGCCCTCATGTGCCAGCGTGCAGGGTCGACCAACAGAATGCAAGAAGACATCAGACCGAGCAGACGGAGGACCTTCAGGACTGGAACAACCGCTCCATTGTAGGAAAATTGAATCATATATTTGTTTTCTTTTTTGGGGGTATTTTTTGTTTCAAGGGAGGAGGGAAGGTGTGTAGTATTGTGTGATGCTGTTTGAGGATGCTGCTTACTGCTGCCTGTGTCTCTGATTGCTGGGAGAAGCAGTCTCAGTCAGTGTTCCATGGTTGCTATGAAGCTGGGATTGTATTGTGTTGGATTCTCACAATGTTTATGTTTAACTGGTCTCACAGTTGTCGCTGGAGTTCTGGCTGGTGGAATTCCAGTTCCCTGGATCCACAGCCTTGTAGCCTACAATAAATATACTTCTCTTACCTTGGCTCCAGTGGCATCACTACAAAATCCTTCCCACGTTAGCCTACGGAAATGAGACCCTGAGGGACTGGGACAGCATTGTGATGGAATCCAAAGTTTCAAATATCTTCAAGGCTGTTTTCAATCTGCCAGTGTATATGTACCCTGCACAAATCAGTTTGGAGTTCGGCCTGGTAAAACAAAAGTTGGGCAGACAGGCAGCTTTTGTGAGCTGCTGCCAAAGTCCCAAACATGGTAAGAAGGGCTCCTTGGGCCACAATTTCTGGCTGAAAATCATGCATGAGAGCTTTCCTACAAAGGTCACTTACCACCATGGACCTCTCATCCATTTGGGCCCTAAACCAGAGCTGCAGCGAGCCAAAAAGAATAATAAAATCAAATACCAAAGTATTGGATGACAAGGAGTCGTGGCTAGATGGAGCCATGGATGGCTAACTCTCTGTAATTACATGAAGCTATACCCTCAAGGTTGGTGAAGAAAGGAATATGGGGAACAGTGAGGGCTTTGCAATGAAGTGCTTGAGGACATCATTCACGGACTGTGTCTCTGAAAAGCCACGCCAGATGATTGTCAGAAAATCCTATGCAAAGAGTTAATCAAGAGAGGGTTGATATTGTGTAGAGAGGCTGCTGTGGCATGATTCAATCTTATGGACCTCAGACTGAGCTGTACGCTGCTAACATTTCTCAGGATTGTGGAGAAAATGGTAATGCCTGCAGAACTCCAAGGAGCAGACGAGGTCTAGCTAGCAAGGTATGACATAGCTATTGGAGTCTTACTGCCATACATACAGCGTCACTATAGAGCTCTGACACATCTTGCACTATCACACTGTGGTGGTAGAATTGTGATGAATTGACGAGGCCTAGCAAGTAGGACGCAGAGTAACCACTGGGGCTGACTAGCATAATCTTAAAATTCATATCAAGGGAGAGGATGTCTGACGTTACAACGCGTACTTTTACAACGCGTGCCGTTACTACGCAACTTTTACAACGCAAGTTGTTACAACGACTTGCGTTGGGGGGCGCAGGATAGTAAATATTTTAATTTACTATTCCAACTTTAGTCCCCGTGGATAGTAGGGAAGGAGTTGGTTAGTAAATTAAACTATTTACTATCCTGGAGCGCTCCCCAGCGCAAGTCGTTGTGACGGCTTGCGTTGTAAAAGTTGCGCGGTAACAGTACCGCGTTGTAAAACCTTCGTTGTAAAGGTTGTTCCCCAAGGGAGAAGAGCGATATCATAGGGAGCGCTAATTACTAAGATGGTACCAACATACATAGTAGGAATAATCACATATTGGGAAGAGGGTAAATTAGGTTAAAATCATCACTATAGGAAGTGTAAACAATTCAAAGCAATCATTAAAAATATAATTTAAACTTGAGATATTTAAGAAAAAACTAGTTCACAGCCTATATTCTTATAAAAACGAAAATCAAGCTAAAGGCCAATTAAGCGGGAATTGCTATTCTTCACATCAATTTGTTCAATAAGTACCTATGCATACAGGCTATGATTTTACAGACACAAAACACACAATTAATAAGGGGTTTGTTCAATTCATCTCCCATACCCAAGATACTATTACCCAACTGTTTGGCCATGGTCGGTGAGCAAAAATCTATTGGAGTCAGTCAATCCACCAAGTCTAATACACTAAATATGTTACAAAGAGGGATACTAGGTACAAACCGAATACCATCATTCCCTCCTCTGGTGCATGCATTGCCTAGCTGAGCTCTCCCTTCCCAATTCTTGCCTAAGTGTCCAAATGTTTCTATTAAAATTGATGGGGGATAAAAATAACTTAGATCGAATGTCTGATAGTAGTTCTCGACCTTTGATAAGACCACTCGCAAATATGATGAACCGCCCGTCTATCTATAAAATTAATGACTATGCAATCGCCCACTACGTCTTTCACTCTACGACCAACCCAGCTTACTCTGCGGGCAAACAAAATTTGACTTTGCACGTTTGGTGGGAGAGGTCTATTATTATTCAACCAATGAATTGATTTATTTTTTAATTCGGTATAAGATTCAATACTGCCTTTGTCTAATTCGGGGACCCCAGTCAAAACGACAACGTAGGGTGAAGAATATGGAGGTAAATCAATGAGTGGCAAGATATGCTTAGATTCGTTGATATTGGATCTTTCTTTCGACCCTCCAGGTCATTTTTGGGCCAGGCTCCCTCTCAGGGGTTGATGTACTGCTCTGTCACCCTGGGAACAGTCTATTCTTCCCTGTGCAACTACACCGCTATGGACGGTGGGTCCATCCACCCTATTAGGTGCAATTAAGGTAGGCAATGGGATGGGCAGTAAGGGACTGGGAGCTACCGGATCCTGAGTTACATTTGTCGTCACTGCCTTAGCCTGGACACTCCTCAGCAGATTATTCTTAATACAATCAAAATTGGTGACAGTCAACTGTTCAAATTTTACCAATCTGTCCTCGATTGATGCCAACCTCGCAATTATGGGGTGCATAGTTGACGTGATGAGGTCTCCTACTTTTGTCCAAAATCCCTCCTCAAACAGAGGCAAAGAACAGTCGACAGAGACCATAGACGGACTGTTTGATGCAGGGGAAATCACCAGGGGCGCTTCAATATTTGTAGACGTTATATTCGCCACATTCCCAATCTTATTCATTTTAGGCATTTTGGGATTTTTTCCCTTCCTGCGCTTCCCCTCCTCACTTCCCTTTAGACGCCAATCCCAATGCATGGTCCGCTGATTGGGGCTTAATTTTGGGAGCCAGCCTTGTGGATGCATGAATGGCAGGGCCACTATCAGTATCCGTCAAAAGAATATACGTAGGTGGAACAGAAAGACAAGACTCCTGGACCGTGAGTGAACTTACTGGATCACAAGGCATTTGACTACTACTTTATTCCGGCTCCCCAAAATCAGTTATTATAGATGTATGCTGCTCTGGTGAATGTACAGACATCAGCCCCCCAAGGATGAACGTTTAGTAAATGCAGGGTCTAGTGAAAGACGGCGTTCCGTAATTGCAATCTCGTGCTCCAGCACTGATGTTGCTCTTAATATAAACTGGTCAAGTGTCCCTGTTGCACTCCCACCTATAGCTCCTTTCTTCCCCTTCCCTTCACGTGCAGCCATCGAGAGCTAAATATAGTGCTGTAATTTAACACCAAATACACGCACCCCCCCGCCAACAGTTATGATCAACAATTAAACCGGATAGCCAACCTTGAAAAAGCAAAATATGTGGGGGGTGGCCCAGCCCGGCCTCCTCCGGTCTCAGAATGCACTCAAAGCGGGCCCGCCCTTGGCCTGTGCGCGTCCCGCTCCGTGGGAGTCCTGCGCAGTTCTTGTACGCCTCCCGGCATGCGAGGGCGGCCTTCGCGCCCCTAGGGACGCTGGGAATTAGAGTCCCGGCCAGTGTCCTCCACATGCAGCCGGAACCGGGACCAGATACCACCCAAATGACTCCTGTGGCGGTGGCGGCAAACACTCTGGATGCAGCAGGTAAATGGCAAGTAGCTACAAGAGTGAAGAACAGCGCCCGCGCCGCAGGGGCCCTGTGCAGTTCTTGTATGCCTCCCGGCGTGCGTGGACGGCCTTCCCGACGCTGGGAATTAGAGTCCCGGCCGGCGTCCTACGCTCACGGCCGGAACTGGGACCAGATACCACCCAAATGACTCCTCTGGCAGTGGCGGAAAACACTGTGGATGCAGCGGGTAAGTGGCAAGTAGCTACAAGAGTGAAGAACGGCTCCCGCGCCGCGGGGGCCCTGCACAGTTCTTGTACGCCTCCCGGCGTGTGTGGGCGGCCTTCGCGACGCTGGGAATTAGAGTCCCGGCCGGCGTCCTCCGCTCGCGGCCGGAACTGGGACCAGATACCACGCAAATGACTCCTCTGGCGGTGGCGGCAAACACTCTGGACGCAGCAGGTAAGTGGCAAGTAGCTACAAGAGTGAAGAACGGCTACGGCGACGCCGGGGTCCTGCGCAGTTCTTGTACGCCTCCCGGCGTTCGAGGGCGGCCTTCGCTATGCTGGGAATTAGAGTCCCGGCCGGCGTCCTCCGCTCGAGTCCGGGACTGGGACCAGATACCACCCAAATGACTCCTCTGGCGGTGGCCGCAAACACTCTGGATGCAGCAGGTAAGTGACAAGTAACTACAAGAGTGAAGAACGGCTGCCCGATTTTAATTAACTTCACAAATAGACTAAACTTGAAACTTAAACGGACTCCGATTGTGGATGCTGCTTGATCATGGCTCCCACCACAGTCAACTAGCAACCCAATTTTTAGGAGTGGATTATTAGCCCAGTTTTCATTGCTTCAATTTCTGTTTGAATTCTGTGTATCATAATTAGGGCTCCCGGTTTTATGGTATTTATTTTTTACACATTTCCGTCTGTATTTATCCATATTTATTTTTTTTATCATTTTATCTGTATTTATCAGCATTCATTTCCGTGGCAAGCAAAAGAAGATGCTGCAGCTAGTATTTTTTCACATTTATTTAAATAGACAATGCACACTTTTTGCCGTTTGTTTATAGTGTGACTTTGCCCCAGAGGTACTGAAGTGCTTAACATGAGCAACAGTTTGATTACATAGGTCCTTTTCATTTTTACAGACACTGGGAAATGAAGGGATTTGGCCAGAATCATGGGACGGTGAGCCAAACCGGAGACTTGAGTCTATATGTTTACATCCATGGTTGTTAATTCACCCCAGTGCTATGGGTACTGAAGGTGACATCACAATCCTTTTGCCATCACAGGGTTACATCCACTCTTAGCCCCACAGAAGTCACTCAATTCCTGCTGTGCGACTAAGAAAATAAAGCTGAGTGAAAATCAAGGAACTTAAACAGGGCTATTAGATTCCTGATTTCTTCATGTTTTTCCCACAGCAGTGAAGACCAGGCAAGTCGGGTGGTACACTATCTGTACTTCTCACTAACGCTAATTGATTGACCGCAACGTTCAAGTCCCTCCAAATCTACTACTCCCATTTCCTCCACCCACCACCTTTTTGGTTGATGTATACACCCATTGCCATATAATTAATACAATAAATGTAAAGACAGAGCCCACAGGTTGACCCTTTAGGCCACCAAGTTTAATGCACTTGTAATGGGCTTTCTCAATACAATTAGAGATCGGGCTACAGAAATGTGGAACGTCAACGATTAGACATCTATAAAGCTTTTACATGCTGAGAGCTACTCAACAAGTCACCCTTGTGTCCTCCTCACCCCTACAGTATTCGCGTGGTTATACCTGTGTACTAAAAATGCTACAGTAAGCAGCAAGTCAGACTACCTGCAAGGTCTGTAAAGTACAGTGACGTTAGATTGTCCATTTATTTGAAAAGAAACAACTACGGCCTGGGCTTCGACGAACAGTGGGGAGGGCTAGCATTCAAGCATTGCTCGAGACGGCACTTGGTGACAGTCGCTAGGGTTAGGTTTCAGATGTGGCAATATCTACTCGCTCATTTGCATGCCTAAATTTCCATTTGACGGCTCTGTGCTTGGCTGGGAGCGAGCATTGCTCTCCAGGGAGAGGCTGCATTCCAGTGTCCTCTACACCTTGCATCCGAGTGCTCGAGCGCGCATTACCAGGTGATCACTGCATCATGGGAACTCCGGCGGGTTGGGCAGAGCACTGCACCTCATCGGGCTGTTACCTGCGGATCCGTCGCCATGCCTTAAAGAAACCGAGAGTCATAGCTGACTATCATCGTTAACTATTACGAATAGAGAGAAGCAACAAAGCTCCGGGAAACCTGACTCTCGGCGTTTTCATCTTTGTACGCTTAGAAATACGCCTAAATATCTGCTACTAAGTAGCCTTTTAAATACATGACCACTGCAACGTTCAGGACTAGAGAGTAACTATCGTCATCCCTACGAGCCCGTCCTATCTACGGCACAAATATTACCATATATCCATTTGGAAAGCAGTGGCATCTACACGGGAGAAATAGGCAGCCCGTGTCAGAGCTCTATACGTATGTATTGAATGGTGACATCTACTATACTATTCTGCTAGCAGACTGGGACATACATTAATTTTGCAATACATGACCACCTGAGGAAGGCTAACCGGCCGAAACGCGCGTTGTGGATAACCTTGCCGTATTGCATACATCACTTGTCTGGTTCTATGTGTTATGTTTGTTTGTAAATAGTTTTAATGTATAACTCTATGAACTACTCTATGAACTATAAACCAGTGCCAAAATGAATTTACCCATATAATGAAAAACAGATGTATATGTATATAAAGAACATTTTTGAAAAAACAGAAAAAAGAATTCCACTTGTGTAAATAAAAATATACAATTTAATATATTTGCACTTGTGGGTAGTGAGTCTTTCTACTAAATTTTTATGGTGACTATAATAATTTGGTGTTTATAAATTTGTACTTTCACTTGACTATAGACCTTTACCAAACTGAACGTCAACGATTAGACATCTATAAAGCTTTTACATGCTGAGAGCTACTCAACAAGTCACCCTTGTGTCCTCCTCACCCCTACAGTATTCGCGTGGTTATACCTGTGTACTAAAAATGCTACAGTAAGCAGCAAGTCAGACTACCTGCAAGGTCTGTAAAGTACAGTGACGTTAGATTGTCCATTTATTTGAAAAGAAACAACTACGGCCTGGGCTTTGACGAACAGTGGGGAGGGCTAGCATTCAAGCATTGCTCGAGACGGCACTTGGTGACAGTCGCTAGGGTTAGGTTTCAGATGTGGCAATATCTACTCGCTCATTTGCATGCCTAAATTTCCATTTGACGGCTCTGTGCTTGGCAGGGAGCGAGCATTGCTCTCCAGGGAGAGGCTGCATTCCAGTGTCCTCTCCACCTTGCTTCCGAGTGCTCGAGCGCGCATTACCAGGTGATCACTGCATCATGGGAACTCCGGCGGCTTGGGCAGAGCGCTGCACCTCACTCCACCGGTGTGCCAATGAACCTGAACTGCATGCTTGCCTTTGCCACCCTGTAACTAACCTCGGTGCTGTGCTTGGCTCTGGGCTGTAGCTGAGAACCAGGCGCTGCAGCGCCTTAGACGTGCAGATGTTCACGTGCACTTTCAGATGCATGGCTGCCTTCCTCGGGGTTCAAATCTACAGTGCTCCGAGGTCAAGTGGCAGACAGCGCCCGATATTTCTGTCTTTTCTAAAACTGCTTTACGGTGAAGAATGGCTTAGCAAAGGTGCCACGGACACTAAAGAAAACAACCCCCCTCCTCTCACACTGACCCCCAATACGCTGGTTTCAAACTCATTTTAGGATGGCCGCAGCTTCTGCTGCCGCTGACAGTCAGGACCCTTACAGTGAAAATATTCAAAGATTTTGTTCCCCGGACCCTTTCGGAGTTAATGAAGCCATAAACTTGCTGTGGTGCCAGGCCCTCCTTAAACGAGCTCTTGATGGGCCTTTAATTTTACATGTAGATCAACAAAGAAATGCACTTTAAAGTATGCCTCCGGGCAGGCAGTTACTACGAGCTACGAGTTACTACGAGCTGATGGTGAGACAACAGATGACAATCGTCCTGGTGCTGACAGGATGTCTGGGGGGGGGGGCAATTAACCCCCTGGCATGGTCAATAGTGTGTGATCTATTGAAAAAGGTTGATAAGCGCTCTCGGCCTGCTGCTGACTGGGAGGGAGAGAGGCTCGCTCATTAACAGATCAGTCTCCCTTGGAAGCAGAGTGCTTAGCCCAGACTCTGGAGGGCGGGGTGATTTAGAGGGGAGAATAATCTGCAGGACATCAGTAGCAGTTTCGTGGGCCCCTGTGCGCCTCAGACACCGATTTTCCACAGGGGCACATAGACACCATAAAGCGGTTGGTAAGTATTTTTCCGTTTCTATTTATAAATACAGATAAAGGAATAAAAGTTTTCCGTCTGTATTTATGTGTAAAAATCTGTTTAAACGGAAAACCGGGAGCCCTAATCATAATCTATTGATAAGACTTCCATATGTGTTATTCAATTATGTTATTCAGTTTGCAGTTACAGTTGGTAATGGTCTATGATTTCACTTTCACTCACTTCTTTAGGGTTGGTAGACTTTTCCTCTCTTTTAGAATGAGAGTAAATCTATGACAAAGTGAGAACATTTTTATTTTAAAAGTTATTTTAGTGGGGCTATCCAATGTAAAGAAAATGCCAATTCTCTTTGTCCAGCCCTTCATCTCTATTAATCTCCAACAAGAGTCATTCTAAAATGTTTGTTTGATGGTGTAGACTGTTATTTTGAGATATATTGTGACTTCCTTCGTTGAGTGGCCTGTTTTGGAGTAATTATGTTACACTGAATTCATTGGTTCTTTCTTTGTCTGCAAAAGCATAGCCATTACCCATGGTTCAGTTTCATGCAATTCACTTAAGTTGGTAACCAGTGTTCTCTGTATTGGTGAAACAGAAAGTGTGGTTGTAGAGGTAAATTTTAACAGTGAAGTGACTTAAACGTTAAGAGTCAGTGGCACCGTCTGTAACTCATGTGAAAAGCACTTGTTAATATACACCCTCTGCCTTTTCAAAATTTGAAGTTATTTGCACAGTTTTCATTTGTCATCCACCTCATATTTCTGGAACTGCAAGTCAACTGATTCTACATTACCAAATGGCATTTTTCTACTTTTCCGTTGTATCCCCTTTTATGCTTATTTTAGCAAAATATGTTCTATCATGATTAAGGCCCCAGTTCGGCAATTGTTAGTACTAGCAATAGGGCCCTTACAGCATAGTGGTTCTGGAAAAGTCATATAGCTTCTGTTCATCCACCCCTATTAAAAGTGCCACTGGAAAGTGCTTTATTACATATAGAATGAGGGGCTGATTCACAGAACTAATCTGAGACAAAGTTCTAAACTTACTACTTTTGGTATTCACAGAAGGCATTTAGTAGTAGAGTAAAGTTAGGATTTTGTCTAAAGTTTGACTTAAGACAGACTTAAGACAGACTTAAGACAAACTTAAGACAAACCTAAGACAGACTTAAGACATAATCCTAATTTTACTACTACTAAATGTCCTCTGTGAATACCAAAAGTAGGAAGTTTAGGATTTTGTCTCAGATTACTTCTGTGAATCAGGCCCAATGAGAGTATGGCCCATGAATGGAGAATAACTTGCAGTCATAAATTCACCAGATGCGTTTCAGAATGTTTTTGTAAGCAGTTAAACTAGTCTTTTTTCTGGTGATAATGTATCACAGTAATTCTGTGTTGTGGAGCAGTATTTGTGGAAATTGTAGAAATGTGTGATTTTATCTATGCTGCACTTTTTTACCATGACCATAGCCCTCAAATGAGGCTGTTAGTACTAGAGGTCACACCGATGTTATGCTTGACCTTTGTGTTATTTTCTTTTCCAGCGATATTGTTGGCTTCACTCAATTGTCCAGCACCAGCACACCCTACCAAGTGGTGGACTTTCTAAACAAATTATACACAACCTTTGATGATATTATAGACAATTATGATGTCTACAAGGTGGAGACAATAGGAGATGCATGTGAGTAACATGGACAAAAGCTATTCATGTGTACACATTTTAAGAAGAAAGATTACAAGTTATTACTAGAATACTAGAGAATGTCTTTTCCAGCTTTCACTCTGAGAAGTGGCCATATTCTTAATGTAAATTGTTTTTTAGGCAATGCCTATAAATAGTTGCACTGAAGGTCACGTTCAAGCTACTGTGAAGCCAAGCTAATGGCTATTGTATAATTAGGGCTTCCGGTTATACGGCATTTATTTTTAACATTTCCGCCTGGATTCATCCATATTTATTTCAGCAAATGTTATCAGTGTTTATATTGTGTTCTATTAAAAATTGAACTTGCATCTTGCGTATTTCAACATTTTACTGATAATTGTACACTCGCTCTTGGATGCCTGCCTGATTTTTATCAAAATAAGATGACACATTTACATATTCATATAATACACTCATCGAAAAGCATTACCATTGTTGTACAAGCACATCAGCTCATCTGCAGTTATTTAAGGAAACCTCCCTTTTAAACTCCCATTGCTATCAATCTGAAAAGCTATAGCAGTCATGAGCGACAGCATGCAAAGTCAACAAAAAGAGGACCTACTTTCAGTTTTTTCCATTAAAAAAATACAGACTAGGAAAAACAGTGTTTCCAAATCAGTAAAATGTTGAACGAGGACCGTAAGGACAATTAGACCTGCCCTAAACATGCCCCAGAAGCTAATGAGGTGAAGTCTGATTCAGCAAGTTCTAAGTAAAATGTCAAAACATCAAGATCGGGGTGGCATACGTTTAAGGTTACTTGCTTTGCTGCAATTTGTGCCATTATAGGGGTGTGTGAAGCCATGGGCAAGCCACATCCCCTTTTCAAAGCAACTTGGAACGTGTTAACTATTTCCAGCTAATTCAGGCACTCGTGATGCTAAACAAATTTGAATTGTCCACTAAAAGAGAAAGGGGAGAGGGCAGAAGGAGGAAAGAGAGATGAACCGGAAAAGAGAACTTTATAACGGTGGAGTAGAAGGAGAAGAGAAGCAGAGACAGGTAGAGAAATTAGTGATGTAAGGAGAGATAACAAATAAAGAGAGAAATGTAAAATAGCTCAAAAAGGAGACAGGGAGGCAGAAATAGATATGTAAGCTATGTAGAAAAAGTGGGTGGATAGAGTAAGGTTTTAGAGTGAAAGGGAGAGAGTTTGAGACAGAGTGAAGGAAATGTAGTGAGAAATGTAAAAAAAGTTCAATCGGGTCGGGGACAATCGATATTTGCCCGGCGGTATTGCCTCTGTGACCCTCTAGTTATTTAAAATATATGAAGAGGCAGGCGCTGGAGACTGGAAAGCAGGAAACAAGGTTTTTTATTCTCTCCGGAGGAGAACACAACGAAACGGACAGAAGGTATCGTTCTGAGGTGCTCTAACTTACGTTTGAGGCCTGGCCCCTTATATACAGTGTTTATGGTTTTTATTACAGCTTACATACATGTGACAAAGCTTTGATATACGGAAAGACATACCCGGAATCCCCCTTTGGGGCCCGTTCCCACACACATTTACAGTTGAAGTCCCCACCCTAGTCACAACAGGTGATGAGCATCGCGCAGCTGGATAATCCGCCGATTCACGGAATGTGGGGGGGGTTTGATCGGGTCTCATGGGGTGGGGGCTTTGATCAACCCGGGGATTCTTTGATGGGGGAAGCTTTCTATTGTACGGGGAGGGGCAAGGATGGTATCGGCAGAGCTGGGTGTCGGCTTGGGAACGGAGAGGACAAAACGGGCACACGGGGAAAAGGGGGTTTGCATCTAAGGGCCGGAGATCATGAAAGGAAAGCAGGGAGGCGTCGCGCTGGGAACAGGATGAGGGCCGGGGGCAGAGCAGCGCCGAAGAGGGGTTTATGACTCAAGGCAGGTGCAAGCAGGGGGGTGGTCAGCGTGCAGGCTTAGTGAAGGCAAAGGGCTATGTCAGGGGCCAGCGGCATGCAAAAGGGTTTGTTCTGATCGGGGCATCTTAAAATGGCGGGCGCGCACGACAAAAGTGTGGCATCAGGGGAAGAGGCAAGATGGCGCAGATAATGTTCACCAAAACGCACTAATTTTCCACAGAAAGAGGTGCAGTACATCAAGGGATGAGGTAGAGAAAGAGTTAAGACAGAAATGTACTACAGAATGTAAGTTTTACCTGTGCTTATGTGTGCAGAGTTCTGTCCCGACTGCGGTTCTCTGTACATGTAAGAATAGATATTTCTTTGGGGCCCAGGGGAGTGGTTGGGAAAAGGCACAGACTTATTACTAAAGGGGATGCTATCAGAGAGAAGTGAGATGGGTTTAGGGAGATCAAGGAGTGGGCTTAGGGAGAGATGTCACGCAACCACATAAGAGTAAGCCAATTTTTTTACTCTGGGAGTGGAGATATGTAATTCACATTTTTGTAGTAAGTTTACATTTGGAGTCTGTGAATACCAAAAGTAGTAAACTTAACCACAAAGTATAAACTTACTCGAAAGTGTGATTTACCTTTGTGAATCAGGCCCATGGAGATCTGAAGTAGTGAGAGAGGGACAGGCTACCTTCCAATGATAAAGAAATATAGATCAGTTAAAGAGAATAGCGAGGCAGATAGAAAGATAGCGAGAGGTTAAAGAGTAGAAAAAGAGGTCAGGAGTACAGAGAAAAGTTGCAAAGTAAAGAGGCAGGGATCGGGTAGAGATAGTGAGGTGAGGATAATACAGTGGTAGCGAGAATGTGTGAGGTCGATAGAGAAGTAGAGGCAAAGGTGAGCGAAGAGATGTGTAAAAAGAGAGGGTGAGGCAACAATTATGTAGAAACAGTGAGTTGAAACTAAGACGGAGATATACATTTTAGTTCCACTTTAGGAGTACATTTACACTCAGATGTTTTGAATAGCCTAATAGTAGTACACCTACTCAAAAATGTAAATAACTCAAAGGTGCATAGTCCTCTGGCCCTTCAGTTTGGTGGAGACAAGTGAGTTACAATTTGGAGTAATTTTATAATTGAGTGTAGTTAATAAAAAAGTAGTAAACTTAATCAAAATTGCCAATTACTCAAAAGGGTAACTACCTCTGTGAATCAGGCCCTTATTCGCTAAGCAATCGTCCATGGAAGGTTTTATTTACCTAGACCCATTTTACTTGTAAAACCCTACAAAATGTATCTTTTTTTCAGACATGGTGGTTTCTGGAGTTCCTAGCGAGAATGGAATTTTACATGCCAGTGAGATAGCTAGCATGGCCCTGGATTTGGTGGCAGTGTGTAAGACATTTCGAATCCCACACAAGGCCAACACCTTACTAAAGATACGAGCCGGAATACACTCAGGTATGTAGAACCCTGCAATTGGGTAAGCTTTAGGACTCGAGCACCTTTAAAACGTATATAAACCTGCACAACGTATTCTAGCAACCATCATTTGATAATCCTAAGCATTCAATGGGTCATGTGTGCAGCATTTCCATGATGTGAGCCTAAAGGTTCAGAATAAATGGGTTCTAGATGCAGTAATTGGCAGCAACATTAGGAACGTGCTGGTATTACTGAAATGAGTTTTGTTTGGCCACTGATGGACTCCTCGACTTGCAGTGCAAACTCCCTAAATTATCGATGTGTTGATCTATCAAGGTAAAGATGACTGCATTGCCTTGGCAAATGTGTGTGTCTTGTTGATTTTTTACTTTACCTAAACCCATTGCTTTGGTTACTCTTTTAGGTGAATGACAACAGTAAACTATTGCGCCTATGGTGCCTTACCAACATTAGTTCCACTTACTGTTACATTCATTAAAAATTCATATTTTGTGTCTTCGCTTTATATGATGTTTCATGAGACCGATGCTTCCACAAATTACATTTTCAAATGCAATGCTGTTCTTACGGAATTTATGTTGATAGTATACCCCTTACAAGTTCATTTCATTATACATTTCAGTTTATTTCTGCTTGTGCACCAAATGTTTAAGTGCAAGCTGCAGTAAGCGCCCAGTGCTCCATGCTTCGGAATGTTCTTGGGGCAATCTATGTATCAGGAGAGTGCAGTCTGAAGTTCTACTCTAGACCTAGCTGTCAACTTCCTAAGAGGATACAAGGAATGGGCGGCTACCTACTTATCAACACATATACTTTAGGCCATGTCGACAAAACTATTTGAATATACACATTTGGCTTGCAAACATTAATAGCCATCTGCAAAATTTGGTTTTACACTTATACAAGGATTTATTCACTTGAAGATTTGCATTTGGATTTATTATCTCACAGAAGGTGAAAGAGGGAGGAAATGGGCATTCCATGGTTGGAATGCCTGTGAGTTTGTGTGCTCCTAAAAATGGATACATTAGTTGGCATTCAAAATCATTTCTCCCATCTTTTTTAGCAAGGGTCAGAATGTACTTCCAATAAGGACTAAAGTATATTGCTTCACAGGGCTAGAAGGGGAAGGTACCACCGCTAAAACTTGTTGGGGTGGAGAGGAAAATGTTTTATCCATAGAGGAAAAACTAATCAAGTGTATTGCATTTGCTCTACAGATTTTTCCAAAACCAAATATACATATGCACATTTGCTCATATGAAAATGGAATTTACAAAACATTTCTAGGCCTACTTCTGGAAATTTTATGAATATTTGAAAGTCATAAATCTGCACCCAGGCAAAGTTGCAGACATTTTGAGAGAGAGTTAAGACATTCTTTAGGAATTAAGCCATCCGTGAGTACTAATTTGTTTGGCCATGATCTATGTATTGCTATGGCACCTACCATACAATAGCTTTTTGAGAATGTTCTGGAAAGTCCCACAGATCAGCAAACTTTAGCCCTGTGATGTAACCATTCAAAGAGATTCTTTCTAGGGACTTGAACTCCTTTTCGTTTATCGCTTTTTTGTCATAATTAGCGCTCCCGGTTTTATGGTATTTGTGTTTTTTTTACATTTCCATCTGTATTTATTCATATTTATTTTTTGCAAACTTTTTCTGTATTTATCTATATTTATTTTGGGTTTTATGGAAAAATTAAGCTAAAATTAGTATATGTCCACATTTATTTAACCAGGAAATATGCACTCATGCTTGAATGCCTACCAGGTTTCAATGCGACAAACACATGCAGAAGATAAATCAATGTGCTTAGAAGAAAATATGAAATTACAGCATCAACCTTGTGCATGCTGTTAAAGCCTCTTTACTAAACGTCCTTTCGTTTTTAGCCCCCTTACCTATCCATCCACACAGCTAATGGCCTGACAGTCATGATTGACAGTATTTAGAATCACTCAAAAAGCAACCCAATTTCCGTTTTTATCCACATTTAAAAATAAATACAGACAAACAAAATGTTTTCTGTCTGTATTTATCTGTTAAAAAAAGTAACAACGGAAAGCATGGAGCCTTAGTCATAATTAACATGTTGGTGTTGCTTCGAATCCAGTGGGGTAACGCAATATGATGGTGCCCTGATGCAGAATGTGATGGAGGGCATCTGAGTCTACCATCACTCACAGATAGTCATTGGCATTGGCCGTAATTAAGCCCCTCTTGAATGTTTGGTGGCCCCCTCCAGTGCTGCCCAATCGGACTACAGAGGAAGAGGAAGCATTTGTTACACTTTTGTTGTCTTACTGTTTCTTTCTTGTATCTGCAGCACTCCTCTCTTGATGATAGCTCTTTAATCAATGCCAAGGTATAAACATATAATTCATGCCTCAAGCCCTTGACATGAGAAGACTTTACCATTTTACCAATTGGCGCTTTAATGTGAAAAACAGGAGATGGGATCTCACGCTCTCTTTCTGGGAAGCTTAGTCAAACTAAACTCTTTTATTCCAACATTACCCTTTATGTGACATTTGTAGCCCTATAATCTACAGACTATCATTGCACTAGATTGATTACAGTTGTTTCTAAACACTGTCAACACATGAAATGGGTGGAAAGCCTTCTATTATTGAATGAAACCTCTAAACATTGAATTGCATCAGACATTTGGCTTCAAATGAAAAAGACTCACTGGAAATGTAACGCCGCCGAAAGGGTCCAGTCGCTGTTACGCCATATCAGTTCATGATGAGAATCCTTCTCTCAGACTATCTAAATGTTTTTCCATTTGACTTCAGTGAATATGCTAAAGTCATTGTATTGCTTATTTATAGGGTGCAACTTGTTCTGTAGAAGCTACATATATTCTCCGACCTCCGTTTTGTGGTAGGTGTTGCACTATCTGTGTCTATTCTCAAGTTCTTCTCACACAGTACAATAATTCTACGCTTTCTTGCAGTCCTATCAGACTTGTTTGTCACAATCAGGAATGGGAAATAATTGCATTTTCTTTGCAATAACAAATCTGGAATTCTGATGGATTGGATAAGCACTATTTACAATCACGGCTAAAGTCTCAACCTGCAACACTCAAATTTAGGGGGTGTGTGGTTTACTGAAACACAGTTTATTCTTTGAGGCATAAGAGGAGTCTCATGGGATAACCCTTAGAGAGACCTGGAGTAACTCTCTAAATTATGAGCTGCACAGTCACTACCTGTATGAAGGTAGTGGGAGGAGCATTACAATGGGTTTACTGTTCCCTACTACCAGGATTTACCTGGTGGTATGGAACAGTACAAAATGACTACATGTCTGCCCATCTAAATGGATCGGGTGGGCATGTAGCCATTTCTCTGATGGCCCTTACTACCCAGCGGCATCGGAGAAGCTTGGCCACTGTGGAGACAGGGTAGTCTCTGCTGTGGCTAAACTTAAGGTCAACCTGCAATTAATTCAGGGGCGTAACACAGGCCCCCGCAGCCCACGCACTGCGGGGGGGGGCCCGATGCTCCAGGGGGCCCACTCGGCACTGCACTCTGTCCAGAGAGCTCGTAATTGAGCCCGGAGGGGGCCCCTCTACATAACTTGCAGGGAGGCCCCCTCAATTTTCATTACGCCAGTGAATTAAATTTGGCAGGTGGACCACTATATTGCCGGGAAGGGAACTCCATCACCATTGAGAAGGAGTATCCTCTCTGCCAATATGTAAATCAGGCCCCTAGAGTAGCTTTAGACAATCTTTAATAAATTGCAATCACCTATGAACTTTAAATTCACACACTTGACAGAAACACATTTAAATATGTCTCCATCCCTCTATGTTGTCACTTATAGGTTCTAACTGCGATTACTCAAACGCAGAAATTATATCTAGAGGTGAGCTTAACTTGTGTAAATCTGTATAGTGTATTCAAGTGGAATTACTTGGAAACTCTGCAAGATTATGCTTGAATTATGGGAGAAGAGTAATTCTGAATTTAGCACTAGTTCTTGGTGCAAAAATGTCCCCATCATGTCTAAATTGGAGGAAACAATGCATTTGTTGCTAAGAAACAGTTCTAAATGCAGCAGAACATGAATAGCGAGCACATCAGCCACTCGCTAAATGTACTCTCCCAGTCGTTTTTTCCCTCCAAATGACACCTAATTACATAACAAAGAATAATTACGAAATTATTGGTAATTTGGCATCACAGAGTAACACCGAATTATCAAAATTATTCTGATTTCTCCAAAGTAATTGAAATTCTGCCCAGGCCTAATTAAATTTATTTATGCATTTTTGTAGTCACACTATAATTTGTAATTGGCAGGGTCTAAGATAAATACTTTTCTCTCTCTAGAATCAGACCAGCCAGACAGAGACGGACATTAAGACCAGTATATACACCATTTTTAATTCTACAAGTTACTACATTGATAGAAACCCTTAACTTGTCTCCACCACTTCCCTCACCAAAATCTTCCTTAATTAAATCTAAGACTGATTTCGTTAGTGTTTCCTCTCAAATTATATTATCCATTAAGACACACTCTATGTATCCGTAAATCAACTAAAGGAGGCATAATTGATCAAAGGTCCAAACCCTTATTAGACACCCACATTGTTTTCTCCACATTGCTGAACAGCATCTGTAAAACAAAAAAGCCAAAAATGCAACGTGCAGTAAGATTAAATATGCAGGCTCATGTTTTCCCACATATGCACAGGAAACATCTCAAAATGATGCTCCTTCCAATTTACATTTTTTTATTTACCCTTAAGAGATTACAGAGGCCCATTTTAAAGAGGCAAAACAAAAATACAAGAAAAGGTGTGAGCATGTGCATTATATAACATGGACAGGCCCAGAAGCAAATTGCAGCAGTGGGGGAACAGCTGAATGCTGCTGAATGGCACAGAAAAACAACTCATAGCAGGGTGGGGCAAGGGAATGAAGGAGGAGTTTAGAGAGGGAGCTCTTGGAAAAAAAAAGAGAGCATAAAAAGCGGACCATTATATGGCATAGTGAGGGAAACCTGTCAAAAAAGGGATGGAGTTCCTGGAGAGGGATGAAGGTCTACCAGGTGATAAGGTGGGAAAGTGCTTCCTTGGGAGGAAGGGCTCTCACATATCCCAAGGGATGTGTTGCTTTATATTCAGGCAGCTCCTCGTTGGACTGGCACTGCAATGCCCAACCGGCCCCACAAAGGGGCTCTTTGCCTGAGTTCCTTTGTTTTTGCTGATGTGAAGAGTGAGGTGTAGTGGGGGGGTGTGAATGGAAGTGAGTAGATTGGAGAAAATGTGTAATAAAAATGACTACATAGGCCCAAAACACTATTTTAATCTCTGGGTTCCTTTGTTATGGTTAAATACGTGGATTCAGGAGAGAGATGGATATAATGGTCCAATCCAGCATGTGCAGTATTTCTAAGGGAATAGAGAGTCAACATGTTTCATGCCTGTTATTGTCTAAGAGATCATGGCATTTCATCAGGACCAATCAATCAATCAATCAATCATGACATTTGTATAGCGCGCTACTCACCCGGAAGGGTCTCAAGGCGCTGGGGGAGAGGGGTACGTTACTGCTCGAACAGCCAGTTCTTGAGTTGTTTCCTGAAGGAGAGATGGTCCTGGGTCAGCCGAAGGTGGATGGGGAGGGAGTTCCAAGTCTTGGCTGCCAGGTAGGAGAAGGATCTTCCTCCGGCGGTGGCTCTGCGGATGCGTGGTACGGCGGCGAGGGCGAGGCTGGTTGATCGTAGCTGGCGGGTGGGCGTGTAGAAGGTCAGGCGGTCGTTGAGGTACTTGGGGCCCAGTTCGTGGAGAGCCTTGTGTGCGTGGGTGAGGAGCCTGAACGTGATCCTCTTGCTGACGGGGAGCCAGTGCAGGTCTCTCAGGTGGCCGGAGATGTGGCTGTGACGGGGGACCAATAATCATTATCTATTCACATAGGGATGGTGCATTAGTGCACGTAGATAGTACCATACCCTGGGTAATCACACAAATGCATTATGTACCTTCTGGGGAAGACCAAATCGCAAGGTATTAGGGACCCCAGTCATATGGGCCAGAACGGACGCTCGCTGGCGTACTGAAGATAGGTTGTTGATGATCGTGTCTATCGGCCGACCTACCCATCATTCTGCCATTACAGGAGTCTCCGGCAGTGAGCGTCTGTTCTGGCCCACACAACTGGGGTCCCTAATCCCTTGCAATTTGGTCTTCTCAAGAAATATTTGCCTGATAACACACCCTATCGATCTCGAAACTGGCATCAAACAACCTGAGATGTCCTAATAAAGCTGTCATCCTTACAAGACTGCATGTTGTTGTTTTGCGTGTGTTTGTAAACTAATCTAGGGAAGCTGAAGCTGTTGTTCTCTGGTTGTTTGTAGTTCTTATAACCTTGCCCTGCATGTAAACATACAGCATACTCACTCAAAAAGTGAAATAACTTGTGAACAAGAAGCATAATTATTGATGATTGAAGCTCATGTAGAACATAAAATATGTATTACAGAGTCCTGCAAATAATGTTTGCATAACGTAATATATAATATACAGTGCAATAAATAAAGTTTACCAAAAACATTTTTCTCAGTGGCACTAATGCATTTCGTCCAAAACAAGATCTGAGCATATCTGTTAGTAGGTTTATTCTCAACTGGTTGGACTAGTACTTTGCTTGAGTTTTGTAACCTATATAAGAGTCCAGGCCTACAGTCTTGCACATGTCTATTCACATGAAATTGTTTTGGAGGCTTACTTTATCTTGATACTTCTTGGATATTCGGGGTACTTTCCCCTTTACATAACTCTAAACAGAGAATCAAACATGTCACAGCACTCCAAGTATCTCAACACCTCGGAATACATAGGGCCTGATTATGACTCTGGTGATCCATGTGACCGCCGTAGCTTTCTCACAGTCTTCTTGCCCGCTTCCCTGAGAGTCCCACCACTGGTTTACGAAACGGGTGGGAGGACCACAGTGTGACGGCCGCCTCCGCAGACATTGATGACAATGCTTCTGTGGAGGGAGTGGTGAATGGTGGCGACAGGGATTTGTACCACTGCCCATATCACGACTTACCCTACTGCCGACATATCGCTGGAGCGGACTCTGATCTGAAGGTGTATGTGCCCTTCAGGTCATAATGCTGGTGCATAATGGAAGAGCACCAATGCCATTGGGTCGGCCGGAACTATGCCTATTGCAGCCATTTATGTTTTTAAAAAAAACACCACAAACTAACCAGGAGCACAGTCCGGAACTGTCAAACAGTGCACTGTGTGGCCGTCATTGCACTCCAGCTTCATTCTCCATTGTCCAATGGTTAGCCCCACTGAATGTTGAAATACGCCAGGCGGGGAAGCTGGCTTCTCAGTGGAGTACCCGTTCCCACCGCAGCGTCGGACTGGCAGTTGCATCAACAAAGTCCTAATCAGGCCCTTGGTGTCAGTCCTTTCACTAGCTCAGTCCCAACATCAGAAAAATCATTTTTTCATACAATTTAATGGATCTGAATCAATGTAACCAGTTTCTTTGATAACACTGTCAACAACCTTTCATCTCATATTGCCCATGTACGTTTTCATATGTCCTCCTTTAACAGGACCAGTTGTGGCTGGAGTGGTTGGAACTAAAATGCCACGCTACTGTCTGTTTGGTGACACAGTGAATACAGCATCGAGAATGGAATCGACAAGCGAAGGTAAAGTTGGTATGTGACAGAAGGATCACTGACAGAATATTGTATTAAAAAATATCTCTGTCAAAAACATTATGTCAATAACTTAGTTTACCATAATAGTGTGATCCTATACTTATAATGATAAGTACAAAAATATCAGAAAAAAATATTGTTGACACTAATATCCAAAAATAGACAACCATATCAACTTCTCAATACAAGTAGAATTTAAAGCAGTACATTCTAAATATGTTAATATATAATTTTAAGATAATGTAAATTAAATATATTTCACTAATATTTAATACTATATATAAATACATGCTTATATAAAAACACAAGTACATGCCTTTATAAAGACACATTATATATTCAGAGAGTGTAACATAAATAAACAATATTTATTTTACATTATTTAATTAATATTACGTTTTTTATATACATATATATATAACATATATATATATATATATATATATTTCATAAATACCTGGTGTAGTTCTTAGAAAATACCAGAGTCGAGGCCCAGTTTGCTCATTCAGTGCTCAAGGTTTATTTAGCGAAAATAAACAGCCCCTACGCGTTTCGAGGTAATCCTACCTCTTGATCACGGGTGGAGTACAAACAAAAGCGCCATTCTTTTAAAGTTGAAAGTGAATTGCATTACGTCATGCATCACGTGATAATAGACATTGAAGACACATTAAGGTTTTAGCAACAAAGTTTCAGTTCTACTTAAATCATGGCTTTACACGTCACCTCAATTAATACAGATTGTGTGGCATGTCCGCTACAAAATTCATGATTTGAAATTACATTCGTATATTCTGCGATCAGTGTCACAATTACTTGCTGCCCAAATACGACATAATGTATCACGCCCCAGTGGGCTCATATCTTCGTATTAATGTCCAAAATGAAGAACAGTAATTCACCATTCCGCACAATTATGAAAAGAATAAGTGTCCAACAATTCTTAATTGCGGCATGCCTACAACATGAATAACAAAAGAAAATAAATCACGCCCGAGTGGGCTCGTATTGTTGCAACAATGTTGAAGGTGGAAAGCCATGATTTCAATTCCGCCCAAGTGGGCATGAAGTCCAGGACCTGAAACAAAAAGTAATGTGTTTTTAAGCCTGACCCACTCTATTACTCATACACCTATATGAGTAATTTTGTTATTCTGAAATATGAGTAAACTGTTGTCGCATCTCTACTGAAATTTTCTAGCTTTTAAAGTAACATGATTTTAACTGGCACTTGTTTTTTTAGAACACATCGTTTTCTATGGACAAACATAGGCTTAAAAACACATTACTTTTTGTTTCAGGTCCTGGACTTCATGCCCACTTGGGCGGAATTGAAATCATGGCTTTCCACCTTCAACATTGTTGCAACAATACGAGCCCACTCTGGCGTGATTTATTTTCTTTTGTTATTCATGTTGTAGGCATGCCGCAATTAAGAATTGTTGGACACTTATTCTTTTCATAATTGTGCGGAATGGTGAATTACTGTTCTTCATTTTGGACATTATTACGAAGATATGAGCCCACTGGGGCGTGATACATTATGTCGTATTTGGGCAGCAAGTAATTGTGACACTGATCGCAGGATATACGAATGTAATTTCAAATCATGAATTTTGTAGCGGACATGCCACACAATCTGTATTAATTGAGGTGACGTGTAAAGCCATGATTTAAGTAGAACTGAAACTTTGTTGCTAAAACCTTAATGTGTCTTCAATGTCTATTATCACATGATGCATGACGTAATGCAATTCACTTTCAACTTTAAAAGAATGGCGCTTTTGTTTGTACTCCACCCGTGATCAAGAGGTAGGATTACCTCGAAACGCGTAGGGGCTGTTTATTTTCGCTAAATAAACCTTGAGCACTTAATGAGCAAACTGGGCCTCGACTCTGGTATTTTCTAAGAACTACACCAGGTATTTATGAAATTGAATGGTTTGGCGACCCTGTCGAGCGCCCGCCGTGCAAGCGGCAGAAGCACGCCACTTTTGTAAGGAGATATATATATATATATTCCATGAAAAACCAATGGCTACAGGGACGACACTGTTATGCTCAGATTTCACTCGTACAAAACCAGTGAAATTCAGCACTTATAGTTACCTGATAGCTTACGACCCTGCAATGTACTGCTTATGACCTCACATATTACATCACTCATGATATGGTCAGTAACATCACTGATGGCATCTCAAATTACTTCACTGATGACATTATCAAGTGATTGTAAGTATTTTTAAGAGTTTATGGGTGTTAAACATATACACTAACTTACTACAAAGGTTAGATTAGTAAACTAGTTGTACTACCAATGAGTGATACTATCTCTAACATGTGTGACCTGAGTGGGTATATGACCGTATCAGTGTGTGAGTGGGGTCTGTGAGTGACTGTATGGGTGTGTGAGTGCATGCATGAGTGACTGTATGGGTGACAGAGTGGATTTTTGACTAGGTCTGTAGGTGTGTGAGTAGTTGCGTCAGTGGGTGTATGTGTGTGTATATCTAAATTTTGTATGGGTGTGTGAGTGAGTTTGTGAGTGGTTTTGTGAGTGTTTGAGTGGCTGTGTGGGTGTGTGAGTGGCTGTATACTTGTATAAGTAGGTATATGAGTAGCTGTGTGGGTGAGTGAGTGACTATGTTGGTGAGTGAATGGATATGTCAGTGGCTGTAAGGGTGAGTGAGTAGCTGTGGTAGTGACTGTATAGGTGAGTGAGTGGTTTTCTGCATGACTCTACAAGTGAGTGACTAGGTGTGTAAATGGCTGTATGGATGAGTGAGTGGCTGTTGAAGGAGTGTTTCTGAGGTTGCTCCATTCCATCTAGCCCTTGTTTAGAGATGGATATTTTTTATGAACGGATGAAAATGTTTCTTTCAGCTCTCAAAATACAGTGCAGTTCAAATGCACACCAACTTCTGGAGCGCATTGGAAAATATGTATTGACGTGTCGCGGAACTTTACAAGTCAAGGTAAGTGAGATGTACTACATAACCAATCTACGCATATGCAAGTATGCACGAATTAGAGAACGTTTTTGATATGTTTGTGTAACAGGGCTTTTCATATAAGTCACTGCATGTTATTGTGCTTATACAATAAAGCGTCAGCGACCTGATTGACCCTCGTGACATATTCAAACATATATTTGAGTTAAGTTCTGGACGTTCACTTAAACACGAGGGAAATTTTCTTTCATAGAGATTAGACCTCATACTCCTTTTTTTCTCCGTTCCATAATAGTTCTTGCTGCGTCACACGGTTCGGCGGTGAATCCCTAGTTTTTTCCCATTTGCTAGTTAAGCACAGTTTTTTTCCGTTTTATCTGATTTTCATCTGCTATTAGTCATGTTTAGACCCTGAGGTCACATATCTGGTTGGTGCTGTTCTTGTTAAATGTCATCAATTTTCTTGAGCTCCCGTAGGCAACCTGGTAATAGTGGCAGAATGGAGAATATATAATTGCACATGTATAATTACACATTTCTTCTCCACATTCTGCCATGCAGACTGGAAGTTCCATGCACCCCTCACTTCAAACCTCAGCTTTCATCGCTCACCCCGTATTGCATGGTCTTGGACTGCCGGCCACCTCCCCCCTTAAAACACTGACTGAATTACCCAACTCAACCAGTCGACACATGGGGGTCTTTGGAAGTCAAGGGGGGTTACGGGGCCCCCCCCCCGGCCGTATTTATTAAAATATAAAATTAAATCAAACATTTTAATCAAATAAACATTTCTGACAATTATTAAAATGCACACTTTTCAGACGATTAGATTGACATCCGTTTCGACATGGTATGATGGGCTAACCTTAACAAATAGCTAGTACAGCGGGTTTCCTAACGTAATCTAATCATCCTGAAAATTAAACTGCATTCTAATATTTTTAATAAAGTCCTACGGCAAGGTCGCCAACCGGTGTCAGATCCTTTTACAGCTGCGCTCTCACGTTGAAGATGCGCATGCGCAACCCAGGGCACGTTACACCCACGTGCACTCCCTGAACTCCATTTAACCATAACAGGAGGGCCCAGACACTCGCGCACCTTAGTGACGTCATAGTGTTGTGAGGGGTGGCTACCAGCCTGAGGAAAGCGTAGACTCCCTCCCCCGCACCCTTTAAAACGGGATATCATATCCTGCCCCTGAAGTTCTGAGAGAGACCAATGGCCCCTCCCGCGGGCGGCCCCTTTCGTGAATGGGTCCGCCCCCCCGTAAGGACCTTAAAATGCTGCTCACCGATTAATGACCTTACCGCCAGACACACATAATAAATACGACATTGCTATTCTAAAAGGAAAAAAGGCCTAAGGAGAAAATTGTTAATACACAGCAAAGCACAACACATATACATATACAGATACTCCTGTAAGCGGGAAAAAAGGCCTAAGGAGAGAATTAGTTAAATATCACGGCACTGCACAAAATATTTACATCTGTTCTACCTTCCAGTAAACGGGAAATTCAAGGCCTACTGGATCAAACCCCCTAAACCTATAGTCCGGCACATTGACAAACCTGATTCTTACCATTTGCCAGGCCCCAAGGTCTGCTAACAAGGGATGGAGGGTGGGGAAAATTACACGGCCCCACGGTGGGGCGAGGAGCGAGCCTGGGAGCGCGGGCACAAAGAGGCCGCTTCCCGCGCTCCCCAGGCTTTTAACCCTTTCGCCGCCGCGACCCCGCCCCCTCGCCCCGGAAGCACACCAGTACTTCCGGGGCGAGGGCGCGGGGCAAGCGGCCCCGAAAGGGACGGGGTGTGGGAGGGGCCGGGCCCCGCCATGCTTGCGTGGGGGCCTATTGGCCCCCCCTTGTATCATGGTCTTGGACTGCCGGCCACCTCCCCCCTTAAAACACTGACTGAATTACCCAACTCAACCAGTCGACACATGGGGGTCTTTGGAGGTCAAGGGGGGGTACGGGGCCCCCCCCCCTGGCCGTATTTATTAAAATATAAAATTAAATCAAAAATTTTAATCAAATAAACATTTCTGACAATTATTAAAATGCACACTTTTCAGACGATTAGATTGACATCCGTTTCGACATGGTATGATGGGCTAACCTTAACAAATAGCTAGTACAGCGGGTTTCCTAACGTAATCTAATCATCCTGAAAATTAAACTGCATTCTAATATTTTTAATAAAGTCCTACGGCAAGGTCGCCAACCGGTGTCAGATCCTTTTACAGCTGCGCTCTCACGTTGAAGATGCGCATGCGCAACCCAGGGCACGTTACACCCACGTGCGCTCCCTGAACTCCATTTAACCATAACAGGAGGGCCCAGACACTCGCGCACCTTAGTGATGTCATAGTGTTGTGAGGGGTGGCTACCAGCCTGAGGAAAGCGTAGACTCCCTCCCCCGCACCCTTTAAAACGGGATATCATATCCTGCCCCTGAAGTTCTGAGAGAGACCAATGGCCCCTCCCGCGGGCGGCCCCTTTCGTGAATGGGTCCGCCCCCCCGTAAGGACCTTAAAATGCTGCTCACCGATTAATGACCTTACCGCCACAGGCCAGGTAGTTTACCGACTATCTGGCCCCCCCCCCAAACCGCCTACCCTGACAGGTCATAACTTCCTAATCCAAACAACCCTCTACCCCTGCTATTTAGTTCCCTATCCCTAGGGCATCCCCGACTCTGTCCACTGGACCCCCCACCCTGTGAGTAGAGCCTCTAATAAACGTCAACCCCTCATTATCAGCCGACTGTTAGTCTACTTGGTCCCGAGATGACCCCCTGTGGGATATTCTGCGATTAATGTGTATGAAATAGTTTCTCAAAACCAAGTGTTGATCCTCTTTATCGAGTGATTCTTCACCGAGTGACTCCTTGCACTCGCCTCGTCGCCCCCCCCCTTTTACGTGCAGCCTGGGGAAAACTGAGCCCCCCCTATGGTGCAGTCTGGGTCCTATCATCTGATGCTAAGACCGGGGGTATCCTGGTACTACCATTCTACCCTTCCCACTGGCATACTGTACAGTCTGCTAACCATCCACACCCAGCCACTACGCTCTGGAAAGTGTTAAGTGTATGGCACTACTTTTAGCATGGAGATCCCTACTTCCTGAACGGGTGAAATGAGGCGTTGCATAGGCCTATCATTCCTAGGGTTGCCGAGGCCAGGAATGCACACCCTTGTGTACTGTCCCATCTCTACCGATGTCACTTACCAATTGGTGATCTATGCATATACCATGCTGACACTGGTGGCCCTGCGTGCACAGGCGCCGTTACTGTAGGTATACAATCTCCTGTTAAGGCAAATACTGCCATTTTTTGTGAAACAACCTCCTGCTACATTACTGCCGCCAGCCCAATTAAGGGCTTACACACCGAAACAATCAACTCTGTGTTGGCACCTCCTGCGTCTTCTGATCGCTCGCCCATCACACTTGCGTTGTTGTTTGCCATCCTCTACCTGACGTAAGCATCCGTTGGGCTGTCCACCTGTAGCACCTGTTGTGATGCGGAGCACTCCAGATATCCACCATGGACCCGGCCATACATAAATGAAAAAGACAAAACACAAACCATTAGTGTTTCTGGCGATAACTGCTGTACACGTGCAAGTCTTATATTGCCATCACTTGCTACGTTTGAGATCCGATTAGTGTCAGCTGCATACTCCTAAACACTTCCGACTAAGTGTTGAGCATAGCCTCAGTTTGTGTCCCCTGTAGCGTGACTGTATTAGTGTTATGAAGAGTGCCCTGAAAAAATGGCCTTCCTTAACGAATACTACCCCGTGTGCCGTGACACAAAGCATGGAGTCCCTAGTGCATACCATAGCGCCCTCATGACTCCTTAAGGATGATTAGGATAACAGTTTAAATGAACAGTCAGTTTGTATTAGCACCCACGCAATCACAACTTGATGCGATATACGTATTCTAAGTATCGAACCCCTCCCGCCTGACTGTTGGCTTCGACCGTGGCTGACAGTGGTAACGCGTAATATAACTAAGGGGCCACCATAACCTATATATATTATTCATATGATACCAGACTGAGCATCATTCCCTTAACAAGTTGCAGGTAACAGGTGGCCCTCCAGCTGCCACACATGATTTTCCAATCAATTCATAGCACACCGCCACCTATTGTAAATCATGATGCAACATTAGTTTCAAGAGATCCGGGTTTAATGTGTTACCGTTCATTAACCCATTCTGCCTCCCCCAGTTCAGCCCTGTTCATATGCAACTCTGTCTGACCCTCCTGCCCATATTAGAGCACCAGCAGTGTCAGACCTTCCTCTTTAGATCCATTCTACTAAGTGAGTCCTTTGCTTAAATCGCACGGTGCCTGGTAACTCGTGCTACACATTTCATAGATCTGGCTAGATCAATGTTTAAAGCGTTTAGTACCATCTCCCGAGCATCTCAATGACAAGGGGTACCACTATAAACCAAATGTAAGTAATTCAGACAAAACAGGGCTCCTCGCTCGGAGGTGGCACTTCACACCACATTTAGGTTTCCATAAGAAATCCACTGGAGGATTCACTCTCTTGGTCCGAGTGGTAAAGCCCTGGAAGTAAATGCCACCTAAGTCTTGCTTCATTCAGTGATGCATAAAGTTCAGAAGAGAAGGGTTGGATGTTCATGAGATAACCATGTGACGCACCCACCACAGGAATGAGCAATAATTAAAACATCAATCCCAGAGCCATCCTGAGGTCCGGGCCCGCCCCATCTAGAAAACAGACCCAGGGACTTGCTGCTGTCATTGTTTCTAAAAATTCCAAGAAACCAACCCTCCACACCAGAATGCCATTCCGGACTGATGAGCGCTGCCTATTTGACAGTCCCTACCGTCGCATTCAGTGATGCATACAGTTCAGAAGAGAAAAGAAAGTTGGATGATTATATGTCAGGCAAACCTCTCACTATGCTCACCTAATTTGGCTCCCTGATCCGGCTAGATCCATGTTTAAGGCCTTCTGAACCACCTACAAATCATCTCAAGGAGGAAGGGGGGGAACACTACCTACAGAACGTATGCAATGCATACAAAAAAGGGGGGGGGCAACACCTTGAATTCCCACTCACGTTTCCATGAGGGCTCCCTTTCAGGTCCCAATGGCCAAGCCCTGGCAGTTATAGTCACCTAGTGTTCGTTGCCTTCAGGAATGTTTAAAGTTCAGAAGAGAAGAGTTGGGTGTTCATCAGTTAACCATATGGTGCACCCCCCCTTAGTGAGCAACATTCGACCACCAATACAAGTTCAATGTATGTCATCTGCGTCAATCAGCATGAACCGGCTGTAGGAAAAGGTATAATGTGCACCGCACACCCCATAGGAATGAGCAATAATTCATATATCGATACACGAGCCATCCTGAGCCCTGAGCCCGTCCCAGCTAGTAGATGGAGAAAGAAAATCAAACCCAGGGGAGAAGTTATGGCATGACGTCATGGCCTAAGAGCCTTCCCCAGCTAACAACCTTTGAACAACTTTGTAGGTATGATGTTACTTGTTGTTGTATCATATATCTGGATGCAGAGACTACTAAAGGTGGAACCGCATAACCAATCCGCCATCAGAAGTCACATCAAAAGTCAATGCTCGAGTAAGAAGGGCAGACATGCTGAGAAAAACAACCACCAACAGTCCACAGACAGACATTACAAAAAGTGATTAACACCTGCAATGGGGAATCACACCGGTCGGTGGTTGTGATCAGTGAGACAGCAGAATACCAACAGCAGTAACACAGAAGGGCAAAATTGGGTTAAGCCACAGAACTAGCACACGAAGGAACGGTCCCTGCAACCTCTTCAAACAGGCGCCCTCAGGTCAGTCATGACCAACACTGCACAAGAATGTCGCAGTATGTTTGTGGAACGTGGCCATTTACATAATTACGGGTGTTTGGATACACCAGTTGTGGCATGCCAGTGTCTTGACATGGAGTGGCATGTTACGCATTTCAAGCTAGGGGTCCTGCTCCTGCTGCACTCAAACCTAGGCACTAAAAGAAAGAGGTCTGCTGAGTCGGTGCAGCAATTTGAGGCGAACTGACATGCTGCTCACCACACAGAGCAGGTCAGGTCAGAGTACATAGCAGAGACCCATGGACTAGTCGTCCTCGCACATCCGATCTTGAGGTACGTTTGAGCAAACGTTGACCATCAAATTTGCATTAATTTTTCTTCATGACAATGACAAAATTCTAGTTTTTAGTAAGTATTCAATGAGAGGCTGATACCTCACTTTTGAGTTTAATATGGAGAGCAAATAACTAGAGCTGGCACAAAGTGTACCATCCTTTTCTTACACCCTAAGAGGGGTCAATCTATAAGGCTAAACGTCCATATAGGCCACTGATTGTTTAGTACATCAGAAGGGCCAATATTTTTTAGTATGCACATGCGGATACTCGTACAGCAACTATTCATAAGGGTGAACCAGGTTCTCGACAGTCTGAGACCCGTAACCACTGTATCCCGGTGCAGTGTTCCAACAGGAAACATGCAACGCGCATTCAGCAATCCTCAGGAGTGAGGAGGGATTAAAGAATAGTTTTCTAGCCAGCACCCATATCTAAAAGCCTTACCAGTCAAGAAATTCTCTTGGTCTGAAGTGCATCTTTATTAAATGTTCGTTGAGAGTAAGTTTCAAACAGAGTTTGACTCTCAAACCTAGCACCTGGTGTGTAATTTAGCAATTTAGGCAAGAGGTAAATAGATACGAAAAGTGAGAAATTAGAGCAACGTATGTAATTACGCTAATTATTACTATTTATGTGGCGCACAATACAGCTGTTTTAGAACATAATAATAAAGTATGTTTACTTTTATCCAAATCAATAGAACCCGTGTTTTTGACCAAAGAATAACAAACGATTGAGCTAAACATGCAAGGTTTGAAATGCATGCTTTACACACACCACGCAGACGATTTCAGCGGCAACATAACACACGATGCTGTTACTAGCATATAATTTGTCATTCACACAACACACAAAACCCACTGAGCCGCCTTACACGGATTTGCTTGCACATCATCACACACGATGCTCTGCAGAAAACACTTTATAAGTTAACGCTCTGGGTCATTATGATCTTGACCTCTGAGCAGAGTTTCTCCACAGACCATCCGTAGTAAGTATTTAACCGGTTAAGATATCTTCACCATATTATAGCATGAGATTTGCCGGCTACAAACTGACTTCGGAGGCTGCTACGCCAGCCCCGCTGCAGTACCCATAAATAGCGGTCTCGTCTGAACTATCGTACAGAAAACCAGCAAGCACACCCTTAATATGGCTTTTCTCCCTTATCTCAAACTCTTCGAGAGCAGAGATTTTTGGCTCAGTGCAAGTACTGCTGTATAAGTACCGCACGCTAACCAATTGCGCCACTGGAGCTCACTGATTTCAACCCTTCCCAGTTGAGCCATCCAGAGCTGACCAAGTAGATACTGGCACTGCTCCCTTATTCACTGTGCAAGATCGACTCACATAATAGCATGTTATCATGACTATTAAAAATACAGTCCTAATGGAATAGTTTTGTGAATTCGGCTATATCATGTGCTCTGTCTATTGAACACCCCATACATTTGCCAGTTCTGACACAATCTAGGAGAAACTTTTGATTATTTGTAATTAGCACATAGTACGAATTACCCCCAAAAATGAAACATTGTCACTTAAGGCAGTTGAGGTGGACACCCGCGGTCCCAAGGCTCACCCATAAGGATGCGATCTCCGCTTTTCTTCATCCGCGGGAAACGCCGGTCATCGCCGTCTTTGCACTGCCTACGGGGGGACTAGTCTTCGGCCGGCCATGGCAAAGGCCACACTAACAGGCCGTTCCCAGCGCTCAGTTGCGCCGCTCCATCAACACCTTCATTCGGAACCTCTGAGAACCACCGGGGCTTGAAAAGACGCCTCTCCCGCCTCCATGTCCATCGCGTTCTTCGTGATCCCGCACGGGCTCGCAGTCTGCACCACCTGTAGCAGAAAATAAAAGACAGGATTATTCCGCCCCTCGCTGGGGGGGGGCACGGAGCAAGCCCGGAGGTATACTCCCCTGCCCCACACGACATGCCGCCAGCGAGCCAATTCCAAGTCCTGGCGCCTCCGCTCCACAGGGTGTGCTCCCACGAAACGCCGACAATTCCTGGACCTGGAAAACAAAACAGAAAATTACACGGCCCCACGGTGGGGCGAGGAGCGAGCCTGGGAGCGCGGGCACAAAGAGGCCGCTTCCCGCGCTCCCCAGGCTTTTAACCCTTTCGCCGCCGCGACCCCGCCCCCTCGCCCCGGAAGCACACCAGTACTTCCGGGGCGAGGGCGCGGGGCAAGCGGCCCCGAAAGGGACGGGGTGTGGGAGGGGCCGGGCCCCGCCATGCTTGCGTGGGGGCCTATTGGCCCCCCCTTGTATTTCTCTTACGACGTCACTGGATTGCTCTGGAGAGTAGGAATAACGTGACATCACACATGCAGGCAGGCCCGGTTCTAGAGTGGGTCAGGTGGGCCAGGCCCTCCCAGGATATCCCGTGGCCCACCCAAGACCCATTCGCAAGCAGAAAACATACTTTGTTCATGTTCTTGATGAAACAACCATGCGTGCCTACAGCCTCGCTATTACATCCTAATAGTGGAATTTTCATGTGTAACGCCAATACCTTGGGCTATTTTAAGTGCCTGGAGGCAGGTGTGATGTTTGATGTCACAGGGTATGGTTTCTATAACTCTGAATGTGTAAACGAAAGGGATACTGCAGACACCCCCACTATAACGATACCGCACGGGTCACACAGTAATTAAGAGACGAAAACAGATTTATGTCAGAAACACAGTGAAGGATGTTGCCACAGCAAAACACTAAGTGAAAATGCCCATACAATCAGGATATACATTTTAGCCGGGTTTGTATTTTTTTTCTTTCTGATGTAATGCTATTTTTTTATTTAGGGCTAGAATCGCTGTCATTTATGCGGCTATGGAAGACATGGTTGACTGAGTTATGTGGCAAGAAAAGGCAAATTACACAGTGTAATGTGGTGCATTTTGTGATATTGCTTGGTTATTTTTAAATGTGTGCATGTTAACACTATCTTGGCAAAGGTTACCCCTCATTAGTATAAGTTTAACAGTAAAATGCAGCCATAGACAACGGAAAGTTGACTAGTCAGCCTTTGCCAAAAGTCTCCATTGCTAAGTAACACGAGTCACTGCGTTTTTTGTAACTTTTGATCCATTTGAGCCCGAAATATGTTTTTCTCTTGAAATCTGCAAATTATGCATCAGATGATGGATTGTGTGACAAATGTAGCAAATCTACAATTATGCAGAATATGCTCTAGCCTCTGAATCGCATATTTCCAGTGGCCCTGCTTAGGGCACTACATTAAGCAAAAAAACCTCTGACAATGGCATAGTTGTGACTCTTCTTTAGTGAAAAGACTTGTTATGTTTCAATAAAACTACACAAATACAGAATGGAAGGAAGCAGGGCAGGTGCCTATCATACAAAGAAAAGCACTGGCAAAATGTGTTGCCGCTCTACTCACTCATTCTCCCAAGGTACTCATAGAAGGCGGAGCTCTCTAATAGAAGGAACTTAAGAACATACACTCCACTTTGACGCACCAATCAATCAATCAATCTATCAATCAATCAATCAAAGCATTTGTATAGCGCGCTACTCACCCGGAGGGTCTCAAGGCGCTTGGGGGAGGGGGGGTCCGCTACTGCTCGAACAGCCAGGTCTTGAGTTGCTTCCTGAAGGAGAGGTGGTCTTGGGTCAGGCGGAGGTGGATGGGGAGGGAGTTCCAAGTCTTGGCAGCCAGGTAGGAGAAGGATCTTCCTCCCGTTGTGGCTCTTCGGATGCGGGGAATGGCGGCGAGGGCGTGGCTGGTCGATCGTAGCTGGCGGGTGGGAGTGTAGAAGGTCAGGCGGTCGTTGAGGTATCTGGGGCCTTGGTTGTGGAGAGCTTTGTGTGCGTGGGTGAGGAGTCGGAACGTGATTCTCTTGCTGACGGGGAGCCAGTGCAGGTCTCTCAGTTGTCCGGTGATGTGGCTGTGACGGGGGATGTCCAGGATGAGTCATGCTGAGGCGTTCTGAATGCGCTTTTCTGAAGTTTGGCTGTGGTTCCGGCGTAGAGGGAGTTACCGTAGTCCAGTCGGCTGGTGACGAGGGCCTGGGTGACCGTCTTCCTGGTTTCGGTGGGGATCCACCGGAAGATCTTACGTAGCATGCGTAGGATGTTGAAGCATGACGAGGAGACGGCGTTGACTTGTCTGGTCATCGAGAGGGAGGAGTCCAGGATGAAGCCCAGGTTGCGTGCGTGGTTTGTTGGTTTGGGTGCGCTGCCCAGGGCAGGGGGCCACCAGGAGTCGTCCCAGGCGGAGGGTGATGATCCTAGGATGAGGACTTCCCCCTTATCTGAGTTCAGTTTCAGGCGGCTGTTCATCATCCACTCGGCTACGTCTTTCATCCCTTCGTGTAGGTTGGTTCTGGCGGTTGCGGGGTCGTTGGTGAGGGAGAGGATCAGCTGGGTGTCGTCGGCGTAGGAGATGATGTTGAAGTTGTATTGGCGTGCGATGGCCACGAGGGGGCTCATGTAGACGTTGAAAAGCGTGGGACTGAGCGATGATCCTTGTGGTACGCCGCAGATGACTTCGGTGGCCTCGGATCTGAACGGGGGGAGGCGGACGACTCTCTGTGTTCTTCCGGCGAGGAAGGAGATGATCCACTCCAGTGCCTTCTCCTGGATTCCGATGTTGTTGAGGCGCTGCACTAGGGTGCGGTGGCAGACCCTGTCGAACGCTGCGGGCAGGTCCAGGAGGATGAGGGTCGCTGTTTCCCCGTTGTCGAGCAGGGCTCGGATGTCGTCGGTGGCTGCGATGAGGGCGGTCTCGGTGCTGTGGTTGGCCCGGAAGCCGGATTGCGAGTGGTCGAGGGATCCATTCGTCTCGAGGAAGGCGGCCAGCTGTCTGTTGACGGTCTTCTCGATGACCTTGGCAGGAAAATGCAGGAGCGAGATGGGGCGGTAGTTTTTGAGGTCGGTGGGGTCCGCTGATGGTTTCTTCAGTAGAGCGCTGAGTTCGGCGTGCTTCCAGCTCTCTAGGAAGGTGGCGGTGTCGAAGGAGGCGTTGATGATGTCCCGGAGATAGGGTGCGATGACGGAGTCGGCCTTGTTGAAGACGTGGTGAGGGCAGGGGTAACGGGGACAACGGGAGACTGGTAAACAGGGGCACAAGCAGAACAGAGTTGAAAACTGGTACAAGATATTAACACAGGCAAAACAGGGGCACAGCTAGTACAAAAAGAAGAAGAGACTGGCACAAGATACTTATCACAGGCAAAACAGGGGCACAGCTAGAACAAGAGGAAGAAGAGACTGGCACGAGATACTTATCACAGGCAATCTGGGCGCTCAGCGGAGCGAGGCAGCAGCGGAGGGGTCAGGGGTCGAGGCACTCACTGGGGGGGAGCCGCACGGTGCGTGAAGCGACCGGCCCTGCAGGCAGGGACAAAGGTCACAGCTCACCACCGTGCGGCGACCTCCATAAGTGGCCAAGTGGGAGGGCGGAGCAGCTGGGAGGCGGGAGCGGGGTGGCCAATGGGTGGGTTACAGAAGGAAAGGGGGCGGGCCGTAAGGGAGCAGCGGCGGGGAGCGGGGAGGTGGAGAAGCGACGGAAGCAGTCACGGGTAACGGGGACAACAGGAGACTGGTAAACAGGGGCACAAGCAGAACAGAGCTGAGAACTGGTACAAGATATTAACACAGGCAAAACAGGGGCACAGCTAGTACAAAAAGAAGAAGAGACTGGCACAAGATACTTATCACAGGCAAAACAGGGGCACAGCTAGAACAAGAGGAAGAAGAGACTCGCACGAGATACTTATCACAGGCAATCTGTGCGCTCAGCGGTGCCAGGCAGCAGCGGAGGGGTCACGGGTCAAGGCACTTACGGGGGGGGGGGGGGAGCCGCGCGGTGCGTGGAGCGACCGGCCCTGCAGGCAGGGACAAAGGTCACCAGTGACTTTACATTTATTCTCTCCCAACAAATTCTCTCATTTTTTCACATGAATATCCAGAAATAGATTATAGCCAGGGCCACTGGAATTATGTGATTTTGCAGCTACAGCATTGTACGCATAATTATCGATTTGACACATTTGCCATATAATCCGTCATCTGCAGCATAATTTGAAGATTTTAATAAAAAAATATCATAAAAGAATAAAATGTTTTTTTAATGCAGTAATGTGTTGCTGCACAGTGGATGACCCTTCCCAAAGGTTTACTGGTCACTAATGAGGTGAAACTTTTTTACACACTGTTAACGTGGAAAAAATGACAAAATAATAAAGTAATACTATTCCACATTACATTGCAAAATGTAGTTAGTCCTGCTGCATAATTTGATTCTTCCCTGTTGCATAATTCTAGAGGCCCTGATTACAGTGCTGCTGATCAACGGGCCCTAAACTGATAAGAGAGAGAGAAGGGTGAGGTGGAAAGTCGCGAAGGTGAAGTAAATAAATGGGAGGGTAATCGGGGTAATGAGGATGAGGCTGAGGAAAGAGGGAGGATAGACTGAGCAAAAGGAGGAAGGTGGTGGGAAGCATAGAAAGGCAAGTCAGAAAGAGAGAGAAGAGTAATCAAGCAGTGGCAGCTGGCATCGCTTGCGGGTCGTGGGGGGGAGCGTAATATAAAAATAAAAATAAACCTACCTTACCGCCGGGTCCCGCATCTCTGCTCCTGCTCTCCTCGTGCAACTCGAGGAATAGGAAGCACAGCTAGGCCCCATTGACCAATCACAATGCTGCAATGCAGCATTGTGATTGCTCGAGGAACAGGAAGCACAGCTAGGCCCCATTGACCAATCACAATGCTGCAATGCAGCATTGTGATTGGTAAGCACCCATGCTCCCCTGACCAATCACAATGCTGCAATGCAACATTGTGATTGGTCTGAGCCTCCTGGTTTGATGCTCAGCCAGGGAATGGGGGCCTAGGTATGTTCTCCATGCATGCTGTAATGCAGCCTGCATGGAGAACAGGGACAGTGCGCATGACTGTTTTGGGTGGCCTAAGATAGCCGGACAAACAGTCATGTGCATTGAGGAGTAGGGAAACCGCTCCTCAAATGCCCTGCTCTTAGAGCAGAACAGCCCCACCCACCCATCTGCTCGCAAAGCAGCACAAGCATAAAATGATAATAACTCAAAGTTATTATCATTGTATGTTTCTACTTCTACTTCGCACCACTTAAAGGCAGTGAGGCGACACTCCACCGCCACAGCGGAGGGGCCGCCACTGTAAGCAAGATTGAGTGGAGGGCGAGAAAGATAGAGATGGCTGAGGTATAAAGAGAAGAGTGGGGTGGAGAGAGAAGCGTGAGGTGGAAATAGAAGAGTGAAGAGTAGTGAGAGTACGGTGATGCACAGAGAGAGGTTTGCATGTTCAGGAGAGAGAGAAAATAGGATAAGGTGAAAAGAGAGGAGGGTGAGGTGAAAGCAGTATGACAGTGAAGTGGAGAAAGCGAGGGACATACAGAAACAGGTGGCTATGTTGGACAGACAGTAGGATGATGTAGAGAGAGAAGAGAGTGAGGTGGGAGGAAGTAGAGTGTGAAGAGGACAGGACAGCAAGGTGAAGTGGAGAGAAAGGAGTGTGAAATCGGAAGAGAGGATGGTGGCAGAGAGAGGAAGGATGGATCAAACCAATAGGTTTAAACCTCTAAAAATGCACAGATAAAAATAGTAGTCAGAACCCAGCAATCGGTATGGTATGCAGCTCACACTCAAACATGACTACCCAACATGCACAGACCCAACTCTTAGAAACCTGAGAGTCTCTGGAAAGCCCACTTATCTTTATGGCCTACCCATTCTTCTTCATGGTCCATCCGGATCCCAAATCCTGGAGCCCAGCCTGTTTGCAGGGTGAGTCTAAAAGTGTTGCACTACTCTCCTCACAAATCACACTACTCATTATGTACTCCCTGAGTTTCGGTAAGGTGGACCCTATTGTAATCTTTAGCCTCTCGTTTTTGGTCACACCGCTGCTACTAGTGTCCCAAACCCCAAATGGCTACGCATCCTATGCAATAATAATAATAATAAAGGCGGGGCTTATTATCACGCTATCTCCAGCCACTTCTGGGGTTTCTGATGAGGCGATTCAGCTGCATCCAGCAGCGCGCGCTCCCCTGGGCGCCCCTAGCGCTCTCAGCACAATGGGTCTGCAATCCGGAGTTCCTGCTGTGTTCACAATATTCGAGGAACGCTGAGCGTCATTGAAATAGCAGATATTTCTAGCACCTTCTCAAGGCAGCTGCAAATGTTTCTGTGCATTTTGAGTGAAGAAATGAACTGCAGTGACCGTTCGATCTACCTTAGCTTGTATGGAGTAATCAAATTACAGCACCTTTTTTTACTATTTGTGAATAAGTGTATGTCTCGCGTATGTCTGTGTAAGGCTGGAAGGTTATGCCTTGCATTTCCCTTACCGAAGTGGAATACTACATTTAGTGGTTAACCTGTCTTTTTATAGCATTCGAAGACTAATTTATGCCAATTTTAGTATTCAGTAGTATTCTTTTTGGGAAGGCTAGTGCATGAAGACTACTGATTTTTGAGTGGTACTTCTTGAATACTAACAGAATACTAAGCACATACTTATTTGTAATCGCATAGTCTTCATTTACAATGCAGAACATTTAGTGAATACAAACAATTTGAATACTACTGGACTTTATCCAGACTACTATTAACATTCTATTCAAGCTGCATGCTGAATGGTAGATTAATGGTGCCTTATTTATTATACTATTTTTATGCCTTATTTATTATACAAGACGTTCTTTTCGGGCGATAAAAAGGGTGTCCTCTGAGGTACTGTTCTTCACACTGGTGCCATTTTCTCTCCGGCACGGAAAGCCTGTTGCGCACCCTTTCTTGTTAGTTACTTGGTCTGTTTGAGCTAGAAACGATTTTTTTGGGTTAAAATGTGCAAATTGTGCTGCAAATGATATATTATGAAGCGAAACCATAACTCTGTGTAAAACACCACGGCTCGGCATCTCATGATACCAGTGACCCTGCTCGTGCTCCTTGAAATATCCTGCCTGTGGACAGCTGAGTGACTTCTTGGTGCTTTCTCCACACTCTGTTCTCTTTCAGTCCCAGCGATTGTGCCCTACAACCTACAATGCCTGCACCCACATTTATCGGTTGAGCATGTTTTTTCATTCTCAGTGTTTCCAGATGAGGCAGGCTATTTTGACCGGCATCGAACAATCGAGCATGGTGTGGGGTCAGGGAATGGGAACCTGAGCTCTCCGCGTGCTATAGTTAACATCTTCATCATTTATACGCCCCCCCCTTTCATTTTGTACGCACATAACTATACACACTGCGGGGACTCTGGTCATCGCAGTGCCGTGGCCCATTACAGCGATGTTTGTGTGGATTTTTTTTGTGTGCGTGAGTGTACCAACAATGAGGACACTGAATAATTTTTTTTTTTTAAAACCTCCCTTACACAGCTTTCACTCGCGCCCCCCCTCCCTCCCTCTCTCTCTCTCTCTCTCTCTCTCTCTCTCGCGGACACGCTCCTCCCCGCCCCCCGTGTGGGAGTGGCGCACTTTTATTCACAGTGCCAGTCTTATTTAAGTTGAACATCAAGGCCAGCGGGTTCCAAGGTCTGTTTATGAAATTTACAGCAATGCATATGGGAATGTACGGTGGCACTTCTAGTGAAGTAAACACACTGTAGAGTGGCATTCAAGTATGGAGTAATTGGGTTTTTTTGCTAAAAGGAATGCTTAATTTCAACTCTATTCGTTTTAAAGTGTTTGGTGCCTTGTAAGGTATCGCATTCAAAAAGTTGACAACTCTGCCCACTTTGAAAGCGTCGACGTAAGTCCTTTTATCCGCAGCAGGGGGGCAATAAGTGCTCTAGCCAGCAGAAAAGAGTGCTCTTTGTTTCGCCAACGCCCTCACAATAAGAGGACCCACCTTTTTTGTGCCTTGCCACCACCTGCACTGACCTCTATTTTATTTATTTATTTATTTATGCTTTTTCTTTTATATAGCGTGTCATTACCCAAAGGTGCAAGAGAACTTTACAGTAGATAACGTTCGTTAAATAAGGTCCAAAATTACAAAGTAGCAGATCGTTACATAAGGCATATATTTGCAAATGTACGCTTTACATCCTTATATCTGTTTGCTTTACAACAAACTAAGATCATTATACAAGGTCCAACATTGAAAATGGCATATGAAACATAGAGCACAGAATTACAGCTGTTCGAAGTAGGGAGTATAACATGCAGCAATAAACCGATAGTCTGTCGGCTGGTGCCAAGTAGGGACATAGTTTCACTTTCAGCGGTTTAGGGGTTGGCGCATTAGAGTACACGTTAATCTGTTTTTCAAGGTATTGGGTGTAATGTCCGCATCATTTTGGTTCTTGTCAGGCTGCAGACATTAAAGAAATGTCACATTTTGTTTGGGTTACCTTGCGGGGATTGTGATGGATAAGCCTCGTTCTCTAACCAGGGCTTTTCTCATCGTTAACAAATATTAATAAATATGCTAAGAATTGTGGGCTATACGTTTTTCCCTTTTTGGTTTAGATGGGGGGCAGGGGGTGCTAGTATGACACACTGGCACTGGTGCATAAACACTGTCCATCAGGCCGCGGTGCAGGGGTGCTTATTGTCTTTCCAATGCCAGAGCTTGCCTTCACCCTCACACAACCTCTCACCCTCACACACCCTCTCACCCCCTCACATCCCCTCACCCTCCCTCACCCTCCCTCACCCCCTCTCACCCCCTCACCCTCACACCCCTCACCCTCAAACACCCTTTCACCCTCACACACCCTTTCACCCTCTCACCCTCACACACCATCTCAACCTCACACCACCTCACCCTCACACCCCCACAACCTCACACACTCTCAACCTCACACACTCTCACCCTCACACACTCTCACCCTCACACACCCTCGCCCACCCTCTCACCCTCACTTACCCTCTCACCCTCACACACCCTCTCACCCTCACACATCCTCACACCCTCACACACCCTCACACTCCCTCTCACCCTCACACCCACTCACCCTCACACTCCTTCTCCCTCACACCCCCTCACCCTCACCCACTCACACCCCCTCATCGTTACACACCCTCACTCACACACCCGCACCCCCAAACACCCTCACCCTCACACCCACCCTCACCCTCACACACACACCCTCACTCTCACACCCTCATCCTCACACACCCTCTCACCCTCACACACCGTCTCACCCCCTCACCCTCACTCACCCTCACCCCCCTCACCCCACCCTCCAACTCCACCCTCCAACTCCACCTTCCAACTCCAAATCCACCTTCCAACTCCAAATCCACCCTCCAACTCCACCCTCCAACTTCACCCTCCAACTCCACCCTCCAACTCCAACATGAAAAACTAAATCCACCTTCCAAAACCAAATACACCCTCTAAATCCAGCCCACACTCTATCTATCGCCAACACTCTATCTATCGCCCACACTCTTTCTATCGCCCTCACTCTTATCTATCGCCCTCACTCTATTGCCCTCACTCTATCTATCGCCCTCACTCTATCTATCACCCACACTCTTATCTATCGCCCACAATCTATCTATCGCCCTCACTCTATCTATCGCCCTCACTCTATCTATCGCCCTCACTCTATCTATCTATCGCCCTCACTCTATTTATCTATCTATCTATCTATCTATCTATCTATCTATCTATCTATCTATCTATCTATCTATCTATCTATCTATCGGCCTCACTCTATTTATCTATCTATCGCTCTCACTCTATCTATCTTTTGCCCCCCCACTATCTATCTATCGCCTTCACTCTATCTATCTATCGCACAACCAGAGCATCACTCAGGGGCACCACAGCATCACTCAGGGGCACCACAACATCACTATGCGCTACCACAGCATCATTGAACGCCACAGCATCACTCGTCGCCACCACATCACTCTGCACCACCACACCATCAATCTGTGCAACTATTCAACAACAACTGGTTCAAATATGTTCTCTCAATGTTTCAAACTTTATTACAAATGTCACAAAAAGATGTTAATATTTCACTTCTGTTCTTGGATTTTCGTCACAATAAAATACACTGAACATAACCTTCACAAAAGTTATTTCCAAAAGTTTAAGCTATTGCCATTACAAATTACAAGAACTTTTATTTAAGTATTAATTATTTAAAAAAATTAAAAGCCATTGTTATTTGTAATATCAATACATCTAAGTCACGTAAATACAAAACATGTTGCATTACAAATGCTATAGGTGTCACATTTGCAAAAATTAAAAGTATTGGCATTGTAAATGACAAAGCTATTCATTTCCCTATTTACAAAACAACACATAAATAAAAAATGTGTCATTTACAAGACCAATAGCTCAAACTTTCCTAATGCGAGACCTATTGCATTGCAAATGCTTGTTTAATTTGTATTTTATTTTATTTAATGCGATTTTATATAGCGCGAACTTTACCCGAAGGTGTCAGAGCGCTTTACATAAGAACCAGTTGCAAAACATAAGGATTTAGGATTATATGTGTTACACAAAAGAAACAAACAGAAAAAATTGCAAATGTACAAGATGTAAAGTCACACAAGAAAGAGATACAAACAGAAAGAAAAATTGCTATTCCTTGAAAGGTCGCTCAAAATTACACCAAAATTATGAAAATGTCACACATAGCAGACTGAAACCTGAAGCTATGTTAGTCTGGCAGCGCGCTGTGCCCCCACTGCTCTCACAGGCTTGCAGTTAAGGCTGCTCGCTCGCAAATACAAGTATCACCTTGAATCCCGGCATGTGTGCTTGAGGCAGGGCTTGGGGGGCAGGGGGGCGCGGTGATGTCACATCCTGCTGCCACGTAGCCGGTCCCGGAAGTTTGTAAATGAAAGTGCCAGCCCCCTAGTGTTTGCGCGGCGCTCCACAAATTTTCAAATATGGCGCTTGCAGGGTCGCGCTGTATGCAGCAACGTGTGAGACGCCGTGCGCTGAAAAGCTGCATTATCACAAGGGAGCGCCGGGCCGCCGTCTGCCGGAGATGCACGCAGGGGCTTCACCGGTCAATGGCTGCCGCATTACAGGCGCGCGGGGCCCTTAGAACACATGGGTGTAGCGCAGGTAGTGTGGTCTGGACGCCCCTGAGTCTGGGCCGCTGGAGTCCTGGGCTTGTCGCAAAATGGCGTAGGGGGACGAGACGGGAGCCCGACGGACCGCTGCAGACGCTGGCAGGGATCGCAGGAGGACTTCCCCCGCACCAGAGTGGCTCCTTGACCCGGCGGAGACATGCAGACATGCCAGCCTGCTGCTACCTCAACACCCCCGCTTTCACTGCAGCGCGCTTCATGTAATGCAGCCGCCACACTCGACTCTGACACCCACCAGCTAGATGGCTTCCAATACTACCGGTAGTACAAGCAAATGTTCCACTTGCCTTCAGCCTGTGCTTCTTGCAGGGTTCTTTTACTTTTCTTCTACCTGCCCATATGCACTATTCATTATTGTGTCCATTTTTATTTTAAAAACACTTCTCTCTTTATTGAGTCTCCCTCGTGGGCTTCTCTTGCTCCCCTCCTACATGCACTGTTTGTCTCCAAAATCCATTGCTTTCTCTCTGCCGGCTCCACATTGCTGTCTTTCGCCTGTTTGATCTTCCCCTCCTGTGCCCCCCATATGTTATTTTCACCCCACATTGCTTACGGTCCATCCACTTTAAAATCCCACTCTGTTGCTTCTGCACCTTGTCTCTGTGTTGCTTCTGCCACTTCTCCAGGTGTTGCTTGTAACCCCGATTTTGTTCCTCTGCATCAGCTTTAAAAAAACATAGAGGGTTCTCATGCATTTTTTTCTTTTTAATTTTGATTCAACTTGGATTGGTAACTAAAAAGAACAAGCATTTGCAATGCAATAGGTCTCACGTTTACGTAAGTTTAAGCTGTTGGCATTGTAAATGATAATGCCTTTAATTTATGTTTTAAAAACGAAAACAAAAATAAAAGGCATTGTTATTTGTAATGTGAATAGCTCAAACTTGCATAAATGCGAGACCTATTGCATTGCAAATGCTTGTTTGTTATCTTTCTCGGTTGACTTCATGAACAGGAATCCCCAGCTACACACCGTGACCTTTTCCCCATTGTATACCATTTTGTACTGTAAGATGCATTTCAAGTTGCAACCTCAACTGGTTAATGGATAGATGCATGGATGAATGAGTCACTTGTGAAAGTTCGGCTCATTTAGGGTTCAGGCGAAAGAATGGATGAGTAAAAGTGTAAATGGATGAGTGGATCAATGTGTCGAAGGGTGAGTGAAGGGACGGGTGGCTGAAGGAAATGGTGGATTGATGGATGAGTGAAAGGGAAGATGGATGGATGAGTGAAAAGGTACATGGATGATGGATGGATGTGAGTGAAAAGGTGGATGGATAGATGCATGGATGAATGTGTGAAAGAATGGAGTTAAGGATGGATGAGTAAAGGAAAAATTGATGGATGAGTAAAAGGATGGATGGATGGATAGATGAGAGGAAGGGTGGATGGATGAGGGAAAGAGTAAATGGAAGGACTGAGTGGATGGATGAATGGATGGGCTAAATGAAAGGGTGGATGGATGTATTCATGGATACGTGAAAGGAAGGGTAGATGGCTGGCTGTATCAAATGGTAGACACATGAAGAGTGAGAAGCTGAATGGATGCATAATTGAGTGAAAGGATGGGTGAATGAAAGGATGAGTGAAAGGGTATATGGATAGATGAGAGGATAGATGGGTAAAAGGGTGGATGGATGAGTGAAAGGATGGATCGCTGAGTGAAAGGGTGGATCAGTCAATGAATGAGTGAAAGGGAGGATGGATGGAGTAAACGGATGAATAGATGAGAAATGGACGGAAGAATAAATGAAAGGATCGATGGAAGAAAGTGGGGATGGACAAGTGAAATGATAGATGACTGAGTGAAAGGATGGATATGTTTTGTGGATAGGTTTGAAGATGGATGAATAGGTTTGCATGTAGACGGGTATATGGATGGAAGACAGATGTAAGGTGAAATGATTATCAGCAAGTGGATGGAAGAATGAATAGATGGATAGATGCTTGGATGCAAGAGAAAAGCAAGCCTTTCTGGGATGGTCCCGATCTCTTATGACACCAAGCTTCAGTTGCTTGGTGTCATAAGAGTTTTGGTTCAAAGTGGGGGGTATTTTAATTTTCTGGCTTCTCCCTTGCCTATACTCTGTGTAATTCTACTTTCTAACCTTTTATCCGCTATCCACTCACCAAATCCGATCTCTACCGTGCACATTGTTGTCCACATCAGGCGTCTTCTCTATACTGCACATGTGCTTGCCACCCTATTTATCTACTCTTTACATCTGTGGTACTTCATTGGCAGCCTAAGGACCTTGCCCTGCAGTTTACACGGCCGGCAGTAAACACAGAAGATGACTGCAGGAGCATACATAGTGAATACGTATTAAATAGGTATTCACTACGTATGCTCCTGCGGCCATCTTCTGTGTTTACAGACGGCCTCTGTGACCTCAGGGCACCTTCGGAAAGCTTACCAAAAGGCCCATTAAGCCTGCCCCCCTCCTGCCTGACCCCCCCCCTGCCTGACCCCCCCCCTGCCTGACCCCCCCTGCCTGACCCCCCCTGCCTGACCCCCCCCTGCCTGACCCCCCCCTGCCTGACCCCCCCCTGCCTGACCCCCCCCTGCCTGACCCCCCCGCGCGAAACCCCCCAGCCCCCCCGTGTGAAACCCCCCAGCCCCCCCCGTGTGAAACCCCCCAGCCCCCCCCGCGCGAAACCCCCCAGCCCCCCCCCGCGCGAAGCCCCCCCCGCGCGAAACCCCCCAGCCCCCCCCGCGCGAAACCCCCCAGCCCCCCCCGCGCGAAACCCCCCAGCCCCCCCCGCGTGAAACCCCCAGCCCCCCCCCCACGCGAAACCCCCCAGCCCCCCCCGCGCGAAACCCCCCAGCCCCCCCCCGCGCGAAACCCCCCAGCCCCCTCCCGCGCGAAACCCCCCAGCCCCCTCCCACGCGAAACCCCCCAGCCCCCTCCCCAGCCCCCTCCCGCGCGAAACCCCCCAGCCCCCTCCCGCGCGAAACCCCCCAGCCCCCTCCCGCGCGAAACCCCCCAGCCCCCTCCCGCGCGAAACCCCCCAGCCCCCTCCCGCGCGAAACCCCCCAGCCCCCCCGCGCGAAACCCTCAGCGCGAAACCCCCCAGCCCCCCCGCGCGAAACCCCCAGCCCCCCCGTGTGAAACCCTCAAGCCCCCCCGCGTGAAACCCTCAAGCCCCCCGCGCGAAAACCCCCAGCCCCCCCCCGCGCGAAACCCCCCAGCCCCCCCGCACGAAACCCCCCAGCCCCCCCGCGCGAAAGACCCCACCCCCCCCGCGCGAAACCCCCCACCCCCCCTGCGCGAAACCCCCCAGGCCCCCCCGCGCGAAACCCCCCAGGCCCACCCACGCGAAACCCCCCAGCCCCCCCCGCGCGAAACCCCCCAGCCCCCCCGCGCGAAACCCCCAGCCCCCCCCTGCGCGACACCCCCAGCCCCCCTGCGCGAAACCCCCCAGCCCCCCCCGTGCGAAATCCCCCAGCCCCCCCCACGCGAAAACCCCCAGCCCCCCGCGCGAAACCACCCCCAGCCCCCCCCGCTCGAAACCCCCCCCAGCCCCCCCCGCGCGAAACCCCCCCCCAGCCCCCCCGCGCGAAACCCCCCCCAGCCCCCCCGCGCGAAACCCCCCAGCCCCCCCCCCATGCGCGAAACCACCCAGCCCCTCCGCGCGAAACCCCCCCAGCCCTGCCAGCGCGAAACCCCCTCCGCCCAGCCTCCCCCCCGCGAAACCCCCAACCCCCCAGCCTCCCCCCGCGAAACCCCCCCCACAATCATTGCCGTTAGTATGCAGTTAGTATTCAGATAGTGCTCACAAAGAATACCACTAGTCTTCAAACAGTGGTCACAATCAATGAGACTAGCCTTCATTTTGCTCTTGAAATAGCACAAGAGCTGCAAATAAACCCTAACAGAATACTACTAAGCTTCAAATACTATTCTTTTAGAATACTACTAGTCTTCTTTTAGCAATCAATTGACGTGTTCATTATGTATTTGAAGGGTAGTTGAGTAGAACTAGTATTCCCTCATTTGCATATTTCGGCTCGTGGGCATACTACTTAGTCTTCATGCTTACTAAATGGATACTATATTTTAATAGGAAATGAATAGTAAATGAATACCGCTGTAACCACTGGAATCACACTAAATGAAGATCTTCCATTTTGGTGAGGGTTATCACCAATCGAACAAAATGTTAGCCCTCAGTCCGAGTTGCCTACTGCAGGCAAAACTGCAGGTGATACTGAAGGTAAAACTGCAAGCGATAAACACCTACGGATGCCCCAGGGCACAGTGTCTACTTGGTAGGTGATAAATTCCCAGCCCAAGCTCTGCATCTCATAATTACAGAGAACTCAGTATTGCCGCGCGTTTTGTGTTTTTTCCTCGCATACGTTACGTAACTCATTATCTGATCAAATTTGCGTGGGAAAAAAGTGAAAAATGTGTACACTTCTTGTGATTCCATGACAGACTCAAACTGCCTTTTCCCCCCTCTCCTACCTATATCGCTTCCTAGTTTCTAATTCTGAGAGTTGTGTTCAGCTCAAATATGTATGCTTTAAAAAAATATTTTTGCATTTCTGAACTTTGACATCTCTTTGGTGCCCTCTCTGTTCCTTCTTTCCTCTCCAGTATTAATGTTTAAATGTTTGGTGTCTTTCGTGGTAGTACTTGTGGTTGAGAACATTCTATGTTTTTTTATCCCGTCTCTGTGCTGTTGTTATCCCACTATAGATCCGTGATATATTGCACCAAGGGGGCCCTGTCCAAGTGTCAGCCCCCTCTTTCCCAGGTCAAATTGTGAAGATTCGCACCTTAAGAAACTGACCAAAGTGTGAATTGTATAGCACACTTTCTAAAAGAGTTGGTGAAAAAGCTGTACATTTTAAAAATAGGTATGAAGTGGAACTCAAAGTGATAATATACTTCAGTGTCTGGTACAGTATTTTAGAACATTATCCTGTAGCAGAAGAATAAATCTGCGAGGCCATCAAACTACTGTACCCTTATTAACGCTCAATGCAAATCTAACAAATATTTGTGTCACATGAGAACCTGCGCACACCTGAAATATTGTAATCCAATGGTGGCTGCTAGTGAACAGAAGTGGCGGGTATGGGGGGGAGAAGAAAACTAAAAGATCACTCACCTGCAGGCCGCCACCTCTCTTCCGTCCTCTTCTGTTCCTGGCTCCTGGCATTACACAGGCTCTCAGACTCCCCTAAGCCAAACACAGTACTGCTGTAATGCTGGTAATAGCATTACCAGCTTAACAGCAGCTTTGTGATAGGTCTAAGCGGCCTGATTTTCCACTCAGACAGTGCCTGGGAGCCTGGGACTGTTCTCCACCCAGCTGTGAAACACAGACTCATGTAGAAATACTAAGTGCGCATGTCAGTTTGCCCCTCCTAAGACAGCCGGCCAAACCGTCATGCGCACTTATGGTGCCCACCACTCCTCCTCCCTGCGTGATGACAGCCCAGCCCTGCCTGCCCTAAACTGGCTCAGTATTTAAAAATAAAATGATAATACCATTGTGTTATTATCATTTTATTTTTCCTTTTTGCACTGCTTAGAAAGCAGTGGGGAGATGCTACTCCTTAACGGAGAAGCCGCCGCTGTTGTGAGCAAGTAAAACAAAATCTATATGATAAATTATATTCCATAAGAAATTATACATGTTTTAAATATTTGGGGTCATTTAGAGTTTGGCAGAGCAGGGGCACTGCTTTAAATTGGTGGTGCTACCACCCCACTAAACGTGAGGCTTCTTCGACTCAATCAGAAGTGGGAGAACCAAGGGGTTTCTGACGGTGGGACTGTCTGGAAACTGCTGACTTGACAACCTATACACCACAGGACCATCAGGTCCTAGTAACGGTTGCTCCCCCTATTTAGAGTGGGAAACCTTTCTAACACCTGGCTGCCAAAGTTTGGAACAACCTTCCCCTGCACATCAGGAGCGTCTGATGGCTCCAGCAATTCAAGAAAGGACTCAAGACCAGGCTGTTCGAATGTACAGATCACCACACAGCAGCTAGCAACTGCAGTGCCTTGATACCCTCACAAGTGATTTGCTGTGCTTTATGAAGGATTGATTGATTGATTTCCTTGCCCACAACTATCATGCAAGCCAAAGAGATCCAGGCAAGAAAATCTATCAATGTCCTTGATGCACAGAGAGAAAACTCCCTATGCATCATGGCCGCTGATTTTTTTATTATCAAAAATAAACTCCCGCTTTGGAAGTCTATTTCTAGAAAACAAAAACATTTTGTCGAGCAGGTGCATCATATGTGCAACCGCTCGGCAGTGTTTCTATGCTTTCAGCAGAGCTGCAGCACTGAAGGCTCTGCGGGAGACACAAAGATTGTGGCCTCGCTGAGGAACATCTTTAAATTTGGGGGTGACTCTCCACCAGGAGAGCAGAGGCAGTCTCTGCTGAGACTCAGAGTCTAAGGGCCACTTGTACGACAGTCAGGTTTTACGGCTCGCAAATTGCTAGTCGCAAAACCTGATGCACAACAATGTCTCAGACACTGTTTGTGATTCCCAAATGGGTCACAAGGATCCTGCCTCATTAATATTCATGAGTCAGGTCGCAATTGGTGGCCCATTGGGATTATCGGGAACTCACAGGGATGGTGGCCTGCTAGGGTCAGCAGACCACCATGTCTGTGACTGCTTTTTAAATAAAGCAGTTTTTTTAAAGGAATCCCGTTTTCATTTAAGGAAAACGGCATGCATTTAAAAAAGAAAAATTAAACATTTCAGATTCATTTTTTAAGCGTAGGCTGTGGTCCGTGGGACCACTGTGTGCTCTTAAAAAATGTTTTCACTACCATTCACAAAGGGGAAGGGCTCCAATGGGGACCCGGTCTTGTTTGCAACTGGCTTACCACCTATTTTAAGTAAGCAGTAAACTACGATTGTTTTGCAACCGCATTCTGGTCGCAACACAATCTTACATCCCTCTGCGATTCGCTATTAGGAAGGGACGCCTTTGTCACACCCCTTCCAAATAGTGACTCGCAAACCCTATTTTGCGAGTCGGTAATAGGTTACCGTTTTCCGAAATAGGGTTCACACATCGCAAACATGCCTAATCTCCATTTGTGACCGCTAAACGCAGTCGTACATGTGCCACTAAGACTCGAAATGACCCTTTATCAGTTTATGTAAGGTATATATGCTATCCTGTCTCAGTGAGAATTCCATTAGAGATCTCGCACCAGGTTAAAAACACAGTTACATTTCTTGCTACCACATTCCTAAGTGTGGTTCTCATATGCCAGTGTGCTGCAAATAAATATGTGGGTGCAGCCTAAATATGCTATTGGACCCGCAAAAATGATCAAGGTGCTGCTGAATTATGCCAATGCTGCTCCTTAATCATGGCAGGGAAACCTTAATTGATGCCAGGGCTTGCTCTGTTAAGCCAGGGCTGGCTCAGGTACTCCAGGGGCAGAGCAATTATAGCTGAAAGGCTGTGAGTTCAGAGTGAGTGCCTGGGCTTTGGGCAGATAGGATTTGTGTCTGGGCCCTGTGAGCGCAGGACTTGTGGCTGGGCTCTATAACCTCGGGGCTTATGCCTGGGCCCTGTGAGCGCAGGACCTGTGGCTGGGCTCTATGACTTCGGGGCTTATGCCTGGGCCCTGTGAGCGCAGGACTTGTGGCTGGGCTCTATGACCCTCAGGGCTTATGCCTGGGCCCTGTGAGTGCAGGGATTGTGGCTGGGCTCTATGACCTTGGGGCTATGCCTGGGCCCTGTGAGCGCAGGACTTGTGGCCGGGCTCTATGACTTCGGGGCTTATGCCTGGGCCCTGTGAGCACAGGACGTGTGGCTGGGCTCTATGACCTGGGGGGTTATGCCTGGGCCCTGTGAGTAAAGACTTGTGGCTGGGCCCTTCAAGAGCAGAGTGTGTGACATTTTTCATTGAAGAGTTGAGTTCTGCTTGGACTCTGTGAGAGCCTGGTGTGTACCCAGAGTCTGTGAAAAGAGAGTATGTGCCTTGATCTAATGAGTACAGGCTATGTGGCTGGCCCTTCAAGTGCTGAATAAGTGCCTCGATTTATCCTGCACAATGTGGCCAAGTACAGCATTTTGAATTCAGGAATCTATGGACACCATTTTACACTACTGTGGGATTTGTTGGCAATTTCATATGTTTACAATCTTTATTTTACTCATAAGATGAAAGACAGAACTTGCTACTAAATAATAGTTTGTGATGTTTCTTCAAATCAGATGTCTACCATATCGGTTTAGTCGTGAAGGTATGATAACATCATACATGAATGAACACAGCACAAGTGGCATGTCCTAGAACCGTGTCCTTGCAGCTGGTTTCTGGTATTGGGCCTCATTCAAACTTCTCACATGCTAGAAAAGGAAGAGCATGGTTTCCCCGTATCAATCAATTTGACCGAGCCAGAGAATCGATATTTCAAAGCAGGACTGCCTGCTACACAGTCATGTGGAAATGCCACTATACTGGAGGCCGTTCTCAACATTTGATCACCAACATATTTCACTATAAAGTCAAATGAAACCCATGTATGGGCAGTGGCGTAACATTAACCCCTGCAGCACTTGAGCTCCAGGGGGCTGCTTCTGCACTGTGCACCGGCCCCTGGCCATAGTCTCCTGACTACGTACGGGGGTCCATTTACGATGTGGGGGTGCTCAAGTTTCTTTACGGCACTGCGTATGAGTGGGAGTCGTGCTGTCTGCTCTTCTTAGTGAATGGCCCACCTTGTTAGGAGTTTAATAAAGGTTTAGAATGCTAGGTGTTTAATATAGCCTTATAGCCCGTCATAGCGGGCTATACCGGCCATTAAAGGCCCGTTTCAGTGTTAAAGGCCAGAGCCGAAGGCGAGGGACTTTAACAAGGGAGCGGAACTTTAATAGCTGGTATAGCCCAGCTATGAAGGGCTATAAGGCTATTAGAATATTCTGCCACTAGAGGGCAGAATGTTCTAACAAATTAAACAAAGGCTTTAGGGAGCTCGAGGGGATTGAGATCCCCTCAGGCTCCCTGAAGCCTTTGTTCACAGCCACAGCTGTGAACAAAGAAGCATTGGAATGTTGGAGCTCCGGGCTTATACCAGGCATTATAAGCCCGGAGCTACTCTATTGTTTTCAATGGAGCTTCCAACATTCCAATGTTCTAATTTAGGTTTAAGACTCTGGAAGTTTACTTAAGGTTTAGTACTTTCTGCTTATTCTGAGCCCTTTTCTGTGACTTTCCAATGTTTGCAAATGCAGGACTAAAGGCAGAAAGAGACTGTGAAGCCTTTTCTCTGGGTCCTCAGGCAGTAGGATCTTACTGGATTGCAGCACTGCCAGATACTGTTGTTTACCTTCAGTGTCCAATGTGGTTGTATTCTATTTAATTCCAATTGGATAACCAAGTTATCCCCTTTGTACACTAGTCTGTCCAACGGCGCAAGGAGGCAGCTGTTGCCTCCAATGCCATGGTGAGCACAGTGCTTAGGCGCTGCACTAGTGAAATGCAGTATGCCTTGTAGTACTCCATAGGCAACCCGTTAGGCCCTGGGGCTTTCCGGGATGCTAAGGATTTTATGGCGTCCCCAGTTTCTACCAGCGAGATCTGCTCATTGCGCAGCTCCCTGTGGTCTCCTGTCACTGTGAGCAGCTGCAAACTGTTTGGAAACCGTGCCATGTCTTGCGCATCGCAGCTACTGTGAGTTTGATACAGCAGTGCATAATGCTGCCCCAGAGCCGCGTGTATGTTGCGCTGCGTAGTTAACAACTGACCCGCTGGGGCCCTCAACGCCCCGATTGGGGAATGAGCATGCTTCAGACGGATCAGCCAGGCCAGCAATTTACCCGCTCTATCAGTTGCTGTGTGTGTGCGAGCTGTGTGTGCAGTGTAGTTGTGAGAGCGAAGCTGTTCCATGTAGTCTGTGTGCTCTGAGTGTAATGTTTCCAGTCGCCCGTGAGTCTCTGCCCATGCCCTCTTCGTCGCGCTCTAAAGGCAGTAGTTGGGTTTCGATCCTCACCAGGGAGTCAGACAGCTGTTTATGGACATTCCACGTGGGACCCTACAGTGTCCTCTGACGGACACCTTAAACACCTCCCACTCTATAAACACGTCACTAGCTGTGCCTTCATTCAGCTTGAAGTATGCTAATGTCGCTGTCCCCAGCGACAATCAAAACGTAGAGTCTTCCAGCACACTGGGTTGAAGACCCCACATGGGGATCAAGGGGCGCTGCGCCTCCCACCTGAGCTGCATCAATAGAGGGTTATGATCGGAGTGGGTTTGCCCCAGGTACTCAGTACTGTGGACCAGCGGGAGTAGAGTCTGTAATACTACCAGCCTGTCTAGGCGCACATGTGACCCGTGCACTGCCGAATAGTGAGAGTATACTCAAGCAGTGGGGTTCAGGGTATGCCACACATCAAGAAGGGCCCAGTGTGTCAGCGAGCTAGAGAGGGCCTGTGCGTTAGATGCAGAGGGAGTTCTGTTAAGGGGTGGGAGGGATCTATTGAGATCCACAATGAGCACAGATTTAACCTCCCCCTCCGGTAGCTAGGGAATCCCGCTCCATTGGGCCACGATCTCAGATATGCGTGAGGGGAAGGATGTCTAATCTGAGTTTGGGGCATAGGGGGAGCCCAACAACACCTCTAGGCCGTTTAGATGCCCTGTCACAAAAGTGTACCTGCCTTCGGCATTGCTCATGCCTTCCTCACGGGTAAACGGGATTCCCGCTCTTACCCATATTAGCGTGCCGCGTGCATGCGCTGAATATGTGGTGCTGAATATCTGGCCTCTTCATCTCTAGTGCAAGCACTCTAGCTCAGCCCGTGACATATGTGTTTCCTGGAGTAGCACTATTCCTGTCTTGTGGGGCTGTAAATATGAGAATATAGAATACTGGCGTGTGGGCGTGTGTATGCTGCGTAAATTCCACATGGTCACTGCAACTTGTGTTATGTCTGCTTATGGCACCGTTCCACTTTGTTTGGGGGTGCCGTGCAACAACGAAGATGTAGTGTGTGCAGGGGTTTACAGAATGATTTCGACAAACTAGCACTCAAAACATGAGCTTAAACCATATGAATGCGTAGGGCCAACACCATGGCATGGCTTGTCCAAACTATGATCTTGCCCAACTGTGGCAGTAACTAATCCAGTTTGGAGACTGGTGTGGTGTGGGTAGCAAGTGTCTTACTGCGAGTGCCACCTATCCCTCCTCAATGCAGCAATAATATCTGTGACCTCATCCTGTGCGCTGGCATACGCTTGTGGTGTGTATGCTCAGTAGCGGTCATGTCTGGGGCATGGAGTGCGTGCATTCGACATAGTAAAGCCGCAAAGTCAAAGTAAATTGGGAAGAGTGATCATTAACAGAGTCCATTCCCATAGAATAGTCTCTACTTGAGTGTACAGCTTTCTTTAATGTTCCTGTTGCGGCACTTTGTTCAGATGATGCCATCCGCAGTCTGTGGAGGGACTTCTGGCATCTGTACTCTGTCTAGATCCACAGGCCTGGAGGTGGGTGCTAGCAGTGGCAGATCCAGAGGAGCTTTCTTCATGATTCTTGCAGTACATCTGAGTCCCCAGTGTCGCCGCCACCACCAAGGTGTCCCGGCGTTCCAACCGGCGTTGCTCTGGGTCGGGTGCCACAGTAGTTGCAGACCTGATTCCCATCTTCTTCCGCCGACCTCGTGGCGGGCTCTCTTGCCGCCAGTATTAGTAGATTTCGTGCCCGAGCGTCGAGACCCTGACCATAACCCTGATTCCTCTAGCCAATCCCAAGTGTCGGCAGGTGTATCAAAGAAGCGGGACACTCCGTTAGCCACCACCCTGAATCTGGCAGGGAGCAGCAGAGAATAAAGCAGGTTCAACTCTCGTAGCTGACGCGTCACAGCAGCATAGGTGCTTCTACGTCTCTGGACTTTTGCCGTATAGTCCGGAAACAGTATTGCAGGATTCCCTCCGACCATTAGGCCCGAGTTCTTGCGAGTCTTGTGCGGAACTGTGTCTCGGTCCCTGTAATGTAAAAGTTTAAAGAGGAATGGCCGCGGGCGGGCCCCCGGGGGAGGCTTGCATGCCGGGACACGGTGTGCTCTCTCCACCAAAAAATGTGACGATAGTGTTCCTAGAGTTAGCAGGCCTGCAAGTCAATGTTCCACATACCGCTCCAGGGTCCGGCCTTCTTCACCCTCCGGCAGGCCCACCACCTGGATGTTGTTCCAGTGAGAGTGCCCTTCAGCATCTTCCAGGGCGTGTAGACGGTCTAGGAGGTCTTGGAGTGCTGCTACGTGACTTCGGGTGACAGGTTTCAGTTCTAGCAGGGAGCTATTGTGTGATTGGACTTTCTCTGCTAGTTTATGGTGGTCAGCACGTAATAGAGTAAAGTCAGAGGTGACCTTGTCTATCTGAGATGTGAGTGATGTTCTGGTCTGGTCTAGCGCTGACCCAATTTTTTCCTCTGCAGCTAGTACCAAGTCCAGCTTAGTTGCAAGCGCTGCACTCAAAGTGTCGACAGCTGCGTCACCTCCTAAATATGTTGAGTCCTGAATGCCAGATCGTGCAGCTTTCTGCTGTGCGTTGGTGCGGAGGTGTCCCATGGCTAGTTTTTGGGTGGAAAGCATTGACCCCTGCTGCAAAGCAGACACAGGACGTTGTGCTGCTCGCCATCATTACAGCACCGAGGGAACCGTTGTTATCTGTTGGAGCGGCAGTAGAGACGGAATCCTGGTCCTGGGCGTAGCCCGATGGTGACCGCGACCCACTCAGTGTACAGCTTGGATGGGGACCTACCTTCAGGTCTCAACGTCACCGGGACAGGCGCCAATGACTTGGCGCCTTGCATTGCCTCATCACTAATTTGACGGCAAACATTACAAAAACGCTAAATACCCTATAATGAATACAGGTCTCTAGGTAGAGTCAGCCTCCAAATAGCAGCATGTACCATCTGATGTGGCTTTAAATGGTTCCAGGTCTGATATTCTTGACTGTAATTAGAGGTTTATTGGTGTAATTAGACAAAGATCTTTAGTAGCAACCTTTACTACACTCTTTCTGTTCTGTGCTGCTTTATGGGAATTAGACATTCTAAACACATGTTTTCTCGTGGATTCATTGAAGTTATTTTCACACCCTACACCACACTTCCAGCGTTTGTAAATCGCACCTCTTATTTCCATCCACCCAATAGTACTTACCCTATCTCAAATCTGTGCATTATTTTCCGAGGGATATACCTTACTGACCAGTTCCTCTGCAATGTTGCTTTTAAATACATCGAAGAACAGTTAAGAACCGATCCCTCACATTGTCACCTACATTTTCACAGAATAGACTCAATTTATCATTACCTTATGCTACCTGTCACTCAGTCTCTTCTGACCCACGTCTAATTCCAAAAGAGTTGCATTGTGTTTACGAGTCTTGTATAAACACTGACAATGAAGGATTGTTTGACTCCTGAGGCAATTACATCCATCACTCTAGCCTGATCGATTTTGAGTGTCTCTTTCTGTATTTTTTTTCATAAAGATCACTACTTTCCACATTCGCTGACATTACTACTTCTAGGAACTATATTTTACTGTAGTGTATGTAATGTGATATTCTGAATAGTCAGAGGCATGCAGGTTGAATGGTGACTTTTGTCATTTTTCTGTCCACAGGGAAAAGGCGACATGGTGACTTATTGGCTGGAAGGAAAACAAGCTTTGTCAGCTCATAAAGGAACGGCGGACACCACAGCAGCCATTCAAGGTTCACAGTGGGATACACATAATTTGATGTCAGCCTAGTCCAGCATATCATAGCATAAAGATGGTCATTCCATTATACGTGACTGTCCATCTGCTTTTAGATAGTGTAGGCTATACAAAGCAAAATAAAAGCCAGGCATTGCTTGATGGAGACACTCCAGGAATTAAAAGAAACACAACAGTTGGTCCAATGTACAACTGCAATGCAATTCAGTTCAATTTTATTATTATACGACTTTATGTTATGGACTGAAATGTACATGCCAAAAAGACTTCTCGGAAACTACAATTCAGAATTTACTTCGACTTTGCTTGTGGACTCAGTCATGGTGAACTAGTAGACCACCTGCACAGTGGTCATCTGGAAGGCTTCAACTTCATCTTCTCTCAGAGGATCCCATAACACTGGCTAAACAAGACCTTCCCAGGCTGCCAATGACATGCCGAATGTTCTTCAACTTAATCCTATTGGTCCCTCCACAGGATAGGACCAAGATTCTCACAACAAAAGCTGCACTGCTGCCAACTAAGATAGAGCCTATGTCCCAAGACCCAGCATTCGTAGTTTTCACAAATCTACTTTAGGATGCTCTTGTTTCTGAGAGGAAGCTGTAAAAATATTGAACTCCCTGACAAAATGCATGTGAAAAATTGAGTTCACCTCATATTCTGGACTCATCTTAAAACACTGCTGCTCCATCCCAACTCCAGAAACTATTCCGACTCATTAATCTTGCTTCCTCTCTTTCTATTTGCTGTTTAGCATTTTCATACACCTATGAGTACAGATCCTCAATAACTTCTTTAAATTCATCAACAATGCATTATTGAAGTTTGTATGAATGTGCACACCCTTGCCCTACCTATTGCATCTTTCAGCGCTTACTGGCAATTGTCTACTTTCCCAAAAAATTTCTCATACGTGACCCATCTTGCCCTATAAACAGTACAATACACATGATCCACCTACTTTTCAATCACACAAGCCGGCCTCAATTTGCGTACCTGTTAGTCAAGATAACAGCAGTAGAAAGTGCCCAAGTGGCTGCCGAGCACTGTTCAAATGCCAGTGAAAATGACCATTCACTGTGGATCCTGAGATCCTGACCCTGACGGGCATAATTCACTTTTAAGGGAAAAGGTATTTGTGACTATATATATATATGTATTTTATTAATATATTTTTTTCTCCAATGGCCCACGCTTCCAGAAGGCACACAACAGCTCCCCCATTTCTCGATAGCACGAGGCCGTCCGCCTCTCTTCAGGGGCTTGCTTCAGTTCTGGCGCTTGTGATGTCTCTATAGTGCACACAATTTATTTGATTGATGGCGTAAGTACGCCATAGATTGCAACTGCATGCGGGGACATGTGGTCCCTTAGATATATATTGTTACCCGTAGTGGGCTCCATGCGCCAGACAAGGTGGAAGTCACTTTCTTCCTTAGTAGGAGATCATCTGCCGGGACACTTTCCTTTAGTAGTTGGGCTAACAATATATCTCTAAGGGATCACATGTCCCAGCATGCAGTTGCAATCTATTGCGTACTTACGCCATCAATCAAATAAATTCCGTGCACTATAGAGACGTCACAAGCGCCAGAACTGTGAAGCAAGCCCCTGAAGAGAGTCGGACGGCCTCCAAACGCGTAGGGCTGACCAACTGACATCGTGCTGCCGAGGAATGGGGGAGCTGTTGTGTGCCTTCTGAAAGCGTGGGCTATTGGAGAAAAAAAAATATATATATATTACCTACTGGCGGTCGCCAGTAGGTATATATAGTTAGGATTTTTTCTCTATGGGTTTTTTGAAAATTCTATGTCTAATAACTTTGGCGTTTGTGGACGGAATTGGCTGAAATTTTCAGGAAAATGGCACATTGTGTTTCTGAGCAGCCCCTGAAAATTTTGGGGGGGTTCGTCAAGGGGGGGCCGAGAAAAAAGGGGGGTCCCAAAACGCGTTTTTCCCATGTTAATTTCCATAGGGCGGTTGGCCTCACTTTTAGCCCGAACGGCTGAATGGATTTGCACGAAACTTGGCAAAATTGTAGGGACTGGTAGCCCGATGTGCCTTTTGTAGGTCTCAATATATGTGCTTCAGTGGATTTTGAGAAATTAATGTTCAAAAAAAGATATATATCTGTAGCAGCGGACTGGGCAGCGCTCCGCTACGCGTACTTTTCGCGCAACGGAGCTTTGTGAAGCGAAGCTGATTGGTTCTCCGGCGTCTGTCAACATTCCAAACAGTCCGTAGCGGCCGCCATCTTGTCTCTCGGTAGGATCGAGAGACAAGAGGAGGCCAAAGCGAAGGGGCAAATGACCATAAGGGGGCATAGTACATTGTCGCTCACCCCCTAGGTTTGATGTGGAGGTTTTAAAAGGGCCCCGCGGGGCAAAAAAAAATAAACATAATAATAATCGAACAGCTGAATGGATTTGCACGAAACTTGGCAAAATTGTAGGGACTGGTAGCCCGATGTGCCTTTGCTAGATCTCAATATATGTGCTTCAGTGGATTTTGAGAAATTAATGTTCAAAAAAAGGTATATATCTGTAACAGCGGACTGGGCAGCGCTCCGCTACGCGTACTTTTCGCGCAACGGAGCTTTGTGAAGCGAAGCTGATTGGTTCTCCGGCGTCTGTCAACATTCCAAACAGTCCGTAGCGGCCGCCATCTTGTCTCTCGGTAGGATCGAGAGACAAGAGGAGGCCAAAGCGAAGGGGCAAATGACCATAAGGGGGCATAGTACATTGTCGCTCACCCCCTAGGTTTGATGTGGAGGTTTTAAAAGGGCCCCGCGGGGCAAAAAAAAATAAAAATAATAATAATCGAACAGCTGAATGGATTTGCACGAAACTTGGCAAAATTGTAGGGACTGGTAGCCCGATGTGCCTTTGCTAGATCTCAATATATGTGCTCCAGTGGATTTTGAGAAATTAACGTTCAAAAAAAGGTATATATCTGTAACAGCGCACCGCTTCGCGTACTTTTCGCGTTACGGAGCTTTGCGAAGCGAAGCTGATTGGCTCTCCGGTGTCTGTAAACATTCCAAACAGTCCGTAGCGGCCGCCATCTTGTCTCTCGGTAGGATCGAACAGCTGAATGGATTTGCACGAAACTTGGCAAAATTGTAGGGACTGGTAGCCCGATGTGCCTTTGCTAGGTCTCAATATATGTGCTTCAGTGCATTTTGAGAAATTAACGTTCAGAAACAAGATATATATCTGTAACAGCGCTCCGCTTCGCGGAGATAAAATTATATGTGTATTACCTAGCTGTTGCTAACACCAGTTAGCGACGGCTAGTAGAAGATAGCGACCATCTTGGGCCCCACTTTGCATGTGAGTGATATTTATCACTAATGACATGCAAAGTGGGCATGCCAAGATGTTAGCGACTGGAAACAGTCGCTAACATCGCTATCTCCTATTATCAACTTTTGGAAATATTCGAGATAAGGGCGAATATCTCCAAAAGCTACCACCTGCCCTGAGCAGTTCTTAGCCATGTTATCCAATGGGAGGTGGATAACATGGCTAAGAGCATTAGCTCGGTAATGCATGAATATCGCTGAGTTTTCAGCGATATTAATGCATTGCGGTCGTTTTTTATCGTATTTCCGATAAACCTTGATAATAGCAAGGTTTATCTGCGATAATTTCTGACGGTAAAAAAATCGTTGCTAAGCATCGTTAGGGATAAATATCGCTTAACTTTGGTAATATGCCCCAACGTCTGTTAACGTTCGATTCGAAGGAAATCAGGAAGTGTTGAAAAACATTGTGTGCGCCATCTTGTCTTTTTTCAAATGCCACACTTTTGTCGTGCACGGCAGCCATTTTAGATGCCTTGACCAGACCCACTCTGTGCACGCTGTCGATCCTTAGCATGGCTCCCCACCCTCGCAAGCATCTCCCCCAGGCAGTGGTCACCCCCGCTCTCTGTCTTATGCATGGGTAATAAACCTCCCCCATCTGCGCTGCTGTTCCCTGAGAATCACACCCTGTGCCCGCCCGACACCTCCCTTTCGCCCTATTCACTACCGCACCCTCTGACACTCCTTTTCCTCTGTGTCCGATTGTCCAGGCTGGTCCTAGGGTATCAGCTAGCCCTGCAGATGTAGTTTATGGCCACAGCTGTAAAGAATCACCCCTCTTCAAAGGAGTTATAGTAGATCAAGGCCCACACTCGATGAGATCCGTCACAGCAGAAGCGTTGCTATTATCTGAAAACCATCCTGTATTGTGATTGGGGAGGGGACCGAGCCTGAAGCGGAAGATTCCAGGGATGACTGTTTGTACATCAAAGTTTTTACAATTATGTGTCACATTAAAAATATATAGCACTCCGACAAAGTAGTAAGATTATAAAACTTTAATAATTTATAAATATATACAAGAAAACAAAAATAGTAATAACATATAAACATTTTTAGGGAAAAACAACGAAGTAGCGGTCGGCTGTGCGAATAGTCCCAACGCAGCACAACGTCCAGATTTCCGGCGTGGGGCGTCGCGGGGGGTGGGTCATCAGTAGCAAACTGTTGTGCGAATAGTTCCAAGGCAGCAGAACGCGCCGAAATCTAGATGACACGAAAGTGATGTCTAGTAAGTTGCCACCCAGCAAATAACGGCATGGGGCGTCGCGGGGGGTGGGTCATCAGTAGCAAACTGTTGCGCGAATAGTTCCAAGGCAGCAGAACGATGGCACCAAGGTGATGTCCAGTAAGTTGCCGCACTGGTTTTGGTATCCTACAATGCTGCTCCGAATAACGGCGTGGAGCGCCCCGGGGGAGGCGGCGTGAACGGGCCTCTCCAGGTGGAGTGTCATCTGTTGTAGTGGGGCGCCCCTTTACCGTTTCAGTTGCCATTCCGTCCGTTTTTGGTCCACTGTGTCAAAAGCCGCAATTCAGCTGAGTTGCGCCCACTCTTGCGGTGCAGCGATAGGCGGCTGTCACAGGACTCTCAAAATGGCGGCAGGCTGTTTCCTTTTTGGGCCTGGTCCACTGAAATGGCCCTGGGACACCTTGGAAATCGGACGCTTGTCTGCTAGGTCTTGGACCCCATTCTCGAAAGCGTCCCCTCCGCCTTGAGAATTCATCAAAAGTTTTGGGGGCTCCGACTCCTGCAGGCTTCTGGTGGGGAGCGGCTGCCATGATTGCTCGCGGAATGACCACGACGGAGCCACGAGATGGTGGTGCTTTCATGCTGACGCCAGCTTCAGTCTGAAACATCCAGAAACAAGGTGGGGCTTTCATCGTTTGGGAAAAAAAAAAAGTTTTCATCCTATGAAAAGTGTTGTTTTTAGGTCACATGATCATGCCTTCTATCATTAGGAAACCAAAAGTAAAATGAACCAATGAAAAGTTTTATAAACAAGTCACATGACCTGTTATGCGGCATAGGGTATAAAATGCGGAGAAAATACGTTGGCACGTGAGGCGGCGTCAGTAGCGGACCGATGTGCGAATAGGCCGAAGGCAACACAACGCGCCAAGATCCGAATGGCACCGAGGTGGTGTCCAGCAAGTTGCAGCACTGGTGTGGCCATCCTACAATGCTGAAAGTCGGCGTGGGGCGCCCCGTTGGCCTGTGAGTTTGCGTCAGTAGCGGACCGATGTGCGAATAGGCCGAAGGCAGCACAACGCGCCAAGATCCGGATGGCACCGAGGTGGTGTCTAGTAAGTTGCCGCACTGGTGTGGCCATCCAACAATGCTGAAAGTCGGCGTGGGGCGCCCCGTTGGCCTGTGAGTTTGCGTCAGTAGCGGACCGATGTGCGAATAGGCCGAAGGCAGCACAACGCGCCAAGATCCGGATGGCACCGAGGTGGTGTCTAGTAAGTTGCCGCACTGGTGTGGCCATCCTACAATGCTGAAAGTCGGCGTGGGGCGCCCCGTTGGCCTGTGAGTTTGCGTCAGTAGCGGACCGATGTGCGAATAGGCCGAAGGCAGCACAACGCGCCAAGATCCGGATGGCACCGAGGTGGTGTCTAGTAAGTTGCCGCACTGGTGTGGCCATCCTACAATGCTGAAAGTCGGCGTGGGGCGCCCCGTTGGCCTGTGAGATGGCGTCAGTAGCGGACCGATGTGCGAATGGGGCCAAAGGCAGCGCAACAATATTTTCTGATTTGAAGACACCACAAGGCGCTGAGATGCCAAGATCCGGATGGCACCGAGGTGGTGTCTAGCAAGTTGTGGCACTGGTGTGGCCATCGTACAATGGTAAAAGTCGGCGTGGGGCGCCCTGTTGGCCTGTGAGATGGTGTCAGTAGCGGACTGATGTGTGAATGGGGCCAAAGGCAGCGCAACAATATTTTCTACTATATTTTCGGAGTAGAAGACACCACAAGGCGCTGAGATGCCAAGATCCGGATGGCACCGAGGTGATGTGTAAGTTGCGGACCGATGTGCGAATGGGGCCAAAGGCAGCTCAACAATATTTTCTGAAGAGAATACACCACAAGGCGCTGAGATGCCAAGATCCGGATGGCACCGAGGTGATGTCTAAGTTGCGGACCGATGTGCGAATGGGGCCAAAGGTAGCGTAACAAGATTTTCTGTATGGAAGATACCACTAGGCGTTGAGATGCCAAGATTCGGATGGCACCGAGGTGATGTCTAGCAAGTTGTGCCACTGGTGTGGCCATCGTACAATGGTAAAAGTCGGCGTGGGGCGCCCTATTGGCCTGTGAGATGGTGTCAGTAGCGGACTGATGTGCGAATGGGGCCAAAGGCAGCGCAACAATATTTTCTGACTGACACCACAAGGCGCTGAGATGCCAAGATCCGGATGGCATCGAGGTGATGTCTAAGTTGCGGACTGATGTGCGAATGGGGCCAAAGGCAGCGTAACAATATTTTCTGTATGGAAGATACCACTAGGCGTTGAGATGCCAAGATTCGGATGGCACCGAGGTGATGTCTAGCAAGTTGGTGTGGTCATCCTACAATGCTGAAACTCGGCGTGGGTCACCCCATTAGCCTGTGAGATGGCGTCAGTAGCGGACCGATGTGCGAATAGGCCGAAGGCAGCACAACGCGCCAAGATCCGGATGTCACCGTGGTGGTTTCATAGTTGAGAGGCACTTCATCTGCAGTGGGGCGCCGAGATCCGGATGGCACCGAGGTGATGTCTAGCAAGTTGCTGTACTTGTGTGGTCATCCTACAATGCTGAAACTCGGCGTGGGTCGCCCCATTAGCCTGTGAGATGGCTGTTCTTTGGATTTGGGCCTGGTCCACTAAAATGGCCCTGGGACACCTTAGAACTCGGACGCTCGATTTTTTTTTCCTTTCCTGTACATGCAAAAAAAGGTAAATGCCCGGTATGTTACACGCTTCATCTGCCACGATGAACTCTCCAGAGGAACCGAAAAAAAATATAGTTGTGGTAACTATACCATGCATCGTCATATGGAGAGGTGGCACCAATTAATTATAGTGCTGCATAAAAGAGAGATTTGGAGGAGAACCCCTGACCTGCTAGTACATTCATTAAAGAAGTGGCACTGAGAGCTTCAGAGGCAAGGGAAACGGTCCCAAATATTTAGAAGAACTTTGGAAAGATTAAAATGACATGTTTAGATTGTGGTAAATTAATTTCATGTGGGCAGATGAGTGTTACTCTAATAAATACAGCATATGAACATCATCATAGTCGATGGTTGGTAGAGACATTTTGACTATATCCTGGACCTGCCCGTCCTCGCCCAAAATGGCGCCGGAATAAATGGGACTCGTAACTCCTTGTTGTGTACTGGTTGCACAACCTTGATATCACGAGATACGTATGCAGTTTTGAAGCACATGGCGGGCGGGGACGAGAATTGATTGAATATTTCGACATCCCTATTGATATTAAGTTCTGATGTGTTATTGATTACTGTACTGTTGAAAATTCGAATTAACGTCACCCATGGTACTTGCCCGCAAATGTATATCTAGATAATTTTATTGTAACTGGCCCTGTCGTATTTTAATTATAAAATGTACGTCCACCGATTCCGTAGCTGTTAGACACCTTAGTTTTTGCAACCTAATGGCCCGCCCGTTACGTTCCTCTACAGTGTAAATGTCTATTCATCATATACGATTACAGTTTGCTCCGTGGCAGGCCCACGTGGTTATAGGCTCGTATTTGTATAATGAAATTTTCACAATAAAGGTTTTTAAAAGAAAACATGGTAGTAGTGTATACATTGGTAAAGTTTTTAATAATAGTCACTGTTTTAGAATCATTAAAAGGCAAGTGAAATAAAGCAGACCAATTACATGAAGGGTAAAAGGTATAATACGAAGGAACGCAGTAAAGATAAATGGTCAAGGGCTGTTGTGTTTTCTATTCCTGCAACATAAAGTGATCGATAAGAATCTCATATTCAGGCGTATCGGCGACTAAGACAGCAGGTCGACCCTCTTTTGCTCAACGGCTCCGTCATGGGACGAAGAAACGCTCTTTTTCTCGAAAAAAGAATATATTTTACTTGCAGGACAGTTGTAACATTTCCGGGAAAGTACATTAGCCTGGAACATTATAACATATATTTAAGAGAAAATAATGTTCGGAAGTAATTAAAAGCGTAATTTTTAGGTGATATGACCAAGGCTTTCATCATTAGAATAAGAAAAGTAAAATGAACCAATGAAAAGTTTTATTAACAAGTCACATGACTTGTTATGCTTACGTTACGCGCTGCGCGCCCCGGATGACTTCCGGATGCGCTAACGCGGCGCGTCATATGACGCATTACGCGACAACGCAGGTCCAGAATATAGTCAAAATGTCTCCACCAACCAGCGGTCGAAACACAACCCCTTTCAGCAGGCTAAATAGTTCTGTTAAATGACAACAGAAGGGACAGGCAACAAGAACCATCAGTCAAAGAGGGGAGGGCTAGTTCTTCTCTACCGGGTTACATTGGGGCGCTACCGGAACTGATCGAATTGGTAGTCTACAGTGTTTCTGGATGTTTCAGACCGAAGCTGGGGTTAGCATGAGAGCAGCACCATTTCGTAGCTCCGTTGTGGCCATTCCGCAACCAATCATGGCAGCCGCTCTTTATCGTTATTTTGGGCGGGGTGGGTGGCGGAGCCGAGCTGTTTTGCAGCCATCATTGTGTGGAGTTCAGTTCATCTCACTAGTTTTGTATTTGTCATGAGGGGTTGTTCCTAATGTTTCTTTTTTAGCGAGGTCAAAAAGAGATCCCATTAGTGGCCTACTGATTTTGCTCGATTCCTTTTCTTTTTTTTTACACGATTTTTCGTTATCTGCAAAGACTAAACAGAGTATTGCGACTCTGTGTTTGTTTGTAAATAGAGAATGAACCAAAGAGAACTAATTCTAAAACAGTAAATACTTGGATAACAATCAATCAAATGGAGAGAGAAGCAGGCACGACGGATTACAACGGGGGCAAAGGCCTGCGTTAACTACCTTTCACTATCTGCAAAGAGAGAGTACTCCTAATAGAAATGAGGGGGGGGGGCACCATTCAAAGCAGATCAGTGTGCATAAACACGAAAATGTTTTCACTTACCACGTACTTGACATTCGACAGCTTATGATATTTGCTATTAAAAAACCATTGAAATTCACTGAAAAAACCATAGGTTATAGACCATATATAGTTAGGAATTAGCATTTACAAAACCTTGAAAATTCACTGAAAAAACCATAGGTTATAGACCATATATAGTTAGGAATTAGCATTTAAAAAACCTTATTTTACTCACACAAAACCATTGAAATTCCATATATAGTTAGTTGCACTAACTATATATTGCGCACCCGCAATCCACTGCTGATCATGTCACATATTACATCATTCATGACATGGTC